>NC_053500.1:119041828-120264328 GCF_905171775.1 Rana temporaria | reverse complement strand
GGCTCTAAATCGGGTGCTTCAAAAACACCCCCCGCCTCTGTAATTCAGTCGCCAGGCACCTGAATAGGGGGGTGGCGGCAGCGGCCATGGATGGATTCATGCTATGCATAAATCTATCCATTGGTCATAGAGGGGGTGGCTGGAGAAAGGGGGCGGCACCTGAGCTACTGCTGAAGAGGCAAATCTAAAGTGGTTGGGTGGTGGACTTTCAGCCTTAGACTTTGCCCTGAATGGGCAAGTTGACGGGGTCTTTTTAAAGGAGAAGTTTGGGGTAAATAAAAACTCGCACATCCATACTCCGTTCTAGACTGCAGCATTGGTGTGATGCTCCAGCTGTCCATTGTCGGCTCTAAGAACGGGAACTGATTGAGCACATGACTGCTGACTTATCAGTTCTAAGTCTACTCAGAGGAAAGCGGTGACTGTCGGTCACCGCTCTCCTATCTTCTCCTCCAGGACTTACTGCAGGGTCGAGTTGGAGAGGGGCCAGGCACAGCTGGCTCCGCCTCCCAGCCTTGCACTGAGAGGTGGAGCCAGCTGTCAATCGGGCAGCTGGGTGGATCCCCACAACATTGTTTGGATCCTTCCAGAACCTGAAGTCGGCTGATGGCAGGCTATAACAGTATTGCTCATTCAAATGGCCTTGCATGTATCGCCAATTTTACCAGGGGACCCTTGTCTTCACGATTATTATGCTGAAAAGGTCAACTTGGTCTTTAATTTTACAAAACAATTCCACAGCACTGGTAGCTTTATGGTCATACTCAGAAGCGTGACTTCCTATCCGTACTAACCACAAGCCCATCATTGCATTAATGTTAATGCCATTTTTTTTTTTTTATTTCTGTTCATCCTCGCCACCTAAACAGATTTTCCATCACACGCCTTTCATTGTCTCCACTGCTCCCACATGTATTTTGGAAAAAAAAAAAATTCTGTTGCTCTCTATATATGTATGACGTGTTTGTGTGTCTCATGGTGGAAGTATTGGACTTTTTTCACAATTTATACTTGGATATAAAAACGAGGTTTGCTGTCATCACATTGTACAATATAGCGATTTTATTATTGTAACATGAATTCTTTTACTTGCTTGCTGATCCATGCATTTATATTTTTAGTTCAAATTTGTCATTGCATACTACAATACCAAAGTGTTAGTTATATGTACAGCAGGGCTCGACAAATGGGGTCCTGGCGACTTGGCTTGGAAGGGGGGCAAAAAAAATTTTTTTTTTGTGAGCTGGCGCCATTTGGTGGTGAGCCGTTGGTATTACAAGTTAAGCGATGTGAAAAATATACTACAGCGCTAATTAAATAATCAATTCCACGTGCACCTAAATAAAAAAACAAATAATATAGCTGCTATCTTGAGTGATACCAAATCCAAACAGTGAAACATATAAAATATAGATGCGCTAATATTAACTTAAAAGGTGATAAAACGTACAAAGAAAAACTAATCAGGGAGAATACTCCATAAACTGTGAATTACTAATATGTCCTTAATTAGTGCACAGTGATTAGCAGGATTCCATGCAGGGAAAAATCACTCTCTTCAATCTGAATGCTAATCCAGCCCTCCACCGCTGTGATCAGATGATACAGGCACTCACAGACAGGGATTGCATGAAAGAAAAGAGAAAAAATCTCATTGCGCAATATTCGATGACAGATCAAAAAATGTAATCAGAGCATTGACATATGCACTCACGAATCCCGGCTTTCAGTAAAGCATGAAAACGCCACTCAGTATGTTGTTTCCTCAGCTCGATTCCCCAAGGGAGGAGCCTGCGATCGAATCCGAGTGCATCGGATCGAGCTGAGGAAACAACATACTGAGTGGCGTTTTCATGCTTTACTGAAAGCCGGGATTCGTGAGTGCATATGTCAATGCTCTGATTACATTTTTTGATCTGTCATCGAATATTGCGCAATGAGATTTTTTCTCTTTTCTTTCATGCAATCCCTGTCTGTGAGTGCCTGTATCATCTGATCACAGCGGTGGAGGGCTGGATTAGCATTCAGATTGAAGAGAGTGATTTTTCCCTGCATGGAATCCTGCTAATCACTGTGCACTAATTAAGGACATATTAGTAATTCACAGTTTATGGAGTATTCTCCCTGATTAGTTTTTCTTTGTACGTTTTATCACCTTTTAAGTTAATATTAGCGCATCTATATTTTATATATTACAAGTTAAGCATTACAAGTTAAACAGCAATTCTAATGTTATTTTTCACTATTTTTCACTGCCATCTTCCCTCTAATTAGAACCCCCAAACATTATATATATTTTTTATCCTAACACCCTAGAGAATAAAATGACGATCGTTGCAATATTTTCTGTCACGCCGTATTTGCGCAGCGGTCTTACAAGCGCACTTTTTTTAATTAAAAAATAAGACAACAGTAAAGTTATCCCCATTTTTTTTTTTATATTATGAAAGATAATGTTACGCCGAGTAAATTCATACCCAACATGTCACGCTTCAAAATTGCGTCCGCTCGTGGAATGCCGACAAACTTTTACCCTTTAAAATCCTCATAGGCGACGTTTAAAAAAATCTACAGGTTGCATGTTTTGAGTTACAGAGGAGGTCTAGGGCTAGAATTATTGCTCTCGCTCTACCAATCGCGGCGATACCTCACATGTGTGGTTTGAACACCGTTTACATATGCGGGCGCTGCTCACGTATGTGTTTGCTTCTGCGCGCAAGCTCGTCGGGACGGGCGCGTTTTCTGGCTCCTCGATTCCAAGCAAATTTGTCAACCCCTGATGTACAGAATGGGTATGAAAAGCTTAAACACCCCTGTTAAAATGACAGGTCTCTGTGATGTAAAAAAAAAATTGTAATTTCAGAACTTTTACTTTTTCCACTTTAAAAAAAGCACTTAAAGTGGGGGTTCACCCGAAAAAAAATTTAACATTAGATTGAGGCTAATTACGGGAAGCACAATCGGGTGTTTTTTTTAAAAGTCAATGCAGTACTTACCGTTTTAGAGAGAGATGTTCTCCGCCGCTTCCGGGTATGGGCTGCGGGACTGGGCGTTCCTATTTGACAGCCTTCCGACCGTCGCATACAGCGAGTCACGAGTTGCCGAACGTCGGTGCGGCTCTATACGGCGCCTGCGCACCGACGTTCGGCAACTCGTGACGCGCTGTATGCGACGGTCGGAAGGCTGTCAATCAAATGGGAATGCCCATACCCGGAAGCGGCAGAGAACCTCTATCTCTAAAACGGTAAGTACTGCATTGATTTTTAAAAAAAACACCCGATTGTGCTTCCCGTAATTAGCCTCAATCTAATGTTAAAAATTTGTTTTTCGGGTGAACCCCCGCTTTAAGGACCGGGCCTATTTTTTCAAACTTGTTTGCAAGTTAAAATCCTTTTTTTTTTTTTTGGTTTTGTTTTTTTTTTGCTAGAAAACCCCAAACATATTATATAATTTTTTTCCCCCCAGACACCCTAGAGAATAAAATAACGGTCGTTGCAACACTTTTTAATTAAAAAAATAAGATGGTAAAAATAGTCCAATTTGTTTTCTTTATTGTTTGAGAGATAATGTTACGCCGAGTAAATTGATACCCAACATGTCATGCCCGCTCCTGTAATGGCGACAAATTTTGGCGTTTAAAAATGTCTACAGGTTACCAGATTTGAGTTACAGAGGAGGTCTAGTGCTAGAATTATTGCTCTCATGTTAAAAATCGTGGCGATACCTCACGTGTGGTTTTGAACACCGTTTTGATATGCGGCCACGGCTTGTGTATACGTTCGTTTCTGCGTGTGAGCTCAGCGTGGCGGGGTGCTTTAAAGCGGAGCTCCACCAAGAAAACAAAAAATCAAAAATGCTGTAAAAAAAATATTTTTAATTTTTTTTTTTTTTTTATTATTTTTTTTATACATACCTGGAGTGCCTGTTGCTAGGCAGATCGTGCTAATCTGTCACTTCCTGATCCGCGGTCCTTCTGCTTTCTTTATTTTTTCTCCTCGGCTGCCTCTTGTGGAATGGGGGAGCGGTGTCTCAGGAGACATCACCCATTCACATTGCGCCGCTCGCGCATGCGCAGTAGGGAATCGGGCGGTGCAAGCCTTGTGGCTTCACTGCCTGATTCCCTACTGCGCGAGTATCGCGGCGCGCTGTTACTGGTCCCCACTCTCTCCTGGGAACAGTGTTTCCCAGAAGACAGCGGGGGGGGGCGGTGACGTGAAGGGGCGGGACTCCCGTGGGAGTCAGAGCCTGGAAGTGGTGCAAATACTTGTTTTATACAGGTATCTGCACCCCCCTCCCCCCTGAAAGGTGCCAAATGTGACATCGGAGGGGGGGGGGGGGGGGTCCAAAAAACAGAGGTTCACTTTTTGTGTAATGGGTAAAATAAAATGGCTCTGTGGCTGGCCAGAGTCACGTCATGTGATGGCACTCCCGCGATTGAGCCGTCAATCACGGGCACTTGCTAGTAAAGGAAGCGGCACGGAGAGTCGTTTCTTCACAGCACATGCGCCGATGACGTTGGCGCAAGCGTATATGGTAAATATCTCCTAAACTGTAAAGGTTTAGGAGATTTTTGCAGTACCTACAGGTAAGCCCTATTATAGTTTTACCTGTAGGTTAGAGCTGCGCGATTATTCACAAATTGATCGCGATCTGGATTCACCCCCCTGTGATCTCCAATCTCCAGGCCGGATGACCCGCGATTTTCTGGTGCGGCCATAGGAAAGTCCCCAGCTTCGACCTAGCTCCGGAGCGGTGACCATCTTGGTACACCTGCCGACGGCTGTCTCGTCAGGAAGTGGCGTTTCGTCGCCGCCATCTTGCTCCGCCCCACACTCCTGCACAGTAATGTTAGTGAGAAGGGGGCAAGCGGACATCTTGTTACACCCAACAGAGTTTTAAATTTCACAGTTATTTTGAATACAAAACTGAGCTTATGTGCTTAAATACAGTATATGTAAATCTGACGGACTGTTTACATGTTACATTTTAAAAGCAGCAGCAAACCTGCTCCCCCTACATGCTTGCTAATGTGACAGAACACCTCTGATTTTCACATTTATGCAAAAGAATCGCGATTCTCATTTTTCCCAGAATCGTGCAGCTCTACTGTATGTACAAGTGGTGTAACTAGGTTTACAACCACTTTTTTAACAGTTTTTTCCCCCCAGTTGCACATAGACTCTTCTAATAAAACAGTGAGAAGCATAAATGGCAAACGGTGTCAAAGTGGTAAACACAACTTATGATATAACTTCTTGTGGTTTGGGTAGATGTGGATGTAGGCGTCTAAAATATGAAACCTATGCAGTACGCAGAAAAGCAGGAGGAAGACAGGGGCTTGAAAAGCTACATAGGCATATGCAATAAGGCGATTTGGTTATAGCAACCAGAAACCTCACCACTAGATGTATGTATGTATGTATGTATGTATGTACTGCAGTTGTAACAGTTGTTGGTTTTTGCATTACTCTCAGGATTAAACCGGTCACAAATCTTGGCAACTTAACCACTTAAGGACCGGACCAATATGCTGCTAAATGACCCAAGGGGTTTTTACAATTCGGCACTGCGTCGCTTTAACAGACAATTGCGCGGTCGTGCGACGTGGCTCCCAAACAAAATTGGCGTCCTTTTTTCCCCACAAATAGAGCTTTCTTTTGGTGGTATTTGATCACCTCTGCGGTTTTTATTTTTTGCGCTATAAACAAAAATAGAGCGACAATTTTGAAAAAAATGCAATGTTTTTTACTTTTTGCTATAATAAATATCCCCCAAAAACATATATAGTTTTTTTTTTCCCCTCAGTTTAGGCCGATACGTATTCTTCTACCTATTTTTGGTAAAAATCGCAATAAGCGTTTATCGATTGGTTTGCGCAAAATTTATAGCATTTACAAAATAGGGGATAGTTTTATTATTATTTTTATTTTTTACTACTAATGGCGGCAATCAGCTTTTTTTTTTCATGACTGCGACATTATGGCGGACACTTTTTTTGACACATTTTTGGGACCATTGCCATTTTCACAGCAAAAAATGCATTTAAATTGCATTGTTTATTGTGAAAATGACAGTTGCAGTTTGGGAGTTAACCACAGGGGGCGCTGTAACATTTAGGGTTCACCTAGTGTGTGTTTACAACTGTAGGGGGGTGTGGCTGTAGGACTGACGTCATCGATTGTGTCTCCCTATAAAAGGGATCACTCGATCGATGCATCCGCCACAGTGAAGCACGGGAAGCCGTGTTTACATACGGCTCTCCTCGTTCAGCTCCGGGGAGCAATCGCGAGGGGGCGGCTAGAAATGAATAGCCGCGCCCTCGTCCGCGCCCTCGTCCCGGATCGCTCCTAAAGCCATGGGAACAGCCGCATGTAGTGGGGGGGGGGGGGTCTAGGCAGGGACGTACAGGTACGCCAATGTGCCTGTCCGTGCCATTCTGACGACGTATATGTACATGCGGCGGTCCGGAAGTGGTTAAACTGGGCATAAAATTATTATTATTATGCAGGATTTATATAGCGCCAACAGTTTGCTCAACACTTTAGAAAATGAAGGCAGACGTTGGTTACAATACAATTTGGTACAAGAGGAATCGGAGGACCCTGCTGTTTAGAGCTTACAATCTGAGGCCCCGTACACACGAGAGGATCTATCCGCTGGTATTTATCCGCGGATCAGTTCCAGCGGATAGATCCTGTGGTGTGTACGGCCCAGCGGATATCTCTCCGCGGATTTTTTTCGGGCCGATTGATTTCTAGCGGATAAAAATTTCTTAGCATGCTAAGAAATCTATCCACTGGAATCCTGTCCAGCAGATTGATCCGGTGGTCTGTACAGACTCACCGGATCAATCCGTCCGATCACCTCCCTCGCATGCGTCGTAATGATTCGACGCATGCGTGGAAAGTCTTTACCTTCCAGCGCCGCGCACGTCGCCGCGTCATCATCGCGGCAACGGCGCGACACGTCACCGCGGATGGATTCCGCGCGGATTTCGATCTGATGGTTAGTACAACCATCAGATCAAAATCCGCCAGAGGATTTATCCGCGGGAACGGTCCGGAGGACTGTTCCCAGCGGATAATCCTCTCGTGTGTACGGGGCCTAAGGGATAACCAAGTGCATAAGCAAGAGGTAAAAAAAAAAAAAGATTGTCAGATTCATGCAGTTGAATTTATATCTAAAAACACAATATATAATAGAGCCGGTTCACACTGGGGCGACTCGTCAGGAGGCTCAGCAGCTTGACGAGTTGCGTCCCATTCAATTTAATGGAACCGTTCTAATAGGAGCGACCCAAGTCGCTCCGACTTAGAAAAAGGTTCCTGCCACTTTTGACTCAAGAGTTCTCAAGTCATGGTATTGATACCGTTTCATGGATAATAGTGAAATAAAATAAATGAAATCCACCTTCGGAACACCACTGCCCTCTCCCTTCCCTCCATTCGTTCCCATTCCCATTTATTAGTAACTTTTTTTATTTATGTTTATCTGTATAATACTTCAACTCCTACAGCAGTACAATTATTATTGCATTTATCTGTATTTCAATGCTGTATCTCATTCTAAGTTGTTGTCATCTGACATACTGTAACTGTTGTAATCTATTACTTTAAAATAAAAACATTATAAAAGAGAAAGGTTCCTGCACGACTTCGGGGGCGTCTCGGGGCGACCTGCATTGACTTCTATACAGAAGTCGTTTTGCTGGTCGCCTCTGAAGTCGTCCTCGGGACGACTTGCAGAGTCGCCCCCGAAGTCGTGCCGAGGGAGTGTGAACCGGCTCTTAGGCAGCGCTCCAAAAAGTAAATATATAAGATATAAAGAGAATCCAGAGACTGGTCCGTGATCAAAGCATAAGGTCCTCGGCTACAATATATAAAGCCAATCAACACCACCACTCGTGAAGAAGACAGGGGGGATATGATATAGCTGAGACCTTCCTTATACTTTGATCATGGACTATTCTCTAGATTCTCTTTACATCTTATATAACTTATTGCACTTTTTGTTGTATTTACTTTTTGGAGCGCTGCCTAATATATTTTATATATTGTGTTTTTAGATGTTTTACTTGTCTGTTGATAGGGGATGGTAGCAGCTCCAGCCGTTATAGGCACTTGTTGTTTTTTCAGTAGGAGGGAGGTGTACTGTAGTCCCACCCTCTGACTGTTTAGTTTGCCTGGACCTCACTGTCTCTTTGAGCACTTATGCCGCGTACACACAATCATTTTTCGGGTTGTAAACAACGTTTTTCAGGCTCTAGAAAATAAGTTTTTTTCAACTTCATCCATTAAAACTACATTGCCTACACGCAATCGTGAAAAAAAAAATGCTCTAGCAAAGCGCGGTGACGTACGACGGCACTATAAAGGGGAAGTTCCATGCGGATGGCGCCGCCCTTTGGGCTGCTTTAGCTGATTCTGTGTTAGTAAAAGACGATTCACGGTTTTCTGTCTGTTACAGCGTGATGAATGTGCTATCTCCATTACGAACGCTAGTTTTACCAGAACGAGTGCTCCGTCTCATAACTTCTGAGCATGCGCAGGTTTTTCACGTCGTTAAAGCCCACACACGATAATTTTTTACAACCAGAAAAACGACATAGTTTAAAACGTTGTTAAAAAATAGAGCATGTTCAGAAAAAAAATTGCCCGTTTTTCAGAACCCGAAAAATGCTCTAAAGCCCACACACAATCGTTTTAAATGACATTTTTAAAAAACTTTGTTTTTTTACAACCCGAAAAATGATCGTGTGTACGCGGCATAAGTCTTAGGAAGGGCTATCGATCTTTGCACAGTTGAATTATTTATATGCAGATCACCATTTTACCTCTAAGGCCTCATGCACACTGGACATCTAAGTATGCAGGCATCCGGAGTAAAGCTGTCTACCTAGACCAGGGATATGCAATTAGCGGACCTCCAGCTGTTGCAGAACTACAAGTCCCATGAGGCATAGCAAGACTCTGACAGCCACAAGCATGACACCCAGAGGCGGAGGCATGATGGGACTTGTAGTTTTTGCAACAGCTGGAGGTCCGCTAATTGCACATCCCTGACCTAGACCGCCTTCCGCACCGCCGACTCTCACCGCTGTCAGTCTGCAGCGGTGATCGGGAAGACTTCCCTGCAGTAGAGCGATCTGAAAGCGAGGCTTGAAGCACTCTTAGAGCGCAGCATGGAAGGGATGATGTCGAAGGCAGTGCCGAGGATGGTACAACGGATGAGTACACGGGCATTCTCAAAGGAGACCGCCCACCTTATGTTAATAAAATTATTGGTCCCCCCACACTAAAATATATACATACACACGGCAGGGGGACATGGTTACTGTCTTGGGGGTGGTTTGGTTCCCCCCCGGGATTCTCTCTTCTCTCCCCCATTTACCACCTCTGAGCTAGTGAATTCTGACAGCTCGCAGCATCATAAACTGTCCGTTTTCTGTGCCAGTCAATGACGGCTTCATTTGTTTCAGCAGTGATCCTCGGGGGCGCCGCTGTTCAGTTTCATAAACGGACACTTATAGCAGAGTTTTGTTCACTTCTGCACCAGTGAGTTCAGGCTGAATATACTACCTAATATATGATGGCAGTTTCTATAAACCCGGACACAGGAAAAGGTTGCTTTAAATAAGAGACTATTATTTTTGTAAGGACATGCTAGGAAATTGTTCACAGCAGTTTATGTGCTTACATTGTGTTTTTCTCTTCTCAGTGGACATCCGAGAAATAAAGGAGATTCGGGTGGGGAAGAATTCACGGGACTTTGATCGATACTTGGAAGATGCCACAGTGCGCTTGGAAACCGACCACTGCTTTGTTATCCTGTACGGAACAGAGTTTAGACTTAAAACTTTAAGCCTGCAAGGTAGGTGGCCTTTATTTCAGGTAAAAAGTTTCAACTGAACTAATTTGAAGTTATTCGTTTGAGAAATCTATAAGTTTATACAAGCTTCTGTTACTGGCCGGCCCAAGGCCCCCATTAAACTTAATATTCTGCACTTGACCCAGTCCTGAGCGTGACCGTGCCCGCTGGACCCGCTGACCTGATCGCCATCTGTGTTCCGAGATCGGGTCGCAGAGCTGAAGAACGGGGAGAGGTAAGTGTAAACAAACCTTTCCCCGTTCTTCCTAGTGCCAGTGTCAGTGATCGTCTGTTTCCTGTCATAGGGAACGACGATCAGTGATGTGTCAAGTCACGCCACGCCCCCCTACAGTAAGAGTCACACACTAGGGCACACTTAACCCCTACAGTGCCACCTAGTGGTTAACCCCTTCACTGCCAGTGTCATTTTCACAGTAATCTGTGCATTTTTATAGCATTGATCGCTGTAAAAAAGACAATGGTCACAAAATGTCTCAAAATTTGTCCGATGTGTCCGCCATAATGTCGCAGTCACAATAAAAATCGCTGAATGCCGCCATTACTAGTAAAATAAAAATGCCATAAAACTATCTCCTATTTTGTAGACGCTATAACCTTTGCCCAAACTGATCAATAAATGTTTATTGCGTTTTTTTTTTTTTTTTTACCAAAAATATATCGAAGAATACGCATCGGCATAAACTGAGGAAAAATGTATTTTTTTATATATATATATATTTTTGTGGGATATTTATTATAGCAAAAAGCAAACAATTTTGCATTTTTGTTTATAGAGCAAAAAAAATTAAAAATCTATTTGTGAGAAAAAAAGGACGCCAATTTTGTTTGGGAGGCACGTCGCACAACGGCGTAATTGTCAGTTAAAGCGATGCAGTGCCGAATCGCAAAAAGTGGCCTGTTCCTTTTAGCTACAAAATGGTAAAGCGGAGTTCCACCTAAAAATGGAACTTCCGCTTGACCCACTCCTCGCCCCCTTACATGCCACATTTGGCATGAATTTTTTTTTTTGGGGGGGGGGGGAGTGGGGGCTTCAGGAGAAGGGGACTTCCCGTTTCACTTCCTCCTTCCGCCGAGGGGCTGGTAAGGCGATTAGCTTAATCGCCTTATTGCAGCCCCTCCCTGTAGGCGAGCGCCTGTCCAATCGGACGGCGCCGCGCCACTAGCGCATGCACAGTGCTGCTCGCGCATGCGCAGTGGATGCCCGGCCGTGAAGCCGAAAGCTGTCACTGCCGGGTGCCCACACTAGGAATGGGGGGGCGAGGAGCGGAGCCCCGGCCGGCGCGTCGCTGGAGCCGTGGAGCAGGTAAGTGTCTGTTTATTAAAAGCCAGCAGCTACACTTTTTGTAGCTGCTGACTTTTAATAAACTTAAAAAAAAGGCTGGAACACCCCTTTAAGTGGGTATTATAAGGACACTTGCCTGCCCCTGGATGCAGCTCTGTCCTCACCCAAGCCGATTCTTTAATCCACTTCGGGTCCAGGCGTCGGCATATTGACTAAGGGAAACCAGCAGTTAAGCCTTGCCAGCTGGCTCCCAACTTTATGAATGGTCTCGCAGTCTTCTGGGACATGTGATGTGTCCCAGAAGGCTGCTGTGGAGGGGGGCAAACTTCTGGCCAGATTGCCACAATGATCCAAGCGGAAGTGGGGAAAAACCTGTCAAAATCAGGAGGAGGAAGTGCGGAACTTTCCCTTTTGGGTGACGTTCAGCTTTAACTGAATTTTGTTGTTAGAAAAATATATACGGTAATTTTAGGAATAAACAAACATTCTATTTTGTAACGATAAATAATTTGTAGTATACTGCTGCAGTTGGCATTTGCCAATTTTTCACCCCAGTAACAAGGTATGTAAAAAGTGACAGGTCACCTTAAAGCGGAGGTTCCGCCAAAATATATATATATTTTTTTTTTAAAGCCAGCAGCTACAAATACTGCAGCTGCTGACTTTTAAAATATTGACACTTGCCTGTCCAGCGATGTCAGAGGCCGAGCAATCGCTTGTCCCTCGGCTGCACCTGCCGCCATCCTCGGTGAGGGAATCAGGGAAGTGAAGCGTTGCGGCTTCACTGCCCGGTTCCCAACTGCGCGAGTAGTGCGGTGCGCCGTCGCTGGTCCCTGCTCTCACCTGGGAACAGTGTGTTTCCCAGAAGACAGCGAGGGGGTTGGGGTGAGGGGTAGAGGCGTGACTGCCGCAGGAGTGTATTCCCGGAAGTGGGGGCAAATACCTGTCTAGGATAGGTATCTGCACCTCCCTCCCCCCTGAAAGGTGCCAAATGTGACACCGGAGGGGGGGAGAGTTCCGAAAACTGGAGGCTCCATTTTTGGGTGGAACTCTGCTTTAAATGTATGTTGGGTATTATGCCAATGCTGCCTTTTAGGTTTGCCCAGTTGGCTTTTGAGCTGTAGAGAAAATATCTATCTCTCAGATTTAATGACTTGATTGCTGTGTCTTTTGTTGGTCTTCCAGCCACGTCAGAGGAGGAAGTGAACATGTGGATTAAGGGCTTGAATTGGTTGCTTCAGGACACTCTTTTGGCCCCCACTCCGTTGCAGATCGAGAGGTAAGGAAAAGCTGGATTAACTTTAAATTTCTTCCAAATAATCTGTTGTGAAAGGTCTTGGAGAATCACCTGAACAATTATAGGTGGCACAACTACAGCAATACTTGGTGTTGCTAAACCCAGTAATATGAAAATTGGTTCATTTGTCGTCGTCCCCCCACAGTGCCCACCGCTTATAAATCTTCTCTTTATATTAAAATATTGCCACTGTATACCTTTTTGGCTGATCTGTATACTACAGTCAGTGACGAACTGCACAGTTTCTCCAGTTTTGAGCATTCAGGTAGTAGTAGATTTCCACTGCAGCCTGTATAGACTCCCACATGTTTGATGCCAATATCATGTGACCTGGCTAGCTCTGAGAACAAGTAAATGTTCTCTCCAGCATAAGACACAACTGAGCATGTGCATGTTGGCTACTGCCTGTGTGTTCGCTGGCTTTCCCCAGATAGACATTGCAGGAGGGGGAAGGCTCTGTGCTTACAGGATAAAACATCCTTTGTACACAATGCAGAGATTTAACCCCTTAAGTTCCCCGGTGAGTATAACAAGCATGCTTTACTGCATATACAGACTATTAGGTAGATTCAGGTACAATGGATTAACTTTAGGGCGGCGTAGCCTAGCCTGTTTAGGCTACACCGCCGTAAATTAGCTAAGCTAGTAATGATTCTCAATATACTTACCTGCTAATTTACGGCGGTGTAGCCTAAAACGAGCGGGCGTAAGGGCGCCTAATTCAAATGGGTTGGGGGGGGAGCGTGTTTCATGTCAATGAGGCTTGACCTCACGTTTTTGACGTTTTTTGTCACTGCGCATGCGCCGGGCGACTACATTTCCCAGTGTGCATTGCGGCTAAGTACGCCGTACGGGCCTATTGATTTCGACATGGACGTAAACGACGTAAATCCCGATTCGCGGACAACTTACGCAAACGACGTAAACATTTCTAATTTTGCGGCGGGAACGGCGGCCATACTCAACATTACTATACCACTAGAGCCTATCTCTTACGTAAACGGCGTAAAAGTACTGCGTCGGCGTATCCCCTCATTTACATAATCTACGCCGGCCGCAATGGAAGCGCCATCTAGCGGCCATCAGAAACATTGCAATCTAAGATAGGACGGCGCATGCCGTCGTATCTTAGATATGTTTAAGTGTATCTCTGTTACACTTAAACATAGGTCGGTGCAGATTCAGAGTTAGATCGACTTATCTGTAGATAAGCTGGCCCAATTCTTTCTGAATCTACCTATATATTTGACATTTAAATGTTGTGGGTTTAATAACACTTTAACAGCAATTGTTTGTGTCTCCACTGCTGGCGATCAAACAGACCAAGTAGTGTATTTTTATGGAACTAGTTTTGCGGTTTATGAACAACTCCATAACCTATTTTTGTCCTTCCCTAAATTTGGCCCAGTTCCCGAATTTAAATCTGAACCCAAGGCAGATATAAAAGCATTTATTGTATTTAAAAATACATTAAAAATAATAAATATTTTTTTAAATGCAAATAATGTATGTAGATGGCTTCCTGTAATGCCCTGTACAGCAGCAGACTTGGCTGCACATTGGGACAGGAAAGGTCACGTTTGAACCAGTCAGGCTCTGCTGCATGTGCTGATAAGGAACATACTGAAAGGGAGAAAGAAGAGGGAGCAATGGGATGACCAAATTGGTCATCTGCTACCCCTTCCAGGGCCGGCCTTAGGTGTTCAGGCGCCCTGTGCGAGCTAATCCTGTGGTGCCCCCCATCTTCACCCCTTGTCACCTAAACTGACTTACCTTTCGGTGGACGGTGTGGCTTTGCATTTAAAAATGGCTCCACCCGGCGCTTAGACGCCACTGCGCATGCGCAGTCTGCCTGAGAATAGCCAAGCGTTTTCTGGCTTTCCAGTGCAGCGGCGGCGCATGTGCAGTGTGCCTGTCGGGGCCGGCAGCAGACATTTTTTTCAGGTGCTGCAACTGATGCATTGCTCTTTACCCAGTCCCAGGGCAGGGGGACCTGGCAGCGCGCAGCGAGACCTGGCAGGGCCTGCTGCTGTGACTCGGACACCTGTTATGATCATGTGAGTAACTGACTGCGACTCACATTCTGCAAGCTGTGATGGCCGGACAGCTCGCACACCACAAAGGCCGGCCCTGACCCCTTCATTGTCCTATCAAAGACTGCGGGACGGACTTGGTTAACCCCTTCGTGCCTAGGGGTAAGACGAATCTTAACTGCCTAAGCACCATTTTTGAAACCTTGATGTGTGTTCGTAAAAACCATACATGTCATCACTACTTTGTGCATCTAGGTGGATTATACCTTGTTATATTAGGACAAATTGGGCTTTCATTTGGTAGTAAATGGTGTATGATTTTTTTATTTATTTTTTTAATCAAAGGGAAAACCTTTTTTTTTTTTTTATTTTTTTTTTTATTTTATTTTTTATTTCTTGTTACTGGTTTCTTGTTACTACAATAACCTACCACCGAAAAACAACCCAAAATAAATTTGACAGCAATACCACATATGTGTGTGTGTGTTTTTCTTTGTTCACGTAATACAGCCCAGAAGCAATAGTGCACTTTTTTTTTTTATGCTACCTAAAACGCATATACTGATACTAATTAAAAAAATAATTCTTCCCAAAATATGACCCTGACATTTGACCCAAGCACTAACCCTGTCACTAGCCTAGATCAAACCTTTTATCCAGGTATTTTTTATTTTCTATTTTTTATTTTAATATAGACACTCCCCCCCCCCCTCTCTGCAAGGAAATAGAAAGATACATTGTATCTTTCCTCTCCATTCACAGAGTGAGAAACACAGGGGCAGGCTTCACAGTAACCGATCACTGCGGTAGCCAATCAGAGGCTACCACAGCAATCGGGTGACCTGGAATCCTTAGTTTGGGGCCCGGGGCTCTTGCTGGTCTCTGTGCTCAATTCATCTGGATTTACAGAACGCAGTGTGATACATTCCTAAAGGGAAACCCATTGGAAGACAGTTTTTTTCATAGTAGGAGCTCATCTTATGTTTAGTAGAAGTAGTACGCAATAATGATACTATTTGTTCTTTTTTCTTTCTGGTACAGGTGGCTCAGGAAACAGTTTTACTCATTAGACAGAAATCGAGAAGACAAGTAAGTAAAGGATTGGGAATTATTTGAAAAATGGGTCAACTTGGGCAACTCCTTTTATGTATTAAAAGGAATGAAGTCTTTCCATTAACTTTTTTTTTTTTTTTTAAATATGGTGCCTTTAAAAATTGTCCATGTTTTTCCATGTTACAACCATGAAGGTAAATGTATTTTATTGGGGTTCTATGTGATAGACCAACACAAAATGGCACATAATTGTGCAATGGAAGGAAAATTCCAAATTCTGAAAAGTATGTGAAGCCCTCAGAGGTTTTCTTAGCGATCCTTAGTAAACAAACAGCATCATGAGGGCCAAGGAACACACCAGACAGTGGAAATGGGGGGTGGTTCTGGCGCAAACTGTAGTTCAAATGATGCCAATGAACCTGAGTTTGTGTTATTTAAATGGGTGTGGATCAGGAGCACTAATTTGTCCTCATGCGAGTGTTTTTATTTATTGTCAGGGCTTTTTTTCAGGGGGAACTTGGGGGAACTCAGTTCCACCACCTCTGGCTCAGACCCTTTGGTGCCCGCTCACCACAATCACTTGTAAACACAGAATTCTGGTTTCTGTGTTTACAAGTGACAGCTCTGAACTCTGTGTGTAACCCCCCTGAACTCTGCACTCTGTATGTAATGCAATCCTGGTATTTAATTTTAAGACCTTTAAGACCCTTCTACTGTTTGAAATCTGACCGGGGTCGTGGTTGAGTTCCTGCACCTATTTTCTGAGAAAAAAAGCTCTGTTTATTGTACCATAAAGTTAATACTTAGAAGGCACCTATAACACACCAGACAGGTAAGGGATAAAGTTGTGGAGAAGTTTAAAGCTGGGTTAGGTTATAATGAAATATTCCAAGCTTTGAACATCTCACAGAGCACCGTTCAACCCATCATCTGGAAATGGGAAAGAGTATGGCACAACTGCAAACCTACCAAGACATGGCCGTCCACCGTCCACTAACAGCCTGGGCAAGGAGAGCATTAGTCAGCCAAGAGGCCCATGGTAACTTTGGAGGAGCTGCAGAAATCCACAGCCCAGGCTGGGTTCACACTAGTGCGAATTGGATGTTGGTTTCCCCATATCCAATTGGCATGACTGGAGATTGTGACCAGCTCTCTATGGAGGTGGTTCACACATCTCCGTTGCGGCTATGGAGCGACTTGCACAGAAGTTCTCTACATCTTTGGCTCTGTTTCAGGGCTGAATTCAGGTGAAAATTCGGGCCCTGATTCATCCGTGAAATGGAGAACAGGGACGCACCGGGCCCCCTGCTGCGAGCTGCATCCGATATTGGTGTGAACCCAACCTTAGTTGGGAGAATCTGTCCACAGGTGAACTATTAGTCATGCACTTGACAGATCTGGTCTTCATGGAAGCATGGCAAGAAGAAACCCATTGTTTAAAGAAAGCCAAAAGAAGTTTTCAAGAAGCCATATAGGGGACACGGAAAACATGTCGAAGAAGGTGCTCCGGTCAGATGGGACCAAAATCAGCGCTTCAGTGTGAAAGTACTTTTAAAGTCTGGCCTGTTGGTAGGTCCTGAGGACAGGAGTTGAGAACCACTGTATTAGAGTCTGCAAAAGACTCACCTTCCAGCAGGACAACGACCCTAAACATACAGCCAGAGCTACAATGGAATGGTTTAGATCAAAGCATATTCATGTGTTAGAATGGCCCAGTCAAAGTCCAGACCTAAATCCAATTGAGAATCTGTGGCAAGACTTGGAAATTTCTGTTCACAGACGCTCTCCATCCAATCTGACAGAGCTTGAGCTATTTTGCAAAGAAGAATGGACAAAAATCTCACTCTCTAGATGTGCAAAGCTGGTAGAGACATCCCCAAAAAAGACTTGCAGTTGTAATTGCAGAGAAAGGAGGTTCTACGAAGTATTGACTCAGGGGCGCCATACAAATGTACGCCACACTTTTCACATATTTATTTGTAAATAATTTGAAAAACCATTGATCATTTTCCCTCCACTTCAGAATTATGTGACACTTTGTGTTGGTCTTTCACATAAAATCCCAATAAAATACATTTGTTTTTTGTTGTAACACTGTATAAATGTGAGATCGGCTTAGTGCAAACGTAATAACCGTGTGCTAATCATATATATATTTTTTTAAACTGTTTCTATAGTTTTGAAATCCTATATACGTTCTATATACGTCACATTTATCTGCTTGGATTGTACTTTACAATGTTTGACTTTTATTGCTCCCAGTCTCTTTGGACTAATTGAAAACAATGCGCTGCCTAGGTGGCTGATATCTTATCTAAGCAGCTGTCAACCTGTTAAGTGGTATCGTCATAGTGGATAACCTTCTAATACATTTTTAAAGTGGATGTAAACCCACTCTCATCCTTTCTAAACTACTGCCATAGTGCTGATCTATAAGGATATAGATGCCTTCTGCATGTATCCTTACCTGTCAAATGTCTCCCCGCTGACTGTTATAAGAACTGAAAAACTGCAGATTCTGTGGGTGGGTCTGTTGTCTGGAGCTCTGTGGGTGGAGTCGTGATGTCGGTAGACTCCCCGCCCACCTCTTCTCTCCCCTTGTCAACATGCACTAAACACAACACTAAATTCTGCTATGATCACAAACATCCAGTCAAAATCCAGAAAAGTAACCACATGACTTCAGAAAAGGAGTGGGGGTGGGAATTAAAAAATAATGCCTGTCTCCAAGCTAGTGCATGAGATATGTAAATAACTTGTCACTCACAGCAAGGGGGTGGAACGGACTAAGGTTTTTCTCTGTAAGTCCGTTTTATTTCACTGAACAATAAGAGGATTGCTCAGAGCTGGATTAACTCTGTGTGGCAAGACTGGGCACAGATGATAGGAAATCGTATACTGTTCATTGTGACAGCAAAAAAATAAAAAATACATTTCGGGTTTACATCCACTTTAAGCTGGGTATACACAGGTATTTTTTATTTATTTTTTCATTCAACCAACCATGTGTGATGCAGGGATCTCTCCCTCTCCCGCTTAGCTATTTTATTCTGACAGGACTCCCAATTATCTCCAAGTGTTGATGGAATTCTGGTTTTCCAGCAGGAGCCATTCCACAGAAACCAGTTGTTAGACCGGCTTCTGTTGAACAGACAGTGGTACGTACCCTCGTTCCTGCTGGACCAGCTGATTTTCGGCACCTGTTTACTGGGCTTTAGCCTGTAATACTATGTACAAAATCTATTACATTTTCGAGGTTTAGATAATGGCACTCTAGTAAACAGGAACAGATTTTACCAGCAGGTGGGTCTACAAAGGAGGTGGCTGCCCAGAGTTTTGTTTCGTAGAGGTGATTTTGTGGCTGTGTAGCTGTCCTGATCACCTCTACTGACAGAGATCAATATTTAAAACTAGGTTAGGGCTGCTAGGGCAGCTATGAGCTTGTTTTCACCCTTGCATTTCCATGACGTTGACCATTTATCATTGCCTACCTAGCACAGGCGCAGCCATGGTGTACTGTACAGCATATGGCCTTGGCAGTTGAAGCAGCCTTTTTCGAACGGGGTTTCTTCAGGGGTGGCTTGACAAAATGCCTAGAAATTGCCCCAAAATGGTATACAATCCAGTGTGTGGATCAAGCCTGCATTTTAATTGCACAAAGCCACATGTTTTCATTGCGCACCCTTACAACCTCCCACCCAGTCCTTGGTCGCCTGTACAGCATCCTTGTTTACCCTTTCCCTGCACCTCTCCATCATTACTGGGTTCATATTAGCTGAGCGAGGGAGAAGGAAACATTAGCATACCAGTCAGTGCCAGTGTGCTTTGGAAGAACAAATCACCCTGAACATTGGGCGTGTGGATGTTCCTGGGTTATGTAAACTTTTTACTTTTATTAAATGTTTTTAACAAGTTAGAATGGGGTGTCCCAAAAGTATGCATAATTTTTAAAGTTTTTTTTATTTTTTTTTTCAACTTTTTAAAAAGTTGTTTTTCCACCTTTAAAAACGTTGAAAAACAGAGTTAGAGGTTAAAGGGATCCTTTGTCACCATGGGCTCCCATCCTGCAATACAGACTGCCACGGTCCAGCTGTTCATTTTAGGATTGTAATGTCATAGTGTGTTACTGCAGAGTTTCCTGGAGATAGGCTCGTGCCACTGACGGGCGGAGAAGTATATGTCGGGCAAGTGGGCTAAGCGTTTCTTGAGCTCCACCCCCTTTATCAAGCTGACCGACGAGAAACTCCAGGATATTATAAAGTATAATCTTGGCATAACGTAGCAGGAGAAACAAAAAAAAAAATAACAGGCTAGTCTGTAACACTACAATTTAACAATGCCAAAGCTAGGCAAACAAGAACCAGCATAGCGGGACATATGTAAAAAAAACTTGCACATTTCTCTCTCTATATATATATATATATATATATATATATATATATATATATGTATGTATGTATGTATGTATGTATGTATGTATGTATGTATGTATGTGTGAGTGTATAGATATAAATATATCCTTGCCTATGCTTGTTCTTTCCCTATCTTCACTGTTAAATTTTGTCTTTTTATTTTTTTATTTTTTTCACCACTACATTATGCTGGCTGTGTACCTGAACACCTTCTGCCTGTCCTATAGAGCAGTGGTCATCAACCCTGTCCTGCAGGGCCCACTAACAGGCCAGGTTTTATGTATTACCTTGGGGAGATGCAGACTAGAATACTGCAATCACTGAGGAGCAAATTATATAACCTGTGATGTATTTCAGTTATCTTGCAAACCTGGCCTGTTAGTGGGCCCTGCAGGACAAGGTTGATGACCACTGCTATAGAGCAGTATGACGGATGGGCAGTGGCTTTAAGATCTTGACTGGACATCGTATGAGGTTGCTCTCAAATAATTATCTGTTGCCAACCGTGTCCACCGGATACAGCTGATGACTGATCAGTGTACTGGCTCGCTACCGGTTCCATGTCGCCAATTTCAGCAGGTCACATGACAATTGTAAACAACGCATGGCTTCCTTTCATGCCATCCATTGTGTACAATTCTGTTGCTAGCTGTGATTGGTCAATGTGATTACATGGTACAGACAGGGCCAATCACAGCCCATCTGTACCATGTAATTGGCTTTGACCAATCACAGCTAATCACAACAAAACAAACTGAATGAATCTCGGGACCCACCTGTCATCCACCCTTCTTTTTTTAAATAAAAAAAGATGTTTATTTATTAAAAGGCCAAAGGGCACAGACATTACAATTAAACATTCAAAAGAAAATGCCAAGTACAATACACTGACAGTTGCACAAAAACAAGGAGCATAATACAGCCATAGTATTACTGAAATAGGTCATCCACCCTTCTGGCGGGTCCTTGTCTGTACTGCAGCTTCTGATCTAGCCATTTGGATTGCTGATTTTTTTTCCTTTTTTTTGTTTTTACCGTACCCTACGCCTGGCACCCTGTTTGCTGTTCTTTTACACTGTCACCATGGTGGACTGCCCCCCCCCCCCCTAATAGTATTGTGTAGTTTATTCCAAATCACACACCGCTGTTTTTGGCTACCATCAGTGTAGTAGCTCAGGCTGTTTTTGGCTACCATCAGTGTGGTGTAGTAGCTCAGGCTGTTTTTGGCTACCATCAGTGTGGTGTAGTAGCTCAGGCTGTTTTTGGCTACCATCAGTGTAGTGTAGTTGCTCAGACTTTTATGTGGTCCTTCGTTAAATCCCTGCTTGTATTTACCGAGGATGAGGTTGCTGAATCCCTACTGCCATAGTGTTTATTCCATTATTCCCTGTCAATGTAAATATGGGAAATGATCATTCTTTTGCAGGCTGTTGATTGCTCTTGCGTCTCTCTGCTGGCCCTAGACATACTCGGCTCACGCTTGTTTTTTTGTTTTTTTTTATGGATGGGTTAATTTTTACGCAATCTAATATTTACGTCAGCAAGCTTGCTCTCATTGTTACTAATGTTATAGTCATGCTGGCCTTTAGATCATTATGTTTGTCCTCTTGTCTATTGTCACTCACTTCCTGAGATTAAACCATTAATGGAATTCCAGGGGTCAGGGAGGTGTTTACAACATATTGGAATTCTTTGTGTGTGTTTTTTTTTTTTCAGTGCTTTTAAATGTCCAGATCATTTAGATTTCAGTTTATGATTTGTATTTGTCCAAGACTGGGTTCACATTAGTGCAATGCAAATTCAGCCATACAAACTGTGTGGCTGAAATCGCATCGCATTCGCACTAAAATTCAACCGTATGCAATGAATGTAAGTGTGCCATGCATGCGATTTCAGTGTGGTTGGCTATGCATTTTGGGGGTTAAAACAGGCAGTGAAGAGGCGACCTATTGGGGGTCGATTTACTAAAACTTGAGAGTGCAAAATCTGGGGCAGCTCTGCATAAAAAACAGTCGGCTTCGAGGTTTTGGCCCTCGTTTACGTTGGAACTCGCACAATTTGAAACCCGAATTTCATTGCGAAGTCGCCAAAAGTAGTGCAGGACCTACTTTTGGAAATCGGTGCAGTTTCCGGCAATGGGCTCGGCATGAGATTCATTTTTTTTATACACATTTTTATGTTTGAAGTAAACTATGTTTTATATCGGTGTGGCACTTCAATTCAAAAATCATATATGTCCATCTAAAGCCTCAAACACATGATCAGACTTTTCCGTGGATTTTTGTCTGAAGGGCGTTGGACGTGAACTTGTTCTGCATACACACGTACAACATATTCAGCAAAGATTCACCAAACTAGGTGTTTTTTCAGCTCTTTACCACCACACTTTGGGCCAGGGTTCGACAAAATCCGGGCACCAGGTCGCAATTGTGACTAGAATTGGCCACCTGGCGCCCAGGGCGGCACAGCTGGGGTATACTGTGTCTCCGTGCGCCCCCACCTCCCCCGCCACCTGATCGCATCGGGCTGCGCCGGCTGTTAATTGAGGCGGCGGCCTTCTGCAGGCCTATGGTTCCTTCTGTGATCTGGCGCCATCTTGTATTGGCCGTTGGTATGACAAGACAACCAGCAATGCTAATAGAGCTTCCCCTGTCAGTTTTCACTGCCATCTCCTTCCCTCTAATTAGAATCCCCAAACATTATATATATATATATATATATATATATATATATATATATATATATATATATATATATTTATTTATTTATTTATTTATTTATTTATTTATTTATTTATTTTAACACCCTAGAGAATAAAATGGCGGTCGTTGCAATACTTTCTGTCACATTGTATTTGCGCAGCGGTCTTAAAAGCGCACTTATTTGGGGGGAAAATACCCTATAATAATAATAAGACGCCAGTAACATTGGCCAAATTTTTTTCATATTGTGAAAGATAATATTACGCTGAGTAAATTGATACCCAACATGTCACGCTTCAAAATTGCGTCCACTTGTGGAATGGCGACAAACTTTTACCCTTTAACATCTCCATAGGCAACGTTTAAAAAATTCTACAGGTTGCATGTTTTGAGGAGGTATAGGGCTAGAATTATTGCTCTCATACTACCAAACACGGCGATAGCTCACATGTGTGGTTTGAACACCGCTTTCATATGCGGGCGCTGCTCACGTATGCGTTCGCTTCTGCGCATGCGAGCTCGGCAGGACGGGGCGCGTTCCTGGCTCCTAACGTTTTTAGCTGGCTCCTAGATTCCAAGCAAATTTGTCAAGCCCTGCTTTGGGCAACTTCTGCTATTTTTGTTTGATGTTTTAACATTGGTTCTGAGAATGTGTGTTTGTACTTTGGATTTTAGTTGGACGGTCTTGTGTACCACGATCAGGTAATTTGACGTAACAGATTTATTGCCAGACCGTTGGTGAGCATGAACAGCCAACATTTGTTGTCGTTCATTCAGCCAACAATTGTCTGATGGAGCATACGCACGGTCGGATTATCTGACACAACACGTCCGTCGGACAATTATGGCCATAAAGTTGGATTGTGTGTACGAGGCTTTAAGGTGACCGATAACCTTTTGGCTTTTATAAGCCGCCATACTGTCATTTGGATGCCCAACAGTAAAAATCATTGGTAGATTGGGTGAATGCTTTGTATTTATATTGTTGCCAATCACATAGCAAGGTTCAAGCACCATTTAATCCACCCTCCAATAATAGAATGCCAGTGACTGACAGCCTGCCAAGGCTTTACCTATAACCTGACATATTTCAGTTTTGAGGGCACTGCCCTTTTGATATGGTATACTAAATCACTTCAGTGAAAAACCGACTACAATTTTCTTTCTGGTATTCTTTTCTTTTATAGGATCTCTGTCAAGGATTTGAAGAATATGCTGTCACAGGTCAACTACAGAGTCCCCAATATGAGGTTTCTACGTGATCGATTGACGGTAAGGGGAGATGACTATCCAATACATTCATATTACCTCTCGGCTAGAAATTCGTTACGTTGATTATACAGTTTTTTTTTTAATATCTCCCACCCTGTGCTCCTCATCAGATACTGATACGGAATGCAGGTTTCAGGAGCGCGTGTTGCGCTCGGAATGCAGGTTTTAGGAGCGCGTGTTGCGCTCCGAATGAAGGTTTCAGGAGCGTGCGTTGCGCTCGGAATACAGGTTTCAGGAGCGCCCGTTGCGCTCGGAATACAGGGATTAGGAGTGCGTGTTGCGCTTGGAAAGTGGGGATCAGGCGTGTGATAGGCCTGTCCATGGCAGTGTCCACTGCCCACCCAACACCCCCCCCCCCACACTCTCTCTAGTGTCTTCTTTCTCCCCTTCCCTCTTATAGCATCCTACCTATGCACACAGGAGAGCGAGAGCCAGCACAGTTCTGGTCAGCCGGCGGGGCGGGAGCTGGCAGAGTGACTTTTCATATTAAATAGGCTGGTGATTGATTGCTTAGGTCATAGCAACCAATCACCTGCTGTTTAACTTGAAAAGTTAAGTTGGCCAGCTCCTCCCCCTGCCCTCTTTTCTGAGCTGTGCTGGCTCTTGCTCCCCCGCTGTTTACTGATGACAGTGGCGGGGGGAAGGTGGTGGGGGGGGGGGGTCGGGGAGAGGAGGCTGAGGGTAGAGAGAAGGCGGGGTTCGGTGGCGCAGACCTGTTCCCTATCTACTTGTCACCTATTGGCGGTCGACAGGTAGCCCGCGATCTACGGGTTGCCGCCCCCGGCTTTACAGTAAGGGTTTCTTGGATGTGTTCTGTAGCTAGGTTACAGTTGTTAATGTTTGACTGAGCACCATGAAGCCCCCTCCCCTATGAGCTTCCTGTTTGTATGAATACAAAGTTCACAGGAAGATATAGAAAGGCTTTTTACAACTCCGGATCTATTCAGATGAGTGGAAAACTCTCCCTACTCGTATCTGCTGTTCCGTTGATGTCTGCAAACCATATCCTGGAAAGAAACTGAAATGGTGAATAACTGAAGCGCAGGGATCTATAGCCACTATTCTGGTCTCGGACACAATGCATTATGGGTACTGTAGGAATTCTAAGAGTAAAAGGCTCCATTCACTTTTGGTGTGACTTTGATCGGACTTTACATTTTCTGGATCATAGTTGCTTCAAAAGTTGCAGCAAAGTAGTGCAGGCAACTTTTCAAAATCACTGCAACGTTAAGTCGCACTGATCTAAACAGGTGCCATTGCAAACAATGCACTGCAACTTGACATGACAAGTCGCACAAGTGTAAATGTGCCCTAACTTTTAACTCATAAGGTAAAAAACATTTTCAGTTTCCCTGTGCCCCCTTTCCCTGTATGAAGGGGAAAGAAGGGAGAAGAGATCGGCTCTGTGCACTGCGGCATCTTTTCTCCCCTTACTTCCTCTTTACACTGCAATCGGGCAGCAGCAGGAACCATTGGCTCCTGCTGCTGTCAATCGGAGGAAGTGGGAGGTGGGCCTAAGTCCTGCTGTCTAAGGCCTCATATAGACGGGCAAACATGTACGATGAAAACGGTCCGCCGGACCGTTTTCAGCGTACATGTCCGCCCGGAGATTTCTGTATGATGGCTGTACACACCATCATACAGAAATCCGCGCGTACACGATACGCGGCGACGTGCGCGGCCCTGGCAGTTTAATGCTTCCACGCATGCGTCAAAGTCATTCGACGCATGCGAGGGATGGCGGCCGCTCGGACATGTACGGTAAATCTGTACAGACGACCGAACATGTCCGACGGACAGGATTCCAGCGGGCATGTTTCTAAACAAGTTTAGAAATATTTGCCCGCTCGAAAAAGGCCCGGCGGGCAAATGTACGCTGGAATCCTGTCCGCTCGGCTGTACAGACGACCGAACATGTCTGCTGAAACTGGTCCCCGGACCAGTTTCAGCAGACATGTTCGGTCGTCTGTACGGGGCCTTAGTCGTGGCTCTGTAGACACACGGCTCGGGAGCGCTGGGGACTACCTCTTCCCAAAGCCAGCGGCTGGCTAGGGTAGTCCCGCAGAAGAAGAGGAGGAGCCAAGGTCCCCACCGGGGAACCCAGAAGAGGATTGGGGCCGTATATATGTGTGTGTGTGTGTGTGTGTGTGTGTGTGTAATAAAAAACAAAATTTGAATTTAGTAACCCTTTAACAACTTCCCGCCCGGTCTATAGCAGATTGACGGCCGGGAAGTGGAAGGCCTGTTATCCTGACTGGGCATCATATGACGTCCAGCAGGATAACGTGTCGGCGTGGGCCGATCGCGGCGTGTCAATCTGACACGCCGCATCTCCAATCGTGATAAGAAATCTCTGTCAGAGAGGCTTCTTACCACGTAATCAGCTGTGACCAATCACAGCTGATCATTGCGTAAACCAGGAAGTGCCCGTAAACGGCATTCCTCGTTTCCGCGCTGACCAGGAGAACGGATTAGCGTCTCTTTCTGTTAGAGGAGGGGGGTCTGTGCTGATAATCGGCACATTGATTATCAGCACAGCCCCCTCAGATCTGCCAATCAGTGCCCAGCAGTGTCCCAACAATAGTCTGCCAGAGCCCACCACAGTGCCCAGCAGGAACACCTGTCAGTAATTTATCAGTATCTCATCAGTGCCGCCTTTCAGTGCCCATCAATTCTACATATCAGTGCCCGTTCGTGAAGGAGAAAACTACATTTTATGACAGAAACTAAGAAAAATGTTGGTCTTTTTTAGTTTGTTTAGCAAAAAATAAAACCCCCAGAGGTTATCGATTACCACCAAAGGAAAGCTGTGGGAAGAAAATGCTAAAAATGTCGTTGGGGTACAGTGTTGCATGACCGCGCAGTTTTCATTCAAAAGTGTGACAGCGCTGAAAGCTGAAAATTGTCCTGGGCGAAAGTGCCCAGTATTGAAGTGGTTAAGGTAGAATTTTAGCTTTAACATCACTCTAAATCAGGGGTCTCCAAACTGCAACCCGAGGGCCAGATGTGGCCCTTTTGTTAGCCTTTATCCGGCCTCTGGGCACTATTCCTCCCATTAATGAGGCACTATTCCTCCCACTGACACCAACAATGTGGCACTATATCTTCTACCGATACCAATGATGGGATACTATTCCTCGTACTAATAGGGGCACTACTTCTCCTTCTATTGACCACCAACCCTGAGGCCATATTTATTTTCACTGATGCTGAGCCCGTGACATTTTGTGCCCCTGCTGGCCACAATCCGGCCCTCCTAAAGTGTGAAGGACAACAAACTGGCTCTTTGTTTGAAAAGTTTGGAGACCCCTGCTCTAAATAGTTAGGTTGGGCCAAGCTGGTCCTAACTAACTATTTCTGAGAATGATGTGGCCGCTGTGTGCACTGTAATTGTACTGCAGTAGCATTAGCTACAGACATCTGCTGGAACTAAAGATTAGATTTTTATATTATTTTTAAGATATACTGTGTATATCGCTTGAATCTAGTGAGTGTCACATCCTTATGTATTGATTTTAACATTAGCATAGGACTATTAAGACACTAAACTGCAACAGATTTTTCTTAAGGCCTCATGGGCACTGGATGTTTTAATGCTTCTATTAGGGTTGTGTTGCCACTGCATCCCTTTTAAACCCGAACACATATGGATTGCATAGGTTCTTGGAGAGATGGCCAAACGCCCAGAGTGTATGAGGCCTAAAACCACATTATTTTTGTCTTCTTTTTTTTTTTTTTTTTTTATTAAATAATTATAAAAATAAAAGTAAAGTAAAGGGTCCTTGCTTTATTCGGGTCTCCTTTTTAATGCCTCATCCTCCTATATTTATCAAAAATGTTGTCGTATTTTTATTTTTTTATCATTTAATACAGGCCTTCCACTAATTGGTTGATGATGAGTTCCACTTTAGCTAATCGGACAAAGCCTTGTATTCATTAATAAAAATATAAAGCTTCTCCTGAATGGTGGAGAAGCACTCAACCTGACTCACTTTAATTTCCGGAAAAAGGCATTAAGGTGCCCATGCTTCTGATGGAACACAGAGCCGCTTGCTATATGTAGCAAATGCTACTACAATCAAAAAGTGTACAAGTACATACGGCGCTCCTAGGAGAAGTGCAGAGTCATTTAGTCCAGTGGTTCTCAACCCTGTCCTCAAGTGTCCCCTACAGGCCATGTTTGCAGTTTTTTTTTGAGCTGAAAGAAAGTGGTTGAACTCTCATTTGCCGACCAACTGAGATACCACGAAGGTCGGAAGACACCACTGGCAGAAATGATGGAATTTTTTATTTTTGACTTTGTAGATTTGGGTCTAATGTCTTCTCCGTCTGTTCCTCCTTCCCCTTTCTGTAGGAAGTGGAGCAGAGAAACCAAGAGATCAACTATGCTCAGTTTGCCCAGCTATACCGCTCTCTTATGTACAATGCACAGAAGACGGTGAGTATTGCACGTTCATTCGGAGTCGGCTTCCCTGCCACGCTGTCTAGTTTGCGATTTTATCTCTAGTAATGCCATTTGCAATAACTGAGCCAGCCAGTCTCCAGCCAGGCAGGATACTTAGTATGGCTGGCTGTGAAATGGAAGGAGACAGTGGTTGTAAATGATCTCTGATTACTGGCTGCAGTAAATATTTGCTCTGGGATTTATTTATTTTTTAATTTGTTAATGAGCTCTTCATTGGCTGTGTTAAATAAAACTGTAACAAAATAATCGGTCATTACAGAGAAGAGGAACAATCAGACTAATGGCAGCCATGACTGGCTGTAATTGACATAGGTCCCTGCAAATCACAGAAAAATAATAATAATCTGAGTGTCATATAATGGGACTTTATGATTTTAATGCATGTTTAGTGTCCTTTAGGAATCCTGTGCCAAGAGATTTGAAGAGGCCGCAGTGTCATTTCTACTGTGAACACCAGCAGTGTCTATTGTTTATAACCTCTTCTGCCTGCAGATCAAACTGCATAAAGCTTGGGTATACATGTGCAGTGGTTTGAACAAAAATAAAAAACCTTACCGATCCCTGGATCAATACAACAATGTATGAAGCAGGGATCTTCCCTGCAATGCTATTGCATTCTAACGGGGGGCCCCCTCTCCCCATGCGGGTGCACAGGCCCCTCTCCCCATGCGGGTGCACAGGCCCCTCTCCCCCAGCCACATTATGAAGGAAAATGTTCACGTTTCTTGGAGGGCTTTAATGGTGTATATGCGTAACTTTGGAGGGATTCGGAGAAGTGAAAGCATATTCTTTCAGTACAAGCACAAAGAGGACCTGATCTTTGGAACATGTGCCCAAAAAAGCCTAGCAGAGGGCAAAGAGTAGTCACTAAGTATTGCTTATAATCTCCCTGCAGCTGTATTTACCGTATTTATCGGCGTATAACACGCACCCTAACTTTAAGAGGGAAGTTTCAGGGAAAAAAACTTTCCACAGCCCCCTGCGTATAACACGCAGGCACAGTTTACCTTATATTTTCAGGGTAAAAAAGTGAGTGTTGTACACCAATAAATACAGTAGTTCCCATTACTGACTTACCATGACTTGTTCAGCGTTGTATGGAAATGGCCCTCTTATTTGAGAAGGGACTTGGTTTTCCCATGTCAGAGTAGCTCCCCTGGTGACTAGTGATCCAATGACTAGTGGGGCACATTCAAGAAGCAGCAGGAGAGGTGGGTGGGGGACAGATCTGCAGAATGAGTCAAGCCGACCCGCATTGCAGGTCCTTGGGTATATCTTCCTTTATAGCAAGCAGAACAAGAGGGACACACAGTAGTGACATCACCAAACCTTGTTGGACTAAGCGGTCAGAGGCAGCAGTGCCTTTAGATGATCTCACGCTGCATATATACAGCCAATAATTCTTGAGGCATAGGAGTGTCCAGGTAGTGCACATAAATTACAGAAATTTAAGGGTACGGGTGGGCTTTGGCCAGAGATGGGCTTGAAATGGGTTTTGGCCAGAGATGGACTTGAAATGGCTTTTGGCCAGTGGTGGGCCTTGAAATGGCTTTTGGCCAGAGGTGGTCTTGAAATGGCTTTTGGCCAGTGGTGGGTCTTGAAATGGCTTTTGGCCAGTGGTGGGTCTTGAAATGGCTTTTGGCCAGTGGTGGGTCTTGAAATGGCTTTTGGCCAGTGGTGGGCCTTGAAATGGCTTTTGGCCAGTGGTGGGCCTTGAAATGGCTTTTGGCCAGTGGTGGGCCTTGAAATGGCTTTTGGCCAGTGGTGGGCCTTGAAATGGCTTTTGGCCAGTGGTGGGCCTTGAAATGGCTTTTGGCCAGTGGTGGGCCTTGAAATGGCTTTTGGCCAGTGGTGGGCCTTGAAATGGCTTTGCGTAGTGGAGATAACCCAACTGGAGATCAAAACCTGTCTCACTCCACCCAAAACAAAGGGTCCATTTTGAGTAGGGGTGCTCCAAAATTAACTATTCTGTGTCGTCATCTGTACGAACACACAGCTGTTTTCTAGTCCATTAATTTCATGAAATAGTTGCTAGCTATCGCTATCTCAGGATACCTGTGAAGGCTGAAATATGGAAGCTGCCTTTGCTAATTTGTTCTTAGAGATTTAAGCTCTTGGACTGTCCTACTGATCCTGATATTGCTACCTAGTTGGAAAGCTAGGATGGGCCCCAAAGGCTCATAAATATTATAGCTTATTAAATAGAGATGCAATGAAAGATTTTCATCAGCCTTAGGCCTCTTTCACACTGGGCTGATCAGTAATGATCCGCCCCGTGCACCTCCGCCTGCTCAGCGGGGATCGCTCCGTTGATCCCCGCTGAGCCGGCGGATGACAGGGCGAACCCCGCACACTGTGCAGGGACCGCTCTGTCTTTTCTCCGCTCTCCCCTATGGGGAGATCGGATGAACACGGACCGTATGTCCATGTTCATCCGATCCGCCAGACGGAAGGAAAAGTAGGTTTTTCCTCCGTCACACTTTGGCGGATCGGAGCGGGTCGGATGTCAGCGGGCATGTCACCACTGACATCCGCGGCTCCATAGAGGAGCAGGGAGCGCCCGTACAGGTCCGCAAAAAAAACTGACAGACGCACCTGTACGGGCGCTCCGTGTGAAAGAGCCCTAAATCTTTTGCTTTGTACAAGGAAGTCGCATTCTAACATGATTGGAGATTGCATTATTCACTATTTTAGAACCATATAAATGTCCTGTTGGCATAGCAGCCAGTCCTTACACTGACTTTGTTCTCTCTTCACAGATGCAAATCCCTTTCCTGGAGAGGTAAGTAGATTCAGTGTTTTTGGTCATGTAAAATTGGTTACTATAGCTTTATAAAATATGCTTAATATGATGCGTTTTTTTTTTTTTGTTTTTTTTTTCCCCTTACCGATTTTAAAGTTCTAAAGGCAGAAGTTTTTTTATTTGAATGCAATGCAGCAGCCCCCCTAATACGTACCTGAGCTCCATCTTGATCCAGTGATGTTGCACAACGAGAGACTCGGCTGTCCAGGACTCTCCCTCCTGATTGGCTAAGACACAGCAGTGGGTGTCATTGGCTCCCCCTGTTGGTCAAAGTCAGTGAGCCAATGAGGGGAGAGATGGGGGGGGGGGGTGGGGCTGAGCTGCGGCTCCGTGTCTGAATAGACACACAGAGCAGCGGCTCGGCTTGTGTGACCCCATGGCAAGCTGCTTGCTGTGGGGGCACTTAGCAGGAGGGAGGGGCCAGGAGAGCTGGCGACAGACCCAAGAAGTGGAGGATCTGGGCGTCTTTGTACAAAATCATTTTACAAAGCAGGCAAGTATAACATGTTTGTTTGTTTTAGCCACACAAAAAAACAAGACTTTAGTATCACTTTAAGCATTTTTAATGTATATGATAACTACTGTTGTATATTTTTTCTTTATTTCTAACTAATGCCATATTAAGAAGATTTTAAATATATTTGTTTTTTGCATTTGCTACCACTCATTTGTGCATGCAATGTCTTTTGAAGTATCAATAGGATATTATTTTGTCAGTAGCATTATAATGTTTAGAGGGGCCTTTATCTGCTATAAGTGACAATGTTGGATTCCTATAGAACATTTTTCAAAGGGGACAAAGAAAACTTTCTGACTACAGTGCATCCGGAAAGTATTCACAGTGCTTCACTTTTTCCACATTTTGTTATGTTACAGCCTTATTCCAAAATGGATTTGTAACTGCACCCCAAATGGGACAGGGGTTAAAGCCGTTAAAGATATTCCATTCCCGAACACAAGGCAGCTACCAAGACTCCACAGTCAGGCAAACGAACACCAATAACGAGACACACAGCTCTGTTTGAGATTCAACAGGAAAGGAAAGCCTTTATTGAGAAATACAGCTCTTATATACAATTAGGATACTGCAGTAACCAAATGGACAATGACCCAACTCCACCCACAACATCATACAATGCTTACCTAATGAGCCCCAATACACATCTTTTAGTAGACACCCTGACTCCGGCTCTGACCTAATTTACATGAGCTAATTAACTACAGCTGATGATTCAGACACCTGATCTTTAGGCTGTCTGTTAACTCACAATACATATTATCATCAATAGACCTTCACACAAAACAGGGTCAATTAGCACAAGCCACAATGAAAGATCCTTAGAAGTTAGTCTGGATTCAATACACATTTATCACAGTAGCAGACTTAATTACAACAATAGAATGCAATCACAGCAAGCTTTATAGTACACTACAACCAACACACAATATATTTACAATATATACTGCATTAAATCTGAATTAGCACAGACCATAGTGGGGTTCTCATTCACCCTGTGCCCCTATTAGAGACACTGGGTGATCTACACATAAGAGGCATCGGGGAGCTTCTGGGTCCCACAGGCCCCTCCGTTATAGGATTCAATTTACTATTTTCCTCAAAATTCCACAAACAATACCCCATAATGACTAATTACTGGAGGCAGAATCGGGTGTTTTTTTTTTTTTTAAATCAATGCAGTACTTACCGTTTTAGAGAGAGATGTTCTCCGCCGCTTCCGGGTATGATCTTCGGGACTGGGCGTTCCTATTTGATTGACAGCCTTCCGACGGTCGCATACATCGCGTCACGAGTTGCCGAACGTCGGTGCGGCTCTATACGGCGCCTGCACACCAACGTTCGGCTACTTTCGGAAACTGGTGACGCGCTGTATGCGACGGTCGGAAGGCTGTCAATCAAACGGGAACGCCCAGTCCCGCAGCCCATACCCGGAAGCGGCGGAGAACATCTATCTCTAGAACGGTAAGTACTGCATTGGTTTTAAAGAAAACACCCGATTCTGCCTCCAGTAATTGGCCTCAATCTAATGTTAAAAATAGATTTTTTGGGTGAACCTCAAGTAGTAAGTGATTTTGAAAAAAGATACAAGTCCAAGTCCAATCTGTGTGTGATTATATGTCAGTATTGCATTGTATATCCCTGTATGTTGTGGTCGTTCAGGTGCTTATCTAATAGTTTTTTGACACTATCGATGCTCCCCGCTGAGACCACTGCCTGTGGAAGAGAATTCCACATCCTTGCCGCTCTAATGCCGCATACACACGGTCGGAATTTCCGACAACAAATGTTCGATGGGAGCTTTTTGTCAGAAATTCCGACCATGTGTAGGCCCCATGGGACATTTTCTGTTGGCATTTCCGACAACAAAAATTCGAGAGCTGGTTCTCAAATTTTCCGACAACAAAATCCATTCTTGTAAATTCCGAGCATGTGTAGACAATTCCAACGCACAAAATTCCACACATGCTCTGAATCAAGTACAAGACGGAAGCGTTCGGTCTGGTAAAACTAGTGTTCGTAATGGAGATGGCACATTCGTCGCTCTGTAACGGACTGAAAAACACGAAGCTAAAAAAACACGAAACGTCTCTCACCAAACTTCTACTAACACGAGATTAGCAGAAGGAGCCCAAAGGGTGGCGCACTTGATATGGAACTTCACTTTTATTGTGTCGTTGTACGTGCTGTTCGTGACCGCTTTCTTGACGTTCGCAATTTCCGACAACATTTGTGCGACCGTGTGTATGCAAGACAAGTTTGAGTCAACATCCGTCAGTAAATTATCCGCGGTTTTGTTGTCGGAATGTCCGATCGCGTGTACGCGGCATTACAGTAAAGTTTGTCCTGTTGGAAGATGAACCTTCACCCCAGTCTGAGGTCCAGAGAGCTCTGAAGCAGGTTTTCATCAAGGATGTCTCTGTACATTGCTGCATTCATCTTTCCCTCAATCCTGACTAGCCTCCTGTTCCCTGTTGCTGAAAAACATCCCCAGAGACAAATGCTGCCACCACCATGCTTCACTGTGTGGATGGTATTGGCCAGGTGATGTGCAGTGCCTGGTTTCCTCCAGACATGATGCTTGTCATTCAGGCCAAATAGTTCAATCTTTGTTTCCAGAGAATTTTGTTTCTAAAGACCATACAGGCCTGATTGGTGGAGTGCTGCAGAAATAATTGTTCTTGTGGAAGGTTCTCTCTCCACAGAGAAACGCTGGAGCTCTGTCGGAGTGTCCATCGGGTTCTTGGTCACCTTCCCTGACTAAGGCCCTTCTCCCCCGATCGCTCAGTTTGGCCGAGCGCCTCGCTATAGGAAGAGTCCTGGTGGTTCCAAACGTCCTCTATTTACGGATGATGGAGGCCACTGTGCTCATTGGGACCTTCAGTGCTGCAGAAATGTATCTGTACCCTTCCCCAGATCTGTGCCTCGATAAAATCCTGTCTTGGAGGTCTACAGACCATTCCTTGGACTTCATGGCTTGGTTTGTGCTCTGACATGCACTGCTAACTGTGGGATCTTATATAGACAGGTGTGTGACTTTCCAAATCATGTCCAATCAACTGAATTTACCACAGGTGGACTCCTATTAAAGCGGAGATTTCCGGCCAGAAAATTTCACCTTTTAAATATAAATACCCTTGTAATACACAAGCTTAATGTATTCTAGTAAAGTTAGTCTGTAAACTAAGGTCCGTTTTGTTAGGTTGTTACAGCATTTAGACACTTTATAAAATAGAAATTGACTGGGGCCATCTTAAGTGTGGGCATCATGAAGCCAGACTGTATGACTTCCTGGATTTCAGCCTTGCAAAACTCGCACATGCTCGGTGCTGCACAAGCAGTGTCAGATCAGGTTTCAGCACCTGTGCTGTCCAAGTCACATGATTCTTTGAGACTGGGGAGTGCACAGACTCCTGGAAAGTTACACCCACTACATTCCCAGGAGTCTGTGCGGTGTAGGTTAGGAAGCATTAAGCACCTATGTGCAGGAAGTGGGAAGATTAACTATTCTGCCTAGCAACAACACTTTGAAGGCATCTAAAAAAAAAAAAAAAAATTCGTAAAGGACTAATGACATTTTTTTAAAACTACTGATGTGATGTTATATTTATGGGTGGAACTCCACTTTAAGTTGTAAAACATCTCAAGGATGATCAGGGAAAACAGAATGCCCCTGAGCTCAATTTGGAGTGTCAAGGCCAATGACTGTGAATACTTACGTACATGTGATTTTTAATTTTTTTTGTAAATTTGTAATAAATGTTGCAAAGATTTAAATCGACCTTCTTTCACATTGTCATTATGGGAATTGTTTGTAGAATTTTGAGTAAAAGAATGAATTTAATCCATTATGGAATAAGGTTGTAACATAACAAAATGTGGAGAAAGTGAAGTGCTGTGAATACTTTCCTGGATACACTGGACCTGGTGCAATGTTTACATGTCCTGAGATTACTAGAAGGGGTAAGCGGCATATATCGGGTAAAGATGGAGAAGTGGGCCAACCTGACATCGACCTCACCTACCCATCTTCCTCTGGTGGGAGGAAGAGCTTGTTTGTGTGTGTTGTGTTTTTTTTTTTTTTTATTCGGGAAACCCTCGAACACTTCACACAGAGTTGTGGTATGTGCAGACTGAAACGAAAATAAAAAAAGAAATATAGGGTCAGATTCTCGAATAATCTGCGGCGGCCTCGCGTAAGCTATTTACGCTACGCCGCCGCAACTTACTGGAGCAAGTGTCGTATTCCTCAAGCACTTGCTCCGTAGTTTGCGGAGGTTTAGTGTAAAAGGCCCGGCGTATCCCTGCGTATTTCAAAGGGGGCGGCTTATATTTAAATTAAGTGCGCCCCCGTTTCCATCGAACTGCGCATGCGCCGGGCTAAAAATAGCCCAGTGCGCATGCTCCAGTTCTCGGCGGAGAACGTCAATGACGCCGACGTGTGCGTCATTGACGTAAAGTCGTATTCAAGAACGACTTGGGAAAACGACGTACCCGATGGGAAAAGATGACGCGGACCCGACGCCATACTTAACATGGCATACGTGGGACTGGCGTAAGGTTACCCCTCATATAGCAGGGGTAACCTTACGCAAACAACGTAAGCGACGGTTACGCAACGCGATTTCGTTCGGGAATCGGCATATCGGGCTCATTTGCATAAACAAATGAGACCTGAACATAAACGCCACCTAGCGGCCGGCGGCGAATTACATTTAAGATCCGACAGTGTAAGTGACTTACACATGTCGGTTCTTAAGCGTATCTATGTGTAAATGATTCTAAGAATCACTCGCATAGATACGCGGGTCAAAAAAGAGAGATACGCCGGAGTTTCCTGAGATACTCCGTCGTAACTCTTCTGAGAATATGGCCCATACTGTTTTCACTGGAATAACATTCAGGGCTTTTGGAAATGAATGGCTGTCCATGCTGTAACACATGAATTCTGGCACTTGGTTACATAATGGATAATGGCCCCTTTTTTTTTTTTTCTTACCGATTGAATCATTTTCAAAAATGCAAAGAATGTGGATAATGCATATTTAGGTCTCGTTCATACAAATGTACAATAATGTATGCCTGTGTGCAGGCCATGGTTTCAGTTGGGAAGCAGCAGCTGCACGGACATTCACGTTGACAGCCCCTTGAGTACCCGGACCCATATGGCCGCCACGTTGGGCGCAGCTGTTATGTCTGTGCATCCGTTGCTTCCTAGTTTGAGTGAATGGGACTGCCTACACAAGGTATGCAAAGGGGTTCATTGCATTTTCATGCAAACACGGCCCTCGCATGGGCATACGCTATATTTCACCTGTGTGAGCCTTAAAGTGCTTTGGTTCAAGGCCAGTCCTTTGTCAAGTTGGATATCTAAACGCTGCACCGGCCTCAATTTAGCAGAAATATGTTAGAAACCGCTTCACATGTATGGCCCAATGAGGTTTCCAGATGGTTGAGTAAAAATACTTTTCGTGTTCTCTTTGTGTCAGAGGTGGCGAGCGTCAAGGGCTGTGCAGAGTGTCCCTGTTGGACTTCCAGAGCTTTCTGCTGGAGTATCAGAAGGTAAAGGTCTTTTATAGTATGATTTGTTTTCCTGTGTGATAGCAATGAATGAGGAGGAGGCAATTTCCCCTCGGGCCGATCTGATTCTCCCCAGAAAAGGCCGCCATAACGGAAGCTCCGCTGTTAGTCAGGGTCAGCACTACCTATATGCAAGGTAGGTGCCAGCCTAGAGAGTGCACGTCAGTTGGGTGTGTTGCTAGGTATTTAGAGACAGGGTTTGGTGGTGTGACCCGCCAGTTAGGCAGGGCTGTGAGTGATGGGTGGAGAAAAATGGTGGTGTAAACTGCGCTAATAAAATTAAAATAGACCCGTAAAAACGGACAAATGTCGCTGTGATGCAAAGATTGTAAAGCTGCGATTCGCTGCGTTAAAAAACAGTGAACAAAAATGGAAAAAAGGAAAGAATCGCGCTAAACCTTGTGAACAATAAACATAATAATAACAATAAACGTAAATATGACATTTAACAAACATTCTCATATGTTGTTAAAAAGAAAAAACACACGCATTACTATCCATAGGCATATAAATGACTGACACGTGATATTGGTGAATGTATCCTTATACAGCTCTCCCTGGGGATGACTGAAAATTTCAGCCTTTACCTGTACATGTGATCACCACTATTGGAGTATTTGAATAGGGGTGCAACGGATCGTTCCTCGGATCAGGAGTCACGGATCGGATCATTTTTCGGATGGGCAAAAAAAAAAAAATCTCCCCCACTGTAATATCCACATGTCCCCCCCCCCCCCCCACCAACTATAGTACCCCCTCGGTGCAGACCCCCCCCCTCCTCTCAGTACACTGACCCCCCCCCCCGCCTCTCAGTACAGTGACCCCCCCCTCCTCTCAGTACATTGACCCCCCCCTTCTCTCAGTACAGTGACCCCCCTTCTCTCAGTACAGTGACCCCCCTTCTCTCAGTACAGTGACCCCCTTCTCTCAGGACAGTGACCCCCCTTCTCTCAGTACAGTGACCCCCCCCCCCCAGCTAGTACCGACAGACACTCCCCGAGCGGTGTGTCCCACGAGTGCGGGCTCCTCCTCTGTGGGTGTAAACAGAGGAGGGCCGCCGCCGGGTGTACCAAGATGGCCGCGCCTCCGGTGCTAGGCCGAAGCCGCGGCCTTTCCTAATGTTACGGCGGCGGCTCCGGAGCTAGGCCGAAGCCGCGGCCTTTCCTAGCGTTATGGTCGCGGCTCCGGAGGTAGGCCGAAGCCGCGGCCATAACATTAGGAAAGGCTGCGGCTTCAGCCTAGCTCCGGAGCCGCCGCCGTAACATTAGGAAAGGCCGCGGCTTCGGCCTAGCTCCGGAGCCGTGGCAATCCGCGGATCACAGTGTGTTCCGATCCGAAGGGGGTGACCCGTTCGGATCACGGATCAACTGTGATCCGTTGCACCCCTAGAATATGAGGAGATGATTTACGTTAGGCTGTCTACATCCTAACTAGCCCAGCAGTTTGGATTGTCACCTATCAACAAATACCATATGTGCATCACACAAGACTACACCATTTAGGACTTTCATTCACTCTGGTGGAGGAGGATCTGAATTCCTTCCTTTTCTTTTTTTCTTTTGGTTACGGATTATTTGGACACAAATTCTCTGTCATTTTTCTTTTTTTGATGGTTTTTTAAGCCCTCTCCTTTTTGCAGATTTGGCTTTTCACGTATAAGGATACATTCACCAATATCACGTGTCAGTCATTTTATATGCCTATGGATAGTAATGAGTGTGGTTTTTTTTTCTTTTTAACAACATATGAGAATGTTTATTTGTTAAATGTCATATTTATGTTTATTGTTCACAAGGTTTAGCGCGATTCTTTCCTTTTTTCCAGTGATGGGTGGAGAGCTGGCAGGGGTGATCCGAGTTTCGGGCTGTGCTGTCAGCGCCAGAACTGTCAGTTAGCCGGCATGCGGTCTCCTCCACGGAAAGTGAGTGGGACCTGTCTGGGGGAATAGGCAGGAGGGGAGGTGATGGCAGCAGAGGAGGAGAAGTATCTGGGATGGTCTTCTCACATAGTCAATTGGGGTCTACAGTGTCCTGCAGAACCCGAGTTTCATGGGGCCAAATTGGGCTACGGTTTCATGTCACTCGTACCGCCAGCTGGTCATGAAATCTGGTTTTGAAGCTTTATTTTTCAGAGGACACGAAGTGCTTAGTACTACTAACCTAAATTGTTCGATTTCAGTCAACTGAGCTGCCAATTACCAGGACTAGGTCCAGAGTAGTCCTGTGCAATTATCAATTTTTAGGAAATTCTAGGTTTCCCAAACATTTTGAGGGGCGGTAAGGTGGTGGGGAATGCTGCTTAATGGTCTCTGTTGCTGCGGTACAGAATAGTAAACTTGTACAACATGCAGGTTAACCATAAGAACTGTTCCAAACTCTCTGTATTCTCTCCTGGCATTCATGCATTTCCCAGGATTCCCCATCTGCTATTTGCTTTTATTCCTCCTTCCATTTATATTGTCTCTTCTAACCCCTTTCACCAATCATTGCAGGAGATGTGGGCATCTGATCCTACCAAAGTGCAAGAGTTCATGTTTCACTTTTTGCGTGACCCTCTGAGGGAGATAGACGAACCATACTTCACCCCGGAGGAGGTAGGTCATAAACCAAGAAACCAGAATTGTATTTGTTCTATATGGTTTCAAAGAAAATCTGGAGAACGTAGGGCACAGCTTGCTTCCTGTGTCTGCCTCTCTGAAATTCCCATGTGTTTCGTTTTTTTTTTTTTTTTAAGTGTATTTTGTGCGTGTACTCGAGAGAGGAGCCGGACTTCAGGAGTTGGGAGCAGGCATACCTCCCCCAGAGGCAATATGCCACCTTTCTCCATGCCCCGGGTGGCAATGGCAGGTGTGTGAGGGGGTCCTCCCACACAGCCCGCCCTACCTGCTCCGCTTTGCAGCCCAACGGGGCAGAGGGACTCCCTATAAGGGAGTGAGAGGATTTGCCCGCTCAACCAGCCCCGTTAGTCCTTCGCCTCTCTTTTTAGAGACCGCGTGGTCAAAATGTGTGCATGTTAACCCAATTTCGAGTGCATGTAAGTGTGGTGGTTTTTGTGGGAGGGGGGTGGGCATACTAAGCGCAGGCTTACCTCGCATAGCGCACCCACCGGGAGCCGGGCTGAGACCACCAAAATCAATTCACATGTAGCCGAGACCGGGATCCGAAAAAATTGGGTTTTAACCACTTCAGCCCCAGACCATTTGGCTGCCAATTGACCGGGCCACTTTTTGCTATTCGGCACTGCGTCGCTTTAAATGACAATTGCAGCAACTGCGTCGCTTTAACTGACAATATATACTTTTTGCTATTATAAATATTCCCCAAAAATATATTAAACTACACATTCTTTCCTCGATTTAGGCCGATATGTACCCTTCTACATATTTTTGGTAAAAAAAAATCACAATAAGTGTTTGGTTTGCGCAAAAGTTGTAGCGTCTACACCAGGGATATGCAATTAGCAGACCTCCAGCTGTTGCAGAACTACAAATCCCATGAGGCATAGCAAGACTCTGACAGCCATGAGCATGACACCCAGAGGCAGAGGCATGATGGGACTTGTAGTTTTGCAACAGCTGGAGGTCCGCTAATTGCATTTCCCTGGTCTACACAATAGAGGATAGTTTTATGGCATTTTTATTATTTTTTTTTACTAGTAATGGCGGCGATCTGCGATTGTTTTTTTTTTCTTTCGTGACTGCGACATTATGGCGGACACTTTTGACGCTATTTTGGGACCATTCACATTTATACAGCGATCAGTGCTATCAAAATGCACTGATTACTGTATAAATGTGACTGACAGGGAAGGGGTTAACCACTAGGGGGCTAGGAAGTGCTTATGTGGGTCCTAGGGAGTGATTTCTAACTGTTAGCGGGCGTGGCTACGAGTGACACGACACTGATCGCTGCGCCCGATGAGAGGGAACAGACGATCGGTGACCGTGTCACTAGGCAGAACTGGGAGATGCTTGTTTACACTTGCCTCTCCCCGTTCTGCAGCTCCAACATGATCACGGGACACGGTGGATATCGAGTCCACGGTCACTTTGCCCAGCCGTGCCATTCTGCTGACGTATATGTACAGGGGCTGGTCGTTTACCGGGTTAAAAGCTTTCTGTGTGTCTTTCTTATAATCCGTGTAAGTTGATTTTCTTGGTCTATCTGCTGTTGTGTCTCTGCAGTTTGTTACATTCCTGTTCTCCAAGGAGAACAATATGTGGGATTCTTCACTGGACACCGTGTGTCCCCAAAACATGGACAACCCCCTCTCCCATTACTGGATCTCCTCTTCTCATAACACGTAAGACATTTCAGAATCCCGACTCCCTGTGTGCCCAGGTACTCTTCTTATATTTCCCCCCTCTACTTGGGATGTGTTCACATTTCAGCTAGTCTAGTGGACGTGGATAGAAAAGGCCGAATCAACACATTTTTTTTAGACCCCCTCCCTTCCCATGAAGAAAAATGAAAAATATTTATGTCCACTGCTCGTAGCGATGGTGACATCAATGGGCCTTCTGGTGGGAATCTGTTGAGAAGATCCATCTACTCAGCCCTGGAGAGTCTGATTGTAAGATTTGAGATCCTTCCCTTTCCCAGTATCCCACAGTGAGGCCCAGTGATGTCACCAGTACCTACAGGAAGTGACCAGAAGTGTAAGGCAAGTTTTTTTTATTTTTTTTTCGGTATGTTTTTATTTTTTGTGCTTTTTATTTTACTCTTCACGAAGGGGAGTGGGGGTCCAAAGCATTATTAGACTTTGCGATACAAAACCATGTATATTTTAAATGTTGCTAAACCAACAGCAGTAAAATCGGTCTGTATATGCAGTAAAGCATGCTTGTTATACTCACTGTGGTACCTAAGGGGTTAATCCTCTGCATTGTGTAAGAAGGCCGTTTAATCCTATCTTCACTGATCCCCCCCCCCTCTTTTACTGTCCCCAATCTGCTGATCTAAAAGAGCTTTGGAGGCACTCTGCACATGCTCAGTTTGATGTGTATGAGTTGTTTTGGGTGGGATGTGATCAGCACTGTCCAGACAGAGGGTCAGGGGTCATGCAGCCTCACAGGACAGTCAGAGGAGAATGAAAACTACTCCTACAAGCTTTAACCAGTTCTTGCCAGACACTGATAAGTCACAAGACTGCCATATACTGCTGAAAAGGAAAAGGTATTTAGCAGTTTATAATTATTGAAAGAATTGCATTTCCATGTTCTGTGTACTGTGGGATACCAGATATATACCAGATATAGTAAATGCAGGGTCCTGGGTTTAGTAACACTTTAAAGAGACTCTGTAGCCAAACCTTGTATTTCAACAGCAATCTTCCTATAAGATTATATGTGCCTTTAAAAAATGTTGGCATGTTTAGGCCCCTTTTTCACGGGATGGACTCCGCCAGCAGTCTGCTTGCTCAAGGGGGGATCAGTCTGCTGATCCGTGTTTTCTCTCTTTCTTTCTCTCTTTCTCTTTCTCTTTCTCTTTCTTATTCTCTTTCTTATTCTCTTTCTTATTCTCTTTCTCTCTCTCTCTCTCTCTCTCTCTTTTTTTTTCTCTCTCTCTCGTTCTCTCGTTCTCTCTCGTTCTCTCTCTCGTTCTCTCTCTCGTTCTCTCTCTCGTTCTCTCTCTCGTTCTCTCTCTCGTTCTCTCTCTCGTTCTCTCTCTCGTTCTCTCTCTCGTTCTCTCTCGTTCTCTCTCTCGTTCTCTCTCTCGTTCTCTCTCGTTCTCTCTCTCGTTCTCTCTCTCGTTCTCTCTCTCTCTCGTTCTCTCTCTCTCTCGTTCTCTCTCTCTCTCGTTCTCTCTCTCTCTCGTTCTCTCTCTCTCTCGTTCTCTCTCTCTCTCGTTCTCTCGTTCTCTCTCGTTCTCTCTCTCTCTCGTTCTCTCTCTCTCTCGTTCTCTCTCTCTCTCGTTCTCTCTCTCTCTCGTTCTCTCTCTCTCTCGTTCTCTCTCTCTCTCGTTCTCTCTCTCTCTCGTTCTCTCTCTCTCTCGTTCTCTCTCTCTCTCGTTCTCTCTCTCTCTCGTTCTCTCTCGTTCTCTCTCTCTCGTTCTCTCTCTCTCTCTCTCGTTCTCTCTCTCTCTCTCGTTCTCTCTCGTTCTCTCGTTCTCTCTCGTTCTCTCTCTCTCTCTCGTTCTCTCTCTCTCTCAATCTCTAGTTCTCTCTCTCTCTCAATCTCTCTCTCTCAATCTCTAGTTCTCTCTCTCTCTCTCTCTCTCTCTCTCTCTCTCTCTCTCTCAATCTCTAGTTCTCTCTCTCTCTCAATCTCTAGTTCTCTCTCTCTCTCAATCTCTAGTTCTCTCTCTCTCTCAATCTCTAGTTCTCTCTCAATCTCTAGTTCTCTCTTGTATGCTCTCCTCTATGGGCCATCGGATGTAAATGGACCGCCTGTCTGTTTACAACAGACTTCCGTTCTCTCTCGTTCTCTCTCTCGTTCTCTCTCTCTCTCGTTCTCTCTCTCTCGTTCTCTCTCTCTCGTTCTCTCGTTCTCTCTCTCTCTCTCGTTCTCTCTCTCTCGTTCTCTCTCTCTCGTTCTCTCGTTCTCTCTCTCTCAATCTCTAGTTCTCTCTCGTTCTTTCTCGTTCTCTCTCTCTCGTTCTTTCTCGTTCTCTCTCTCTCGTTCTTTCTCTCTCTCTCTCTCTCTCTCTCTCTCTCTCTCTCTCTCTCTCTCTCTCTCTCTCTCTCAATCTCTAGTTCTCTCTCTTGTATGCTCTCCTCTATGGGCCATCGGATGTAAATGGACCGCCTGTCTGTTTACAACCGACTTCCATTCGATCCAACTCACTAGACAGGACAACAGATCCCCATCTGTCCTTATCAGATTGGATGTAGGCAGGTGTAAACGGACAACCACCGCTCCACAGAGGAGAATGGAGGGTTTGATTGGGCAGGCAGACCTGATCGCTCCGCTCGTGTGAAAGGGGCCCAACTTGTCAAATCTTCCTTTGTGTATAAACCCAAAAGCCCTGAGGCTGCTGCTGAGTGTGGCTATCTTGCATGCGATTTCAGCAGACTCAGATCTGTAACTCAAGTGACACTCAATAGTAATCCACCTTGGCTCCTCTGCCATTGGCTATATAAAAGATTGTAAAGGGAGGAGCTGGGCCAGTACAGAAAGTAATTAGACAATCTTATACAAAAGGGCAGTGCTGCAATACATGAATAAACACAAACAAAATGAAAGCAAAGTGATCAAAACAAGAATTCACAAAGTGCAATCAAAAGAAATCCATAACTTTTCCAGCGTCCATGTGATAAATAGGAATTGTAAAAATTGATTCTTCAACAATGTGCTTCCACCAAAATATAAGGGATGCTCCAAAATGTCACGTGACCACCTCAAGTGCACATAAAGTACCTTAGCAGAAGGTATGACTATGTATGAGAACATGGCCATAAAGCGCTCAGTAGGTATAGATGTCTGTCTAGCTCCAGTGATCTTCTAGCGACTGGCCCGATTCAAATGCTCAAACTCGCACCAACAACACAGAGTGAAAAAAGCTGTCTTCATGTAGAAAGATTAGTTCACGGGTCTTTTAAAATCTCATATAAATGCACACTCACATGATTAAAAAGGCAGAGAAGCCATTTAGAGCACACTGTTGTTTACCATCCGATCAGCCTCAATCTGCAAAACTGCTTCCTGTGGTGACGTCACATCCGTTGGCCTCACCCGACATGTTTCGTCAGACATCATCATGGGGAGACTTAGTAGAGAAGAAGGCTGAGACATGCAAGGAGGATAGTGTCGGTGCTAGGGATTTTGCTCTTCCTCCAGTAGTCAAAGTTTACAGCAAGTTTAGAGGCGCAAAGTATAACTAAAGGCAAACCTTTTAAGTTTTGGACAGAGTGGTGAGGGATTAGAGTCCCTGACAGTTTTTATTTATTTCTGTGCCCCAGTTAAGAAGATTCACCCACTCTATTTGTCCTGTTGACCATTATCATTGAAAGTAAAAAGAAAACCCACATTCTTGGATTGTCCCCAGAAAAGTAATAAATGGGAAATCTTCCAGTGGAGACACTAGTTCTGGCAAACTGGGGGCCCCTGAAAAATTTCTTTAATTTGCAGAGACATCCTCTCACTTCCTGTTTGGCTATGGGACAGAAAGTGAAGCGAAAACTCTGCAATGGGACAGAGATGGCCAAAAAACAAATTGACAGGGGTTATTGTCCGCCCTTACTCTATCTGAAATGGGAAAAAAATGTGCCCATAGTTCTGATTCTAAAAGTGAATAAAAAAAAAATTATTGAAAGGAAAAATAATAAGCAAACAATTGAAAGACTTGATTTTTTTTCTGTGCTTTTACTTGCAGTTTTATAGGTTGGTGACAGGGTCTCTTTAATATGCATTTGTATATTGTTTATTTTTACTGTATCTTGTGATGCATTAGGGTGTGTGATTTTTTTTTTTTTTGCCTGCATTAGCATTCATCTTCTGTGTGTTTGCCAGGGGTGGGTATTTCCTGTGTGTTTTTCTTTTAAAATGGATGTAGAACACGCACTATGTACACGTGTTTCACATACGGTGCAGTTCATCCTATGAAAGATAAGCTTGCAAGAGTCATAGACTAATCTGAATTGGGTAAAAAAGGGATTTTTAAAATGTCACACATATTGATGATAACCTTGCTTTCTATTTTGTGTGTTTTTTTTTTGTTTTTTTTTAAAGGTTATTCACATATTTTTTGGGTTACTCTGCTTTATAGGTACCTAACGGGAGATCAGTTCTCCAGTGAATCCTCCCTTGAAGCATATGCCCGCTGTTTGCGGATGGGCTGTCGCTGTATTGAGTGTGAGTGGAGAACGCCATCTTGTGGATGATGTGTTTTTATATATATATAAAAAAAAAAATTACCAGCCATATCAACATGGGAAATGTGTTTGCCTTATGTAATCTTACAGTTAACTTTGTAAATCGATTTTTCTTTCAGGTTTTCTTGATATTAGACTGTATAACCCCAGTTTAAACCACTTAAAGCACAGGTGTCAAACACAAGGCCCGCGGGTTGAAACCGGCCCTCCAGGCCATTTCATGTGGCCCTCGCACCTCCCCTGCAGCTGCAGGAGAGCTCCAGCCCTCCTCTGGTTCTACTCCAGTCCCTTTACTTTCTGATTTCAAGCAATGCATCCAGCTTCTTTCCAGCAGCAGCACAAGGAAAGGGGGTGCACTGTGATGTAAGGGAGAGTGGGGGACTCAACTTCTGATGGTGGGGTGGCTCTTGACATCTAATATAAAGGGGAGAGCAATCATAATGCTAATGTGTCCCACAATTAAATTGAGTTCGACACCCCTGACTTTTTTTTTTTTTTTACCTTCGTGCATTCTCTGCATTAAGGTAAAAAAACACCTGTGTGCCCCCCCCCCCCCTTTACTTACCTGAGCCCGATCTCGATCCAGCGTTATGTCTAAAAGTAGCAGCACTGCGCTCTCTTACCCTCCTCACTGGCGATTAAAACAGTAGCGGGAACCATTGGCGGCTGCTGCTGCTATCGGTGACAACTAGTAAGAAGAGAGCGGGAGTCTGCCCTGTGTGTGCCAGTGTGTCGAGCCCGCAAAAGTGCCCCCTTAGCAAGCAGCTTGCTATGGGGGCACTAGGAACGGGGGAGGAGTGCCAGCAGGGGACCCTAGAAGAGGAGGGTCAGATTGCGCAGAGTAGGTAAGTATGTCCTCTTTTAGTAAAAAAAAAAAAAAGTTTCCATTTTAGAATCACTATACATTCAAAGTCCAGCCAAAACATTTTTAGAAGAGTGGAGAAAGTCAGAAACCTGTGAGGTTTCTATTGCGGTCTGTGTCTTTTTTTCTTGAGTCACAAAGATGTGAAGTGAACAACATCTCTCCATCAATAAAATAACTTGTTTTTATGGCTCATGCATGCGGATGTAAATACAGGCATGTTGGCGTACATCATTAAAAACACTTATTCTGGTCATAAGACTGTATAAACCGTATTACGTTTACAGGCACATGCTCGCTATACATAGCGCTTATGATCACAAGTACCAGCATTTACAGACCTATACACACATACAGCGTATTCTGTCAACACAGACCCGTAGGTGTAATTATACAGCAGTAGGGGCTCTCAGAAGCCACAAATGCGTATATTTTGTACCGTACGCCCATCTGTATTTATGTTCATGTGAATGAGCCCTTTGTTGAGTAAAGAAAACACCGGTGGGGATTGACATACTGATTATGTAATTCCTTGCTTAATTGCATGAAAAAAAAAGTGTTATATATACCGGTGGGGATTTTTTCAAACATGTTTTTTTTGGAAAAAAACAAACAAAAAAAACAGTAAAGTTAGCCCAATTTTTGGGCATAATGTGAAAGATGAAGTTATGCTGAGTAAATGGATGCCTAACATGTCACGCTTCAAAATTGCACACGCTCGTGGAATAGCGCCAAACTTTGGTACTTAAAAAATCCGCCTTCGGTCCTCCCCCAGAACCCTACTTTCTGATTTCAAGCAATGCATCCAGCTTCTCAGCAGCAGCAGTATAAGGAAAGGGGGGTGCACTGTGATGTAAGGGAGAGTGGGGGGACTCAACTTCTGATGGTGGGGTGGCTCTTGACATCTAATGTGAGTGGATGCACTGGACATTTAATCTTACAGATACAACCGTCATAATGCTGATGCGGCCCACAATGAATTTGAGTTTGACCCCCCTGCTCTAGGGTCTCTGCCAGGGGTGGACTGACAACTCATGGGGCCCCGGGCAATAGAAGATTATGGGGCCCCTGGGCTTACAGATGGCCACCACGCCAGGAGGCAGGGCAGCTAAAATCTCAGAATTTTCACATCAAAAGCATGTCGGTTTCAGACATATCAGGGACAGATGTAAAAAAAAAACACAGAATTTGACATATTGAGCCTGGCAACCCTGATGGGGCCCCCTAGTGGCATGGGGCCCTCAGGCAGTGCCCCAATGGTCAGTCTGCCCTTGGTCTCTGCTAAAAATACATACATAATGTTTGGGAGTTCTAGTAAAAAAATGATGATTTTTACATGTAGGAGCGAAGTGTCAGAATTGGCCCGGATGGGAAGTGGTTAAGGTATAAAACCATGGAAAATGTGCATGTATTGCTGAGCTGTACTGAATATGGTGTGTGTGTGTGTGTGTGTGTGTGTGTGTGTGTGTGTGTGTGTGTGTGTGTGTTTTTTTTTTTTCCCCCTGACATGAAAGTAGAAAAAGTGTGGTCATTCTTGAACAGTCAGGGTTGGAGTTTACAACAAAAGCCAAAGAGGTTCAATAAAAAATATTGATTGGCGGAACTAGAATGTGTAGGTGGGGGAGGGAAAGATGTAAAGGTTACTGAGTACACATTCATTTTAATACCTACTTCTATTTTAAACACTGAAAATATCAGTCATCCAAGTTGATGCCATTTGCAGTAAACCTTTTATCTCGGTTAAACACAATGGAACTATTTCACAAAAACTGGAACAAGGAAGATTAGAACATATAATCCCTAGAGCGGTTTTATTTGCAGTATATTGCACATGGTACTTTGTGAGAAATCTATTTGTTTTAGTTGCATTCTGATCTAGTTGATGGATTATTATAAGATCACTTGATAACTTTTATTTGTTTTGTTTCCAGTGGATTGCTGGGATGGACCAGATGGGATGCCAGTCATCTATCATGGGCATACTCTCACCACCAAAATAAAGTTCAACGAGGTTCTCCTCACCATCAAAGAGCATGCTTTTATCACATCGGAGTACGTACTAGTATTTGTAATGGGTGAACCTAATTGTTTGAATAGAAGATGCTTACACATTTAAGCTGGCCATACACTGATGATTCTTTATTCATTTAGACCCCTTTCACACTGAGCCGCCCATAGCTTCGGCGGTAAAACGGCGCTACTTTTACCGCCGACGCTATGGGCGGATTTGCGGCGCATTTTGACAGCTAGTGGGGTGCTTTTAACCCCCGCTAGCAGCCGAGAGGGTTAAAACCGTCCGCAGCAGCGCACGGCGGATGGTATAGCCACGCTGTCCCATTGATTTCAATGGGCAGGAGCGGTAAACAAAAAACGCTCCTTCTCCGCTCCAAAGGTGCGGCTAGCAGGACTTTTTTTTACTGTCCTGCTAGCGCAAAGCTCCAGTGTGAAAGCCCTCGGGCTTTCACACTGGAGTGAATGTAACAGCTGTTTAAGGGCAGTTTGCAGGCGCTATTTTTAACGCTGATTCCTGTATTCATTCTATACATCGCAGATGAACACATCTCCTGCTGTGACTATTGTATTCATGCACAACGCAGCTTGCAATGATGTAAACGTAACTCCAGATCCTTCATATCACAATCCCATTAATACAACAGTGTTCTCAGTTCCCACTGCACATCATCCCCCATTTCATATGACCCTTAACATCCCTGTCCTCAGTCCCCCTTGTTATCATCTCTCTCCTCCTTCACATTCCTGTCTCCCCTGCATATCACTTCTGTATTCCTTTTTACATCCCAGTCCCTCAGCTCTTTCATACAGTATCACTGCCCCTTTACAATTCCTGTCCTCTAACCCCCGCCCCCTTTATATCGCCCACCCCCTCCTTCAGACTCCCGGCATCAGCCCCCCTTATATCACCCCCGGCTTCCTCCCTATCCTTCACAGAAGTGGCATAGCCTTCTCCCCTGTCTTGCCTTACACAGTTCTGAATGGAGCACAGGAGCTGCACAACTTTTCCTGTTAATCAGCTTGTGATTGGTTGTTGGGATCCCCTAGCAACCAATAACTCCCTGCTTAACTTGAAAAGTTAACTTTGCACCTCTGCCCTCGTCCAGAACAGTCTTGCCTCCCGATGGCAGCCTGTGGGGATGACGGCGGTGGTGACGGCTGAGAGGGAAGAGCCGGTGACTTGTCCTCAATGTTCCCCTATGGGGGAAGTTCCTTCACTGACTGCGCAGGCGCAAACTTCCAGACGGAAATCTCCGAACCTCGCCCGGCATCCAGGCTCATTCTTTAACATCCCCGTGGATTGGAGGATGTTAAAAAAAAGAGCCAGGAGGCCGAGCGAGCGAAGCGAGCCGTCCGAGCGCAGCGAGGACGTGAGGCCGACTGGCCACTTACCTCAAAATCCACGTCGCCCTGGATGCCGGCCGCCGTTCGGGGATTTCCGTCGGCAAGTTTGCACCTGCGCAGTGCTTGAAGGAACTTTCCCGATAGCTGGAACCATCTCGGTGCATCAGTTCGCGCATGCGCTGGAACTTCCATGATACCTGGAACCAGCACGGCAGATCACCGGCTCCTAAATGGCAGGACCGTGGTAGAACAGTGGCTCAGTCCACACATGGTCCGCCATTTTGTGATGCCCGCTCTAAATGAAAATAAAATCGGAATGGCTTATGTTTCTCAACTCTGTCCTCAAGTACCCCCCAACAGGCCATGTTTTGGAAATTTCTCTTAGATAAAATAGCTGTCCAAAATACCAAGCCATTGACTGATTAAATCACTTGCTTACTGGCCACTTACCCCCCTTCCTGCCCAGGCCAAGATAAAGGAAAACCTGCAAACATGGCCTGTTGGGGGTACTTGAGGACAGGGCCTAGAACCACTGGCTTATGGAATAGGCTCTTCTGGTTATATTAAGGAATCACTGGTTAGCAATATACAGTATATGGTTTCTGATTGTTCAAATAGGGTAAAAGCTGAACTACGAAGATATTTAAAATTTAACTGTAGTTTAGCTATAATTAAAGTGGAACTATAGACATTTTGTATAGAGTAAGGGAGGGTCATAACCCCCATAACTTTATTTTTTGCCATCTGTGTCCCATTGGGGAAATTTTCCTTCCCTTCCTGTTCCATAGACAAAACAGGAAGTGAGAGGAATACCTGCAAATTTAAGGGAATCCTTTGGGGATACCCCAGGTTACCAGAACCTATTGGAAGATTTCCCCTCTATTACTTTTCTGGGAACAACCCAAAATTTGGGATTTTCTTTAACCACTTGCCGACCGCCGCGCAAACATATACGTCGACCGAATGGCACGGACAGCCAAATGGGCGTACAGGCATGCCCCTTTTAAATTTGCTGCCGCGAGCTTCGTGAACGTACCCACGGACTCGATGTCACCGTTCTTCCTAGTGACAGGTCACTGATCGTCTGCTCCCTCCCATTGGGAGCAGCGATCAGTGACGTGTCATTCGTAGCCACACCCCATAAGTTAGAACACATCCCTAGGACACACTTAACCCCTTCCTAGCCCCCTAGTGGTTAACCCCTTCACTGCCAGTCACATTTACACAGTAATCGGTGCATTTTTATAGCATGTGAATGGACCCAGTGTCTGTCATAATGTCGCAGTCACGATAAAAATTGTTAATCGCCGCCATAATTCTTAATCGCCACCCTAGTAAAAAAAAAAAAAAAAAATAATAAAAATGCCATGAAACTATCCCCTATTTTGTAGATGTTATAACTTTTGCGCAAGCCAATCAATGAACGCTTATTGCGATTTTTCAATGCACTTTCAATGATAATGGTAAACAGGACAAATATAGTGAATCTCCTGAACGGGGGCACAGAAATCAATAAAAACCTGGCTGGGGTTTTTCTCCCCCTTCACCTTATCCAAAACTAAATTAAAGTTTTTATTTTTTTTTTATTTTAGTTTCACTTTAATTGAATACATTGTTTTTACTCTACAGACTTGATTAGCTCATACTGTCCTTCTGTTGCATTATTCTGTTGCATTATTTTTTTCCTCCATTGTTAGATATCCAGTTATTTTGTCAATTGAAGACCATTGCAGTATTGCCCAGCAGAGGAACATGGCCCAGCATTTCAAGAAGGTATTTGGGGAAATGCTTCTGACCAAACCAGTGGATGTCAGTGCTGATGTTTTACCCTCCCCAAACCAGCTTAAAAGAAAAATTCTCATCAAGGTAAGCGTGTATGAGAACCCACACTGTGCAGTTGGCGTAGCTGACCCTGCGCCCTGAGTTAGTTGGGGTTCAGCTGCACTGTACTGGAAATATACTAATTATTCCTGTTCTTGTCTATAGCATAAGAAGCTAGCAGAAGGCAGTACCTATGAAGAGATCCCCACCTCCACTGTGTATTCCGAAAATGACATCAGCAACTCAATCAAGAATGGAATCTTGTATCTGCAGGATCCTATTAATCATGTACGTTGTACAGTACAGGACGGAGGCACTATACACCAGCATTGGAATCCTGTGTACCATCCACTTACCATATGTTCACAGTTACCTGGATAGAAGAGTTAATGCCGTGCCCAAACTGGCCATGTCACCAACAATCAAATTGCAGCTTTTAAAGCCAAGGAAAATCAAGTATTTTTAAATGCTTTCTTGCTCAGTTTTTGTTTTTTTTCTTTTCAATAAATAATTTGTATTGGCTTGCAATGTGCCTTTCAACTAGTGAGAACATATGAGTACTCTGGGGAGAGTACATTTCATGGCACATCCTCTCCTTCATTGCACACTATGGGCCAGATTCACAAATGAGATACGACGGCGTATCTCCTGATACGCCGACGTATCTCTGTTTCTATCTATGCGACTGATTCATAGAATCAGTTACGCATAGATATCCATAAGATCCGACAGGTGTAATTGTTTTACACTTTCGGATCTTAGGATGCAGTACCGCGGCCGCCGCTGGGGGGAGTTCGTGTCGTAAACCAGCGTCGGGTATGCAAATTAGGAATTACGGCGATTCACGATGGATTTTCGCGTTCGCTACGTCGCCGCTAGTCTAGTTTCCCGTCGCAAAGTTAGTCGTCGTATTAGGTGCCCTAACTTTAGTCAGCAAACGTATTGCTGTCTAAAGTATGGCCGTCGTTCCCGCGTCGAAATTTAAAAAATAACGTCGTTTGCGTAAGCTGTCCGGGAATACGGAATTACGATACGCGCGTCGCCAGTTCGAAAAAATGACGTCACGGCACGCAAAGCACGGCGGGAGTTAAGAAACGGAGCATGCGCAGTAGGTCCGGCGCGGGAGCGCGCCTAATTTAAATGGTACTCGCCCATTTAAATTGGCCCGCCTTGCGCCGGAGGCCGCCGGCGTAGTTTTCATCACAAGTGCTTGGCGAATCAGGCACTTGCGATGAAAAATTGCGGCGGATTAACGTATCTACGATACGTTACGCCGCCGCAGCCCTGGGTGAATCTGGCCCTATAGGCCTTGCTTCTAGGCCTAGTTGCTCTCTGTGCTGGTCCAGCTATTCCGCCTCTTCCTTCACCTCCTAACAAAATCTTGTATTTAACTGCTAAAGGAGGAGCAAAAGAGAACACTATAGAGCAGGTTTCTCCATACTTTCACAACAAAGGGCCAGTTTACTCCCCCTCAAATTTTAGGGGGCTGGAAAAAAAAATGCCCTGGCATCGTTGGGAGTAAATTGTGTCAGACTTGGTATACAGTGGGAGTTGGGGGGGGGGGGGGGGGGCAGTTACATCATTGGTGTCAGTGGGAGGAATAGTGCCCCTTTTATAGGTGTCCCTTGGAGATATATTGCCCAATAATTGGTGTCAGTAGGAGTAATGATACCTCGTATCGGAGGAAGGAAAGAAGGAAAAGTGCCCCCAAAAGCAGAATGAAGTTAAGCAAAGTGCCACATCTGGCCCACGGGCCGCAGTTTGGAGACCCCTGCTATAGGAGGTCACTTGAGTGAATCTGCTGACATCACATCCAAGATGGAAGCACCCAGCAGCAGTTTCAGGGCTTTTGAAGGTCTTCACAAGGGAGGCTTTTACAGGCAAGTAATGTTCATGTTTTGTTGAACTGAGTGGTTTGGTGCAGGGCAACTGGAACAAACGATGAGCAGTTATTCAGTTCTAATGAATCCTCCGTTGAATCTTTTCAGATTAAAAATGGTTCTTCCCTGTGTACAATAGCTGTCCCATATTAATTGTCTGGAAATAACAGAGTATGTAAAGGTGGCACAAAGTAATACTTAACTGGATGGGAACAATGGAAGTTCACCGGAAAATTAATAACTTATTCTATTCTCTTTCAGGAGTGGTATCCTCACTTCTTCGTACTTACCAGCAGCAAGGTCTACTACTCAGAGGAGACCACAGGAGGACAAACCAATGATGACGAGGAGGAGCAGAAGGAGGTATACTATGCTAACAAGTCTTAATTCAAATAAGTGTATATTTGTTTATCCTAGAACTACAAAGTCTTAAGTCTAGCGTTGTAAATAAGCCACAAGGCAACCTAGAAAAGGAGCCTAGGGACAAGTTAAAGTCCAGGGGGCCCAGCTACAACCTTCATGATTCTGTAGTAAACCATGGATATGGGGCTATTGGCCAAAGCTGTGCACCTGTCTGTTGGTTCAAAAAGGAGCATACACTTGGAAAAATCTGGTGTCTGAAGGGGCCATAAAAGTACAGCCAATGCTAATGAGGCAGCTCCTCTGTGCTTATTGCAATCCCTCCCCTCTTGTGATTCATCATAAACTGTGCTGGCATTCAGCGTACTTTAGTAGTGGGGTGATCAGACATATTGTTTTTGAGATACTCTGTGTTTGTGAGCCATTTTTAGTAATTTATAAAGCTATATCCTTCTATTTTTTTTCCAGACCAGCAACAGTTCTGAATTACACTCTACTGAGAAATGGTTCCATGGAAAGCTTGGGGCAGGCCGGGATGGGCGACATATTGCTGAACGCCTCTTGACAGATTACTGCATTGAGACTGGGGCCCCAGATGGCTCTTTCCTGGTGCGGGAAAGTGAGACCTTTGTAGGAGATTACACTCTGTCCTTTTGGTATGATCAGTCATTTTTTTTATACTATATATTTATAAAACGCTAGTATAGTACATTGTACAATAATGCCTGCCTAATATGTTTTTAAAGGTAGGTTTTTTCCTTAATGCATTCTCTGCATTAAAGCGGAGTTCCACCTAAAAATTGAACTTCTGCTTCAAGTGACGGTGACCCCCTGACATGCCACATTTGGCATGTCATTTTTTGGAGGGGCGGATTCCCTCTTTTTACAGGCATCTTGCTCCCACGTCTTCCTGGGGCTCCGTGGCGCCGGAATCAAGTTCACCTCTCCCCTTCCTCCCTGCAATCTTCTGGGACACGTCACAGAAGTTTGCCCGGCCAATCACAGCATGTGGCTCGCGCAGTGCATGCCCGGCTGTGAAGCCACAGCCGGGCTCCCACAGTAGTGATGTTGGCGCCGCAGAGAGGAGCGGGGCTTCGTTCACCCGCATCGCTGGACTGTGGGACAGGTGAGTGTTCGATTTTATTAAAAGTCAGCAGCTACACTTTTTGTAGCTGCTGACTTATTAAATGGGTGGAACTCCACTTTAAGGTTAAAAAAAGTTCTGTGTCCAGCTACACCACCAACTCCCCACCCTCCCTTATCTGCCAGTGAAGTTACCACTTGATTGACATCCATTGCCCATTGATCTTTATTCATAAAGTTCCGTTGTGGTGGAGGTGCCAGGTGACACCCCTAAAGCAGAATTCTGCTGAATTTGCCATGGAGTGACATCCATTGCTTGAGGGTAAGAGTCGGTGTGTTTGGGTGTTGGGTGATGGTCTTCTCACACTACTGATGCATGTATATTGCTAAAATCACCTTCTTGAATCCTTAGACTTCGGATCATTATGGACTCTATTTTATTAATTTTTTTTCAAATAACAGTTTTTATTAATCGCAAGTTGACACTGTGATACAAAAACTTCAGCATAACAGTAAGGATGAGCTCCAGGCGTGTTCGCATAGAACACGTGCAGAGCTCGCCAGGAAGTGAGCACGGCGCTGTGCTAATCACAGCCAGGGAGACATTGTCCCGATGCTCGGCTGCAGAGATCGTGAAATGTCTCCCTGGCTGTTATTAGCGCAGCGCCGTGCACACTTCCTGGCGGGCTCTGCACGTGTACTATGCAAACACGCCAGAGCTCATCCTTGCATAACAGTAGCATAGCCAGTGTATATCAAATAACAGTAAATCACAAACAGACAGTAGGGGGAGCTTGCTGACTCAACATAGAAACTACTAAACCTCAAATAAAGTCTGCCGAAAACCACAATCAAAATTCGACTATATTTGTTTTAGCGCTGCATCATTACCATAATATAATGTATTTAAATGCTGCTTTCTGACCTTTTTATTTTTTATTTTTTTCTATGTTTTTTGGTCTTCTAGGAGGAATGGAAAGGTCCAGCACTGTCGGATACACTCCAGACAGGAGGCTGGGAGCCCCAAATTCTTCCTTACAGATAACCTAGTATTTGAGAGCCTCTACGCACTTATCACCCACTACCAGCAAATGCCACTACGATGTAATGAGTTTGAGATGAGGTTGACGGAGCCTGTTCCACAAACCAATGCACACGAGAGCAAAGAGTACGTTTTGGTTAATATGCACAAATGGAAAATGGCCTTTTGTCAGGCACTTTACAAATCTGTAGAATGAAATTGGCACCTCTGGTCTTTGCATCAACTCTAGGGCCAGAGAATCTGTTTTGGGCATGTATTATGGGTTTGCCATATCTTTTTGGGGTCTGCATATTTGAAAAGTTTTAACTGCTAGAAGATAACGCATTAACAGCTTTAGATTCCAGTCTTGGAACATTTGATTTGTTGTGTTTTTTTTGTTTTGTTTTTTATAAGTAATTTGTCTAATTCTGCAGATGGTACCATGCCAACCTTACACGAGCCCAGGCAGAGCATATGTTGATGAGGGTACCACGGGATGGAGCTTTCCTGGTACGCAAGAGAAGTGAACCCAACTCGTATGCCATATCATTCAGGTGAGACCTACACCGTTCCTCCTTTGCTGCCATGGACACTTGGAACGATCTTTGTATTGATGCTCAGCGCTTTCTACCCTATTTTGCTTTTGATACGTTTTTCCGTCTCCATATTTAATTAGATTTTTACGTTCTGCCCTTTTTATTCAGAGCGGAGGGGAAGATTAAGCATTGCCGAGTCCAGCAAGAAGGTCAAAGCGTCGTGCTTGGTAGCTCAGAGTTCGACAGCCTCGTGGATCTGATTAGTTATTATGAGAAGCATCCTCTATATCGCAAGATGAAGCTCAGGTATCCCATCAACGAAGAGACCTTGGATAAGATCGGTACAGCTGTAAGTAATTTGGAGTCCAATTTTTTTTTATTATTATTTAAAATTATTATTATTTAGTATTTATAACTAGCATAATTTATAATTATCATTTGTAATTATTATCATTATTTATTATTATTATTATTGCTACCATTATTATTTTTTTACCCAAGTTTAGTTAAATGACATATATGCTTCTTCTTTTTTTTTTTTTTTTTTTTTTTTTTTATAGGAGCCGGATTATGGAGCGCTCTACGAGGGGAGGAGTCCTGGTTTCTACGTGGAACCCAATCCCATGCCTGCTATCAAGGTTAATAGCTGCCTGCAGTGTTGGCCAAAGGACACACACCTTGTCTGTAGCTGTCCGTCTCTCCTCTCATCACTGATCCTTTGTCTTTTCCTTTCCTTTACGTCCTTTTTCCCTCCCGAAATCTCACTCCTCCTGTGTCTCCCCAGTGCTCTGTCAAGGCCCTGTTTGATTATAAAGCTCAGCGGGAGGATGAACTCACTTTCACCAAGAACGCCGTTATCCAAAATGTGGAGAGGCAGGAAGGCGGATGGTAAGTATGAGACAACTGCTAGGAAATCATTTTTATCTATTTTATTTCTATTTATTTTTTGACTTTTTTAAAGAATTTTTATTGAATTTCCATGAAAATAACAGAACTAACAGACATCTAAAGAGGAACTGCAGTCTGCTCACATAATTTGTAATAAAAACATCTTGTCCATTCGGAAACTTCCCTCCAACCACTTTGTATATTATTTTATATACACAGGCGGTCCCCAGGTTACAAACAAGACGGGGCCCTATATTAAATAAATAAACCCTGCAAGACAAAGGCATAATGAGCTAGTATGCATAGCATACTAGCTCATTCTGAATTACTTGCCTGAGAACGAAGCCCCCGCAGCGGTCCTCGAAACACATCCTCCGTTGCCGCCGTGATACCCGGAGTGACTTCCGGGTCTCGCTGCTCCAGCGCTGTGACTGGCCAAAGCAGCGATGACGTCACTCCCGCGCATGCGTGTGGGAGCCGCCACCAACAGCATGATTCCTTTAGTAGCGGCACGCTCAGTTCTCCTGCGCGCCGTTGTCTACGGCGCATGCACCATAAACATTGGCGCTGTCTTTCTTGGAAATATCTCCCTAACCGTGTAGGATTAATCTAGGCTTACCTGTAGGTCAAAGTGGTCTGTAAGGGTTTACAACCACTTTAAGTTGAATCTTTTTGTAAGTCGGAACAGGTAAAACATTTTTTAAGTGTAGCATCAGCACAAAAAACTATTTTTAAGCTTTTTGGATAGCATAGGGAAGGATTAACACCCCTGTAACGTTTGTTTTGCTGTCTGTGCCCCATACTGTGATTCTGTACTTGCCAAATATGCTGCAGAAATCTCCCTCCACGGAGTCTGGCTGCAACCATTTTAACTGTGGGCAGCTGAACTGTTGTCTGTTCACTTCCTGGATTTAAACGGAGGCACACCTCCAGCTGTGCAGCTCTTATTGGCACTCTTATGACTCACCCCCCCCCCCCCTTCTTTGCAAACTTTCGTGTGAGAGAGAGAGAGAACTGTGCATCAGGCCATAAGCCTAGGCTAATGGCCAGACAATAAATTGGAAGTGGGCTGTATATGGTGTTTACTGGCGGATTTTTTTTTTTTTTATATCTAAAGTTAAAACAACAAGGGCAGAAGATTTAATAGATGAAAAGATTGAAAAATTACCGAAATTCCGCTTTATTAAGTATTAAGCAATCAAATGTAGCAATATAAAGATTGCATAACTTTACTCAATCACTATAGTACATCCTACACATGAGAATGGACAAATGAGAACTGTCTTATCTTATTGCAGCACTTTTAAGTAGGCCTAAACCTTAACTGGATGGTAGTTTGTATATAAACAATCGCCATGTGTGTTTTTTTTGTTTTTTTTAACCACTTAAGCCCCGGACCTTTAGGCAGCTAAATGCCCAGGCCAGGTTTTGCAATTCGGCACTGCGTCGTTTTAACAGACAATTGCGCGGTCGTGCGACGTGGCTCCCAAACAAAATTGGCGTCCTTTTTTCCCCACAAATAGAGCTTTCTTTTGGTGGTATTTGATCACCTCTGCGGTTTTTATTTTTTGCGCTATAAACAAAAATAGAGCGACAATTTTGAAAAAAATGCAATATTTTTTACTTTTTGTTATAATAAATATCGCCCAAAAACATATCTAAAACATTTTTTTCCCCCTTAGTTTAGGCCGATACGTATTCTTCGACCTATTTTTAGTAAAAAAAAATCGCAATAAGCGTTTATCGATTGGTTTGCGCAAAATTTATAGCGTTTACAAAATAGGGGATAGTTTTATTGCATTTTTATTAATTTTTTTTTTTTTTACTACTAATGGCGGCGATCAGCGATTTTTTTCGTGACTGGGACATTATGGCGGACACTTCGGACCCCCCACCCGCTAGAAGGCAAGGACGTACATGTAAGCCCATTTGCCTGTACGTGCCATTCTGTGGACGTACATATACATGCGGCGGTCGGGAAGTGGTTAAGTTATTAAAATATAGAATTTATAAATAGCTAAACCATCTTCACAAAATGGAGTGAGACAGTACAGTTACAATACATTTCAATAGAAGAGAAATCAGAGATCCCTGCTCATAAGAGCTTACAATCTAAGAGGGAGGGTCAAGTGATACAAAAGGTAATAACTCTGGGGGATGAACTGATAGAGAAAATGTACTGTACACTATTATTAGAGGAAGGATAGGCCTGTCTGAAGAGATTGGTTTTCAGGGAATGCCATAAACTGTCTAGAGTAGAAGATGGGCGGACAGATTGGGATCAAGAGTTCCAAAGGATAGGAGAGTCTCTGGAGAAGTCCTGGAGGCAAGCGTGGACACTAGAGAGCAAGAGGATTGGGGGGTGGGGGGCGTGAAGAGAATGGTTTAGTTGGTATTTTGAGACTAGGTTGGTTATGCAGCTGGGGGTAGAGTTGTGGATGGCAGAATAGAAGACAGTTTCCCCTTTTTTTTGTGTGTGTGTCAGTGCTGCAAATCTCCTGCAACTTCTTTCAGCCACTTCTTATGTGCACTTGCTGCAGCATCAACTGTTGCCAATAGCAGACTTCTTCATGTTGTCAATGGTGGAACATGCCTACAACAATGTATGTTGGCATTGCTGCTTGTAGTCTCCATTGAAATTGCATGTAGCAGGAGGACAATGCAATTAATTGAACACAGTTGTCACCAGTTAACAGGAAGTGCCTGAACAAGGACCTTCATCTCAGAATGGTTGCTAGGTGATATCTTAAAAGAGAAGTATGGCTTTATTTATTTTTTAACATTATATAGAAGGGGAAAAGTAAAGCTGGCCTACAGCCTCAAAGGTGCATATCTGCCGTGTGAGATCTAAGGCACCGTGAGATTTGGCAAGGTCACTCCCACTGTTTTCCTTTCTGAAGGCTGTGGCATGAGGAAGCACAGCCCTGCCTTTACCAAGATGTCCAACTCCGCACAGGGAATCGACAGAACAAAGCATAGTAACTCGGTAATAGGGAAATGATCAGATGGAGATGGATCAATAGGCAATTAATACTGGTGATTAGTCCTTTTCTCTCTGCCTGCCTTTTTTTGGGAACAGCTTTTAGAGTTCAGATCCTCCTTAAAACTAGTGTTGTGTTTTATACTTTGTTTTTCTGTAGGTGGCGAGGTGACTGTGCAGGCAAAAAGCAGATGTGGTTCCCGTCCAACTACGTGGAGGAGATATTTAACCCTCCAGAGCCAGAGCCTGAGCAACCAGTAAGTAAAGATTAAGTGATTTTTAAGAAAGTTCAGTAATTTGCACAAGTAATTCAAGTGATTGTAAAGGCAGAAGTGCTTTTTGGTATGCTGACGCCTAAAGAGTTCCCTTCACTGAAATTAAAGCGACACTAAAGTTAAATTAAAAAATAAAATAACAAACATGTTATACTTGCTTCCAGTGTGTGGCTTGTTTTGCACACAGTGGCCCCGATCCACGTCTTCTCGTGTCCCTCGGCAGCTGTCATGGCTCCCCCTCCGCAAGAGCTTTCCTCCTTCAAGCTCGCATGGTGGAAAGCTCTTGTGGGCGCGCTCCCGTGATACAGCAGCGGGCATAGCCACCGACTGTATCACTCTGCCCTGCCCCTGGCGCGTCATTGGCTGTAATTGACAGCAGCGCCAGCCAATGGCTGCGCTGCTATCAATCCGTCTAACCTAGCCAATCAACGGCCAGGCTGGGAACCGAAGAGGATGACAGGGACGCTGGACTTTCGAGGGGTGAGGTAAGTAAAGGTGGCGTTGCTGTCGGATTTTTTTTCACCTTAATAACTAGGGTTGTCCCGATATCGTACTCCCGCTAATACCCCCGATACTAAAATAGAATATCTGTCCAATCGCGAGCAAGGGGGAGTCACATAGACACTCCCCCTTGCTCGCCATTGGACAGATTCGTCCAAGGGGGAGTGTCTATGCGCAGCGGGGAAAACAGCTGTTCAAACGAACGCTGTCTGTAATGTTCCCCGCCGCGGTGATAACAGTAGGTACGGGGGACAATGGCTGCTGTACGGGGGACAATGGCTGCTGTACGGGGGACAATGGCTGCTGTACGGGGGACATGGCTGCATTTGGGGACACATTTAAAAAAAAGTATCGGTATTTCGGTATCGGCGAGTACATAAAAAAAAGTATCGGTTCTTGTACTCAGTCCTAAAAAAGTGGTATCGGGACAACCCTATTAATAACATTTACCTTTACAACCCCTTTAAGGGGCCAAACCCAAAACCTGAAAAACTCCACACCATAATCCCCCCTTCACCAAATGATTTGGACCAGTGCACAAAGCAAGGTCCATAAAGACATAGATGAGCGAGTGTATATATAAGACGGAGAGGTATTAGAGTTTTCTGTACTTTTAACACATTCCTTTACTCCCACAGCATCTGGATGAGAACAGTCCTCTTGGAGACCTACTGGGAGGAGTACTGGATGTGCCTTCTTGTCAAATTGGTAAAAATACTTCTGTGTAATAGGTAGATGTTAGCCTTACGAATGGTAAGGACAAAAGCGTAATAAATGCATGGACACATAGGCTATCATAGAGTTGCTTCTACAGGCTGAAAGAAAAGAACGCCAAAGGCCTTTATAAGCATTTTTATTTATTTTTTATGCCCACTGTGTATAAGGCCTAAAGGTAGAGAATGGAAAAAAAAAAACTTATGTCAAATTTGTTGACATGGAATGTTTGCATGGAAAATAACTTTATAAATGGCTGGTCAGGTAAAATAGGCAGTTCCATTGAATAAAGCCAAACTAAACTTTCAGTTTAAAGCCCAATTCTGAGAAACTTAAAGGATAAGTTCACTTTTGGAACATGTAAAATATTTCAACCACTTTTAGGGTGGAACATGTTCAACTTCTTCAGCTCTCCCTCTGCTCCTTCACCCCTTCTCTGTGACAGTGGGCCAGGGATCTGTCACTATTTGAAAACAGTGTGTGGGGCTCTGTCCATACAGCCGTGTCATTCATTCATAGTTTCCTGTGAATGAATGCCTACAAGTACTGCCAGCCATTGTGGCTGACGGCTTGTAGTTTTCAACGAGCTGCGAGGGCGCCTAGTCCTAGTCATTGATCTTCCTGCTCTCAGATAACTGCCTGCTTGTACGAGAGTTGTCCTGAGAGTCTGCAGGAGCTGGACATTGCACCTGTGATCTGCTGATTACTTTCTTTGTGTTGTGATCGTGCAATAAACCATCCGTTTGGACGCTATTTACGTCGTTCCATGGTGTGCTGGCAAATATTTCTACTGCTGATTAAGGGGGTGCAATGCTCTGCAGAGCATGGGGGGGGAGCAAAGGATCAGGTGAGGTGAAGCACAGCATTTCTCACTAAGGCCCTTTTCACAATGGACCGGGAGCCGCGGTGGTGGTATATCGCCGGCAAAAATAGCGGCACTATCCCATCTCACTGTCAAGTAGCGCCGGGCAGTCCGGGCAGACTCTGCATCCTCCCGTGACGCTGCTTGTTGTGACTCACTGTCCGACCACCTGACACGGCCGCGTCAAAACGTCACTCCGTACACTCCCAGCCACCCGATACTGTATCGGGTGGCCTTGGAGTGTACGGAGTGACGTTTCGCCGCGTCAGGTGGTCGGACGGTGAGTCACTCACAAGCAGCGTCACAGGAGGAGACTGCCCCCCCGCGCGCTCTAACTAATTTCGGTAACGCCGCCCAGTAATGGGAACGGCGTTGCCGAGAGGGCAAAAGTAATCTGATAGATTACTCGTTACCCTCAGGAGGCCCATCGATACCCAACGGCGTTTATTTAAACGCCGTTAGTTACAACACTGGTCATAGGCAGCATTCCTCCTCCTCCGCCAAACACGTTGAGTTGATGCCAAAGAGCTTGAATTTGGTCTCATCTGACCACAACACTTTCACCCAGCTCTCCTCTGAATCATTCAAATGTTCATTAGTAAACTTCACATGTGCTTTCTTGAGCAGGGGGACTTTGCAATTGCTGCGGGATTTCAGTCCTTCATGGCGTAGTGTGTTACCAATTGTTTTCTTGGTGACCATGGTCCCAGCTGCCTTGAGATCATTGACAATATTTTCCCATGTAGTTTTGGGCTGATTCCTCACCATTCTCATGATCATTGAAACTCCACAAGGTGAGATCTCATATTAAACCCTAGACAGAGGGAGACTGACAGTTATTTTGTGTTTTTTCCATTTGTGATTAATCGCACCAGCTGTTGTCACCCTCTCACCAAGCTGCTTGGCGATGGTCTTGTTGCCCATTCCAGCCTTGTGTAGGTCTACAATCTTGTCCCTTACATCCTTGGACAGATCTTTGGTCATGGCCATGGTGGAGAGATTGAAATCTGATTGCTTCTGTGGACAGGCTTCTTTTATACAGGCAACAAGCTGAGATTAGGAGCACTCCCTGAGAGTGCTTTTTTTTTTTTTTTTTTTTTTTTTTTTTTTTAGATTTGTAACTTGTTTTTTTATTATAAAAAAATAATAATCACAATACATAATAGATAGATAATACAGATAATACCACTCAACATACATTTGACGTAGTATTATACATCTCCTGTTACCTTATCATCAAAATCAAACATGCGTCCCTTTCAAACCTCTGTCTTCTTCCCACCTGTTATCCCGGGGACATCAAGAACAACAAAACACCTTACCAAAAAAAGGGAAAAAGGGAAAAAAAATAAAAAAAATAAATAAAAAATAAAATAAAAAAAGAGAGAGAGAAAAAAAATAAAAAAATAAAAAAAAAGGGAAAAAATTCCCTCACCCCCTTCTCTGTTATTCTTCATGTCTACCTAGTCACAACCCCTTCAGATCTCCAGTCTTCTTATAAAAACTTTTTTTTTTTTCCCCCCTTAACCTCCTTAACCACTTACCCCCCGGACCATATTGCTGCCCAAAGACCAGAGTACTTTTTGCGATTCGGGACTGCGTCGCTTTAACAGACAATTGCGCGGTCGTGCGACGTGGCTCCCAAACAAAATTGGCGTCCTTTTTTTCCCACAAATAGAGCTTTCTTTTGGTGGTATTTGATCACCTCTGCGTTTTTTATTTTTTGCGCTATAAACAAAAATAGAACGACAATTTTGAAAAAAATGAATATTTTTTACTTTTTGCTGTAATAAATATCCCCCAAAAATATATAAAAAAACATTTTTTTTCCTCAGTTTAGGCCGATACGTATTCTTCTACATATTTTTCGTAAAAAAAAATCGCAATAAGCGTTTATTGATTGGTTTGCGCAAAAGTTATAGCGTTTACAAAATAGGGGGTATTTTTATGGCATTTTTATTAATATTTTTTTTACTAGTAATGGCGGCGATCAGCGATTTTTTTTTCGGTATTGCGACATTATGGCGGACACTTCGGACATTTTTGACACATTTTTGGGACCATTGGCATTTTTATAGCGATCAGTGCTATAAAAATGCATTAGATTACTATAAAAATGCCACTGGCAGTGAAGGGGTTAACACTAGGGGGCGGGGAAGGGGTTAAGTATGCCTGGGTGTGTTCTTACTGTGGGGGGGGGGGTGGCCTCACTAGGGGAAACACTGATCCTCGGTTCATACATTGTATGAACCGAAGAAAAGCATTTCCCCTGCTGACAGGAACGAGAGCTGTGTGTTTACACACACAGCTCCCGTTCCCCGCTCTGTACCGAGCGATCGCGTGTGCCCGGCGGCGATCGCGCCCGCCGGGCACACGCACGGGAGTCGGGGGCGAGCGGGGGGGCGCGCGCGCGCGCCTCCGGCGGCTCGCGTGCGCCCCTAGTGGCGGCTAAAAGGTAGGACGTCATAATACGTGATCTCGCCTAGGAGAGCCACCTTGTGGACGTATTATGACGGTGCGGCGACGGCAAGTGGTTAAACCTCTACCCTTGAGTCCAAAAAGGACTTCCAGGAGGCCCACATTCTTAGATGCCTTTCCTGTTTATTTTGTGCTGTCCATACTAATTCTTCTAATTTGCTAATTTCCTTTACTTTACATATCCACATCTCTGTAGTTGGTGCCAATGGTGACTTCCACATCTTCGTTATACAAGCCTTTGCAGCGTCTAGGAGGTGGCATATGCTTGTTTCTCTGTATGCTTTCTCTGATATTTGATTCATATGTAAAAGGTAGAATTCTGGGTCATCTGGTATCTCATATTCTGAACAAATCTGGAGAACCCTTCTAATCTCTCGCCAAAAACTCCTTAACATGGGACAATCCCAGAATATATGTAACATCGTCCCTTTACTTCCCTGGCACCTCCAACATTTATCCGATACCTCTGAAAAAATTTGGTTTAACCTTTCAGGTGTCCTGTACCGTCTCGCAAAGATTTTATAATTTGTCTCTTGTATCCTTGCGCAGATTGATGTTTCGTGCGCTCGCTTGTATATGCGTTGTCTTTGTTCACTACTAAATGTCTTGTTTAATTCCTGTTCCCATTCTTGTATGCACCTCAGAGGGAAACTCCCCGACTGTGCTAATAGTTCATAACTTATTGAGAGAGTATGTGATAGTATACCTTTTTCAATACACATTTTTTCGAATCTCATTAGTGGTCTTTCGAAACCCCCTGGATTCGGCAGAGTATTCAGGAAGTGGACCATCTGAAGTGCATTCCAAAATTTTAAACAGAATACGTTCTCTTGTTCCATCAGGTCAGCTATTGTCACCCATCTTCCCAATCGGATATAGTTAGCTACCTGTATACAGTCTCTGTCCCTTAAGTGCCGAAAAGCACCATCTTCATATCCCAATGGGAAGAGGGGATTGCCTATCACCGGATACAATGGAGAGATCCCAGGGTCAATACCAATCATAGGGAGTGCTATTGCACAAATCTTCACCGTATTTCCCAGTATCGGGTTCTTATTTATTTCTTTAGGTAGTGAGGCAAACCACCATGGTGCTCTTTCTAATGGTATCTTAGATTGGGACTGTTCAATTTGTACCCATAACTTAATGTCTGAGTGCCTGTTCCAATCTATTAACCTATTCAAATGTACGGCGTAGTAATATTTCCGTATATCTGGCACCCCTAGTCCTCCCTGTTGCTTAGTAAGCATTAGTTGTTTCCTTTGTATCCGGGGATTTTTGTGTGCCCAAATAAACTCAAAAATCACTCTCTGACATTGTCTGAAATACTTCACTGGGATGCGTATTGGTAAAGTTTGTAATAAATAAAGAATTTTCGGAAGTATGTTCATCTTAATGATATTACATCGGCCCAACCAGGTATGAAACCCCTGATTCCACCTATCCAGTAACATCTTCACCTTTTGCAATAATGGTGGGAAGTTTAGTTCGAAGATCTTATCCACCTTCCCTGGTAGTTGTATGCCCAGATATGTCAATGCTCTGTCTGTCCATTTGAACTTGAATTTTTGTTTTAAATGTGTTATCAATGCATGCGGGACATTGACTCCCATCGCTTCTGATTTGTTAAAATTAATACGTAAATTCGAAAGAGATCCGTATTTCTGAAATTCCCTCATCAAGTTCGGGATTGAGATCAACGGTTTAGTGAGGGTAAACAACATATCGTCTGCATAAGCTGTAATTTTACAGTGGTTCTTCCCTACTTGTATTCCTAAGATGTTCCGATTTAAACGTAAGGTACACAGAAAAGGCTCCAATGACAGGGCGAAGAGGAGTGGGGACAGGGGACATCCCTGTCTTGTCCCATTCGAAATCTGAAGAGGCTCTGACAATATTCCATTGGCCCGTACCTGTGCCGTGAGGCCTGAGTACATAGAAAATATCCACTTTATTATTTTATTCCCAAAGCCTCCATGCTGTAACACTGTCCGCATAAACCTCCAATTCACCCTGTCAAATGCCTTCTCTGCATCTGTGTTCAGAAATACACATTGCGTCTGTGTTGTGTTCACTATCTGAACCAGGTTAATAGCTTTGATAGTGTTATCGCGTGCTTCCCTCGTAGGGACAAATCCCACCTGATCTAAATGTATTAGATCTGGAATATACTGTTGTATCCTATTCGCTAATACCTTAGCGAAAATCTTCACATCCAAATTTAACAGGGAGATCGGTCGGTAACTTCCACAGAGGGCCAAATCTTTCCCCTCTTTTGGTATCACCGAGATATAGGCTAATAAAGTTTCTTTGGCTAGACTGGCCGATGTCCCTAATGCATTAAATAATTTAGCCATATATCTCGATAGCGAGGGGAACAGAATTTTATAATATTGGCCCGTGTAGCCATCGGGTCCTGGGGCTTTCCCCATTTTCATTGAGCTTACTGCCAGTTTAAGTTCTTCCTCTGTTATAGGTTCATCTAACTTCTCTTTATCAGATTCTGATAATCTCGGTATTGCTGATTCCATTAAATACTGATCGATCTGTTCTTGGGTCGGGGGCTTACTCTGTATATTATAAAGAGAGCAGTAATACTCTTGAAACTCCTTGGCTATATCATTTGGTTTTGTGACCTTTGGTTTCTGCGATGGATTAATATATGGAATATAATTACTCATCTTCTGTTCCCGTAACAGTCTAGCCAATCTTTTCCCACACTTATCTCCTGATTCATATGCAAACTTTTTGCATCTCTGTATTGCTGCTTTTGCTTTGTAATACAGGAGATCTGTAATTTCAGTTCTTTTCCTAGCCATCTCTTTCTCTACTGTTATTGACCTTGTTTGTTTATGTCTGCCCTCTAGAATAGTTAATTCTTCCAGTAACCTTTTTAGTTTTTCCGTGCGTTTCCTCTTAATCCTAGATCCATGTTTTATTAACACCCCTCTGATAACCACCTTATGTGCTTCCCAGACAATTCCGGGGTCACATTCCGGGGTGTCGTTTGTGTTAAAGTAAAACTTCAGCTCTTTAATTACATCTTCTAAGACCTCTTTATCTTGCAGCAGGCTCTCATTTAATCTCCACTGATTTGATCTATTCTGTCTTGGGTCTTGCATCTCATATTCCAAAAAAATCGGGGCGTGGTCCGACCACGTAATGGATCCTATTTTGGCCGCTCGTACTGAATGCAGTTGGGCATGTGGAATTAAAAAAAGGTCTATACGAGAATATGTTTTGTGTGGGACAGAGTAGAACGTGTAATCTTTTTCTTTATTATGCAGCAGCCTCCATATATCAATCAACTGGTTTTTATACAGATTTTGAGTGATACGATTTCTCACACCGTAAGAAATGGAATACTTTCCCGAAGAGGTATCCTCATTGGGGTCTAACGGAATATTCATATCTCCTCCCAAAATCAATTGTCCTTCTGTGAAATCTTGCAGACGCTTAATCGTTTTGTCTAAGAAGATTTCCTGGTGCTCATTTGGGGCATACACAGTAGCAAATGTTACCCCTCTTCCTCCTATCTTACCTTTCACAAATATATATCTTCCTTTCGGGTCTCTCATAGAATCTACATATGTCCACTGGATTCTCCCTGCTATAAGAATTGACACCCCTTTTGACTTAGCCTCCTGATTTGTCGCGTGGTATGTTATTGGGTATTGCTTATTCTTTAGAATCTGTATTTTATCTTCTCTAAAGTGAGTTTCCTGTATATATGCCACGTCAACTCCCAGTCTTTGTAAGTCGTGCATAAGGACCCTCCTTTTTTCGGGTGTATTCAACCCCTTCGCATTCAATGATAACACATTTAATGTCTCCATCCCAGTTTCCTTATGTTCACAACAGAATATTTATTAGGCGTATAGGGGTGGAGAGCAAACAGTAAGAGAAAGGAGGAGAAGAACAAGGGTAAGAAAAAAAGAACCCCGAACGATAGGGGCACCCTTATAATAAAAAAAAAAAAAAAAAAAAAAAGAACCAAAAAAAACACAAAAAAAAAAAAGAAAGGGAAAAAAAAAAAAAAAAAAAAAAATTATATAATAACAAAAAAAAAAAAAAAAAAAAAGGGAGACAATCTCCCCCTTCAATAGGATGAGAGATGTCTCACTTTGCTAATATTAGCTACCCTGCTAATAAGAAAAAACACTCACCGTCTTAACGGTTTTTGAGCGTCAGCCTATGTATAGGGGCGTGTGCCATAGGTGGCTTCTGTATTGTTCCTTTATCCCTATCTCTTATGTGGATTTAGTACAAACCAAAAGAAAAAAATCTCAGTATATAAGAGCTATCCTTCAAAAGAGATATAGGAAAAATATATATAAAATAAAAAAAAAAAAAAAGAGAGAGGAACCTGCAGCTCCGGGCCTCTCCATAATTCCCATCTTCTCTCCAAGAGAGCTGGCCAGAGAGATCATACTGTTATACTGCATTCCCTCATTCAATCTATGGGGGGTCCATCATTAGGGAGGATAGAGAGAAGAAAAATAAATAAATAAAATTAACCCCGAAGGGAATGGAAGGAACAGTTTAGGGGAAGAGACAAGGGGCAAATTGGGAAAGAGAAGCGAAAGAGGTACTTGCCTCTTTACCTTATTTATTTATTTTATATCCGAGTGTCATTCATCCTGTCCCTCCTCCACATGTCCCCCCACAACACTCCTTATTGGCATCTCATAAGGAAATTCACCACAAGAGAGAAAGGCGCATCCAAAAATGAATACCCCTATCTAATATAAAAGCAAAAATCATCTCATGATTACTCTTTCCCTTCCACTATCTTTCCTCTCTCTCTCCATCCTCCATCCTCTCCCTCCCCCCAACCCTCTCTATGGAGGAACAGAAAGAGGGGGAAATCCCTCCCCCCAAAAAAACAACAAAAAATTCCCCCCAAAAGACAAAGAACTCCCACCATCCCTTCCTCCCTTCTATCGTACCCGGCTTGGGACCAAAAAAAAAAAAAAAGGACCCCATTCAAAATGTAAACATTTAAACATTTAAACATATATACCATGATCAATACCTTTCCCCCTTCCCTCTCCTCCCCTCCACCCCCCTTACTAAAACTATACTCCCCCCTCCCCCTCCTCCAAATCCTTATTGATGTAATTGCAGGAAAAATACCATTGTTGCTATTCCCCTTGTATCTCCCCCTCCCCTCACTCTGTCTCATATGCAGGTTCTCTTAGCCAAAGACAGAGTCTAGATAAGAGCGAGGGGAGGGCGGGGACAGGAAGTGTGGTCTAGTGGTCAGGTTGCCACCCTGGAAAAAAAAAAACAAAAGCGGGGAAACCATTCTCCCTCTTGGCTACACCGTGTCTTCTGGGTGGGGAGGAAAAAGGAGGACCCATAAAAAAAAAAAAAAAAAAAAAAGAAAAAAGGAGAAAAAAAAAAAAAAACTGCGCTGTGTTCCGCGAAGAGTCTCTCTCCGTTGTTGCTTAATTACAGTGCATGATTAGTGGGCTCCCCGTGTATTGCTTACATTAATAAAGAGAAGAAAAAAAAAAAAAAAAAGGACCCCCCCCAAAAAAGGGGATAAGAAGAAAAACCCTCTAAACAGTGTTAAAGCTATCAGTGTTGTGACATTATATATTGTGCTATTGTGTCCTAGTGTGGTGTCATTATTATTGTTGGTGATATTAACGGGAGTATGTCACACCTCCCTTAGGTGACTAGTGAATATACAAGATACAGTGAAGAAAAAAAAAAAAAGGAGGAGAGGGGTCCTCCCCATTCCAACCCATCCTTCCCCACACCGGCCCAGCCCATTTATTCCCATTGACCCCCCAGTTTCCCTTCGTAGGTGTCTCTTCGTATTGCCTACCACACATTCCGATTCCACCAACTTTCTCTATCTGTAATTAACCTAAAGGCAGTATATCACAGGTTCCAATGCCTTGGGGCTTGTGTCCATTTATCTTATTTTTATATTAAAAAAAAAAAAAAAAAGGGGGGAGGGGAAAAAAGAAAAGAGGGGGGAGGTCAACCACAAGAAGCCCTAGGGAAAAAAAAAAAAAAAAAAAGAAAACCCTCTCCCTCCTCGGGGGGAGGGGAGGGGGTTTCCAAAGACAAAAAGGGCCCCCCAAAAAAAAAAAAAAAAAAATATAGGGTTCGGTCCCAGTCTCTCAACTCTCAATAGTTTAATCTGGCCAGGTTTATCCCAAACCATTCCTTTTGTTCATTATTTCATCTCTTCCTGATAATTAGCTCCGTTCCTGTTTGAATCCTCTATTTGTCTCCTAAAAGGACACCCGGCCTGCTGACCTCCTCCTCCTGCATGTGGATAGGTGAAATCTTCCCTTGTCCTGCCTGTAGCCTTCCCCTATTCCCCGTATATGTCATGGGGAATAGCCAGTTTGATATCTGAATTGGCAATGCTTCAAGAAACAAAAACAGGTCTGGTAATTCTGCTGGGGTTCTGAGCGAAAATGAGGCTGCAGACTTGCGAAATGTCACTGCGAGTGGGTATCCCCATCTATATGTGAACCCCTTATCTCTTGCCAAGTCCAGTATCGGTCGCAAACATGCTCTGCGCTGAAGTGTAGCCCGGGATAGGTCGGGAAGGATTTTTATATGGGCCCCCTCGTATACAACATCCCTCATGTCCCATGCCGTCCTAAGAATCATTTATTTTTGCTGGTATCGGTACAAACGGCAGATTATGTCCCTTGGTCTTTCTAGGTTTAGGGATTTAGGGCCAGGGGCTCTGTGCACCCTCTCTATTTCGATCTCCTTCTGCGGTATTTTTAATATCATCTCAAAAACCCCCTTAATTTTAATGTCCAGGTCCTCAATATCTGTCGCTTCCGGGACACCCCGTAGTCGCACATTTTTCCTGCGGCTCCTGTCCTCTAAAACCTCCATCTGCAGTTGTAAGTCTATTACTGTTTCTGTTACCATATCTACTCTGGCGTGCTGTTTCTTTTCCATAGCTTTCTCAATAGCCCCCACTCTTTGCTCTATGGACACTATCGAGTCCTCTCTCAGCATCACCTTTTCTGTCAGCACATTTAAATCTTGTCTTACCGCCTTTAATTCATGACGTTGTGTCTCTTCTACCCGTGATATCAATACCTCGATCTCTTGCCTGGTGGGGAGCTTCTCGATATCCTGTCGCGTCGGGAGAGCTGCCAGCATAGCTTTAATCTCTGCTATCTCCATGTCTGCCTCTCCAGACTTCAAAGCCCCCGCCAGGACCCGTGCTCCAGCTCCGGCCGTCTGTACTTGGGAACCTCCTACCCCGGAAGATCTCCGCTGCGGTACAGACCTATCCCGGCTGACGTGGCTCTCACCCCCCCGTCCTCGGGCTCCTCTGTTAATGGATCCACCCGCTGCTATGGACACTGGGGACGCTGATGTAAAATAACTCTGGATATCACCTTGAGTGTTTATTGTGCTGCTTGCTGCCGAGGCTGCCTTCTTTGAGTCTGCCCTCGTTATGTATTTGCGGCCACTCTGCATACCGCGTTATAGGACTTCATCTGCCGCCTACAAAAACAGCTTTATCCGCTTGAGTGGGGTAACATACACGCTAATTCCTCCTGGAGAGAGCCCGGAGCTCCAAGGTACCGTGTCTCTCACTCAGCCATTCCTAGGCCACGCCTCCGTCCTCCCTGAGAGTGCTTCTAATCTCAGCTTGTTACCTGTATAGAAGACACCTGGGAGCCAGAAATCTTGCTGATAGGGTATCAAAGACTTTTCACTCTTTTTAAAATGCAAATCAATTTATAACTTTTTTGAAATGTGTTTTTTCTGGATATTTCTGTTGTTCTGTCTCTCACTGTTAAAATAAACCTACCAATAAAATTGTAGATTGAGAATTTATTTGTCCGTGGGCTAACCTACAAAATCAGCAGGGGATCAGATACTTGTTTTCCCTCACTATGTAATGTATGTTCAAAGTCTTGCAGTTCATTTTCTTTAAAAAGCAGCTACAGCCTGGGTAGATGTGACTGTCCCCTGCCAGCAACCTCAGAGAAGGACCTTGCTTTTTAATGCACCTGGAAAGTTTTGTTGGGCTATAAAGCATAACCCTAACTCATTTAGAAAGTCAGAGTATGTGGTGGGGAGATTTTGCAGATTGTCGTTACTTCATTGTTTTTTTTTCTGCCCCATTTTATCCAGCTATTCGCCATGAGGGTCTGTACAATCGTCCTTACGTCTTCTCTATAAATGTCCCATCTGTAACAAGATATCCACTTGATGTGGCAGCTGACTCTGCAGATGATATGCTTGACTGGGTGAAGAAGATCAAAGAGGCAGCCCAAACTGCAGATGCAAGGGTAAGTTGAGCCAACGCAATTCTTTCCATCACTCTCTGGCCCCCACCAAGCTTGGATGACCTATGTTGCTGGTGATTATCTTGTGTGTGCATTCGCTAAGGGAAGGTTGAGGGTCAGATTTTAGTGTTTGCCACCAGTGATTGTAGTGGGGAGATGTAGTTTGGGGTCTCTATCGCTGCTGTGTCTTCTGTGTATTTATTTTCCTATTATATCATCTTTTTATCAGCTCACAGAGGGCAAAATTATGGAACGGAGGAAGAAAATTGCCCTGGAACTCTCTGAACTTGTCATTTATTGCCGACCTGTGCCATTTGATGAAGAAAGTAAGTGACTTTTATTTTTATATCCCTGATACGACACGTGATTATGTTGCAAGACCGTATTTTACAATCGACTTTTACTAAGGCGTTACCATGTGCACTATGTGCCTATAATAACTTATGAGGTCTTTCCTGTTATATCCCTTTATCAGGTCAGTAAAATGTGGCCGTAAATGCAATCTCTAGTTTAAATTTACAATAAAGTGGAAGGCAAGTCAAAACCTAACTATATTTCAATCCTCTCCCACCCCTAAGCCTATTCTATCTACCCTGGAAATATGTCTATACTTACCTATTCTGGAGTTGCTCTGTAATGGTCCCATTATCTCTGCAGCTTTGGCTTCATTGTAGAGGAGAGGCAGTGAAAGCGGCTTCAGGGCCTGTGCGGTGATGGCACTCATGGGCTCACTAGGGGGCATCCGTTGTTGGCTGTCCCTCCACACTAAAGCCAGCACTGAGACCCAAGGTAAGTATAGGCACTTTCCTTTTATGGGGTAGATAGAATAGGGGTGGAAGTTTGATTTAAAGTGGTTGTAAAGCCACTTGTAAAGTCTCTCCAATCCCCTCTGTTAGACAATGCTATGTTCCCCAGTGTGTGTGTGTGATTTAAAAAAAAAAAAAAGCAACCGTGTACCTTATTCCATAGCGCCGCTCACGTGACCGCCCGGCTCTCTCCTCTCCCCAGGCTGGCTGCTATAGTGGGAGGGGCTAAGAACTCCCACTGACATCAGCTGGGTGGAGTAAAGTAGAGGTGCTTTTTTTAATTGCACAAACCGAGGGGATTGAAGCGACTTTACACTGTTACGTTGGATGACGGATGCACGTAAAACTGACCATTGTGTCGGGGCTCAGCAGCCATGATACACTGTGGTCAGTTTACAAAAAGGAGGGCAGAACCAGCCATGATCAGTCAGGTATTTCAGGTGATACGGGGGACCTAATTGCATAGCACAAGCACTGTGCTGTATAATCTGCTTTAGGAAGGAACAGGATCTATTTTTTTTTTTTTTTTTGGGTTACAAACACTTTAAGGTTAGTTTTTCACTTGCCTTTCATTTTAAATAATTTGGAATGCAAAGCCACATAACATACATTTTATATCAAAACTTGACATATGTCATCGTCATGAAGCTCAGTACAAGCAGTGTGTTCATTATAACATTGATGACTTGTTTATTCCTAGAGATCGGCACGGAGAGGGTTTGCTATCGGGACATGTCGTCCTTTCCTGAGACCAAAGCTGAGAAATACGTCAACAAGCAAAAAGGCAAAAAGTTTTTGCACTACAACCGACGCCAGCTGTCCCGCATCTACCCTAAAGGGCAGCGTTTGGATTCCTCTAACTATGACCCCATGCCCATGTGGATTTGTGGCAGCCAGCTGGTAGCACTGAACTTCCAAACTCCAGGTGTGCAACATTTCATCTGACTTGCCTGCTTTCTAGTGCATTCTCTGTATAAATGTTAATTGATGAGACCTCTGCAGTTAAAGTTCCTGGCTCGGCACACATGCTGTGACCGTTATTGTAATAAAGGGTTAAAGTTTATTACTTCTATGTTCCTATGTTTAAACCTTTCAGATATGTGGATGTATTGCAATAATTCAAACAAATCAAAAGTATGATGATAAAAGGAATTTTGCTTGGATTAAAGAAGTATTACAGATGATAAAATAAATACATCATTCCAATCCAGGGGAGGAAATTCCTGGAATCATCATCCTATTTTGAGCTGGTGTTGGATGAACTAAAGTGGTCTTTTGTCTTCCTGATATATATATATATATATATATATATATATATATATATATATATATATATATATATATATATATATATATATATATATATATATATATATATAATATAAAAACTATTCTGTCTCTCTGTCTCTCTCCGTCCCTCTCTTTTCTCTCTCTCTCTCTCTCTCTCTCTCTCTCCCCTCCCCTCTCTTTTTTCTTTCTCTCTCTCTCTCTCTCTCTCTCTCTCTCTCTCTCTCTCTCTCCCCTCCCCTCCCCTCTCTTCTCTCTCTCTCTCTCTCCTCTCTCTTCTCTCTCTCTCTCTCTCTCTCTCTCTCTTCCCCCCCCCCCCTCTCTCTCTTCCCCCCCCCCCTCTCTCTCTCTCTCTCTCTCTCTCTCTCTCTCCTCTCCCCTCTCTTTTCTCTCTCTCTCTCTCTCCCCTCCCCTCTCTTTTCTCTCTCTCTCTCTCTCTCTCTCTCTCCTCTCTCTTCTCTCTCTCTCTCCCCCCCCTCCCTCTCTCTCTCTCTCTCTCTCTCTCTCTCTCTCTCTCTCTCTCTCTCTCTCTCTCTCTCCCCGCTCCCTCTCTCTCTCCTAAAACACTCTAGTTAAAACCTGTTTAAGCAATTCACAATCTCAGAGTAAGGGAGCTGAACTTTAATGGCATCCCAGTCTTAGCCCGTAGGGTTCAATATTGAGTTGGCCCACCCTTTGCAGCTATAACAGCTTCAACTCTTCTGGGAAGGCTGTCCACAAGGTTTAGGAGTGTGTCTATGGGAATGTTTGACCATTCTTCCAGAAACGCATTTGTGAGATCAGAGGCTGATGTTGGCTGAGAAGGTCTGGCTCGCAGTCTTCGCTCTAATTCATCCCAAAGGTGTTCTATCGGGTTGAGGTCAGGACTCTGTACAGGCCAGTCATGTTCCTCCACCCCAAACGCGCTCATCCATGTCTTTATGGACCATGCTTTGTGCACTGGTCCACATCATTTGGTGGAGAGGGGATTATGGTGTGGGGTTGTTTTTCAGGGGTTGGGTTGGCCCCTTGGTTTCAGTGAAGGGAACCCTTAAGGCGTCAGCATACCAAGACATTTTGGACAATTTCATGCTCCCAACTTTATGGGAACAGTTTGGTGTTGGGCCCTTCCTGTTCCAACATGACTGTACACCTTTCAGAAATGAATAAATACTGATACGCTCGTATTAACTAATTTCTCATTAACTCAACACCTTTCAGAAAACCTATATGTTTTGGGGATTTTGAAGTAATTTTCGGGCCAAAAATGATGTTTTTACGCATGTGAAAAATGAAAAAGTTGATCGGGCAGATAAGGGGTGAAAGCTAGCAGCGCAATTTATTTTGTAGTTTATAATATCTCGCATGACTATTCTTTTCCGTTGCAGATAAGCCCATGCAGATGAACCAGGCCCTGTTCCATTCAGGAGGTCGCTGCGGTTATGTTCTGCAGCCAAACTGTATGCGGGATGATGTATTTGATCCATTTGACAAATGTTCCGTTCGTGCATCGGAGCCAGTTATTATCTGCATCGAGGTAAGAACTAAGATTGCTTCGTTGAAAACGACCTGGACCCATAAAGTGCCAAAGGTAACAATAGTGCTGAAGTGAAGGCGGTTTGTAGTGCCTCAAGGAACTGCGCTTCAGCTCTGCTCTTACTTTGGGCTCTTAAGGTCAGTTCAGTACCATTAATCTTTCACACCTTTATGCTGCATCTTCCTCCATGTGATAAACTCCTTGGCGTTATCGGTCACTCCCTGCTTCTGTACTTTAATGCGCTGGGGTGCATTTACTAAAGGCAAATTAAATTTGCCCTTTTTTCAGAGCTTAGTAAGTGAGGGGGCTTTCTGCTGACTTCCATCATCCAATCATATGCAGGCAAAAATATATATATATATATATATGTTTTCCTTTATTCTTTGCAAAGTAATGCTTTACCTCATTTACTACACTCTGGAGAAACGGCATGTGCAAAATGCACGGTCTATTTGCATTTAGTAAATCAACCTCTTTGTGTCTATGACCTGGAATAGGCATGCAAATAAGGATGTCTAACCTAATTCTGACTTTAAAGAAATGTACAGTGGAACCTTGGTTTACAAGTAACGCGGTTAACAAGCGTTTTTTTGAATAATGAGTGCAAGTGTTGTCTTGCAAAACTAGCAGAATTCAAGCTAATGGCGTATGCAGTATGGCATTTGGCCAGAGGTGCGGGAGCGCGGGTGACACTCGGAACGGTTCAGAAATACTCAGTTCCCGAGTGTTTCTGAACCTTTCCGAGATCAGCCAAGCTGTCCCCGAGTATTTCCGGGGCTCTCTGCCCCCCCCCCCTCCCCACCACCACCACCTCTGGCCACATGCGGTATCGCATGCCATAGAAGTCAATGCGGAACGAATTATCGTTGTTTCCATTTACTTCTATGGGGAAACTCACTTTGATATGCAATTGCTTTGGATTACAAGCATTCTCCTAGAATGAATTATGCTTGTAATCCAAGGTTCCACTGTAATATGAAAAAGAACGTTTGCCATACAAATTGGTATTGATTAGCGTAACATTCACCATATCCCTGTAAGAAAATATCAAACAAAAATGGAGGACAGAAGATGGGATTTTCAAATGGTGCAGACACTTATCCAAAGAAAATTGCATATCCTGAATAAAAACAATATAGTTAACTGAACAATTTTATGTGCTGTCATTGTACATAGAATATTTGGTTGTTTAAAGAAATGTATACTCGTTCCAGGTCACTGACTTGAACCATATTGAAACCATTTGCTGAGTATGCTTGTGTCTTCGGGAGGGGAGTAGCAGTGTTCTCGGGAAAGGTTTATGTTAAAGTAAAATTATAAAGGCAACACTTTGAAGTGGAGAGGGATTAGAACCCCTGTCAGATCTTATTTGTGTCTTTGCCCCCGTTGGGGAGATTCAAATATTGGGGTTGTCCCCAGAACAGTAATAGGAAATCTTTCAGTGAGGACACTAGTTGCTGGTTCTGATTCCCTCACTTCTGTTCTGGCTATGGGACAGGAAGTGCAGGGATATCTCCCCAATGGGACACAGATGGTCAAAAAAAAAAAAACACGGACAGGGGTTTTAGCCCTCATTTACTCTATTCAAGATGTGTAAAAAATATTCTTAACTTAGTTGTACTTTAAGCCCACATGCACATTGGGCCGGCGATAGCTTGTATATCTGCTGTCTTTCCCTTTCTGCATTCTCTAGAAAGTGCAGATCGTGTTAGAAATATTTCTTCTTTCATCAGTGGGAGGGGAGTTTGATTTTACACTTTGAGAGCTGATTGGAGGAAAGGCACCCCCCCCCCCCCATAGTCAGAGGAATGAAGGAACATGTAGAGCTGTAGTTTTAATAGACAAGCTCTCTGCTAATCTCCCTCAGAGCTCCCTTCCCGACACAAATTTTCAGCTACTGTTATCTCATGTGTGGGAGAGCTTGTCAGAAGTGCTGATAAGAGGAACGGAGCAGCAGAAAGACAGGGTACTTAGAGCTTTGGAGAGAGAGAAGTAAACACTACAGATATGTGCTTAAGTCAAATTTCATTAATAGGGGTTTACAACCACTTTAAGGAAGCGAAAAAGAATATCTTGTTTCAAATTTGGTTCTACATGGCCTAATATTCGCATGCACTGAAACCAGTGTTGCTATTGATGATCAAGGAATGTGGGGTTAACTGTCTATTTGAGAACAAGCCCTTCCGACATTGATGTTGCATGCATAAAAACCGGAAAGCACTTCTTCCATCCAAGTGCACAGCATTCATACAGTCTGTGGACCGTATTGTTACACCAGATTAGCAAACGCAGAACCTTCACTGCCCATTAATAGAAAGTATATACAATTCTGGAGAGGATCTCTCTTTTCACCTTGTGGAAGGATATCCTTGGGCCAATAGGGATTGATGACAAAATCGGAAAACTTGAGAGCCACCTAAAAACAATGAGAGCCTCCTTACATCTCTTTAAAATCGATTTTTATAGTAATTCAACCAAATTGGCTATTGATAACTGGGTGATGGTGTGAGTACTAAAAGACTAAATCCAGGAGTAGAGCAAGGCTAAGGTTATTCAGGCCCTACATTCTGAAGAAATTGTCTTTGGAAAATCAGACATTTTGTGCGTTCTGTGATCCGATGGTGCCACCATCGATTTAGAAATTCAACCAACCAAGGGCCAGATTCACAGAAAAAGTACGCCGGAGTATCTGCTGATACTCCGGCGTACTTTCAAATTTGCCGCGTCGTATCTTTATTTGTAATTCACAAACAAAGATACGACGGCTTTTGGCTAAGATCCGACAGGCGCACGGCTTCGTACGCCTTCGGATCTTAGGATGCAATACTTTGGCGACCGCTGGGTGGAGTTTGCGTCGTTTTCCGCGTTGGGTATGCTAATTAACTGTTTACGGCGATCCACGAAGGTACGCGCGTTCGTCGCATTCTCTTACGTCGTCGCTAGCCGGTTTTTCCCGTCGCAAACTTAAGCCTGCTATTTCATGGCTTAGATTTAGACCGGCCATGTTAAAGTATGGCCGTCGTTCCCGCGTCGAATTTCAATGTTTTTTTTATTTGCGTAAGATGTCCGGGAATACGAAAGGACGTAACGCACGTCGCCGTTCAAAAAACACGTTGGGGCGCCGTAATTTCACGCAAAGCACGGCGGGAAATTTCCTAACGGCGCATGCGCAGAACGTTCGGTGCGGGAACGCGCCTAATTTAAATGGTACACGCCCCATTTGAATTAGGCGGGCTTGCGCCGGACGGCTTTACGCTACGCCGCCGCAAGTTTACACGCAAGTGCTTTGTGAATAAAGCACTTACGACGGAGTAACGTAAAGGGGATACGTTACGCCGCCGTAATTGTTCGTGAATCTGGCCCCAAGTCTTTAATTTAACCTCGTTTTGCTACAGAATTTTTTTTTTTTCGTGTCTTTTTTTCCTGGGAATTTGCTTTTTCTCGCGCTCATGCGTATTTCTTTTTCAATTTATATATATATATATATATATATATATATATATATATATATATATATATATATATATATATATCTCTAGCACGTTTCTCCAATCATTGATTTAGAAAATCGTTAGTTTTTCAAACAATTTCCAACATGGCCGATCACTCAAATTCGATGGCCACACTAAAGTCGGCTGATGCTGCGGCCCACTAAATGGTGCAAAATTCCAACAAATATTTTTAGTAAGATTTACGAAAAAAAACTATTTTGAAATTCAAAGTATGGCCGACCTTGAGACACTGCTGTACTCTAGGCAGACCTGAATGATTTCCTTTAGTACAAGTCCCCCCTCTTGTGCCATGAGATTATTCTTGTATTAATCTAATGCTAGAGTGCCCTATATTGGAGCCAGCCTGGGATCTTGCAGAATTTAACCACACATGTCAAGAGGAGAGAAAATTGGGTACATTTGTAGGCTTGGTGCTGCCCCCGGCTTCCCTAGGTACTGGTCCACAAGTGTCATTATAGAAATGCTGATGATGGCATTGCTTACACATAAGCAGACTGTTCTGTATACATTTTAGCTCCTTAATATGAGCCAGTTGACAGTACCTGTTTTATGTTTGCAGATTCTGGGTGCCAGGCATCTGCCGAAGAACGGTAGAGGTATTGTGTGCCCATTTGTGGAGGTTGAAATCTGTGGAGCCGAGTATGACAATGCCAAGACCAAAACAGAATTTGTAGGTGAGACAACTGCCTTCTGGGTTGTACATGTGCCACTTGGTACACAAATCAAAATGACAACTGTTTAAATTTTTTAGAACTGTATAGATTCTGTTTAAGGGGTTGTGTGGAGTGATTGTTATATGTCTAGGCAGGATACATGCTCTCTGGTGAAGGACACGGTCTTTGGTTGGCTCTGACCATCACAGAAGATTCACTTGACAACGCAACTTTGTTCTGTGCACATGTTTAACCTCATAACGCCGGCACCTCCCGGCCCTTTAAGAGGTTTATGATGCCCAAAGACAGGGTGGGGCTTAAGAGCGCATGACTGCCGTGAGTGGCGGTCACATGATCCTAAAACTCCCGATAGGAAGCAGCCATCAAAAGTTTTCGGTTAAATGCCGGTAACTGTGCCGGGAGTATGCACAGAAATTCACGCAAATATGTGGCCCCTTGACCCATATATTTGTGCATGGCCGGTGCCAAGAGGTTAACAGCAGTTTAGGTTTTAAAAACTGGGGGGTGGGGGGGGGGGGGGTATGAAATCCTTTTACTTTTAAATTTGTGATTACTATTGCAACGCCCACCCCAAAAAAAGAGATGCAAATCAACATGGGTTAGGTTGGACCTTTTGACATGCTTTATACACAATGGGCTAGAATCAGGTACAGCGGCGTACCATCTCATATGCGCTACGCCGGCGTAAATCGGGGAGCTCAGAGCGGTATTCTGCAAGATCTGGCGCCGTACGTTTCGCCGGCGTAGTGTAACTAGGCCGGCGTGAGCCCGCCTAATTTAAATGTGGAAGGTAGTGGGCGTGTTGTATACAAATTAGCCGTGACCCCATGTAAATGTTTTCACGAACGAACGGCGCATGCTCAGAATCACGTCGCAAATACTCCCTAAGATACGCGGGCTCCATTCATACGACGTGAACGTAACTTACGCCCAGCCCTATTCACGTACGGCTTACGCAAACGACGTAAAATCTGACGGCAGACATTTTTGTTCAAAAATATGATTGAATAGACCATTTTTTTTTGTGTTTTTATCCAAACACATCGCTTCCATCTTCAGGCAGTTTGAATATAGATCTAATATTTTAATGTTCGAATTTGTTTTTAGATTGTAAGCTCTTATAAGCAGAGCCTTCTAACCCTCTTGTCTTGAATTGTATTGTAACTGCACTGTCTCCTTTTATTTAGTAAAGCACTGCACAAATAGTTGGCGCTCTATAAATCCTTTATATGTTGAAAGTCCTTCTAGTGTCTTCAAATAACTATTTCTATTTAAAACCAGTTGATAACGGATTGAACCCGGTTTGGCCCCAGAAGACATTCCAGTTCCTTATTTCCAACCCAGAGCTTGCCTTCCTGAGGTTTGTGGTCTATGAGGAGGACATGTTCAGTGATCAGAACTTTCTCGCCCAGGCATCCTTTATGGTTCGTGGCCTAAAAACAGGTACAGTAGAGAGGAGACTGGGGGCTTTGTATTGGTGGTTTTCATAGCAAGGTCCATTAGAAGGTCACGTCTGTATTTTGCAGGATACAGATCAGTTCCACTGAAGAATAATTACACTGAAGACTTGGAGCTGGCGTCCCTTCTTGTACGTTTAGATATCTACTCCAGCAAGGTGAGTGACCTTAATGGTTGTGTAGTTTATCACTTATAGGACTAAGATGAGCTCCGTTATTTGACCCCAGTGATAGATGCAGTGTGGAAGAGACAACGGGGTAAACTGTACTTGGTTCCTTCATTGACAAAGATCTTGGTGTATTATGGATGTGTCATGTTTATGAGACTTCACACTTTATCCAAAGTCTCATCCTCCCCGATAACAACCTTAACAGCTTCCCACCAAGCCTATAGAAGAATGACGTCCAGGCGGTGGCTTTACCGGTCTGAGCGGACGTCCTATAATGTCCTCTCATGGAGCATGACCTGTGACCGGCTGTGTCCGGCTTACTGATCAGTGTACCGGCTTGCTTGAGGGTACCATGTGACCTCTGTGACCAATCACTGCAGGTCACATGACCGTTGTAAACAATGGATGGCTTCCTTTCATGCCAGTCATTGTGTACAATTGTGTTGCTAGATGTGATTAGTCAATGTGATCACAGCCTATCTGTACCATGTGATTAACTTTGACCAATCGCAACAAAACAAACTGAATCGGTTTCATTCAGTAAAATGCTTGTAATTCTGCTATAAGCAATCATAATGTGTTAAAATAAAATCACTTCCCCAGAGTAGTGCTACTATGGTAACATATTGCTCTTGTCACAGTGTGAGAGAAAAAAAAATCGTACTGTCACCAGTCAGTGTCCCTAATCACAGCCACACCAGTTATATGATAACGGTGTACTGTACTGGTGGTGATATGTAAAAAAATAAAGACAAAAATGCACAACTTCAAAAACCCCGCCATGCCTCTTACTAAATACCTTGGACTGTCTACTTTCAACAAAGAGGTCATTTGGGGGATATCTGTACTGTCCTGGCATTTTAGGGCTTCAAGAAATGAGATGGGCCGTCGGTACATCAGGATTGGTCTATTTTCAGATATATACAATAGTTTTTAGACTTTATAACTTTCCTACACACTAAATATACAATGATTCGGGTTATGTTCACCCCAAAAATATAGCAGAATACTTTTTGGCCTAAATTTTATAAAGAACAATTATTTCCAAATTTTTATAACAAATGAGCAAGTGTTTTTATTTTTTGGAAAAAAAAAAAACCCGAAAGCTGTTTGGGTACAGTGTTGCATGACTGCGCAATTGTCATTCAAAGTGCGACAGTGCTGAAGACTGAAAATTGGCCTGGGCAGGAAGGGGTAAAAGTGCCCAGTATTGGAGTGTTTAACCACTAGCCGACCAGCCGCTGCCGTTTTACGGCAGCAGGTCGGCTCGGCTGTGCGAAACGACGTAATATTACCTCATCTCGCATTCCAGCGATTCGTTTTACGGCGGCAGGTCAGCTCGGCTGCGCGAAACAACGTAATATTGCATCATCTCGCATTCCAGCCATTAGGGGTGTGTGCACGCGCCAACGGAGTCGCTCGCCCCCTGCTCGCCCCTGGTGCCGGCGGGCGCGATCACCGCCGGGCACCCACGATCGCTCATTGCAGAGCGAGAACCGGGAGCTGTGTGTGTAAACGCACAGCTCCCGGTCCTGTCAGGGGGAGAAATGACTGATCGTCTGTTTATACAATGTATGAACAGTGATCTGTCATTTCCCCTAGTCAGTCCCACCCCCCCTTCAGTTAGAACACACCTAGGGAACATGATTAACCCCTTCCTCGCCCCCTAGTGTTAACCCCTTCCCTGCAGAGGTGATCAAATACCACCAAAAGAAAGCTCTATTTGTGGGGAAAAAAGGACACCAATTTTGTTTGGGAGCCATGTCGCACGACCACGCAATTGTCAGTTAAAGCGACACAGTGCCGAATCGCAAAAAGTGGCCTGGTCATTGACCAGCAAAATGGTCTGGGGCTGAAGTGGTTAAAGAGGACTTTGCATCCAATGCAAGATTAACTTATCTTGTAGACCCCCAACCTCCACTTTGGATAGATAATGTAATGTATCAAAGAATGTTACTTTGACCCAAAGTGACTAATCTGAGATTAGTAAAAGATCAGTTGTATGATTTCTCATTGGTTGTATGGGTTGGTGTATTTTGTACATCAAGCCTGTTTGATTTCCTGTAGTCCCAGATCTTTCTCATAGAAACAATATTTGCTTAATAAATTGCAGCAAGAGAATGGGGAAATTAACGGTGCAGCAGCACCCCGTGAGCGGATCAGTGACCCCTCAGCTGGTCGAATACGCGATGGAATGGGAGATTCTCGATACCCCGCACATCAGCTAGATGAGTTCCGAATGTCACAAGAACTGTCGGATCCTTTCGAGAGAGAGAGGAGGTAAGACCAGGGCACACATGCGCACACTTCCCAACTATAATAGCTAAGGGTAATCTAAATTCTAGAACCAAAATTGAATCTATTGCAACTGGTCAGTCCTTAGCAGTGGTGGCTGCATTTTTACACCTGGTGATCCCACCAGTAATACATTTCCTGTCCCAGATGGCATTGCTTGCTTGTTGTACTGAATCTAACATTGTTGTCACCCTAGGAAATGTTAGGAGTACAAAAATTCTCTCTCCTCTTCTCCATAATATGGGGGTTGGAGTGGTTCTGAAATCCTTCAAAAATGCTATTTGAGAAAACACGGGACAGCACTGGATTTCTAGCAGTATCATCTTTTTTGGGGGGGTTTTGCACTTATTGAACAAATATAAAAAATAAAAAGCAAACCTGCATGGGGAGAAAACTGCGAGCCTACGTTTGCTAACTTTATGCAAATGCTCGCTGCCTTAAAAAAAAAAGTGTAACTGTTCTTAAAGCCGGAGTTCACCCGGAAAAAAATATTTAACATTAGATTGATGCTCATTTTGTGAAGGGGAATCGGGTGTTTTTTTTTTAAATCTAAGCAGTACTTACCGTTTTAGAGAGCGATCTTCTCCGCCGCTTCCGGGTATGGTCTTCGGGACTGGGCGTTCCTATTTGATTGACAGGCTTCCGACGGTCACATACATCGCGTCACGAGTAGCCGAAAGAAGCCGAACGTCGGTGCGGCTCTATACGGCGCCTGTGCACCGACGTTCGGCTACTTTCGGAAAATCGTGACGCGATGTGTGCGACCGTCGGAAGCCTGTCAATCAAATAGGAACGCCCAGTCCCACAGCCCATACCTGGAAGCGGCGGAGAAGATCTATCTCTAAAACGGTAAGTACTGCTTCGATTGTAAAAAAAAACACCCGATTCCCCTTCACAAAACGAGCCTCAATCTAATGTTAAAAATTAACTTTTTGGGTGAACCTCCACTTTAATTGTTTTTTTTTCATAGTATTTCATCATTTGTGTCTAGTGGCAATTTTGTATGTTATTACATACATCTCAACTTTCTCATGAAAAATATTAACAGTTCTTTGTGCCCTTGCAACAATCCCATTTGAAAGTTATAAAACAAGTTTAAAGAGCCATTTGACCAACGACCATGGGTGGCATTTGTTTTTTGTTTTTTAATAAATGCGACCCAGCCCACACGTTCCTCACTTCAATGTTGGTTGGTGAGGAAGATCATCATAACTGGTTAATAGGTGTGTATGAGAGGGGGCTTGGCACGAGCCAACATGCCCGGCTTTTCTGGGGTACAGAGCGAATAAAATTATTATTTAGATTTACAAATGATGGGTGTGCTGTTAAGTACTATGTACAGGTTATAAAATGTTAAATATTTGTGTTCTTGGCAAGCAATAAGTAAGCCACCAGGAACTGGAAGGCTTGTGAAAAACTAGCCCATGTGAGGACAGGGTTGGATCACTGGATAGGCAAGTCGGCAGCACAGGATTTGTAGTTGCTAACTTTAAAAAAAATAAAAAATCTCCAGAGTGAACCTCCTCTTTAACCACTTCCGGATGGCCTACAATGGCAAAGCAACCTGCTGATTGGCTGTGTCCAATCACAGGCCAGTGCCCTGTTTTGACCACGCAATTACCAGTTAAAGTAGTGCAATGCTCAATAGCAACAAGGAGGGTAAAACCGTCTGGCACTGAGGTGGTTAAGGTTGTAAACATCCCCCCCCCCCGAGCCATTTTTACATATAGGTAGGCTTGCCTATATGTACTGAAAATATCTCCTAAACGTAGCACGACACATGCATATGCAGTGCGCACCCGGTTGTAAAGCCGCAAGCTGTCACAGCCGGGTGCCCACACTTGTGATGCAGGCGAGAACGCAAGGGTTGGGGTGGCCCCATCGCTGGATCGTGGGACAGGTGAGTGTGTGTTTATTATTATTATTGGAACTCTGCTTTAGGGAAATAACTACTGACTAAGCCCAGCCCTACTTGGTTCAAATTCCTTTCCTGCAACCACCAGTTTGCCCATCAACACTGGCGGGAATCCCTCCTGCCGGGCCATTGTCTGCTCCCGGTGGGGGCGAGGGCAGCCATCTCCACCAGGAGAAGACGGTTAATAGTTCTAGCAGCCGCTAGCGATAATCGTAAGAAAATGCGGCAGGCTGGTTGTTTACCCAAGTTGATCGATCAACTTGGTACATTCAGCTTGCCCATTAATGGTTCTAATGTTTTACAGTTCCTGCTGAAACGGCCGAGATTTGAGCTGTGTATGGCCAGCCTAAGAGAAAAGCAACTGCAAAACTGAGCCCTTTGTACCAAAGAATGCATTGTATCCACTCTTTCACTTGTCGGTGTTCTGCTGAGATGTGTCCCCCTAGCGCAGGGGTATCAAACTGGCGGCCCTCCAGCTGTCCTGAAACCACAAGTCCCATCATGCCTCTGCCTGTGAGAGTCATGCTTGTAACTGTTAGCCTTGCAATGCCTCATGGGACTTGTAGTTTTGCAACAGCTGGAGGGCCGCCAGTTTGACACCCCTGCCCTAGCAGATAATGCCCGCCCTGGACTGCGAAGGCGCAGTGCCTTAGCTCTGAAAATTACCGAACATGAAGAGCTGGGCATGAGCTGTAGACTGCGCCTGTGCAATGAACAGGGAATAGTGACAGTCATTGCCACACGCTGCCAATGCTTGCTCCACTCTGCAAGGGGGGCGGGTGTATTACAATTTTATTTTTTCATACACCCGCCCCCCCATCAGACGATATAATAATAATACACAGGCCACGGGGGGCGTGTGTATTACTATCATATAGTTTGCAAGGGGGGGCGGGTGTATATAAAGAAGGGCGAGTTTTGCTGATGGGCGACATTGTGGCATCCGCCCCTTACACGATATAATTGTAATACACCTGCCCCCCCCTTGCAGAGTGGAGCGAGCATCGTCAGCGTGCGTCAGCGTGTGGCACAATATTGTGCTCAATGCGCATGCTCCGTGTCCAGGCGATTGAGAGGTGTGTTGCGGTTCGGCAGGTTCTGCGCAGGACCGAGCGGGCAAAATCCGACGGGGGACAATTCTCGGCAGGACACCGGCAATCAGCCTTGCTGCTCTGTTCTGTGCAATATTTGCCGTTGCTTTGGTTTGAGTTAGAAAATATTGATGCCTCAAATATTTACAACCATCCTCTCTCCTATTGTTGCAGAGTGCCACGGAAGACGCGCCTAAGTGGAGATAACAGATTGTAGGCTGGCGGTGAACGGGGTGGTAATGTTTATGGACAGGATCTGGATTCTGTCTACCCTTCGCCCAGGTGGAAAAAGTGCCTCAGTCGGGAGCTTTGCTGCATGGAGATGTGAACTTTGCACATTCGGCAACATGTACTTTTCCTCTAAGATGACCCCCCAGTGGGTGTTTTTTTGTTCAGTATCTGATGTTTCCGCAAAGGGAACTGTTTATCTGCAGCACAAGCTGTAGAAGCTCTTTCTATATATAAGGCCTTGTATATGCTTGGGGCTGATCACGAAAGACTAGGTTTCTGTCCAATCATTTCAGAGCTTTGGGCAGCCTCCTGCTTCATATTCATCATCTATCAACTGTGAAGAGAGGAAAGTGAAGCGTTGTGTTGTCCCCGACGTCACCTGTCCTGTTATTGCCGAGTACATTCCACGTTTTATGGATCTTTTTCAATGTTCTGTACGTTGCAACATTATATTATTTCAGGTTCCGTTTTTAAAATTTTTGGTTTTAAATAAAACAGCCTTTTTAAAGGGTCAATTCGGAGTAATACAGTTTTGGGAAGATGTTGGTTGTATCTTGACATCTGTTGGCGGACAGTCGTAAGATTTCCTTTAAAAATTAGCTGTTGGCGTTTTTTTCTAGCCAATATGAAGGGGCTCTTGTTCCACCTCTTGGGGGGTCTTGCATATGTGAAGGAAAGGGAGTTTAGGGCAGGGCTCGACAAATCCCGGTTGCCAGGGCGACTAGAAATAGTGTCCTGGCGTCTTGGCTTGGAAGGTGGCGCCATCTGGTGGTGGCCGTTGGTATTACAAGTTAAGCATTACAAGTTAAACAGCAATTCTAATGTCATTTTTCACTATTTTTCAATGCCATCTTCTTCCCTCTAATTAGAACCCCCAAACATTATATATATTTTTTATCCTAACACCCTAGAGAATAAAATGGCGAACGTTGCAATACTTTCTGTCACGCCGTATTTGTGCAGCGGTCTTACAAGCACACTTTTTTGGGAAAAAATTACACTTTTTTTTTAATAAAAAAATAAGACAACAGTAAAGTTATCCCCATTTTTTTTTTATATTATGAAAGATAATGTTACGCCGAGTAAATTCATACCCAACATGTCACGCTTCAAAATTGCGTCCGCTCGTGGAATGCCGACAAACTTTTACCCTTTAAAATCTTCATAGGCGACGTTTAAAAAAATCTACAGGTTGCATGTTTTGAGTTACAGAGGAGGTCTAGAATTATTGCTCTCGCTCTACCAATCGCGGCGATACCTCACATGTGTGGTTTGAACACCGTTTACATATGCGGGCGCTGCTCACGTATGTGTTCGCTTCTGCGCGCAAGCTCATCGGGACGGGGTGCGTTTTCTGGCTCCTAACTTTTTTAGCTGGCTCCTAGATTCCAAGCAAATTTGTCAACCCCTGGTTTAGGGAGCAAAGGAATTCTAGTGGACCTGTCACTTTGCCCTTAATCTGTATCTACAACAAAAGCTGGGAATATACACAGGACAGATGATCCTTGTACGAAACAAGAGCAGGTCCTATAGCAGCTAATTGGATCCTCTATTTTCGGGTCTCAGTGCAGGATGAGGGATGGTAGCGATCTACAGACAATGTCGGTTGTCGCTCTCCTTACAGGCTTCATGTTTTGATAAGAACACTCATGAGGAGAAATCCCGTGGCTGCTACTTTTTGTCCTATTTCTGAAAATGCTAGTTGCTCATCTTGCTGTACACTCCGACTTGTATTCTTTCCGAATCACTGATTCAGAACAAGGAGGCATGCTTCTGATGTAGGTCTTAACATCAAATATTTAAGTCCGCTCACCTTAGAGGTCTACTTTCAAAGCAATAAGTTTATTTCAGCAAGGGAGCCCCACCAGCACTATCCTATGCTCAGTTTTCCCTTCAGTTCTTCTTTTGCAACCTGGAGCAAAAATACCTGACAATGCCCTCCCTTGGAACGGTGGTGGTGCTTAGGCACCCAGTGTTTGTCTTATAGGGGTGGGGGACATGGTTCTCAGCCCTGCCTAAGCTCCCATTCACAACTGCGAGCTCACCGAGCGGTGGGGAAGAAATATGAGTGGCTATATGAGCAAGCGTTGAAGTAAACCTGTTGCTTTGCCCACATGTGCAAACTTATAGATTCACCTTAAAGCGGAGTGCCACCCAAAAATGTAACTTCTGCTTTTCGGAAAAGTCTCCCCCTCCGGTGTCACATTTGACACCTTTCAGGGGGGAGCAGATATCTGTGTAATACAGGTATTTTTCTCCCACTTCCTGGCATAGATACCCGAGCCACCCGCGGGTATCTTCGCCCCTTCCGCGTCCCCCCCCCCCCCACACTGTCTTCTGGAAGACAGGGACCAGTGGCGCAGTAAGGAACCAGGAAGTAAAGCCACAAGGCTTCACTTTCTGATTCCCTTACCGAAGATGGCGGTGGCAGCATCCAACAGCTGAGGGATTGATCAGCTTCGGGTGCCGACATTGCGGGCGCCCAGGACAGGTAAGTGTCCTTATTTTAAAAGTCAGCAGCTGCAGTATTTGTAGCTGCTGACTTTAAAAAAAATATAAATAAATTCGGCCAAGATACACTGTCAGTTTGACTATTTAGGGGAAACTGACAGTACCTCCTGGTAGCCCACCCTCACAAAGTATATGCACATGTGATTCCTGGAGCTGATCATATTGTGTGATCCCTGGACCCGGCCCCTGTCGCATGTGCATGGGTTATGATGTCGCCCAACTAGATAAGTGCTAACACCAGAGCTTAAAGTGTTACTAAACCCACAACAGTAAAATCAGTCTGTGTATACAGTAAAGCATGCTTATTATACTCACTGGGGAACCTAAGGGGTCAATCCTCTGCTGTTCCTCCCCTTCTTACACAGTACCCAATCCATCCGCTGATAGAACAGGAGCTAGGGGGCATTCTAGCAACACACAAAACTGAGCATGTGCAGAGTGTTTTTTCTTGGGAGGGTGCATGTGATCAGCACAAGGCCAATCAGCACTGTCCAGACAGAAGAGGGTCAGGGGTCCTGCAGCCTTATAGGACCGTTGAAGGAGAATGCAAACTCCTCCTACAAGCTTTACCCAGACACTGATAGAAGTCACAAGACTGCTGATGAGAAAAGGTATTTGGCAGTTTACTAAAGCTATTGCATTTCCATGTTCTGTGTACTGTGGGAGACTAGATATAGTGAATGCAGGGTCCTGGGTTTAGTATCACTTTAACCTGGGATGGACTCCTGGGTAAGTATACTTTGCTGAAACTATCAGAAGGCACAGTTACTCTGCCCTAAGGGAATAGGAGACACTTTTTAAGCATGGGCATTGTTTCGCTTAACAGTGCTACATTCAGTACTTCACTTAGGCCCAACGCCCAGGTAAAGTACTGGATGTCCTGTGCACAACAGTAAAATCAGTGTGTATGCAGTAAAGCATGCTTGTTATACTCACTGTGGATGCTAAGAGATTAATCCTCTGCATTGTGTAAAAAAAAGCTGTTTGTTCCTGTATGCACAAATCCTGGATAGGAGAGTTTGTGGAGTCAGGCTGCACATGCCCAGTGTTGTGTGTATTGCTAGAGAGTTGGGTTTCTTTTTTTTTTTCTTAGGAGTTCATGTGATCAGCACAGGGCCAATCAGAACTGTCCAGACAGAGGGTCAGGGGGGGCAGCATCCTTCTAGGACAGCTCAGTGCAGTATGAAAACTCCTCCTACAAGCTTTTCCAAACACTGATAGCAGTATATTGCAGTCTTGCTAAAGTGACTTCTAAGAAAAGGTATTTGGCAGTTTATACTTACAAAAAGTATTGCATTTCCATGTTCTGTGTACTGTGGGAGATCAAATATAGTGAATGCAGGGTCCTGGGTTTAGTAACACTTTAATCTGGGGTGGACTCCTGGATAAGTAAACTTTGCTGGGGCTATCAGAAGACCGTTATGCCTCGTTTCCACTGAGCGGATCGGTACGCAATTTTGGGTGTTTCCATTATGAAAGTGTGCCATAAAACCGAACCGTACCGCACCATTGTGGGGCCATAGAAAATGGAATGGTTCGGTTAGGGCGGACCTACAATACATTCCACTGATTGGTGGACACCCTAGGCATTTTTTCTAAACCCTGTATGGCCCCGGACGGTCCGCCTTGCAGTGGAAACGCTCACCAGAATAGACCGGTCCATTCTAACCGTTCCAAATGTACTGACCCAAACCGTTCCGTTCAGTGGAAACGAGGCATAACTCTGCCCTAAGTGGATAGGAGACTTTTAGGTAGATTCAGGTACAATGGAATAACTTTAGGGTGGCGTAGCCTAGCCTGTTTAGGCTACACCGCCGTAAATTAGCTAGGCTGGTAGTGATTCTCAATCTACTTACCTGCTAATATACGGCGGCATAGCCTAAAACGAGCGGGCGTAAGGGCGCCTAATTCAAATTGGTTGGAGGGTGGCGTGTTGTAAGGAAATGAGGCTTGACCTCACGTTTTTTGACGTTCTTTGCTACTGCGCATGCGCCGGGCGCCTACATTTCCCAGTGCGCATTGCGGCTAAGTACGCCGTACGGGCCTATTGATTTAGACGTGGACGTAAACGACGTAACTCCCGATTCGCGGACGACTTGCGCAAACGACGTAAAAAAAATTCGAACCTCGCGGCGGCCATACTTAACATTGTTATTCCACCTCATAGGTGGAATAACTTTAGGCCGCCTAAGGCCTTACGAAAACAACGTAATTCGACTGCGGCGTACAAGCTCATTTACATAATCTACGCCGGCCGCAATGGAAGCGCCACCTAGCGGCCATCAAACATTGCAATCTAACATAGGACGGCGCAAGCCGTCGTATCTTAGATATGTTTAAGTGTATCTCTGTTAGAGAATACACTTAAACATAGGTCGGTGCAGATTCAGAGTTAGGTCGACTTATCTGTAGATAAGCCAGCCTAACTCTTTCTGAATCTACCTATTTCTTTTTAAACCTCATCATTGTTCGCTTAGCAGTGCCATATCCAGTACTTCACTTGGGCCCAAAACCCAGGGAAAATACTGGATGTGCCGTCCAGTGTTAAGCCAAGTTGTCTCTTGAAACAGCTACAAGTACACCCAGTCACACTCTCATGGCAGTTACCCCCAAAGCTTTTCGCTTCTATATTGTATGAGTTATCGGTCACAGCTGGAACAATCTAAGGCGGTCGCGGTGGGATGAACACTTAGAAGGCAGACAGGAACATAACCAGAGCCTACTTACAGGTTGGAATAGTCTGGTCACGTGGCTGCCTGGGAAAGAATGGTTTGTATTTTAACCCCATATATGAAAGACTGCTTAAAAAATATATGCTGTTATTATACAACTCTTACCACAGTGTAATCCCCCCAAGCCATGTCCTTCTGAGCTGTTATGGTATATAAATGATCCCAACAGAGGGGGGACTCCATCATCCCAATGGCCAAACGCACTCAAGTCAGCTGTGACTGAAATGTTCTGTTTATTGTAAAACTGTTTATCTTGTTTGACAAAAAAAGAAACCTCACTATCTTAGTAATAAAGCACATATTTATAGACCTTTTGTGTTCATCTGCTTACCTTCTGAAAATACATAAAATCATTCATTTTCAGACTAAAAACTTGGTCAATTAAACTGGCTGCTTAAGCAATTGGTGGGCAAGGCAAGCTCTGGACTTTCTCTTTTGTGTTCATGTTTATGTAATGAGGTATCCAGAAAAACACTATGGCCCAGATTCACGTAGACTTACAACGGCGTATCGGTAGGTACGCCGTCGTAAGTCCGAATGAGCGCCGTCGTATATTTAAGCTTATTCTGGAAACCAGATACGCTTAAATTTGGTCAAGATACGGCCGACGTAAGTCTCCTACGCCGTCGTATCTTATGTGCATATTAACGCTGGCAGCTAGGGGCGTGTACGTGGATTTACGCGTCGAATATGTAAATGAGCAAGATACGCCGATTCACGAACGTATGTACGCCCGTCGCAGTAAAATACGCTGTTTAAGTAAGACATACGCCGGCGTAAAGATAAACCACCAAAAAGATGGCTGACGGAACAGCCGTCGTATTTTACGTCGTTTGCGTAAGCGTACGTGAATGGGGCTGGGCGTAGGTTAGGTTCACGTCGAAAGCATTGAGTATTTGCGACGTGATTCTGAGCATGCGCCGTACGAACGGCTATCATTTACATGGGGTCACGGTTAATTTAAATGTAGCCCGCCCACTACATGCCTACTTTGAATTAGGCGGGGTTACACCGGCCCATTTGCGCTACGCCGACGTAACTTACGGAGCAAAGACATGCTGGTAGGTAAATTGGATCTTGTCCAAATTGGCCCGGTATATATATATATATGTATATCTGTGTGTCCCAAGTGTGTCACGATCCTACGGGGTAAAATGACCGCACCAGCCAAGCAGACACTGGCTGGAAAAAGCGCCTAGAGGCAATTCAGTTCGCATAAGTAGCGCTATACAAGTCATTCATTCATTCAAGTGCTTCGTGAATACTGGCCTTGCCTCTCTCTTTTATGTCGGCGTAGTGCAAATGAGCTGCGCTACGCCGGCTTAAAGATACGCCAAACTACGTGAATCTGGCTATATAACTTACAATATTGAGAAGATGGTACACCTTGCTAGTACCGGGTTGGACCCCTTTTGCCTTAATTCTTCGTGGCATAAATTCAACAAGGTGTTGGAAACGACTACCAATTTGCCAGTTTCTGACCCTACCCTCTGAATGTCACGGCTGAAATTAAGACTCATCAGACCAGGCAACATCTGCTTCATGGGTTGATGTGTTGTGCATTCAGAGATGGTATTCTGCATACCTTGGTTGTAACGAGTGGTTACTTTTGTCTTTTTCTATAATCTTGAACCAGTCTGCCCATTCTCCTCTGACATCAAAAGGCATTTTCACCCACACAAAACAGCTGCTCACTGGATATTTTCTCTTTTTCAGACCATTCTCTGTAAACGCTAGAAATGGTTGTGTGTGAAAATCCCAGATCGGCAGTTTTTGAAAAATACTCAGACCAGCCCGTCTGGCACTAACAACCATGCCACATTCAAAGTCACTTAAATCTCCTTTCTTCCACATTCTGATTGTTTTGAACTTCAGAAAGTAGTCTTTACCACGTCTAGATGCCTAAATGCATTGACTTACTGCCATGAGATTAGCAATTTTAGTTGCCAAGTAATTGAACAAACAACCAGTGTACCCAATAAAGTGGCTGGTGAGTGTATTTCACTTGCCCCAGCACCTCATAACAATTCTTTAACTATAAAGTTCCATAGTAGTGCCCCATTCCTGCACGCCCCAATGCTCTCCGGTCAAATCAGACCCAACCGCTGCCTAGGATCATCCGCCACATATGTGAAAAATAAGAGGCTTACTACAAAATCCTTTTTCTTAGAATACATTCGGTGAGACGAGTGTAGAAGTGCTTCATAAACGGGGGAGTAGAACAGCGACCCTCAATGTACTACAATAAAAGGCAAAAATACAAAATGTTGTTAATCTCGCATTAAACAACATAGGATAAAATATTCAGGTACCTTTTGCTGTGTTGCCTATACCTTCATTGGATGCTCGAAGTCTAATGCCCTGTACACACGACCGGATTTTTCCGTCAGAAAAACCTTGGATGGCTTTTCAGACGGAATTCCGCTCAAGCTTAGATTGCGCACACACACTTTCACACCAAATTCCGTTCGTCAAGAACGCGGTGACGTACGACGAGCCAAGAAAATTAAGTTCAATGCTTCTGAGCATGCGTCGGAATTATACAAAGTCGGAATTGCTACAGACGATCAGATTTTCCAATAGCAATTTTTTCCGTCGGAAAGTTTGAGAAACAGCTCTCAATCTTTTGCTGGTGGAAGTTCCGACAGCAAAAGTCCGATGGAGCATACACACGGTCGGAGTTCCCGTTTAAAAGCTTGCATCTGACTTTTGCTGGCAGAATTTCCGATCGTGTGTACGGGGGCATAACAGGCCCACCACACGAGCCAACAGAGTAAACTTATGACTGACGTCAGCAGCAGCTCCAGGCTAACCATCCACCTGGTAAAATGTGCCAACCTTGAGCCTAGGTTCACCTTGTTAGGGGTTAGAAATCGTACAAGTTCAGCTGAACTCGCACAATTTCAACCCGCAGCAATGCCGTCCAACTTCAGGGGGCGATTTGACAGACGTGTGCAACTTCCTGCACAGATGTCTTTTATAAATTGCCCCTGAAGACCCAAAAAGTAGTACAGGAACTACTTTTGGGAAGTGGCGCCATTGCATACAGCCTACGATCTCAAGGGAGGTTTCACCTTTCCCTGTCAAATTGGCACTCTTCCAGATCAATTGGTGCTTCTTGGTCTTTTTAGTAGTTTCCTCAGAATGTTGTCTAGAATATTCTACTATGGTAATGCCATGAGAATGAAGCAGAGCAAAAACAGGGCTAGCACCTTGTGGAAGACCTGAGGCAAAATAAAAATGCATGCTCGCAGTAAAAAAAAAACAGGTAGTAATGATGTGCTAGGAAATGGGGACATGGAAGTAGGCATCCTTGTGGTCCAAATAGGCCATAAAGTCCCCTGGATGGAGAAGGAAACCATGACTGACAGGCTAATTCCATATGGAACTTGTGTTCCTGGAGGAAGGAGAAACATTTAGATCAAGTAGGGAAATATGGCCCCCATTTACCTTAGGGCTGAAGAACATGTTTAAATAGAACCTTTCACTTTCTGGGGAAAAAATGGCTCACATCACATAAAGCTTTTGTTGAAATGCCCGATCAAGACGGCTTCAAAAGTAAGCACACCATGGCTCTACAGCTACTGAAGGAACCTGATAAAGTGACAAATAGGGGAGAGAAGACATCTTTTCTCCTAGGACAATAGTACAAAAACTGAGGCATGCTGGAAGTGGGATTATACTGGGATGTGCTTACAGCTTTGCTCGTCAATGTTCAGTCTCCTGAAGGCAACAGCATAACCCAGTTTTCCTGAATACTTCATCCAGTGTCCCTTGATGTATGATTAGGAAATTCATTCTTTTAAAGCCCATCTCCAGGCAAAATAAAAAATTCCCATGCAGTGGGGCTGTTCCCACAGGTCAACTATTCATTTATGGCGAGGAGAAAGGAGATTTACTTACCTAATCCTCCCAGCACAAGACCGGTCTGGCACTCCAGCAGTCTTGAATTGTGGACTGTTCCTGATGTCATTAAGGCCAGAGCAGGAACAGTCCACCGCTGGGGAAGTGTTTTTTTTTTTTTGTTGTTGTTGAGCAACGAGGGATCAGGTGAGTATAAGCTTTTTTTCCTCACCCCTAGACAAAAGGACCAGTTGACCCATGCCGTGTAGACACAGCCCAACTGCATTGGAAAACTCTTACCTGGAGTTAGGCTTTAAAGGTCATCTAAAAAAAATATAGGATAAAAGCATGTTGACAGCTTTTGGTTATAAGGCCACCATGTCCCGTCCCGTCCCGTTATAAGGCCACCATTGGCTCCCGGTGCTGTCAGTCAAAATCAGTTAGTTAATCAGGGGGAGAGAGGGAGTGGGGCTGGGCCTGTGTCTGAATGGACACAGGAAGCTGTGACTCAGCTCGGGTGCACCCCTAGCAAGCTGCTCGCTGTGGGGGACACTGAACAGGAGGGAGGGACCAGGAGCACAGAAGAGGGAACCGAGAAGAGGAAGATTCAGGCTGCTTTGTGCAAAACCAACTGCAACAGAGCAGGTAAGTATAAAATGTTTATTTTATTTATTTTTTTTATAAGGGGGGGAGGGGGGGGGGGGGGGGGGGGACGACAACAAGCCTTTACAATCACGTTAATGTCTTGAACTACCACAAGATTTCACTATTGAGCATCCCTAGGACTCCTGGGATAGGTGACACTGATGTCCTAGGTCAGTGATGGTGAACCTTGGCACCCCAGATGTTTTGGAATTACATTTCCCATGATGCTCCACTACACTGCAGAGTGCATGAGCATCATGGGAAATGTACTTCCAAAACATCTGGGGTGCCAAGGTTCGCCATCACTGTCCTAGGGCATGGGTCTTCATACTACGGCCCTCCAGTTGTTCAGGAACTACAATTCCCATCATGCCCAGTCATGTCTGTGAATGTCAGAGTGTTACAATGCCTAATGGGATGTGTAAGTTCTACAACAGCTGGAGCGCCGTAGTTTGAGGATCCCTGTCCTAGGGAAATCGGCTAATGATGAACTTGTCTAGGCCAGTGTTTTTCAACTCCAGTCCTCAAGGCACACCAACAGCCGTAATCACCACAGCCGTTTCATCTAAAGGAAATCCTGAAAACATGACCTGTTGGTGTGCCTTGAGGACTGGAGTTGAAAAACACTGGTCTAGGCGGCCAGGAAGTGCAGCCTGTATAGAGAAAAATAAGATAATTATAAAAAAAATTGCCATTAGAGATGGGCATTGTCTTGCAAGGGACAGAAGGGAGGAACTCTGCTTTAAAAACCATTCAGAATTAATTACAGGTGCCCTTGAAAATCTTTGAGCTGCCTTTTGCATTCCCATTGACTTGCATGGAAAAGATGGCAGCTCTCAAAACTGAGCAAAAAGCCCATGAACACTGGCCCCAAGGCTGTCCATTACAGTAACGTATCAATAGTGGGGAGGGTGTGGGGGCAACGCAGTAGCCCCCTAGGTGTTGTAGTCACCTTTTACATATCAAAGCACCCTGGATTTTGGTCACTGTGGTGTGACATTCCAGACTGGCCCAAATAAATAAACCTGGATGTCCATTTTCGCATTACCAGTGATAACGGCTGTGAACTCTAGTATAGTTACTAGCATAATAGAGGGATCCCACACAGTGTTAAATACAACCACTAAACAACATTGCGACACTTTACAGCATGTTATCTTGCAAAATACTAACCAGTTTTTATTACGATGGCTAGAAATTCAATACAAAAATTATCTAAAAACATGACAAGCCATTCTCTCACTGAGAAAAAAAAAAGTTACAAACTTTAGCACAATTATTTACAAATATTTTTTCGAAAGTGCTCATGTTCCCTTGAAATAATATTTTACAATTCAGTAGCATTTCATACTTGGCTGTATTTTCCACTGTGTCCTATCATTTTGTAAGCCATGGTAAAAGTAAACCCTTACCTGCATTGCCGCTGGCAGCACGAAGCAGGAATTTCAGGTCAGCCACAGGCTGGGGCCTGTAAGCCGCATTTATTAGCAGTAACACACGCTAAGAAAAATGGGTGCAATGCGGTGCCATTCATTATGAATGACACGCAGTCGCAATTTGCATTGCTGGGCACAGTCATAAAGTAGTGGCATGCATCATTTTCTTGGCAGCGCACCACATGCACGTTACACTAAAACGTACATCGGCTGGCAGGTGCGTTACGGTGCCATTCCCTACGAATGACACTGCATCACACCAACGTACTTGGCATGCAACATCATATCTTCATTTTGGGCAAAATTAGGGAGGATGTAATTATTGAGACTAATTGTTAAGGGGGGACAGATTTACTAAAAGCAAACAAAAACAGAAGACTGCATTCACGTAACAAAACATTGAATCAATTGCAGGGAAATTGGAGCTCTTTTTATGTAACTTCATTATGTTATTTCTGCCGACTTTCCAATCTGGGCAGCTTTCGATTCAAGCAAACCTGCTTGTTCGCACTTAGGTCAAAGTAACAGGTCCGCTTGATGGCATGCTCCCTCCGCGACCAAAACCTTTCCTGCACTCCCTCCAAGCACCCAGTGCCTAGAGATACAACAGAGCCTCTGAGGAAGAGCCCATAGTCCCGTGTAGTCTACAACTCTAAATGTAAACCCATTGCTCTTGGCTCTCCAGTGGAGACAATGAAGGGGTAAGTCGGAGTGGGTAAGGTGTCAGCAGTGGGCAATCAGGGAAACCAGTTACTATCCTTCACCCTTTAGCTTTTTCTAACCGCTGGCAGTTTTGGTGGGAGATCTTTACACCAGAATTTCCAAGTCTCATGCACTTAAAAGGGGTTGTAAAGGTTTGTTTTTTATTTTCTAAATAGGTTCCTTTAACCACTTCCTGACGGCCGTACGACTTTATACGGCCGCAGTGTGGATCTTAATTGCCGGGTGGTCGTCTATATACGGCCTCCAGCCACTGGGGGGGGGGGGGACGCGCACGTGCCCGCCGCATCACTGAGATGCCGATGCGCTTGCCTGGTGCTCTCGATGTCCGCCAGGCACCCGCGATCGGCGGTTACAGAGACAAGGACGTTGATTTGTGTGTGTAAACACACAGATCCACGTCCTGTCAGGGAGAGAGGAGACCGATCTGTGTCCCTTGTTCCATTGTTCTGTGGGAACTCTCTAATGGGAAGACAGGAGGTCTCATTTCTGGAGCCACAGAAGAGAAACTGGCAGACATCCAAAACTAAACTTTATTTAAATTTTTTTTAACTGGCTATACATTTGCAGCAAGGTATTTGCCACAAAAACATTTGACTCATTGATGCAGCACAGAAACAATTCAGGCTAATGTACATTCAACTCCCATGCCAACTGTATGGCTTAACAGAACGTACATAATTACTGCACATTTTTTTCCCTCCATTCCCAATGCTCAAAATTTGCCAAAATATATACCAAAATTTCCAGCAACTGTAGCGATGAAGGATCCACTCTTCTATCAAGTGACTGCTGGGGTGTGTACCTTAAGCTAGCCATAGCCATACATTATTCAATTTTCCTGTACAATTTCATTTAACTATGTAGTGTGCAAGGGCCTACCAGACTGGATACAAATAGCTAGATTCAGAGACGTTGGTGTAAACTTACGGCGGCGTAGCTTAGCGTGTTTAGGCTACGCCGCCGTAAGTTAGCTAGGCAAGTACTTGATTCTCAAAGTACTTGCCTGCTAAGTTACGGCGGCGTAGTCTAAAGCAGGCGTAAGGGCGCCTAATTCAAATGTGTGTAAGGGGGCGTGTTTTATGTTAATGGAGCTTGACCTTACATTTTTTTTAACTGCGCGGGCGCCATTTCCCAGTGTGCATTGCGGCTAAGTACGCCGCACGGGCCTATTGATTTTGACGTGGACGTAAATCTCTATTCACGGACGGCTTACGCAAACGGCGTAAAAATTTCGACACGGGAACGGCGGCCATACTTAACATTTGCAACGCCACCTAGGGCCCAGCTCTAACTTTACGCAGCCTATCTCTAACGTAAACGGCGTAAATGTACTGCGTCGGCCGGGCGTATGTTCGTGAATCGGCGTATCTACTGATTTACATATTCTACACCGACCGCAATGGAAGCGCCACCTAGCGGCCAGCAGAAATATTGCAACCTAAGATAGGACGGCGCAAGCCGTCGTATCTTAGATATGTTTAAGCGTATCTCTGTTTGAGCATACGCTTAAACATAAGTCGGCATAGATTCTGAGTTAGGTCGGCTTATCTACTGATAAGCCGGCCCTAACTCTTTCTAAATCTACCTAAGTGTTTTTTTTTTTTTTTTAGGTTTGATCTCATATAACATTTTTTTTGGTAAAGCTATAAGGAAAATTGTACAAGAAAGTTGTAAAATGCATGGTTAGCCTTACTCAACATCATCATAGCATTTGAACTAGTGCATTTTAAGAGGAATAGCAAAGCACAAAGTAAACAAGCAAAGAACAAAAATGAATGATTACGTAATCATCAAACAAATGTGGGGCTTATTCAGCAACAGTCCCATGCACCTTCACATACCCCAAAGCGCACTGATCTAGTATCGCGGGTCATCTTAAGGGTTAATACACTAAAGCGGTGTGTCTGTGTGCATTGCAGCTGCCAACACACCACATCATATGAAACCCTTTATTCAAAGCAATGCACAACATGTTGCTGTGCTCTACTGTACAATATGTTGGGGTGCCATTCACATTACACATGGCAAAGGTGCATTCCCATGCATTGTGGCAACACAATAACACTTGCTCTTTAGCATGCCACACAACTTCTGGACTGCACAATGGGTGGGGCATTCGCTTTGTTTTTCTGAACCTTTGAATAGCAATTTTTTTTTTCAGCTTGTTAAGCCAGCCATAGATGGTCCGAATCCTGGCCAGTTCAGAAACCGGATGAGATTCAACCCATGTATGGGCAGGCTGATTGTACCAGGTCGATCAGCTTTTTCTTGAAAATAATAAAAAAAATATATATATATATATATATATATATATATATATATATATATCTCTTTCCTGCTCTGTGCAGTGGTTTTGCAGAGAAGCCCCAATCCTCCTTATCTCGGGTCCCCCCCCCCCCCCTGCCGGTGCTTTTGGCCCCTCCTCCTTGCCAAGATCCCCCAGAGCACAGCTGTTGGTTCAGTCCCACCCCCTGCTTCCTCCTCACTGGCTGTGATTGGCAAGCAGGCCAATGGCTCCTGCGTCTCAGCCAATGAGGAGAGTCTCAGGGGAGCCTTGGCTCTCATGGACATCACTAGATCGGGCTAAGGTAAGTATTAGGGGGGCTGCATGCTGAAGTTTTTTTTTTACCTTACTGCATAGAAGTTTAAAAAAAACATTTCTGCCTTTACAACACTTTAAAGAATACTTGTTTGCTTGGGAGTGTCTGGTAGTTATAGGACTAGACTTGCGACATTCAATTCTGGTTAAGCAAGCATTTGGAAATATACTGTGATGACTGCTATGCAGATTATGTGAATACTGTACAATAACAAGCTGATATAAAAAGATGCCCAATTGATCAAACTATATATAAACATTTTGTTTTTAAAGGTTCATCCCTTAAAGGGGTTGTAAAGGTTCGTGTTTTTTCACCTTTATGCATCCTTTGCATTAAGATTAAAAAAAAAAAACACCTGGCAATCACAGGCCCCCCCCGCCCAGCCCCCTCGTTTTACTTACCTAAGCCAGTTCACCTGCTCTGCGTGTCCCCGGCATCCTCTTCTCCACGGAGTCTCTGCGTTTATTGGATAGATGGATAACAGTGCAGCTATTGGCTCCCGCTGCGGTCAGTCAAATTCAATGACGCGAGCACCAGGGCCTAGTCGTACACATGGCAGCTATGGACGCCGAGTGTATGACACAGGCACGTGCCCGCAAGGTAACCCCTTCAGGAGAGAGCTTCCCAGAGGTGGTTATCTATTGCGGGGAGGAGCCGAGACAGCCACCGTGGGACCCCAGAAGAGGATATTCGGGGCTACTTTGTGCAAAAATAAACTGCACAGGAGAGGCAAGTATGACTTTTTTTTTTTATTATTATTTTAAATACCTGAACCTTTACAACCACTTTAAGCAGCTTTATATCAAGAAATAAAATACAAATGATTAATTATTGTCCGAAAAGAAAGAGCGGTTGCTATGAGTAACCAATCATTGAAACCTTACAGAATAACTACAGCCCCAGGTCAATTATGGCTCAAGGTGATGACTGATGCCCAAAGCCATCACTGGGTTCTTCAGTGTGCTTTGCAACATTCCAGCTACAATTAGACAATAAACAAAAAAATATTAAAAACTATTCTTGCACTCCCAAGATTTTCCACTCAGCTATTACTTTGTTCTGTTAAAGAGAAATGTTGATGTAAAGTGAACCTGTCAGCCATAAAAGCATATACAATGTGCTTATAATTAAAAAAAAAAAAACTCCATTAAAGTGGAGGTTCACCCTAAAAACGTTTTTTTTACATTAATAGTAATGACATTTTATTTCGGCAGGTTTTTTTTTTTTGCTCTGTACTTACCTTTATATCCGGATTTTGTCCAGGGCTTCCGGGACTGGGCGTTCCTATCCCAGCCTCAGGGTTCCGATGACAGCGGGACTGGGCGTTCCTATCCTTCCGTTCGATGATTGACGTCTTGTGAAACAGGTGACCTGACGTACAACGCGCGTCAGATTTCCAGAAATACCTGAGCTAAGAGTCGACACTGTACGCCATGTAGAGCTGACTGCGCAGGCGCCGTATAGTGCCGACTCGCAGCTCGGCTCTTTCCCGATGTCTGGTGACGCGCGTTGTGCGACAGGTCACCTGTTTCACAAGACGTCAATCATCGTACGGAAGAATAGGAATGCCCAGTCCCAGAGTCATCGGAACCCGGAAGCCCTGGACAACATCAGGATATAAAAGGTATGTACCGAGAAAGAAAAAAAAAATTACCTGCCGAAATGTAATGTCCTTAGTATGCTGGCTCTCCTAGATGCAATTTAATTTTTTTTTATTTGTGGGTAAACCCCCGCTTTAAATAGAAAGCCTCCTCCTGTGTGCATCCAATTCATTTTTCCCTGTTAGTGGGGTCTGAATTCCTGACTTTTAAAAGTAGTATCACTACAAATGTTAAAACATCATCAACTTTGGAGCAGCTTTTGGCGCTGAAAAAACACTCCAAAAACACCCCTCTACATTGAAATGAATTGAAAGCGCTGTAAAAATGCCTTACCCTGTCACACTGCAAAAACGCCCTAAAACATTAGAGTCTTTGCGGTGCTTTACCAGCACATTGGGATTGCAGATGAGGCTTCGTTCGAATAACGTCCCAGTGTGAAAGGGGCACAAGAAGAGAAATTGAAGAAAAAGATAAGTGAACAAACAATGTACCAGCTTAAAGGAACCTATTTAAAAATAAAAAGCCAAACCTTTACAACCCCTTTAAGTATTTAGCAGGGGGGGGGGGGGGTTGTAATAATGTAAAGAACCTCTATTTGGGATTTTTGAAGACGATAAAAAAAAAAAAAAAGGAGTAGCGGTTAACCACCACTTGTCACCGCCTGTTTGTACCGGTGGTCACCGAATTATGTAGCGGACAGTATCACTTTATTTTTTTTTCACTATGCAATGCTTTTTAATATTTGTACTCAATATGCTGAAATTTCAATTAACTTTTTTTTTTATAAATGTTTGTAAAATAAATGAATTTTATTCAATTTAAAATCTTTTTTATTGCCTTAAATTCCAAATAGAGGATTTTTACGCTACAAGGGATGATGGCAATTACATGTTCAATCACATGAGTTGACAGTCTGGAAATTAAACTCTAGTTAAAATCTGCCTAAAAGAGACACATCAAAAAAAGTTTGTTAGAAAGAAAAAAAAGGGGGGGGGGTGCCTGGCCAACACTCCTGCAAACTAGAAATCACACTGAAACGCAGACACTTCTTCTCCAGTGAACTCCACAAACTTCTGGGCCCCATATTGAGTGGCTGTTCTCCAGCACTGTAAACACAGGAGAGGTCAGCCGCTCAGCATGGGCACCATTCAGAGGGCACTCTGCATTGTCTGAATGAGTGCAAAGCGTTCTCCGATTGGACAAAGTAGGGAGGCAGGGCAGTGATGTAATGTTCTCCACCTCAGAGAACACTTAGCATTTATTTTATATGGAGAATATTCTCTGAATGGTGCTCATGCAAAGCAACCGACCTCTCCTGTGTTCACAATGCAGAAGAACAGCCACTCAGCACTGGACACAAGTGAAAAATCACTGTGGTGTCTGCTTTAGTAAATTCCAGCTTCCAGGCACAACCACCAGGTATAGTTTATACAGAGTTCCATTGGTCAGAGCTAGGCCAATGTAACCTTTAATATGGCAAACAGGCTTGCTTTCATAAATTTTAGTAAAGTATCCAATATACCGTATTTATCGGCGTATATCGTGCATTTTTCCCCCCACTTAGAATAAGGGGAAATTGTGGGTGCGCGATATACGCCGATACCCACGCTCAGTTTGAATGCCTGTGCCAACAGTTACCGAGTGCAGTACACTCGGCTACATTCGGCCAGGCGCGTGCTCACGCATAAATGTCACAGAGCGTGAGCACGCGCAAAGCGAGCCTGGCCGAGTGTACTGCACGATGGTATATGTCGGCGCAGGCATTCAAACTGAGTGCGGGAAGCGGCGATTCGACGGGTAACAGCGCAGGAGGACACCACCGCAGACGGACGCCACACCCCGGACCCGACGAGGAGGACACCACCGAAGCCGCAGACGGACGCCACACCCCGGACCCGACGAGGAGGACACCACCGAAGCCGCAGACAGACGCCATACCCCGGACCCGACGAGGAGGACACCACCGAAGCCGCAGACGGACCCGACGAGGACACCACCGAAGCCGCAGACGGACCCGACGAGGACACTAAAACTAAGTACTAAAATTTTTTTTTTTTACAGAAATGCGGGTCCACATTAGGGGTGCGCGCTATACGCCCCCGAGCACGCAATACCCCGATAAATACAGTAGTCCCAAACAGACAGCTTCTTCTGCATATAAATCCAGTCTCCAACTGCCTAGTCCATATAGTGTTTACATCCTTTGATGCTCTGAAGGAGGAGTCAGTAAAAGGGATAATCATTAGTCGCTGTGATCCAACCAATCACCATCACCACCTTCCAGGGAAAGAAACTGCCTTCCTTTTGGAAAGGAGTCAAGAACACTGGATAAAAGGTGAACCGTGCCTCACATACATACAGGCAAGGCAGCTGTAATCATATTCATGCAATAAGAAAAGAGAAGCTCAGTTTCTAAAAACTAAAAAGGGTTAAACTACGGCTGTAATCAAACATTTTATCAATTTCCCTAAAAAAAAGTCATGACACTGATGAGATGCAGAATAGATTGCCTGCCTCATTAATAATATTCCGTTAGTCCTCTGTGGAGATTACCACTAACAATAAAAGAACACTAATATTTCTAAACTAGAACAAGACGGACTTGTGTCTTTTTTGAACCAGACTATGTTACCATGTAAACTCTTTAAAAAATAAAAAAATATATATAACATTTCGTACTATTATTTAGGAAAAAAAAAAAAAAAAACACACTCCAGTACCATATACCCCTGTAGGCAAAGAGGTACTGCAAATTTCTCATTCCTATGTAATATTAGTCCTTAAGTCAATCTACTGGAATAGATCGATTAACAGTACCAAGAAATTTAAACAAAACGTGTCATTGAATAGTTTTCAACCGGTCCAATACCATTTGCTTTACAACTCCGGCAACAAAATCAGAATCTGACAGGAGAAATAAACAAAAAAAAGTTTTGCCTTCATATGACATACAGTGGAACCTCGGATTACGAGCATAATTCGTTCCAGAATGCTCGTAATCCAAAGTACTCGCATATCAAAGAGAGTTTCCCCATTGAAGTCAATAGAAACAAAAATAATTTGTTCCACATCAATGGCATGCAATACCGCATGCAGCCAGAGGCAGGGGGCGCCGGAGAGCCTTGGAAACTGCCGGAAAGGCCAGTTCTGCCGACCTATGTACACCTTGGAAAGACTCAGTTTGAGTCTTTAAGAGGTTTGCCGGGGTCAGGTTGAGCTCCGGCGCCCCCCACCTTTGGCCCGAATCCTGCTCGTCTGGATTTTTAGAAATGCAGTGCTCGTATTGCCCGTTAACCACGTTACTCGCAATCCGAGGTTCCACTGTATTAGTACTTGCAGGTATTTTACATTTCCCTGAGAAGCTCCGCTATGTGCTTCACTCAGCAAACACAGTGCAACAAGTAGTAAGGCCTCATTCACACTTAGGGCCGTTCGGGGCCGTCTGTCACGGACCTGAACGGCCGCTCCATGCATCGCTATGGAGCGTCGGATGTCAGCGGAGACATGTCCGCTGACATCCGACCCGCTAAAAACTGATGTATGGGGGCCACGTCCCCATCCGTCCATGCGGATCGGATCGGGTAAGATATGATGAAAACGGACATGCTGTCCGTTTTCATCAGATCGCTCCATAGGACACAGCGGTGCCCGACAAGCCCCTCCCCGCTCAGTGAGCAGAGAGGAGCTTGTCATCCGTCAGCTCAGAGGAGATCTGCGGACTGATCTCCCGCTGAGCCGACAGTAGCGACGGAGTCCACCAAGTGTGAATGAGGCCTAAAAGGACAATGAGAATCACACCTGCCTGTATACACCGGTAGGTCTTCCCAGTGAGTACAGGAGATCAGTCACCCTGTCCTAGTACAGCTCTCCGTCGGCTGAAATTGCCAAGCTCGGCATACAATAAAGCTCCTTGGGCTCACATACCAAATCCCCGGTGCCCATACCCTTACCAAATACAAAATATGCATAGCACACAATCACCATTTCTGTATCGAAGAACAAGGGGAGGAAAAAAACAAAAACAAATCTTTATTTACAAAGCATTAGTCCAAGCAGGTTTCCAACTAGAAAGTTTTGTATTAAATCAGTCTGTGAATAGGAAATGGTTATATTATTCTGACATTATATAAATAAGCGCCTGTACCAATAAACATACAGTGAACAGGACAGGAGGGGGTGGGAAAGCACTAAAAAGGGGGGGGGGGGTCACTGGGAGGGGCAAAAGTTGAAAACCTGCATTATGGTATATACAATGAGAGAAAACATAACGTCTATTGGCCAGAAATTGCATCAAGGCAACAAGGTCCCATTATTTTCTATGTAGTGCTAAGATGCCCATTAGGTCTTCCTGCTACCTAGCAGTGAGAAACAAGACGCTCCATTGCCATCTGAACCCCTAAGGAGACCGGGGGCACTTTAGTCCTCTGGGTTAACAGCATCTTGTATTTTGCTGGTGCTCAGTCCGTTTCTAAAAAATAAAAAAATAAAATTGCATGTCAGGCAAAATAGAACATACAGAAACAATAAAGTGTGCACATCACCTCATGTTTGAGTCCTAGTTTAAAAGACTCAAGTACACAAAATACCTGTTAACCACTTAAGACCCGGACCTTTAGGCCAGCGTTTCTCAACTCCAGTCCTCAGGGCGCACCAACAGGTCATGTTTTCAGGATTTCCCTCAGACGAAACTGCTGTGGTAATTACTAAGGCAGTGAAACTGATAAAATCACCTGTGCAAAATAATGGAAAGCCTGAAAACAAGACCTGTTGGTGCGCCTTGAGGACTGGAGTTGAGAAACACTGCTTTAGGCAGCTAAATGCCCAAGCCAGGTTCTGCGATTCGGCACTGCGTCGCTTTGACAATTGCGCGGTCGTGCGACGTGGCTCCCAAACAAAATTGGCGTCCTTTTTCCCAACAAATAGAGCTTTCCTTCGGTGGTATTTGATCACCTCTGCGGTTTTTATTGTTTGCGCTATAAACAAAAATAGAGCGACAATTTTGAAAAAAAATCAATATTTTTTACTTTTTGCCATAATAAATGTGTGGCTGTAGGTCTGATGTCATCGATCGAATCTCCCTATAAAAGGGATGACACGATCGATACGCCATCACAGTGAAGCACGGGGAAGCCGTCTTTACATACGGATCTTCAGCTCTGGGGAGCGATGGCCAGTGCCGCGCCCTCATCCTGGATCGCTCCCCGCGGGTTTCCGACCGCCGCATGTTACGGGGGGGTCCCCGATCGGACCCCCGACCCGCGGAAACGTACATGTACGCCCATATGCCTGTACGTGCCATTCTGTGGCTGTACATATACATGCGGCGGTCGGCAACCGGTTAATGTGCCCGAAATACTCTCCATCGGCACAAAATCTGGTGCAGCTCTGCATAGAAACCAATCAGCTTCCAGGTTAATTTAGTCAAAGCTTAAAAGGGTTGTAAAGATTTGTTTTTTATTTCCTAAATAAGCTCACAGTGCATTGTTGGTTCACTTACCTTTCCTTTGATTTCCCTTTGAAATGTCCCCCCCCCCCCCCTTTGTCTGAATTTCTCACTTCCTGTTCCTCCTCGGTAAGCCGTTCTGGCTGACTAACCCCCAGCTAGGTGATGGGGGAAAGCTTACCGAGGAGGAACAGGATGTGAGAAATTCAGGAGAAAAAAAAAACATTTAGAAGAGAAATTGAAGAAGGACAAGGTAAGTGAACCAACAATGCACTAGCTTAACCACTTAAGCCCCGGACCATTACACTGGTCAAAGACTGGGCCACTTTTTGCGATTCGGCACTGCGTCGCTTTAACTGACAATTGCGCGGTTGTGCGACGTGGCTCCCAAACAAAATTGATGTCCTTTTTTTCCCCCCACAAATAGAGCTTTCTTTTGGTGGTATTTTATCACCTCTGCGGTTTTTATTTTTGTGCGCAATAAACAAAAATAGAGCGACAATTAAAAAAAAAATCCACTATTTTTAACTTTTTTCTTTAATATATATATATATAATTCATCAGTTTAGGCCGATACGTATTCTTCTACATATTTTTGGTAAAAATCGCAATAAGCGTTTATTGATTGGTTTGCGCAAAAGTTATAGCGTCTACAAAATAGGGGATAGTTTTATGGCATTTTTATTAAAGTGGTTGTAAACCCACTTTTTGACTTTTACCTACAGGTAAGTCTATAATAAGGCTTACCTGTAGGTATAAAGAATATCTCCTAAACCTGTACGGTTTAGGAGATATTCCCCTCGCAATGCGCCGCTGATTGCGGCAGCGCATGCGCAGGGGGGATCCTCGGCTAAAGGGCCGGCCGCTGACGGCCCTTGCCAGAATGAAATCTCCCGCGCGCATGTGCAGGAGTGACGACAATCACAGCGCTGGAGCAGCGATACCTGGAAGACACGCCGGAGCAAGATGACATCTCGCTCGGCGTGGACCAGGTAAGTTCCCTACACCTCGTTTTAAGGCAAGTATTTCATAATGAGCTAGTATGCGGTGCATGGCTTTTACTTTTCAGGTGTAAAAAAATAATAAAAAAAATGCGGGTATACAACCGCTTTAATATATATTTTTTTTTTTTTAACTAGTAATGGCGGCGATCAGTGATTTTTATCGTGACTGTGACATTATGGCGGACACATCAGACACTTTTGACACATTTTTCATTTTTACAGCGATCAGTGCTATAACAATGCACCGATTACTGTGAAAATAACACTGGCAGTGAAGGGGTTAACCACTAGGCAGCACGGTAAGGAGGTCAAGCGTTCCCTAGGGAGTGAGGCTACACGTGACACTTTCTCCCTGGTGTGGAGAAAGCCTCTTGAGGGGGCGAGCAGGCAAGTCAGGACACTCTCTACTTTGCAGATAGCAAAAGGAGCTGTGTGTTAGTGGGCGTCCTGACTCTCCTGTAGTCCGAGGGAGGGGGCCAGCACGACACTCCACACCAGGGAGAAAGCCTTGCATTGCTGTGTGGAGTTACAGACAGAAGAACAGGAAGTGAGGATTTCTCAGAAGAAATAAGGACATTTAAAAGCAAAATGGAAGGATGAGGTAAGTGAAGGAGGACTGCACTAAGGTAAAGGAAGCTATTTAGGGGATTTTTTTTTTTTTACCTTTACAACCCCTTTAATGCATTCTATGCATCAAGATTAAAAAAACCTTGTAGCAGCCACCCCAACACCCCCCTAATTACTTACCTGAGCCCCATCACTCTCCACTAATGTTTAAGCTGTCCAGGACACTCCTGATTGACTGAAACAGCAGTGGTGCCATTGGCTCCCGCAGCTGTTAAAGTCAGTCAGCCAATCGGGGCCAGGGCTCCGCATCTGAATGGATTTCACTCCACCCACCAGCACTTACACATGGGCATGGCTCCTTCCTGGCCAGGACTCACAGCAGCAGGCACAGGAATACACTTCCTTGCAGCCCAAGTGGCTCACATGCACACCATGGCTTTAGGGTCTGGCAGCGGTTTGGTGCGCATTACACAGCTCCTTTTTTGTAGGAACTTTCATGTGACTGTACAGCAGCGTGGTGCACTGCACTGCTGTACAGTGACATGCATTCCCTCCCAGTGCACCTTTAAAATGCAGCATGTATGCATTTTATTGCAGCTCACTGCACCTGTGTGCTGCACTGTGAATAGAACACGTAGGAAACAGTTTTCGGTGTGTCCTAGCAGTGACCTGCATTTTTATAGTGCAGTAAAACACATCACTACGCTGTGCGTGCAAGCACAGCCTAAATAAAATACTGTATACAAGCATTTTCCATCTTCATGTGTTGCAAGCAGTTAGTGCTCTTGGAGTGTTTCACTTTGCTTTGTTGAAAGAAAAAAAAAAAAAAATACACAAGGTGAACATTCACCGCAAATCGCGGTACAAATAGCGGAGTTTTGTACCGCGATTTGCGGCGACAAAACGCCGGTATTGTCCGCCTATATGTGCCCCAGATTGACCCCCTCTATGGAGATGCTTGCCATCTCCTAGCCGAACGCCGAAAGCCGCCTGAAAAAAAGGTCCGGGACCTTTTTTCAGGCGGCAGGCGTCCGGCGTGGAGATGTGAACCATCTCCATAGAGGGACATGTGTTCTCATCCCTCTGGCGGCAGCGGCGTAGCACTACAGGCGTTAAAACGCCTAGATGTGAATGGGGGCTTAGGGCCCTTTCCTGTACAGATGAAAAAGGGACATACATTGGTCCCTATGAGATTGCGGGTGTCAGCAGATGAACATCTCGCCCGGTTCCGCATTCATCCGATTCTGCAGACGGAGTAAAATCCTAATTTTTCCTTCCGTGTTCATCTGATCCCCCCATAGGGGACAGCGGAGAAAAGACAGGGCGGTCCCTGCACAGTGTGCGGGGACCGCCCTGTCATCCGCCGGCTCAGCGGGGATCAACGGAGCGATCCCCGCTGAGCAAACGGAGGTTCACGGGCCGGATCATTACTGATCCGCCCCGTGTGAAAGGGCCCTAAGGGGGAGGACGTGGCCCTTTGCTTGCCTTTCTCTGGCCACTGGGGCACAATTCCATCAACTGCCACCAATGATGGAGCACAATTCCTCTCATTGTTAACTATGGGGCACTATTCTTTCCATTAAAATCAACGATGAGGCACTGATGCCGGGGGAATTTTCTACTCACACTGGCCACAGGCCGGCCCCCCAAAAGCTTGTACAGAAACTAGCCCTTTGCTTAGAAAGTTTGGAGACCCCCTGTGTTAGTGGATCAAAAACAGTGTCAAATATTGCACTAGTATTATGTTGACCTCTTACTTTAATAAAAGAAATAAAAACAAAGTTTCATTACTCATATAGGTTCATTATCTATATCCGTGATCGGTATCATGTTATCCGCCTGACTTTCTACTCATCGGCTCTCATTGTTGGTGCATTTTACATGCTGCCCAAGACAATTACTCCTCTTCCAATGTGGTCAAGGAAAGTTAAAATGTTGGTCACCCCTGTAGTATAACATAGGCTAGAAAGAGCAAAAACATGCATACAAATCAGCAAAATCTAGCATAGACAGGATTTTATCACAATTAGCACAGATAACTACAGTGATATCATTTCTTACCAAGTGGTATAACAGATGGCGGTTGTTCTGGCGGTGAACCAGTGCTGCACTCATGTGTCATCGGCTCACAGGATTCACCGTTTTCCGATACCTTCGATAAAGAATCCTGTGCTGTATTCTGGTTTTCAACCGTGTCACCATGGGTGTCATCGCTGCCCTCCTCATCTCTGCCCTCCTCATCTCCGCCCTCCTCATCTCCGCCTTGTTCGACTTCCACCAGCCGTTTTGAAAACCAGCTCTGGATTTCATCTGAGGACATACCAGTCTGATCACACAGATATTCAATGTCACTTTCACGAAGTTCTTGATGCTCGCTATAATAGTCCAAGATTGGCTGCATAGTCACAGGCTTAGATTCCAAATAGGTTTTTTTGTAGCCCTCATACCATTTTAAATGGCCAATTTTAAAAGAGTACCTGGCATCCCCAAACCAGCGCACAATTTCTGAGCGCGACAGTCCGGTCTGTTCTACCAGGTAATCGTACTGTTCCTGGACTGGCCACTTTGTTTCCACAAACAATTGTCTTAAATGATCTCGTTGCTGGGCAGTCTTTTTAATAGTTCTAGGTTTGTGAGGAGTAAATGGCCTACTACCACCATCTCTGTGATCATCCCTAAAGCTGTCTGTGTTACCTGTATCTGTCACCCGAAGAGCCTTTAGATTAATCTTTATTGGGTTTACTTTTCGCTCCATGACTGGAGAACTAGAAGCCTTCACGTCTTCAGCAGTCTTGACCTCTGCGTTCTCAGTTCCTTCATCATGCTTTTCATGCCAAGCCTTTTCTCTCTTGAGTTCTTCAGCAACCCTTTTGCGTTTCTCTGAGAACCAGCTGTCAATTTCACGCCTTGTCATTTTGGTCTCGCTTCGCAACCTGGTCACTTCGTCATCTGAAGGGGTGTCGTTATTTGCAAAGCTACCTTCCAGAGCTCTCAGCTGCTCTGGAGCCCTCTCCTTATATCTTGTGGTTGTGAAGTCTGGAGCCTGATGCCATGACTGCCTCCTAGGGGTATGTGATGGTGTATGTGAAGGCGTATGGCTGCTTGCTGGAAGTGCAAAATCGGTATCGTGCTCGTTTCCCACAGAAAACGCCAAATCTGAATGGAGATCAAGTAGCTGCTCGTTGGGGTCTGAGGTGGCTGGTCTGTTGCGGAAGTGATAGCGTTTATCACTAAACCATTTTCTAACCTCCCTTGTTGCGAGGCCCGTAATTCTAGTCAGCCTCGCAACTTCCCCATGGGAAGGAAAATGACTTTTACCAAAGCTGTTTTTAAGGGCGTTCAGCTGATGACTTGACTTTTTAATTCGAATGCTTTCATAAAGACTTGATAATGAAGCGGAGCTTCCATCAGCTGTAAAGGACTCTTCACCAAACTCATTTGAATAAGTAGCAGAAAGAGGCGCTACTCCTAAAGACAATGAAGTAACAGCTCCTTGAATTCCATTGGTAAGAATAGGCTGAGTTACTATTAAGCCACCAGTCCCTTGAGGTTGACTGACAATCTGACTAGGAAGGGTGGCATGGATGAGATGCTGAACATTATTTGCATTGGTTACAAGAGGAGCATTCAAAACAGTTATAGTAGGCTGCCGCATGGGTTGGGGGATGGACTGGATTATGGTATTAAACATCTTCTTTCTAGAGTCCTCAATCTCCTCTGGTGACCAGCTGATTCCCTGTTTAAGTCTTTGAGCAGTAAACCATATTTTTATTTGCTCTTCGGGGTATTTTGTCACAACTGTCAAATAGCAAAGTTCAGCCTTTGTGGGGTAAGGGAATTTATTGAAAGAATTTTTCAAAAAACAATTGGAATCCATGGACAAATTATATGTCGGAATGCTGCTCAATGGAATCATCACTTTTGGAAGAGACTTTTCATTGGGAAGCTGGTAACTATGAGACTTTTGCGCAGACTGTTTGGGCAGTACTGGTGTTAGAATCTTTGGCTGTATTACAGGCTGAGTTGCATTTATAGATACATACTGGGCGACCCCAGTTTGCAAGACAGGTACTGTTCCTATTATGGGGCCATTTACTATTGAAGAATTTACAATGTTGTTCGCTACTTTGCTCATCAATGCTGTTCCGCTCCTTGTGCCTGAACGGCCTCTTCTATAATGCTCCTCACTTACACCGTTACCATTATCCTTTATGGTATTTTTTTTTGTCTCCTGTTTATTTTTAAAATTCCTCATTATAGGGGTTTTAAGAATAGACACTTCTGAGTAGTCATCGACAAGTTCGTCACCATGGCGTACAGGTTCATCATGGTCAATGCCTTCGCCACCAAGACTCTGTTCCACAACAGTGTAGCTCTCATGCTTGGCCACAGTCCAGGAGAGATCTGGATCCCCAGGATGAGAATCTGCATTGTGAGCTTCTAGTTCCTTAGGATCTTTCACCAAGAAGCTACATGCGATGCAAACATACGAGGGATCGTCCCTAAAGTCAAGGTGTTTCGTATTCATGTGTTCCACAAAAGGGCTTGTTTCCTGAGAACCAAAATTACAATATTTACAAAAAAAACTCAGACCGTCTACATTTTCATGTCCATTAGAGAGCAGCTCATGACCGTCACCCATAAGATCTGCAGCTGGTGGTATATCTTGGTGCTCCTCTGTAGAACTTTGGTCCTTGTCATCTTCTTCTGCAATGTCTGTGCCACCATCGAGGGCTAGAACCTTAAGTGGTATCATGCAAGGCGTTGTAGACTTCCGTTTGCTTGCCATGATTTCTGTTTTTCTTCTTCCCACAGAAGGAAGGAAGTGGTGTGCGTTTGTCTTAATTCAGAATGACCACCGATAAGGCATTACTCTTTGAGCAGGTTGATCTACAAGACTTCAGCTTGACTTGGCACAGACCTAAAGAAGAAAAATTTAATCAGATTACTTTGTAAACAAAATATGTTGTTCAGGGTTTTAGCAATAGAAAACACAACAAAGCCATTAATTACTAGTGAGGCAAAGAAGAAAATTAAACAACATAATTGGAACTGTAATTAAAAAAAAAAATGTAGAGCTGTCGTGGCTCAACGCGATTGGCACTGCGCTGACAAGCCATTCACCTCTGCAGCTAGGGGTTCGGATCCCGGTCTCGGCTACATGTGAATTGAGTTTGGTGGTCTCAGCCTGTCTCCCGCTGGGTGTGCTATGCGAGGTAAGCCTGCGCTTAGTACGCCCACCCCCCTCCCACAAAAAAAACACCACACTTACACGCACTCAAAATTGGGTTAACATGCACGCACTTTGACCGCGCGGTCTCTAAAAAAGAGAGGCGAAGGACTAACGGGGCTGGTTGAGCGGGCTAATCCTCTCACTCCCTTATAGGGAGTCCCTCTGCCCCTTTGGGCTTCAAAGCGGAGCAGGTAGGGCGGGCTGTGTGGGAGGACCCCCTCACGCACCCGCCATTGCCACCCGAGGCATGGAGAAAGATGGCAGATTGCCTCTGGGGCAGGCCTGCCTACTCCCAACTCCTGCAGCCTGGCTCCTCTCTCGAGTACACGCACAAAATACACTTAAAAAAATAAAAATAAAAAAAATAATGTAGTAGCAGCACAAGAAAATGGAACTCAAGTTCAAAACTTTAGGACACCATCTGTCAAGTTTAACTCCCCCCGCGCTGTCCCAGACATCAGTCCGGTGCTGGAGGTCCTGCACAGGCCAGACCATCACTCATCAGTCTGCCCACTTCCTGTGAGCCCAGCCTGCAAGTCATCACACAGGTTGAGCTTGCACTACTCCAGGAGTGAATGATGCTCACACATTATTACATCCTGCATTGGAAGGGGTCACTGGGACAGAAAGTAAGGTGAAGATCTGCTCACCAGAAAACATTAGTATTGTGGCCAAGGTTCAACCCCTTCCCAAAAGTTTAGGCTGCAAACCGACTTTAAATTGCAACACATTGCATATGTTTCAGCTTAACAATCCTTACAGTGACAGTTATTTACAAGATTTACAAGGTAGCAGCTCAGAAAAATATTTATCGCTTTAAAGCAGGGGTGGGCAACCAGGGGAACAACATTTCCCATTAGGCATTGCAAGACTGGCAGTTACAATTTCTCCCAGAGACATGTTGGGGACTTGTAGTTCTGCAACTGCTGGATGGCCCCAGGTTACCTACCACTGCTTTAACCACTTGCTGCCCGCCAATGACAGACTGACGTCGGCAAAGTGGTTGTAGAATCCTGACCGGACATCATATGACGTCCTCAGGATTCTGAGCCGCTACGCGCCCCTGGGGGCGCGCATCGCGGCGATAGTTGTTGCGGGGTGTCAGTCTGACACCCCGCAACACCGATCTCGGTAAAGAGTCTCTCACGGAGACTCTTTACCACGTGATCAGCCGTGTCCAACCACGGCTGATCACGATGTAAACAGGAAGAGCCGTTGACGGCTCTTCCTCACTCGCGTCTGACAGACGCGAGTAGAGGAGAGCCGAACGGCTGCTCTCCTGACAGGGGGGGTTCGCGCTGATTGTTTATCAGCGCAGCACCCCCTCGGATCGCCACACTGGACCACCAGGGAAGCCCACCCTGGACCACCAGGGAAGGGCAAACGAAAAAAAATGCCCCCAAAAAAAAAAAAAAGATGCCAATCAGTGCCCACAAATGGGCACTGACTGGCAACATAGGTGCCGCCCCACAGTGTCCATCAGTGCCACCCCACAGTGTCCATCCGTGCCCAGTGCCCACCTATCAGTGCCACCCATAGGTATCCATCTGTGCCACCCATAGGTATCCATCTGTGCCACCCATAGGTATCCATCTGTGCCACCCATAAGTATCCATCTGTGCCACCCATAAGTGCCGCCCATGAGTGCCCATCAGTGCCGCATACCAGTGCCGCCAATCAGTGCCACCTTATCTGTGCCCGTCAGTAATAGCTCATCGATGTCCATCAGTGCCATCTCATCAGTGCCGCCATATCAGTGCCCGTAATTGAAAGAGAAAACTTACTTATTTACAAAAATAATTAACAGAAAAAAAATAAAAACTTAATTTTTTTTCAAATTTTTTTGTCTTTTTTTAGTTGTTGCGCAAAAAAAAAAAAAAAACGCAGAGGTGATCAAATACCACCAAAAGAAAGCTCTATTTGTGGGGAAAAAAGGATGCCAATTTTGTTTGGGTACAATGTAGCATGACCGCGCAATTGCAAAGCGCAAAGTGCGACAGTGCTGAAAGCTGAAAATTGGCATGGGCGGGAAGGTACGCAAGTGCCCTGTATGGAAGTGGTTAAAAAGGACTGTGGGCTACAACAGCAAATAAAGGGAACCTGTCATAAGTGATTATTCCTGGGGGAGGGGACATAATCATATGGCAGATGCTACAGTGGGGATCGAAAGTTTGGGCACCCCAGGTAAAAATTTGAATTAATGTGCATAACGAAGCCTAGAAAAGATGGAAAAATCTCCAAAAGGCATCAAATTACAGATTAGACTAGGGCCGAAACAACTTATCGATTAATTTCATAATCGATTACTATTTTCATAAACCGATTAATCGGCCAGTAACATAATGAGGTTTAAAAAAAAAAAATAGAATTAGCCCTTTATAGTACAAAAAGAGCAAATCGCTACTGTAAATATTACTTTCACTGTACAACAGTAAAAAAAAAAATGAACCCCTTACAGTACCGATTATTTGCTCTTTTTGTACAAATTTTTGTTTTTTTACCCCCATTATGTTACTAAACATCTCAGGCCTGGGTCACACCTCTGTTTTTTGGTGCTTTTTGCAGAAACACACTACAGTTCATTAAGGTGAAAAAAATGTTTCCCCCTTTACAACTCCTTTAAATAAGCTCCACTGCACCCATATCCGCTGTAGGGTGTTGGGAGGAGGAATTATACATTGAAATGCAGCAAAAAGGTTTAAAAACCTACACACAAAATAAATGTACAAAAAAAAGTTACAAAAAATAAATGAAAATATAAGAACTTTTCTCCCCTCATCAATGTACAGTACATGGAGATCCCGGGCTCATATTTACGTATGCAGGAAAAATGTTCAGGCAGTGGAAGTTGTGATTATGGGTTGAATAATTAAATACTTCTGGGCATAGCACCAAACTGAATGATCTTCACTCTGATCACAGCCTTTTTCTATAGAGAAACAAACTCACCAAAGAACAAGGTTTAAAGTTCAAACGCAGCACGGCAGACTAATGCCCAACAATCAGCAACACTTGCATTAGGTGAAATGTTTTTTAGTTCCAATTTACAAAAAAGAAGCTAAAAGCAGACGTCACAATTGACATATTGACACATATATTAGGTAGATTCATAAACAGTTAGGCCGGCTTATCAGTAGCTAAGCCGACCCAACTCTGAATCTACGCCGACTTATGTTTAAGTGTATGCTCAGAGATACGCTTAAACATATCTAAGATACGACGGCTTGCGCCGTCCTATCTTAGATTGCAATATTTTGGATGGCCGCTAGGTGGCGCTTCCATTGCGGTCGGCGTATAATATGTAAATGAGGAGATACGCCAATTGACGAACGTACGCCCGGCCGACGCAGTACTTTTACGTAAGAGATAGCCCGCGTAAAGTTAGAGCTAGGCCCTATTGGAATAGTAATGTCAAGTATGGCCGCCGTTCCCGCGTCGAAATTCGAGTTTTTTACGTCGTTTGCGTAAGTCGTCCGCGAATCACGTTGTTTACGTCCACGTCAAAATCAATAGGCCCGTGCGGCGTACTTAGCCGCAATGCACACTGGGAAATGTAGGCGCCCGGCGCATGCGCAGTAAGAAAAAAAACATAAAAATTGTGAGGTCAAGCGCCATTAACATAAAACACGCCCCGCTCAAACACATTTGAATTAGGCACCCTTGCGCCCACCGATTCAGGCTACGCCGACGTAACTTAGCAGGCAAGTACATTGTGAATCATGTACTTGCCTCGCTAACTTACGGCGGCATAGCTTAAATTCCTTAAGCTACGCCGCCGCAAAGTTACGCCAACGTACCTGAATCTACCTAATAGAGTTCTGAGCCTTAGATGTTGCAGGGTAAAGGCTGGCACACACTAGTTTCTTTTAATGCAACCCAGCAGGGCTGAATGAAAAGGAAAACTGACAGCTCAGGAGGAGCCGACGTACTAACTATCCAGCATTAGTAGAGCAATCTTCCTTTCTGTATGTATTGTGTTCTGACAGGGGATGCACATAGAGCTTTCCTGGAGGGCCAGGTTTGACACACAGGCCTGGTGTTTGACACACGTGCTGTAGATAAAATACCAGTTACACTTACGGTAGCTGTTTTTCTGTAAGTCTTACAGGACGGCACCTTGAGAGTAGACTGGCTCCACCTGACAGGAAACACAATCAGAAAGAGGTTTAAAAGCCCCGCCCCTCCCCGTGCACCTCAGTTAGTGATAAAGTAACCACCATTAGAGCACGGGAACCAGTATATAAAAATACAAACCATATAAATTCCTCAGGGTGGGAAATAGGCCTGCCGTCCTGTAAGACTTACAGAAAAACAGCTACCGTAAGTGTAACTGGTATTTTCTCAAGTCGTCTTCCAGGACGGCACCTTGAGAGATAAGCAAGTAACCCTCAGGCCTACTTTAGGGCGGGACAACTGCCTGCAGGACTCTTCTGCCAAACGTCAAGTCTTGGGGTGACAGAAGTTCCACACGGTAGTGTTTGAGAAAGGTGTTCTGGCTTGACCACGTTGCTGATCTACAGATTTGTTCCACTGAAAACTCCTGCTCTCTCTGCCCAGGAGGTTGCTATAGATCTCGTGGAATGTGCCTTGACTTTAGGTACTGTTTTGCCAGCCTTAATGTATGCTAATGAAATTGCCTGTCTTATCCACCTAGATATAGAGGCTCTAGATGCTTGGCAACCCTTTTTCTGTCCTGAAAAATTAATTAGCAAGTGAGATGAGCGTCTGAACTCGCTCACCCTTTCCAAATAACTCAACAAACAGCGTCTTACATCCAAACAGTGGAAGGTCTTTTCCCTTTCGTTCTGTGGATTTGCGCAAAATGAAGGAAGAATAATTTCTTGTGACCTATGAAATTTCGTTACCACCTTAGGTAGGTACAGGGGATCCTGACTTAGGACTACCCTGTCTTCAAAAAGACAAAAATAAGGCTCTTTGATTGAGAGCGCCTGCATGTCTCCTATTCTTTTGGCCGTAGTAATAGCCAGAAGAAAAGAGAATTTAAATGTCAACAGCCTAACCGGAATGCTGTCTATCGGTTCAAACGGAGGTTTGGATAAATGGTCTAGTACCAAGGTGAGGTCCCAGGGGGGAACCCTGGAGATCTGAATAGGGGATAACCTATCCCTAGCCGACAGGAACCTCTTGATCAGCGGATCCAGGGCAAGCCTCTTGTCTAAAAAGTAGGACAAGGCGGCTACTTGTACTCTTAAGGTTCTTGTGGCTAGTCCTAGATCAACTCCTTCCTGGAGAAATTCCAGGATGACAGATATTTCAGGTAGTGGGGCTTGCCTGGCTGCACACCAGCGTGAAAACACCCCCCAGGTCTTAGCATAGATCTTTCTAGTGACCTCCTTATGACTAGCCAAAAGGGTATTTATTACCTTCTCCGAACATCCTCTCCGCTGCAGGTTCCACCTCTCAAGTACCAGGCCGTCAGACTGAAAAAGTCGGGCTCTGGGTGAAAGATCGGTCACTGCCGCAGAAGGTCCACTCGGACCGGAAGAGGAAGGGGGGGAAGAACTGACCAACGTTCTAACATTGGGAACCAAGCTCTTTTGGGCCACTGGGGAGCGATCAGGATCAGCTTCCCTCGTGAGCGACTCAGTTTCTGTAGGACCCTTGGGATCAGACTCAGGGGAGGGAAGGCATAGGCCAGATGAAATGTCCAGGCCTGGGCCAACGCGTCCACACCCTCCGATCCCTGATCCCGGGAGAGGGAGAAGAATCTTTCTACCTTCCTGTTCGCGAAGAGGTCTATTTCTGGGTTGCCGAAACGATGTCGAACCCAGTCGAAGACTTCTCGATTTAATTCCCACTCCCCCTGGAGGATGGGTTGGCGGCTTAGAAAGTCCGCTTCTAGGTTTAAGACTCCCCTGATGTGAATTGCTGAAAGGGAGAGGACTCTCTGTTCTGCCCAACCTAGAATTTCTAAGGACAGCCTTAGGAGAGAACGGGACCTGGTGCCTCCCTGGTGATTTATGAACGCCACCGTGGTTGCGTTGTCGGAGAGAATCTGTATTTCTTGGTTCATGACTCTCTCCTCGAATGCCTCCAAGGCCTTCCCGACCGCTAATAATTCGCGGAAGTTGGAAGAGGACCTGCTTTGTTGTCGATCCCAGGGCCCCTGGGCCTGGAGACCCGACATGTGGGCTCCCCACCCCCAGGAGCTGGCATCCGTGGTTATCCCGAGAGGATTTGTCTGGTTCCATGGGAGGCCTTCCTCCAAATTCTGAGGAATGAGCCACCACCCCAGCCCTATTTTTTAAGGTGTCCTTAAATCCCTTTAATGTGGAGAGCATTTGGGATTGGACATTTAGGAATTCTTTCATAATAAGGGAAGTTTCCTTTCCTGCCAGCTTTTGTATGCATTTGGCACAAAGAAGTTTGGAGTAATCTGCAGCCAGCTTAATGCTACAGTTACCACACCTCTTGGTTTTGGAAGTGTGTTTTAGGGAGAGATTAGCAGCTTCCCCCTGGGCAGAAACCTCCTCCCCTGTAAGGGGAGAGAAAAATATATCACAGCCCATACATACAAGTGTGAGAGGAGAGGAGGGGGGGGGGGAGAGGACCCAGTCCAATATGCCCCCCTGACATTCTGAGGCAGACTCACCCTTGGTGGTGTCCTCGGCAGCGGCTGCTAGCGAACGATCCTCGCGCTCCATAGCGAAGTTGTGCAGGCGCCACTCTCCTCCTTGCTGCAGTGAGAACAGCGAGGAGCCGACGCCGCTGGCGGCCGCCATTTTGGTGAAGACCGGAAGCTTCGTCATCACCGCGCGCCGCCTGTGACGCGGCGTCGACTGCTGGCTCCATTCGAAAATGTCCCCGGGAGGACAGTACACCGGAGCCACGCTGAGGAAGCCCTCACACCCGCCCAGCAGGTAAGGGGTCCTGGAGGAGAGGGAACATGGCCAAATAGGAGTACTGGGATAGCCACTATCCCAGGGATTCCTATAGAAAGGAAAGAAGGGGGGTATTGTTTGCAATCTTCCTCCCCCCCCCTATCACACGGGGAAAACCCCCCGGGACAGGCATTACACCTTTAGCTGAGGCAGGGACGGCCTCCCAGGACCCACTGCTCAGTACCCGGAGGGGGACCACCAGCCCCAGGCCTTAGGTCTGACAAAAAATAACAAACTGTTTCGCTGGTGGGAAACACAATCAATAACTGAGGTGCACGGGGAGGGGCGGGGCTTTTAAACCTCTTTCTGATTGTGTTTCCTGTCAGGTGGAGCCAGTCTACTCTCAAGGTGCCGTCCTGGAAGACGACTTGAGAAAAAAAGGTTGCAAATAAACTGCAAGAAATCAAAAGCCCTGAGATGCAACAATTTGCAAAAAAAGACAATTGTTTGCGATACAATGCGATCTAGCACTCAACACATACGTTTCTTCATTTGTAGTACAAAGCAAGAAAACTGCTCCACTCAAATACATGTCCCAATGCTCATTTGTACGTAATCTTCCTTTTACATATCCCAGTCACCAAACTGGGAAGAGCCTGACATTGAGCCAAGTAACACCAGAACAGTGTGTTCTGCCATCAGCAGAATTGGTTCAGTGAGTGGAAAAATACTGTGCGGGCGATCTCTTCCCCAGTACATATAGGTAGGTAGCATTTAACTGAACGGAATGGAGTTGCATCACCTGCAGAACACACACCGGCAGTCACAGAAAACAATCCCGTGATTACATAGTGTGCTACGTCCAGCACACAAAATGACGCATTCCAATGATCCACATGCCTGATGTAACTCAATACAACAACGCAGCAGCTTTTTCTTTTTACGTAAAGTCTTGGACTTGAACAGCTTCAATACCGGGCACTTCCAACCCCTTCCTGCCCAGGCCAATTTTCGGCTTTCATCACTGTTGCACTTTGAATGACAATGGCGCGGTCATTCAACGACGTACCCCAATAAGTTTTTTATCATTTTCTTGCCACAAATAAAGCTTTCTTTTGGTGGTATTTAACCAGTTCCCTACCGAGCCATAATAATATGACGTTGGCAGGAACTGTGTGTCTTTCAGAGTAGACGTCATAGGACGTCCTGTGCATCGTGGCAGCTAGGGGGCGAACACACGGCGCCGCCCGCAGCAAAGCTTGCGACCCGGCGGTCGCGATGTCCGATTGCCGGCAAACACGCCAGGAGTGTGGATCTGTGTGTGTAAACGCACTGATCCACCTCCTGTCAGAGGTGAGGAGACCAATGTGTGTTCCCAGAACAGAGGAACACCGATCGGTCTCCTCCCCTTGTGAGTCCCCTCCCCCTACAGTTAGAAATCACTCCCAGGGAACATATTAACCCCTTCAGTGCCCCCTAGTGTCAACCCCTTCCCTGCCAGTCACATTTACACAGTAATCAGTGCAGTTTTATAGCACTAATTGCTGTATAAATGTGAATGGTCCCAAAAAGGTGTCAAAAAAGTGTCCGATATGTCCGCCGCAATGTCACGGTCACAATAAAAAAAAAAATCACAGATCGCCGCCATTACTAGTAAAAAAAAAAAAAAAAAAAAAAAAAAAAATATGCCATAAATCTATCCCCTATTTTGTAGACGCTATAACTTTTGCGCAAACCAATTAATATACGCTTATTGCGGAAAAAAATGTTGCCAAAAATATGTACAAGAATACGTATCGGTCTAAACTATCAATTTTTTTTTTTGATATTTATTAAATCAAAAAGAAGATTTTTTTTCAAAATGTTGCTCTTTTGTTTATAGCGCAAAAAAATAAAAAAACGCAGAGATGATCAAATACCACCAAACAAAATCTCTATTTGTGGGGGGGGGGGGGGGGGGGAAACGTGCAATTGTCATTCAAAGTGCAACAGCGCTGAAAACTAAAAGTTGGTCTGGGCAGGAAGGGGGTGAAAATGCCCGGTATGGAATTGGTAATCAGCACGTTTTTTTTTTTTGCAAAAAAAAAAAAAGTTTTAGTTTGTCAGAAAAATGTGTAAATAAGTAATTTTTCTCCTGCACTGAAGGGGTGGTGCTGATGGGGCGACAGAGTGGACTCACAGTAATCACGGCACAGATGATCAGTTCCCCGATTATCTATACAAGTCTCTCCTGTGAGGAGATGGCGCCGATTGGATCGGCTCTCCTCACACTGTCAAATATGAGGTGAGGAGAGTCGATACACAGCATCTCCTTGCTTACGTGTGATTGGACACAGCTGATCACATGGGTAAGAATGCTGCGGCTCTGTTTATCCCAGCCCTGTAACTGCCACTTGTGCTGCATAATTAGGCTGTTAAAAAAAAAAAAGTTTCTACCGGCAAGATCAATAGGTAATAAAATGATGTTAAATGGGGACTGTAAAAAAAAAAAAAAAAAAAAAAAACACTGTCCTGTTTATGCCACAGACACCAAGAGCCGGTTCACACAGGGGCAACCTGACTTACAGCGCGACTTTGCAAGGCAACTTCAGCGTGACTTGGAGCAACTTACAACGCGACTTAAAATGTTACCTCCAGGACAGGCGACTTTGGCTGTGGCCAATCACAGAATAATCAGCTCTGTGGGAGGGAGGAGTTTGCCTGAGTAAACTATTTTCTCTTCCTGTAACGTTGCTTCAGTTAAGACGGAGATCCGACTTTGGAGGCAACTTCCATTGAAATCAATGGGTACAAGTTGCCTAGAAGTCGCCTGAAGTCGTACAGGAACCTTTTCTGAAGTCAGGCGACATGAGTCGGATCCCAAGTCGTGGTAGTGTGAACCTGCACTTAGGGGTCAATTCACACAAAGATAAATAAAGCATACATTTGAGTTAAAATAACTCATGCGGTTGTCTCAAAAGTAGTCAATTCACACACAAAAAAAAAAAACACACACACACACACACACACACACACACACACACCAAATGCGTTAGGCTGCTTTCACATTGGGGATAGAGCCGCGGTGACGGTATAGCCGCGCTATTTGTAGCGCGGCTATACCGTTGTATTTACCGTGATATTCGGGCACTAGCGGTGAGGTTTTTACCCCCGCTATCGGCCAAAAAAGGGTTAGTTGCGGGCGGTATTACCGTGGTTTCCCATTGATTTCAATGGGAAGGTGTGGTATAGAAGCGGTGAACACACCGCTCCTCTACCGCAGTAAAGATGCGGCTAGCAGGACTTTTGGAGCGCTCCTGCTAGCGCACCGCTTCAGTGTGAAAGTCTTCGGGCTTTCACATTGAACACTACAGGGCAGGTTTTTTTCATGCGGTATAGCAGCGCTATTTTTTGTGTGTGAACACAGAGCTCCACGTCCTGTCAGGGGAGAGAGGAGACTGATCTGTGTCCCTTGTACATAGGGACACAGATCGGTCACCTCCCCCAGTCACCCCCCTCCACACACAGTGAGAACACAATACAGGCACACATTTAACCCCTTCCTCACCCCCTAGTGTTAACCCCTTGAATGCCAGTCACATTTATACAGTAATTAGTGCATATTTATCGCACTGATCGCTGTATAAATGTGAATGGCGCCAAAAATGTGTCAAAAGTGTCCGATGTGTCCGCCATAATGTCGCAGTCTCAATAAAAAAAAAATAAAAAAAATCGCAGATCGCCACCATTACTAGTAAAAAAAATAAAAAAAAATAATAATAATAATAATAATAATAATTCTGTCCCATATTTTGTAAGCGCTTATTGCGATTTTTTTTTTTTTTTTTTTACCAAAAATATGTAGAAGAATACGTATCGGCCTAAACTGAGAAAAAAAAAATTTTGGAAAAAAAATTGGGCTATTTATTATAGCAACAAGTAAAAAATAGTTTTTTTTTTCAAAATTGTTGCTTTTTTTTGTTTATAGCGCAAAAAATAAAAACCGCAGAGGTGATCAAATACCACCAAAATAAAACTCTATTTGTGGGGAAAAAAGGACGTCAATTTTGTTTGGGAGCCACGTCACACGACCGCGCAATTGTCAGTTAAAGCGACGCAGTGCCGGAAGCTGAAATTTCACCTGGGCAGGAGGGGGGTATATGTGCCCGGTAAGCAAGTGGTTAACCTACAGGTAAGCCTAGATTAAGTCTTACCTGTAGGTGCTTGAAATATCTCCCAGACCTGCACGGTCTAGGAGATATTTGCAAATCGTTGTAGGGCGATTTCTTCTGCACTTGCGCCAGAGTTAGAAAGGGCACGCTGTATCGTTTCTAACACTTGCGAGGGAGTGGCGTCACGCCAGTCACAGAGCCGGAGTTCGCGGCCCCGGAAGGAAGAGGGGAGAACAATGGCCGCTCGCTACTAGCGAGGAAGACGGGAACATCGTGGACTTCTCCTGCAGGTAAGGGTCACATGATGGGCTACTATGCGGTGCACAGTAGCCCATTATGCTTTACCTTTACAGAGAAACAAAGAGGAAGTAAACCCCATCAGGGCTTACTTCCTCTTTAAGTAAATGCTACACGAGTCATCTGCCCTTACTCAAGATGGTCGCAGCCAGAAATGCAATGGTGTGTTTTCTCAACAGAATAAGGCATGGAGAGATGGGAGAGTTTACATTTAAACATTAAAAATTAATTAAATAGCGGTTTCATGGTCAAATACAGGAAAGTTCCGCTTAAAAAAACAAAAAAAAAAAAACACAACATCTTGGGTGGCAAGTGTATACCTTACCTTTGTTTTGTCATCAACTCTAATTTTTTTGTTTTTTTAAGTGTAAGGCCCTTTTCCCACAGTGTTGGATCATAAAGGAAACCAATGTCACATCTGTCTGATCCAATTTTTACTTCATCTTGTGATGGGGAAAAAAAACACACACACACACACACACACACACACACACACACACGACATGCATCAGCAATATCTGCCCACATCTATAGTCCGGTCAGTAAAAGCGGACCTGGATGCAAATTTTTTGCATTCTGTATGTTGAGCGTGAATGGGCGAATATAGGTGGACACGTATCTGCTTACATCCGGCCACCCATAGGGATAGACAGATGGCACGCCTGTGTGAAATAGGCCTTAGCTGCCTGGTTATCAGGCTGAAAAAAATAGATGGCTCAAAGATTGAAGCCAACTGACTACATACTTATTTCAGGTCAGTCACCACCGAAGCCAGAGAAAGCCAAGCAGCCAACCATTTCAGCGACGGCAATGGCAGGCTACATATTTAATAATTGCAGATTCCCGTTATTTCTGATGAGTGGGTTTACATCCACTTTAACCACCTTCTGCTCTCTAGCTCCCTCATCACCTCCACACATGCGCCAATTGAAGATTTCCAGAGCCTCTCTCCTCCTCAAACTCCCTACTGATAAAGAGATTTCCTATTCTGTCTGCCTTTTGGAAATCTCTCAAAATTCATCTCTTCAACGAAACCTATCTGGACAAACAAACTTCTCGAACACAGCATCCCTCAGATCCGGTTCACACGGGGGCAGCATGACTTGCCGAGCGACTCGGCACAGCGATCTGTACACAACTTCAGAGGCGACTTGCAAAATGACTTCTATATTGAAGTCAATGCAAGTCGCCCTGAAATCATCCCAAAGTAGTACAGGAACCTTTTTCTACGTCGGAGCGACTTGAAATCGCTCCGATTAGAACGGTTCCATTGTACAGAACTGAGCGCGACTTGCCAGGCGGCTAAGTCGCCCGACGAGCCGCGCCTGTGTGAACCGGCCCACAGTTACCAACTTTTCCATCACTTAGCCCTCCCTTTTTAGAGTGTAAGCTCTTGTGAGCAGGGACCTCCAACTCTCTCGTCTTGAACGGTTTTGGGATTGTTCTGGAATCCATTTTTTAGGGCTGTGGAAATTAACTTTTAATTAATCTATTAATCTTTAATTTTTTTGATCGAACAAAATTATTTTGATTTGTACTCACCTCTCCGCTGGCTTCAGGGAGTTCCGTCGGAGATCCGGTGACGTCACGGCCACCGGCGTGGCTTTCCGTGTCCATCTGAAGGGCTCCTTTGCTGTGCCTTCATATCTGCATGTCGGCGGGACCTTACTATCTGCCACACGCAAGGGCTGTTACACTTCCCTCTATCAACGGGACATCTACATGCCGACGGACTGATGTTAAAGCGGGGGTTCACCCGTACCTAACAATTTTTTCCCTTAGCTTAATGCTCATTTTGTCTAGGGGAATCGGCTAGTTGTTTTAAAATATGAGCTGTACTTACCGTTTTCGAGATGCATCTTCTCCGTCGCTTCCGGGTATGGGTCTTCGGGAGCGGGCGTTCCTTCTTGATTGAGAGAGGCTTCCGACGGTCGCATCCATCGCGTCACTAGTAGCCGAAAGAAGCCGAACGTCGGTGCGCAGTATAGAGCCGCACCGACGTTCGGCTTCTTTCGGCTACTAGTGACGCGATGGATGCGACCGTCGGAAGCCTCTCGGAAGACTGTCAATCAAGAAGGAACGCCCGCTCCCGAAGACCCATACCCGGAAGCGACGGAGAAGATGCATCTCGAAAACGGTAAGTACGGATCATATTTTAAAACAACTAGCCGATTCCCCTAGACAAAACGAGCATCCATCTAAGGGGATTCTTTGAAAAAAATGTTTTATGGGTGAACTCCCACTTTAACTTTTCCTCATCTGGGTTCAGCAGTGGCATTGTTATACACATTTTTATACCAGTTTCATACTTAGCTACATGTTTTTTGACTGCTTTTGTTACCGTTTGGTATTACTCGCACCATTTTTTACAGTTTATCTAGCTACATCGATTTAATCAGCCTGCAAGATCATCAGCTAAAAGTAGTTGGATCTGTATGTGCGTTATAATTAATCGAAATTAGTCGATTAATCGATAAAAAAAAAAACGATTAATCGAACACAAAAATTTTGATCAGTAACAGCCCTACATTTTTTAAATCATGAATAATATAGAATTTTTTTTAAAGGTAAACATGTAAAAATCACTTAAGAATTACAGAGATCACGGTACTTTGCAACACCCTGGAAAGCTCTGGCCACCTAAAAAGGCACTTAACGGACATGATGCTATTTTATTTAAATCCATTTAGGCAAAATACTAAGCGTTCAAGACCTCTTTTCAGCCCGCAATGTTATAGAGATGTAGATAATCCCATGGGTGCATCATGTCCCTACCTAAACTGTTGCTATACACACGGGGTTAGGAGTGCAGGTTGTGTTTTTCCATTCTTTGCCTGCAACTCCCACAGTATATAGAAGAAAAATTACGATGCGCATGATCAGACTGCAGCAGGAGGCCGGCAAGTACTGAAGCGTGCATAACATCTGACCCACAATCAGCCTGGCAGGCAAAAGAAAAGAGTGAAGCAGAACAGATTGGGGGCTGGCGGCCATCGAGCGTTTATGCACTTGGAGGCCCAGTTTTCATGTTACAAACAGAGGAAATCACACGTGCACTTCTGCAGCACTAACACTTAAAAACAATAAAAACTCCAGCTAATATTGGGCAACTACATAACGAAAAAAAAAAAAAAGAAGTACTGCTCACCCAGCAAACAACCTTGATGGGCAAGACTTCCATTCATCAAAACAAGAACTCAGACTCCACTTTGAAACCTTTAGACAAACCGTAAAGCTCTGAAATTTGCAATGCACTAGCTTACAGTCACACGCCCCAGCTGCTGGACACATGCCACTGTGAAGAACATAGCAGCAAAATGAACAGGCCAACATTTTCAAGACTACAAGCTGCCAAAAATGAAGACTTAGGAGCCAGATGTTATGGCTGCATAGAAACATTCTATTAGAACTTTGCCATCTTACACCAGGGCTTGGTGCATTATTTTTTAAAGAGATCTTAATCCAGAACTCCATGGTTTCCCTTCATTTTAAATTGTTTTATTGGGACAGCTCAGGTCAAATGAATGCTTACTTTTTACAGGTCAGTCCACCCAGTGTGGACGTTGTACAAGGCATTCTCCGATTGGCTGAGGTGCAGAATGTGACATACACACCCGCATCTTCACCTATAGGTCTTATATTTATTGCCCATTAACAAAGAAAAATAATACAAGTTGTTTCTGAATGGCTGAGATGCCAAAAGGACCGACTGTTTCTTTCCAGATGCAGAAGGAAAAAACAGTACAGCTTACTATATGCAGCACGAGCTACTGCAGTGTATTACAGCCGCCAGATCACTCCGACAGAGAATTCAATTCAACCAATAAAACTTTACAGTCACAGGAAATACGGGGTTCTGGTTTAACCAATTGTGGTCCACAGAATAGAGATTGATATCCATTTCTCTTTTTCCAATCACAGTGGTCACCAGGAGAAAGAGGGTTAAACTACTCAGAGGAAAGCACAGCAACACTTGGAAGAGGCTCTAACTCTTCCCTACTCCATCCAAAAGGAACAAAATAAATAAATCCACCTGTCTTTCCAACTACTTAAAAGTTCATGTCACACAAGCAAATCAGTCATCAGTGGCAAATTCCAAATTCCAATTTCTTTGTAGGAACTCCACTTTAGTGCATCACTAGCCTAAATTGTTTCCTGTTTGGAATAGGGGGGGGGGGGGGAGAAGTAGAACCTGTCAGATGTGTACTGTTGTCCACATTCCCACCTCTATTTGTCCTTTGTCAACATGTCAAAGTGATGAGAAATCTTAAGGCTGGCCATACATTATACAAATTTTGACTACAGATTTCCCAAAACCATATAATAATAATAATATGAGATCAAATCTAAATAATTTCAAATTTGTATGCAATCAGAAAGGCCCTTGTACTACACAGTTAACCACTTAAGGACTGCCTAATCCCTATATACATCGGCAGAATGGCAAGGCTGGGCACAATCACGTAAGGGTACGTCCCCTTTAAGTGCCCAGCCGTGGGTCGCGTGCACGCCCGCGACCCGGTTCGAAACTCCACGGGACCCGATTGCCGCTGGTGTCCCGTGATCGGTCACAAGAGCTGAAGAATGGGGAGAGGTGTGTGTAAACACACCTTTCCCCATTCTTCACAGTGGCAGCATCACTGATCGTCTGTTACCGGATATAGGGAAAGACGATCAATGATGTCACAAGCCCAGCCCCGCCCCCCTACAGTTAGAAACACATATGAGGTCACACTTAACCACTAGGGGGCGCAGTAGGGGTTAACTCCTAAACTGCAATTGCCATTTTCACAGCAATCAATGCATTTTTTATAGCACTTTTGCTGTGAAAATTACAATGGTCCCAAAAATGTGTCAAAATTGTCCGATGTGTCCGCCATAATGTCGCAGTCACGAAAAAAAAAAAATTTGTAGCAAAAAATTATTTTTATAAAAATGCCTTAAACTATCCCCCATTTTGTAAACGCTATAAATTTTGCGCAAACCAATCGTTAAACGCTTATTGCGATTTTCAGGAATACGTATCAGCCTAAACTGAGGGAAAAACTTTTTTTTTATATCTTTTTGGGGATATTATAGCAAAAAGTAAATATTGCATTTTTTTCAAAAAGGTCATTCTATTTTTGTTTATAGCGCAAAAAATAAAAACCGCAAATACCACCAAAAGAAAGCTCTATTTGTGGGAAAAAAAGGACGCCAATTTTGTTTGGGAGCCACGTCGCAATCGTCAGTTAAAGCGACGCAGTGCTGAATTGCAAAAAGGGACAAAGTCCTTTAGCTGCATATTGGTCCGGGTCTTAAGTGGTTAAAGGTAAATCTAGAGTAAATTGAAGAAAATCGTATAATGTACGGCCAGACTAACATTCTACAGTTGTCAAAAGGATAGAGGGAAATCTTCTATTGTAAACACCTGTTCAGGACACAACTGTTTTAGGCCTGGTTCACATTGTGTATTTTTTAGTGCATTTTCAGTTTTGCAGAAACACACTACAGTCCATTTAACATTTTTTTTTTCTACAGATGTACTTCACATCTGTGCATTTTATGGAAAGTGCCAGGGACTTTTCTGGTTTTTGGTTCCCTAGACTTCAAATGGATTCAAAATGTGTATTGAAAAATGCAAACTGCACCTGAAATATGCAACCTGCATTGGTGTGACCAGACCTAAGAAGAAGTTATTCATAAATTGATAGATTTCCTCTTATCTCTTGTGTCTATGGAATAGAAAGTGAAGTCTCCCCAAAGGTTACAGACAGCAAAAGAAAAACGTTTTTGGTTTGATAACACTTCAGAATAGGGCTGCAACTAACGATTATTGTTTCGATTAATCGCATAATAGCATTAAAAAAAATAAAAATTTCGGGCCAATTTGTTGTTGGGCAGATTACAAAACACAAATTGCCGCAAAAACACATTACATGCTTTTCGGCAGCTTCTCCATTGAAGTCTATTGAACCAATAAAAAATAGCACCGTTTTGCGTTAAAAAGTCCTCGCCCTTTCCAAATACGCTGTAGCTGAAAAAAAATCATGGATGTGATCGTGTCCCATAGGAAAACATGTAAATTAACTGTAGTGCGTTTCTGCAAAAAGCACCAAAACACAGAGGTGTGACCCCCAGGCCTGAGATGTTTAGTAACATAATGGGGATAAAAAATAAATAAAAAATAAGTACAAAAAGAGCAAATAATCGCTACTGTGAGGGGTTCATTTTTTTACTGTGGGACAGTGAAAGTAATATTTACCGTAGCGATTTGCTTTTTTGTACTATAAAGGGCTAATGTTAGGTTTTTTTAACCCCATTATGCTACTGGCTGATTAATCGATTATGAAAATTGTAATCGATTCATTTCATAATCGATTAATCGATTAGTTGTTTCGGTCCTACTTCAGAACAAAAAATAATTCTGGAAAATGCTTGCCTGAATGTCAAAAATATTTGAAAACGGTCCTATCCCTTTACTTTCACTGGATCATGTCAGAACACCCCAACCTAAAGTACAATCATTTCCTATTGTGTATGGGCAGCTTTACTGAAAAGTGTATGTAGAACCAAACTGAACGGAACACGAAGGATGAGAACCCCGGTCATTGAATTGCCATGTGTCCCCACAAGGTAGAGTCACTCTATTTGTCCTGCTAAACATCAAAAGACAATTACAGGAGACCCAACATTTTACACTTGTCACTAGAACAGGGTTCAAGGGGAAATTTTCCTACAGGTATACTTGTTTCCGTGACAAGAGAAGAATTGGCCTCACTTTATAGAGATTTACACCTCCAGTTTTGTCTCTGTAAAAGGAAATGAAAGCTCCTCAATGGAACAAAGACAACAGCTTACCAATCCCTAGATGTGGCGGCTGAATTTGTTTTTTTAAGAATTAATTTCTGCATTTTCTTAAGCTGATCTGTCCAGCAACACACACGATCGGATTTCGAGGGAGCTGCATCCAGAAGTTTTTTTTACCTTGATACATAGGATGCATTACAGTAAAAATCCTTCTGCCTTTACAACCACTTTAATATTTTAGCTCAAATATTTTCAACAACTCTACAAAGCCTGGCTGTCTCTTCTGAATAATGTGTGAAGACTATCACATCACTTGCTTTACTGAATCAACCCTGGCCTCTCCTGACCAATGATCCATCATGTATGGGCAGCTTTACTAAAATCCTATGTAGAGCTGGCGCCATAAAATCTGCGATAATAAAAAAAAAAAAAAAAAAACCTTAAAGCGGAGGTTCACCCTAAAAAACAAGTTTCTACCATGCCATCCAGCATACTAGCGTCAGCTACAGTATGCCTTTATTTATTTTTTTTGCGCCGTACTCACAGTTTAATCCCTCAGTTAAGTTTCAGACTCCCCGCAGGGAGTAGGCGTTCCTACACAGAGGGGAACATGATTGACGGCCGGCTATGGCGCGTCACGCTTCCCGAAAATAGCCAGAGTAGGACTCTGCTCTTCACGACGCTATACGGCGCCTGCGCACAGACTAGGAGCTGACTGCGCAGGCGCCGTGAAGAGCCAAGTCCTATTTCGGTTATTTTGAGTACGACGCAAAAAAATAAAATAAAGGCATACTGTAGCTCGCGCTAGTATGCTCGATGGCATGGTAGAATTTTTTTTTTTTAGGGTGAACCCTCGCTTTAATTCACAATTCAAGTCTTTTTTTCTGATGTACACGGCACCGAGTTTTTAGGCGAGACCGCGGCTTTGGCCTATTCCGCCCCGATCCTAGGAAGAGGCCGAAGCCTCGCCTAAAATATCCTGCCCGCAGCTCGCCACGATCCTGGGAAAAGGCTGCAGCTTCGGCCTAGTCCGCGGCGTCCCGCCTTTTCCCAGGATCGCGGCAAGCAGGATTTTTTTAGGCGAGGCCGCGGCTTAGGCCTAGTCCACGGAGCGCCGGTCCTATGGAATAAATAAATAAAAAAAATCGATTTGGTCAAAATCTGAATCGATTTGACCTCCCAACTCGATTCACAACGATTTTTTCCCCAGTCCTAATCGTATGTACTTTTTTTTATATTTCCTCTTTTGGGTAGACATAAGGAAGGAATACAACCCCTGTAACTTATTACCAGTGTTTCCCTGATAGGTAGATTCACCCTCTCTACTGGTCCTGGTGACTGTCAAAGAACAGAAAGTGATGAGAAATACAATATGTATATGCAGGCCACAGGAATTGCTACTATTAAAACGTAGAAAAAAGAAAAAAAGACAAATATACATCTACAAACAATAAAAGATGAAAAGTCATCTAAAATATGAGGGGGGGGGGGGATATTGGTCGCTATAACCGGGACACCAGATCCAAAGGGGACACCTGTTCCAATGACAATTAAAAAGGGGGATAGCTAATTTTGAGAGATTTCCTCATACTTCCAGGTGCATCTCCAGGACAGGAAGTGAAGAATCTCCCTTATGGTACCCAGACAGAAAAATGAAATAGACAAGTTGCAAAATAAAACAAATGCTATAGCAAAGTTTCCTTAAAGTATAACTAAAGTCAAAACTTTTTCTTTTGTTTTGGATAGAGTGGAGAGGGATTAGAACACCCATCAGTTTTTTATTGCCATCTGAGCCCCTGTTAGAGAGATTCACCCTCTGCATTTGTCCTGTTTACAATCATCACTGAAATAAAATAAAAATCCAAAATTTTGGGTTATACCCAGAAGAGTATGATAGGAAATCTTCCAATTGGGACCCTAGTTCTGGTGACAACTACAGACTCTTACTTTGAATGGATTTCCATCTATTTCCTGTTTGGCTATGGCACAGGAAGTAAATGAAAATCTCCCCAAATGGGACACAGATGGCAAAAAAATAATACAAAAAAAAAAAAAAAAAAAATCAAGTGAAAACTCCACACCCACCTGGTTCCCATTGCACCTGCCCCTGTAGATAATAATCAGCTGTCACTGCACACATAGTTTGCCAGGGGTCCGGGCCATGGCCTTCTTTCCCGGGACAGATCACAGCAATACTGAGTGGTCTAATTGGTCATGTGCCAGCTTGTCACAAATCAGAATCACTCTGATCATCCAAACATCCTTAATGCCACGTACACACGGTCGGAATTTCCGACAACAAATGTTCAATGTGAGCTTGGTGTCGGAAAATCCCACCGTGTGTAGGCTCTATCGGACATCTGCTGTCAGAATTTCCAACAACAAAAATTTGAGAGCTGGTTCTTCAAATTTTCCGACAACAAAAGTTGTCGGAAATTCCGACCATGTGTACACAATTCAACGCACAAAAATTCTACGCATGCTCGGAATCATTGAACTTAATTTTTCTCGGCTCGTAGTGTTGTACGTCTCCGCGTTCTTGACCTTTGGAATTTCCGACAACATTTGTGTGACCGTGTGTATGCAACACAAGTTTGAGCGACCATCCGTCGAAAAAAAAAAAGAATCCACAGTTTTGTTGTCGGAATGTCCGATCATGTGTACGTGGCATAAGGAAAGAAGGCTGCGGCTTTTAAATCCCTGGACCGATACACCGGCCGCATAGGCAGTAGAACCCAATCGCCCACAGAGGTAAGTATAGGAGGGACCGGTAGGGGGTGAGGTTATCTAATTTTTGGTGAGGTTACCTATTTTTTTTTCCAGAAAAGGTAAACTTATATTTTATGGCCCAGTCACACAGACAGCTTCTGCTCAGCACACCGCGCTTGTTTATTGCATGGCAGGTATTTGTTCCAGCTGCAGTGTAATGGAGGCAGAAGCCGGCGTGATGCACGTTTCAGCACATCACACAACGCCCTTTTTTTCTTCCCTGTTCCTTCATTCAACTTTATTTGAAGTGCACAAAAGACACTTTATTTACAGCGCTGAACTGCTGTACCGTGACATACAATTGTGTGCTGTGATGAAATGAGGAGACTCTACAACAGCAGGAGGCATTGGCTCCCGTCGCTGTCAATCATAGTCAATGAGCCAATAAGAAGAGAGGGAGCGAGGTGAAGCCAGGGCTGCGAGTCTGATTGGACACACAGAGCAGCGGCTCAGCTGCTATTGAAATGGTGGATTGCTCCAGCGCAAACCTCAGAATCACCACCCGCCACGTCCAGTTGCGCTCTTCTACCCTCAGGACCTCCTGGTGATGTCACTTTGTGTGAGATCTCCACCCACTGCGTTGCGCTCACCTACGCTCAGACCCGGTGATGTCACTTTGTGTGAGATCTCCACCCACTGCGTTGCGCTCACCTACGCTCAGACCCGGTGATGTCACTTTGTGTGAGATCTCCACCCACTGCGTTGCGCTCACCTACGCTCAGACCCGGTGATGTCACTTTGTGTGAGATCTCCACCCACTGCGTTGCGCTCACCTACGCTCAGACCCGGTGATGTCACTTTGTGTGAGATCTCCACCCACTGCGTTGCGCTCACCTACGCTCAGACCCGGTGATGTCACTTTGTGTGAGATCTCCACCCACTGCGTTGCGCTCACCTACGCTCAGACCTGGTGATGTCACTTTGCGGGAGATCTCCACCCACTGCGTTGCGCTCACCTACGCTCAGACCCGGTGATGTCACTTTGTGTGAGATCTCCACCCACTGCGTTGCGCTCACCTATGCTCAGACCCGGTGATATCACTTTGCGAGAGATCTCCTCCCACTGCGTTGCGCTCACCTACGCTCAGACCCGGTGATATCACTTTGCGAGAGATCTCCTCCCACTGCGTTGCGCTCACCTACGCTCAGACCTGGTGATGTCACTTTGTGTGAGATCTCCACCCACAGCGTTGCACTCACCTACGCTCAGACCCGGTGATGTCACTTTGTGAGAGATCTCCACCCACTGCGTTGCGCTCACCTACGCTCAAACCTGGTGATGTCACTTTGTGTGAGATCTCCACCCACTGCGTTGCGCTCACCTACGCTCAGACCTGGTGATGTCACTGTGAGATCTCCACCCACTGCGTTGCGCTCACCAACGCTCAGACCTGGTGATATCACTTTGCGAGAGATCTCCACCCACTGCGTTGCGTTCACCTACGCTCAGACCCGGTGATGTCACTTTGTGAGAGATCTCCACCCACTGCGTTGCGCTCTTCTACGCTCAGACCTGGTGATGTCACTTTGTGCGAGATCTCCGCCCACTGCGTTGCGCTCACCTACGCTCAGACCTGGCAATGTCACTTTGTGAGAGATCTCCACCCACTGCGTTGCGCTCACCTACGCTCAGACCTGGTGATGTCACTTTGTGTGATATCTCCACCCACTGCGTTGTGCTCACCTACGCTCAGACCTGGTGATGTCACTGTGTGAGATCTCCACCCACTGCGTTGCGCTCACCTACGCTCAGACCTGGTGATGTCACTTTGTAAGAGATCTCCACCCACTGCGTCGCGCTCACCTACGCTCAGACCCGGTGATGTCACTTTGTGTGAGATCACCCACTGCGTTGCGCTCACCTACGCTCAGACCTGGTGATGTCACTTTGTGAGAGATCTCCACCCACTGCGTTGCGCTCACCTACGCTCAGACCTGGTGATGTCACTTTGTGTGATATCTCCACCCACTGCGTTGTGCTCACCTACGCTCAGACCTGGTGATGTCACTTTGTGTGATATCTCCACCCACTGCGTTGTGCTCACCTACGCTCAGACCTGGTGATGTCACTGTGTGAGATCTCCACCCACTGCGTTGCGCTCAACTACGCTCAGACCTGGTGATGTCACTTTGTAAGAGATCTCCACCCACTGCGTCGCGCTCACCTACGCTCAGACCCGGTGATGTCACTTTGTAAGAGATCTCCACCCACTGCGTTGCGCTCACCTACGCTCAGACCCGGTGATGTCACTTTGTGTGAGATCACCCACTGCGTTGCGCTCACCTACGCTCAGACCTGGTGATGTCACTTTGTGTGAGATCTCCACCCACTGCGTTGCGCTCACCTACGCTCAGACCTGGTGATGTCACTTTGTGAGAGATCTCCGCCCACTGCGTTGCGCTCACCTACGCTCAGACCTGGTGAAGTCACTTTGTGTGAGATCTCCGCCCACTGCGTTGCGCTCACCTACGCTCAGACCTGGTGATGTCACTTTGTGTGAGATCTCCGCCCACTGCGTTGCGCTCACCTAAGCTCAGACCCGGTGATGTCACTTTGTGTGAGATCTCCACCCACTGCGTTGCCCTCACCTACGCTCAGACCCGGTGACTTCACTTCATCATTGTGTGAGATCTCCGCCCCCGGCGCTCATTAAGAAACTCCGCTGGACCCGGGCTAAGAGGTCACGTAACCACAAATAGACACAGAAATATAGCATTTTCACTGCAATTTTTTTTTGAAGAACACAGAAATGAGAGAGAAAAGACACTGAGAATCATGAGGCGGTGGGTTGTTAGGAGTCAGTTTTCCATCTACTTCACACCTTATTGAAGTTCTCCATACTGGAAGGTGTTATGACTTCTCTGGCCACATGCTTGTCCACCCCAGCCCCTGCGAGTGCGCATGTCCTCCCATGTGAGGGCTCTCCAGGCCGCCTATTCCCCGCCACACACCCACCAATGAGGCCCCAGTGCACCTCCATACACACTGCCCCCCCCCCCCCCCCCCAATACTCATGGAGGACTCCCGCCTCAGACATAAGCAAGCCCCCCCCACACCTCCCTTCCCGGCCAGCACCGTGTCCTCGCCGTCACTTACCGCCACACACCAAGGCCGGGCCTCCTCCGTCTCAGTCCCCGCTCTCCACACTTTCCAGGGCCCGGGAGCAGACGGCGACGCTCTGGCTCTGAGAAACCAACGCGGAGCTCCGATTGGCCCGCTGCGCGCCACGTGACAACCTTTTGCCTGGGCGGGATGAACTCAAACCAGCGCCAACCGCCGCCAGTGAAACACCAACATGTGACCGTCATGGAGGGGAGGGGGAGGGGCGTAAAAGGTCGTGGAAGTGCTGAATGAAAAGTGTATCATGGTTAAAAAAAAAGAAAAGAAGTGTTCTGTTGCCCATAGCAACCAGTTATTTGTCACAGTAGTGAGTGGTGGGAGACAGTCCCTGATTTGGAGCAATGCCCCTTTGTCCCTCATTTTGGTCTGATCTATATAGTTGTATATAAAATGCACTTTTTATCTATCAAAAAGTCTTTTCCAGCGCTAAACCTTTCATCCAATTAAATTACTGCATTTGTAAATTCCAAAAGCCAATATAAAGGGATAGTAGTGGTAAAAAAAAGCACCAATCTTGTTTTTTTTGTACAATTCTCCTTTATGGGGGCGTGACAAGGGGGTGTGTCCTATGCCTCCATACTTTTACTGATAGGTGTCCCTCATTCCCATCTCAAAAAGTTGGCAGGTATGATTTAATTACCTGTGCCGCGGTTTGATCAAAGCAATCGAATAGCCATAATTTCTGATTATTCAGGTTTCAGATTTAGATTTAGATCGGATTCAATCAAGCTGAGTTGATCGGCCAAAATGATCGATTGTTTTAAATCATCCGACAGTTTCCTTCTCCCTCCATGTCCCCCCTCGGTGTTTCCTTCTCCTCCGTGTCCCCCCTCGGTGTTTCCTTCTCCTCCGTGTCCCCCTCGGTGTTTCCTTCTCCCTCCGTGTCCCCCTCGGTGTTTCCTACTCCCTCCGTGTCCCCCTCGGTGTTTCCTACTCCCTCCGTGTCCCCCTCGGTGTTTCCTTCTCCCTCCGTGTCCCCCTCGGTGTTTCCTTCTCCCTCCGTGTCCCCCTCGGTGTTTCCTTCTCCTCCGTGTCCCCCTCTGTGTTTCTTTCTCCTCCTTGTCCCCCTCTGTGTTTCCTTCTCCCTCCACGTTCGAATTTTTTTTTCTGACCGTTTTTCAGAACCCGAAAAATGCTCTGAAGCCCACACACGATCGTTTTTAATAACATAAAAAAAAACTTCATTTTTTACAACCCGAAAAATGGTCGTGTGTACGCGGCATTAGGCTGCTTTCACACTGAGGCGCTATGCAGGCACTATTGCGCTAAAAATAGCGACTGTATTGCGCCCCCGAATAGAGCCGCTGCTTTCTATACAGTGTGAAAGCCTGAGGGCTTTCACACTGGAGCGTTGCGCTCGCGGAAGGCTAAAAAAGTCCTGCCAGCCGCATTTTTGAGGCGCGGTAGGAGCGGTAAAAATACCGCTCCTATAGCGCCCCTGCCCATTGAAAACAATGGGGTAGCGCCTCCAACCCGCCCGCAAAACGCCGCACAGAGGCGTTTTTGCGGGCGGTTTTAAGCCTTTTTCGCCTGCTAGTGTGGGGTTAAAACGCTAGTGTCCAAAAATTGCGGCAAACAAAACAGTAAAACGCCGCTAAAAATTGCGGCATTTTACTGCAGGCGCACCCAGCGCTTCGGTGTGAAAGTAGCCTTAGTATCTTCAGCCCTGGTTCACATTGATGCGATTTGACATGTCAATGGCACCGTCCTAATCGGTGCGGGCACCAAGCCGATTCCCAAATGTAGTTTCTGTACTACTTTTGGCGATTTGGGGGTGTGATTTTCATTGACATCTGTGCAGAAAACCCGTAGTCAGTGTGAAGCAGGGCTTAGGCTGGGTTCGCACATGTTTGGCTGCGGTTTGCGGTCTGGAGTCCAGTGCGGTTTTGTTCAAGCGGTTTAGGTGTGAATTTTTACCTAAATTGGCACCTAAACCAGATCCAAAATCGCACAGGACCCTTTTCAGAAGTGGACTGTGGCCACCCCGGACATGTGTGAACGGGCTTTCAATTTCCATTGAAAGCCGGTCCGATTCACATGTTATGCAAATCAGATGCGGTTAAAAACGCATTTGATTCAAATATATGTGAACCGAGCCTTAGGCCGCGTACACACGAACGGTCAAGACCGATGAAAACGGACTGAAGGACCTTTTCTTTGGTCCAAACCGATCGTGTGTGGGCCCCATCGGTCAGTTAACCTTCGGTCAAAAAAATTAGAACTTGCTTTAAAATTGAACCGATGGACTGGTAATCGATAGGTCAAAACCGATCGTTAGTATGGAAAACCATTGGTTAAAAACCTGCGCATGCTCAGAATCAAGTCGACGCATGCTTGGAAGCATTGAACTTCGTTTTTTTCAGCACGTCGTTGTGTTTTACGTCACCGCGTTCTGACACGTTAGTTTTTTTAACTGATGGTGTGTAGGCGCGACGAACCATCAGTCAGCTTCATCAGTTAACCGATGACAACGGTATATAGGACACAATTCCTCCCAGTGACACCGATAGGACACAATTCCTCCCAATGACACCAACGATAGGACACAATTCCTCCTAATGACACCGATAGGACACAATTACTCCCAGTGACACCGATAGGACACAATTCCTCACAATGACACCGATAGGACACAATTCCTCCCAATGACACCGATAGGACACAATTCCTCCCAATGACACCGATAGGACACAATTCCTCCCAGTGACACCGATAGGACACAATTCCTCCCAGTGACACCGATAGGACACAATTCCTCCCAATGACACCGATAGGGCACAATTCCTCCCAGTGACAGCGATAGGACACAATTCCTCCCAGTGACACCAACAGGACACAATTCCTCCCAATGACACCGATAGGACATAATTCCTCCCAGTGACACCAACGATAGGACACAATTCCTCCCAGTGACACCGAAAGGACACAATTCCTCCTAATGACACCAACGATAGGACACAATTCCTCCCAGTGACACCGAAAGGACACAATTCCTCCCAGTGACACCGATAGGACACAATTCCTCCCAGTGACACCGAAAGGACACAATTCCTCCCAGTGAAACCGAAAGGACACAATTCCTCCCAGTGACACCAATAGGACACAATTCCTCCCAGTGACACCAACAATAGGACACAATTCCTCCAAATTACACTGATAGGACACAATTGCTCCCAATGAAACTGATAGAACACAATTCCTCCCAAAGACACTGATGGGACAAAATTCTTCCCAATGACACCAACAATAGGACACAATTCCTCGAAATGACACCAACAATGGGACTCAATTGCTCCCAATGACACCAACAATGGGACACATTTCCTCCCAATGACACCAATGATGGGACTCAATTGCTCCCAATGACACCGATAGGACACAATTCCTCCCAATGACACTGATAGAACAAAATTCTTCCCAATGACACCGAAAGGACACAATTCCTCCCAATGACACCAATGATGGGGACATTGTTTTTTTCCTGTAGATGTTGGGACCTTTTCTACTCCTAAAGGCCACAGTCCAGCCTCCCAAAAGTCTGAATGACGGAAAACTGGTCCTTTGATTAGAAAGTTTGAAGACCCCTGCTCTTACACTATCACCTCTTTGCACCCTCCCCATGGTCTTCTTTTTGGTCTTCACAAAAATGGCGGTCTTCACAAAAATGGCGTCCTTGGTGCAGACATATTCCACAGCGTCTAGAGCGTCTAGCCTGGAAAGCCATATCCGGACATGGACGTCACTTCCGGGGCAGGTCAGAGGACGGGCTCGTCATCCTAGTAGACCTGTGATCCTGGAATCTTCCAGCACGGGGCTCCCCCCGCCAGTGCCCGGAGAATGAACCAAGCCAAACGGAAAGAGGAGCCGGCTGTGTCCAATGGAGGGGTGAAGGTGAAAGTGTCCCCCTGGAGCAAAGCCCTGCGAGGAGACGCCGCCTGGGAGGACAAGGTACTCAGCCATACACATGTCACCGGCCATACACTGCCTGGGCTCTGTGTAGGAGAGGACACTGGTGACTGCACACAGCCAATGGGGTGATGTCCTGATCTGATCCATAGGAGGCATTGTCTGGGGTCACCATGGGGTCACTATACAGCATGCTTGGAGAGGGATAGAATGACTCTGCTGCATGTTCTGCACCTGCTAGATGGCCATATACATTACAATCCGTGCAACTATACAATCTGATTGTACGACCTCCTTCAGATCTACCAACAACTATAACATTCACAGGCCCGTTCACACTAGCAATGTAACGACTTCAATACCGGGCACTTAACCCCCCTCCTCCTGCCCAGGCCACAATGAATGACAATTGTGCTGCACCCGAACTAAATTTGTATCATGGGCCTATCAGTGCTGCCGCATCAGTGGCTTTCTTTGGGTGGCATTTAATCCCTGCTGTTTTTTATAATTTTTTTCTAAACAAAACAAAAAATGGGGGGTTCTTAGTTTCTGTTATAAAATTTTCAAATAAGTAATTTTTCTCCTGCACTGGTGGTGCGGCGGCACTGCTGGGCGCTGGTAAGGCGGCGGCACTAATAGGGCGGCGGCACTGATGGGCAGTAAGGTGGCGGTGCTAATAGGGAGGCTGCTCTGATGGGCAGTGAGGCGTCGACACTGATGGGCGGTACTAATAGGGCGGCTGCAGTGAGGCGGCGGCACTGATTGGCAGCTGCAATGATGGGCATTGAGGCCAGGGCACTGATGGGCTGATTATCTGTGTAAATGTCCCCTGTCACGCTTCCTGGTTACCAGCTGCCCTGTCTTCACCCTATGACTGCTGGGCGCTGGTGAGGCGGCGTCACTGCTGGGCGCTGGTGAGGCGGCGACACTGCTGGGCGCTGGTAAGGCGGCGACACTGCTGGGCGCTGTTAAGGCGGCGACACTGCTGGGCGCTGTTAAGGCGGCGACACTGCTGGGCGCTGTTAAGGCGGCGACACTGCTGGGCGCTGTTAAGGCGGCGACACTGCTGGGCGCTGTTAAGGCGGCGACACTGCTGGGCGCTGTTAAGGCGGCGACACTGCTGGGCGCTGTTAAGGCGGCGTCACTGCTGGCGCTGGTAAGGCGGCGTCACTGCTGGGTGCTGGTAAGGCGGCGGCACTAATAGGGCTGGGCACTGATGGGCAGTAAGCCGGCGGTGCTAATAGGGCGGATGCTCTGATGGGCAGTGAGGCGGTGACACTGATGGGCGGTACTAATAGGGCGGCTGCACTGATGGGCAGTGAGGCGGCGGCACTGATGGGCAGCTGCAATGATGGGCATTGAGGCCGGGGCACTGATGGGCTGCACTGATTATCTGTGTAAATGTCCCCTGTCACGCTTCCTGGTTACCAGCTGCCCTGTCTTCACCCTATGACTGCTGGGCGCTGGTAAGGCGGCGTCACTGCTGGGCGCTGGTAAGGCGGCGGCACTGCTGGGCAGTAAGGCGGTGGTGCTAATAGGGCGGCTGCACTGATGGGCAGTGAGGCGGCGGCACTGATGGTCGGCTGCAATGATGGGCAGTGAGGCGGAGGCACTGATGGGCAGCTGCAATGATGGGCATTGAGGCCAGGGCACTGATGGGCTGCACTGATTATCTGTGTAAATGTCCCCTGTCACGCTTGCCCTGTCTTCACCCAATGACAGCGCGGGAGGAAAGGAATGCAGATAGCGGACATGTTTGTTTACATGTGGTCAGCTGTGTCCGAAGGATGCGCACGGTTCTGGGAAGATGTTCATGGACACCCTCCCAGTACGAGAGCGCAACGTTGTAACCGTCTTTCGACTGTAGCGCGGGAGGGGGTTAAAAAGTGCAGTATTGCGCACACACACAGGGCAGCCCCAGCACTTGAATGGCGAGTCCGATGTGCGTTTGTTCCAAAGAAGCTGTAGGACCAAATTCTAGCCTGGAGCCAGGTGCTTTTTTATCCGCCCATTTTCCTGCGATTCCCATGCCGCAATCCCAGCAAAATTGCGTTGTTTGGAGTGCCGATCAGAAATGAACGTACACAAATGTGCGTTTTACCCCAATTGAAAGTTGTAGGCGGGATCTCCGCGATTCCAAACCGCCGATATGTGAACGGGACCTAAAAGCCGGTGCGATTGGCTACACATTGAAGTGCGTTGTGCAGGTTTGTCCTCCCATTAACTAGTTTTGGTAAAACAATTGCTCTTGTAAACGAGCCCCTAGGGTTTATTTAGATGTGTGAATCTCATTAACGTGCCCATTGCAGCAGCATGGGTTCTCAACCTGCGGCCCTCCAGCTGCTGCAGAACTACAAGTCCCATCATGCCTCAGCCTTTGGAAGTCATGCTTGTAACTGTGCATCATGGGACTTGTAGTTCTGCAGCAGCTGGAGGGCCGCAGGTTGAGCACCCATGCAGTAAAGGATATGTTCACCTTTAGTAACATGTTCTATGTTACACTCCTATTCGTATGCTACTAAAGCACCTGTCCACACCCAAACCTGACCCCCCCCCCCCCCCATTGTGACAGCAGGTGGAGGGATCTTCTTGTATGGGGTTGGGGGAGGGTGCAAAATTGCCACTTACAAAGGAATCGGCACAAAGCATACATCCTTCTGACTGCAAGTTATGTCCCTTGTGCTGATTTGTTTATTTTTTTTGGTTTTTATTTCAACTACACTTGGGCTCTAAGAGCCCATTCACACAGGTCCGACTTCAAGTCGCGCTGCATGAAGAAACCAATGTAAGTGAATGGCGCCGTCTTAATGCAATCTACTGCAGTCGCTCCGACTTGAAAAAAGGTTCCTGTACTACTTCAATCCGACTTCTAGGCGACTTGTACCCATTGATTTCAATGGAAGTCGCTTCCATAGTCGGATCCCCGTTCATAGTGAGGCAACTTTACAGTGTGAACCTGTTCTAAGGCAAACCCTTCCCTCCCACAGGGGAACTCCACCACAAATTTTAAATAAAAAACCGGCATGGGTTCCCCCTCCAAGAGCATACCAGGCCCTTATCCGAGCATGCAGCCCGGCCGGTCAGGAAAGGGGGTGGGGACAAACGAGCCCCCCCTCCTGAACCGTACCAGGCCGCATGCCCTCAACATGGGGGGGGGGGTTGGAGCAGGGGGGCTCCCTTTGGGCCCCCCCACCCCAAAGCACCTTGTCCCCCATGTTGATGGGGACAAGGGCCTCTTCCCGACAACCCTGGCCAGATTATCGGAATCTGGAAGCCCCCTTTAATAAGGGGGCCCCCAGATCCCGGCCCCCCACCCTATGTGAATAAATATGTATCGTACCCCTACCCATTCACCCAGTCAATCCGACTTCTAGGCGACTTGTACCCATTGATTTCAATGGAAGTCGCTTCCATAGTCGGATCCCCGTTCATAGTGAGGCAACTTTACAGGAAGTCGCCCCAGTGTGAACCTGTTCTAAGGCAAACCCTTCCCTCCCACAGGGGAACTCCACCACAAATTTTAAATAAAAAACCGGCATGGGTTCCCCCTCCAAGAGCATACCAGGCCCTTATCCGAGCATGCAGCCCGGCCGGTCAGGAAAGGGGGTGGGGACAAACGAGCCCCCCCTCCTGAACCGTACCAGGCCGCATGCCCTCAACATGGGGGGGGGGGGGGTGGAGCAGGGGGGCTCCCTTTGGGCCCCCCCACCCCAAAGCACCTTGTCCCCCATGTTGATGGGGACAAGGGCCTCTTCCCGACAACCCTGGCCAGATTATCGGAATCTGGAAGCCCCCTTTAATAAGGGGGCCCCCAGATCCCGGCCCCCCACCCTATGTGAATAAATATGTATCGTACCCCTACCCATTCACCTGGGGGGGGGAAAAGTGTCGAGAAAAAAAAACACACTAGACAAGTAGACAGGTTTTTAAAGTAATTTTATTAGGCAGCTCCGGGGCTCTTCTTCCGACTTCGGGGGTCTTCCGATTTCTCCGGTTCTTTCTCCCTTCATTGGCTGACAGCTGATCACATGGTAAGCAGCCCGGATTGGTCCCTTACTCCAATCTGTGATCAACCGAGTCTCATTGATCACAAAGCGTGCCGCATGCAGGCAGCTCATGCACGGGAGGACATCTATTGACGCCCTCCCGGCAATTTATATAAAATAATATTAATTTAGTCTAATAAAATGTTTTAGTCAACGAAATTAACACTGGTTCATACCTCAATACCATAAATTATAAGGTATTCGATTTTTCACTCCCGCAGTACATAATGAGTTTGGAAATTGTAGAGAAATGTTAACTAATGCATTTGATTTTTTTTTTTTTAACGACTAAAATTAGTTTTAGTCGACTAAAATGTACTGGAGATAACTAAAACAATTGCGGAAGACTAAAATGGGACTAAAACTAAAATGGCATTTTAGTCCCAAGACTTATGCCGCGTACACACGATCGGTTAAACCGATGAGAATGGTCTGATGGATCGTTTTCATCGGTCCAAACCGATCCTGTGTGGGCGCCATCGGTTATTTATCCATCGGTTAAAAAAAAGCCAACTTGTTTTGAATTTAACCGATGGATTCCTAACCGATAGAAAAAAAAGATCGTTAGTAGGCACAACCATCGGTTATAAATCCACGCATGCTCAGAATCAAGTCGACGCATGCTTGGAAGCATTGAACTTCGTTTTTTTCAGCACGTCGTTGTGTTTTACATCACCGCGTTCTGACACAATCGTTTTTTAACTGATGGTGTGTAGGCGCGACGGACCATCAGTCAGCTTCATCCGTTAACCAATGAAAACGGTCCATCAGACTGTTTTCATCGGATGGACCGATCGCGTGTACAGGGCTTAAGACTAAATCGAAAATTAAAGTGGAGGTCCACCCTAAAAAAAATAGGAAAAAAACAAATAGAAAAAAAAAATGTTTTACGTACCAAAAATTGCGGTTGCTATGCGGATCTTCCTAATCTGCCTCTTCCTAGTCCGCGGCTGGTCTTCATCCTCACGTTGTCTTCTGGGGAATGGTGCGCGCTTCCTTCTGGGAACTGTGTGTATCCCAGAGAGCGCATGCGCAGTAGGAAATGGGCAGTGAAGCCGCAAGGCTCCACTGCTCGTTTTCCTTAGTGAGCATGGCAGTGCCAGGAGATGCAACGATCGAGGGATCGGCCTCGTGGGCCGACATCGTGGGCGCCTAGGACAGGTAAGTCAGCAGCTACAGTGTTGTGTAGCTGCTGACTTTAAAAAAAAAAAAAAACGCGGGTGGAACTTCGCTTTAACACTGCTGCCATGAATGGTTGGTGAATGTCGTATTTCTATAAAACGCCCCATTAGTAAATAATGTGGAGGGGAAAAAAAAATGTTTCTTTGCATTTCAGAAGTAATTGAACATTTCTTCAGTAAGATTTGAGTTCATTGGTCTTGTGCATCCCATAAATAGGATTATATGTACACACCGGGATTACTGACAGGCGCTGACTCGGCATGTCTCACCTGCAGCTGTTGCACCAGAATTACACCGAGCCGTGACAACTGTCTTACACAATCGATCACACAAACTTTTCATGTATGTATATATATATATATATATATATATTACATCCTTTCCTTTTCTCTCCCTTACAGGATGAATTCCTCGATGTCATCTACTGGATGCGGCAGATCCTGGCCATTATATTGGGGGTGATATGGGGGATCGCTCCTCTGAAGGGATTTGTGGGAATAGCTATGTAAGTATTTTTCCGACTGTGGGCTGACAATCCGATGAATGTATGACAGTTTACAGACTGTGAGCAACTGTTTGCATAGCTAAAGCCAAGTGACAGGTTCACTTTAAGAGCTCATGTACGCTGCAGCTCAAAGAAGCGGCACCCATTGTTTCTGCCTAGAAACTCCCCTCCATGTTAACCAATGTGTCCATGCACACTAGGGCTTTTTCAAGCTCCTACAGGCAGAAAAACCCAAAGAACTAAAAAAAAAAAAACACTCGTTCCAGCTTTTTTTGCAAAAATAAAGGCTTTTTTTCTTATTTTTTTGCAATATAAAAAAAATAAAAATAGCCAGTGGTGATCAAATGCCACCAAAAGAACGCTCTATTTTTGTAATATATATATATATATATATTTATTTATTTATTTATTTATTTATTTATTTAGGTACCGTGTTGCATGACTGAGGAAACCGCCAGTTAAAGTAGCACAGTGCTAAATGGCAAAAAATGGCCTGGTCATGAAGGGGGTAAAATATTCCAGGGCTGAAGTGGTTAAAAATACCCATTGAAGAAGATTAATGGGAATAATAAAAATAAACAGACATACTCGTCATACTTTTGCTTTGGGCTAATGCTGCAGCTGTCCTATGCCGGCTCTAAGACCACTGATTAGTCAGCTCTGGGTCTGTTGGCAAAGATCATCCCACCCTACTCCTCTAGTGTCACTGGGCACGGGGCAGCTATAACCTTGGGATGTTTTTTTAAAAACCGCCATACTGTCCCTGGTTTTACTGAGGCTGGCAACCCTGCTTATAGATGTTTACGCAATAAAAGTGATTAAAAAAAGTAAAACAGTAGTGTAGGGAAAAAAAAGCCCCCCCCCCCCCCCCCCCCTCTGAGAGCACATGTCGGTCCTGCACGCACACAGACAGTGATCGCCCCACACATGTGGGGTATCACCACATGTGATCATGGGCAGTTATTCTAGTGCCAGACATCCTCTGTACATCTAAAGTGGTAACCTGTAAAAAGCTTTTAAAGCGTCGCCAATAGATAGTAAAATCTACGTAATTTGTTGCCTTTTCATGGGAGTGCGCAACTTTAAAGAGTGACATATTTGGTATCTATTCACTCGGCATAACATCATCTTCATCATATTTTACCAAAAAATTGGGTTATGTATTGTCTTTTTTACAATAACATTTTTTTTTTGTGTGTATTATTTTTTTTTTTTTTTTATTTTTTTTTTTTAACTAAATTTGTGTTTGGAAAAACAACTGTGCAAATACTGTGTGACATAAAAAATGTAAACACCCCCAATTTATTCTCGAAGGCCTCTGCTTCAAAAAAAAAAAAAATACGACAGAAAAGGCCTAAAGCTAAAGTGGTTAAGGATATTTTTATGCATCAATAGGAAAGATCCTCTTCAATATAAAAGACATTTATGAATAAAAGTGGAGTTCCACCCATAAATATAACATTACATCAGTAGTTTTAAAAAAAATGTCATTAGTCCTTTACGATTTTTTTTTTTTTTTTTTGCCTTCAAAGTGTTGTTGCTAGGCAGAATAGTTAATCTTCCCACTTCCTGCACCTAGGTGCTTAAAGCGGCATTCCACCCGCAATTATTATTTTTTTTAAAGTCAGCAGCTACTAACAGTGTAGCTGCTGACATTTACTAAGGACACTTACCTTGTCCTACGTGCCCGCGCTGATGGGCCCCCCCCGATGCCGATCCCACGATCGATGCAGGTCCCGCGCCGCCATTCACACTAGGGGAAACAGGCAGTGAAGCCTTACGGCTTCACTGCCCATTTCCTACTACGCCTGTGTGAGTCTCGTGCCGGCTTGTGAATGGGCGGCTGCTCTCTGAGAACACACACAGTTCCCAGAAAGCAGCGCGCCCCATTCACAAGAAGAAGAAGAAAAAATTCCGCGGTGCCGAAGAGGCAGATTACGGACTTCCGCATAGCAACAGGTATTTCGGGTGAGTATAATTTTTTTTTTTTTTTTCACTTTTATTTTATTTTATTTTTTTAATACTTTTGGCCAAATGTTGTTTTCCTGGGTGGAACTCCGCTTTAATGCTTCCTAACCTACACCGCACAGACTCCTGGGAATGTAGTGGGTGTAACTTTCCAGGAGTCTGTGCACTCCCCAGTCTCAAAGAATCATGTGACTTGGACAGCACAGGTGCTGAAACCTGATCTGACACTGCTTGTGCAGCACTGAGCATGTTCGAGATCTGAAAGGCTAAAATCCAGGAAGTCATTCAGTCTGGCTTCATGATGCCCACACTCAAGATGGCCCCAGTCAATTTCTATTTTATAAAGTGTCTAAATGCTGTAACAACCTAACAAAACTGACCTTAGTTTACAGACTAACTTTACTAGAATACATTAAGCTTGTGTATTACAGGGGTATTTATATTTAAATATGAAATTGTGGCCGGAACTCCGCTTTAAGGATGTGTACAGTTTTTTGGGTTTAATCCATACTCCTTCTTATTTTCTTCTAGTTTCTGCCTAATAAATGCCGGAGTACTATACCTATATTTTAGCAGCTTTCAACATGTAGACGAAGAAGAGTATGGAGGGACCTGGGAGCTAACAAAGGAGGGATTCATGACGTCGTTTGCCCTATTTTTGGTATGTGTCGTTGTTTTCTGTATTTGGCAATGAGCCTTCAGACCTCTGGGTATGCCATTTTGTTTTACTACAGCAGTATAAGATTTACAAAAACATTCTTGAAATATATTAGAAAAGATATTTGAAATGTTTTTTAGTCCTTTAAAACCAGCCTGCCAAGGCCCTCATCAAAGCTTTGAACAAGTGCGTTGCCCCTTTAAAACAATGTGAAATAAAGTGCCAGTGCACATAAACATCACCGAAAATATAAAAATAAGTATTTACCACTTAAGACCCGGACCATTACGCAGGTAAAGGACCTGGCCAGTTTTTGCGATTCGGCACTGCGTCGCTTTAACTGACAATTGTGCGACGTGGCTCCCAAACAAAATTGGCGTCCTTTTTTCCCACAAATAGGGCTTTCTTTTGGTGGTATTTGATCACCTCTGCGGTTTTTTATTTTTTGCGCTATAAACAAAAATAGAGCGACAGTTTTGAAAAAAAAAACAATATTTTTTACTTTTTGCTATAATAAATACCCCCAAAAAAGATATAAAAAAACATTTATTTTTTTCCTCCGTTTAGGCCGATACGTATTCTTCTACATATTTTTGGTAAAAAAAAAACGCAATAAGCGTTTATCGATTTGGTTTGCGCAAAATTTATAGCGTTTACAAAATAGGGGATAGTTTTATTGCATTTTTATTAATAATTTTTTTTTTTTTTACTACTAATGGCGGCAATCGGCTTTTTTTTTTTCTTCTCGTGACTGCGGCATTATGGCGGATACATCGGACAATTTTAACGCATTTTTGGGACCATTTTCATTTTCACAGCAACGATCAATGACGGCGCCACAGTGAAGCACGGGGAAGCCGTGTTTACACACAGCTTTCCCCGTTCTTCAGCTCCGGGGACCGATCGCGGGACTCCGGCGGCGATCGGGTCCCGCGGTCACGGAGCTTCGGACCAGGTCGCGCGCCCGCGACCAACAGCTGGGCACTTAGAGGACATACAGGTACGTGCTTGTGCCCAGCAGTGCCATTGTGACGACTTATATGTGCAGGAGGCGGTCCTTAAGTGGTTAAAGTGCAAACAAGACCAAAGTGCAAGTGAAGAATATCAAAACTCTAAGGCCGGGTTCACACCTATGCGAATTGAGTGCGGCTTAAACTGCATCCAATTTGCATAACATTATTAAATGCATTGATTTTAATGAGGCTGGTTCACATATGTGCGATGCTTTCGCACTGCGCATTGCCCAAAAAATGTGTGCGTTTTCTAGGCATTGCGGTGCGGCTCAGGTGCGAATTCGGGCCCATTATCTTCTATGGGCACGCATCTGATTCGCAGATGTGTTCAGTTCTCATCAGGATTTTTCTCCTTCTCCTCAATACACTTGTGTGTGTGTGTGTGTGTGTGTGTGTATATATACAGGAGATAATCCGCTGAACAGCTCTCTTATCTCTTTGCAGAGATAAGAGCTGGAATTCGCACCGCACAAGGTCTTAAATGGCTCAATTGCACCAAGGTTATCTAGGGGTAATACAGCCGACATCAAAGCTCATCCAGACTCCATACAAATGAAGCCAGGGGATAGTCCATATGGGGAATAAAGTAGAGGCATTACATAGTGTAGTATAATTTGACAACAGGTTTATTAAAACAGAAAGGTACTCGCATATAAGACATTGAACAGCTGAACTCAACCACTCATCGAGCGGACATGACACTCCGCCCTATGTGTTTCGTCACTATAGGCGTCAAGGGGCTCAGGATCATGCCCTTACCTCTGTAGGTGATTGGCTGTCGCTGCCCATGCAAGGTGCAACAGTCTGTGGATTTGAAGGCCCTGCTCTTTTTCCTACGTCCTCCTTCTTCTTTTTTTTTTTTTTTTTTCTTTTTTTTTTTATGGCTTCCAGAATGGATCAGAATGATTCTGATTGGTCATTTGCTGGTATGTCACCATTTTGACCAATAATTATTTTTTGGAAAGACTGGGACAAAGGCAGGCCTTTAAAATACCCAGATCACTGCACCAGTTGCATGGGCGGTGACTGCTAATCGCCCATGGAGGTAAGTGCAGCAACTTACTGGAGGTGGGTGCACACTTTACAAAAAAAAAAAAGGTGAACTTACACTTTAACAAGCATTCTAAGCAACCATTCATTAACAGATGTGCACTAAAAATGGGCCTCTGTGTGACTGTTCAGACAGTTGTTGTACAAGATATTGTACAAAATTATTACTCCATAATATTAAAAACTTTTTTTATTTTTAAGAAATGACAGTTGTTTTTAGCCAAGTCTATTGAGGTTTGAAAATGATACTTGCATTGCTCATTTAGAGAGGTTTGTGTTAAAGTGGACCCAAGCCCACCTGAAGTGGCTGGCGTCATAGCTGGTCACATGCACCATCATGGTAACGGCTGGTAAGTGCTGTTTATGACCGTAAATTTATAGGAGGGGTCAGAATGGTCCAACCTCTATATAGCTTTGCAGATTGAGCCGGTTTGTCTTGACGTGTATTTCCACTTTTGCAGCCAAACTGGGAGAATTCCTGCATCATATTTATTACATCTTCACATTGCATAACTTTAAAAACATTGGGCCAGATTCACAGCGGAGATACGCCGTCGTATCTCTCAGAGTATCTATGCGACTGATTCATAGAATCAGTTACGCATAGATAGCCCCTAGATCCGACAGGTGTAATTGCTTTACACTGTCGGATCTTAGGATGCAATACCGCGGCCGCCGCTGGGGGGAGTTTGCGTCGTATTTCAGCGTCGGGTATGCAAATTAGCAGTTACGGCGATCCACGGCGGTTTTTCACGTTCAGTACGTCGTCGCTAGTCTAGTTTCCCGTCGCAATTTTAGTCGTCATTTTACTTGCCCTAACTTTACACAGCACACTTATGTGCTGTATAAAGTATGGCCGTCGTTCCCGCGTTGAAATTTAAAAATGTTTTCTTCTTGCGTAAGACGTCCGGGAATACGAAAGTACGCTACGCACGTCGCCGTTAGAAAAAATGACGTCACTTCGTGCAAAGCACGGCGGGAATTTCAAAACAGAGCATGCGCAGTAGGTCCGGCGCGGGAGCGCGCCTAATTTAAATGGCACACGCCCCTTTGAATTACGCAGGCTTACGCCGGAGGCCGCCGGCGTAAGTTTTCACGCAAGTGCTTGGTGAATCGGGCACTTGCGATGAAAACTTGCGGCGGTGTAGCGATTCTACGTGAATCTGGCCCATTGTACCTTGCCTTTTTGTTATGCTCTTTTCTGGAAACTCCTGTGTGTGTGTGTGTGTGTGTGTGTGTATATAATGTGTGTGTGTGTGTGTGTGTGTTTTATGTGGAGCAGTTTGCTATTATTAAAGGAGTAGTGTGCCATTTGGGGGGGGGGACACCTACTCGCCTCCATGCTGTAGCATTGTTGTGAAGCTATAACTGTCCCACGTTGGCTGTAAGATCGCGAACCGAGTGATCACATGACTACTAATCGCTCAATTCTTGGTCGGCTGGGAAAGGAGAGCAGGGACTGTTGGTCACCTCTCTTAGCTCTGCTCCTTCAGCACTCATTGGAGCTTTGGGGGGCAGAAGCAACAGCCCGCTCTTAAGAGTTGTACACACGATCGGATTTCCATCGGACAAATACGTGGAATTTTGTGCAAAGGGCGTTCTGCATACAGACGGCAGAACTTTTTTTTATTTATTTTTTTTTTTTTTGCTCTTTAGCGCCACACTTTGGGCAACTTCTGCTAATGTTGTCTTTAGGGCCGAAACAACGAATCGATTAAGAAATTAATCGATTACCATTTTCATAATCGATTAATCGACCAGTAACATAATGGGGTTATCCCCCGCTACCTGTCCAAATGGGGGGAGCATGGGCCGGTGCATCTGTAACCAGTTACGCCCTGAATATGGGTGTAACATGTTACAAAAGGTAAACATGTCCTTTTAAGTTTTTTTTTTAACGTTAATTCATTCTCTGCATTATTGTAAAAAAACACCTATGCAGCTTCCACCCCCCTTATACTTACCTGACCTCAATCTCCATCCAATGCTGTGCCCAAGACCAGCAGCTCTCCCTCTCCTCACAGGGCAGAGTCATAGCGCCGGGAGCCATTACTTCCTGCGGCTGTTGATCTAATTCTGTGACAAGGCGCCAGGGCCAAGCCACGCTGTGTGTCTTAAGGCGCAGACAGGGAGGCTCGGGACTGGGCCTACATGGGTGCCCCCATAGGAAGCCGCTTCCTGTGGGGGCACTCGAAGAGGAGTAGCCACAAGCACTGGGGGGAGGTACCCCAGAAAGGGAAGATTGGGGCTGCCCTGTGCTGCTTCTGTTGCACAGAACAGGCGAGTATAACCTCTTTATTATTTGAAGAAGAAAAAAACACAGCTTTGCAATTACTTTAACATATGGCTCCCTACAGTTGTGGGCCCTGGGACGTATGGCTCCCTACAATTGTGGGCCCCTGGGACGTATGGCTCCCTACAGTTGTGGGCCCCTGGGACGTATGGCTCCCTACAGTTGTGGGCCCCTGGGACGTATGGCTCCCTACAGTTGTGGGCCCCTGGGACGTATGGCTCCCTACAGTTGTGGGCCCCTGGGACGTATGGCTCCCTACAGTTGTGGGCCCCTGGGACGTATGGCTCCCTACAGTTGTGGGCCCCTGGGACGTATGGCTCCCTACAGTTGTGGGCCCCTGGGACGTATGGCTCCCTGCAGTTGGCTAAAAAGATCATAGTTATCAGTGGTTACTCATCTGAGAGACAGAAATGGATCATGTCCTAAAGAACCTCTAGCAACCTCTGAAGGAACCCTGCTTGAGAGACTGGCTTTCTTTGTCTATGGTGGATTGCTGTAGGTTAGGAAAAATAATTACTGTGACCACAAGATGGTGCTATGCTACATACTTTGTTCACACTGTTGATCCCTTACATGTAACTTAAGCCACTCTGCTGTAAATGCTTGTATATCTGTGTAAATATCTATTCAGCAAGGACCAGTTCACACCACATGCAGTCCAGTGCGTTTTTTCGTTTTTTTTTCTGCATCAAAAACGCATGGATAGTAGGTTATATGGTTTTTCAATGGCACACCAGTGTGGTCAGTTACAAGGTTTTCCAGTTCCAGAAAAAAAAACATGCTGCATTTTTCCTGCACTGGACTGTACTGGAAAGCAGTAAAACGCATAAACGCACTGGAATGCATCAAAAATGCACCAGAACATAGTAAAAAGGGGTGGATGGTTGCATGAAGGGGGTGGATTTTTAAGTGATGGGGGCGGAATTTTTATCGAACTAACAAAACGAACAAAGCTGCAAAAGAAATCTTCTATCCAATATAGAAAAAGCCGCCCTTCAATTGACTAAACACGCCCTGCAATCGTCCAGAAAGAATGGCAGATAAAGATTCATTTTTCAGATTTCTTTGGCCATCGATAAAAATTCCGCACTCTGCGCTGCCCATCATTTAAAAATCCGCCCCTCACCTACATGAACGTGCCTCGGCAACACGAGACAACAGCTGATCATAAACTCAGCTGTTCTGTGGCATGCGCAGTTCCACCCGGTCATTTCTCGATGGGGGCACTTCTCTACAGGACACCGGCAACACTCTGTTTCTGGGGATGGAGGTGCATGCAATCTGTGACGTGCTTTGTCCTTGTAGCCAGTTGCTTGATCTAAGCACTGCCACATGCCCAAGGGAGTGACATCACTGATCCCCCCATTTAGCCAACACCCCTCATTCTAATACCACTTACAACAGAGGAGGAAGTGCAGGTAAAGTGGGAGTAAGGGGTCAGGGTGCCATTTGCCATGTAAGGGCAAGGTGACAGTTTCTTTGAAGTCTTTAACAAAGCTGACTGATAACTATACAAATGCTTTGTTACAGCTTTCTGTACACATCGCTTTATGCAAACTGATGCCCATGTGTACAAGGCCTAATAGTAACCTTGAGTGATAACTAGTATCCTGCAGATATAGCTTTAGACCCTATTCAAACTTGTGAATGGGACCGTTATTGATCACATGATCTAAGGCCAAGCATTTCAGGTAATCAATCCATGAATAATTACTTGCAAGTGGCCATGATTAGCTACAGGAGCTTGTCGGCCTTCCATTGCTTTCAATGGGGCTGCCTCCAACAGCTTATCGCCAGGAACCCCCACTGGGTCTTCTGCATTTAATCGGTATTGACCACATTCCCAAGTGTGAAGAAGCCCATAGCCAGAGCAATTTTTTTTTCCTGCAGCCACGGGTTTCCCCATTAACACAGATGGTATTGACAGGGAAATCCCGCCTGCTATCAAGCTATTGTGTTCTCCCTGCAGAGGGGGGGGAGGGGGCCGCGGAAGCCATCCCCACCGGGATAAGATGGGGATTATTGCTAGCGGCTATACAAGCCGCTTGCAATAATCGCATGTAAAATCAAGCAGGCTGGATGTACCCAAGTTGATAAATTAAACATTTTGGGTACATTCAGCCTGCCCATGCATGGTTCAAATCTGTGCCGGGTTCCTCCGGAAACGTCTATAGCCAGCTTTAGTAATGCATCAAAAACCAATTGCAAAATAGGTATAACAGTATATAAGTACGTGCAGCACTATATATAATAGTAATAAACAAAACGGAAGTTGTACAACAACAATGATAATCGTATACAACATTAATGGTGATAATGTGATCAAATGAGCAAGTACAGTATATAATGGTGAATAAAGTCCAAAGTGTAGAAAGTAATCTGAACCAGTCCCAAACGTCAATCAAGAGATCACCCGAAATTATGTCTGTGTTTAGCAAAAGATGATCCGTAAGCAATGACTTCATTCTGTCTTCCACCACATTTAAATGGTATGCGCTTACCAGAACGCATGGACCCTTATATTAAGTCAAATGTGCTTGTGTAACGGAAGACTGCCACTTGATAGAACTTTCACTACTGGAAAGGACTCCTTCAAAGCAATTTTTCTGTGGGTTACCAGGGTAATCTGCCACCAACATCCCATAATATCAGCATATGTAAAGGAACATGGGACAAAACTCCATAGTGTAAAACCGTTTAGTAACTTTTTAAAATAAACTTTACTTAAACACTCATTATATGCAGTTAACAGCGAGGTATATACACTCAGTCCAGGGATCGTGAAGGACACTTGCTGGATCCAAGTACGCAATGACATCAGACTCCACTGACGCGTTTCGTCATAACTGACGTCGTCTGGGGCTGACGACACAAGCACATTTTGACTCATTTTACTTTGAGAGTCCACACGTTCTGGTAAGCTCATACCATTTAAATGTGGTGATGAAACACTGAGGTCACAACTTGCAGATCATCTTTTGCACAACATAGACATACTTTTGGGTGATCTCTTATTGGGACATGTTCAGTTAAATTTCTACACTTTTGGACTTTATTCACTTTACCATTATACACTTGCTTATTCTATCACTGTTATGTTGTATACCAGGGGTAGGCAATCTTAAAGAGGTGGAGATCTACCTGAACAACATGGGAGAAGTCAAAGTTCACCAGGCATAGTGTTGCCCAGTGTCACCTCCTCACACCCGATTTCAATCGAATTGCCATACTACCGTGTCAGTCAGTCGCATGCATTGCACGGCAATTGTGGGTTTAAATCAGGTGGTGAGGAGGCAACATTTCGCCGCCTCAATACATGTTGAACATACTCGGATCACTTTTCAGAGGAGCAGCAGTGCTTGCTGCAGTTGTGAATAAGCCCTTGGTTGCATTCCACAGCAGCACCCTTAGGGCTCATTCATACGTAAAGTTGGGGGGAGGAGGTTGAGTTTACTGCGCCCCCCCCATCCCTACCTCCTTTAGCGTTTGAGGCAGCTTTAAACCCTTGTTTGCTGTACTGTATAAGGTTGCAGGGCACTTGCAGAGTGGTCTCCATCACTCAAATAAGTCATACTTGGCAGGTGCTACACCCAATGATCATGACAGGGCATATAACTTCTGCTAGAGCTGCAATATTTGTATACAGTGCTACAAAGGAGGCATTGGCTTATGCAGCTCTTGTTTCCTACTACAGCTCTAACTTTACAAGTAGTGCCTCTGCATTGCACTTCGGAATGGCCCAGACCGCGATCTACCAGTTACCTGTCTGCAAACTTATATATATATATATATATATATATATATATATATATATATATATATATATATATATATATATATATATATATATATATACATACATACATACATACATACATACATACATACATACATACATACATACATACATACATACATACTGAAAATGCCCCCCTCTGCTTATACTCGAGTTAGCTTTTTGCGCCTGATCTCCCGGACTTTGCGGACCCGGTAGTATCGACCGGCCGTAGGTCACCTGAACCCCTTGGCACACATGTAGCCCCACTCTTCCTCTACAAGTGTGCAAAGTTTGTTGGCTGGGGAGCACCAATTTTTCAAAGAGACTTCTATAGACTCCCATGTTAAACGGTAATTTCTCCAGTGACTTTGGGGACCCAAACTAGGCACATGTATAGCTCCATGTTAAACGTCAGTGTAGTCATGGGCACAGTGAGGCATGCAGATGGACACTTTAGGCTTATACTGAAGTCAATAAGTTTTCCAATTATTTTTTTTTTTTTTGTAAAATTAGGTGCCTCGCCTTATATTCGGGTCGGCTTATACTAGAGTATATACTGTGTGTGTGTGTGTGTGTGTGTGTTATGTATTGATAGAGAGATATATACTTTTATGTTGGGTTTTTGGGCAACTTTTGTCAGTTGGTGTGTCAGCAGCTACACTTGTCCTCCAAGCGCAATTTATTTTCTGTATAATATTGTTTTATATTGACTGGATTGTTAACTAAGTGTTTTCTTTTTTTTTTTTTCCTTCTCTTATAGGTTGTCTGGGTCATTTTTTACACAGCTATTCATTTTGATTGACAATTTTCTAACATCCCTTTTTGCCAAATTCCCTCATTGTCAATGGGGAAAAAAATGATTCATCGTATTTTTTTTAATACAGAACAATAAAAACCTACAAAGAACATTGACAGCAAAGGGGAATCGGCAAATATTTTTTTTTCTTATTTTTTTTTAAATACCAGTGAATTGTGCCCTAGACCTGTGAGGATCATTTTGCAGGTGTGGACCATCGCCAAATGTACGTGAAGTAGTTTTCCTGCGTCCTCTGGCTAGAGCTGGCACACAGTTTTTATTCATCTCAAAGGAAAAGATGACATTTTCTACTGTGAGATCATAAGCGTGTCCATGGTTTTCTTACGACGACGGCCTGGGATGTGGAATGGACCCAATAAGTATAAATGCTCCAGCATCTAGATCAGAACTCTAGATATTTTAAGTATGGGTTGACCAGGCTTTCAGTTCTAAAAGCATCTGCAAATTTTTTTTGTATAAACCATGTACAGCTGAAAGATTGTCTAACTTCCATGTAACTGAATAACCAGCCCAAGTGGTTTTTGTTTTTTTTTGTACGGTTTTATGACCTGACATTTTCATAATATACTGCCCCTTTGCATCCACAGTACTGTTATTCCAGTAACACTGGAAGGAATATGGATGAGGTTTTGCTCTCCGGTAAACCTACACAGTATTGATACAAGATTTAATTTAACCTGGAATGAATGTGTTTTACAATAAAGATCTGATTTGTTGAACTCTGGTTTCTTTTTCTTTGTTATTTGTGTAGGTCTAGGCATAAGGCAAATTCACAAGGCACGAATGATTGGAATTGAAAAAGCAAAATGCAGCAATCTTGCCTCTGCTAAGCGATGACTGCACTTGTATAAACCAGTAATTCTCCATTGAGATTCCGCAAGAGAACCCGGGGGGGTACAGAGGCGATCTACCTGCCAGTCGCAAGCAGCTGACTGGTAGAGATAGGCAGAGAAGTGGCTGGCATACTATTTGCTGTAGCACACTGTTCCCCACTGGCCTCTCCTGTCCACCCTGGATGTGACATCATCTGGGATGGGCCGGTGGAGAACAGCGAGCCCAGTCTGTCCTCATGCGATGTAATGATCAGCCAGGTTTTTTAGGCGCTAGAAGGGGCCAAATTTCACTGCACAAGCACTGTGCTGCATAACATTCTTTAACCACATCCCTACCGCGTCATTGTGAAATGACGGCGGCAGGAACCCCTTCTCGATCTGGGTGGACGTCATATGATGTCCTGCGATCTAGGGCGCGCGTGGCGACGCTCGTGAGCCGGCGGTCGCGATTGCCGCCGGGTGCCCGCGATTGTCGGTAATCACGGCAGGAGTGTGGATGTGTGTGTGTGTGTGTGTGTGTGTGTAAACGCACAGATCAACCTCCTGTCAGCGGGGAGGAGACCAATGTGTGTTCCCATCCCAGTACAGAGGAACACACAGCCGCCTCCTCCCCTTGAGAGTCCCCTCCCCCCTACAGTTATAACACATCTTAGGGAACATATTAACCCCTTCCTCGCCCCCTAGTGGTTAACCCCTTCCCTGCCAGTCACATTTACACAGTAATCAATGCATATTTATAGCATTAATCGCTGTATAAATGTGAATGGTCCCAAAAACATGTCAAAAGTGTCCGATGTGTTCGCCGCAATGTCACGGTGACAGTAAAAAAATCGCAAATCGTCGCCATTACTAGTAAAAAAATGTATAAAATAAAAATGCCATAAATCTATCACCTATTTTGTAGACTCTATAACTTTTGCGCAAACCAATCCAATATATGATTATTGCTATTTTTTTTTTTTTTACCAAAAATATGTAGAAGAATACGTATCGGCCTAAACTGAGGGAAAAAAACGTTTTTTAAAAAAAAAATTGTGATATTTATTAAATAAAAAAGTAAAAAATATTGTGGTTTTTTTTTTAATTGTCGCTCTTTTGTTTATAGAGCAAAAAATAAAAACCGCAGAGATGATCAAATACCACCAAAAGAAAGCTCTATTTGTGGGAACAAAATGATAAAAAAAATTGTTTGGGTACAGTGTAGCACGACCGCGCAATTGTCATTCAAAGTGCGACAGTGCTGAAAGCTGAAATTTGGCTTGGGCAGGAAGGTGCGTAAGTGCCCGGTATGGAAGTGGTTAAAGGAAAATTATAAAAAAAAAATTTTTGTTTAACGCTTTAACCAATTGCCTAAAAAAAATATATATTTTGGGGGGGGATTTTTTTCTTTTCTTTGTAAACAGTTACATTTTCTCCTTCATTGAGGTGGCACTGTTGAGTGGTACTGAAGGGCACTGATTATCAGTGCCGATGTCCCTTTTAACAGGAGCCAGTTATCTGCTTTCTTCAAGAAAAGCCGATAACCGCCTTTTGTTTACATCCTGTGATTGGCTGACAGCTGATCACGTGGTAAAGGGCCCTTTATCCCAATCTGTGATCAGCTGAGCCTTGGCAATCACAGAACACGCTGCTTGATCAGGATGTCCCTGTACCATCTCCGAGCAAAGTAAGCCCGTTTTAGGGCAAGAAGTGGGTTAAATAGGTACATTTTAATATTTTAGGCCTCTTTCACACTGGGCGGATCAGTAATGATCCGCCCCATGCACCTCTGCTTGCTCAGCGGGGATTGCTTCGTTGATCCCCCGATGAGACGGTGGATGACAGGGCGGTCCCCGCACACTGTGCAGGGACCGCCCTGTCTTTTCTCCGCTCCCCCCTATGGGGGGATCGGATAAACACGGACCATATGTCCGTGTTCACCCGATCCGATCCGCCAGACGGAAGGAAAAGTGTTTTTTTCCTCCGTCACACTTTGGCCGGTCGGATGTCAGCGGGCATGTCACCGATGACATCCGCGGCTCCATAGAGGAGCACGGAGCGCCCGTTCAGGTCCGCAAAAAAAACTGACAGACAAACCTGTACGGGCGCTCAGTGTGAAAGAGCCCTTATTCTTTTATTAATGCTATTTCTAAAAATTGATTTTACCAATAGACAAAAAAAACATGGCAGTTGGTGATTATAGTATTTTAGCAAACTAATTAATTGTCATGCATTTAGGGTTTACATCTACATTAGTTATTATAGCATGCTTATATATTTCTTCAGCTTACTAATAGATTGGTTGAGTCCTATACACTTCCACTTGCCATACCATTGAACTTCCGCTATGTCCTAATGTTGGAGCTACAAATAGGTTAAATGTTCCAAGTGAGGCATGCAATTTGGATAATTCTTCATGGGAACCAAGGTCAGCTAAGGGGGGGAGGGGGGGGGGAACAACACGGCACAAAAATGCGGTTTTGGTTGAGTCCTCTAATTAAGGCAGGGTGTGGTGATAAAATTGGGAAACTCTCCTGTTTGGGTTTTCAATAGAGAAGATTATAGCTGTGCTATTTACCTAACAGTGGAAAATAATTAGGGACAAATGCTCATGTTTGCTGTTCAATACGTGTGTGTATAGGAGTGTGAACTAACATAACTAATGATTCTATAGGTCTTTTACCCTTTTCATGGCAGGTTACCATATATTACAGTGCCCTGAAAAAGTATTAATACCCCTTGAAATCTTCCATTTTGTTGTGGGGATGGTTTTCTTTAGCAGGGACAGGGAAGCTGGTCAGAGTTGATGGATGAAGCCAAATACAGGGCAATTTTAGAAGGAAAGCGGTTATCGTCTGCAAAAGATTTGAGACTGGGCTGGAGGCTCACCTTTCAGCAGGACAACGGCCCTAAACATACAGCCAGAGCTACAATGGAATGGTTTAGATCAAAGCATATTCATATGTTAAACCTCGTACACACGGTCGGACATCCAACAAACCTTCCCTTGGATTTTTGTCCAAAGTGAGTTGTCCGGTTACACCCATAGCATACACGCGCTCTGACTTTTCTGCAAACATTTCTAAAACTTTCCCAACATCACGTGGTTTTTCTGCTCTTTACCGCCACCCTTTGCTTAACTTCTGCTATTGTTGGTTGATTTTAACATTGGTTCTGAGCATGCATATTTGTACTTTGTACAAAAGTCAGATGGCTTGCTGTGCACACGGTCGGACTAGGCACCATCAGACTTTTGTTGCCGAAAAGTTTGTCCGTTTGCAGACCAAACTTTTTGTCCGATGAAACCCGAAAAATTTGGTCCTATGGAGCGTAAACAAATGTGAAAACTTGCAGATTTTGAAGTTTGTTGGCAAAAAGTCTAACCGTGTGTACGGGCCTTTAGATTGGCCAAATCAAAGTCCAGACCTAAATCTAATTGAGAATCTGTGGCAAGACTTGAAAATTGCTATTCAGACGCTCTCCATCCAATCTGACAGAGGTTGAGCTATTTTGCAATGAAGAATGGGCAAAAATTTCACTCTCTAGATGTGCAAAGCTGGTAGAGACATCCCCAAAAAGACTTGACTTAGGGGGTCTGAATTTAAATGCACGCCACACCTTTCAGATATTTATGTTGTACGCCATTTATAATTTTCCTTCCACTTCACAATTCGGTGCCACTTTGTGTTGGTCTATAACATAAAATCCCAATAAAATACGTTTACGTTTTTGGGTGTAACAAATCTTCAATGGGCATGAATACTTTTTCAAGGCACTGTAAAATATAATTAATTATCTCTTTGGGACTTCAGTTCCAAGGTTGCCAGTCCTGTTTCACCTAATTTAAGGTCCAGCTTTTGCGGCAGTGTTTATGGTCACTGCTCTTGTTTTATTAAGGGCACGAACAATCACACTAGGCATAGTTGTCTTGTAACGTGCCTGAGCACAATTGTCCCCGCTGGCCTGCGCTTACCTTGCGCCTGGCAGTCAGGCCACAGTGGTCACTGCTTCCTTGAGTTTCTAGTGATCTGTGATGGTCCCATGCTTGGGCACAGCTAGGGAACACACAGATGCATACTGTGCCTGAGTCCAACTGAACCTCGCTCGAGCCTGCCTCTTTAAAGCAGACCTCCCACGCCAAAAACATTTTTTTCTTAATGCCTAGTTAAACGGTTAATGCCCCTAATTTGCTGAACTCACGTTTTCTGTCTCCTGCGGCTGCTCCACTGCCATCCTGTGTTAAATATAAACTTATATTCCTCCTTCCGTTTTGGTTCCATTTTAACTGTGGGCATAAGCCCACAGGCCTGCACTCCCTTCTTCCGGTGGATGCTGATGTCCCAGCATCCACCGCTCGATCTCGCACATGCGCATGAGCAACGGGGAGCAGCGGCTTTCGAAATAGCGCGAGATGTGAGAACACGGCTGCACAGGGAGCTATAGAGAGAAGAACCCAGAGCGTGCTGCATCTAACAGGAAGTGATGCAATGCCCGGAAAACTCCTGCATACATGCAGACCGGAAGGTACAGTAATGTACAGGTACTGTACACATTTAGCTAAAAAAAATAACCGTTTTTAGCATAACAGATAGCGCCAATGTTATTAAGCAAATGATGTAATTAGGGTGGAGATCCGCTTTAAGCTGACCAGGGCTCAGTAGAATGAACTGAGCCTGAGTGATCACATAAGGAATCCCAACTTGACTTTAGGAGTCAAATATACTTGGACATGGTATGGGTTGTCATGTGTGAGTTTGCCCTAGTCTTGTTCTCATAATACTGTTCTTTACATAAGTAGTTCACATAGGTGATGGGATGTTTGGAAATATTTCCAAATTTACAATGTTTCCATTTAAGCTATGCCTACTGATTTCCCAGCAGTCCATAGCACAATTTTTTCAATACACCCAATAGTATCAAAGCAGAATATCAACCGACAATTGACGCTCTACCTTCTACCTAAATTATACTTCTATTCTATTGGCCGAGGCCTTACCCTTCTTCCACATGACAGGTAATAGACCAGCTGCCATCCTTCTAAATACTGATCAATGATAGTCCTTAAACCCAGTACTGCTAATCCAGCCTTAAACTATAGTTTTAAATGAACACTCTTATTCTAGTATTGCTCAACTGGCTAAATGAGGTGGCGTTCTTGCATCAAGAAATAATAATAATAAAAAAATGTAATTCTAGGTTAATTCAGCCCTGGTTCACGGTGCAGCCATGTTGCTAACCATGCATTCTCCGATGTTAAAGCGGGAGTTCACCCGAAAAAACATTTTTAACATTAGATTGATGCTCATTTTGTCAAGGGGAATCGGGTAGTTTTTTTTAAGTCAAAACAGTACTTACCGGTGTAGAGAGCGATCTTCTCCGCCGCTTCCGGGTATGGTCTTCGGGACTGGGCGTTCCTATTTGATTGACAGGCTTCCGACGGTCGCATACATCGTGTCACGAGTAGCCGAAAGAAGCCGAACGTCGGTGCGGCTCTATACGGCGCCTGCGCACCGACGTTCGGCTACTTTCGGAAAATCGCGACGCAATGTATGCGACCGTCGGAAGCCTGTCTGAAGCCTGTCAATCAAATAGGAACGCCCAGTCCCGCAGCCCATACCCGGAAGCGGCGGAGAAGATCGCTCTCTAAAACGGTAAGTACTGCTTCGATTTAAAAAAACTACCCGATTCCCCTTGACAAAATGAGCATCAATCTAATCTTAAAAATTAACTTTTCGGGTGAACCTCCACTTTAAGTTTACTATTACATTGGTCACCTACCCACCCCCTAGCCTTTGAGCAGATATTGAAGCAGCAGTAGTAGACTAATAAGTTCTCTCCTTCAGAATCAGTTGTGGACTGGGCACAGGGGCGATTGCCCCCCCCCCCCCCCCCGGCCACTCTGATTACTCGTAAAAAGGCCCCACCACTTCTGCCGCAGACATGCTTTAAGGATTTCTGGTAAAGAGGAGTAAAAACTCCTCACTGGTGTCCTACCAAGTGCAGTATAAGGGCAGAGCATAGACCGTCCCATGGCATAGATGGTGTATGCCGTGTCTGAGCAGAGGCCAGCTCTGTGCCCCACTGGAGGTTCTCCTACCACAGCCAGCCCAGACCAAGCCGCCCTGGCTCCTCACTGTAGCCCCTGGATGCCCTATGCCAGCCATTTTGGGAACCCAGAGTAAGAGCAGCAGGCGCTGTCTAGCCTGACCTACACAGGGAGAAAGAGAGTACTTGGAGCGGAGCTTCTGCCTGGGAATGGGGGTGGGAGGAGCCAGAGAAGAGGGTGACCAGGAGGTGGGCCTGCACCATGGGCCTCTGGGTTGTACTTGCCCCCTGGGCCGAAAGTTGCCAGTCAGCCCCTGTTCAGAATGTTCTTCAACATGTGCATTCAGCATACCTGATTGACCCCTACTACTGCACACTTCCATTGGTCTGAACCTTGCTATAAATAGGATCATAGGAGGCCGATACCAAGTGGAATTCAGGTTCATACACTAATTTATGTGTTATATGTGATGATTACATAACAGCATACAGTGTTTTTTATATCTCTCTAGAGTACTTTGGTGTAATAGGGCCAGTTAGCACATTGGATGTCGTGAGCAACAGTGTATTTTTCCATTGCTCCTTTTTTTTTTTCTTTTAGTAGAAACTGCTATATAGGTATAATTAAACAATAAGTCTTATAATCAGCATGACTAGAGATGCAAAACAGCAATTATCTCTGATATCTGATATGCAATGCATTTTAACTGCTATTTATATTCTCTGTTCTTTTACAATGACTAACCATAAAAGAACCTCCTTACGTTAAAGAAACTATGGCCAAAATCAAAATTGACATATATGACGCAGTCTGTCAATAGCAGGTTTATTACTTGTTGATCTTGCAGGTAAGTGTGTTAGTTTTAACTCCATTCAATCCCTTCATGCTGGAGGGTAAAACAAATCTTTAAGTGGAAGAAAAGCCTAACTATAACCATTCTTAAAAATGTCCCTTCCCCCTCCTCCTCCTTATCCTGCCTAACCTGTATAAAAAAATGTATGTACTTACCTTTTTTTGAATCTGCTACGGTTCGGTCACTTGATCCCCGCAACTCCAGCTTCCCTATGTCAGTGAGCGGCTGCTGCAGGGGAGAAGAGGGAACACCAACAATGGACAATGGCTGAGTCATGGAACCTTATGAGTGATGTCACAACTCTGGGAATTCACAGCCATTGACAAGTGGCGCCTTACATTGATTAAAAATAGGTAAGTATACATCTTTTTATTTTTTTATGAAGGATATGTAAAAGGGGGATGGAGGGAACATTTTTAAGAATAGTTAAAGAAGTTTGGGGTTTTTCTTGTTAAAAAAAAAAGGAAAAGATGTTTGGGGTATATAAAATACCAAACATCTATACTCACCCCTATGCTGCAGTATCGTCTGATGCTGCAGCTGTCACACATCTGCTCTAAGCAAGAGAACTGAGCGATCAATAATCACTGATTTCTCAGTTCTCGGAGAGCTCAGAGTAGGGTTGCCACCTCATCCCTTTAAACCCGAACACATATGAATTACACAGATGCAGATTAGACACCAAGTGAGTTTAATTACCACCTTAATCAGACACAGAACCTGTGTTTTCGGGTTTTAGGGGATGAGGTGGCAACCCTAGCTCAGAGTGGAGAGCAGTGACTATCAGTCACTGCTCTCCTCTCTGCTCTTCCAATGTTCACTGGAGCGCTTTGCTGGGGAGGGGGGTGGGAGCGGGTCCCGACAATATGATCAGGATCCTTCCAGAGCCTAGAGCAGCTCTGCCATGTCAGCTGACAGCGGGAAATAGCCTACTATAAGCAGACTCTGGGTCACAGGAGAGCGCAAAAGTAAGTGCACTCCTGTGACCCCGGAAGAGAATTATGGCCAAAAAGCTTTCTTCCACTTTTTTGTTCACAGGAATTTCTTCCACTTTATTGCCTGAAAACCAGTTTGGCAGTTTTGTTGTTACTAAAACTACAAATCATCGCAACAATTTAATATATCCAAGTGGATTATACTTTTTTTTTTTAAATAGACAGTAAACCTTCATGTATTCTTTGTACCTATAGGTAAGCCTAGAATAAGACTTACCTATAGGTACTGTAAATATCTCCCTTAATCATGCACTATTTGGGAGATATTTACTGTATACACCGCCGATGATGTCATTGGCGTATGTACTCTGAAGGAACGGCCGCCAGTGCCGTTTCTTCAGAAGCCTGTGCCGTGACCGGCGGCTCCCCTACGCATTCGCGAGAGTGATGTCATGGGGCTCCGGCCAATCACACAGCCGGAGTCTGCGGCCCCCGGAAGGAAGACAGGCGAACACGGATGCAGCCTCCAGCGGGGACGACGAGGTCTTTGTTTGCAGGTGAGTTTAACATAATGTGCTAGTATGCAATACAGTCTAGCACATGATGCCTTTACTTTTCAGTCAAAGGGGAAAAATTGGTCCTTTCTCTGGTGGTAATGATCATCCACTGATTTATTTTTTATTTTTATTTTTTAATCAAAGAAACACTGGCCCATCATTTTTAACAAAAATATTTTTTTGACAATTACAGCAATAGCATGTGTGTATTTTATTAGTTTTTTTTGTACTATAGTGGGGACCAGAAATAATATAATACATGCTCAAACTCTGATATAGTTATTATATCTTCGTTTATTATATACAGAACTTTTTTTGTTTATAGTCTTCTTCTCTAGCAACCACAAAGAAAAAATACAGGGAGGGATATTTCTTAAAATTTGCACAGCCAAAATCTGGAGCAAATGGCAACCAATCAGCTTCTTAAAAAGATAAAAAAAAAAAAACATTCAGCTTCTATCTAAATTAGTTACCATGCACAACTGCTCCAGATTCTGTCTGCTCCAGTTTTGATAAATTCTCCCCAATGCACCTTTTTTTTCATTCAAGAGGAGTGACAGATTTGGGCTGTAATGATTGATTACTGTGATAGGCAATCACAGGCTTTTACAGCAATCATGTGATTGACAGACAGTTCTTCTGGCTGTCGATCGTTCGTACAACAGCTCAAGCTGTCGTTGACAGCTTGGCAGCATAATGCAAACACAGGTAAGCACATATGCAGCCCCATGGAAGAAGACCCACTTCACATAGTGATTAGGGTGTGCCCTGGCACACCCCCTGCACACGCCTATGAGTACAGCACTGTCACTAGCAACATCAGTGTCAGTTAGTGACCCTCCCAGCCAGTGTCTGTTAACGCCAGATTGTCTGCCACAATTTCAGTGTCACACTAAAATTCGCTGATCCCCCCCATTACTAGTATAGTGTCTATAGCTGTGGAAAGCATTGCAACCACGATCAGCAGATCGCAGATTTCATGCAGGACTCCCACCTACTGTCCATAGGTGTGCGTAGCCTATTGCATTAGGTTGTGCACCCCAAAGTTCAAAAACACATTAATGCCACCTGCTGTCACAGGAAGGGGGCTCTGGTGGTGGGAGACAGTTGATTGGGAGCATATTACAGTACACCCTAAATACGGATGTAACGTGTTCCTAAAGTTGAACCTAGACATTATAATGGGGGCATTTACACTGGCCGCTGGCACCCCCAACCACCCACCTGGTGCTGCTCCTGGATAATGCTAATGGGGTGATTAGGGTGTGCCCAGGCTATGCTACTGGGTCAGTGTAAGCTGTCTGCTCGTACCTCGTACAGGCAGGCAGTTACACACTGACAGGAAGAGGCAATGAATTATCTAGAGCGCTCCACAGCAACCTGGTAGTTAATTGAGAACTACAAGCCAACAGCAGCAAAGGCTGTCGGTAGTTGTAGTTCTCCCATTCACAGAACTCTGTGGGGTAGATCCACATACATCTGCGCCGGGCACAGCATATGTAAGATACGCTATGCCGCTGTAACTTACTTTGCTTTTGTTTGAATCCTCAACGAATTTGCGCCGTAAATTACGGCGGCGTAGTGTATCTCTCGCGGCGTAAGGGCGCGGAATTCAAATGGATCTAATGGGGGCGTGTTTTATGTCAATACGTCGTGACCCGACGTAAACAAAGTTTTTTTGGAACTGCACATGCGCCGTCTCTGGGGGTATCATTCTACGCAAATTCCTATTCGCGAACGACTCGCGCAAACAACGTAAAAAATTCAAAATTGTACGCGGGAAGGACAGCCATACTTAACATTGAGTACGCCTCAGTATAGCAGCTTTAACTATACGCCGGAAAAAGCCGAACGCAAACGACGTAAAAAAAAGCGACGGGCCGACGTACGTTCGTGGATCGCCGTAAATAGCTAATTTGCATACTCAACGCGGATTACGACAGGAACGCCACCTAGCGGCCGCCGAAAAATTGCATCTTAGATCCGACGGCGTACGAAGACGTACGCCTGTCGGATCTAGCCGAGATGCCGTCGTATCTTGTTTTGAGGATTCAAAACAAAGATACGACGCAGGAATTTTGAAATTACGCCGGCGTATCAATAGATACGCCGCCGTAATTTCTTTGTGGATCTACCCCTGTGTCTTTAATTTGTCAATAACTTTTCCATGCTTTGTAATAAAAATATAATGTTAGTTTCATAAACGGGAAAAATCATGAATACCGAATAATTTGATGACTGCACACCATCCAATGCTTAGTTTCTTTATTCATTCATAAAAATTGACGACATCACAGAAAAAATTTACTTATTTCACACTCATATGATCAAGCTCTCGTGACTGGCAAGATCCATGGAAGGGATCACATTGCATACGCTTTATTGTCTTTTTTATACTCTAATGCTGCGTACACACGATCGGAAATTCCGACAAGAAAAGTCCAATGTGAGCTTTTGGTCGGAAATTCCGACCGTGGGTAGGCTCCAACAGAATTTTTCTGGTGGAATTTCCGTCAAGAAAAATTTCAGAGCTGGTTCTTGTCGGAAATTCCGATTGTCTGTATGCAATTCCGACGGAGAAAAATCCTGCACATGTTTGGAATCAGGACGACGCATGCTCGGAAGCATTGAACTTCATTTTTCTCGGCTTGTCGTAGTGTTGTACATCACCGCGTTCTTGACTGTCGGAATTTGGTGTGACCGTGTGTATGCAACACAAGTTTGAGCCAAAATTCAGTCGGAAAAAAATCCACGGTTTTCTTTTGTTTTTTATCTTTATTTAAGGTAAGCAGAGTGTACAAAATGGTATCACAAATGTCATCCAACATAGGTGTGCGCAGCCTATTGCATTAGGGTGTGCACCCCAAAGCCCAAACACACACTACCGATCGCTCATGGTGTTCATTCAGAAAGGTTAGGAGCCGGGCCGGTAAATGACATATTTACTGTCCCCTTCCCCACTCCATAAACATCCCAGCAGCAACAGCCGATAGGAGAGGAGGGAAGCTGGCAGCGCTGCGGGGGGAAAAAAGTGAGCCAGGGCAGTAGGGGGAATCTGGGCTGCACAGGGTGATTAGGGTGTGCCTGGGCACACCTGGCACACCCTGTGCGCACGCCTATGTCATCCAACATCAAATAGTAAAAGGCAAAAATTATAACAAGTCCATTAGGTCTATGTACATTAAAGATATAACCGGTAGAGGAAATTCACGGTTTTCTTGTTGGAATTCCCGATCGGCAATAAGGTATTTAGGGCCAGATTCACAGCCGAGATACGACGGTGTATCTCTGATACTCCGTCGTATCTCTCAGACTATCTATGCGGCTGATTCATAGAATCAGTTACGCATAGATAGCCCTTAGATCCGACAGGTGTAATTGTTTTACACTGTCGGATCTTAGGATGCAATACCGCGGCCGCCGCTGGGGGGAGTTTGCGTCGTAAACCAGCGTCGGGTATGCAAATTAGTAGTTACGGCGATCCACGACGGTTTTTCGCATTCGCTACGTCGCTGCTAGTCTAGTTTCCTGTCGCAAAGTTAGTCGTCGTTTTAGGTGCCCTAACTTTAGACAGCACACGTATGTGCTGTTTAAAGTATGGCCGTCGTTCCCGCGTCGAAATGTAAAAAAAATGTTGTCTTGCGTAAAACGTCCGGGAATACGAAAGTACGCTACGCACGTCGCATGTCATCGCCGTTCGAAAAAATGACGTCACTTCGCGCAAAGCACAGCGGGAATTTCGAAACGGAGCATGCGCAGCAGGTCCGGCGCGGGAGCGCGCCTAATTTAAATGGCACACGCCCCTTTGAATTACGCGGGCTTACGCCGGAGGCTGCCAGCGTAAGTTTTCACGCAAGTGCTTGGTGAATCAGGCACTTGCGATGAAAACTTGCGTCGGCGTAACGTATCTACGATATGTTACGCCGCCGCGATTCTACGTGAATCTGGCTCTTAGTCTGGCTGGTCCGTTTTCAATTTTGGGTGAAGGCAATCCACTTTTTTATAAAATGTAACTATAGGGTGTACGTCTGAAGTGCCCCCTTTTCTGATGTATTGAATTGTTATTGATGTGTATACCCTCTATGAGAATGCAATTGTTTTTTGGGGGGTTTTATGTTTTTTTTTTGTTTTTTCATTTTTGTTTTAGTAAAAAATAACCCAGGATCAGTCTTGGACTATTGCAGCATAATCTATTTTTTTAATTGTACATTTTCTGGGCTATTCATTCTTATTATAAACAAAAATTAAGAGGAGTTCTGCTTTGAATGTCCTCCAGGTTTTCATGTCTGCTTGCATCACAGAGAGCCAAACATTTTGAGCATTGGTATAAAATAATAATAAAACACAAAAATTCAATGTACAGCAAAATACTTTTGTAGAACACAAACCTTTTCTAGGAGGACATAATCACTTCATAGTCATGAAATAACTGAAATGTCATTTTTTTAATGCAAACTCTGCAGTAATCCAAATTGTTGTTAGTCCAGCTACAGGTTTTGCCTGCGAAGATTTTCGAATGCCACACCTGAAATTTCAGATCAGATATTATTGTAGCTCTAATATTCACTAGAATGCAGGGACTTTATTTCTAGACTGTTCTTTATTGCTGAAAATGGAACATCAGCCGCTCTGCCTGCTGCTTTCTGGGCTCTGATAGATGCACATGTACTTATCAGAGAAAAATCTCTTAGATAGGGTGTCCATCTTTGTGAAGTCTAAAGCACTGAATTCCTCCTCCGACATTGACAAATAATTCCCAAGTTGTGGACAGGTTCGAACCATAGGGACATTTGCACCTATTCCATTGCCTGTTTAAAAAAAAAAACAAACAAACAAAAAAAAAACATGTGTTCATAAAATGGTTCCATTACAGTTGCATTTTCAAGCGGGGGTTCACCCTAAAAATTGTTTTATTTTTTTTCTACCATGCCATGCAGCATACTAGCGTGAGCTACAGTATGCCTTTATTTTTATTTTTTGCGCCGTACTCACAGTTTAATCCGTTTCAGACTCCCTCGGGGAGTAGGCGTTCCTATCAAGAGGGGAACATGATTGACGGCCAACTATGGCGCGTCACGCTTCCCGGAAATAGCCAAAATAGGACTTGGCTCTTCACGGAGCCTGCGCAGTCAGCTCCTAGTCTGTGCGCAGGCGCCGTATAGCACCGTGAAGAGCCGAGACCTACTCCGGCTATTTTCGGGAAGCGTGACGCGCCATAGCCGGCCGTCAATCAAGTTCCCTCTGCATAGGAACGCCCATTCCCCGCGGGGAGTCTGAAATTTAACTAAGGGATTAAACTGTGAGTGCGGCGCAAAAAAAATAAATAAAGGCATACTGTAGCTCACGCTAGTATGCTGCATGGCATGGTAGAAACTTGTTTTTTAGGGTGAACCACCGCTTTAAGTATAAGGAAAATTCCAACAATTGAAAACTTTATGGGAATTAATAGATTTGGCTCAAATGTATTATTTTTTTTTAAATATATGTATACAATCTCTGTTTTACAAATGAACATTTAATGCATGACAAAGGATTCCCAGAGCACTATGGATTATCAAACAAAACAGAAATGCAGTAGCTGCCTGCCTTGAGCCTAACTTTGTCTTACAGAAACCTCAGATGAACTCGTTGAATAAGAGGTGAGTCACTGTGATAAATGTGCCCACTTTGTTTGTGTGTACGATTAAGCTTGAGCTCTTGATCTCTGTACGCAACATCTTTTTTTTTCAAAGTTATGGAACCATCTTGTGCTAGTTACATAATCCTATCCTTGGTGTGGGCAGGGCCGGATTTTCTCTCCCTGCCACCCCAAGGCCAAGTTCCGCAATGCACCCCCTCCCAGCCAACCGAAACCCCCCCCCCCAAATCAACGGAGAATGGCAACCAGATGGCAGGTAGTTCAAATATTTATTTATTTTCTACTTTTTTATCACTTTTTTTATTTTTTTTATTTGTAGCTTGTCGTTTACTTTTTTTTTTGTATAATTTTCTTATTTTTAATATTTTTCTTATTCTTTACTTTTTAATTACTTATTTTATTAATTTAATTATTATTTCTTATTATTTTATGTTTTTTATCATTTTTTTTCACTTAACTTTATTGCTATCACACAGGAGAAAACAATTTCCTGTGTGATAGCAATTGGAGTTGACAGGTTCTCTTTATTGACCCTGTCACCTCCAAAACAGGAATCCTAGCACTGTGCACAGGGGTGCACAGCTCACCCCTCTCACTGTGTACATCGGCGGCAGGGACAGGAGACTCAGCGACTGGGGGGAGGACGGAGTCCCGAAGACAGAGCCAGCAGAGAGAGGTATGGGGGGGCGGGGGCGGACGGCAGCACACATTTTACAAGTGATTTTGGCGACATCGCCGCAATCACTTGTTAACGAGCGAGCGGATTCCCCCACACTACATTTAGTCTCGCTAGAAAGCAACTTACACCCCCGCACTTAACTGTATGTTCTGGCTGTCGGGGGACTCCATTACGCTGCCGCCCCGAGGTGCCTTGCCGCCCCGAGGCCTGGCCTTGTAGGAAATCCGGCCTGGGTGTGGAATGGGCACCTTCTACACCATCTGTGTTCTAAAGGCTGTTTTAACATCTCTACCCTGGCAATTTGACAACAATTTACAGCTTCAGCCATGTAAATTAAGGGCTTCAAACCTTAAAACAGATTTTCCAACAATAGTGATAGTAAAAGGAACAGGGTTGTTCCACAATTATCACACCTCCCATCTTTGGACAATCGACATCTACCTTGACACATTCCATGCTGGTTGGGTTAAAGTGTCTGTTCTACCTATGAGGAGATCAAAGCTGAGGTATGATCCTGACACCTGTAAGAGCCAAAGAAGTTGCTTGGATATGCTACATACCCTGTTTCCCCGAAAATAAGCCCTACCCCAAAAAATAAGACCTAGCGTTATTTTTGGGGCTGGCTTCAATATAAGCCCTACCCCGAAAATAAACCCTAGTTAAAGTCGTCGTAAAAACATGTAATTCGTTTTGTAAAAAGATTATATAATGTGCAGTGTGTCTCCTTTTTGTAACTTTGTTTTGGAAAATACCTTACTTACAGTGCCGCTGGGCGCTCACGTGACTGGCTGGAGATCTTCTCCTCCCGAACGTCAGCGGTCCCTTCCTCTGCAGTGCTCAGAGTGGAGAAGAAGAGCTACGGCGGGTCACTGTGCTGGCTATCATGCTTTAAAGGATCAGGATATATTTTTTTCTTTTTGGGGTTACAACCACTCTAAGATTGTCATGATGACATGACTGTATTTGAATAAATGTAGATTATTGTACATACCGTAAATAAATAAGACATTCCCTGAAAATAAGCCCTAGTGTGATTTTTGTAGCCAAAATTAATATAAGACCCGGTCTTATTTTCGGGGAAACACGGTATTAGCCCAGTTATTGACTTGAATTTTTACAGCGTTAACAAGGAGGAGCAATAAGTTATAGGTTCAGCCTGTGTTAGACCAATAAGGTCTTCCTTCGTTTGATAAGCCCTATGTAGCCTGAATTCTTAAATTGCAAGAATCATACAAAGGTAATCAAATGTCTACAATGCTAATGCCGCATACACACGATCGGAAATTTTCGACAAGAAAACCGTGGATTTTTTTCCGACTGAATTTTGGCTCAAACTTGTGTTGCATACACACGGTCACACAACATTTCGACCGTCAAGAACGCGGTGACGTAGAAAACTATGACGAGCCGAGAAAAATGAAGTTCAATGCTTCCGAGCATGCGTCGACTTAATTCTGAGCATGCATGTTTTTTTGCACGATCGGAATTTCCGACAAGAACTTTTCCCCTCTGAAAATTTGAGAACCAGCTCTTAAATTTTTGCTGTCGGGAATTCCTACAGACTGTTGGAATTTCCGACCAAAAGCTCACATCAAACTTTTTTTTGACGGAAATTCCGATTGTGTGTACGCGGCATAAGTCTAGGTTCACACCTATGCAGGATGTGGTGATGTGTTTTTTCACACGTGTTTTTGACGCGTTTTTCAATCGTTCCTGCTGTGTTTTCATTGTTTCATGGGTTGAACAAAAGAAAATTAATCGATTGCCCCATTCACACACACTCAAGGTGGATGGGGAAGCCATTGTATTCCAAAGTTGGGGAGGCTTTCCCACCATCGGAATACACTCATCAGCACCGCCAGCTAAAGCCAGCGACACCAATCCGGGTAGATGCTAGCCTCCGTGCAAGTTAACCGTCTTGTAGCCACGCCCCGACGCGTTTCGTGATTGGCTCACGTCTTCAGAGGGCGCCTCTGAAGACGTGAGCCAATCACGAAACACGTCAGGGCGTGGCTACAAGACGGTTAACTTGCACAGAGGCTAGCATCTACCCGGGACTCACGGAGGAGACAATTCGGTGAATATAAGCCTTATTTCTGAGTGAGCAGATGCAGCATCCTAAGTGACAAGCTTTTATTCTTTTTTATTGTGTAAGCATATGTGGGTAGCAGGGGTTGTATTTCTTAATAAAGGGTTTTACACCATATGCAGTCTCTTTTGCTTCCCTGCATGTCCGCTGTGCTGCACGCATACACCCAATGAATATCACCAATATACACCTGGAGGAGAGCTGCTGAGACTGGTCGTATGGGTTGGATTCGTACAATGCTGGTAATATCTACAATCTGGTGAGTACAACACCATAAGGGGAGCACGACAGAGTGAAATTTGTATTACCTGATGGGATCAGAGATTGCACCCTAAGAATTCCACCAGGTTACAGGTTACAGGTTGCCAACCCCACGATTAGGGTGTGCCCAGGCACACCTGGCACACCCCTTGAGCACGCCTATGCACTTTATTGATAAACTAGGATATCACACATAGCAGTAGATACTTATCAAAACGAATGACATCAGATCAGATAGTTATCAGCTAAAGCAAGCTCATTGGTTTAGCTGCAACCAGTAAAAGTTTGACAAAACAATTATACAGAAGAAAGAATAGCCTTGTTTAGCTAACCGTGTTTTTCACCAATCTGCTTGCTTTAATCCAGTTTTTACCGTGATGGGATAAGCACTGTAACACACTTTTCAATTGTTTTCTCAGCTCTGCTTTAATCCATATTAAATGGTAAGGTTATACTGCTTTGTTATTTCTGCTAGTCAAAGGATTAAGCATGCTGTAGCAACATCTTTTATTGAGCAACTGCAGCAATACCTGTTCACCTTAGAAAGCCTGTAAGGTAATATTCCTTACATATTACTTAACTGATTAATAACCGTGTATCCCTAGCACTGCTCAAGCCATAGAATGGGGCTGCTTTTTTTTTTTTTTAGACTTGTCTTTTTTATGTACGAGTGGGGTAACCTCCGAATTAGCTTGCTTTTTAATTTACTGTATTCATTGTATGTATGATCCAGAATAGGTACTACTGTAGATTAGAGCAGGTTTGCTGGATACATAGCATGTCTTGACGAAGAATACAGTCTACACATACATTTTGCAACTGAACCCTCTGTCTTTATTATAAATATGTACTGTATTTATCGGGGTATAGCGCGCTCCCGCGTATAGCGCGCACCCCTAAAGTTGCCCCGAATTCCTGTGGAAAAAAGATTTTTTGTACTTACAGTTTTGGTGTCTTGCGCGGCGTCCATCGGCGGCCTCATCGGGTCCGGCGTCCGTCTGCGGCTTCGGGTGTCCTCTTCGTCGGGTCCGGCGTCCTTCTGCGGTGTCCTCGCTTCCCGCGCCGAGTTTGAATACTGCGCCGACATATACCGAGCGCAGTACACTCGTGTATCGTCGGGCTGCCCGACGATACACGAGTGTACTGTATCGGTGTATACCGCGCACCCACGATTTTGCCCTGATTTTCAGGGCAAAAAAGTGCGCGGTATACGCAGATAAATACGGTAACAGGTTTTCTGTCCCTCTTTACGGTAACAGGTTTTCTGTCCCTCTTTACTGGTTCTCAGTACAGAGGGCTGAAGTGTTTTTAGGGACAAATTTACTACCATGCTTAGTTCTAGGCTTGTGCAATTCGTTTCATAACGAATCGAAATTCGGATGAATTTAGCAACTTTCGGAGGTTCGGAAGAATTAGAATTCTCAAACAAAGCAATTACGAATAAAACTGAATCCGAAATAAATTATATCACAAATAGCGAATGCCCGGATGCCTTCGGCATAATTCGTTGTTGCGTTAATGCGGCCTAATTCAAGTCAACTTGTTGTGATCCCAACCACACATCCAACAATAACACTCTCTGCTCTGCTTTGCTCTGCTCTCTGCTTCTCCCTCACCATGCTGAACTCCCTCTCAAAATGGTGTACATGGGCGGCAGTGCCGATCCTGACCTCCCTGGGGCCCTAAGCAAAATCACATTTCACATTAAAGTTGAGAAGCGGGGGGGGGCGGGGTGCTGCCGAAAATGACATGTCACACTAAAGTTGAGAATCGGGGGGGGGGGGGGGGGTTTGGGGGAAGTGACATTGCCGACAGTGTTCTGCTGTCAGAAATCTTACATTAAAGTAAGAAGCGGGGGGTGCTGCCTTCCTACCTCTTCTCCCATGCAGCCAGCGAGTTGAGAAGCAGGGTGAGGGGCCGAAAATGACTTCTCACCAGAAGGGGCCTCTAGTGATTTGGGGGCCCTCCGCAGCTTTGCGGGGCCCTAAGTGGCTTGCATAATGAGCCTATAGAGCGGATCGGCCCTGATGGGCGGAGGCTATAGCCGTATATCAAAAACGGAAATAAAATACGAGTTTTCGAATCGTTACAAATAACCGCAATGTATTTAGAAAAGTACAAATCCATTTGAAGCACGTTAGGCAGCGCCATTGTGAGAGAGACACAGAAAATTACGAATCAATGAACCAAAAAAAGTTACGAATCAACAAAAAACAATGTACTCTACCGAAAGTACGAATTATAAATCAAATAAAAATAAGGCTTACATTAATACGAATCATTCTGATTCAACGAAAAATTACGCTTGCGAAAATACGAATTAGTCCGAACACGAAAAATCCCGTTTACCAAAATTACGAATGATTACGAATCAACAGGACGGAAAAGAAACTAAACTAAAGGAAACAAATTTTTCCTAACTAATGTGCGTGTGTGCTGCTTGTTCCATTCCTATGTATGGCTGGACCCAGTCATTAGAATGTATGGGGCAAGCAGGGTAGGCTGGACACAGGCTGGGCTTTTTTGCTCAAAGGCTGTAAATATCTCAGGAGCGAAGCAAAAGGTATGTATTTGGGTAAATGCCTGCAGCTCTAGGGATTGGGTGCGGGGTAAGATTTAAAGGACAACTTAACTTAATGTGGATTTTGCAGAAGCATTTGACACAGTTCCCTATAAACGTTTACTATACAAAATAAGGTCCGTGGGCAGCTGTGGTGGTCAGCAGTTCCCGGCGGCTCATATCTGTCTGATGAAGGAGCACGCATGCTCCAAACGTGAGCTCGACCACGCCTCCTGCCCATCACCGCTGACGTGCTTGTGTGACCGTCTTCAGCCTTGGGAACCACCGGAGCCGCCAAGAACTGCTGACCACCACCACTGCCCAGCTGGACTACAGGAGCCCAAGCTACTTATGCCATGCACATTATATCTCACCAAAATGTGAGTTGATCTTACTTTTATTAAACATTAAATTTTAACTAACATACTGCACTAAGAGTGGCGCTGCTTCTCTCTCTCTCTCTCTCAAGATTAGTTAGTTATGTGCCGGAATTCCACATTAAAGAGGAAGTAAACCCTGATGGGTGTTACTTCCTCTTTGTTCTCTGTAAAGGTAAAGCATAATGGACTACTATGCATCGCATAGTAGCCCATTTTGTGACACTTACCTGTAGAAGAAGCCTGCGATGTCCCGGTCTTCCTGGCTAGTAGCGAGCGGCCATTCTTTACCCCTCTTCCTTCTGGGGCCACGAACTCTGGCACTGTGACTGGCTGGAGTCACGTAACGTCGCGTGACATCACTCCCGTGCATGCGCATGGGAACTGCCTTTACCAGCATGACCCGAGATAGAAACCGCACAGCGTACCCTTTTTAACTCCGGCGCAGGAGAAATCGCCCTATGGTGATTTGCAAATATCTCCTAGACCATGCAGGTCTGGGAGATATTTCAAGTGCCTACAGGTAAGCCTTAATTTAGGCTTACCTGTAGGCTAAAGTGGTTGTAAAGAGTTTACAATCACTTTAAGCAGGGTCAATAAAGAGCTAGGAAACAAGGGAGCTGTTTACTTCCAAGTAACTCTTCGGTTCGAGTTTGTGCAATATAAATTTCCCCCTCCCAAAGAGCCCAGGAGCTGCATACATTCTTGCATAGGAATAGCCACTCTGGTATCTATGTCACGTACCTATTTTTCCTGCCATGCTGTCAAAGAACACCCAGGAATTTTTGCCTGGTCCATATTTAACAAAGGAGATAAAGTGGCTGGTCTTGATGCAGAGAACTGCCAACAACTCCAGTTTTTGCCGTGTGGTTGACGCTTCACTCTGGGGGTCCAGCCTAACAGGCTTATGATCACTCATCTGTTTGTGTGAATGAACCTACGGTGGGTTAAAGAGAAGTAAAATATTAGACTCTACCTTTTTGAGAGTGCAAGCCTGAAATATTAAAGGAATACATATTTTATCAATGGTCATATGCTGAAAAATTTAGGTAATGTATACATTGATGAACAGTAGTTGTAATCATTTTTCAATACACTTATATTGTAGCCCCATTTGGAGATTCATTGTACTAATGCCTCATGGGGGTCGATTTAATAAAACTGGAGAGTTCAAACTCTTGTCCTCGACGGGACTATGTCTGCCGTAAAGAGAGCCTGACTAGTACAGATCAGAATGGAGTTCTTGGACACCCCACCCAAAGTGACTCCTGTCACAGGCCCCTAGGTCACAGAGGGCCCTTGTGTCCTCTGACTGACAACAACTAGTAAATGGCCTTGTGGATTCCACTGCAGCATGCCCTGATGCTAGACGTTGCTCACCTGCATTTCACAAAATTGACAGAACTGGCGGATGTCACCATCTGTGGTGAGGGGGTCTGCAACACACTGAACACATTCATACTCTGCAGGACTTAGGCAGAGACAACAAACCCGGCTTCCTGTTAAAAAAAATTAAAATTAACATATGATTCATTTTTATAGATAAAGACTACAACTCAGTAACTAAGTACAATATCCTTTAGGATAGGGGTGCAACGAATCAAAAAACTCACGGTTCGGATCGTTCCTCGGATCAGGAGTCACGGATCGGATCATTTTTCGGATCGGCAACAAAAAAAAAAAAGTCTCCCCCACTGTAATATCCACATGCCCCCCCCACCAACTATAGTACCCCCTCGGTGCAGACACCCCCCCTCCTCTCAGTACAGTGACCCCCCCCTCCTCCTCTCAGTACAGTGACCCCCCCTCCTCCTCTCAGTACAGTGACCCCCCCTCCTCTCAGTACAGTGACCCCCCCTCCTCTCAGTACAGTGAGCCCCCCCCTCCTCTCAGTACAGTGAGCCCCCTCCTCTCAGTACAGTGACCCCCCTTCTCTCAGGAAAGTGACCCCCCTTCTTAGTACAGTGACCCCCCTGCTTTCAGTACAGTGACCCCCCTGCTTTCAGTACAGTGACCCCCCTGCTTTCAGTACAGTGACCCCCCTTCTTAGTACAGTGACCCCCATTTTTAGTACAGTGACCCCCCTTCTTTCAGTACAGTGACCCCCCTTCTTTCAGTACAGTGACCCCCCTGCTCTCAGTACAGTGACTGACCCCCCTTCTCTCAGTACAGTGACTGACCCCCCCCCCCAACTAGTACCGACAGACACTCCCCGAGCGGTGTGTCCCACGAGTGCGGGCTCCTCCTCTGTGGGTGTAAACAGAGGAGGGCCGCCGCCAGGTGTACCAAGATGGCCGCGGCTCCGGAGCTAGGCCGAAGCCGCGGCCTTTCCTAATGTTACAGCGGCGGCTCCGGAGGTAGGCCGAAGCCGCGGCCATAACATTAGGAAAGGCTGAGGCTGCGGCTTCGGCCTAGCTCCGGAGCCGCCGCCGTAACATTAGGAAAGGCCGCGGCTTCGGCCTAGCTCCGGAGCCGTGGCAATCCGCGGATCACAGTGTGTTCCGATCCGACGGGGGTGACCCGTTCGGATCACGGATCAACTGTGATCCGTTGCACCCCTACTTTAGGATGCATATCACTTGAACGAGCTACTCTACCAAAACAGTTAAATGCGGCCCCAGTGTAAAAGGGGTCTTACAGTGTATAATGACTAGCTTATCTCATCATACCTCCCAACTTTCTAAGATGGGAATGAGGGACACATATTAGCAAAAGTATGTAGGCATAGGATACACCCCTGCCATGCCCCCTTAAAGGAGAATTGTACAAAACAATGATTGGTTAAACTCACAAGTGCTTTTTTACAACTACTATTTCTTCATACTGTCTTTTGGAATTTACAGATGCAGCAATTTAGAAAATGAATGAAAGATTTAGCACTTTTTGATAGATAAGCAGTGCATTTTATATCCAACGATATAGATCCAACCAAAATGTAGGACAAATGAGGAGGAAAAAGGGACAGAGGGGCTTTAACAGTAGATTTAGAAAAGGGTTGGTTCTTTTCAACGTGCATGAATAATAAAATGCAAATCGGACTCTAAAGTCCTCATACACACGATACGATTGTTGGCAGAGAATTTTCTGTTGACAGACTGTTGTCCTAAAATCTTATGCCGCATACACACCATCATTTTAAATGACGTTTTTAAAAATTGACGTTTTTTTCATGCTGAAAAATTATCGTGTGTACGCGGCATTCCCGTTGGTACGCTCTTTTAGACAATTGTTGTCCAACTTTCGGCCAAAAAATGTTGGATGACAGGCTAGTAAATTTTCGGTGGACAACGACTTGACGTCTGATTTTCGTATAGGCAAAACACAAATCCGTCCCACAAAAGTTGGATGTACAAACACGCATGCTCAGAATCAATGCTCACCAAACACAAAATTAGTAGAAGGGGCCCAAAGGGCAGCACTCAAGAGCTAAAATTCCTCGTAGTACGTCACTATGTTTGTGTGTGTGTGGCCCGACAATTGTGTACCGTTAGTATGCAAGACAAGATTCTGGCACACGCTCTTTTGACAAAAGTCAGACGCTTGGTTGGCCAACAATCGTATTGTGTGTATGAGGCTTTAGGCCGGGTTCACACATGTGTGAATTGGATACGAAAAATATAGACAAAATCATAATTACTTGTGTAGAGCATATTGGTGATATCAAGTTCCAAGGAAGGAAAAATATAAGGAAACATCTTAAACTTTTTTCCAAATCTTGGCATCTGAAGGATAAGGCACGATGGAACCTAGAGGAAAAAAAAAAGATGTTAGGTGCCTGTATATTTGGGACAACATATTTTGCTTTTGCAGCTGTAAAGCAAACCTTTGTTTTTAAGTGACACAAGACAGCAAAGAAAGAGAAGGCTTAGAACTCCTGGCAGATTTTTCCGGCTATCTGGAGCTTTGTAAAGTGACTGTAAACCTTAAAACAACCCAATCAAGTGGAGGGGGGATTATGGTGTGGAGTTGTTTTTCAGGGGTTGGGCTTGGCTCCTTAATTCCCGTGAAGGAAACTTTTAAAGTAATTGTAAAGTCTTGCTTTTTTTTTTTAAATAACAAACATGTTATACTTACCTGCCCTGTGCAGTGGATTTGCACAGGGCAGCCTGGATCTTCCTCTTTTTGGGTCTCTCTTCGCTGTTCCTGGCCCCTCTCTCCTTTCGAGTGCCCCCACAGCAAGCAGCTTGCTATGGGGGCACCCGAGCCGCAGCTCCGTGTGTCCATTCAGACACGGAGCTACTGTTCAGTCCTGCCCTCTCCCTTCTCTCTTGATAGGGTAACTGACTTTTATTGACAGCCACGGAAGCCAGTGGCGCTGTTGCTGTGTCTCAGCCAATCAGGAGGGAGAGAGATGGGGCTCAGGTAAGTATTAGGAGGTGCCGGGGAGGCTGCTAAACACAGAAGACTGTTTATCTTAATGCATTGAATGCATTAGGATACAAAAACCTTCTGCCTTTATAACTCCATTAAGGAGTTACCATACCTGGACATTTTGGACAATTTCATGCTCCCAACTTTGTGGGAACAATTTGGGGATGGCCCCTTCCTGTTCCAGCATGACTTTTGTGTTTACAAGTGATTGTGGTGAGCAGGCACCAAAGGGTCTGAGCCAGAGGTGGTGGAACTGAGTTTCACCAAGTTCCACCTGAAAAAAAGCCCTGTGTGTGTGTGTATATATATATATATATATATATATATATATATATATATATATATATATATAACTAGGGGGAATAATACAAAGGGGAGGAGGGAGAGAAAAATACGGCAATACCTTCATGTTAATATTATTATTATGATTGTAAAAATTGCTTGTAAATAAAAATAATTATCAAAATCTATTTGGTGTATTCCAGCCTTGGGGTGGCGTGAGGTTTCTTCAGGGGTGCCTTGGCAAAATGCCTATAAATTGCCCCAAAATTGTATACAAGCCAGTGGTTGGTTTAGTTACACATAGCCACAAGTTTTCACTAAGCAACCTTCTTGCTGCCAACTGTCTAAGGACCAATGACATCATCAGATGATAAGGAAAATGTCAGTTGGCTGCATATCACCCTTGTATGACCTTCCCTTGCCTCTTTCCATCAGCTTTGGGGTCTCATTAGCTAAGCGATGGGAAAAAAACTGAGGGAGAAGAGAAACACTGGAATACTAGTCAGTACCAGTTTGCAAAAGTGTATTTGCTTTGGAAGAATAAATCACCTTTAACGTTGGGTGTCCTATCAGGGCCGGCCTTTGGGGTGTGCGAGCTGTGCGGCCGCACAGGGCGCCATGGGCAACAGGGGCGCCCTGCGTCCACCCAGAGGCGTACTAAGGGGGGGCGAGCTGCCCCCGGGTACCACACACTGGGGGGGTGTCAGACCGGCACCCCCCTCCGCGATTGTTTTACACCTGCGGTGGCATTTTTTTCCTCTATGTGTATGTTTAAGTGACCAGGGGGCGAGGAGTGAAGATGGGGGGGGGGGGGCGCCACAGGATTAGCTCGCACAGGGCGCCTGAACACCTAAGGCCGGCCCTGTGTCCTATGTGAAGTGATGTTGCTGCAATATGTAAAACTATCAGAATAAGATAGAATGGGGCGCCTCAAAACTGTCCTTAATTTTGTCTCAAGATTGTGCATCATTTTAAAGGGTGCCTTGACTAAAGAAACACTCGTCTATTCAATAGAAGATTATTGTCATCCCAATATACTTCATTCAGGATCACATGTTAATGACATGTCTATATAAGATGGAATCTTATATTAAGAAAGTTCAAGATATAATGATAGTATTTGATCCATGCTAATTTCTCAAATCATAGCATATCAAATTATTCATACCTAACTCCCAATTACACAGGATGAAAATTCCACAGGATGAAAATTTACCATTTTTATCCTGTATAATTTGGAGTTAATTATGAATGATTTGATACGATGTGACTCATTATATATTAATCCCTATTTGCACATTTTTTAAATAGTATTTTAACATTGCTTTAGTTAAGACTATGATTGTCACGTTTTTTATGTTTATAGCCCTGAAGAAGTGGGACTTTCACACTCCTGGCAAGCTTAACCACTTAAGCCCCGGACCTTTAGGCAGCTAAATGCCCAGGCCAGGTTTTGCGATTCGGCACTGCGTCGCTTTAACAGACAATTGCGCGGTTGTGCGACGTGGCTCCCAAACAAAATTGACGTCCTTTTTTCCCACAAATAGAGCTTTCTTTTGGTGGTATTTGATCACCTCTGCGGTTTTTATTTTTTTGCGCTATAAACAAAAATAGAGCGACAATTTTGAAAAAAAATTCTATATTTTTTACTTTTTGCTATAATAAATATCCCCCAAAAACATATATAACATTTATTTTTTTTCCTCAGTTTAGGCCGATACATATTCTTCTACCTATTTTTGGTAAAAAAAATCGCAATAAGCGTTTATCGATTGGTTTGCGCAAAATTTATAGCGTTTACAAAATAGGGGATATGTTTATTGCATTTGTATACATTTTTTTTTTTTACTACTAATGGCGGCGATCAGCGATTTTTTTCGTGACTGCGACATTATGGCGGACACTTCGGACAATTTTGACACATTTTTGGGACCATTGTCATTTTCACAGCAAAAAATGCATTTAAATTGCATTGTTTATTGTGAAAATGACAGTTGCAGTTTGGGAGTTAACCACAGGTGGCGCTGTAGGAGTTAGTGTACACCTAGTGTGTGTTTACAACTGTAGGGGGGTGTGGCTGTAGGACTGACGTCATCGATTGTGTCTCCCCTATAAAGGGGATGACACGATCGATGCAGCGCCATAGTGAAGCACGGGGAAGCCGTGTTTACATACGTCTCTCCCCGTTCTTCAGCTCCGGGGAGCGATCGCGACGGAGTGGCTATAAACAAATAGCCGCGCCGTCGTCCTGGATCGCTCCCCGAGGGAACCCGACCGCCGCATGTAGGGGGGGGGGTCCCGATCGGACCCCCGACCCGCGAAAAGGCAAGGACGTACAGGTACGCCCATTTGCCTGTACGTGCCATTCTGTGGACGTACATTTACATGCGGCGGTCGGGAAGTGGTTAAAGAGTAACTCCACTTTTGTTCAGAATAAATTATTCCTCTCTGGGTGATCTATGTACATTGCAAGGATTTCTTTGTTGCAGATTTCTACCTTTTCTTTTTCTGGAGAAACAGCTGTCTGTTTGTCTGTGTCCGTGTACAGAGCCTGATGGGAGTAGTTTTATAATTGTCAATCAGCTGCTACACCTGCAGGGCTCTAATGAGGAAATTGCAGGCTCTGCATCCCTTTAGACATATTTACCTTTGGGAATATCTCACCAAAAATGCAATTTTTGTTGCAGTGGATGGACAAAATTGAATTTGTGTCTTAGTGCAGACTTCTGGGAAAATCAGGTAGGGAAAAGAGGAGTTGCCGCTCCAAGCAGATCAGTTTTGTGATTATCCTCCTCTCAGGAACCACAGGTGCAGGTAATGCATATAGCAGACTGGAAATGAAGAATTCCGGACAGCCGCACTCCAAATTCTTCATTTCCAGTTTTCTGGGAAAATGAGTAAGCCAATCACACAAGCAGGAAATAACATACCTTGGGGGCGTTCTGTACACCATCTGTGTACAGAACACCTCCAGGTAGCCATATTGCCTTGCATTTTACAGAAAATTACAGAGCTGCAGTTCACAAAGGAAAGGTAATTTTCATATTTCATTTGGCATGTAATTTTTTTTGGGGGTGGGGAGTGGGGGCTTCAGGAGAAGTGGGACTTCCTGTCCCACTTCCTCCTTCCACCCAGGGACTGCTTAGGCGATAGGTCATATCGCCTACGGCGGCCCCTCGCCTGTCCAATCATGCATGCACGCATGCACAGTGAGTGCCTGGCCGTGAAGCCGAAAGCTGTCACGGCCGAGTGCCCACAGTTAGGATGGAGGCGCTGGCGGAGAGGGGGGGGGGGAGGAGCGGAGCATCGCTGGACAGTGGGGTAGGTAAATGTATGTTTATTAAAAGCCAGCAGCTATGCTTTTTGTAGCTGCTGACTTTTAATAAACATAAAAAAAGGCTGGAACTCCCCTTTAATGTCCTGGAATGAACACTTTGTCAGATGACTTTACCTGATCAAACTTGAGATTTTCGTAGGATTGAAATGATCTTTCCAGCAGTGTCTGGACGCTGGGAACTTTTAATGTTCCATCTCTTTCCACAATTATTTGATAGCTGTTACTTTCCTGAGACTTGCCATTACAACTGCAAAATAGTGAAACAAAATTACATTTTAATAAATTTCAAGAAATCTATAATATAACATAATTAAATAAATAAATGTGATTTATATAATCCTATGACTAATAAAATAATACAACAATAAGTGTTCTAGTCCATGTATCAAACAAACTCTGTGTAGGGATACTGGGGCCAGATTCACATACAATTGCGGCCGTGTAACGTAACCCGTTTACGTTACACCGCCGCAAGTTTACAGTGTTAGTGCCCGATCCACAAAGCACTTACCTGTAAACTTGCGGCAATGTATCGTAAACATGTCCGGCGCAAGCCCGCCGAATTCAAATGGGGCGGGTACCATTTAAATTAGGCGCGCTCCCGCGCCGGACGTACTGCGCATGCTCCGTTCGCAATTTTCCCGACGTGCTTTGCGCGAAATACGGTGGCGCGACGTGTTTGTGAATCGCGACGTGCGTAACGTACTTACGCCGGAAAAAAAAGTAAGTCAATTACACCTGTCGGATCTAAGGGCTATCTATGCGTAACTGATTCTATGAATCAGCCGCATAGATACTCTGAGAGATACGATGGCGTTTCAGAGAAACGCCGTCGTATCTCTTCTGTGAATCTGGCCCCTTGTAACCAACACTGATGGGATCTAGTACGATAAGGTAACAATGAAAAACATTGTAGACTGGGGGTTGGTTGCTCATAAAAAAATAAAACTTTCTGTTGGATTTATATTACTGTCTGTGTCCCTGCTGGGAAACTTAATTTCCCCAACTGACAAGTGACCATTGTCACCATGTAGGTGAGGTGCAGTCTGTACTCCCCACTGTAGGTGGTGCTCGACCGAAGCGGCATTGCAGAAGGGAGAAAGGAAGTCGTGAAGAACTTGGTTCCTCTATGACTTCTTAAGGTCACAAGGGGGACAGCTCCCCGATTGGACGCTGGTGCCCTACGTGACCTCCATGGCCAGCTTGGGTTAGGGCAGTGTCTATAAGACTCTGGCTCCTGGGTTTGGTGCACTATTTTTAAGTGGTTAGCATAGGGACAGGTTCTCTATCTGCCAGTCACAGTGCATAGTGGTAGGGAAAAGTTTCTGAGGATTAGGGAAAGTGCAGGGACTACACTATCCCCACTAAGGAAGCCTCCTATTTGGGTGTTGACAAGCCATGCCATATTTCTGTTCCTCAAGGCAGAAGCTGTTAGCATTACTTCAAGAATACGGTTCTCTACTACTGTTTGTAAGTGGCTCCTGGCCAGTGACAAGTTGTGTCCCACTGCACGGCCATTTTGACTTTGTCTTAAAGACTCTACACTGCCTTCATAATAGATTAATGACTTCTTTTATAATAAGGATAGGATGCTTTTAGTTGGTTTTTATGTTACCATATGCTACTTTTTCAGGCCATGAGAAATCGAAAGTGTAACCACCTGTGAATGAAAACTTAGTGATTCTGTGGTTGCAACAACTCTTGAGTTCTTGTATTGTCCTAAAATAATACTCAGATGAATAGGCCAAATTTGTCAGTCACCCTGCAAATATGTTGATGGCTGGGCAGTCTAGAAGAAATCTCAGTCATCGAAATCTACAGATATAGTCAAACCCCATTGGGAAAACTTGACCAGTTGAGTCAGCCATATCTATAGGTGTTAAGTCAAACCCAATTGAGCAAGCCATAGACCTACCGTATTTTCAGCAGTGGTTCCACAGCAAGTACTTCATGTAATAAGGCATTGAAGAATTCTTCCGGATCTGAAACACAGTAGCTGGCACATTAACATTATGATATAATTACAGCTAACCCACGCCTTCTAGCCATCTCAATTGTTTATATGAGACAGTATTAATTCTTAGGCTCCTCAAAGAACAAGGCTTATGACTTTATTAAGTAATAACCTACCGATTTGCCTGGACTGATTCTGGGGGTTGAGCAATTTTCTGACATTCTGACATTTAAAAATGTCAGAATTATGTCTGACTCCCATGAAAACAAAGATGGGAAAGATACTAAATACATTGACAGACTGTTAAAGATCCTTTAGGGAGCTGTAATGGTCCACTTTTTCACCGACTGCAATTATAACGGTGTACATAGCATACTTCTCAACTTTACTGCTGCACTCCACTGACCATAGCTCATCAGCTATCCTTTTTGTTAAGCTGTGTACACACGTTTGTCCGATGAAAACAGACAGATAGACCGATTTCATCGGACAAACCGATCGTGTGTGGGCCCCATCGTTTTTTTTCCATCGGTGCAAAAAAATAGAACATGTTTAAAATTTTTCCTATGGATAAAAAAACGATAGAAAAACTCCTCAGTGTGAAAGGGGCCTTAGATTGTAAGCACTTTGAGGACAGGGACTGATGTGAATGTACAATACATATATGTAAGTGCTGTGTAAATTGTTGGCACTATATAAATACTTGTAAAAAATAAATAAATAACTTGTATGGTGATGTTGTCTTGTTAAGTTCCAGGTCCTATTCCATAGATGCAATGGCTTTTATACATTACACTACACTGATGGTGGCCAAAAAGCCTGAGACTAAATGACTCTATATAAGCAGGTTGGACTAAATGACTCAATATAAGCAGGTTGGACTAAATTAGGTGGATTCAAATAGACCGCCGCATCTTTGCGGCGGCGTAGCGTATCGTATTTACACTACCCAGCTGTAAGTTAGCTAGGCAAGTACTGTATTCACAAAGTACTTGCCTGCTAAGTTACGGCGGCGTAGCATAAATGCGGCCGGCGTAAGCGCGCCTAATTCAAATTAGGCTGAGGGGGCGTGTTTTATGGTAATGGGGGGTGACCTGACGTGATTGACGTTTTTTAAGGGCGGGGCATGTGCCGTCCGTGTACATATCCCAGTGTGCATTGCGGCAAAGTACGCCGCAAGGACGTATTGGTTTCGACGTGGACGTAAATTACGTTTAGCCCTATTCACGGACAACTTACGCAAACGACGTACAATTTTCACATTTCAACGCGGGAACGACTGCCATACTTAACATTACTAGTCCAACTATTTGATGGAATAACTTTACGCCTGAAAATGCCTTACATAAACGGCGTATCTATACTGCGACAGGCGCGCGTACGTTCGTGAATAGGCGTATCTATTGATTTACATATTCTACGCCGAGCGCAATGGAAGCGCCACCTAGCGGCCAGCCTAAATATTGCACCCTAAGATACGACGGCGCAAGCTATCGTATCTTAGCTAGGTTTAAGTGTATCTCTGTTTGAGAATACACTTAAACTTAGGAAGGCGCAGATTCCGAGTTAGGTCGGCTTATCTACTGATACGCCGGCCTAACTCTATGTGAATCTAGCTAAATGACTCTATATTATTGACCTATATTTGCACTATACACTTGGATGTTTTTTCTGGCCCATTGTCCTAAATGAGTAATAATCCTCGTATTTTTTGGATATATGATGGAACAAGACATGTGAATAACTTCTGTAAGGTGCTGCACACTCATTAGAACCTATATGGCTATTCTATCCTATTACTGCTAGTAGAAGTACGTGAAATCTACTTATAGATTATAGATTGCCTTCCCACAATCGGTAGCACAGCAGGACTTGGCCCGAGAGTAGAAGGTGGTGCACTTTGAGACAATCAGGGCAATTTTATGAGGCACATCAATTAGTTCCTTATTATTACTAGTGCCTAGCGCAACAACATCTGAAAATAGAACTTTGATCTTAATTGCTACTCAGAAAACGATGGATTAGGAATAATAAGAGAGTCAACTATTTAGTATATTATACAAGAAATGACAGACAACGTAGAACAAACCTTTCTCTTCAGTAACAAAGGAATCACATCGCAGCAGTTTTCTGAGCTTCATGACATTCTCAGCATGTACAAATCCAGTCCTACAACATGACGAGACATGTGATGAGATACTTGTCAGAGAATCGCCAATTGCCATAGACAATGTCTCAAACTAAATGGTGCTCATATAAAAGCTCATTACACCTTTCGGTAAAGAGCAGAGAAAATTGTCTGATCTTTCTATAGTCAACTAAATGCACAGAATGGTGTACCGGCTGCCTATCATCAGTAGTTGACTGACGGTGACAACTCAGTTATGGTTCTGACCAAGTTGTCAAACCACAATGCCTTTGCCTAGCATTAAACATCTCAGATTAACAAGGAAGAATATTATTTGCAATCTTGGTGTGTGGCATTTCTTCTGCTTGACAACTGCTTTAAAGCGGGAGTTCACCCGAAAAACAATTTTTAACCTTAGATTGATGCTCATTTTGTCAAGGGGAATCGGGTGTTTTTTTTTAAAATCGAAGCTGTACTTACCGTTTTAGAGAGCGATCTTCTCCGCCGCTTCCGGGTATGGTCTTCGGGACTGGGCGTTCCTATTTGATTGACAGGCTTCCGACGGTCACATACATCGCGTCACGAGTAGCCGAAAGAAGCCGAACGTCGGTGCGGCTCTATACGGCGCCTGCGCACCGACGTTCGGCTACTTTCGGAAAATCGTGACGCGCTGTATGCGACCGTCGGAAGCCTGTCGGAAGCCTGTCAATCAAATAGGAACGCCCAGTCCTGCAGCCCATACCCGGAAGCGGCGGAGAAGATCTATCTCTAAAACGGTAAGTACGGCTTCGATTTAAAAAAAAACACCCGATTTCCCTTCACAAAATGAGCCTCAATCTAATGTTAAAAATTGTGTTTTTGGGTGAACCTCCACTTTAAGAAGAATTGGTATAATAACTGGCTAAAGAATACCAAAATGATCAATCAAAAAATTATAGTTTCATTGAAAAGCATTCTAATGAGTTAAAAAGCTTTATGGCCCCTACACACGACCGTTTTTTCCATTGGAAAAGTATGCGTGTGCATACTCCATCTGACTTTTTCCAACAGGAAAACTCTTGGAAAAAAAAGAGAGCAGGATCTCTTTTCTCCTGTCAGGAAAAAATCCTAGCGGGAAAACCGTTCGTCTGTATGCAATTTTAACAAATTTAACGCAAAAAAAACAGGATCAAGTCGACGCATTTTTTTGGCTCGTTGTAGTGTTGTACATCACCGCATTCTTGGCAGTCAAAAGTTTGCAGAACTTTTGTGTGACCGTGTGTATGCAAGGCAGGCTTGAGAGAAATTCCGTCGGAAAAACTGCTCGTGTGTACGGGGCATTAGGTTGACTGATTGGAATTGTCCCAAACACCCAAATGCGCCTCCGAAATATCACAACTAAATCTGTACATTTGTAAACACAAACTCACCTTCTGAGGGGGTTCACAATGTCCTCCCTAAGGATGCGTTGTACTTTGGCATCACAGACATCTGGAGAGCGTAAGATGGGATCCAGAACAGAAGAGAAAGCAAATAGGCTGTGAAAAATGAAAACAGAAATGTTGAATTCACAGCTTAAGGTTTGTGAGTGTTTGAGTATTAAAGATGAATTCCAGGCAAGGCTAGTTTGACATAGTTACATTGGCCCAGCTTGGACCAATATAATTATGTATGTCCCATTCCAGCATAATCCTACCCCAAGCTGGAAATCACTGTAGTAAGCACTGAGTGGCTGCCCTGTTGCTTACTGAACACAGGGGATCAACCACTTGGCATGGGTGCCATTCACGGTCCTTTCACATTTTCTCAATGAATGCAACGTGTTCTCTGATTGTATGAAGTGGATATTGTAATGTCACCGCCCCTCTTCTCCACCTTGTCCAATCAGAGAAAGCTTTACATTTATTGATAAAATGCAAAGTGTTCAATGAATGTCGCCGGTGCCAGGACAACGTCATCTAGGGCAAACGAACCAAACTGCGCCCCTCCAAAAAGTATGAGCATTATGTGTCAGCAAATATCCACCCCCAAAAAATCAAGCACTAATCTCAATGCCTACCCCCATAAATTCCCTCTTCTACTACAAATTCCCCCCCCCCTATCCCCCCCTCCAAGATCATATCCTTTATCTCTCCAAATCTACCAGCACAAATCCCCCCCAATAAAAAAAATCACTTTCACTTAAAATCATTTTCCCCTCTAAGCACAAATCCTCTCCCCCCAATTTGAATCCCCCTCCCAGCACAAATTCTCCCCCAAAACCCACTCCTAGTACAAATTTAACCCCCTAGCATAAATAGCCCCAATCATGCCTACTAGCACAAATACTGCCCCCCCAAAAAAAGTCCCCTCCTAGCACAAATTCCCTGCCCTGTCTAACATATCACCTCTTCTAGCACAAACCCCCCCATTCCCCCTCCCAGCAAAAATTCCCCCACATTACCATTTCTAGCACACACCCCGAATTTCCCCTCCTAGAACAATTCTTAATCCCCTGCCACCCTCCAGATTCCCCCTCCCAACACAATGCCCCCCCATTTCCCCTGTACCTCACATGATACCACAGTGCCCAGGACAGTCACCCCTTTTGCCCACCCGTTTTCCCAGCCCTGAATGGTGCCCATGCGAGGCAGACAACCTTCTGTATTCACAATGCAGCAGGGCAACTTTTTGGCACAAGACCATGGAAGCTAGTGGAGATCACTAGGGTATCAGTACCTACTACATTGTTTTCCAACTTTAACCTCTTGGGACCCGCGCTATAGTCAAATGACGCTACAGCGCGGATCCCAAAATCCAAGTGGACGTCAATTGACGTCCGCCCCTTTGCGCGTTCCCCGCGCGCGCTCCAGAGCGCGCAGCGGGGAACTGCTGTGCTGGCCGTGTCCCTTGGACACAGCCAATCACAGATCGCCGCGAACGGCCAATCAGAGTGGCCGTTTGCGATGCGATCTGTGCGGCCAATGAGAGATGATCTCATATGTAAACATATGAGATCATCTCTCATTGCCGTTTTACACAGAGACAGCGGTGCTGTCTCTGGAGAGGAGACCGATCTGTGTCCCTTGTACATAGCGACACAAATCGGTCACCCCCCCAGTCACCCCCCTTCACACACAGTTAGAACACTAATTAGGGTACACATTTAACCCCTTCCTCACCCCCTAGTGTTAACCCCTTCAATGCCAGTCACATTTATACTGTAATTAGTGCATATTTATAGCACTGATCGCAGTATAAATGTGAATGGCGCCAAAAATGTGTCAAAAGTGTCCGATGTGTCCGCCATAACGTTGCAGTCCCAATAAAAATCGCAGATCTCCGCCATTTCTAGTAAAAAAAATAATAATAAAAAATAATAATTCTGTCCCTTATTTTGTGGGCGCTATAACTTTTGCGCAAACCAGTCGCTTATTGCGATTTTTTTTTTTTTTTACCAAAAATATGTAGAAGAATACGTATCGGCCTAAACTGAGAAAAAAAAAATGTTTTTGTTTTTTTAAATTGGGATATTTATTATAGCAACAAGTAAAAAATATTGTATTTTTTTCAAAATTGTCGCTCTTTTTTGTTTACAGCGCAAAAAATAAAAACCGCACAGGCGATCAAATACCACCAAAAGAAAGCTCTATTTGTGGGGAAAAAAGGACGTCAATTTTGTTTGGGAGCCACGTCGCACGACCGCGCAATTGTCAGTTAAAGCGACGCAGTGCCGAAAGCTGAAATTTCACCTGGGCAGGAGGGGGGTATATGTGCCCAGTAAGCAAGTGGTTAATGGGGATCCCACAGATATTGTACATACATACTGTAACTATGTCAAATTTCCATACCTGGAATTTAGCTTTAAGAATTATTTTGTGGACCTTACCTGAAAAGGGTGGTATCTAGGTAGCAGGAATTGTAGTGTCCCTGGATCCCATTCCTCAATCCAACCATCTTGTCTAGAACATTACATTCACGTACAGGGGGGTGATCCTTTGTACTGTCCTCCAATACGCTGTGAATATCTATGATGGGGAGAATGGCAAGTATGATCACTTAGATATGATGGGCCATATTCTTAAACAAGTTACGTAGGCGTATCAACAGATACGCCTACGTAAGTCCCTTTCCTATGTTTAAGTGTATTCTCAAAATGAGATACACTTAAACATGCCTAAGATACACCAGCCTGCGCCGTTGTATCTTAGGCTGCAATATTTACGCTGACCGCTAGGTGGCGGTCAGCGTAGAATATGCAAATGACTACTCACGCCGATTCTCGAACGTACGCTTGCCCGCCGTAGTGTTTTAACGTCGTTTCCGTAAGCGATACGCGGCGTAAAGATAAAGATGCCCCCTAGGTGGCGTACTCAATGTTAAGTATGGCCGTCGATCCCGCGTCGAAATTTCAAAATTGAACGTCGTTTACGTAAGTCGTCCGTGAATGGCGCTGGACGCCATTTACGTTACAGTCAAAACAAATGACGTCCGTGAGACGTCATTTAGCGCGATGCAAGTCGGGTAATTTACCCGACGGAGCATGCGCATTACGATCGGCGCGGGAGCGCGCCTAATTTAAATGATCCACGCCCCCTGCCTGGATCATTTGAATTAGGATGGCTTACACGGGTGGACTTTACGCGATGCCGCCGCAAGTTCACAGGTAAGTGGTTTGGGAATCCGGCACTTGCCACTTAAACTTGCGGCGGCGTAACGTAAAGTACATACGTTCCGCCGCCTGAAATGTATGAGAATATGGCCCGATGTTTCTAAATGTTGCTATAACCCAATTAACAGATCTATTCCACAAAGATCAACAGGAGAAAGGACGTTCCTTGGTAGGAATGTAGGAAAAGACAGATTCCTCTTGCAAATACCCTGTTTCCCCAAAAATAAGACCTACCCTGAAAATAAGACCTAGCGTTATTTTCCAGGAGGGCTGCAATATAAGCCCTACCCTGAAAATAAGCCCTAGTTAAAAATGCTTGTAAAATCCTATAATCCACTCTATTATAGTAGTATATAATGTACAATGTGTACGTTTCTGTAATATAATTGCGGGGAAAAGAGCTCCGGCGGGTAACAGAAGCACAGAGCGGCTCTATAACAAAGGTATTTGGCACAATTATATTACAGAAACACACACATTGTACATTATATAATACTGTAATAGATTATAGGATTGTACAAGCATTTTAACTCCGTTAACACTGGGGATTCCTGACAGGCAGGGAGGGTGAGGGGGAGAGACGACAGCACATTACATGGAAAGAACTACCCCGAAAATAAGCCCTACTGTGTCTTTTGTTGGCATAATTAATATAAGACCCAGGCTTATTTTCGGGGAAACACGGTAGCTCTATGAAACAGGTGTTTTATTTTATTTAAAACTGAGCCTTTGGCAGATACAATTAATTAAATCAATAAATGTAATAATGCAGTTCTCTAATCATTAATCCTAGCCAATATTTATTGTAAAATAAGATGACGAGAAGCAAAATGGAATTTTAGGCCCAGATTCTCATACATTTACGTTGCTCCTGGGCAGCGTAACGTATGTGATTTACGTTACACCGCCGCAGGTTTACAGGTTTACAGCCTGATTCTCAGAACACTTACCTGTAAACTTGCGGCGGTGTATCGTTAAATCTCTCGGCGCAAGCCCGCCCCATTCAAATGGGGCGGGCACCATTTAAATTAGGCGCGCTCCTGCGCCGAGCGTACTGCGCATGCTCCGTCGGGTAAATTACCTGACATGCATTGCGCTAAATGACGTCGCCCCGACGTCATTTGCTTAGACGTTTACGTAAATGGCGTCCAGCGCCATTCACGGACGTCTTACGCAAATGACGTAATTTTTTTTAAATTCGACGCGGGAACGACGGCCATACTTAACATTGGTTGCCCCTCTTAATAGCAGGGGCAACCTTATGCGTCGCGTACGCTACGGAAACGACGTAAATTCTCAGCGTCGCCCGCGCGTATGTTCGGGAATCTCGCGTAATTACCTCATTTGCATAGACGACGGGGAAAACGACGATGCGACACCTAGCGGCGGGAAAAAAAATTGCTTTTAAGATCTGACAGCGTAAGAGCCTTACGCCTGTCAGATCTAATGGGTATCTATGCGTAACTGATTCTAAGAATCAGTCGCATAGATACGCCGGGGCCAGATGAGGAGTTACGACGGCGCAAATGGTGTTGCGCCGTCGTAACGCCTTTGAGAATCTGGGCCTTAGTTTCCCGCTTAGTTTTTGCCTGATACACAGATTGTATGTTCAAAGTAATAAAAAAAAAAATCAAAAGTTTGGGAGGGCGAAGTGATAGACAGTGGTGTTGTATTTCAGATTTATTTTCATTTAAAGCAGAACTTTCATCACATTTTAGAAAAACCTTAGTTCCGCCCCCTTGCTGTGAGTGACAGCTTATTTACATATCTCATGCACTAGCCTGGAGACAGGCATTCATTTTTTAATTCCCACCCCCGCTCCTTTTCTGAAGTCTTGTGGTTACTTTTCTGGATTTTGACTGGATGTTAGTGATCATAGCAGAATTTAGTGTAAGGAATTTATAGGACAAAATGCATGTTGACAAGGGGAGTGTAGAGGAGGGCAGGGAGTCTATTGACATCACGACTCCACCCACCGAGCTCCAGACAACAGACCCACCCACAGAATCTGCAGTTTTTCAGTTCTTATAACAGACAGAGGGGAGACATTGGACAGGTAAGGATACATGTAGGAGGCATCTATATCCTTATAGATCAGCACTATGGCAGAAGTTTAGAAAGGATGAGAGGGGCTTTACATCCACTTTAATATAAGACTCAGGCTAATTATTGGGGAAACACGGTATCTCCGATGACCCTGTTTTTTTAGGATTTTTAGGAATACCCCACCAGCAGAGCCTGCTATCCCCTGACCCTGATCCCATATTTTTCCCTATCCTCTTCCCCCCCTCTCCCCCCTTCCAATGAATTTGCCTCTTGATTCAACATGCTACTGTTGTATCATGTTCAATGAGTTTTTTTTGTGAACTGTCAGTTATCCACCATGTCATTCTATTACCTAAAAATTCTAATAATAAAATAAACATTATTATGTTTCTTTTATTATTTTTACAATGAAGCCATTACTTCATGTTTTCATTGTGAAAATAATAAAAGATATTCAACCATAAAAAAAAAGTGCAGAGGGGGTGGGGCGCATAATTTAACTCCTTCCTTACCGGCGCATTGTAAAATGACACCGGAAGGATCCCTCCCTCGACCTGAGTGGACGTCCTATGACGTCCTTTGTTCCCGGTGATCCAGGGCGCACGCGCGCGCCCGCTGCACCGCTCGTGACCCGGCACGCGTGCCCGGCGGACGCGATTGCCGGTGATCACAGCAGGAGTGTGGTTTTGTGTGTGTAAACACACAAATCCACCTCCTGTCAGAGGTGAAGAGACCAATGATGTGTTCCCAGTACAGAGGAACACACATCGGTCTCCTCCCCTTGTGAGTCCCCCTCCCCCTACAGTTAGAACACACTTTAGGGAACATTTTAACCCCTTCAGCGCCCCCTAGTGGTTAACCCCTTCCCTGCCAGTCACATTTACACAGTAATCAGTGCATATTTATAGCACTAATCGCTGTATAAATGTAAATGGTCCCAAAAACGTGTCCGAATGTGTTCGCCGCAATGTCACGGTCACAATAAAAAAAACGCAGATCGCCGCCATTACTAGTAAAACAAAAATAATAAAATAAAAATGCCATAAATCTATCACCTATTTTGTAGACGCTATAACTTTTGCGCAAATCAATCAATATACGATTATTGCGATTTTTTTTACCAAAAATATGTAGAAGAATACGTATCGGCCTAAACTGAGGAAAATTGTTTATTTTATTTTTAAATTGTGATATTTATTAAATAAAAAAGTAAAAAATATCGGGCCAGATTCAGATAGAATAGCCTATCTTTCTGCTGGCGTAACGTATCTCAGATACGGTACGCCGCCGTAAGTTTGGGCGCAAGTTCCGTATTCAGAAACCACTTGCGCCCTTAGTTACGGCGGCGTAACGTATGTGTGTCGGCGTAAGCCCGCCTAATTCAAATGTGGATAATGTGGGCGTGTTTTATGTATATTAACTGTGACCCCGCGTATGTGACGTTTTTAATCCCAGTGCGCATGCTCGAAATTACGCTGCAAATCGTCAATGCTTTAAACGTGAACGTAACTTACGTACAGCCCTATTCGCGAACGACTTACGCAAACGACGTAAAATTTTAAAAACTCGACGGGGGAACGACGTCAATACTTAACATTAGCTACGCCTCATATAGCAGGGGTAACTTTACGCCGGAAAAAGCCTAACGTAAACGACGTAAAAAAATGCGCCGGCCGGACGTACGTTTCTGAATCGGCGTATCTAGCTCATTTGCATATTCCTTGCGTAAATATACGGAAGCGCCACCTAGCGACCAGCGTAAATATGCAGCCTAAGATACGACGGTGTAAGACACTTACGCTGGTCGGATCTTAGGGAAATCTATGCGTAACTGATTCTATGAATGAGTCGCATAGATAAGACGCCGCACATTCAGAGATAAGACGGCGTATCCGGAGATACGCCGTCGTATCTCCTTTCTGAATCTGGCCCATTGTATTTTTAAAAAATGTTTTCGCTCTTCTTTTGTTTATAGCGCAAAAAATAAAAACCGCAGAGATGATCAGATACCACCAAACGAAAGCTCTATTTGTGGGGGGAAAAAACATAAAGATTTCGTTTGGGTACAGTGTTGCATGACCACTCAATTGTCATTCAAAGTGGAACAGCGCTGAAAACTAAAAATTGGTCTGGGCAGGAAGGGGGTGAAAATGCCCTGTATGGAAGGGGTTAAACATTTTAAAGTTCTGATTTAAATACGTGATATAGCGGCATCATTTAAAAACAGTCGCTCATTACTGGGCTATTTTGGACATAAACTGATTATAAAATCAAGTAACAATTGGAACAAAAGAATTTCTAGTTCTGAAATGACAGATATCTGAAAAGAGAGATTTATTGTTTAGGCTAGAAGTAATAACAGTTCTAAATGCCTTTGCGGCTTACAGTGATGTAAATAAGCAATTAAAAGCTAATTATCCCTAAACACGTGTACAGGTTTCTCAGGGAGTGACATACCTGTTTCATGGCATGACAGTGGAATGACGTGACATCGCTAGATGGGATTCTGGGAACATTTACATTGACGTACATTTTGTATATTGTATTTGTTATATCACGCAAATTATTGTACAGAACAGGAACATATTCTTCTTCAGTTATGAAATCGCCAGGGGTTTCCAAAATAACAGATATACCATCTACTATGCATTGCTATAATCTTCTTTTTTAAAGGGGTGGTTCACCCTAAAAACTACTTTTTCTTATTCCACTGCCCCCCCACATTACAATACGATTAAGGCTCTTATTATTTTTTTCATGCTGTACATACCTTAGTACAGCATATTCACCCGGGTTGCGAGTCCCGCGGGAGTGGGCGTTCCTCACATGCTGGTGATTGACGTTTTGCCCAAAAACGAGCTCCCCCCCGTCGCGTAAGCCGATTGGCGAAAGGAGCCGAACGGCGATGCGCATGCGCAGTATAGCGCCGACTCGCCGTTCGGCTCCTTTCGCCAACCGTGACGCAGCTTACGCGACAGGGGGGAGCTCGTTTTTGGGCAAAACGTCAATCACCAGCATGTGAGGAACGCCCACTCCCGCGGGACCACTCCCGCGGGACTCGCAACACGGATGCACGGGTGAATATGCTGTACTAAGGTATGTACAGCATGAGAAAAAATAATAAGAGCCTTAATCGTATTGTAATGTGGGGGGGCAGTGGAATAAGAAAAAGTAGTTTTTAGGGTGAACCACCCCTTTAAGGTAATCCTTATTTTAGAGCAGCATCTCTCAGCTGGCATGCTGTGACACCCTGGGGTGCTGTTTGGGTTCTCCTGGAGTGACGCGAATACTGGACACAGTTTGCCCTGAATCAGCTTCATGATGTGGGCTGCTACCAGCACCATAACAACCATTGAAGCTCTGGGGCTAAGATGCATGATGTCTCGCCCATGCCATGATGCTGATCCAGGGTAGGCAGCATGCAGTTCCACCATAACAACCATTGAAGCTCTGGGGCTAAGATGCATGATGTCTCGCCCATGCCATGATGCTGATCCAGGGTAGGCAGCATGCAGTTCCACCATAACAACCATTGAAGCTCTGGGGCTAAGATGCATGATGTCTCGCCCATGCCATTATGCTGATCCAGGGTAGGCAGCATGCAGGTCCACCCCCAGCATAGAGGACAGAGTGCACCTACACTCATAGGCGTGAGCACAGGGTGTGCCACGTGTGCCTGGGTACACCCTAATCATGTTGTAATGTACAGATTTCCCCTGCTGCTTGGATGAAGAGAAAGAGGCAGGGGAATCTCTGTCCTCAGTCCTTTTCCCTGTCTCAAAAGTGGGACAAAAGTTATAATAAAAAAAAAAAACTACTGACACCAATCTCTGCCCTACTGACATCGTCCACTGCCCTACTGACATTGTCAACTGCGTTACTGACATTGTCCACTGCCCTACTGGCATCATCCACTGCCCTACTGACATTGTCCACTGTCCGGCGTGGCCACGTCACCGCGTATCCTGTCCGCGGGGATTTTGGTTTGATGGTGTGTACAACCATCAGACCAAAATCCGGTACGAGGCCTCATATTGCCATATTGCACTAAATTTTGCAGAAAGTTACAGCGCTGCAGATTGAAAAGGAAATGTAATTTTTAATAACAATAATTACAATATGGCTTTTGTCCCAATTGTATATGCTATATATATATTTTTTTATTGCAATATTTTTTTTCGCCACAAAAGTGGAGTTAACCTTTAAGTACCGTATATACTCGAGTATAAGCTGAGTTTTTCAGCCCTTTTTTTAGGTCTGAAAATACCCCCCTCGCCTTATACTCGAGTCAGTGTACCCCATTTTTTTAAAAGTCGCGGCTTCCTCCTGGCGTTCAGTTGCGTGATAGGCATTTAACACTATGTTCTGCCTATCACGGAGGTCCTCTCATCCTCGGACAGTTTCCCAGCAGACACTGTGTTCAGTGTTCCGCCAATCATGGACGTCCTCTTGTCCGAGGATGAAAGAATGTCCGTGATTTGCAAAAAACACTGAACACGGTGTCTGCTGGGAAACTGAGTCCGAGGATGAGAGGACCTCCGTGATAGGCGGAACAGAGTTTCAAATGCCTATCACGGAACGGAACGCCAGGAGGAAGCCGCGACTTTTAAAAAAATGGACGCCTGTCAAGAATTCAGGTACTCGGGCACAGTGAGACTGCAATGGGCACAGTGAGGTATGGCACAGTGAGACTGCAATGGGCACAGTGAGACTGCAATGGGCACAGTGAGGTATGGCACAGTGAGACTGCAATGGGCACAGTGACAATGGAGACAGTGAGGATTGGCACAGTGAGGATGGGCACAGTGACAATTGGCACAGTGAGGTGGCACAGTGAGATTGCAATGGGCACAATGAGGATTGGCACAGTAAGGATGGGCACAGTGACAATTGGCACAGTGAGGTTACCACAGTGAGATTGCAATGGGCACAGTGAGGTATGGCACAGTGAGGTTGCAATGGGCACAGTGAGACGTGCAAATGGACATTGTTGACCCTCTTTTCCGCTTACAGTAACTGCTGCATTCTCACCACCTAGGCTTATACTCAAGTCAATACGTTTTCCCAGTTTTTTTGAGGTAAAATTAGGTCCTCAGCTTATACTCGGATCGGCTTATACTCGAGTATATACGGTAATAAATATTATATATAGTATGTCAATATTAGCAATGTATAGCATTTCTTCATAGCATTACTATAAACTAACAATCAAACTCACCTTTCTCATCCAGTCTGTGTCCAAAGTCTCTGTACTGTGGATGGCGCTGTACACTAGAGCTGACGGCCAGAACTTCACCAGCATCAATCTTTAACAGTGGTGTGACATTACTTAAGCACTCCCCATCCTGCAACATAATAATAGGTGTCATACGTGTCAACGTATTAATAGGTGGTCATACAATACAGTATATCAATATAGAAAATCCAACAATCTAGTGATTTTAAACGAAGACCAGGAATAAAGTAAAGTAGAACTCCACCCTAAACCTTTTTTTTTTTAAATTCTGGGTTCTAGAATTAACCAGGTTCTAAAGGCAATTTTTTTTTTACCTTACTGTATTCTCATAGCCCTTCTTTAAACACTTACCTGAGCCTTATCTCAATCCAGCGCTGTGCCCATCTTCAGCAGCTCTTCTCCACTTTCTCTCTTCTCACAGGAGACTCAACAGCCATTGGCTCCTGCTGCTGTCAGTCAAATGCAGTGAGAAGGAAGTGAAGGGCGGGGCCATACCTGGGTGTGTGTATCTGTAGACACACACAGTCCAGCTCGGGATTGAGCCCGAACGAGCAAATGGCTTGCTATGGGGCACTTGGAGAAGAGGAGGAGCCAAGTTAGTTGGCAGGGGACCCCAGTAGAGCTGGTTCTCTATGCAAAACCATTGAACAGGTAAGTATAACATATTTGTTATTTTAAAAAAAAACTCTACAATCACTTTAAAGAACCTATGCCATGTCCTTGTTGCTTTCTTTCCCCTCGGAGGGAGAATCCACACTCACAATTTGTCATGGTAACTGTTGTTAATGGGATGGAAAGTGGGGAAGATGAAAGCTTTTCAGTTGCCACAGAAACCAAACTAGAGGAACAATTTCCAAGGAGGATACCTGTTCCAGTGACAACTGGTAAAGTGGAACTTCACCCCCCCCCCCCCATATTTTATTTTTTTCCTGCTTACATGACCTAGGGTTGTCCTCAGTTCAGATATTCACCCACCTAGCGGATCAGGCGTTGTCTAGCTGAGGTCCTCTTCTCTGCAGACACTGCTTGGGTCCAGCAACACCATGTTCCCTTGTGATATCATCAGATTCATGCATGGCCTCCCGATGATGCACCGCCGGCTAAGATGCATGATGTCTCCCCCATGCCATGATGCTGATCCAGTGTTGGCAGCATGTAGGAGCCCCCCCTTAGCATAGAGGACAGAGTGCACCTACACTATATTGCCAAAAGTATTTTGACACCTGCCTTTACACGCACATGAACTTTAATGGCATCCTAGTCTTAGCCTGTAGGGTTCAATATTGAGCTGGCCCACCCTTTGCTGCTATAACAGCTTCAACTCTTCTGGGAAGACTGTCCACAAGGTTTAGGAGTGTGTCTATGGGAATGTTTGACCATTCTTCCAGAAGCGCATTTGTGAGGTCAGGCACTGATGTTTGGTGAGAAGGCCTGGTTCGCAGTCTCCACTCTAATTCATCCCAAAGGTGTTCTAACGGTTGAGGTCAGGATTCTGTGCAGGCCTGTCAAGTTCCTCGAACCTAATCTAGCTCATCCATGTCTTCATGGACCTTGCTTTGTGCATTGGTCCAAATCATTTGGTGGAGTGGCGATTATGGTTGTTTTTCAGGGGTTGGGTCTGGCCCCTTAGTTCCAGTGAAGGGAACTCTTAAGGCATCAGCATACCAAGACATTTTGGACAATTTCATCCTCCCAACTTTGTGGGAACAGTTTGGGGATGGCCCCTTCCTGTTCCAACATGGCTGCACACCAGTGCATAAAACAAGGTGCATAAAGACATGGATGAGCGAGTTTGGAGTGAAGGAACTTGACTGGCCTGTACAGAGTCCTGACCTCAACCCGATTGAACACCTTTTGGATGAATTAGTGTCGTGACTGCGAGTCAGGCCTTCTCGTCTACATAAGGGCTTTACCTCACAAATGCGCTTCTGGAAGAATGGTCAAACATTCCCATAGACACAACCCCAGACCTTGTGGACAGTCTTCCCAGAAGACTTGAAGCTGCTAGAGCTGCAAAGGGTGGGCCAACTCAATATTGAACCCTACAGACTAAGACTGGGATGCCATTAAAGTTCATGTGCGTGTAAAGGCAGGCGTCCCAATACTTTTGGCAATATAGTGTAGATCCTTACACCGTCCTATATTTATGGATATTTTGCAGATATAACATTAGACCTATATACACTTGCATAATCTCCTGCCACACATAGCCAGACCTCTCATTGGCATACTATTCTGCTAGAATTTTCATTTCAATACCGTCTTAAGTTTGGTAAGCTTAGACCATTTTACAGTACTGCTTTACACACACCAACCCTTGTGTGTACATACACATGGATATCTTATACTTCTTTGATTGTAGATGTGCCTTGTCTTCTGTGTTGTCCCCCCCCCCCCTCCAATGTGTACACACATGGTCCCCTGTGGGCCATAGAGGGGCCACTTCCCTGCCTCCACAAATATGTAAGCTGGGAAACAGTTCTGAATTTTTGGTTTCAGTATGCTCTGGTTGGTGTTCAATCTCCCACTTTGTAAGATACGATACCTAATATCTAACCAATAAGGAACATATAGGTAGATTCACAAAGAGTCAGGCCGGCTTATCTACAGATAAGCCGACCTAACTCTGAATCTAAGCCGACCTATGTTTAAGTGTATTCTCTAACAGAGATACACTTAAACATATCTAAGATAGGACGGCTTGCGCCGTCCTATTTTAGATTGCAATGTTTTGGCTTACCGCTAGGTGGCGCTTCCATTGCGGCCGGCGTAGATGATGTAAATGAGCATTTACGACGATTCCCGAACGAACGCGAGCCCGCCGCAGTCGATTAACGTTGTTTCCGTAAGTGATAGGCCGCCTAAAGTTATTCCACCTATGAGGTGGAATAACAATGTTAAGTATGGCCGCCGTTCCCGCCGCGAGGTTCGAATTTTTTACGTTGTTTGCGCAAGTCGTTTCTGCGAATCGGGATTTACGTCGTTTACGTACACGTCGAAATCAATAGGCCTGTACGGTCTACTTAGCCGCAATGCGCACTGGGAAATTTAGTCGCCCGGTGCATGCGCAGTGTCAAAAAACGTCAAAAAACTTGAGGTCAAGCCTCATTTCCATACAACACGCCCCCCTCCAAGTCATTTGAATTAGGCGCGCTTACGCCCGCTCATTTTAGGCTACGCCGCCGAAAATTAGCAGGTAAGTGGTTTAAGAATCACTACTAGCCTAACTAATTTGCGGCGGTGTAGCCTAAAAAGACTAGGCTAGGCCGCCCTAAAGTTAGGCGCCCCTACGTGAATCTACCTAATAGTACATACTGTCACATTGTTATTTTGTATTTGCTATAACAATATATGCTTCAAATCTAGATGTCCTAATCCCCCTGAGGATGTTATTTTTAGCAGGTTCGAAACGCGTTGGATCCTTCTAAGCGGGAATCTTTTTTGGAAATTCCCATACATCACTCTTACTTGTGTTATTTCAGAACATTATTGATTGGATTATTTGGGGTTACTGATACCAGAGCTCATATTTTAAACAGCACTTAATTTTTTTTCCTTATTTTGACATTGTATTTTAATATTTGTACCAATAAAGAAATATTAACTTTCTGTGTTTGCTGCACTAAAGCACTAAATTTTTGTTGTACTGTATAAATGTTTCTAACACTGAAGAATGGAAAAATTATTCAATAAAAAATGTAAGTATGTAAGCATGATCCTGTTTAAGAGGTATTGTAATGTTCAGGGGAAGGACAAAGAGAAGGTAAGGGAGGGATAGAAAAGGGAACCAGCTGTACCACCAAACCGACAGAACCCAGAGACCCACCAGAGCACACGCCCAGTGAGGGGGTTTAATTCAAGTTTTTACTTTCCCAGAATAGACAAACCTTCTCCGTGGCCACCAGGTCCTCCATCTCATTAATTTCAACTACTTTTTTCAGCAAAGCGACTATAGACGGTGCCTGCATCTGTTTCCAAAACAGTGGAATACAGCCCTTTGGCGCTGCAATCAGGAGGGATAAAATGGAACGTCTGCAGGTCTTACTCGAGAATCGGTGGTGGTTCAGAACAAAGAGCGCAGGTAGCTCACGATCAGTGAATTTCTGGATTACATGATGGACCTCTGTCCAGTAAGGCTGATGTAAGCGGTACAAGCAGAAAATGTGGAGAAGAGAACCAGATTTCTATCCATACCTATGAATTTGTTTTAAAGTCAAAAACATTATTATTTTTTGGATAGACTCAGGGCTGGATTTGCTCTCCCTGCCGCCCCAAGGCCAGGTTCCGCAATGCACCCCCTATCTGCCAACCAAACCCCCCCCCAATCAATGGAGAATGGCAACTGGATGGCAGGGGCGGCACGGTTAGTTCAAATATTTTTCTTATTCTTTTTTTTTTTTACTTTTTTATCACTTTTTTTATTTTGTAGCTTGTCGTTTACTTTTTTTTTTTGTATAATTTTCTTATTATTTTTAATATTATTTTTCTTATTCTTTACTTTTAAATTACTTGTTTATTTTATTAATTTAATTTTTATTTCTTATTATTTTTTTATTTAATTTTTTTATCAAATTTGTTTCACTTAACTTTATTGCTATCACACAGGAGAAAACAATTCACTGTGTGATAGCAATTGGAGGTGACAGGTTCTCTTTATTGACCCTGTCACCTCCAAAACAGGAGTCCTTGCACTGTGCTAGAACTCCTGTCTCAATTGAGATGGGAAGAGCACAGCCCACTCCTCTCACTGTGTACATCGGCGGCAGGGACAGGAGACAGACTCGACAGAGTTCCGAAGACAGAGCCAGCAGAGAGAGGTATGTGGGGGGGGGGAGGGGAGGACGGACGGCAGCACACATTTTACAAGTGATTTCGGCAACATTGCGGCAATCACTTGTTAACGAGCAAGCGGATTCCCCCACACTACATTTAGTCCTGCTAGAAAGCAACTTACCGCCCTTAACTGTATGTTCCGGGCGTCGGGGGACTCCATGTCGCTGCCGCCCCGAGGCCTGGCCTCGGAGGCCTTGTAGGAAATCTGGGCCTGGATAGACAAAGGAAGGATTATAACCACTGTCATTCTTGCCATCTCTGTCCCATTGAGGAGATTTCTCTTCATTTCCTGTTCCATAGGCAAAACAGGAAGTGAGAAGAAATCCCTCCGAAGTGAGAGAAATCCCTAGTTGTCACCAGAACTAGTGTCCCAATTGGAAGAATTCCCTTCTATTCCTGTTCTAGTAAAAACTTGGGATTATCTTTCACTTTTACTCTTGGTGATGAGGGTCATCAGGACAAATATAGAGGGTGAGTCTTCCCAATGAAGTCACAGACAGCAATAAAAACCTCACAGGTGTTCGTTCTACAGTAATCCCTCTCTGCTCTACCCAAACCCCTAGAACCCCTGTCTAGTCTTTATTATCACTGTCTGCATCCACATTCTGTAGGTTTCTACCTCACTTCTTGACTCAGGGACAGGAAGCAAAGGGGAATCTCCTACAGTGACACAGATGGCAATAAAAAGTTGACAAAAGTGCAGTTCCCCCCTACTGTAATAAAATATTTTTTTCTCACTTTCTGTCCTGGTTAAACTTGGAAACCTGCTAAGGAAACAAGGTTGAAGGATGCTGGACTCTGTCAGAGGTAAGAGATCCAGTTGGGTGTAGAGTCTTTATGTAGGCCAGGGGTGGCCAACCAGTGGCCCGCGGAGCCCTCTGATGTGGCCCGCGACCTCCTGCTCTGAAATGGTGGGTTGGCAAGCCCAGATCGCAGGTTGCCGACCCACCATACCACAGCATCCATGTTGTGAATGAAGCTGGTGGTAGAGGAAGAAAGCGGCTGTGGAGCACAGCCCCATAAGCCGATGCTTCCTCTACAGCCCTGGATTTTGCCACAGGTGGTGTCTATGGTAAAGTTCAGCTAAACCGCAGGATAGACGCAGGTGCACTACGCTGCACCCACGGTGTGGGTAAACTGCAGCACATCAGTGTGAAAGCAGTATTAGGCCCTTTTCACATGATCAGCCCGACCAAATGGGACCCTCAATTCACCTCTATAGAGCGACAGATGTTTGTTTACGCCCGCCTACCTCCAATCCGAAAAACAGAAGGGAATTTGTCCCCTTTCATCTGGGCGGATCAGAGGGCCTATAGAGTAGCCGTGACCTGTCATCCGCCCGCTCCGCTCATTGTGGCCCTTGACTGGTTACCAAGTTGCATAAGTGGCCCTCGTTCTTCAAAAGTTTGGGCACCCCTGATGTAGGCCATCCTCTAGTCTAGTATACCATGGCCATTGCTAAGCTCTAGTAAGGTAATATAAAGCAATAAACTGAGATACGTTTAAGTATAGAAGAAGTTGATTGATCACAGAATTCATGGGAAATTACAGCATTTAATCTGTATGTAAAAGGTTGCTCTTCTAATACTATGTTATAGGAGGAACAAGCAGCTTTCCAATCCTTCTAATCTTTTTACTATATCGAAAACAAAATGTAAAAATGGCTGACTTTAAGGCAGGTCATGGATGATACAAGTTCCTTTTCTGCAACCATAGATCGATTCCCCCATCAATCCAGTCAGTGTTGATGGGGGAATCCCTCCTATGGAGCTATTGTGTTCTCCCGGTGGGGGGCACGGGGAGCCATCTCTTCATGGAGATTATTGCTAGTGGCTACTGGCTATAATCGCATCCTAAAAATCTGATATGCTGGTTGTACCCAAGTCGATCGATGGATCGACTTGGGTACAATCACCTCCCCATACATGGTTCGAATCTACAGTACAGACACACCTTCTCATTCAAAGAGTTTTCTTTATTTTCATGACTATTAAAATTATAGATTCACACTGAAGGCATCAAAACTATGAACTAACACATGTGGAATTATACATAACAAAAAAGTGTGAAACTTATATTTCATATTCTAGGTTCTTCAAAGTAGCCACCTTTTGCAGCAGACACATCTCTAGAACTGGTAATAGGAGACTGTGTGAATCAGGCATTCATGGTAGAATATCTGCTAGGAAACCACTGCTAAAGAAAGGCAACAAGCAGAAGAGACTTATTTGGGCTAAAGAACACAAGGAATGGACATTAGACCAGTGGAAATCTGTGCTTTGGTCTGATGAGTCCAAACCAGAGATCTTTGGTTCCAACCCCCGTGTCTTTGTGCGACGCAGAAAAGGTGAACGGATGGACTCTACATGCCTGGTTCCCACCGTGAAGCATGGAGGAGGAGGTGTGATGGTGTGGGGGTGCTTTGCTGGTGACACTGTTGGGGATTTAATCAAAATTGAAGGCATACTGAACCAGCATGGCTACCACAGCATCTTGCAGCGGCATGCTATTCAATTCAGTTTGCGTTTAGTTGGACCATCATTTATTTTTCAACAGGACAATGACCCCAAACACACCTCCAGGCTGTGTAAGGGCAATTTGACCAAGAAGGAGAGTGATGGGATGCTGCGCCAGGTGACTACCTCTTGAAGCTCATCAAGAGAATGCCAAGAGTGTGCCAAGCAGTAGTCAAAGCAAAAGGTGGCTACTTTGAAGAACCTAGAATATGAAATATATTTTCAGTTGTTTCACACTTTTTTGTTATGTATAATTCCACATGTGTTAATTCATAGTTTTGATGCCTTCAGTGTGAATCTACAATTTTCATAGTCATGAAAATAAAGAAAACTCTTTGAATGAGAAGGTGTGTCCAAACTTTTGGTCTGAACTGTATGTCGGTTCAGCAGGGACTTAAGGAATACTGATGATCCATCAGCTAATTTACTTAAAGCGGAGCTCCACCCAAAAGCTCTGTTAATTTGCCTTCTCCCCCCTCCAGTGCCACATTTGGCACCTTTTGGGAAAGGAGCGGGTACCTGTTTTTGACAGGTACCCGCTCCCACTTCCTTGCTTTGTGCGCTGGTGCGCAGTCATGTTGGAACAGTAAGGGGCCATCCTCAAACTGTTCCCACAAAGTTGGGAGCATAAAATTGTCCAAAATGTCTTGTATGCTGACGCCTTAAGAGGTACCTTCACTGGAACTAAGGGGCCACGCCCAACCCCTGAAAACCAACACCTTACCATAATCCCCCCTCTACTAAATAAAAATGATTTGGACCAGTGCACAAAGCAAGGTCCATAAAGACATGGATGAGCGAGTTTGGGGTGGGACTGCGAGACTGTGAGCCAAGTCTTCTCGTCCAACATCAGTGCCTGACCTCAGAGTTGAAGCTGTTATAGCTGCAAAGGGTGGGCCAACTCAATATTGAACACTACGGACTAAAGCCCCATACACACGGTCGGACTTTTGCCCAACCAACTTCAAAATCCGGCACTTTTCGTATTTGTCCGACCGTGTGTACGTTCCATCGGACCAACTTTTTTGGCTTCAATCGGACAAAAAGTTGGGTCTGTGAACGGACCAACTTTCTGTTCCGAAAAGTTGTACACTTTTGGACAAAGTACAAATGCGCATGCTCAGAACCAATGTTAAACTCAACCAACAATAGCAGAAGTTAACCAAAGGGTGGCGGTAAAGAGCAAGTAAAACCATGTGATGTTGGGAAAGTGTTAGAAAAGTTTGCAGAAAAGTCCGAGCGTGTGTATGCTATGGGTGTGATCGGACAAATCAATTAGGACAAAAATCCAAGGGAAATTTTGTTGGATGTCCTACCGTGTGTATGAGCCTTAAGACTGGGATGCCATTAATGTTCATGTGCGTGTAAAGGCAGGCGTCCCAATACTTTTGACAATATAGTGTATGTAACAAACTGTGAAACTGTGTCCACATACACTGTAATACACACTGTACAAGCTAATACATTTAATTACATGTGAATTACTTGATATGAATGCTTATACCATTTACTCACCAGTAACTGCACTTCTATCAATAACTTGGTAAGTTCACAGAGTCCTGATTTAGCAGAAAGTTCCCAGATAGCGGTGGCCACTCCCACTGCGGCATAACCTTGGTATCTGACTCTGATGACATCACTAACTTGTAATCCGCACACAGCAGCAAATAACTTATCACTGGAGAGGAGATGAAGCCGCCGTGGTAGTGACCCAATCCCATACAAGAAGGCGGAGTCTCTCCTTCCCAGAACATGCACAGCATTCCTCCTAACAGATACTTCTGGGCGGGATGGCAGATCCAGGATACGCCCACGAGTTTGTTCACCGTCTAGGAAGAAACCTATGGACCCCGGGGCCACTTTGTGCTTGCCAGTCGTAAACTCTCTCAGGACAATAAATGGCTTCCGAGGCTTAGGTGCTGGATTCATGTTGGTCATTGTTGTGGTACCTGGAAGTATAATGAATTTATTATTTAAGATGGATTAAAAACTGTCTATTTACTAAATTGCATGTAGGGCCTGGCCTTTTTTCTAAGTGGAAAAAAAAAAAATTCAAAAAAAATCTTAAACGAAGAAATATAATCTTGAAAGATATTTAAATATATTTAAAGCTTATTTAAATATAATTTAAGATTTTTTTTTCTTCATTTGTATTAATACTATATAAATATAATAGCCCGGATTCAGAACGAAGTTACGCTGGCGTAGCTATTGATACGCCGCGTAACTTCTAGGATGCGCCGGCGTATCTTTTTTCTGTATTCAGAAAACAAGATACGCCGGAATTTTGCTAAGATCCGACTGGCGTAAGCCTCTTACACCGTCGTATCTTAGTTGCATATTTACGCTGGCCGCTAGGTGGCGCTTCCGTAGATTTACGCGAGGAATATGCAAATTAGGTAGAAACGCAGATTCACAAACGTACATACGCCCGGCGCATTTTTTTACGTTGTTTACGTAAGGCTTTTTCCGGCGTAAAGTTACCCCTCAGGGGTAAGTCATGTTAGGTATGGACGTCGGAAACGTACGAACAGCGTCGTATTTTAATTTGTTTGCGTAAGTCGTTCGCGAATAGGGCTGTACGTAAGTTACGTTCACGTCGAAAGCATTACTTGGAAACGTTCACGGACGGCGCATGCGCCGTTCGTAATAAACGTCAATTACGTGGGGTCACAAGTAATTTAAATAAAACACGCCCACATCAAGATCTTTCAGAATACACTACTCGCCTGACTGAGTTACGGCGGCGTAGCGCATATGAGATGCGTTACGCCCGCAGAAAGATACGCTAATCTTTCTGAATCTGGGCGGCCACTAAATATAAATAAATAAACTAAAAGATAAATAAATATAAAATGTATATAAGTATTTAAAAATTAAGCTTTGAATAATAAGAAATATTATGCCTAGGACTAGTAATCTGCAATATTTTCCTTTTTTTTGTGTGTGTGTATGTATATATATATATATATATATATATATATATATATATATATATATATATATATATATATCTACAAATTGTAATATATTGCAGCTTACTAGTCCTAGGCATGAGTTTTCTTTTTCTTTTTTTTTTTTTTAAAGCTTCCCGCTAAAAGCCATTCCAAGACAGACATTGTGTAAAAGGGCTACAGATCACATCCTCTCTCTTGTCATCTCCATAACATAGAGGGGAGATGTACTGTTGTCCACAGAAGTGAACTGGGATCTCTGCTACCTGACAACAGTTTTTTTTATTTACAGTAATATATAAACTATTTCAATAGTATATTTAACAGACAAAAAGGGAGAAAAATCCTACTTACAACTGGACTTTTACTTGTAGAGTATCTAAATACCATATCATTCAATTAGATGTTAGTTCACCTGCAGGGTTAAGACATCTAAGCAATAAGAATCTCTCTGTTGTATTCAATTTGTAACTCACCTGACCAACCAGTCTCTTCTGTCACTGTCATTACTGCTGTGCAACAGTTGTATTTATACGGCAAGTATGACAGGCAACAACCTATGAGATCCACCCATCATTTATTATAAAATATTATGTGATTAGGGTAGGAAAGGGATAAGCACAGCATAGATAGATAGATCTACAGAGATAGATAGATAGATAGATAGATAGATAGATAGATAGATAGAGATAGATAAAGATAGATAGATCTACAGAGATAGATAGATAGATAGATAGATAGATAGATAGATAGATAGATAGATAGATAGATAGATCTACAGAGATAGATAGATAGATAGATAGATAGATAGATAGATAGATAGATCTACAGAGATAGATAGATAGATAGATAGATAGATAGATAGATAGATAGATAGATAGATAGATCTACAGAGATAGATAGATAGATAGATAGATAGATAGATAGATAGATAGATAGATAGATAGATAGATCTACAGAGATAGATATATAGATAGATAGATAGATAGATAGATAGATAGATAGATAGATCTACAGAGATATATAGATAGATAGATGGATAGATAGATAAATAGATAGATAGATAGATAGATAGATAGATAGATAGATAGATCTGCAGAGATAGATATACAAAGATAGATAGATAGTTAGATAGATAGATATATAGATAGATAGATCTACAAAGATAGATAGATAGATAGATAGATAGATAGATAGATAGATAGATAGATCTGCAGAGATAGACAGGTAGACAGATAGATCTACAAAGATAGATAGATAGATAGATAGATAGATAGATAGATAGATAGATAGATAGATAGATAGATCTACAGAGATAGATAGATAGATAGATAGATAGATAGATAGATAGATAGATAGATCTACAGAGATAGATAGATAGATAGATAGATAGATAGATAGATAGATAGATAGATCTACAGAGATAGATAGATAGATAGATAGATAGATAGATAGATAGATAGATAGATAGATAGATCTACAGAGATAGATATATAGATAGATAGATAGATAGATAGATCTACAGAGATATATAGATAGATAGATGGATAGATAGATAAATAGATAGATAGATAGATAGATAGATAGATAGATAGATAGATAGATAGATAGATAGATCTGCAGAGATAGATATACAAAGATAGATAGATAGTTAGATAGATAGATATATAGATAGATAGATCTACAAAGATAGATAGATAGATAGATAGATAGATAGATAGATAGATAGATAGATAGATAGATAGATAGATCTGCAGAGATAGACAGGTAGACAGATAGATCTACAAAGATAGATAGATAGATAGATAGATAGATAGATAGATAGATAGATAGATAGATAGATAGATAGATAGATAGATAGATCTACAAAGATAGATAGATAGATAGATAGATAGATCTGCAGAGATAGACAGGTAGACAGATAGATCTACAAATATAGATAGATAGATAGATAGATAGATAGATAGATAGATAGATAGATAGAGCTGCAGAGATAGACAGATAGATAGATATCTACAGAGATAGATAGCTCATTAGGGGCATCGCCCCTCTAATCTATGCGCCCGGCCCCTAATCTCCTTGCAGGGTGCTATACACATGGATTTCAAAGGGTTTTTGTTTTTAGATGCACGTGATTAGAGACGGAAGCTCTAATTTGCTTAAAAAAGGGTGGGCTTGGGGTGCAGAGCACGGCGCCCCGAGTCCACCCACTTGTGTGACATTAAAAAATTAATACGAGACCTGATTGGCCAGGGAGTTTTAGGGTTCCTTAGTGCCAGCAAGCGCCCTTGGGGTAGTGCAAGGTTTATTTGCTGACCCCCCCCCCCACACACACACACATTTTCGAGGACCAGCTGCCACTGAGGTCGGTAGATAGATAGGTATATAGATATACAGAGATAGACCACAGACACAGAAGTCTCTGGACCATCCATTCTCAACTAGGGGTCTGTAGAACCCTAGGGGTCCTTTGCAGGTTTCTAGGGGTTCCTTGATCCGTGGCTGATTGATCTCCTATTTGATGGTGCCAGCATACTCCTGGGATCAACGCCACTTGGTACAGCCAACGGCATTACACCTATGATGTTTTAGATGTCTGTATTGGTGGAATTCTTGCCAGGGAGCATTCTTCCCGCCTGACCCAATGTGAGGAGTGTTATTGCCACTGGTTGATTTTAGCAGGGGTTCCCTGAGACCTGAAAATGATATTGGGTAAAATAGTAGCATTAGGCTGCTCTGGACACTCTTATCCTCCCTGGCTTGCCTTGTTTTGTGCAGTCTATATTCTACTGTACATACAACAACCAGGGCCATTAGAAATCACAGGCCCCTGACAGGGCCTCACTACCCTTCCCCAGTACCCCCTCTCTGTGGCCCTGCCCACCACCTCACATTTTGTACCCACACTACCCCCCAAATCTGAACCCCCTGCACCCCCCCTTTAACCGATATCTCTTGCATTCCCCATTACCCAGCGCTCTGCATCACCAATATCTCCCAATACTCTATTTGTACCTGATTTTATCTCACTTGTATCCCTGCCCCTACACTACCCCACAGGGCCGCCATCAGGGGGATACAGGCATTACACCTGTAGGGGGCCCGTTTGACCCCACCTTTAGAAACTCGCGGCAGGGGAGAGAAGAGAAGACTTGACTTGACTTTGTTTTGTTCGTCAGCACCAACCCCCCCTTACCACAACCCCCCAGCTTATCATCCCGCGGCAGCAGAGAGGAGGGCCCCCCACCTGAGAGGGGGGCCCTGCCTAAAGCTGTGCAAGGGGCCCCAAAATTTGTGATTGCTGCCCTGCTACCCCAAGCTCTGCATCCCCCCAAACTCTGCAGCCCCTGAACTCTGCAGCCCCTAAACTCTGCATCCCACAAACTCTGTATCCCCCGAACTCGGCATCCCGTGCACTCTGCATCTCCTGAACTCTGCATCCCCCGAACTCTGCATCCCCTGAACTCTGCAGCCTCTGAACTCTGCATCCCCTGAACTCTGCAGCCTCTGAACTCTGCATCCCCTGAACGCTGCATCCCCCGAACTCGGCATCCTGTGCACTCTGCATCCCCTGAACTCTGCATCCCCTGAACTCTGCACCCCCTAAACACTGCATCCCCTGAACTCTGTACCCCCTAAACTCTGCATCCCCTAAACTCTGCATCCCCTAAACTCTGCACCCCCTAAACTCTGCCCCCCCTAAACTCTGCACCACCTAAACTCTGCACCCCCTAAACTCTGCACCCCCTGAACTCTACACCCCCTGAACTCTGCATCCCCTGAACTCTGCAGCCCCTGAACACTGCATCCCCTGAACTCTGTACCCCCTAAACTCTGCATCCCCTAAACTCTGCATCCCCTAAACTCTGCACCCCCTAAACTCTGCACCCCCTAAACTCTGCATCCCCTAAACTCTGCATCCCCTAAACTCTGCATTCCCTAAACTCTGCACCCCCTAAACTCTGCATCCCCTAAACTCTGCATTCCCTAAACTCTGCACCCCCTAAACTCTGCATCCCCTAAACTCTGCATTCCCTAAACTCTGCCCCCCCTAAACTCTGCACCACCTAAACTCTGCACCCCCTAAACTCTGCACCCCCTGAACTCTGCATTCCCTGAACTCTGCAGCCCCTGAACTCTGCATCCCCTGCATGAAATGTCAACTTTATGCTTTCCTGCACAAGTATGGGAGCCTTCATATACAAATAAGTTTGTGTTATATTAGTAGCTGTGTTATTACTTTTAGTAGCTGTGTTATTACTATTACTTTTACCTCACCCTATTACTCTCCCTGCAAGGGTTATCCAAAGGTAAGGAAAATTACGAACACAGGAATAAACAAGCTGAAATAGCTCACACCAACAATTTTCCATCCGTAACCAAGCCATAACATTAGGCAGAATTCCTGATGTGGATTTCTTGTTGTACGACTAGTTATGTAATGGTGAGGAGGCAGCTCAGATGAAACATGAGGAAATAATACACATGCCGTTCTCTTGATGGCTTTGCTGTGTTACCTTCATGCTGGTACTGTGCTCAGTGTACTTTTATATCTTATGGATGGCAAAATTAGAAGAACATTTTTTGTGTGCCCATATCACAAGAACAATAATATGGAACATGTAAAGTACAAACTGTACACCAATTTATTTACTGTTTGAATACTTTATTAATATCAATTAACCACTGCCTTACTGGGCACTTAAACCCCTTCCTGACCAGAGGACTTTTTGCGATTCGGCACTGTGTCGCTTTAACTGACAATTGCGCGGTCGTGCGACGTGGCTCCCAAACAAAATTAACGTCCTTTTTTCCCCACAAATAGAGCTTTCTTTTGGTGGTATTTGATCACCTCTGCGGTTTTTATTTTTTGCGCTATAAACAAAAATAGAGCGACAATTTTGAAAAAAAAAACATTTTTCTACTTGTTGCTATAATAAATAGCTAAATTTTTTACGTTTTTTTTTTATCCTCAGTCTAGGCCGATACGTATTCTACATATTTTTAGTAAAAAAAATCAAAAAAAATCGCAATAAGCGACTGGTTTGCGCAAAAGTTATAGCGCCTACAAAATAAGGGACAGAATTATTTTTATTTTTTTTTACTAGAAATGGCGGCGATCTGCGATTTTTATTGGGACTGCGACGTTATGGCGGACACATCGGACACTTTTGACACATTTTTGGCGCCATTCACATTTATACTGCAATCAGTGCTATAAATATGCACTAATTACTGTATAAATGTGACTGGCAGGGAAGGGGTTAACACTAGGGGGTGAGGAAGGGGTTAAATGTGTACCCTAATTAGTGTTCTAACTGTGTGGGGGGAGGGGGGTGACTGGGGGGGTGACCGATCTGTGTCTCTATGTACAAGAGACACAGATCCGTCTCCTCTCTCCCCTGACAGCACCGCTGTCTGCGAGAGCCGGGAATGAGAGATGATCTCATATGTAAACATATGAGATCATCTCTCATTGGCCGCACAGATCGCCTAGGAAACGGCCGCTCCGATTGGCCGTTCACGGCGATCTGTGACTGGCTGTGTCCAAGGGACACGGCCAGCACAGCAGTTCCCCGCTGCGCGCTCGGGAGCGCGCGCGGGGAACGTGCAAAGGGGCGGCCGTAAAAAGACGGCCTGTTAGAGATTGGGAGCCGCGCTGCGGCCGTACAAAGTCGTACGGCCGTCAGCTAGTGGTTAAAATTGTAATAAAACATTCTTTCTCTTATCCAAACCTTGACTTACAACCCATAAGGCCCCTTTCACGCGGTTCTGTTTGACGGTTTTTCACCAATCTGAAAAGCGCATATCGACGTATTTCTATGGGCAAGTGGATATCAGTGGATAATCATCCACTGACACCTGCTGACATGTGCTGACATCCACCTCTGTTAACATTCATTTTTCAAAACGGAAGAAAGCCCAATATTTCTTCTGTTTAAAAAATGGAATAGACAAAAAAACGGATGTAAACGGACAAGCAGTGCGTTTAGGCATCTGTTTTTGCATTGGCAGCAGATGCAAATTTTTTTTTTTTAAAACTGATGAAAAACCGATGTAAGCTGAATCCATTTTTCTTTAAAAAAACATGACTGAACTCATAAAACAAAAGGGACACTTGTGTGAAAGGGGCCTGAATGTCTTTCTGGAAATGCTCATAAGATACAATTGTATACCGAGCTGTCCACATGTATCAACTTGTGATGGGGAGGCAATGCAGGTTCTTAATGCATTTCACTTCTTCAGGGGGGAGGTGGGAATATACTGTATATTATGTAGCACTCTCATTAGTGTACTTAAATTTAGTTTGGTTCTCCTGTAGGCAGAGGAGCATGTGTTAATTTTGTTTAGAAGGCTGTGCAGTGCTTCAAAGACTGTGGCTCTCTTACCTCCCCCTATCTTCTGGAACTCTCTAGATATTTCCAGAACATAGTGGGTGGAGGCAACGCTGTATCCTGGCCTAGGCCAACAAGGCCTAGGGCAGCACGGAAAGAGTCCCCACCGGCTTGTGCTACACTGTTAGTGTAATGCAAGCTGCTTCTAATTTTGGCTGTCCTATCAGCCTGGACCACAAACCTTCCTTTCTGTGCTATACAGTATGTTTTATGCTGCACCATTGGCATGGTTATATCTACTTAGTCCTCTCCAGGGCTGTCTTTTCCATTGAGCACGCTGGGAAGTTGCCCGGGGGCCCCACTTGCCTGGGGGGCCCCCCATCGGCTGCCCAGCGACCCCAGTAAAAAATGGTGGAGAGCAGCGGGTCAGAACTGTAGACTCTGGGGGAATCCTGCAGACTCTGATGTAAGAGGAAACTCTGAGCAGGCTGGGTTATAGTAACCTAACCTTCATGTCAATGAAGAAATTTGTAAAACTGTAATTGTAGGTACTTTTTTTGCAGTGCCAGTAAAAAAAATGTGGTTCTGCCAGTAAATTTCATGATTTTTGTCAGTAAATTCTCATGCACGATTGTGTAGACAGGGCCCCAGTGCACTGTATTGCCCGGGGGCCTATAATGCTCTTAAGATGCCACTGGTCCTCTCCATAAAATGATCATACATTTCTGCTTAAAGTAGAACTATAGACAACACTTTTTTTGTATTCATTTTGGATAAAGTAAGCGAGGGTTATAGCCCCAGTCAGTTTATTTCTTACCATCCCTGTCCCATTGCAGAGATTTCCCTTCACTTCCTGCCCCATAGCCAAACAGGAAGTTAGAAGAAATTAAGGGAATCCATTACCCCCTAGGCATGGGCGTCCGCTGAAATTTTTTCAGAGGGGGGCCCTTCTGCAGCGGCGATACACAATTGCATTTAACCCTTTCTTTAAACACTAGCAGGTGTTAAAAGGGCCCTGCTAGCGGCCGAATACCGCAGCTAAAATGATGGTAAAGCGCCACGTTTTACCGATAATGCGGCCAGCTGGCAGTGTGAAATAGCTCTTTAGATAATTCAGCTTCACTCCATGCCCATATAAATATAGCCTAGAGAATGTACAGACCCCCCTTCAGCACAGATGGACCCCCCCTTCAGCACAGACCCCTCCATTCAGCCCAGACGGACCCCCAATTCCGCACAGACCCCTCCATTCAGCACAGATCCCCCCTTCAGCACAGATGGACCCCCTTTAAGCACAGACCCCCCTTCAGCACAGATGGACCCCCTTCAGCACATACCATCCTTCAGTACAGACCCCCCTTTAGCACAGATGGACCCCCTTCAGCACAGATGGACCCCCCCTTCAGTACAGACCCCCCTTCAGCACATATGGACCCCCCCTTCAGTACAGACCCCCCTTCAGCACAGATGGACCCCCCATTCAGTACAAACCCCCTTCAGCACAGACGGACCACCCCCCCCCTCCCCCCATCCCATTCAGTACCTCAGATCAGCTATCAGTACGGCACAGGCAGCAGGTTCACTCTGCTCACTGTGCCTCTCTTCAACACTTTCTCTATTTTTTAGGGGGGTCAATTGCCCCCCCCTTGCCCTATGGAGCAGACGCCCATACCCCCAGGCCTTACGAACTAGTGTCCCCACTCAAAAATTTCAGGGTGGGTCTTAAACAGAAAAGGGAGTGGCATTGACAGGAAGGGGTGGGTCATATTTAAATTAGGGGGTGCACGAGTTTAGTCAGGCAGCACAAAACCTAAATACACTACTGGGTGGAGAGACAGAGGCTGCAGCCTGAATATTTATTGAGTATTTCACCAGTCCCTGAGGAGCAGAGCCCAGAAGGTGGGGAGAAAAAACATAAATACTCAGAAGCCTGGCAGTCTGGGAGCCGAGTGCAGGGTCCAACCATCTGTAGGAGACCCCTGTGCTGGGGGCTCTGCCCCCCAGGGGCAGAAGGCAGAAGGGAGAGAAAGGGAGCAAGAGCAGAGGAGAAAAAGTGCAGTATTTGCCCATAAATCAGCTTAAACGGGAACATAATTGATATTTTTTTTTCCTCGCCTTTGTTGACAGTGGTTATGTACAAGTGACATATTTATGGACTTTATGAACGTCATATCCCAGATGAGGTACTTTATGTAATTACTCTCAACTAAAGCAGAAATCACAGTAATTAGCAGACTGCTTATTAATGGTTCAAATAGAGATCACAATAGCAATAGACTGTATGTAACACAGGTATGTTATAAGCAGTAATTTTAATTTGGCAAAAGATGAGAGTAAGGCCTCGTACACACGGGCAAGAATCTCGTCAGTAAAAAAACATTTTTCGCAAAGAGATTCTTGGCAATAATCTCTTGCCGCCCGACATTTCAAAAGAACCACGGTTCTCTTGAAAGGCAAGAACGCAGTGACGTCATCGCATACGACGAGCATGCGCTCGTCACATTTGATGCCGTCGCCGCCATCTTGCTTCACCCTACCTATGCCGTGGAAGCTACCGCGAATGCGTCAAAGTAATTTCAAGCATGCGTGGGTTTCCACGGCGACAGGTAAGTATACACACTCTCGGGTTTCTCGTCGGGAAACGGGCCGACAAGAACCTCGACGAGAAAATAGAGCGCAGGTTCTCTATTTTTCTCGTCGAGATTTTGGCCAGATTTTCCGATGCGAAACCTGAAAGCCTCGTACACACGAACGTTTTTCTCGGCAAGAAACTTCACTCTGATGTACATAGCCTGAACAGAGAACAGAGCTGTGGGAGGCTCCAAGCAGGCCCCACCCACTACAGGCTGAGGGGGCGGAGACAAGACCAGTCATCCTGCACAAGGAGAGAGCGCAGCAGTGACCGGTCTTTATTACAGGAAGTTCCTGAATACACAGGGCTCTTGTATTTACACACTATTTGCTTGTCTCAGAGCTCAGATTTACCAATAAATTGCCAATATCTGCTCCCATATTAGCATTGCGTATGATGGTCACAATCCATACACTCGGGGGTCTTTTGTTAACTTTTGGCAGGAGCAAAAAGAGATAAATATACACACAAATACATATCATTCAAATAAAGTCCCACAAAAAATAAATAAAAATACAGGCTATGATAACCAGTGATAGTGGGTCTGCAAATACAATCTTATGAGCTCTACATATGTCGTCATTTTAGTCTTTCCTTCATTGGGAAGTAAGGTCGTGACGTCACACACAATTCATGTCCCCACATGTGACAGTCCGGACAGCAGCTGTTCTCGGTGACGTCACCGGCTCCGCCCTCTCCCGTGCTTGCTTGGCTCTCCTTCTCCCCACCTCCCCCTGGGCATCAGAGATTGGAGGAGATGGCGGATCCGGGCCCCGGGCGATCTCTGGGCTCCTACTCCCCGGTGGACTATATGAGCATCACCAGCTTCCCCCGCCTGCCCGAGGAGGAGACCGGGGGAGAGCCGGGACCGAGAACCGGGGAAGAGGACACCTTCCTAGGGGAGCATGATGCGGGTAACTGGCTGGATGGATGGAGGAAGGAAGGAAGGAAGGCTGCATCATCCGTGTACCGATCCCTATGTCCATCCGTGTACCACTGCATCCTCATCCCATCCCATGTACCATCCTCATCCGTGTACCGATACAGCCTCATCCCCATCCGTGTACCATCCTCATCCCTTGTACCAATGTATCTCTATCCTTCCCATCCCATGTACCATCCTCATCCCTTGTACCAATGTATCTCCATCCTTCCCATCCCATGTACCATCCTCATCCCTTGTACCAATGTATCTCCATCCTTCCCATCCCATGTACCATCCTCATCCCTTGTACCAATGTATCTCCATCCCATCCCATGTACCATCCTCACCCCTTGTACCAATGTATCTCCATCCCCATCCCATGTAGCATCCTCATCCCTTGTACCAATGTATCCCCATCTTTCCCATCCCATGTACCATCCTCATCCCTTGTACCAATGTATCTCCATCCCATCCCATGTAGCATCCTCATCCCTTGTACCAATGTATCTCCATCCCATCCCATGTACCATCCTCATCCCTTGTACCAATGTATCTCCATCCCATCCCATGTACCATCCTCATCCCTTGTACCAATGTATCTCCATCCCATCCCATGTACCATCCTCATCCCTTGTACCAATGTATCCCCATCTTTCCCATCCCATGTACCATCCTCATCCCTTGTACCAATGTATCTCCATCCCATCCCATGTACCATCCTCATCCCTTGTACCAATGTATCTCCATCCCATGTACCATCCTCATCCCTTGTACCAATGTATCTCCATCCCATCCCATGTACCATCCTCATCCCTTGTACCAATGTATCTCCATCCCATCCCATGTACCATCCTCATCCCTTGTACCAATGTATCTCCATCCCATCCCATGTATCATCCTCATCCCTTGTACCAATGTATCTCCATCCCATCCCATGTACCATCCTCATCCCTTGTACACTGCATCCTTATCACATGTACAACTTTATCCTCCATCTCTGTCATATTAACCATTTCATCCCCATCTCCTCTATCACTGCACCTTCACCGTTGTATCCTGCGTGTTTATTATTGCTTATCATAATACCAATATATCCTACATCTCAGTCTGATCGCGCTGCATCTTCATCACTTCTCATAATATATTCATAACACTTGTATCATTGCGTCCTCCAGCTCCACCATAATAACCAATGAATCCTGAATTGACACTTCGTGCACCACCACATTGTCATCATCACGTGTGCCATGGCATCCAACATCTCCAGCTCATGTACTATTACTTCCAACACCTCCATCTCTTGTACTGTTGCATCCAACATCTCTGTCTTACATATTATCGCAATCAACATCTCAATCTCACCTTTCATTGCATCCAACATCTCCATCTTATGTACCATTATGTCCTGCATCTCCATCCCATGGACCATTGCATCCAACATCTCCATATCATGTACCATTATGACCTGCATCTCCATCCCATGGACCATTGTATCCAACATCTCCATCTTATGTACCATTATGTCCTGCATCTCCATCCCATGGACCATTGTATCCAACATCTCCATCTCATGTACCATTATGTCCTGCATCTCCATCCCATGGACCATTGTATCCAACATCTCCATATCATGTACCATTATGTCCTGCATCTCTATCCCATGGGCCATTGTATCCAACATCTCCATATCATGTACCATTATGTCCTGCATCTCCATCCCATGGACCACTGTATCCAACATCTCCATATCATGTACCATTATGTCCTGCATCTCCCATCCCATGGACCATTGTATCCAACATCTCCATATCATGTACCATTATGTCCTGCATCTCCATCCCATGGACCATTGTATCCAACATGTCCATATCATGTACCATTATGTCCTGCATCTCCATCCCATGGACCATTGCATCCAACATCTCCATCTTATGTACCATTATGTCCTGCATCTCCCATCCCATGGACCATTGTATCCTGCATCTCCATCTCATGTACAAATGTATTCTGCAAAGAAAAAGAGCTGCTGCTCCAGGTGTATGATGATAACCTGAGGTGGAATGTCTCGTCACGTGCCTGTCCCGGCCCGCCTCCGTGGGAAACTTGTAAGAAAAGAAATGGCTGCACATCCAGGAATTTCGATTGTCTTTTATTGTTCAAAGTGATGACACCAAAGACACCAACACGAGGTCACGTTGATGCGTTTCACACAAACATCTTGTGCTTAATCATTACTGTAATGATTAAGCACAAGATGTTTGTGTGAAACGCGTCAACGTGACCTCGTGTTGGTGTCTTTGGTGTCATCACTTTGAACAATATAAGGCAATCGGAATTCCTGGATGTGCAGTTATTTATTTTCTTACAATGTATTCTGCAGCTCCATCCCATGGACCATTAGATCCAACATCTCAATCTCATGAATCATTGCATCCAATATCTCCATCTCATGTATTGCATCCATCTCCATCTCATGTACCATTGTATCCAATATTTCCATCCCATGTACTATTTCATCCAATATCTCCATCTCATGTATCATTGCATCCAACATCTCCATCTCATGTACCATTGTATTCAATATCTCCATCTCATGTACCATTACATCCAATATCTCCATCTCATGTACCATTGCATACAATATTTCAATCTCACGTATCATTGCATCCAACATCTCCATCTCATGTACCATCGTATTTAATATCTCCATCTCATGTACCATTACATCCAATATCTCCATCGTATTTAATATCTCCATCTCATGTACCATTACATCCAATATTTCAATCTCACGTATCATTGCATCCAACATCTCCATCTCCTGTACCATTGCATCCAACATCTCCATCTCCTGTACCATTGCATCCAATATCTCCATTTCATGTACCATTGCATCCAATATCTCCACCTCATGTATCTCTGTCTTACATATTATTGCAATCAACATCTCAATCTCACGTTTCATTACATCCAACATCTCCATCTTATGTATCATTATGTCCTGCATCTCCATCCCATGGACCATTGCATCCAACATCTTCATCTCATGTACCATTGTATCCTGCATCTCCATCTCATGTACCAATGTATTCTGCATCTCCATCCCATGGGCCATTGCATCCAACATCTCAATCTCACGAATCATTGCATCCAACAACTTTATATTATGTACCATTGTATCCTACGTCTCCATCTCATATACCATTGTATCCAAAATCTCCATCTCAAGTACCATTGCATCCAATATTTCCATCTCATGTATCATTGCATCCAACATCTTTATTGCATGTATCATTGCATCCAATATCTCCATTCCATGTAACATTTCATCCAATATCTCCATCTCATGTACCATTGTATTTAAAATATCCATCTCATGTACCATTGCATCCAATATCTCAATCTCATATATCATTTCATTCAAAATATCCATCTCATGTACCATTGCATCCAACATCTCCATCTCCTGTGCCATTGCCTCCAATCCAAAATCTCCATCTTGTGTACCATTGCATCCAATATCTCAATATCACGTATCATTTCATCAAGAATCTCCAACTCATGTACCATTGCATCCAACATCTCCATCTCATGTAGCATTGCATCCAATATCTCCATCTCATGTAGCATTGCATCCAACATCTCCATCTTATGTAGCATTGCATCCAATATCTCCATCCCATGTACCATTTCATCCAAAATCTCCATCTTGTGTACCATTGCATCCAATATCTCAATATCACGTATCATTTCATCAAGAATCTCCAACTCATGTACCATTGCATCCAACATCTCCATCTCATGTAGCATTGCATCCAATATCTCCATCTCATGTAGCATTGCATCCAATATCTCCATCTTATGTAGCATTGCATCCAATATCTCCATCTTATGTACCATTTCATCCAAAATCTCCATCTCATCTACCATTGCATCCAATATCTCCACCTCATGTACCCTTGAATCCAAAATCTTTATCCCACATATCATTGCATTCAACATCTCCATCGCATGTACCATTGGATCCTGTATCTCCATTGCATGTACCATTGCATCCTTCATCCAACACTTGTACCGGTGGACCCTTTGTCTTTATGATATTTGCTACACATCTGCCTATACCATGTTCTAGTGTAGCTGTTACTTCATCACATTTACTAGTGTATCTGTCAACCTACCGAATAGAGCAGAGTGTTGGGTATCCATCACATATACAAGCCGTCTGCCTTATTGCCCAATCTGTGATTATCATCATAAATATAACTTGCATTAATAAGGTATAATAATATATAATTAGTGATAGTAGAATTGTTATTAGAATAATAAGTGCCCAGGTAGTGATATAGTATGCAAGTGCTGTAACGCTTTATATTTAGAATTAAACCGAACAATAAAAGAAGATCTCTGATAGACTGCAATAGGTTACTGTCCCTTACCATGTGAAATAATACTGATTGTTCTTCCGTTTTATATGCAGTTTTAGAATATTATAGTGTATCTATAGCCAAAATATAATTTTTTGGGTGGAGTGGGTAAAGATTAGAACCCCCGATCAGGTTTTACCGCCGCTTTGTTGGAAAGATTCTTCATTAACCACTTCAGCCCCAGAAGAATTTATCCCTTTCCTGACCAGATTCGTCACTGCGTTGCTTTAACTGACAATTGCGTGGTTGTGCGACGTGGCTCCCAAACAAAATTGACCTCCTTTTTTTCCCCCACAAGTAGAGCTTTCTTTTGGTGGTATTTGATCACCTCTGCGTTTTTTATTTTTTGCGCTATAAACAAAAAAAGAGCGACAATTTTGAAAAAGAAACAATATTTTTAACTTTTTGCTATAATAAATATCCCCAAAAAAGATATAAAAAAAAGTTTTTTCTCAGTTTAGGCTGATATGTATTCTTCTACATATTTTTGGTAAAAATAAAGAATAAAAAAAAACCGCAATAAGCATATATTGATTGGTTTGCACAAACGTTATAGCATCTAAAAAATAGGGGATCGTTTGATGGCATTTTTATTATAATTATTTGTACTAGTAATGGCGCCGATCTGCGATTTTTATTGTGACTGCGACATTATGGTGGACACATCGGACACTTTTGACGCTATTTTGGGACCATTGTCATTTATACAGCAATTAGTGCTATAAAAATGCACTGATTACTGTGTAAATTACACTGGCAGGAAAGGGGTTGACCACTAGAGGGCGAGGAAGGGGTTAAGTGTGTCCTAGGGAGTGATTCTAACTGTGGGGGGCTGGGCTACCAGTGAAACAACATTGATCACTGCTCCCGATCACAGGGAGCAGTAGATCAGTGTCCTGTCACAAGGCAGAACAGGGAAATGCCTTGTTTACACAGACATCTCCCTGTTCTGCAGCTCCGTTATACGATCGCGGGACACCAGCGGACATCGAGTCCGCGGGTCCTGCGGGCACGGTCACGGAGCTTGCGGCAGGGGCGCACGTGCCCACACGGCGGCACATTCAAAGCAACGTACGTTGCTTTGCGCAGCCGTGGCCATTCTGACGATATATATCTACTTGCGGCAGGGGCGCGCGTGCTCACACGGCGGTAAATTCAAAACAATGTACGTTGCTTTGCGCAGCCGTGCCATTCTGACGATGTATATCTACTGGACGGTCAGCAAGCGGTTAAAGGGATAGTCCACGTTTACCACATCTGCCTGTGCAGATAAGGGGCATCTGTAGATGAAAACAAAGGGGTAGATTCAGGTAGATTGGCTTAATTTTCTGCGGGCGTAGCGTATCTCAGATACGCTACGCCGCCGTAACTTAGTGAGGCAGGTTCTGTATTCACCAAGAACCTGCGCCCTAAGTTACGGCGGCATAGCGTAAATCTGCCGGCCTAAGCGCGCCTAATTCAAATTGTGAAGAGGTGGGCGTGTTTTATGCAAATAAAACATGACCCCACGTAAATTATGTTTTTGACGGCGCATGCGTCGTCCGTGAAAGTAACCCAGTGCGCATGCTCCAAATTAACCCGCAAAAAGCCAATGCTTTCGACGTGAACGTAAATTACGCACAGCCCCATTCACGGACGACTTACGCAAACGACGTAAAATTTTCAAAATTCAACGCAGGAACGACGTCCATACTTAACATAGGATACGCCTCATATAGCAGGGGTAACTTTACGCCAGAAACAGCCTAACGTAAACAATGTAAAAAAATGCGCCGGGCGGACGTACGTTTCTGAATCGGTGTAACTACCTAATTTGCATATTCCTCGCGGAAATCGACGGAAGCGCCACCTAGCGGCCAGCCTAAATATGCAACTAAGATACGACGGCGTAACAGACTTACGCCAGTCGGATCTTAGCCAAATTCCGGCGTATCTTGTTTTCTGAATACAGAAAAAAGATAGGCCGGAGCAACCTAGAAGTTACGCGGCGTATCAATAGATACGCCAGCGTAACTTCTTTATGAATCTACCCCAAACTGTGCAGCTCTGACTAAAATTGAATAAAGCCCTTGATATAGGTTTAGGCCATTTACATACCTTATGAAGCCTGACTGGAATACTCCCAGGATGTTGAAGTGAGGCCTAGTCATCTCTGCTCACCTCCTCCATCACAGGGATGAACTCTCAAATGCTGCTCTTAGAGCTACTTCATCAGGGGAGAGAAAAAGCATATGAGGGGGCTTGGATCAGAGAAAGAGATGATGGACTAGGTGAGCAGAGATGACTAGGCCTCACTTAGAAACATCCTGGGAGTATTTCAGTCAGGCTTTATAAGGTATGTAAATGGCCTACATGTACAGCAAGGGCTTTATTCATTTTTAGTCAGAGCTGCACAGTTTGTTTTAATCTACAAACTTCCCTTACCTGCATAGGCAGTTATTTATTTTTTTGTAAAGGTGAACCATCCTTTTAACAACACAGAGAAAAGTAAACTTAAAAAAAAAAAAGATTTAAAGTGGTATTTTATCCAAAAATGTATTATCATTTTCTGAATTAATGGTGAATGCAAATGAAAGTTTACCTTATAAATGCTGCATCCCATGGGCAGATATGTGGTAAACGTTTTATCCTTTTCTCCTCCTTTCTTTTACAGTCATTAAATGTAGCACATTGTAACACTGTTGTAACCAAACATGGTTCAGAACATTGCAACATTTGTTTTAGCTTTAGATACATTTTTATTGGCAATATAGGCAAATACATTGGGGGAGAGTTACTAAAACTGGGGCATGAAAAAATCTGGTGCAGCTCTGCATATAAACCAATCAGCTTCCAAGTTTAAGGCCCCTTTCACACTGAGGAGTTTATCAGGCGCTTTAGCGCTAAAAATAGCATCGAAATACCGCCTGAAAAACTCCTGCCCTGCATTCTCAGAGTGAAAGCCTGAGGGCTTTCACACTGAGGAGATGTGCTGGCGGGACCGCTCCAAAAGTCCTGCCAGCAGCATCTTTGGAGCGGTGAGAGGAGCTGTGTGTTTACCACTCCTTCACCGCTCCTTTCCATTGAAAGCAATGGGAAACCACGGTAATACCGCCGGCAACGTGCATTGCCGGCGGTATTAACTCTTTTCCGGCCGTTAGCGGGGGTTAATACCGCACCGCTAGCGGCCGAATACCGCCGTGATTCCGCTGCAACTCAGACGGTATAGCGCCGCTAAAAACAGCGCCGCTATACTGCCACAGCACATCCCGCCCCAGTGTGAAAGGGGCCTAAGGCCCCTTTCACATGTGCGGACCGTATGTCCGCATTTTCATCCATCCGTTTGCAGATGAAAACGGGACATACATTGGTCCCTATGTGATTGCGGGTGTCAGCGGATGAACATCCGCTGACACCCGTAATCACCCGCCTACGCAAAGATCCGATTTTGCGAAAGGAAGAAAATCCTATTTTTTCTTCCGTCTGCGGATCGGATAGAATGAACACGGACACGCGGTCCGTGTTCATCCGATCCCCCCATAGGGGAGAGCGGAGAAAAGACAGGGCGGTTTTTACTGAGGGGATCCCCGCTGAGCTGACGGACACACGGAGGCGGATCATTACTGATCCGCCCTGTGTGAAAGGGCCCTTATTGTCAAAGCTTGATCGAACAAGCTGATGTTAGAAGCTGATTGGCTACCATGCACAGCTGAACCAAATTCTAAGTGCTCCAGTTTTACTAAATCACCCCAATGTATGATGAAGAAGTTAACCTGTATCTATACGCCATTTTTTTAAGTTTTGTGTGTAAAGTTTAGAAGTCCTAGCAGTTTGTACTTTTTTTCCAGTGGACAGTGTCAGTAGGGTAGAGATTGGTATCACTAGGGCAGTGGATGGTGTTAGTAGTTTTTTTCACAATAACATTTTTTTGTCGTTTTTTTTTTTTTTTTTTTTTTTTTTAGGAGCCCTGGTAGGGGGCTTTGGTGAAAAATTAGGGGTTTAAACAGGGGAAATCTGCACCACACAGGGTGATTAGAGTGCGCCCGGCACACCCGACCACACCCTGTGCGCACACCTATGGTTGTTCCAAACATCTTACAGGACTAACCACTGATCTTAACCTCCCTGGTGGTATGATTCTTTTAGAAAAAAGGTGCTGAAAGCGGTACCATTATTTGCAAGGAAATTTGGCATTTTATATTGTAGGCCTGTAATTCTTAGGAATAACTCACTTAAATCTGACCAAACAAAAGTATTGTAGGGATCCCGGGTATGAAATTTTTTTAAAAACAAAATTATAAATTATAATATAATAAATAATTATAAATAATTATAACAAATAATAATATAATTATAATAAAAATGATTCAATAATGTAATCAACTCAAAATCACTGAAATTTGCTCAGTCGCTGTCATTATTTTTTTTTTTTATGACGAATTTCCCCACAAATCGCTATCGCACAATTCTGCAAGTGATTATAATTTATTATCGCTGTTTTCTAGCTGCTCTAAAACCATTTTTGACATAAAAAGACACTTTTGGTTGCTATGGACAATCTACAGTTTGCAGGGAAAAAGTTTTTATTACATAAAAGTACATGTAGGACACTGGGCAGACCACTAGGGACAAAGGGGGTGTGTATTTTTTACATACAGTACTGTAATCTATAAGATTACAGTATACTGTATGTATAGTGTTTGTTTACGTTTTTGAATTTGGCGCCGTTCTCCGCTCCCGTGCGTCGTAACGTCGCAGGGAACGGAGATCGGCCGCACAGGAGGACGCTGTGTGAATTGAGCGAGGTCCCGCTCGCTCACACATCGCGGTGGCATCGCTGGATCCAGGGACAAGGTAAGTAAACCATGCCTGTGGATCTAGCGAGGCGAGCCCGAGTCTGACTCGGGGTTAATGATCGCAGCACAGAAATCTAACCCCGAGTCAGACTCGGGAACACCGCCAGGGGGGTTAAGTGGATGTTAGCTGCCTCAAATTCTTCTCTTTTTCTGTAATCCCAGACAGACTCGATGATGTTGAGATCAGGACTCAGTGGGAGACTGTAGGGGCCAAACCATCACTTCCAGGACTCCTTGTTCTTCTTTATGTTGAAGATAGTTCTCAATGACAGTGGCTATGCTTGGGGTCGTTGTTCTGTTGTGGTATAACTTTGGGGGCAATCGCATGCCTCCCTGATAGTATGGCATGATGGATAAGTATCTGCCTGCATTTTTCAGCATTGATGACACCATTGATCCTGACCAAATCTCCAACTCCATTTGCAGAAATGCAGCCCCAAACCTGCTAGGAACCTCCACCATGCTTCACTGTTCCCTGCAGACACTCATTATTGTACCGCTCTCCAGCCCTTCGGTAAACAAACTGCCTCCTGCTACAGCCACATATTTCACATTTTGGCTCATCAGTTCAGAGCACCCACTGCCATTTTTCTGAAGCCCAGTTCCTATGTTTTCATGCATAGTTGAGTTGCTCAACCTTGTTTACACGTCGGAGGTATGGCTTTTTGGCTGCAATTCTTCCATGAAAACCACTTCTGGCCAGACTTCTCCAGACAGGAGATGGGTGTACCTGGGTCTGACTGGTTTCCTCCAGTACTGTGCTGATGGCACTGCTGGACATCTTCAGAAATCGAAGGGAAGTATGCATGATGTGTCTTTCTTCTGCTGCATTAAGGCCCCTTTCACATTAGACTTGTAGCCGCGGTGGCGGTATATCGCAGCGGGAATCAGCCGCTAGCGGTGCGGTATTAACCCCCTCTAGCGGGCGATAAAGGGTTAATACCGCCCGCAATGCGCCTCTATAGAGGCGCATTGCGGGCGGTATTGCCGCGATTTCCCATTGTATTCACCGCTCCAAAGATGCTGCTGACAGGAGATTTGTTTGTCTCCCGCCAGCGCATCGCTTCAGTGTGAAAGCCCTCGGGCTTTCACATTGAATAGGCAGTGAAGGAGTTTTTCAGGCGGGATAGCAGCGCTATTTTTAGCGCTGTACCGCCTGAAAAACTCCTCAATGTGAAAGGGGCCTAAGCAGGGGCGGACTGACAACTCATGGGGCCCCCGGGCAATAGAAGACTATGGGGCCCCTGGGCTTACAGATGGCCACCACGCCAGGAGGCAGTGCAGAGGCGGGGCAGCTAAAATCTTGGGATTTTCACATCAGAAGCATGTTGGTTTCAGACATATCAGGGACAGATGTAAAAAAAACATAGATTTGAGGCTTTAGGGGAGAAAACAGATACCGGTATATCTAAAACTGCAACGTTGGACAGGCTTGAGGTATAGAAAGAGAAGAGCTCACTGTTTATCTTTGAGGATAAGCAAAGAGAACATATAACTGGGGATTGGGAATTTCTTGTAACATGGGAATACATTGCATGCTCTCTCTTCCTCGTTCCCTCTGCGTTTTTCTTTTATACAGTCATGCCAAAATTTCATTAAAAGCATGTACTGCAAATGAATTAATAATTTAGGGCTGCTGAGATTAAATCAACCACATTAGGAGTGTTTCAGTTATTCTTTAACTATCTCTTGTCCACAGTGCCGGCCCAAGACATTGTGCTGCCTGGGACCAAGAATGAAATGCTGCCCCCCCCCCCCCCAGAAAAAAATCACGCCAACCAAAAGGCCCCCACATTCATTATTTTATATCATGATAACTAAAGGGGACCCGTCATGGCTCTATACATGTATAAAGGAGTATAAAGAGGACCTGTCATTACTCTTTACATGTAAAGGGATATCAAGAGGACCTGTCATGGCTCTATAAATGTATATAGGACTATAAAGAGTACTTAACATGGCTCTATACACGTATAAAGGAGTATAACGAGGGCCTGTCATAGCTCTATAGATGTATAAAGAGAACCTGTCATGGCTCTATACATGTATAAAGAAGTATAAAGAGGACCTGTCATGGCTCTATACATGTATATAGAGGACCTGTCGAGACTCTTTACATGTAAAGGAATATAAAGAGGACCTGCCATGGCTCTATAAATGTATATAGGAGTATAAAGAGGACCTGTCATGGCTCTATACATGTATATAGGAGTATAAAGAGGACCTGCCATGGCTCTATAAATGTATATAGGAGTATAAAGAGGACCTGTCATGGCTCTATACATGTATAAAGGAGTATAAAGAGGACCTGCCATGGCTCTATAAATGTATATAGGAGTATAAAGAGGACCTGTCATGGCTCTATACATGTATATAGGAGTATAAAGAGGACCTGCCATGGCTCTATAAATGTATATAGGAGTATAAAGAGGACCTGTCATGGCTCTATACATGTATAAAGGAGTATAAAGAGGACCTGCCATGGCTCTATAAATGTATATAGGAGTATAAAGAGGACCTGTCATGGCTCTATACATGTATATAGGAGTATAAAGAGGACCTGCCATGGCTCTATAAATGTATATAGGAGTATAAAGAGGACCTGTCATGGCTCTATACATGTATAAAGGAGTATAACGAGGGCCTGTCATGGCTCTATAGATGTATGAAGAGGGCCTGTCATGGCTCTATACATGCATATAGGCGTATAAAAGGACCTGCCATGGCATGTATCCAGAAGTATAAAGGGACCTGTGAATTGCCGGCAGCCACAATGTCTTTTGCGCAAACTAATCAATGTACGCTAATTGTGTTTTTTTTTTGGTACCAAAAATATGTAGAAGAATACATATTGGCCTAAACTGAAGAAAATAGTAAATTTTTCAAAATTTTGGGGATATTTATTATAGCAAAAAGTTAAAAAATATATATATTTATAGCACAAAAAATAAAAAACCGCAGAGGTGATGAAATGTCACCAAAAGAAAGCTCTATTTGTGGGGAAAAAAGGACATCAATTTTATTTGGGTAGCGGAACGGGCTGGCGGGCATCAGTATGCTGCCCCCCTAAGGCTGCATTCACACTATAGCGTACTGAATCGCGTTTTGTCCCGCGAATTGCGGCGGCAAATAGAGGCGTTTTGTACCGCGATTCGCGGCGACAAAACGCCGCGATTGTGAATGCAGCCTGTGACCCCCTCTATGGAGATGGTTCACATCTCCTAGCCGAAAGCCGAAAGACGCCTGAAAAAAAGGTCCGGGACCTTTTTTCAGGCGGCAGGCGTCAGGCGTCCGGCGTTCGGCGTGGAGATGTGAACCATCTCCATAGAGGGCAATGCTAAAGCATCCCTCTGGCGTGTCGGGGCGGCAGCGGCGTTCACACTACAGGCGTATATACGCCTAGGTGTGAACGGGGCCTAAAACTGCTGCCTGGTACCCATGGTACCACCCGGTCCCATCATAGGGCCGGCCCTGCTTGTCCACAGTAAAAGTGACACTAAACTCAAATATGTACCAGTATACTTCAGGCCGGGTACTCACGACCAAACATGTATGGTGAAAGCGGTCCGTCGGACCGTTTTCACCATACATGTCTGCCAGAGGGCTTCTGTACGATGGTTGTACACACCATCGTACAGAAGTCCGCGCGTAAACAATACGCGGGGCGTGTCCGCGGTGTCGCCGCGTCGATGACGCGGTGTCGCCGCGACAATGACGCAGCGACGTGGGCGGCCCGCCTTTAAAATGCTTCCACGCATGCGTCGAAGTCATTCGACGCATGCGAGGGACGGCGGGCGCCTGGACATGTACGGTAGGTCTGTACTGACGACCGTACATGTCCGAGCGGGCAGGATTCCAGCGGACTGTTTTAAAACAAGTCCAGGAATATTTGTCTGCTGGGAAAAGGCCCGGCGGGCAAATGTTTGCTGGAATTCGGCCCGCTCGCGCCCACACACGACCAAACATGTCTGCTGAAACTGGCCTGCGGACCAGTTTCAGCAGACATGTTTGGTCGTGAGTACGGGGCCTAAGTCGTAAAAGTCCCTTCTATTGCCAGAGAGAATTAAAGAGAATTATTAACTATGAATTTATTTTTTAGTTTAGGAGATTTTTATAGTATTTTTTAGCCTTTTGAAAGAGTGGGGAAGTTTTACTAAAACTGGAGAGTGCAAAATCTGGTGCAGCTCTGCATAGAAACCAATCAGCTTCCAGGATTTATTGGCAAAGCCTAATTGAACAAGCGGAAGTTAGAAGCTGATTGGCTACCATACAGAGCTGCACCAGAGTCTGAGTGCTCTAGTTTTAGTAAATCAAACCCCTTATGTTAACCACTTCAGCCCCAGAAGAATTGGCTGCCCAATAACCGGGCCATTTTTTGCGATTCTGCACTGCGTCGCTTTAACTGACAATTACGCGGTCGTGCGACGTTGCACCCGAACAAAATTGATGACCTTGTTTTTCCACAAAAAGAGCTTACTTTTGAGTGGTATTTGATCAGTTCTGTGGTTTTTATTTTTTGCGCGACAATTTGGAAAAAAAAGCAATATTTTTTACTTTTTGTTATAATAAATATCCCCCAAAAATATATAAAAAAAAATATTAATTTCCTCAGTTTAGGCCGATATATATTCTACATATTTTTGGTAAAAAAAATTCAATAAGCGTATATTGATTGGTTTGCACAAAAGTTATAGCCTCTACAAAATAGGGGATAGTTTTATGGCATTTTTATTATTCTTTTTTTTTTCACCAGTAATGGCGGTGATCTACGATTTCTATCGTGACTGCGATATTACGACGGACACATCGGACACGTTTGACACTATTTTGGGACTTTATAGCGATCAGTGCTATAAAAATGCACTGATTACTGTGTAAATGACACTGGCAGGGAAGGGGTTAACCACTAGGAGGCAAGGAAGGGCGTTAAGTGTGTGCTAGGGAGTGATTCTATGAAGGGGCTGGGCTACAAGTGACACAACGGTGATCACTGCTCCCGCTAGGCATCAGATTCAAAGAAACGTACAGGTACGTTGCTTTGTCTGCCTCTGCCATTCTGCCGACGTATATGTACGTGAGGCAGTCAGCAAGTGGTTAAGCTGTCCATACACTGTATAGATTTCAGCTAGTTCCTGATGGACCAACAACATTCGCTTTGTGGGTGGCCCTTTCAGCCCCCTCCTGTCCAACAACCTTCAATTGAAAAATACAATCAGATGAAGCCGCTGTGAGGGTATTCTGACAGCCACTGCTAGTTTTTAAAAAACAACCAATGCATTAGAGGCTGGATGAAAGATTCAGTGCAGTATAACACTTTTGGTCATTTTTTTATGCATCTGCCCCAAAATTTAAGATATTTGTAGAGGAAGAAGGAACAGTTCTTAAAAATTAGGAACTATTAGGAGCTATGTAATACAATTTTTCAGTACCGTATATACTCGAGTATAAGCCGACCCGAATATAAGCCGAGGCACCTAATTTTACCACAAAAAAATGGGAAAACGTATTGACTCGAGTATAAGCCTAGGGTGTCCATCTGCATGCCTCACTGTGCCCATGCCTTACTGTTACTCACTTTGCCTCACTGTGCCCATGCCTCACTGTGCCCATGCCTCAATGTGCCCATGCCTCAATGTGTCCATGCCTCAATGTGTCCATGCCTCAATGTGTCCATGCCTCACTGTGCCCATGCCTCTCTGTGCCCATGCCTCACTGGATCCATGCCTCACTGTGCCCATGACTCACTGTGCCCATGCCTCACTGTGCCCATGCCTCACTATGCCCATGCCCCACTGTGTCCATGACTACACTGACATTTAACATGGGAGTCTACGGCCGGCCGGTACCGGGTCCCCAAAGTCACTGGAGAAATTATCATTTAACATGGGAGTCTATGGAATTGGTGCCTGGCTTTGAAAAATCGGTGCTCCCTGGCCGTAAGTCCCCCGGACAACAAACTTTGCACACTTGTAGAGGAAGAGGGGCTACATGTGTCCCCAAAGTCCTGGAGATCAGGCACAAAAAGATGACTCGAATATAAGCCGACGGGGGCATTTTCAGCACAAAAAAAATGTGCTGAAAAACTCGGCTTATACTCGAATATATACAGTATTTATTTACAAATCCATATACAAATTATACAGTTGCAAGCAATTACATTACGTACAATAGGTGTTGATTTACTAAATACAAATATACAGTTGCCCCAGAGCTTAGTAAATAAGCAGAAGCTCTGCTGACATCCATCATCCAATCATGTGCAGGCAAAATGCTGTTTTTTTTTCTTTCCTGCTCTAGAGCTTAGTAAATAAGGTAAAGCTTCACTTTGCAAAGAATACCTAATCACATGGAAGGAAAATTAACTGCTTGCTGACCAGCCGCCGTATAACTATACGGCGGCAGGTCGGCTCTGCTGGGCGAGAGCACGTAGATCTACGTCATCTCTCCCAGCTCCTGAGCGATCACCGCCGGGCACCCGCGATCGCTTGTTACAGAGTGAGAACCGGGAGCTGTGTGTGTAAACACACAGCTCCCGGGCCTGTCAGAGGAGAAATGCATGAACAGCGATCAGTAATTTCCCCTAGTGAGTCCACCCCCCCTACAGTTAGAACACACCCAGGGAACATACTTAACCCCATCCTCTCTCCCTAGTGTTAACCCCTTCCCTGCCAGTGTCATTTTTATAGTAATCAATGCATTTTTATAGCACTAATCGCTATAAAAATGCCAATGGTCCCAAAAATGTGTCAAAAGTTTTTTCCTAAATAGCTTCCTTTACCTTAGTGCAGTCCTCCTTCACTTACCTCATCCTTCCATTTTGCTTTTAAACCCCCCTGGCGGTATTCCCAAGTCTGACTCGGGGTGAGATTTTTTGGCTACGATCGGTAACCCCGAGTCAGACTCAGGCTCGCTGAATCCACAGGCTTGGTTTACTTACCTTGTCCCTGGATCCAGCGATGCCACCGCGCTGTGTGAGCGAGCGGGACCTCGCTCGATTCACACAGTGCCTCTGTGTGCCGCCGATCTCCGTTCCCTGCGACGTTACGACGCACGGGGGCGGAGAACGGCGCCAAATTCAAAAAGGTAAACAAACACAATACATACAGTATACTGTAATCTTATAGATTACAGTACTGTATGTAAAAAATACACCTCCCCCTTGTCCCTAGTGGTCTGCCCAGTGTCCTGCATGTACTTTTATATAATAAAATCTGTTCTTTCTGCCTGCAAACTGTAGATTGTCCATAGCAACCAAAAGTGTCCCTTTATGTCAAAAATGGTTTTAGAGCAGCTAGAAAACAGCGATAATAAATTATAATCACTTGCAGAATTGTCCGATAGCGATTTGTGGGGAAATTCGTCATAAAAAAATAAAAGTAATGACAGCAACAATTCTGCAACTGAGCAAATTTCAGTGATTTTGAGTTGATTACATTATTGAATCATTTTTATTGTAATTATTTATAATTATTTATTATATTATAATTTATAATTTTGTTTTTAAAAAAATGTCATACCCGGGATGCCTACTAGACTCTTGTTTGGTCAGATTTAATTGAGTTATTCCTAAAAATTACAGGCCTACAGTATAAAACGCCAAATTTCCTTGCAAATAATGAAATAATGAAATGAAATAATCATACCGTCAGGGAGGTTAAATGTCCTTATTTCTTCTGGGAAATCCTCACTTCCTGTTCTTCTGTCTGTAACTCCACACAGTAATGCGAGGCTTTCTCCCTGGTGTGGAGTGTCGTGCTCGCCCCCTCCCTTGGACTACAGGAGTGTCAGGACGCTCTCTACGTTGCAGATAGAGAAAGGAGCTGTGTGTTAGTGGGCGTCCTGAGCTCCTTTCTCTATCTGCAACGTAGAGAGCGTCCTGACACTCCTGTAGTCCAAGGGAGGGGGCGAGCACGACACTCAACACCAGGGAGAAAGCCTTGCATTACTGTGTGGAGTTACAGACAGAAGAACAGGAAGTGAGGATTTCTCAGAAGAAATAAGGACATTTAAAAGCAAAATGGAAGGATGAGGTAAGTGAAGGAGGACTGCACTAAGGTAAAGGAAGCTATTTAGGGAAACAAATTGTCCCTTTACAACCCCTTTAAGGTTATCAATGCTAAAAAAAAAATAGATTTGTGTCTTACCTGAGGCTGGAGGCAGGTACACAACCAGTCAGTAGAGTTTATCATTTTGTTCTGTTTGTATGTCTGTCTGACCACCCTCTGTGCCCTATCTCTATATCTCTGCACTGTTTGCGTCATTGTGATGTGATGCCACAGGGTCAACTTGCATTCTGTGCCAACATTTTCATATCTTCACTGTAAGCAATGCACAATCTCTTTATGGGTTCAAGAGGTATTTATTAAATGGAATGTTCAGAATGCACCTCCACTCGAATACAGATACCTGGTACTAGCTGTGCTTATTTAATATAAATTCACACGTGGCCTTAGACATAAAACAGAGGAGTAACATATACAGTGAAGTTATTCAAAAGAACAAATATGACATTATACTTCAAACTTCAGACCATCCTGAACAGCTGAAAGACAACATCTGATTGGTTGCTTTGATGTATAAGCTTTACACTGCTCTGTGAATAATATACAGTACAGTATCTCACAAAAGTGAGTACACCCCTCACATTTTTGCACATTTTATTATATCTTTTCATGTGACAACACAAGAAATTACACTTTGCTACAATGTAAAGTCGTGAGTGTACAGCTTGTATAACAGTGTCAATTTGCGCTCAAAATAGCTTAACACACAGCCATTAATGTCTAAACCACTGGCAACAGAAGTGAGTACACCCCTAAGTGAAAATGTCCAAATTGGGCCCAAAATGTCAATAATTTGTGTGGCCATCATAATTTTCCGGCACTGCCTTAACTCTCTTGGGCATGGAGTTCACCAGAGCTTTACAGGTTGCCACTGGAGTCCTCTTCCACTCCTCCATGACGACATCACGGAGCTGGTGGATGTTAGAGACCTTGTGCTCTTCCACCTTCCGTTTGAGGATGCCCCACAGATATTCAATAGGGTTTAGATCTGGAGACATGCTTGGCCAGTCCACCACCAAATAATTTTGAAGGTGTGTTTGGGGTCATTATGTTGGAATACTGCCCTGAGGCCCAGTCTCCGAAGGGTGGGGATCATGCTCTGCTTCAGTATGTCACAGTACATGTTGGCATTCATGGTTCCCTCAATGAACTGTAGCTCCCCAGTGCCGGTGTCTTTTTGATCTAGTTCCCCTATATGGTTCCCTGCTTGACTGCGCGGGCGCAGACGAAGCCCACGGAAATCTCCGAACCTCGGGCGGCATCCAGACTCATTCCTTAACATCCCAGTGGATTTGAGGATGTTAAAAAAAAAGAGTCAGGAGGCTGAGCGAGCGCAGCGAGCCGTCCGAGCGGAGCAAGGGCGTGAGGCCGACTGGCCACTTACAGCAAATTCCACGTCGCCCTGGACCTCTTGCTACAGCTGCTCAGGTTCAGTGATTTCCGTCGGAGGATAGCATATCGTCAGATCACCGGCAGCACTCATGCAGCCCCAGATCATGACACTCTCACAACCATTCTTGACTGTTGGCAAGACACACTTGTCTTTGTACTCCTCACCTGGTTGTCGCCACACACGCTTGACACCATCTGAACCAAATAAGTTTATCTTGGTCTCATCAGACCACATGACATGGTTCCAGTAATCCATGTCCTTAGTCTGCTTGTCTTCAGCAAACTGTTTGAAGGTTTTCTTGTGCATTGTATTTAGAAGAGGCTTCCGTCTGAGACGACAGCCATACAGACCAGTTTGATGCAGTGTGGGGCATATGGTCTGAGCACTGACAGGCTGACCCCCCACCCCTTCAACCTCTGCAGCAATGCTGGCAGCACTAAAGACAACCTCTGGATATGACGCTGAGCAAGTGCACTCAACTTCTTTGGCCATGAAGAGGCCTGTTTTGAGTGGAACCTGTCCTTTTAAACCGCTGTATGGTCTTGGCCACTGTGCTGCAGCTCAGTTTCAAGGTATTGGCAATCTTCTTATAGCCTAGGCCATCTTTATGTAGCAAAACATTTTTTTTTTAGATCCTCAGAGAGTTATTTGCCCTGAGGTGCCAAGTTGAACTTCCAGTGACCAGTATGAGAGAGTGAGAGCGATCACATCAAATTTAATACACCTGCTCCCCATTCACACCTGAGACCTTGTAACACTAACGAGTCACATGTCACCATGGAGGGAAAATGGCTAATTGGGCTAAATTTGTAAATTTTCACTTAGGGGTGTACTTACTTTTGTTGCCAGAGGTTTAGACATTAATGGCTGTGTGTTGAGCTATTTTGAGGGGACAGCAAATTTACTAATTATACAAGCTGTACACTCACTACACAACATTGTAGCAAAGTGTCATTTCTTCAGTGTTGTCACATGAAAATATAGAATAAAATATTTACAAAAATAGGAGGGGTGTACTCACTTTTGGGAGATAGTGTATGTAGAATATTACACTGGCCCGGATTCACGTAGATGCGCGTAACTTTGTGCGGGCGTAATTTATCCTATTTACGTTACGCTTCCGCAACTTTTACAGGCAAGTGCCGTATTCTTAAAAGAAAGTTGCGGTGGCATAGCGTAAATAGGCCGGCGTAAGCCCGCCTAATTCAAATTGTGAAGAGTTGGGCGTGTGTTATGTAAATTAACCATGACCCGACGTGATTGACGTTTTTCACGAACGGCGCATGCGCCGTCCGTGGAAAATCCCAGTGTGCATTGCTCCAAAGTACGCCGCAAGGACGTATTGGTTTTGACGTGAACGTAAATGACGTCCAGCCCCATTCACGGACGACTTACGCAAACGACGTAAATTTTTAAAAATTCGACGCAGGAACGACGTCCATACTTAACATTGGTACGCCGCATGTATGCCACCATATAGCAGGGGTAACATTACGCCGGGAAAAGCCTAACGTAAATGGCGTATCTGTACTGCTCCGGCCGGGCGTACGTTCGTGAATTCGCGTATCTAGCTGATTTACATATTTCTAGGCGTAAATCAGCGTACACGCCCCTAGCGGCCAGCGTAAATATGCAGTTAAGATCTGACTGCGTAATAGACTTACGCCGGTCGGATCTAATAGAAATCTATGCGTAACTGATTCTAAGAATCAGGCGCATAGATACGACCGCTCAGACTCAGAGATACGACGGCGTATCTGGAGATACGCCGTCGTATCTCCTTTGAGAATCTGGGCCACTGTGTTTAAAGTTTATATAAAGCCATTTTCATATTGGATAGAGTAAGGAATGGTTAACATCCTAATCAGATTCAAGGGTCCATTCACACTATAGCATTACGGCAATGCACAGTAATGCACGTTACATGCATTTAATGTAATGCAGTGTTATTTATTATGATTGTTGCTCCAACACACGTTGGTGACAGATGTGCATTGCAGCACAACATGCAGTGCGCTGCCAAGAAACGTTTTTGCTGTGTTTGGTGCTTTAGTGGACCATTCACTTTGAACTGGCTGCCTTAACCCAACACACGTTGACATACAGCGTGATAAGCGTCAGCTCACCATATGGTGTGAATGAGCCTTCAACTCTCTCTTTGTAACATTAGTGAGATCTCACCTCTCATTTGGTTCCAGAGAAACAGCAGAAAGCAAAGCTCCCACTAGAAAAGCCAAAAGTATAAACCGATTACATTTAAGCTTTAGCCAATAATTTTTACATATTATTTGTTCATGTTCATGATGGGGTGTTGTATTGGTGCATCCATTACATACTTGCCTACACACTTTCTGCTATAACGTGTCTCTCCCCCCTTTCAAAAATTTGGGAAATATAAGTAAGCAAGTGGAAATCTCTCCAAAGCTCTCTCAGGCCTCGTACACACGACCAAGTTTCTCGGCAAAAAACAGCAAGAAACTTGGGATTTTTTTTTGCCGAGGAAACCGGTCGTGTGTACATTTTTCGACGAGGAAACTGTCGATGATCCTGTTGAGCCAAAAAGAGAGCATGTCTTCTTTTTCCTCGACGGGAATGGAGAAACTTGCCTTGTCGAGTTCCTCGACAGCCTAACAAGGAACTCGACGAGGAAAACGATGTGTTTCGCCCGTCGAGTTCCTCGGTCGTGTGTACGAGGCTTTAGATAATTGGCATCAAGATTTATCTCTTGAAAGATTTCTCTTGACCTGATAACTCAAAAATTTGGGATTTTCCATTACTTTATAACAGAGAATGGGGACCAGGACAGATAGAGAAGTGAATCTCCGTAGTGGGGGACACAGACAGCAAGAAAACTCTGGTAGTTGAGGAAAGTGGAAAATAGTGCTTGACTGGTATTGCTATCTTATTGATGTTGATGTAAGTAAACTGGTTCCCAGGCAGGTGGCTTCTGCACCCCAAAGGCTCATCATGGTCCCCTTGGCTTGTTATATAATGTAACCAAAATGTAAACAGAAGCTCTGTGCCACTATTAAAATGTCCAGATAAAACTTTATTCCAATAAAAGTCAGGACAATACAAAGAGTATCCAAAGTGCTTTGGGTGTCCAAAAACAACCCTTTATCCGGGCTAGGGATTGAAAAAGAGCCTGCCAAACCAGCAGCTGATAAAACCTTTACTGGTAATCACACAGTACCATGTTCCTGACTGTGAAACCCAAGATGACGAGGATGGCCTCTTGCACAATTCCCATCCAAGCACCCCTGGTAGTGAGAACAGGGATTGCTAGGGTAGCAAAAGGGAGCAGGTGGCAGTAAGACCCTTTTCACACTGGGTGTTTTTCAGGCGCTTTAGCGTTAGAAAAAGCGCCTGTAAAGCGCCTGAAAGAAGCTGCATCTGCAATCCCAATGTGAAAGCCCGAGTGCTTTCACACTGATGCGCTGCGCTGGCAGGGCGTCAAAAAAAGTCATGCAAGCGGCTTCTTTGCAGTGCTTTAGGAGCGTTGAATACACCGCTACTAAAGCCCCCTTCCCATTGAGGGAGCTTTTTTTAACACCAAAGTGCCTGAAAAATGCCCAGTGTGAAAGGGGTCTTAGCAGCGCTTTACCAGTGTTTTTCGGGTGCTGGCAATGTAAAAGGGCTCTGAAAGCACTGAAAGCAGATGAGGCTTCTTTCAGGCTTTTTTTTTAATGCCAAAGCCCCTGAAAAACACCAGAAAAACGCCCCAGAGTGAAAAGGGGTCTAAGCTGGAGCAGTGATTTTGAGTTTTGAAGACGTATGGAACCGGGTCACTAGCTTGGTTCGGCAGAAGCCAGGAAGATACGTACAGAATCACAGTCAAGTTCCAGGTTCGAGACAGCTAAGGGTCGGCAACGTACTGGCAACGAGGTACAAAGTCAGAAGGCAGAGTCATGGTCAAAAGTCCAGGCTGGGGTTGGTAACACAGATGAGCGGAAGGCAAAACAGGTGAAGGAAATCCAAAGAGAAGCATAAACATAGCCAGATCAGTAACAAGAACAGCAGGTTCAAGATTAAAGGACACATGGATCAGGAGCTAAAGACAATCCAGTAATGAGGCTAGGTAGACCTCTGGTTTAAAAAAGGCCACCAGGCACCAAGATCTGTGGGCTCACCCTTGCATGTATGTATGCGCCAAGGCCCGTGCGTGCACATCTTGTGAGGCTTCTATGCTCATGTCCCTGCACGTGCGCACAGAAATGAGAACATGCTACACAAGGTTCCTGAGACACCGGAAGAAATACCATGAAAGGTCCAGTTCACTTCTAGTCCATTTACATTGTTTTCAAGCTTCAGTTTTCAACCAAAACACTATGGGGCAGATCCTCATACATTTGCATGGGCGCAGCGTATGTGAGATACGCTACGCCGCTGTAACTTACTTTGCAAATGTTTGAATCCTGAAAGAATTTGTGCCGTAAGTTACGGCGGCGTAGTGTATTTCTCGCGGCGTAAAAGGCACGGAATTCAAATGCGGCAAGTAGGGGGCGTGTTTCATTTAAATGAAGCACGTCCCCGCGCCGAACGAACTGCGCATGCCCCGTCCGTCAAAACTCCCAGGGTGCATTGCTCCAAATGACGTCGCAAGGATGTCATTGTTTTCGTCGTGAACGTAAATGGCGTCCAGCCCCATTCACGGACGACTTACGCAAACGACGTAACATTTTCAAAATTATACGCGGAAACGACGGCCATACTTAACATTGAGTACGCCACCAGATAGCAGCTTTAACTATACGCCGGAAAAAGCCGTACGGAAACGACGTAAAAGAATGCGACGGCCGCTCGTACGTTCGTGGATCGTCGGAAAAAGCTAATTTGCATACTCGACGCGGATTACGATGTGAACGCCACCCAGCGGCCGCCAGAAAATTGCATCTTAGATCCGACGGCGTACTAAGGCGTACGCCTGTCGGATCTAACACAGATGCCGTCGTATCTTGTTTGGTGGATACCAAAACAAAGATACGATGCGCAAAATTTTAAATTACGTGGCGTATCAACAGATACGCCGGCGTAATTTCTTTGAGGATCTGCCCCATTGGATATTCTTTTGATTATCCCCTAAACTTTTATTGGAATAAAGTAATACATGGACCTTTTAGCGGTGGAGTGGTGCTTCACCTAAAGTTTTGGGTTACATTAGAGCAAATGAGAATGTTTTGAAGTCATAAGGTTAGCATAGCAGACAGGCAACTAAGATATTCCACTTATTCCAGCTTTAATTAAAAATACTGCTCTCTGTGTATAAAAGAGTTAAACTGAGGGATTTACTGTAGAAATCCGATATCTCTTCGTAATAACAGGTCTTTATGACTGGTGTTTTAATCTTAAACTGAAGGAGTTTAGAGGGACGGAAGCATTGCAGGACAGGTGACTTCAAATAATTCAGTTTGGCTGCCATATGGAATATAAATTAAGGGATAATCTTCCTTAAATATTAATAAGATTGTGATGGTGAATTTCTGGATTGTTCATAGAAAGTAATTCTCTTCCGTGGTACCCCTGTTTTCACAGACCCAGACGCCTTCCTCAAATCAGCCCGTCTGCAACGCCTGCCATCCTCGTCTTCTGAGATGGGAAGCCAGGATGCCTCCCCCCTCCGTGAAACCGTCAAAGACCCCTTCAGCTCGGAGTGCAGCTGCCGGCGGGATGGCCTTACCATCATTATAACTGCCTGTGTCACTTTCGCTATGGGTGTCACAATAGCACTCATCATGCAGATTTACTTTGGAGATCCTCAGGTAAGAATGTTGAAAATGATGTCAAAAGCCACATGTTCTCTTTTAAAAGTAAATTTAGCAACTAGAAAATGGGAACCGTACTTTACCATATGTGTAGCTTCTAGTGAATTATTTTCTTAGCCCATTTGGCTTTGCACTCGCATAATTGGTGCATTTAGACTAACTTTTATGGTCACACATGTACATGATATTGATATTCATTTTTGGATAGTGTTAGTAAGTTAAAACCCATTTTCAGGGTCGCCATCAGGAATTTTGGGGCCCCTTACGCAGCTTCAGGCAGCGGGGGGGGGGAGGGGGTGGCGCGAACTGAGAAGCTGGGGGGGTGTGCTGCGAATTGAGAAACGGCGGAGTGCCGTGTATTGAGAAGCGGGGGGGTGCTGCACCGCGAATTGATCTGCGGGGGGGGGGGGACGGAGTCTGCCGATGCAAATTTAGGTGGGGGGTGGTTAGGGAGATGACAAAAAAAAATAATTAAGAATTTTTTTTAAAAAATTGTAAAAAAACGGGGGGGCTCCGGCCGGGCCTTTGGGGACCACCGAGCCCCTTACATGTTTTCTGCCTGTACCCCCCTGATGGCGGCCCTGCCCATTTCATACGATTTTTTTTTTGGTGCCGTGACCCGGATACGAACCGTGGTTTGTTGCGGCCACAACGCAGAGTACTAACCACTATACGATCACAGCCTTTATACGATTTTTTTGTACTTGTGTGCAGCCAACATAAAGCTGGGCATAGAATGAGATGACAGATTCTGGACTGGACTATTTTTGGTCAAATCATATGAAGATCTCTTAATTTTGTTTCATGCACATGCCCAGAATGATTAATCAGACAGCTTTAAAATTGGACTGATCATTATTGCTACTTCAATGAGATAACTTGCACTAAAAGAATTTGTAATTTCCCCGGTTCAGCTCAGAAAAGCTGAGTGTTCAGAATAATGCAGTAGCTAGCTTAGTATCTTGTTTGACAGTGATAGAAAAATAAGGAAACCGATCCCCAACCGGTTCCCCACAGACAGAGAGGGATGGACTATTACGGTACTGGTTTGATTGATATGAATTCAAGTTATATAGTCGATAAAAAAAAGAAAAATGTTATTAATATAAAACTAAGAAAGAATAAAAGTATACATAATCAATTACACATAAAAATGCATGATAAACAATCAATATAGGTCACCAGCATATTGGTCCCCAAAAGTGGAAAATCACATTGGGATGATTGTTCACGGATTGCATATCTCAACTAGTTTTGCGGTCTCAGAACCGCTTCTTCAGGAGAAAATCTGCAAATGGTTAACAAATAATTAACATAGAGACCAAATAAACAAATATAAATCAAGTTAACACTGAAAACAGAAATAAGTAAAGGGGAAAGAGCGACGTTGCTTTGTGCAAAGCAAAAATCTGTGCTGTTAAATATAGTTTAAAGATTAATTGGAATCCTCTTATGCCGCGTTCACACGATCGGTCAATCCGATGAGTACGGTCTGATGGACCGTTTTCATCAGACTAAACCGATCGTGTGTGGGCCCCATCGGTTATTTATCCATCGGTTAAAAAATGTGAAACTTGTTTTAAAATTAACCGATGGATACCTAACCGAAAGAAAAAAAACAATCGTTTGTAGGCACGTCCATCGGTTAAAAATCCATGCATGCTCAGAATCAAGTTGACGCATGCTTGGAAGCATTAAACTTTTTTCAGCATGTTGTTGTATTTTACGTCACCCCGTTCTGACACGATCAGTTTTTTAACTGATGGTGTGTAGGCGCAACGGACCATCAGTCACATTCATCGGTTAACTGATCGAAAAATCCATCAGACTGTTCTCATCGGATTGACCGATCGTGTGTACAGGGCATTAGTCTCTAAAATCATACTGCAAATGGTATATTAAAATTAAAACATTTTGAATTTTAAATGATAAATGTATCATTTAAAATAACTTTCTCTCTATATAAAAGCACTAAACGTGTTGACTCTATTTGTTTATCTTCAATAAACAACAATATAATTAATCAAATTAGACTTTTTTTGGACATCGGTCGCTCCTCTTCAATCACCCAAGTGTTTCCTGTGCAATGCTTCCATTGTCATTTATAGAAAGGTAGCAGCCCTAGACCCTAACAGAGTCTATCACCTACAATTAGGATACAACTTGGAATTGGAATTGGAAAATTGGAAGCAATTTCCTTTATACCCTCCACACAGTAGCTTGCAACTCTTCAGCCCCAAGCAGCATCAGTCCAGCGCTGTCTTCCACTCAAACTTAAAGTTTGTCTATGTGTCTCTTCTGGAGGGATTTCCCCACACTTCTTGTCTTGCAGGAAGTGAGCAGACATCTTCACAATGGGACAATATTATATACAAATGTTACATAATTGTACTATTAACCACTTGCTTACTGGGCACATAAACCCCCTTCGTTCCCAGGCGAAATTTCAGCTTCCAGCACTGCGTCGCTTTAACTGACATTTGCGCGGTCGTGCGACGTGGCTTTCCAAACAAAATTGACATCCTTTTTTCCCCACAAATAGAGCTTTATTTTGGTGGTATTTGATCACCTCTGCAGTTTTTATTTTTTGCGCTATAAACAAAAATAGAGCGACAATTTAAAAAATATATTTTTTTTACTTGTTGCTATAATAAATATCCCAATTTTTTTTTTAAAAAAAAACTATTTTTTTTCTCAGTTAAGGGCGATACGTATTTTTCGACGTATTCTTGTAAAAAAAAAAAAAAAAATCACAATAAGCGACTGGTTTGCGCAAAAGTTATAGCGCCTACAAAATGGGGAACAGAATTATGATTTTTTTTTATTATTTTTTTTTTTACTAGTAATGGCGGCGATCTGCGATTTTATTGGGACTGCGATATTGCGGCGGACGTATCGGACACTTTCGACACAAATTTGGGACCATTCACATTTATACAGCGATCAGTGCTATAAAAATGCACTAATTACTGTATAAATGTGACTGGCAGGGAAGGGTTTAACACTAGGGGGTGAGGAAGGGGTTAAATGTGTAGCCTGGATGTGTTCTAACTGTGTGGGGGGAGGGGGGTGACTGGGGGAGGTAACCGATGCTGTGTCCCTATGTACAAGAGACACAGACCAGTCTCCTCTCCTCTAACAGCACACAGAGCTCCACGTCCCTGCTGTTACCGGCTGTGTCACCGACGATCGCGTGTACCCGGCGGACATCGCGGCCGCCAGGTACACGCATCGGCTCCCCAGCGATGCGGCTGCACAGTGTTTACCCGCTGCGCGCACCTGAGAGCCGCGCTGTTGACATCTTTTGTCAATAGCGCGGGTCTCAAGTGGTTAAAGGGGTTGTAAAGGTTCGTTTTTTATTTTCTAAATAGGTTCCTTTAAGCTAGTGCATTGATTTCCCTTCTAAATGTTTTTTTTCTTTGTTATCTTTGTCTGAATTTCTCACTTCCTGTTCCTCCTCAGTAAGCTGTTCTGGCTGACTAACCCCCATGGATGATGGGGGGCAAGCTTACTGTGGAGAAACAGGAAGTGAGAAATTTAGACAAAGAAAAAAAACATTTAGAAGGGAAATCGAAGGAAAATAAGTGAACCAACAATGCACTAGCTTAAAGGAACTTATTTAGAAAATAAAAAACAAACCTTTACAACCCCTTTAATAGTACAATTATGGACCAATTGCATATAATATTGTCCCATTGTGGAGATGTCTGCTCACTCCCTGCAAGACAAGAAGTGTGGGGAAATCCCTCCAGAAGAGACACATAGACAAAAATCTAAAAACAGGTGTTAACCTTTTATTGCTCTATTCAGTCCTAAAAAAAATAAAAGTTTTAACTAGAGTTGAACATTAAAACCAAAATACTAAACCAACTTTGAGCGGAGTTGAGATTTTTGACTGTGCACCTTCTATGTAGCTTTTCTGCAAAGGAGCTTGGATAAAAGGTGCTAATTTGACAGCACTTGGTATTAAAATCAAAACATATTTTCTGCATTGACTCTCTTTGCTCTTGAATAGTACAATCTTATGTTTTTGTGACACACTAAATTTTGACACAATGTAATAATACACAAAATGCATGTGTTGGTGTTTGCCCCTTTCAGATTTTCCACCAGGGGGCAGTGGTGAGTGATGCTTCCCATTGTACAGCTTTGGGTATTGAGGTGCTGGAGAAAAGAGGGAGCTCCGTTGATGCAGCCATTGTCACCGCTCTTTGTCTGGGAATTGTTAATCCCCACACATCAGGCATTGGAGGGTAAGTGCAAAGCAGTTTATTCGCTGTTTTGGATTTCACTGCTAACCTCTGTTTTTTTTTGTCATTGTTTTGTTGAACTGAGGAGAAAGCTAATGTTTTAGTAGCAGAAGGCAAATAGAAAAGCTTTGTTCCCTTACATTGTGCACAATCGACTATCAGTATCAACTTCGGTGGTGCCCAGAGCCGCCATCAGGGGGTACAGGCATTACACATATAAGGGGCCTGATGATCCCCAGGGGCCAATTTTTTTTTCCGTTTGACCCCCCACTTTTAAAAACTTGCAGCAGGGAAACGCCCCCCCCCCCCCCAAAGCATGTTTAACCACTTCCCTACCGTAGGACATCATATGACGTCCTGGAATTTAGGGGGGGATATCTGAATGATGCCTGCAGCTACAGGCATCATTCAGATATCCTTTTTTTCAGGCGACAATTTTTTTTTCCTGATCTCATGCTTTCCAGCCTGGAGGAGAGATGTGGGGTCTTATTGACCCCGCATATCTCCATAAAGAGGACCTGCCACATGCTATTCCTATTACAAGGGATGTTTGCATTCCTTGTAATAGAAATAATAGCGATAAAAAAAAAAGTAAAAACAAGTGTAAAAATAAAAAAAAATTAAGTAAAAAAAATTTTTTTAAAACGCCCCTGTGCCCAGTGCCTCGCGCTCAGAAGCGAACGCACATGTAAGTCCCGCCCACATATGTAAACGCCGTTCAAACCACACATGTGAGGTATCGATGCGTGTGTTAGAGCTAGAGCAAAAATTATAGCACTAGACCCCCTCTGCAACTCTAAACTTGTAACCTGTAAAAAAAATTAAAGCGTCGCCTATGGAGATTTTTAAGTACCGAAGTTTGGCGCATTTCCATGAGTGTGCACAATTTTAAAGCATGACAAGTTAGGTATCTATTTACTCAGCGTAACATCGTCTTTCACATTATACAAAATAATTGGGTTAACTTTACTGTTTTTTATTTTTAAATTCATGAAACGTTTTTTTTTTTTTTTTAAATGCATTTGAAAAATTATTGCGCAAATACTGTGCCAGAAAAAAATTGCACTGAAAGCCACTTTATTCCCTAGGGTGTCTGCTAAAAATATATATATAATGTTTGGGGGTTCTGAGTAATTTTCTAGCAAATAAAATATGATTTTTTACATGAAGAAGAGAAGTGCCAGAATAGGCCCGGTATGGAAGTGGTTATCAGCTAAAAAAATCAGGCACAATGTCTGTAAACCCAAAGTTAGTTCAGTCATATATCTCTGTAGAGATATGCTCATTCTCACCGTCATAGGGATCATTTCTTGTCTACGAATGTTATAATCCTGTTTTGCTTCTTGTAACTCTGCCAGTAACAACCTCTCCATTCCATATATGATTATCTCAAATAAGGATCCATTAACTGTAACATAATAGGTGCATTTAGGAGAGCTTGAGATGTTGGCCTGAAGAAACACACAGCAAATGCCACTCGTTAAAGGACACCTAAAACATTAGTAATAGTTTTCCTACCAGTTACTTACCATTCACACTTATACAGCGATTAGTGCTATAAAACTGCACTGAATACTGTGTAAATGTGACTGGCAGGGAAGGGGTTAACACTAGGTGGTGATAAAGGGGTTAAATATGTTCCCTAGTGAGTGATTATAACTGTAGGGGGAGGGGAGTCACAAGGGGAGGAGACCGATGTGTGTTTCTCTGTTCTGGGAACACACATCGGTCTCCTCACCTCTGACAGGACATGGATCTGTGTGTTTACACACACAGATCCATGGTCCTGCCGTGATTGCGGGCAATAGCGCGTGCCCGGCAGACATCGCGGCTGCCGGGCACGTGCCCCGGTTCCCGAGCTTTATAAAAATAAGGCAGCAGTGGAGTCCTCCCGACACGTTTCGTGTTAATACACTTCGTCTGGGGTGTATTAACACGAAACGAAGTGTATTAACACGATACGCTTCGGGAGGATTCCACTGCCACCTTTTTTTATAAATGCGCTTGAAATTCCAGCTAAAATGTAAGTTTAATAGCTGCAATAATTTTTGATTTACTTTTTATAAAGAGATTACGCGATGTGGCCATCTTTTTTCTTTTATCTCCTCATACCATTGATTTAAACTTGGGGCAAGTTCACATCACGTACCCAAAACCATTTTCCTTGTGGATTCATTACTTCTGTTCCCACTGATGTCTGTAGGCTAAGAGATATATCCATTGAGGACTTTTCAGCTTTCACTTCATTGGTTATAACAACCTATGCCTGTATGGCCTCGTACACACGACCAAGGAATTTGTCGGAAAAGACACATCGTTTTCCTCGACAAGTTCCTAGTTAGGCTTGTCGAGGAACTCGACAAGCTTGCTTTGTGTACACACGGTCAAGACAAAATCTCCTCGTTTTCAAACGCGGTGACGTACAACACATACAACGGCAGGGGAAGTTTGATTCCACTGGCACAACCCTGGGGGCTGCTTTTGCTAATCTCATGCTACTGCGTGTTAAAGTGGAGGTTCACCCTATAAAAAATTTCTAACACTACATCCAGCCCAGTTCTGCAAATAAAATGACACTGACCTTTTTTTTTTCCCTGTAGATATCGTTTAGCCATAGAATTCACCGCGGCTTCCGGGTAGGGAATCCCGCGGGAGTGGCCGTTCCTATTGACATGCCAATTGATTGACATGCTTAACGACGGCGCACACAGCGCGTCACGACTTCCCGAAAGAAGCTCGGGTCGGCTCGGCTCTATTCGGCACCGGTGCGCAGGCTCCGAATAGAGCCGACCCGAGCTTCCTTCGGGAAGTCGTGATGCGCTGTGTGCGCCGTCGTTTAGCATGTCAGTCAATTGGCATGTCAATAGGAACGCCCACTCCCGCGGAATTCCCTACCCGGAAGCCGCGGTGAATTCTATGGCTAAACGCTATCTACAGGGGAAAAAAAAAAAAAGGTCAGTGTCATTTTATTTGCAGAACTGGGCTGGATGTAGTGTTAGAAATTTTTTATAGGGTGAACCTCCACTTTAAGTAAAAGTTTGGTAAGAGACGATTTGCACTTTTCAGTCTGTTACAGCATGAAAAATGTGTTATCTCCATTACAAATGCTACTTTTACGCCCGTCTCATACTTTATTCTGAGCATGCGCGGGTTTCTTAGCATACACACGCTCGAGTTTCTCGTCGAAAACCAGCCCGACGAGGAACACGACGAGGAAATTGAGACTCCCGTCGAGGAAAAAGAGAACTTGTTCTCTTTTTTTCTCGCTGAGTTCCTCGACAGTTTCCTAGATGAAAAACGTACACACGACCGTTTTCCTCGGCAAAAAAGCTCTCCCACCAAGTTTCTTGATGGATTCTGTCGAGGCCTTACGCTCACGGAGACGTAAGTTCCCTTGAGTCCATTCCCTCTGGTAAGCTCACACTTTTACCGGTGGTGGGTCTGCACATTCTACACAAGGTGTCACGATTTTTTGCCTACAAGAGTCACTTGAAAGTCATTGATGTTCTCTCTTCTGAGTCATCTTATCAGCACTTGGTGCACTTTATATTTATTTATCTATGGACTTTAAGTTTCTCATATTCAATTTTGTATGAATTTAACGTTACAATTATAGTTATTGTAGTTGTCACAGTGAGCACATCACTTTTTAGTGGTATATCCACTCACCATCATATATCAATTGGGTTTTATTTCTCATTTTGTATAAGCGCTACACATAATATATCCAATGCTGGTCTACTTGTTCTTGCTTATCTAGAAAATGATCAAGTATAACCTATTAACTGTGAAGCCATGCTTCATTGTTATGGTACAATATATTTTCCATCTTCTCGCTGTACACCTCCCTGCATGTGTTTATTTAAAACATAGTTTATACATACCTTAAAAATGTCCTTAAAAGCTGTGATCACTTCTTTCTCTTGCCAGCAAGCTGTGGGCTGGTTTAGCAGTGCTCCCATATTGGAATGTTTTTCACGTGAGTTCTGCTGTTCATATCTTAGCATGCATTACTGCTTGGGGTCGTGAGCCCAGGCTGTATAATGACTCAACCAGCTTCCTGTAGTCAGGAGGCTGCAGGGGGTGTGTCCATGACTGCCTGGGCTCACAGGAAGAGATCAAATATGGCTGGGCGTCATTCAGTAAGGAAGTGAGGTAGTGCCTAATCTTCATCCAGGACGAGAGGGGGAGTTTAGAGGTGAAGATACGCTAGGTCTTCTATCCCAAGCTTCATTTATGCACACAGCGGGGGCAAATTAAAACAAAAAATCCTGGGTTTGAACTTTAAACATTTACAGTAGGTAAAATGTATGCTTTTGCGTCTCAGAAAGACTGGTAGTATTAATGTGTATTTTCATATATTACTGCTTTATACAGTTGTTTTTTTCTTACTGCCCTTCCCTTCTTAGACTATTGTGTAAGCATGTGCTTGTTATTTTCTGTCTTCATCAGAGGGGGCGTCATGCTCGTTCATGACATTAGAAATAACCTGACAGATGTCATTGATTTCCGGGAGACAGCACCTTCTGGTATCCATAATGAACTTCTACAGTACTGGAGGAATAAGGTAGATATTCATTGCTTAGCTGTACTCTTATGAAAGTCCAGACTGGAAGTATGGCAACTCTGACATTTGCCATGAAGTATCTGTGGGCTTGAGCCTCTAGGTTTGTTGAGTTCGCCCAAATGGATTTTTATAGAGGAGCAAAATGTGGAATCTGTCAAGTTTTTTTGTTCAATATGTTTATTGAAGTTTAAGGCCCAACTCTAGGAAACTTAAAGACTCTCCCTTGCAGTAAGGCTGAGCCCAAACTGCAAGGGCTAACAGCTCATTTAGGTCTAGGGGGCATGGAAAAGTAGATTTACCTAGCAAATCCTGCACTCTTCTGTGCTGCTAGACTGGTCTCCATGGCATCTTCTCTTCCATGCTCCAAGTGGTCTAAGGTCCTGATGTTGAGAGACAGTACTGCCAGAGAATGAGGAAGCACCGTCTGCTGGGGGAGCAGAGGATCAGTTACTTAAAACTGCTTTTACTGTCCCCTAGACTAAACAAGCAGTTAACTTTTAAAGCAGGGGTAGACAACCTTAGAGTGATGGAGATCTACTTGAACAACACAGATGAAGTCAAAGATCACAGGCACATTGTCCTAATGTTAGGACCGGTTCACACCAGAAGGCGATGCCAGAAAGACATGTTCCATGTGTGTTTCCTGCACCGTGTTTAAAACACACTGCCTTTGTGATCTACTGCAGGTTATTTTTTAACCCCAAATGTAGACCGCAAACGCAATGAACACAAAAAAAAGGGAGTGCAGGGCTTGGGATTGTGTTATGCTCAGAATGCAGGGTTCAGGAGTGCATTACGCTCAGAATTCAGGGTTCAGGAGTGCATTACACTCAGAATGCATGGTTCAGGAGTGCATTACACTCAGAATGCAGGGATCAGGAGTGCATTACACTCAGAATGCAGAATTCAGGAGTGCGTTATGCTCAGAATGCAGGAATCAGGAGTGTGTTATGCTCAGAATGCAGGGATCAGGAATGCGTTGCGCTCAGAATGCAGGGTTCAGGAGTGCATTATGCTCAGAATGTAGGGCTCAGGAATGCATTATACTCAGAATGCAGGGTTTAAGCGTGCGATGCACTCAGAATGCAGGGATCAGGCGTGCGTTATACTCAGAATGCCAGGATCAGGAGTGCATTACGCTCAGAATACAGGGATTGGAGGGGGGGTGTAAAGGGTGGTAGAGGACACTGCTATAAGGGTGGGCACTGCTATGGGGGTGGCCCTGTCCAAAGCAGTGTCCACTGCCCCCTTCACAGCACCCTCCCATAGAATGCATGAAGGTAAAAAACCTTGTCTATACAACCACTTCAAAGTCAATATAGCAACTCAGAGGGGAAACTTCAATGATAAAAGACAGGCAGATCAATCCTGATCACTGATTGTGATGTCACTGCTCCACCTCTTTCAATCAGAGAACACTTTGCATTCATTGAGAAAAATGCAAGGAGCCTTGTGATTGGTGCCTGTGCCAAGTGAGCAGCCCCTTGTGGTTACTATGCAGCAGGGAAGCTGCTTGGCGTGGGACCCGAAAAACAGAGAGGATCAGTGTATTAGTAGCAGCTACTAGTGAGTTTTGGCTTCAACAGAGGTCAGCCAAGTATGGAATATGTATACTGTACTTACATTCGTTCAAGCTGGACCAACATGACTATGCAAAAAAACAAACAAACCTGGAATTCAGCTTTAAACACATTAATAATGAATAATGAAAACTTTTGGTTACTAAAAATATAATAACATTTCCATGAAATACATATGTGACCTTTCTTTCCTTTCTCTGATTATACCAGCCTGGCCTTTTGGTTGGCATTCCTGGGATGTTGAAAGGCATGGATAAAGCACACAAGATGTATGGAAAGTAAGTAGAGATGTGGGTCCAATTTTTTTAACATATTAAAACCATCGTCGTATGTGATAATCATACAGTAGGTGTATAATTAAAATAGTTTAGCACACAGCGCAAAAAGCAACAGTTGTCTCTAGAACAGGTATTCAGAAACCAACTTTTACTGGAGAATACTGGGCTAGTCAGAGATGAAGTTCACTCTAGTCTATAACATTAATCTTGATTCGGCATTTAACAAGAATTGGATATATCATGTGGTGTCAGAAGTCACGTGGTGTCCTCAGCTTTCTCAGCTGTTAGTATTTGGGCCTAACGACAGGCTACTCTGGCCCAAACACTGAATCAAGGGAGGGGGTCACAAGCTAGAAGCACTGCACATTTACTGAGAGCTCTAATGGGGCAATGGAGTGGCAGGGAAGTGTGCCAAAGATGAGGATAGAGGTAGGATTTCAGGAGACTTTGGGCCAGATTCACAAAAGAAATACGACGGCGTATCTACTGATACGCCGTCGTATCTCTGTTTCTAACTATGCGGCTGATTCATAGAATCAGTTACGCTTAGCTAGCCCTAAGATCCGACAGGTGTAATGGACTTACACTGTCGGATCTTAGGATGCAGTACCGCGGCCGCCGCTGGGGGGAGTTCTCGTCGTAAACCAGCGTCGGGTATGCAAATTAGCACTTACGGAGATCCACGAAGCTTTTTCCCTTTGTTAAGTCGCCGTAAGTGTTAGTTTGCCGTCGCAAAGATAGGGTACCTTTACAAAAGTGTAAAGGTACTCTACCATGCAAAAGTATACCCTTCGTTCCCGCGTCGGTTTTGAATTTTTTTCAAATCTTTTATTTTTCCCGCCGCAACTCTTTTTTACCCGTCGCGATTCACAAAACTCGGCGCAACGTAACTTCGCGCAAAGCACGTTGGGAAAATAGCGTCGGGAGTATGCGCAGTACATCCGGCGCGGGAGCGCGCCTAATTTAAATGGGACTCGCCCCATTTTAATTGGCCCGCCTTGCGCCGGACTGATTTAGGATACACCGCCGCAAATTTCCAGGTAAGTGCTTTGTGGATCGGGCACTAACTTGGGCAATTTGCGGCAGTGTAACTTACATCGGAAAAGTTACGTTGCGCCCGCTGGTTGTGAATCTGGCCCTTTGTCACTATGTCCTGAATGAGAGTCTCTTTGTTATCAGAGGTCAGTGATAAGAACATACCCAAAGCCATAGCTCTGCTCAAGACTTGCCTTTCTAATACATGGACAATCCTGGTGCCGGCCTCTATAGTCCATCTCCACCCTCCACCCAAGAAATTAAAAAATGTATCATCTGTACTCCGCACTTAGCTCCTCTTGCCATATTTATTAATTGTCAGAAAAGTGACTGCATACACCAGTGTCTCCACCCGAAAAACCAACCTTTATTGACAATTTTTTACCACGTGGTTCGTGGTCAGTGATGCCTACCTGCCCAGACAAATTTTTGTATTGTCAGCATGTGTTGGTTAACTTGACATTAACTCTGTTACTATTTTGAACATCTAACATTGGCAGCTGGTCCATAAGGGACACAGTGCCCCCCCCCCAAAGTTAGTTTGCCAAAGAAGAAAGCTACTTGAACTTCCAGTCTCCGGCTTCTCGTCCTGTGGAATGCAAGGCACCCTCTGGTGAGTGCAGACCTAGAGGGGTTTGTTTGCGCAACCCCGCCGCCAACATTTTTTTTTTAGTACCAGCCGCCACTGATATCTAAATATTTTTTATATTGTTATAATCGATTAATCGACTAATTTCGATTGATTATAACACACATACATTTTTCGGATCACCACCCCCCAGTCCCCACTGTAATATCCACAGACATCTCCCTCCACTGTAATATCCACAGACATCTCCCTCCACTGTAATATCCACAGACATCTCCCCCACTGTAATATCCACAGACATCTCCCCCACTGTAATATCCACAGACATCTCCCCCACTGTAATATCCACAGACATCTCCCCACTGTAATATGCACAGACATCTCCCCCAATGTAATATCCACAGACATCTCCCCCACTGTAATATCCACAGACATCTCCCCCACTGTAATATCCACAGACATCTCCCCACTGTAATATGCACAGACATCTCCCCCAATGTAATATCCACAGACATCTCCCCACTGTAATATCCACAGACATCTCCCCACTGTAATATCCACAATCACCCCCACTGTAATATCCACAGACATCTCCCCCACTGTAATATCCACAGACATCTCCCCCACTGTAATATCCACAATCACCCCCACTGTAATATCCACAGACATCTCCCCCACTGTAATATCCACAGACATCTCCCCACTGTAATATCCACAGACATCTCCCCCACTGTAATATCCACAGACATCTCCCCCACTGTAATATCCACAATCACCCCCACTGTAATATCCACAGACATCTCCCCCACTGTAATATCCACAGACATCTCCCCACTGTAATATCCACAGACATCTCCCCCACTGTAATATCCACAGACATCTCCCCCACTGTAATATCCACAATCACCCCCACTGTAATATCCACAGACATCTCCCCCACTGTAATATCCACAGACATCTCCCCCACTGTAATATCCACAGACATCTCCCCCACTGTAATATCCACAGACATCTCCCCCACTGTAATATCCACAGACATCTCCCCACTGTAATATCCACAATCTCCCCCACTGTAATATCCACAGACATCTCCCCCACTGTAATATGGTCCACATCTCCCCCACTGTATAGGAAGATTAGTGCTTGCTTAGTCTTACCAGAGAAGCCGGCCAAACACGAGCAGTTGAGGCCGGGTGATGATGTCAGCGCGCAGCTCTAGGTTCACCTAGGCCGGCGCCGTGTGGACCAAGATGGCCACCGCTCCGGGAGCTAGGCCGAAGCCGCGGCCTTTCCTATGGCCAAGGCAGCAGCGGAGCTCCGGGGATCACATGGTGTGCCGATTTGCATATGGTGACCCGTTCGGAGCACAGATCAAAAGAATTTTGATCGATCAAAAAAATTAACTATTAATCGAGGAATTTATCTTTAATTAATCTTTTATTTCCACAGCCCTAATATATATATATACACTGTATGCATCTTACCTCTGCCTTTTTCCTTGTGCTCTGCGCTATCATGCCTGCAGAGACACGTGTCATGTTTAAAGGGTTGAGTCACCGCTTTTGACCATTGAGAAAAAGTCAAGATTTGCATATCAATAATTTAGTTTGCTATGGCTGTACATTTTTGGGAAAGAATGAATGTGCTTGAAACAATTGATGGAGCAGATTAGAAAGGTACCCCTAAATTTATATGCTCAGGAAATTGAATGAATTACTTTAATATGCTGTTCACCAGAAGTAACTGAAAAATGTCTGTATTTCTAAAAGAGCAGTTCAGCCCTTCTCAGGATTCATTCTGCAGTCTGTAATTAAGCTCCATGCATTTCTCCAGGTTACCGTGGTCAGAACTTATATCTAAAGTGGCTGAAGTTGCAAGTGGTGGATTCAATACAACACATGACTTAGGTAAGATTAAATGAGAAGAAGTGTTGGATTTACATCAGTGGAAACTTTACTGCAAACTCTACCGGAGTGGTCTGATCACAAACTCCCAGATTTATTTTACTTTATTTTTTATAAGTATTTATACCTATAAACAATTTATGCAGAGCATTAAGGCCGCACACACAATCCGAAAATCGTATAAAAAATACATTTTTCGAATCGATCGTACAACAATCTGATTGTTAGTACGCAGCTTTTGAGACCCAATCATGACAGTTCATCTGATTTTATCTGAAAGGACAAACACAAACATTTTTCTCGTATGTTACCAGATCGTACCATTTTCATTTAATTAGAACAGTTGTTGTCCAAAAATTTAATACAAATACAATACAATACAATACAATACATTACATCACTTCAGAATTTTTATTCTGTCCTATGAAAATTTTAGTAACCTCTTTTATTTTTAAAATGAGACTAGCATGCATTTGATAATCTCATTGGGGTAGATTCAGGAAAGAATTACGCCGGCGTATCCATAGATACGCCGCGTAATTCCAAAGCTGCGCCGGCGTATCTACTTTCTGTATTCAGAAAGCTAGATACGCCGATATTAGCCTAAGATACGACTGGCATAAGTCTCTTACCCCGTCGTATCTTAGGGTGCATTCTTACGCTGGCCGCTAGGGGCGCTTCCGTTGTTGTCGGCATAGATTATGCAAATTAACTAGATACGCCGATTCACAAACGTACGTACGCCCGGCGCAATTTATTTACGTAGTTTACGTTAGGCTTTTTCGGCGTAAGGTTGTTCCTGCTATTAGGAGGCGCGCGCAATGTTAAGTATGGACGTCGTTCCCGCGTCAAAATTTGAATTTTTTACGTTGTTTGCGTAAGTCGTTCGCGAATAGGGCTGGACGTAATTTACGTTCATTTACGTTCACGTCAAAACCAATACGTCGTTGCGCCGTACTTGGAAGCAATGCACACTGGGATATGTACACGGACGGCGTCCGTACAAAACGTCAATCACGTCGGGTCATCCATTATTTACATAAAACACGCCCCCCCTTCCACATTTGAATTACGCGGGCTTACGCCGGCCCCATTTACGCTACGCCGCCACAACTTATGGAGCAAGTGCTTTGTGAATACAGCACTTGCTCCTGTAAGTTACGGCGGCGTAGCGTAAATACGATACGCTGCGCCGCCGTATCATTGCGCGCCCCTACCTGAATCTACCCCATTGTGTGTACCGGTCATTACACACTGTATTTTCACATAAGTTCCTGCGTTCAAGGAGCCTACAATCTACATAACTACACACACACACATACTAGAGCCAAACTAGGACAGGTGCCAATTACCTACCACATACCTCCCAACTTTTTGAGATGGGAATAAGGGACACCTATCAGCAAAAGTATGCAGGCATAGGACACACCCCTTGCCACGCCCCCTTAAAGGAGAACTATATAAAAAAATAAGATTGGTTAAACCCACAAGTGTTTTTTTTACCACTACTATTCCTTTATATTGGCTTTTGGAATTTACAAATGCAGCAATTTAGAAATCAGATGAAAGGTTTAGCACTGTAAAACACTTTTTGATAGATAGAAAGTGCATTTTATATACATCTCCATAGATCAGACCAAAACGAGGGACAAACATAGGCGTGCGCACAGGGTGAGCCAGGTGTGCCTGGGCACACCCTAATCACCCTGTGTGGTGCACATTGTACCGAAAAATACTACATTAAACTGGCACTAACGCACAGAAAAATACAGCATTAAACGGCACACAACACACCAAAATATACTACTTTAAACATGCACTAATGCACAGAAATATGCTGCATTAAACGTGCAGTAACACACTGGAATATAGTGCGTTAAACATGCAGTAATGCACAGAAATATACCCCCAATATTTCACCAAAGCTCCCTAATGGGGCTCCTAAAAAAAACAAAAAAAAAAATACTGACACTGTCCTCTGCCCTACTGACACCGTCCACCGCTCTGCTGACACCATCAGTATACTGTATATACACATGCAAATATGTTTGAGCTTTGGGGTGCACACCCTAATGCAATAGGCTGCGCACACCTATGGGGACAAATGAGGAGGAATGAGGGACAGAGGGACATTGCTTCAAATCAGGGACAGTCCCTCGAAATCAGGGACAGTTGGGAGCAATGCTACCAGCATGTCTTTGGGGGGTGGGAGAAAACCAGCGTAACTGGAGAAAACCTGTGCAACCACTGGGAGAATATGCAGAAATAATCTTTCTGCAGTCTTCTAGAAGCAATAAATGTAGGGATGTTTATACCAGGGAGTTTGTACTGCACAAAATGTCTGACAAGTGGCTGCAGTCACTCTTAGATGTCTTAGGTAAGTTCTTCTCAATCTGGAAAGGGGAAAGTTATATAATAATAGAATTAAAGTGAAACTGTCACTTGTTAATGGGAAACTTTCACAACTGTCCCGGAAAAGCCGCAAAGCTCTGATATGTTAAGACTTCTTGCGCCAGATGATTTGAGCACCTTGCCTTGCCTCCTCACATGTCCTAAGTCAATTGGCCAGTGGTTCTCGGGTCATGGTAGTGGTAGTGTGTCAAGATTGATGCTTAGGAGGTGGGATAGGGCAGGGGACAGGTGCTTCAACCAAAGTGGTCCCTACATTCTAGGAACTAGAGTAAGATGACCAGATTTTTAAAATGAAATCCGGGGACATATTTTTTTTTACTAGTAATGGCGGCAATCAGCAACTCTCTGCCCGTCGCCGCTGTCGCCCGCCACACAGCCTGTCCCAGAAGAGTTGAAGCTGTTATAGCTGCAAAGAGTGGGCCAACTCAGTATTGAATCCTACAGACTTAGGCCCCATACACACGATAGAATCCATCCGCTGAAAAATCCCAGCGAATGGGTTTCAGCGGATAGATCCTATGGTGTGTACACTCCAGCGGATCTGTTTCCGCGGATATTTATCCCCTGGGATGGATTTCCAGCGGATAAATATTTGATGACATGCTATCAAATCTATCCGCTGGAATCCATCCCAACGGATGGATCCGCTGGTCTGTACAGACTCACCGGATCCATCCGTCCGAAGGGATCCCCCGCATGCGTCGTAATGATTCGACGCATGCGTGGAATTCCTTATATGACAGCGTCGCGCACGTCGCCGCGTCATAATCGCGGCGACGGCGCGACACGTCATCGCCAGAGGATTTCGGCGCGGATTTCGATTCGATGGTGAGTACACTCCATCGGATGGAAATCCGCGCAAATCCTCGAGAGGATTTATCCGTGGAAACGGTCTGCTGGACCGTATCCGCGGATAAATCCTCCCGTGTGTATGGGGCCTAAGCCTTGGGATGCCATTAAAGTTCATGTGGGTGTAAAGGCAGGTGTCCCAATACTTTTGGTAATATAGTATATATACTATGTTTTATTTAGATTAGTATATACTTCTTTCGAAAAAAAAAAAAAAATTCCCAACATTCAGTCCCTCAGGTATAACTGGTAAAACTCGTTTGGCTTATATTACTATTTTTATGACTTATGTGCATTTGTACTCATAAATAATGTTATTGTAAACTGAAAAAGATTAGTTAGATTTTAAGATTGTTTGATATTCAGTTTGCAGTAAAATTCTATATTATGAACATTTAAATGCATCCTGTAGCCATTATCATTCACTAACTGTGCAGAAATATTTACAGACATGTGAATGATAATTTTGAAGGACAAGCTAATGCTTATAAAAAGCCAGCCAGCCCACCCTTCCAGAGTCCGTTCACACTGGGGCGACTCGTCAGGCGGCTCAGCAGCCTGACAAGTCGCGTCCCATTCTATTCAATAGAACCGCTCTAATAGGAGCGACGCAAGTCGCTCCGACTTAGAAAAAGGTTCTTGTACGACTTTGGGGGCGACTTGCATTGACTTCTATACAGAAGTCATTTTGCAAGTCGCCTCTGAAGTCGTCTTCAGGACGCCTTGCTGAGTCGCCCCCGAAGTCGTGCCGCCCCTGTGTGAACCGACTCTTAACTGTACTTCTGTCTCAGTCTGATTCATGGTTTCTGACAGTTTCCCCATAGAAGTCAATGGAAACTAAAATAATTTGTTTCCGCATTGACTTCAATCGTATGCAATACCGTATGTGGCCAGAGGTGGGGGCGCCGGAGAGCCTCGGGAAAAACACTCGTAAAGGCCCGAGGACAGCTCGGCTGAACTCGGAAAACCTCGGAAAGGCTCGGGAACTGAGAATTTCTGAGTTTTTCCAAGCATTTCGGAACGGCTCCAAACAGCTCCGATCGGCTCTGGCGCCCCCACCTCAGGCCAAACGTGGTACTGCACACCTATGTGGCTTGATTCCTGCTCGTTTTGCGAGACAGGATTTAAAAAAGAAACAGTGCTCATATTGCGAAACGCTCGTTAACCGTGTTACTCGCAATCCGAGGTTCCACTGTAATTTAATGCAGATAAGGCACCAAGTGAGTTTATTTACCACCTTAATCAGCCTCAGAACCTGTGTAATTAATAGGTGTTTCAGTTTTAAAGGGATGAGGTGGCAACCCTAGTAGAGTAGATTTTTTTCCACCAGATAGGAGGACTTTAAAGCAAACCTATCTTTTACTTTAAATGGGGCAAGGCCACAAGTTCACTTTAACCACTTCCGGACCGCCGCATGTAGTTATACGTCGGCAGAATGGCACGGACAGGCACATGTACGTACCTGTACGTGCTCTGCTTGACGTGGGTCGGGGGTCCGATCGGGACCCCCCCCGGTACTTGCGGCGGTCCCCGTGGCTTCAGGAGCGATCCGGGACGACGGCGCGGCTATTCGTTTATAGCCGCTCCGTCGCGATCGCTCCCCGGAGCTGAAGAACGGGGAGAGCCGTATGTAAACACGGCTTCCCCGTGCTTCACTGTGGTGGCGTATCGATCGAGTGATCCCTTTTATAAGGGAGACTCGATCGATGACGTCAGTCCTACAGCCACACCCCCCTACAGTTGTAAACACACACTAGGTGAACCCTAACTCCTTCAGCGCCCCCTGTGGTTAACTCCCAAACTGCAACTGTCATTTTCACAATAAACAATGCAATTTAAATGCATTTTTTGCTGTGAAAATGACAATGGTCCCAAAAATGTGTCAAAATTGTCCGAAGTGTCCGCCATAATGTCGCAGTCACGAAAAAAATCGGTGATCACCGCCATTAGTAGTTAAAAAAAAAAAATTTATAAAATAAAATAAAACTATCCCCTATTTTGTAAACGCTATAAATTTTGCGCAAACCAATCAGTAAACGCTTATTGCGATTTTGTTTACCAAAAATAGGTAGAAGAATACGTATCGGCCTAAACTGAGGGAATTTTTTTTTTTAGATATGTTTTTGGGGGATATTTATTATGGAAAAAAAGTAAAAAATATTGATTTTTTTTTCAAAATTGTCGCTCTATTTTTGTTTATAGCGCAAAAAATAAAAAACGCAGAGGTGATCAAATACCACCAAAAGAAAGCTCTATTTGTGATGAAAAAAGGACGCCAATTTTGTTTGGGAGCCACGTCGCACGACCGCGCAATTGTCTGTTAAAGTGACGCAGTGCCGAATTGTAAAAACCCCTTGGGTCATTTAGCAGCATATTGGTCCGGTCCTTAAGTGGTTAATGCCCTTCTCCCAGTCCTACACATATATAAGATCCAATGCAGTAGAGAAGAAGAAATTCAGAAGGAGCTCCAAGGGTGTGGGCTAAGTACATGTTCACTTTAAAATCTCAACAGGGACACAAACACAGATAAATCTACAGAAGCTGCTAATGGATTACCTGCATGCTAACTGCCTCTTTTTTTTTTATGTCAGCCAAGGCCATCAGTGAGCTGAATGAAAATGGACTCTCAAATACTTTTCAAGAGGTGTTTTTCCCACATGGCCTTCCTCTGACACCGGGGACCTTTGTCAGGAGGCTTGACCTTGCAGCCCTTTTGCATGATGTGGCAGCAAGAGGGGTAGAAGCATTCTACAACAGCAACGTTACACGGGAAATGGTTTCTGAGGTAGGACAAACCACATCATGCTTATTTGAGTTGTCTTATTAACCTCCCTGGCGGTATGATTATGTCAGATTTTAGGTGCTGAAAGCGGTACCATTATTTTGCATGGAAATTTGGCGTTTTATATTGTAGGTCTGCAATTCTTAGAAATAACTCACTTCAAGCGTAAGTAAACCCATCATAGGTTAAAAAAACAGTTAACATTCCCAGCATGCCGGAAATGCTAGATGTCACATTTGCTTGTGCTCTCAACCAAACTGTCAAACTATCCAATGGCTGGTTTCATAACTGATCACATGTGCAGCATCGTGGCAGTTGCAGATTAAACAGAGGCCAAGATGGCAGCTTCCTTGGCTGAAAACAATAGGAGGGTTTACTTCCACTTTAAAGTGGTTGTATAGGTGTTTTTTTAACTTTTACCTACAGGTAAGCCTATAATAAGGCTTACCTGTAGGTATAAAGAATATCTCTTAAACCTGTACGGTTTAGGAGATATTCCGCTCGCAATGCGCCGCTGATTGCAGCGGCGCATGCGCAGCGGGGATCCTTGGCTAAAGGGTCGGCAGCCGCCGGACCTTGCCGGGTTGAAGTCTCCCGCGCGCATACGCGGGAGTGACGACATCGCCGCTTCAGCCATTCACATCGCTGGAGCGGCGATACCCGGAAGACACGCCGAAGCAAGATGACATCTCACTCGGCGTGGACCAGGTAAGTTGTCTTCACCTCGTTCCGAGGTAAGTATTTCATAATGAGCTAATATGCGGTGCATACTAGCTCGTTATGGCTTTTGCCTTTCAGGTGGGAAAAAAAAAAAAATCATTGCGGGTATACAACCGCTTTAAATCTGTCCAAACAAGAGTCTAGTAGACATCCCGAGTATGATAAAGTTTGAAACACAAAATCATAAATTATAATATAATAAATAACTATAAATAATTATAACAAATAATACTATAATAATAATAATAAAAATGATTCAATAATGTAATCAAATCAAAAACACTGAAATTTGCTCAGTTGCAGAATTGTCGCTGTCATTACTTTCAGTGTTTGATGACGAATTTCCCCACAAATCGCTATCGCTCCATTCTGCAAGTGATTATAATTTATTATCGCTGTTTTCTAGCTGGTATAAAACCATTTTTGACATAAAGGGACACTTTTTGGTTGTTATGGACAATCTCCAGTTTCCAGGCAGAAAAAACAGTCTTTATAATATAAAAGTGCATGTAGGACACTGGACAGACCACTAGGGACAAAGGGGGTGTGTAATTATTTTATACAGTACTGTAATCTGTAAGATTACAGTATACTGTATGTATTATGTGTTTTTACTTTTTTGAATTTGGCGTCGATCTCCGCCCCTGTGCGTCGCAACGTCGCAGGGAGCGGAGCACGGCGAAATTTTGGGGCCCCTTACACAGCTTTAGGCCTGGGCCCCCCGGGGGACTGACCACCAACATTCCTCAGGGCCCGCCCACTGGCTGTCCTACCGAATCCTCCCACTGGCCATCCTACTGAGTCATCATCCGCATGCCTCTCCCCAATGTAACTCTCATCCTCATCCCCACCCAGAATCATTTGCCTCCCTCTCCAAGAGAGGAATGGACGATCCAGGGTGGGCGTGAGGATGATGGAGAAGGATGGATGATCCGGGATGAGGATTATGGAGAGGGATAGATGATGGGGTGGGGGTGAGGATGATGGAGAAGAATGGATGATCCAGGGTGGGGATGAGGATGATGGAGAGGGATAGATTAATCCAGGGTGGGGGTGAGCATGATGGAGAGGGATGGATGATGGGTGTGGGGGTGAGGATGATGGAGAAGGATGGATGATCCAGGGTGGGGATGAGGATGATGGAGAGGGATGGATGATCCTGGGTGGGGGTGAGGATGATGGAGAAGGATGGATGATCCAGGGTGGGGATGAGGATGATGGAGAGGGATGGATGATCCTGGGTGGGGATAAGGATGACGGAGATGGATGGATGTTCCAGGGTGGGGATGAGGATGATGGAGAGGGATGGATGATCCTGGGTAGGGATGATGGAGAGGGATGAATGATCCGGGATGGGGATCATGGAGAGGGATGGATGATCCGGGGTGGGGATGATGGAGAGGGATGAATGATCCGGGGTGGGGATGATGGAGAGGGATGGATGATCCGGGTGGGGATGAGGATGATGGAGAGGGATGGATGATCCGGGGTGGGGATGAGGATGATGGAGAGGGATGGATGATCAGGGGTGGGGATGAGCATGATGGAGAGGGATGGATGATCCTGGGTGGGGGTAAGGATGATGGAGAGGGATGGATGATGGAGAGGGATGGATGATCCAGGGTGGGGATGAGGATGATGGAGAGGGATGGATGATCTGGGGTGGGGATGAGGATGATGGAGAGGGATAGATGATCCTGGGTGGGGATGAGGATGATGGAGAGGGATGGATGATCCGGGGTGGGAATGAGGATGATGGAGAAGGATGGATGATTCGGGGTGGGGCCTCCTGATGGCGGCCCTGACTGTGTGAATCGAGCGAGGAGACACACAGCGGGGAGACATCGCAGGATCCAGGGGGGGGACAAGGTAACTTCCCCTGTATTCTGCAATGCGATCCCGAGTCTGGCTCGGGGATACCGCTAATGGTACTGAAATTCCACCCGGAGCCAGACTTGGGAATACAGCTAGGAAGGTTAAGAGGTACTATCTCGAGAACCTACGTATTTACACTGAAACTTTAAACATGTCAATCTGCTCTAATGTCCATGTCATTTGATAAGAGCAAAACAGACACAGAAACCTGCAAAGGCCCAGCAAAGAAAATCAGCTGAGATTATTTTACAAGGTTCCTGATTTCACCATCCTGACTTTAGTTTCACATTTGTCAGAAACTGGATTTGTACTTTTATGAATAGATATAACCTTTCTGCTGAAACCAGGGATTAGACACGCCAGAATCTGATACAAGATTTGTGCTATCTGGTTACTCTTTATCTCGTATTATAAAAACAAAAAATATTAAAACTACCCTGTGATATAATGTGAATTATAAATGATGACACGGTCTGAGAATGTCTGTCTGTTTTTTCTTAGGTGACTGCACAAGGTGGGCTAGTGACAGAAGACGATTTCAGCAACTACACGGTTGTTGTGGGGAAGCCCGTGCAAACTGTCTATCAAGGTGATCTACACAGTTTTATCAATTCCCCTTATAGATGAGAGTCTTAAAGCGGAGGTTCGGCAAATACTGCAGCTGCTGACTTTTAAAAAAATGGACACTTGCCTGTCCAGCGCGCCCGCGATGTCGGCAGCCAAGGCCGAGCAATCGCTCGTCCCTCGGCTGCACCCGCCCCCATCCTTGGTGAGGGAATCGGGAAGTGAAGCGCTGCGGCTTCACTGCCCGGTTCCCTACTGGTCCCCGCTCTCTCCTGGGAACAGTGTGTTTCCCAGAATACAGTGGGGAGTGTATTCCCGGTTGTGGGTGCAAATACCTGTCTTAGACAGGTATCTACTCCCCCCTCCCCCCTGAAAGGTGGCAAATGTGACACCGGAGGGGGGCGGGGTTTTCGAAAAGCGGAAGTTCCATTTTTGGGTGGAACTCTGCTTTAAGGCCCCGTACTCTAGGGTGACCAGACATCCCCGGTTTCCTGGGAACAGTCCCCGGATTGAGGACACTGTCTCAGGACCAAGTGTGTCCCCAGTTTTGTCCCCGGGTTTGGATTTAAACAGGGGCTGGGGCAATCTGAATTTTTTTCCATTATCTGTGCCCCTTTCTGATGATAATGTGCTGGTCGCAGAAGAATATTTCTTCAGTATCGGGTGAATGCCCATTCAGCTCCGCTCGCATGTTCTCCTGCCTTGGCTCAAGTCCCGGCCAGCCACCTACTTGCTTATCTCCTTCACTTCCCTGGTGGAGTGATCTTCCTCTGCTCCTCACACAGTAGTAGCCAGGCCTGGAGAGTAAGGCCTCGTACACACGATAGGTTAACTAGAGGACAACGGTCTGATGGACCGTTTTCATCGGTCAAAACCGATTGTGTGTGGGCCCCATAGGTTATTTAACCATCAGAATCAAGTCGACGCATGCTTGGAAGCATTGAACTTCATTTTTTACAGCACGTCGTTGTGTTTTACATCACCGCGTTCTGACACGATCGGTTATTTAACCAATGGTGTGTGGGCGCGACGGACCATCAGTCAGCTTCATCAGTTAACTGATGACAACGGTCCTTCAGACCGGTCTCATCGGATGGACTGATCGTGTGTACGAGGCTTTAGACTTAACAGGCTGTGAGGCGGGCGGTTGCAGTGACAGGCAGAGAGTCGCTTATTGCCGCCATTACTAGTGAAAAAAATAAAAAATATGTCCCTGGATTTCATTTAAAAAATCTGGTCATCTTACCGTACACACAATCGGATATTCCGACAACAATTGTCTGATGGACGTGTTTTGTCGGATAATCTGACTGTCTGTATGCTCCATCGGACAATTGTTGTCGGAATTTCCGGCAACAAATGTTGGATGTTTATGCCTTCAAATTCTCCGACAACAAATGTGTTCCGTCTGATCATCTGATCGTGTCTACACAAGTCTGTCGGACTAAAATCCAAAGTACAAACCCACATGCTCCGAACCAATGCTAACCATAAGACAACATTAGCAGAAGTTGCCCAAAGGGTGGCGCTAAAGAGCAGAAAAAAACACGTAGTTTCGTGTATGTTGACTGAAAAAGTTCTGCCGTCTGTATGCAGAACAAGTTCACGGCCAACGCCCTTTGGACAAAAATCCACATATTTGTCCGATGGAAGTCCGATCATGTGTATGAGGCTTTAAAGTAAATTTTTTGTTTGCGTAAAGGTCTTAAAAAAGAGCTGCACTGAGGCAATGATATTACTTACCCATTCTTCTGAAAATGGTAGCTTGGCTCACACGTGGATAAATGAGATCAAACCCTTATCTACCAATGTATGTTTATAAACGGCACAGTATACAAGGGGTTAAAGCAAGCTCAAGGCTGCTCCTGCAAAGGTAAATACAGAAAAGAAGTGTAAAAAGATTAATTATATAAAAAATAAAAGCAATTCATTTTTTTTAAAGCTCCCTTCTTACCCCGGAAACACACCCCAATTCAAACACACAACATGGAGTGAGCACATGTAAAGTCAGGGCTGGCCCAAGACATTGTGTTGCCTGGGTCCAAGAATGAAATGCTGCCCCCCCCCCCCCCCACTCTCCCATGACCCCCCCAAAAAAATCATGCCTACCAATAGGCCCCTACATCCATTATTTTATATAGGGCAGCAAGGAGCAGGCTAGGGCAGTATATAGACAGGCAATGGTAGTATATGGACAGGCTAAGGCAGTATAGGGACAGGTTGGGGTAGTATATACACAGGCTGGGGTAGTATATACACAGGCTAGGGTAGTATAGGGGCAGGCTAGGGTAGCATATAGACAGTCCGGAAGCAGTTAAACTGTTTGTAAACCTCAGACATGCAATAAAAACGAAGCATATTCCTCTATATCAGGGGTAGGCAACCTTTGAGAAATAGAGATCTACCATGACAACATGGAGGAGATCAAAGATCACCGGGGTGCCACCGACTTTTTTCTTTTAAACAACTATCAAGCCCCCAAAGTTCAGAATTTGGTAGGGCAGTGTACAGAGTTCATTGGGATGTAGGGCAGTGTACAGAGTTCATTGGGAAGTAGGGCAGTGTACAGAGGTCAGTAGTATGTAGGGCAGCTTACAGAGGTCAGTAGGATGTAGGGCAGGGGTGCCCAACCAGTGGCCCGCGACGCCCTCTGATGTGGCCCGCGACCTCTTGCTCTAGGATGGAATAGAATACTGTTATTAAAGGTCAGTGTAATACTAAAATCACAGTGTATATATGGGCATATCTGTTCTGCACTGGTTACTGGGCTGCTTTCAAACTGATCCGCAGGTGCAGAGCAGTGCACCTGCGGGTTACCTGCACTGAGCCATAGACTTCTGTTATTACCTGCGAGTTTGGTGAGCTTTCTGAAAGTGCACCAAACCTGCAGAATATAATAGAAGTCTATTGCAAAGTGCAGGAAAGCCAAAGGTACACTGCACTGCACCGGCGGTGCAGGTAAACCGCAGAGCATTAGTGTGAAAGCAGCCATGGGCTGCTTTCACACGGTCAGTCCGACCCAATTGGACCCGCCATTCACCTCTAAGGAGTGGCAGATGTAAACCGACTTGTGTCTTACCTCCAATCCGATTAGGCTGTGTCTGTGTCCGCTCTGCATATGCAGAGCGGACACGGACCTGCCATCCACTCACTCCGCTGATTGTGGCCCGTGACCAGCTACCAAGTCGCTTAAGTGGCCCTCGTGCTTCAAAAGGTTGGGCACCCCTGATGTAGGGCAATGTACGGAGGTCAGTAGTATGTAGGGCAGTGTAAAGAGGTCAGTAGTAGGTACAGCAGTGTACACAGGTTAGTAGGATGTAGGACAGTGTACAGAGTTCAGTAGTATGTAGAGCAGTGTACAGAGGTCAGTAGTATGTAGGACATTGTGCAGAAGTCAGTAGTATGTAGGGCAGTGTACAGAGTGTACAGATGTCAGTAGGATGTAGAGCAGTGTACAGAGGTCAGTAGTAGGCAGGATAAAGTACAAAGGTCAGTAAGATGTAGGGCAGTATACAAATGTCAGTAAGATATAGGGCAGTGTACAGAGCACAGTAGGATGTAGAGCAGTGTACAGAGGTCAGTAGTATGTAGGGCATTGTGCAGAAGTCAGTAGTATGTAGGGCCGTGTACAGAGTGTACAGAGGTCAGTAGGATGTAGAGCAGTGTACAGAGGTCAGTAGTAGGCAGGATAATGTACAAAGGTCAGTAAGATGTAGGGCAGTATACAAATGTCAGTAAGATATAGGGCAGTGTACAGAGCACAGTAGGATGTAGGGCAGTGTACAGAGATTAATAGGACAGATGAGAGCGCAGGAGGGTCTAGAGGGCACAGTACTGGAGGGTTAGAAGGGTTGCTGTGGCACAGCTACCTGTTTTGGTGCTCGCCGCCGGTCCTCATCTCTGGTCACATGATGTCACCCACTTGAACGAACTGGAGAGGAGGGCCGGCAGGGCTACAAGAGCGAACTAGCCGATTGCAGCAGAAGGGCAGAGGCATTCCCCACCCTGCAGCCAGACATAAAAGGGGCGTGCTGCAGAGCGGGGAATGCCTCTGCTTAGAACTGGCTATGCCTTCTGGCTTGAGAGCTCAGGGGGCTCTTTCTTTTTCAGCACTGCTCTGCCAATCGGGAACGGAGCTAGTTAAAAGCACCCAACTAGCAGCTGAAAGCCTCTGCAAAAACGACAGTAAATCGCCGCTAAAAATAGGCATCGCTTTACCGCCGACGCTGCCCCTGCCCCAGTGTGAAAGCAGCCTTATAGGTAAAGTTGATCCAGGGAATATCCGATTGCCTCTCGGGGGTCAGGAAGGAATTTTTTCCCTTCCGGAGAAAATTGTATCATGTTTTGCTGGGTTTTTCGCTTTCCTCTGGATCAACTGTGGGTAGAGGACTGTGGCCCAGATTCTCAAAGGGCTTACGACGACGCAACGCCATGTACGCCGTCGTACATCCTAATCTGGGCCGGGGTATCTATGCGACTGATTCTTAGAATCAGTTGCGCATAGATATCCATTAGATCCGACAGGCGTAAGGCTCTTACGCTGTCGGCTCTTAAATGCAATATTTTTTTTGCCGCTAGGTGTCGCCTCCGTCGTTTTCCCCGTCGAGTATTAGCAATATACGCGAATTACCGAATGTACACGCGGTCGACGCAGTGAAGTTACGTCATTTACGTTAGTTTTGCGCGGCGTAAAGTTGCCCCTGCTATATGAGGGGCAACCAATGTTAAGTATGGCCGTCGTTCCCGCGTCAACATTTTAAAATTTACGTTGTTTGCGTAAGTTGTCCGTGAATGGGCTTGGACGCCATTTACATTCACGTCGTCGAAACCAATGATGTCCTTGCGACGTCATTTGGAGCAATGCACCCTGGGATATTTTCCGGACGGCGCATGCGCAGTACGTTCGGCGCGGGAACGCGCCTAATTTAAATGCTACACGCCCCCTACCCGGCTAATTTGAATTAGGGTGATTTACGCTACGCCGCCGCAACTTTACAGGCAAGTACTTTGTGAATAAAGCACTTGCCTGTAAAACTTGCGGCGGCGTAAAGTAAATCAGATACGTTACGCCCGCACAGGTTTACGCCCATATACGAGAATCTGGGCCTGTGTGTATAAAATTATATGATTTTTTTTCCCCCTTTTATTGGTTAAACTGGATGGATCTTTTTTTAAACAGACTAGCTATGTAACTACCGTATATAAATTAACATTATCGTAAAAAAAAAAATAAATAAGAATATAATTTATATATTCCTAATATGTGTAATCTGTTTCCTTGTTTACAGGTCACCTGGTGTTTGTTCCTCCAGCTCCTCATGCAGGACCTGCTCTTATAAGTGCCCTCAACATTCTAGAAGGGGCAAATCTTACCAAGCACACGTCTCGGTCTAACGCCTTACACTGGATAGCAGAGGTGAGACGCAGAGTGCTATGTACCTGACTTTCTGCAAACCTCATATATTGGGGTTGATTTATTAAAGGCAAATAGCCTGTCACTTTGAAAGAGCATATTCCCCAAAGCTTAGCGAATGAGGTGAAGCTCTGTTGACTTCAATCCTCCAATCATGTGCAAGGAAAAATCTCTTTATGTGAGTGGCAGTGGTCACCTGGCACCCAGCCCCACACCCCCCATGCTGTCAGGCGGTCAGTCGTCATCCAGCACTTACCCCATCAAGGATGCCCTCAGGCAGCGCTCCTACGGGTGGAGGCTTTCATCACGTCTCCTCGTTCTCTTCATCACAGTGGCTTCCACTGTGCGTCTACTACCTTCTCCGCTTAGGCGTCCAATAGGATCGCCTGTCCTTCCAGCCAATCGGGTGACAGATCTCATGCCCCAGACAACTGGGTGGGCTCTGTGCCATGAGCACACCCAGTTGTCTGACAATAGTAAATGAATAATCACTATTGTCACACTGATTCTGCTTCTGGCCAATCAGGAAGTGGGTCGTGAGATCCATCACCCAATTGGTTGGAAGGACAGGCGCCTAGGAGGAGGAGGGAGGATACTCACAGCGGAAGCCTCTGGCTCTAATCATGTGCTTAAAAATAAACCCTATTGGAATCCATGCGTCCGGTGCCCCGCATGTAGATTAGGAGGCATAATAGGGGGGACAGCGCCCATGTGCCCCTAATAGACAAGCCGCCACTGGTGACTGGGTTTACTTTGCAGGGTGAAATTTTCACCTCATTCACTAAGCTGTGGAGAAATTTTCTTTTGCCAATTAACCTCATTGCGTCTAAAACCAAAATGCAGTTTTCCCTAACTTCAGAAATAGAGTGGGGAAATGTTGAAACCCCTCTCATTTTTATTTTATTTGTTAAGCTATGTGTGTCCCCAGTGGGGAGATTCACCTCCTAATAACTATTGTCATGGGGCAAAAAGTGATGAGAAATGCACAATTTTGCAGTTGTCACTGGAACAGGAATACAAGGAAAATCTTCACGCGTCTAATTTTGAATTTTTTACATCGTTTGCGTAAGTCATCTGTGAATGGGGCTGGGCGTAATTTACGTTCACATCGAAACCAATAAGTCTTTGCGGCGTAATTTGGAGCATGCGCACTGGGATATGTCCACGTAAAAAACGTCAATCACGTCGGGTCACGATTAATTTGCATAAAACCTGCCCACCTCTTCACAATTTGAATTAGGCGTGCTTAGGCCGGCACATTTACGCTACGCCGCCGTAACTTAGGACGCAAGTGCTTTGTGAATACAGCACTTGCCTCTCTAACTTACGGCGGCGTAACGTATATGAGTTACGCTACGCCTGCCTTACGTTAGGCACAGGTACGTGAATCTAGCTATTAGTGTTCGTTCAAGAAAAAATTCCATCCTGCTCCTTCGAATTTTCTTGTCACTGTGGTCAAAAATGAATGTCGATTTGTCTCTACTAAGAATGAAATAAGAAAATAGAGGAACACCAACCATAGGATGGACTATGGGTGTCCTAAGGTATTGCGGTGCCGCGTCCTAGCATGAGTGGAAGTTTTTAATTGTGAAGGAATAATGGACTTTATAGGCACCAATGGTCAACATAGAATGTAAAAGAAGTTTTTTATTGATACAAGCCCAGAGCCCTGGGTAGTTGAATCAACAATTACAATATAGAAAAACAATATTAAAAAACATATAATTGACTATATTAAAAACATTAGTAAGCATAGAATATCTCTAAAATGCTAATAACCCATAGGGGTTGTACAAAAAACCACAGATAGTCCACATGGGACAACAACAACAGTTGATGAACGAACGTAGGCTTCAATTGGTGTGTTTTTATACATATGCTCTACATGTTTCGCATGTTACTGCTTCTTCGGGAGCTTAAAAAGAATATTTTCTGGAAGGAAAAACATAGACTATTATTGGTTTCAGATTTTAATTTAACATTGTATATTTTGTGAATCAGAATAAGTAGTGTTTCTTGTGCAAAAAAGCACCATAAAAAATGACTCAGTTTGCCAAGAGCCGCCAAACCACCGGTGCAACCAAAGGGATCAAAGGTGAGGGAGGTGTAGGGACATGCCAGATACCCACATAGTTAGTCAGAGGTGTTAAGAAATAGCACCGTCCTCGCCAGAATAGAGAAAGTGGCGAGTAGTGACGGATATGCCTAGATAGTGCGGCAAGAAGAAGAAAATAGTATATATATATATACCTCAAATTAGCGGTGGTAATAGAGTCAGGGAAAGGTGATAGCGAAGCTCCACACATCACCAGTGAAAAAGTGAGAGTGAACCATTTTGTGTGTATAGAGAGACGAGATAATATAATAATAAAAGAAATAAAAAAGTGAAATAAACCTACCATCAGCAATGATAGGTAAGAAAAAATTGTTGTGTATATGTGTAAAAGTTCCAACGATATCTCTGGATCAATGTGGTAACAGTTTCCAGATAACAGAGTGGATAAAGGTGTAGTTTTTCGGACAAAGTTTGAACTGGGGTAGGGTCTGGTAAATAAAGAAATAGATAGTGCTAGTAAAAAATTATTATGGCTTGCGCAACATATAAATGCATATAGCAACCCGAATCAAAAAATATATATATATAGATATACATACCCAAAGTACAGGGTACAGTCAGTATAGGGCTGGTTCAAGGGTTAGGAAGCAGTGCACAATAATGTATATACACTGCACCTTTTTGAGTAAAAAAGGCAAATGCCCTTAGGGGTTAAATCCCCAAAGCAATTGTAAAAAACCGGACCAGACCATTAGAACAGAACTGTAGTGGTATGAGATGGTATCTGTATGAGAAAGGATGAATAAACAAAAAATAGTCTAAATGAGGGCTGTTATAAACATAGCCAATAATGTCAGTCACCGCTACCAAAAGAAAAAGAAAGAGACCCATAAAAGAGTGCTTACCATGTCCAGGTACACCTGTTGTCTCACACGCACTGTCTATGGGAGCAAACGTGCAGCTTCCTGGGGATCCTGCTCCATTATAAGCCTGCATGTCTCCGATCACGTGAGCGGATGGGACTTCCGCATCACGTGTTCCGACCAGAGATCACGAGGGCCAATCCCCGGACAGCGCAAGCTCCATGGGCGTCAGATGACGCCTGCCAGAGCCAACGCAAGTAACCGGGCCGGTCCTCGTGGAAGGGGAGGTGGTTTGGCGGCTCTTGGCAAACTGAGTCATTTTTTATGGTGCTTTTTTGCACAAGAAACACTACTTATTCTGATTCACAAAATATACAATGTTAAATTAAAATCTGAAACCAATAATAGTCTATGTTTTTCCTTCCAGAAAATATTCTTTTTAAGCTCCCGAAGAAGCAGTAACATGCGAAACATGTAGAGCATATGTATAAAAACACACCAATTGAAGCCTACGTTCGTTCATCAACTGTTGTTGTTGTCCCATGTGGACTATCTGTGGTTTTTTGTACAACCCCTATGGGTTATTAGCATTTTAGAGATATTCTATGCTTACTAATGTTTTTAATATAGTCAATTATATGTTTTTTAATATTGTTTTTCTATATTGTAATTGTTGATTCAACTACCCAGGGCTCTGGGCTTGTATCAATAAAAAACTTCTTTTACATTCTATGTTGACCATTGGTGCCTATAAAGTCCATTATTCCTTCACAATTAAAAACTTGTCTCTACTAATGATTAAAAAAAAAATCAAACCTTCTAAAACAGCAATTTAAGAAAAAAAGGAATCTAAAGTTTGATAAATATTCCACGTGTATGACCAGTTTGACACTGTTCTTATTTGTGTAATCTCAAATAATATAAAAAAGCAGTGTGTGTGTGTGCAGGGCCACCATTAGGGGGAGACAGCCCATACACATTTAGGGGGCCCAGGCATTCCGAGGGGCCCGGTCACCTGGGTCCCAACCAACAAGACCGAGTTGTTGCTGTTGTAGTAACTAGAAACTGCTAAAGCAGGGCAGCCGCTAAGTGACCCGTCACTCGATGAAGCTCACTTAGTTCCAGCTGCAGGGGGAAGGCGGAGTGATATCATCTGCACTCTGCCTTTCCCTGCAGACCAGATGCTGTTTTGGGCGCCAACTGTGTGGAAGAGTTGCGTTATTAGACATTACAATGGTAAATTGATTTACAACGTTGCTGGATGTGGGCCTGTGGTGTGACTGTCTCTTTGTTGGACTGGGCTGTTTGTGACTATCTATTTTTTGGATTGGGCTGTCTCTTTGCTGGATGGGGATGTCTCTTTGCTAGGTTGGGCTGTCTCTTTGCTGCATTGGGCTGTCTCTTTGCTCGATTGAGATGTCTCTTCCTGAATATATGGAGATGTCTCTGCTAGATTGGACCCTCTCTTTGCTGGATTGAGCCTAGGTTCACACTGCTGCGAATTCAAAATCGCGGTAAAATGCGCGATTTTACCGCGATTTCGCGGCCGCGATTTTGCCGCGATTTGCCGCGATTTCGGCCGCAATTTAATGTAAATCGCGGCCCGAAATCGCAAAAAGTAGTACAGGAACTACTTTTTGAAATCGCAGATGCGGCGTCGCACTGATTAGGACAGTGCCATTGCCGACAATTGCCGCCGATTTGAGATGCGATTTGACATGTCAAATCGCATCTCAAATCGTTCCAAATCGTACCCAGTGTGTACCAGGGCTAAAAGAAAGAAAGTCACCACTCCAGGTGGATTGTGTTAGGGTGATCAGTATGGTCTCAGGAGATCAAGGGTGCTGGCAATGCACAAGGCAACAAATGGAAAAAGAAAATATGGACAGCCGCACTCCAAAATACCTTGATGGTTGTCTTTATTTAAAAAAAAAAAGAAAACTACACTACAAGTCACAGCACACAACACGGGAGTAAAACCCTGACGCGTTTCGCACTATAAATTAGTGCTTAATCATAGCAGTTTTCCTTTTTTTTTTTTAATAAAGACAACCATCAAGGTTTTTTGGAGTGCGGCTGTCCATATTTTCTTTCTCTTTGCTGGATTGAGATGTTTCTTTGCTGAATATAAGAGGATGTCTCTTTACTGGATTGGGATGTCTCTTTGCTGGGTTGGTCTTTCTCTTTGCTGAATATATGGGAATATCTATTTGCTGAAAATATATGTGGCTCTCTCTTTGTTGAATATATGGGGATGTCTCTTTGCTGGATTGGGATGCCTCTTTGCTGGATTGGGCTGTCTCTTTGCTGAATATATGGGGATGTCTCTTTGGTGAATACATGGGCTGTCTCTTTGTTGGCTATATGGGGATGTCTCTTTGCTGGATAGGAATGTCTCTTTGATGAATATATGGCACCGTCTCTTTGCTGGATTGGGATGTCTCTTTGCTGGATTGGATTAATTTTCATATAATAAATTGTAGGAGTGTTAAAATAAAAGTGAGTGGCACTGAAAGACTCGTGGGATGGCCAATGGGCGGATTCAGTGGGACGGCCAGTGGGCAGGCCCTTGGAAATGTTGATGCTCAGGCCTTGGGAATCCCAGGCCTAAAGCTGTATCTCTGATGGCTGCCCTATGTGTGTAATATGTTTATATATACAATATATTTGATTTCATTTTTTTTCTAAACTACAGGCATTAAAAATTGCTCTGGGCTGTGCCAGCAAGCTGGGCGATCCTTCATTTGACCTTACTGTCACTGGCTACGTTACAGAATTAATAAGGTGAATACTGCTATTTATGTGTTACATGCATCTTTCACTTAAACCCCAAAAGGTTTTTTTTTTCAGTTTTGGATGGAGTAAATACTTCTGTCGAGTTTTAGAGAAGAGAAACAAGTGCGGGACTTTAAATGAAGCATGTGCGGGAAACTGATTGCAATAGATGGGGGGAATGAACCAAAGATAATAAATCTGGAATAGGTTTAAATATTTTATTATCTTCACATAATGCACCGTCCATGACTATATTGCACTATCAAAGAAATAGATAAACATATGTGTTTCACAGATTAGTTGGGGGACAAGGTACGTGGGCAGTGACCCAAATATATAAATGCAATGAGTACATCAAGCTGTACTGCATTAATTAAGACATAAAATAGATATCACATGTTAAAATGGAAATGACATCACATAGCAATGCAGTGATAATACATTGATGCATGAGATATAGAGCTCTACGCGTTTCGCTACTATTGGTCGCTCATCAGGAGCAGGCATGCATTACATTGGTTATCTGGAACGACATAAGCACATAGCTGGTTAAAACGGGGCATCCAACATTTGTGGGGGCTGAGAACTCATCAAGAGCCCCAGATGGTCTTTATTAGCTTTGTTGCCCTTCTCTGTACTCGCTCCATTTCCAGTACATTCTTCCTAAGGACTGGTGCCCAGAACTGGGCGGCATACTACAGGTGCGGCTGGACCAGAGTCTCGTAGAGTGGGAGAATTATCGTTTTATCTCTGGAGTTAATCCCTTTTTTATGGTCTCTTATAAATATATAATTGGTTTCTTCCAGAAACATTCCTCCAGTCACCTGATTTAAACCCAATTAAGCTCTCATTATCTACTACTATAAAGCTCCTTTCACACTGGGGCAGTTTTCAGGCGCTATTGCGTTAAATAGCGCCTGCAAACCGACCCTAAACAGCGGCTGCTGTTTCCCCAGTGTAAAAGCACAAGGGCTTTCACACTGGAGCGGTGCGTTAGCAGGACCGCTCCAAAAGTCCTGCTAGCCGCATCTTTGGAGCGGTGTGTTTACCGCTCCTTCCCATTGAAAGCAATGGGAAACCGCGGCTATACCGCTTTTCGTCCACTAGTGGTTACAACCGCACCGTAGCGGCCGAATATCGCCGCAATTCGGACGGTATAGCGCCGCTAAAAATAGCGGTGCTATACCGCCACCGCACCTCCCGCCCCAGTGTAAAAAGGGCCTAATACATCTAGGCTGCATATACAGTAATGACTATGGGGCTAGCTCAGCCATGTAAAAGAATGTGGCTGGTAAATGGACTGATCCTTAAGCCTCGTACACACGCACGGTTTTCTTGACAAGAAAGCTGCTGGGAGAGCTTTTTGCAGAGAAAACCGTGCGTGTGTGTGTATGCTTTCTCGGCGAGCAAACTGACGGGAATCCCGACGAGAAAAATAGAGAACCTGCTCTCTATTTTCTCTTCGGGATTCTCGGCAGAGTGTTTCCTGACGAGAAAACCGTGAGTGTGTATGCTTACCTGTCCCCAGGTAAACCAATGCATGCTCTAAAAGACTTTGACACATGCGCGGTAGCATACAAGGGTAGTGTAGGGTGTAGCAAGATGGTGGTGACGGCATTGAATGCATTCGTCCGAAAATCCAAATTAAGGTTGAATCTGTCATTGAAGGCTTATGGTGTCTGTCGAATGTTCTAAGAAAAAAAAAGAAAGATTCAACAAAATAAAAAAAAGATTCGACGGAGCAACGGAACTGTCTCTATGTCGAATCTTCATGTCTCTCTATGTCGAATATTTCTCTCTATGTCGAATCTTCTTCGTGTCTCTATAATGTCAAATCTTTTCTCTTCATGTAGAATAATATTGGACTAATAGAGTTAAGGTTAGGCACATTCGACTGCAACGAAAACGAAAATAAAGCATTTGTTTATGTCGGATCTTTCGGTTTTCGTTTTCTGTGCTTTCGTTATCGTTTGTTAAAACGATAACGAAAATACCTGAAATTCGGACGAAAATGCATTCGGACGAAAGCGAATGCACATGTCTACTGAAGTTACACTCTGCAGAGCTCAGTGAGGAGAGCTGATTGGAGGGAAGAGAAACACCCCCATCCACACAGCTCACAGGAACAGAGCTAAGGCTGGCAATCTGCTGGAGGCCCCTCCCCTGTCACCTTTTTTCTCATGGTGTCAGGAAAACTTGTTAGAAGTGATTCATGCTGATAGCAGAGGAACAAAGTGCACACTATAGAGGGATATGCTTTGTTCATATTTCCTGTCTGAGGTTTACAACCCCTTTAAGCTCATTCCTAATCAAGACTTTGAAACACCAACATTTTCCAATGACATGCTGGTTTCAAGCGAGGACCAAGCTGTGCTGTCTAATTGTTGTAGAGAATAGTGAGGTCATCAGCCTGGCTATGTTGTCTTTTGTGCATTGGAGCCTGTTATTTGACAGCAGCTCATGTCTATGTATTTCAAGCAAATGGACGAAAAAAACTCTGGACGGCCGCACTCCAAAATGACTAAAACAAAGTTGGTCTTTATTTTCAAATGCACATGCCTTCACCGCAAGCAACAGGTACAGTATAGGCCGACGCGTTTCACGCTGTACTTCAGCGCTTAGTCAAGGCCATGACTAAGCGCTGAAGTACAGCGTGAAACGCGTCGGCCTATACTGTACCTGTTGCTTGCGGTGAATGCATGTGCATTTGAAAATAAAGACCAACTTTGTTTTAGTCATTTTGGAGTGCGGCCGTCCAGAGTTTTTTTCGTCCATTTGCTACAATCAGCATCACCAGCACCCTGGTGGTTCAACAGCCCTTAATGATACATGAGGCTCACCTGGAGCGGTGAAAGATTTGTCTCTATGTATTTCAACTTTGTGCCTAGCTATTTACATGGGGGCAGATTCAGAAAGAGATATGACGGCGTATCTCCTGATACGCCGTCATATCTCTGAGTTCCGACGGTCGGATCTATGCGGCTGATTCATAGAATCAGGTTCCGCATAGATCTTCCTTAGATCCGACAGGTGTAAGTGACTTACACGTCGGATCTTAGGCTGCAATCTCACGCTGGCCGCTAGGTGGCGCTTCCGTTTGTATACGTGAGGAATATGCAAATGAGGAGTTACGCCGATTTAGAAACGAACGACCGACCGGCGAATTTTTTTTACGTCGTTTGCGTTTGGCTTTTTCCGGCGTATAGTTACCCCTGCAATATGCGGCGTATCCTATGTTAAGTATGGCCGTCGTTCCCGGGTCGAGTTTTGAATTTTTTATGTCGTTTGCGTAAGTCGTTCGCGAATACGGATGGACGTAATTTACGTTCACGTCGAAACCAATGACATCCTAGCGACGTCATTTGGAGCAATGCACGCTGGGAAATTTAGCGGACGGCGCATGTGCAGTTCGTTCGGCGCGGAGACGCGCCTAATTTAAATTTTACACGCTCCCTACCCGCAGAATTTGAATTCCGCCGGGGGATTTACGATACGCCGCTGCAACTTTACAGGCAAGTGCTTTCTGAAAAAAGCACTTGCCTCAAAAACTTGCGGCCGCGGATCGTAAATCAGATAGGTTACGCGGATCTAAAGATCCGCTAACCTATGTGAATCTAGCCCACGGAATTCAGCTTTTCAGACAGTTACCATACAGTATGTGTCAGTCATTTCTGCTGGTCCCTGCAGGGGGTTGACCACTAATGGTTGTTTTAGGGAGAAAAATAACTTTCACATTTACTTTTAATAGTAATAAAAAGTGATCAAGTAAATTTAGTGATATATAGTACAGTATCTAGTAGTAAAATACATACCATAGCAACAGCTACCTCTAGTGACAAGTCTCTATAACTGCATGAGCGTGTGTAATTATTAAAGCGACATTAAACATAAACGCAAACATCTATTATATTGCAGCTTACCAGTTCTTAGATGTGATGGCTGCATTAGATTTATTTTTTTAGACTTTCTTTCTTCTATTTTCATCTGGTGATCCAGACAGCAAGTCTGTTGTTTTTTACAAGCTCTCCAGCAGAATGTATCAGTTTACATGGATGAGACAAACCACTTAAAGTGGAGGTGCACTCGATTTTTTTTTTAAAAAGCCAGCAGCTACTAATAGTGCAGCTGCTGACTTTTAAAAAATGGACACTTACCTGTCCACATGTTCTGTGGGAGACCAGATATAGTAAATGCAGGGTGCTGGGTTTTTTAACACTTTAAATCAGTAATTTTTCTTTTGGCCCTGTATTTTATTTTTAACCACTTCCGGACCGCCGCATGTACATATACGTCGGCAGAATGGCACGTACAGGCACATTGGCGTACCTGTACGTCCCTGCCTAGACGTGGGTCGGGGGTCCGATCGGGACCCCCCCCCCCCTCCCCCGGTACATGTGGCGGTCCCCGTGGCTTCAGGAGCGATCAGGAGCTATTCGTTTCTAGCCGCCCCCTCGCGATCGCTCCCCGGAGCTGAAGAACGGGGAGAGCCGTATGTAAACACGGCTTCCCCGTGCTTCACTGTGGCGGCTGCATCGATCGAGTGATCCCTTTTATAGGGGGACACAATCGATGACGTCAGACCTACAGCCACACCCCCCTACAGTTGTAAACACACTTCAGGGAACACATAACCCCATCAGCGCCCCCTGTGGGTAACTCACAAAGTGCAACTGTCATTTTCACAATAAACAATGCAATTTAAATGCATTTTTTGCTGTGAAAATGACAATGGTCCCAAAAATGTGTCAAAATTGTCCGAAGTGTCCAACATAATGTCGCAGTCACGAAAAAGATCGCCGCCATTAGTAGTAAAAATAAATAAATAATAAAACTATCCCCTATTTTGTAAACACTATAAATTTTGCGCAAACCAATCGATAAACGCTTATTACCAAAAATAGGTAGAAGAATACGTATCGGCCTAAACTGAGATTTTTTTTTTTTTATATATATATATATGTTTTTGGGGGATATTTATTATAGCAAAAAGTAAAAAATATTGCATTTTTTCAAAATTGTCGCTCTATTTTTGTTTATAGCGCAAAAAATAAAAACCGCAGAGGTGATCAAATACCACCAAAAGAAAGCTCTATTTGTGGGGGAAAAAAGGACGCCAATTTTGTTTGGGAGCCACGTCGCACAACCGCGCAATTGTCTGTTAAAGCGACGCAGTGCCGAATTGTAAAAACCCCTTGGGTCATTTAGCAGCATATTGGTCCGGTCCTTAAGTGGTTAAACTTAAAACACCTGCTACCGTTCTCAGGCTCAGCTAGGCAAAAATGACATGTTCCTGCTGTCTCAGCTTCCTGAGATTCTATGTCACATATTCCAGGAGTAGGGAATCCTACTCCCTCAGATGGCAGAGATGTGAACATCACCAGAACCCAGCTGCCTGAACCCGAAAAAGATAGCTAGCCTCTGATCAATGAGGAGAAGCAAGATGGTGGCATGCGGGGCCACTGTTGGAAATCATGGGCCCTCCTGACAGCCCCCCAACCATGCCTACAACCCCAACGACACCCCCCCCCCTCCACACACACCTACACCCTGAAAATGAAAAAAGTCCCCCACTGCTCCCAGGATTCAGGTCTGGAGACATGCTTGTGGCAGTGGTCATCTTGGAGTAGGGTGACCAGACATCCCCGGTTTCTGGGGACAATTCCCGGATTGAGGACACTGTCCCCCAGGCCCGGACTGGGACAAAAAATAGGCCCAGGCATTCTAAGCTGAGAAGCCCTTTTTTTTTAAAAACCAAATTACCAATAATGGCAACCGGTTTCTTTATGGCCCCGTACACACGAGAGGATCTATCCACTGGAATTGATCTGCGGATCAGTTCCAGCGGATAGATCCGCTGGTGTGTACAACCCAGCGGATCTTTTTCCGCTGATTTTTTTTGGGCCGACCGATTTCCAGCAGATATAAATTTCTTAGCATGCTAAGAAATCTATCCGCTGGAATCGGCTTCAGCGGATCGATCCGGTGGTCTGTACAGACTCACCGGATCGATCCGTCCGATTCCCTCCCTCGCATGCGTCGTAATGATTCGACGCATGCGTGGGTATCCTTATATGACAGCGTCACGCACGTCGCCGCGTCATCATCGCGGCGACGGCGCGACACGTCATCGCGATGGGATTTCGGCGTGGATTTCGATCCGATGGTGAGTACACTCCATCGGATCCAAATCTGCGGATCAATCCTCTCGTCTGTACCCGGCATATGTATTTTAGTTATATTTAGCCTGTTTCAGTCAATGTAACTGACTGCGGATCTAATACAATCTAATACGATCTAATGCCCTATGTTAAAGACAGCCCTGGGAAGCGGGGGGTATATGTGTGTGTATATATATATATATATATATATATATATATACACCCAAAAGGTGTCCCGAAGTCAGACTGCATTGCTGGTTTGAAATTGTGCGGTAATGCAGTCCGACATCGAGGGGGGTCGATTTGACAGATATCAGTGCGGGTTCATGCACAGATGTCTATTCAAATCGTCCCCGAAGTCGGCAAAAGTAGTACAGGAACTACGCAAAGTCGGCGTCACACTGATTCAGACAGTACTATTGCCGCCAATACCCTCCAATTTGGCATGCGATTTGACATGTCAAATCGGCCCAATGTGAACGTGGGCTCAATTCAGGACACCTTTTGGGCACAATAACTGTTCACACAATGTCTAACTGATGCCATCACTTTGACTTCTTTCACACTGAGGTGCTAAAAATAGTGCCTGAAAGGTGCCTCTCAAACCTCCCCAGCATGCTTTCACACTGTGGCGATCCACTTGCAGGACGGGAAAAAAGTCCTGCTACCATCATCTTTGGGATGGTTTGGATACACTACTCCCAAAACGCCCTGCCCATTTAAATGAATAGGCAGCTCTTACGAAGCGCCTGCAAAGCGATTCGGCAGCGCCGCTTTTCAGGTGCTTTTAACCCCTTCTTTGGGGTTAAAAGCGCCCCGCTACCGTCCGCAAAGTGGCGCTGCAGTGCCGGTAAAGCGGCACTTTAACGCTACCACGGGACGGTCTAGGTGTGAAAGGGGTCCTTCAAACTTTGTTCAGCATCACTCAAATCGCTACACAGCATCCGTAAAAATAGCGCCTGTAAACTGCCTCTTCTGTGTTTTCACACTGGAGTGGTGCACTTGCAGGATGGGAAAAAAAGTCCTGCAAGCAGCATCCTTGGGGAGGTACGTGAGCGGTGTATACACTGCTCCTCTACCACCCCTGCCCATTAAAATTAATGGGTACCGCTTTCAAAGCACCATAAAAGCACTTTGAAAGCAGCGTTAAAAAGCAGACTCTTTTAACCCCTTCTGGGGGGTTAAAAGTACCTGCTAGTGGCGCCAAAGGGCTGCTATAAGGCTACTTTCACACTGAGGCATTTTGCAGGCGCTATAGTGCTACAAATTGCACCTGCAAAGCGCCCTGAAAGAGCCACTCCTTTCACTCCAATGTGAAAGCCCGAGTGCTTTCACACTGGAGCGGTGCGTTGGCAGGACAGTAACAAAAAGTCTTGCAAGCCGCATCTTTGAGGCACTGTAGGAGCGGCCCTGCCCATTGAAATCAATGGGCAGCGCCGCCAAAGTGCCTGCAAAGCACCTCAGGAGTGGCACTTTGCGGGTGCTTTTAACCCTTTATTCGGCCGCTGGTGGGGGTTAAAAGCACCCCGCTAGCGACCAAAAAGCGCAGCAAAAATGACAGTAAAGTGCCGCTAAAAAAAGCGGCGTTTTACAGCCGGCACCTCAGTGTGAAAGTAGCCTAACAGCGGTAAAGCGCCGCTTAAACTAGCAGCACTATACTGTTAGCGCTCACACTGCCCCAGTGTGAAAGGGGTCACTAAGACTCAGCATGCTTTTATTATGAATATTTTAACATTGACAGGCATGATAAAAAAAAAACATTGGTAGCCAAGATACAGAAAAAAGAAAATTGACAGGCAAGATACAAAAAAATATATATATATTGACAGGCAAAATACACAAAAAATACTTTGGAAGCCAAGATACAGAAAAAAAAATGACAGGCAAGATGCAAAAAAAAAAAAAATACATTGGCAGCCAAGATACAAAAAAATTAAATAAAAACACATTGGCAGGCAAGAAAAAAAAACACTTGTAGGCTGGCATAGTGTCACTTACCTTTCCAGCAGTCCAGCACCTTTTACGACATCAGGCAGAGGAGGCCTCCTCCAACTCCTCCCCCTTCACGGTCACATGACCTGTCCTCTTCATTTCCTCCTTCTGAGCTAAACAGATCCAGAAGGCTGGCTGGACGGCCACGGAGGTGGCCGTGGAGCCAGCCGTAGTGAGCAGCGTCGGCAAAAGGAGCAGCCCAGCTCGCTGCCTTCAGAGTAGGGAGTGGGACCCTGGCTGGCAGATAGAAATGCGGCTGTCGGCCGCGGAATCGGCCACGGGGCCTGCCGCAGATCCGAACGCAGAGTTTCCCGCAAATCCGACTGCAGAGTTTGCCGCAGCTGAGAGTGCACTGGGGGGGGGGGGAGATGTGACATGCCGCGGCCCACCGGGCATATGCCCGGTATGCCCTATGGCCAGTCCGGGCCTGCTGTCCCCGGACCAAGTCTGTCCCCGGATTGGATTTGAACAGGGGCTGGGGCAATTTCAAAGACAGTCAGTGCAGAATTAAAAAAAAATATCTGAATTACACACCCCGCTTTTCCTACTAGCTTAGGGGGGGTGTATTTTTTCCCATTATCTGTGCCCCTTTCTGACGATCATGTGCTGGTCGGAGCGGAGGGAATATTTCTTCAGTTTCGGGTGCATGCCCATTCAGCTTCGCTCGCATGTTCTTCTGCCTTGGCTCAAGTGCCGGCCAGCCGCCTGCCTATCTCCTTGCCTTCCCCGATGGAGTGATCTTCCTCCACTCCACACCCAGTAGTTGCCAGGCCCGAAGAGTAAGACTTGACAGTCTGTGAGGCGGCGCCGATGGGCAGAGAGTCGCTGATTGCTGCCATTGATAGTAAAAAAAAAAAAAATATGTCCCTGGATTTCATTTGAAAAATCTGGTCACCTTATCTTGGAGGTGTGTTTGCGGTCGTTATCATGTTGGAATACTGCCTTGCGGCCCAGTCTCTGAAGGGAGGGGATCATGCTCTGCTTCAGTATGTCGCAGTACATGTTGGTATTCATTTTTCCCTCAATGAACTGTAGCTCCCCGGTGCTGGCAGCACTCATGCAGCCCCAGACCATGACACTCCCACCACCATGCTGGACTGTAGGCAAGACACACTTGTCTTTGTTCTCCTCACCTGGTTGCCGCCACACACGCCTGACACCATCTGAACCAAATAAGTTTATCTTGGTCTCGTCAGACCTCAGGACATGGTTCCAGTAATCCATGTCCTTAGTCTGCTTGACTTCAGCAAACTGTTTGTGGACTTTCTTGTGCATCATTTTTTCAAGAGATTTCCTTCTGGAACTGCCATGCAAACCAATTTGATGCAGTGTGCAGCGTATGGTCTGAGCACTGACAGGCTCCCCCCCCCCCCCCCCACACCCCTTCAACCTCTGCAGCAATACTGGCAGCACTCATACATCTATTTCCCAAAGACCACCTCTGAAAATGAGGCTGAGCACATGCACTCAACCTATTTGGTCGACCATGGCGAGGCCTGTTCTGAGTGGTACCTGTCATGTTAAACTGCTGTATGGTCTTGGCCATCGTGCTGCAGCTCAGTTTCAGGGTCTTGGCAATCTTCTTATAGCCTAGGCCATCATTATGCAGAGCAACAATAATTTTTTTCAGATCCTCAGAGAGTTCTTTGCCATGAGGTGCCATATTGAACTTTCAGTGACCAGTATGAGAGAGTGAGAGGGATAACACCAAATTTAACACACCTGCTCCCCATTCACACCTGAGACCTTGTAACACTAACGAGTCACATGACACTGGGGAGGGAAAATGGGCAATTGGGCCCAATTTGTAAATTTTCACTTAGGGGTGTACTCACTTTTGTTGCCAGCGGTTTAGACATTAATGGCTGTGTGTTGAGTTATTTTGAGGGGGCAGCAAATGTACACTGTTATACAAGCTGTACACTCACTACTTTACATTGTAGCAAAGTGTCATTTCTTCAGTGTTGTCACATGAAAAGATATAATAAAATATTAACATAAATGTGAGGGGTGTATCTATCCCTGATAGGTAAAGTTCCTGTTTTTTTTAATCAACCTTGAATTCTGACACAGTTTTTTTCTTTACAGTCCTGTCTTTTTATATGCTATGATTTGGAACTTTTTTTTTTGCTTAACTACTTCCCGCCCGGTCAATAGTCAATTGACGTCCAGGAAGTGGTTCTGTAATCCTGACTGGACGTCTATTGATGTCTATCAGCGCAGCTCCCCCTCGGATGCCAACACTGGACCACCAGGGAGTGCCCCCCAGGGCTCAATAGAGCAAAAATAGGCAAAAAAAACACATGGGCACTGACTGGCAACATGGGCACTGACTGAATTGATGCCCAGCAATGCCATCAGTGCCACCCCTCAGTGTCCATCAGTGCCACCCAGTGTCCATCAGTGCCACCTCTTAGTGCCCATATATGCCCAGTGCCCACCTATAAGTACCCATAAGTGCCACCCATAAGTACCCATCAGTGCCACCCATAAGTGCCACCCATGAGTGCCCATCAGTGCCGCCAAAGAGTGCCCAGTGCCGCCTATGAGTGCCCATCAGTGCCGCCTATGAGTGCCCATCAGTGCCGCCTATGAATGCCCATCAGTGCAGCATATCAGCGCCGCCTATCAGTGCCCATCAGTGCTGCCTATCGGTGCCCATCAGTGCCACTTCATCGGTGCCCATCAGTGCCACCTCATCTGTGCCCATCAGTGCCACCTCATCGGTGCCCATCAGTGACGCCATATCAGTGCCCATAATTGAAGAAAAAAACTTACCTATTTACAAAAAAAAATTACAGAAAAAAAAATATTTTTTTTTTCAAAAATGTAGGTATTTTTTTAGTTGTTGCGCAAAAAATAAAAATTGCAGAGGTGATCAAATACCACCAAAATAAATCTCTATTTGTGGGAACAAAATGATAAAAATTTCATTTGGGTACAGTGTAGCATGACCGCGCAATTGTCATTCAAATTGCGACAGTGCTGAAAGCTGAAAATTGGCCTAGGCAGGAAGGTGCGTAAGTGCCTGGTATGGAAGTGGTTAAATTAAAATACATTATTTTCTTAGTGGAAATGCACGACCCACAATTCCAAACCACTATTTCAGCTGGCCTTCAAGAGTGTTCATTCTGATTTATGCAAATTACGATTCTTGACCGGTTCTCTCTAAGCCCCCGTTCACACCGGTGCGGCTTTGAAATTGGGCTACTTCAGCGTGATTTCAAAGCCACACATCAGTGCAATTTTTACTGCCAATTTCATTGCAGCTTGCGATTTCATACAACAGGAGTCTTTGCAAGTCACAATGAAATCGGCAAAAAGTAGTACAGGAACCTTTTTCAAAGTCGAGGCACCTCATTTTACCACAAAAAACTGTGCCCATGCCTCACTGTGCCCATGCCTCACTGTGTCCATGACTAGACTTATGTTTAACATGGGAGTCTATGGAAGGGGTGCCCGGCTTTGAATAATCGGTGCTCCCCGGGCGTAGGTCCCCCAGACAGAAAACATTGTACACTTGTAGAGGAGAACTGGGGCTACACGTGTGACAAGTTTCTGCCGGTCAGTACCGGGTCCCCAAAGTTACCAAATGACCGTTTAACATGGGAGTCTATGGAAGGGGTGCCTGATTTTGAAAAATCGATGCTCCCCGGCCATAGGTCCCCCGGACAACAAACTTTGCACACTTGTAGAGGAAGCGTTGGGCTATATGTGTGCCATTGGGGTCCAGGGGAGCTACGGCCGGCCGGTACCGGGTCCCCAAAGTCCGAGAGATCAGGCGCAAAAAGGTGACTCGAGTATAAGCCGAGGGGGGCATTTTCAGCACAAAAAAATGTGCTGAAAAACCTGGCTTATACTCAAGTATATACGGTAATTTTTGGCACACTTATATAGACTTTTTTCTTTTGATCTTACAAAAATTCTCTTCTGTCAGTAAGGCGGAATCCAGCTTCTTCCGGAAAAAGATCAATGAATCTCATGCTGCCAACCCTAAGGATTATGTGCCCTTCCACACCCTGCACGTCGGCCCGTCTGCTAGCCAGGCTTTAGTGATTGGTCCTGATGACTTTATTGTGGCTGTGGTCAGGTGAGTGATCGTGACACTGGCTGTCCCAGAGAACACAACTCTTTTCTTATTTCCTCTCATATCTTTTCTCCCCGTAGCTCAATAAACCGTCCATTTGGCAGTATGATAATGACCGAATCAGGGATCCTTCTCAACAGTCAGATCCTGGACTTTTCTTGGAGCAATAAGAGCAACAATAGCTCTTCCCCAAATCCTGTAAGTTATATTTTATGCAACACAACTACAACATTGGGTATATTTGATAATGTTTGGTAGTTACTTTTAAAGTGTAACTAAAGCCAAAACATTTTCAACTTTTGGACAGAGTAAAAGGGGTTGTAAAGGTTTGTTTGTTTTTTTCTAAATAGGTTCCTTTAACCACTTAAGGACCGGACCAATATGCTGCTAAATGACCCAAGGGGTATTTACAATTCGGCAATGCGTCGCTTTAACAGACAATTGCGCGGTCGTGCGATGTGGCTCCCAAACAAAATTGGCGTCCTTTTTTTCCCACAAATAGAGCTTTCTTTTGGTGGTATTTGATCACCTCTGCGGTTTTTATTTTTTGCGCTATAAACAAAAATAGAGCGCCAATTTTGAAAAAAATGCAATATTTTTTACTTTTTGCTATAATAAATATCCCCCAAAAATATATAAAAAAACATTTTTTTTCCTCAGTTTAGGCCGATACGTATTCTTCTACCTATTTTTGGTAAAAAAAATCGCAATAAGCGTTTATCGGTTGGTTTGCGCAAAATTGATAGCGTTTACAAAATAGGGGATAGTTTTATTGCATTTTTATATTTTTTCTTTTTTTTACTACTAATGGCGGCGATCAGCGATTTTTTTTCGTGACTGCGACATTATGGCGGACACTTCGGACAATTTTGACACATTTTTGGGACCATTGTCATTTTCACAGCAAAAAATGCATTTAAATTGCATTGTTTATTGTGAAAATGACAGTTGCAGTTTGGGAGTTAACCACAGGGGGCGCTGAAGGAGTTTCGTTTCACCTAGTGTGTGTTTACAACTGTAGGGGGGTGTGGCTGTAGGTCTGACCTCATCGATCGTGTCTCCCTATAAAAGGGATCACACGATCGATGCAGCCGACACAGTGAAGAACAGGGAAGCCGTGTTTACACACGGCTCTCCCCGTTCTTCAGCTCCGGGGACCGATCGCTGCACTCCAGCGGCGATCGGGTCCGCGGGACCCGCGGTCCCGGTCCCCGGAGCTTCGGACCGGGTCGCGGGAGCGCGCCGCGACCCACGGCTGGGTACTAGTACAGGACGTACCTGTACGTACATGTGCCCAGCCGTGCCATTCTGCCGACGTATATGTGCAGGAGGCAGTCCTTAAGTGGTTAAGCTAGTGCATTGTTGGTTCACTTACCTTTTCCTTTAAGATTTCCCTTCTAAATGTTTTTTTCTTTGTTGAATTTCTCACTTCCTGTTCCTCCTCAGTAAGCTTGCCCCCATCATCCGAGCCGTTCTGGCTGGGGGTTAGTCAACGTGCTCGCCCCCTCACTTGGGACTACATTCCTGCGGGGAGACGCTGTGCATCTCTCCGCAGGGATGTAGTCCCAAGGGAGGGGGCGAGCACGCTGACTAACCCCCAGCCAGAACGGCTCGGATGATGGGGGCAAGCTAGATTACTGATGAGGAACAAGAAGTGAGAAATTCGGACAAAGAAAAAAACATTTAGAAGGGAGATCTCGAAGGAAAAGTTAGGTGAACCAACAATGCACTAGCTTAAAGGAACCTATTTAGAAAATAAAAAAACAAACCTTTACAATCCCTCAAAGCCTCGTACACACTATCGGATTTTCCGACAACAATTGTGTGATGACAGGTTTTTGTCGGATAATAGGCTTGTGAAATTAGTTTCGTAGCGAATCGAAATTCATACGAATTTAGCAACTTTCGGAGGTTCGGAAGCATTCAAATTTCTGAACAAAGCAATGACGAATAAAACCGAATCCGAAATAAATTATATCGCAAAAAGCAAATTCCCGGATGCCTTCGGCATAATTCGTTGTTGCGTTAATGCAGCCTAATTCAACAGCAAGTCAACTTGTGATCCCAACCACACATCCAACTCGGAAAACCTTGGAAGGCTCGGGAACAGAGTTTTTCCCAGTTTTCTTTTTCGAACTGATCTGTTTGGCTCCGGCGCCCCCGCACCTCTGGCCAAATGCGGTACTGCACACCGCTGTGGCTTGAATCCTGCTCGTTTTGCGAGACAACACTCGCAAAAAAAAAAATGCTTGTATTGCGAAGCGCTCGTTATCCACGTTAAACGCAATCCGAGGTTTCACTGTACTTTATTTTGCTGAGGTGCTACATTTGTAAGACTTGCAAGTCTGGTTAATATTTTACTTGTTTTATCTGCAGCAGAACATTGTTGAACCTGGGAAAAGGCCCCTCTCTTTCCTGCTTCCCACTGTGGTGAGGCCTGCACATGGTCTTTGTGGTACCTACCTTTCTCTCGGAGGATCAAATGGAGAACGGGCACTCTCTGGCATTACTCAGGTTTGGCAGAATGATTGTTTTTTTCCTAAGACCCATAGCCTTTTTAACATATATCACTGTTTCCTATTGGCATTGTTCTAAAGAACAAATCAAGATAAACCCAACATCGTGCCTGCTTGACAAATGACTCAGTCAACTGGTTTGTAAAGCAACTGAAAATGGTTCTGCTTTTAGTTGACTAAAATACGACTAAAACTAAAACAATTCAGATGACTAAAACTAAAATGGTATTATAGTCAAAAGACTATGACTAAAACTAAATCGAAATTTGATGACGAAATTAACATTGCTCTGCTGGCCTTTTCTAAATAAGCAACACAATTCCACCTCCATCCTATAATAATAGCACATTAAAGTTTAAACATGTATTGCACTTTACATAAGGATGAATAGGGTGTAATTACTAAACTGCTAAAAAACAAAAAAATAAGAAAAACACTTTTTTTTTTCTTTAATATTTAATGTTGGTAACATATTCAGGTAATATGTGCGATGGCATTACAGGCAAAAGAGTTAAAACATTTTTTTTAAACTATTTTAACCACTTCCGGACCGCCCACCGCACATATACTGCGATAGGGCGGCCCGGCTGCACGAACCGATGTACCTGTACGTCTCTCCAAGCATTAGATACAGGGGGCGCATGCCCGCCGCCGGAGACCACCCGCAATCGCGCTAAAAGAGAAGCAGAAGCGCTGTAAACAAGGCGGATCCCTGTTCTGACAGGGCAGGAGAGAGAGAGAGAGATCAGCTGTTCCTAGTGATCAAGAACAGCGATCTCTCTCTACTCCCAGTCAGTCCGTCCCCCTGACAGTTAGAAAACATCTCCCTAGGGAACACTTAACCCCTTGATCACCCCCTAGTGTTAACCCCTTCCCTGCCAGTGCTATTTACACAGTGATCAATGCATTTTTATAGCACTGATCACTGTATTGGTGTCACTGGTCACCAAAATGTGTTCCTTAGGGTGAGATTTGTCTGCTGCAATGTCACAGTCCTGCTAAAAATCACTGATCCCTGCCATTACTAGTAAAAACCATTTAAAAACATGTCCCTAAATCTTTCCCCTATTTTGTAAACGCTATAACTTATGTGAAAACCAATCAATATAGGGTTATTGCGATTTATTTTATTTATATATATATATATATATATATATATATATATATATATATATATATATATATATGTATTATAGAAGAAAGTAAAAAACATTGTGTTTTTTTTTTTTTTTTCAAAACTTTCACTGCAAAAAATGAAAACCGCAGAGGTGATCAAATACCACCGAGAAAGCTCTATTTGTGGGGAAAAAAAGGACATAATTTGTTTTGGGTACAACGTCGCACAACCGCGCAATTGTCAGGTAACGCGGACACATCAGACACTTTTGGCACATTTTTGGGACCATTGTCATTCATACAGCGATCAGTGCTATAAAAATGCACTGATTACTCTAAAAATATCACTGGCAGGGAAGGGTTTAACACTAGGGGGTGATCAAGGGGTTAATTGTGTCCCGTAGTGTGTTTCTAACTGTAGGGGGAGGGACCTAGAGGAAATGACAGATCGTGATTCCTAGCTATTAGGAACTCCCGATCTGTCTTTCCTCACGGAAGAGGGATGTGTGTGTGTTTACATACACACGTCCCTGTTCTACCTCTCATGCCCGCGATCGCTCGCGGTCGACAGTCATCGTGACCGCCGGTCACGAGCATCGACTCCCTCGCAATGCAGCGGGCAAGAGCGCGCCTGCTATCCCGCTTAAAGGGATCAACATACAGCTACGATGGTTCGCAGGATCGTGCCGACCTGATGCCTTATAACGACGGCAGCTGGTCGGCAAGTGGTTAAAGGCCAAAGTCGACTAAACGATTCAAAATGTGTGTTCTGTGTACCCAGACAGACATTGAATCACTATTTTCAGGGCATTTTGCTGCATGTTTTTCTCCTTGTTCTGTGGTAGCTATTATGCCTTGTACGCACGGTCAGACTTTTGACCGTGCAAAAGTCCGCCGTGACCCCTGTCCAACAGACAAAAAGAGAACAGGTTCTCTATCTAAGGTCCGTCGGATTTTCGACAAAAAAAGTCAGATGGAGGCTACACACGGCCGGACTTTCAGAGACTTTTTGTCTCGGAAAGTCCGGCCGTGTGTACGAGGCATTACAGAGACAATTGAAGGCCTCACGATGTCCCTGTAGATTTTCTATAATGTAGAATGAAAGAAATAATCCAATAGTTAACCTGCAGTACAGAAATGCCCTTGTTTGATGGGACAGAGGCAAAAAATACTTGATGGAAATCTCACTTAATGGATTCTCTGAAAGATACAAGAAATCAGTGGATAATTCAGCTGATGCTCACCCAGACATTTGTGAGCTATTATGAAGCTTTAGAAGGTTTCTGATGGCCATAATTATGAGAGAGTTTTATCACAAAAAGGCTTCTAATGTAGGGTGACCAGCAGGGCCGGCCTTAGGTGTTCAGGCGCCCTGTGTGAGCTAATCCTGTGACCCCCCCCCCCCCATCTTCACCCCTCTCCCCCTGGTCACCTAAACATACTCAAAGAGGAAAAAAATATTTGTAACAAATAATAATTGTATTTTACTTCTTTTTCTTTTTTTTTCTTTCTTATGTTAAGTCACTTATGTCCTCCTCCCCCTTCTGTGTGTAGGCTGGCTATAAAAATCTGAAAAAGTAGATGCATGCAGGGCCAGGGGCTCAGTGTGACTTCCCTTTCGGTGGACGGTGCGGCTTTGCATTTAAAAATGGTGCCGCCTGGCACTTAGACACCTCTGCACATGCGCCGTCTGCCCAAGAATAGCAGAACGTTTTCGGGCTTTCCCGAGCAGCAGCGGCGCATGCGCAGTGTGCCTGTCGGGGCCGGCAGCAGCCATTTTTTTTTCAGGTGCCCCAGCCGATGCGTTGCTCTTTACCCAGTCCCAGGGCAGGGGGACCTAGCAGCGCCTTCTGCTGTGACTCGTAGGAGTTCGACTCCTGTGATGATCATGTGAGTAACTGACTGCGACTCACATTCTGCGAGCTGTGATGGCCGTACTGCGCCCCTGTTGCCCATGGCGCCCCGTGCGAATGCACAGCTCGCACACCCCAAAGGCCGGCCCTGGTGACCAGACATCCCCAGTTTCCAGGGACAGTCCTCGGATTGAGGACACTGTCCCCGGACCAAGTCTGTCCCCGGATTTGTCCCCGGATTGGATTTGAACAGGGGCTGGGGCAATTTCAAAGATAGTCAGTGCAGAATAAAAAAAAAAATCTGAATTACACACATCGGGCGTTTATTTTTTCCCATTATCTGTGCCCCTTTCTGATGATCATGGGCTGGTCAGAGCGGAGGGAATATTTCTTCAGTTTGGGGCGCATGCCCATTCAGCTCCACTCGCATGTTCTTCTGCCTTGGCTCAAGTCCCGGCCAGCCGCCTGCCTGCTTATCTCATTGCCTTCCCTGGTGGAGTGATCTTCCTCCGCTCCCCACCTAGTAGTAGCCGGGACCCGGAGAGTTAAGCCCTGTACACACGATCGGTTTGTCTGATGAAAACGGACCGATGGACCGTTTTCATCGGACAAACCGATCGTGTGTGGGCCCCATCGGTTTGTTTTCCATCAGTGAAAAAAAATAGAACATGTTTTAAAATTCTCCTATGGATAAAAAACAGATAGAAAAAAACGATCATCTGTGTGAAAGTCCATCGGTCAAAAATCCACACATGCTTAGAATCAAGTCGACGCATGTTCGGAAGCATTGAACTTTATTTTTCTCAGCACGTCGTTGTGTTTGACGTCACCGCGTTGGACACGGTGGGATTTTTGACCGATGGTGTGTAGGCAAGACTGATGAAAGTCAGCTTCATCGGATATCCGACAAAAAAATCCATCGGATTAGATTCCATCAGATATCCGATCGTGTGTACAGGGCATAAGACTTGACAGGTTGTGAGGCGGCGGTGGCAATGGGCAGAGAGTCGCTGATTGCCGCCATTACTAGTAAAAAAAAAATATGTCCCCGAATTTAATTTAAAGTGGAGGTTCACCCTATAAAAAAAATTTAACACTGCATCCAGCACCGTGCTGCATATAAAATGTCACCGCCGAATAGAGCCGCCGAATAGAGGCTCGGCGCCGAATAGAGCCGAGCCGACCCGAGCTTCCTTCAGGAAGTCGTGACGCGCTGTGTGTGCCGTCGTTTAGCATGCCAATTGATTGGCATGTCAATAGGAACGCCCACTCCCGCCGGATTCCCTACCCGGAAGCCGCGGTGAATTCCACGGCTAAACGATATCTATGGGGAAAAAAAAATAAAGGTCAGTGACATTTTATATGCAGCACGGTGCTGGATGCATTGTTAAAAAAAATGTATAGGGTGAACCTCCACTTTAAAAAAATTTGGTCACCTTATTCTAATGCAAAGGAACATGTGTGGAAGATTGCGGGTCAACCAAGCAACCAAACTAAGAAGTAAATTAGCTCCAGTCCTAATAAGTCTTTATTTACTTATTGAATGTCTTAGTTAAATTACTATCCAGCTTAATTTTTTTACTTACAGGTCCTTCTAAATGTTTTATCATTTAACAAGAATTTGAGCGAAAGCATAACTCAAGGACGGCTGCATCCAGACCTCGAGACTAACCTTCTGCAAATTGATAGTGAGTTGTCCATAGTACTGTGTATATTCTACTGTGTTTATATGACCTTAGAAATAAGAGGGCTGTGGACTGTGCAGGCATGATCTAACTGCCAGCTGAAAAGTATGTCCGTGACGTACAGTATGCAGTTCCGATGCTCTGCCAAATAAGTTCCGCCCGGCGGATAAGGACCCCCTTGTACTGTGCAGGCGCGGCGCCTAGTTTCCGAAAATAGCCGAATATTACACGGCGCATGATCAATCACTATGGCATATGTCTGCACGCTCCCGATGCTAGTGCTACTCCGCAAGGAGCAGGGGTGATTTTAACAATAAAGTACATGTCTTAGCGGGCGTGTTGATGGGCGGATTTGCACAAGTCAGATGGGCGGGTTTTACGGCCATCAACTTGCCCCGCTAAGACATATACTTTATAACAATCACCCCCGCCCCTTGCAGAGTAGCACTAGCATCGGGAGCATGCGGCATATGTGTGATAGTCATTGTGCAGTGTAGAGCTGACTCTCAGCTCTCTACATGTTCGGCTATTTTCGGAGGCTCGTAGGCTTGGTTGAGGTTTGTACTGCGCAATCGCCATGCTTGCGCAGTACAGGGGGGGTCCAAATCCGCCGGGGGAACATCTTCGGCAGGACACTGGGACAAGGTCACCTGGAGCCTAGGGTGAACATGACAAACTGTGCCCCTCTTAAGCCCTGTACACACGATCGGTTTGTCTGATAAAAACCGACGGACTCTTTTCTTCGGACGAACCGATCGTGTGTGGGCCCCATCGTTTTTTTTTTCCATTGGTGAAAAAAATAGAACCTGTTTTAAATTTTTCCTATGGTTAAAAAACCGATAGAAAAAAACAATCGTCTGTGGGGAAGTCCATCGGTCAAAAATCCACGCATGCTCAGAATCAAGTCGACGCATGCTTGGAAGCATCGAACTTCATTTTTCTCAGCACGTCGTAGTGTTTTACCTCACCGCGTTTGACACGATCGAACCGATGGTGTGTAGGCAAGATTGATGAAAGTCAGCTTCATCGGATAGCCGATGAAAAAATCCATCGGATTAGATTCCATCAGATATTCGATCGTGTGTACAGGGCTTAAGATGTATAAACATTATGGGGGGGATTTACTAAAACTGTAGCACTCAGAATCTGGCGCACCTGTGCATAGTAACCAATCATCTTCTAACTTCAGCTTGTTCAATTAAGCTTTGGCAATAAGCCCCCGTTCACATCGGGCCAATTTGACATGTGATTTGACTATTGCCGTCAACGGCACCGCCGGAATCTAGGGGTTTAGGCCTTCTACACACGATAGGATAACCAGAGGACAACGGTCTGAAGGACTGTTTTCATCGGTCAAAACCGATCGTGTGTGGGCCCCATAGGTTAGTTAACCTTCGGTTAAAAAAAAAGGGACTTGCTTTAAAATTTAACCGATGGACGCCTAACCGATAGGTCAAAACCGATCGTTAGTATGCAAAAGCATCGGTTAAAAACCTGCGCATGCTCAGAGTCAAGTCGACGCATGCTTGGAAGCATTGAACTTCGTTTTTTTCAGCACGTTGTTGTGTTTTATGTCACTGTGTTCTGACACAATCGGTTCATTAACCGATGGTGTGTGGGCGCGACGGACCATCAGTCAGCTTCATCGGTTAACTTAAGACAACGGTCCTTCAGACCGTTCTCATCGGATGGACTGATCGTGTGTACGAGGCTTTAGTGTTTGATGGCGAATTTCCCCACAAATCGCTATTGTTCAATTCTGCAAGTGATTATAATTTATTATAGCTGTTTTCTAGCTGGTCTAAAAGCACTTTTGTCATAAAGGGACACTTTTTGGTTGCTATGGACAATCTCCAGTTTCCAGGCAGAAAGAACAGTTTTTATTATATAAAAGTACATGCAGGACACTGGACAGACCACTAGGGACAAAGGGGGTGTGTATTTATTTCATACAGTACTGTAATCAGTAAGGCCTTGTACACACGACCGGACAGTCCACTGAAAACGGTCCGCCGGACCGTTTTCATCGGACATGTCCGGTCGGCAAAGCTTTTTTTCTCAGAAAATAGGTGCAGGAACTCAACCACGACCCCGATCAGATTTCACAAACAGTAGAAGTGTCTTAAAGGTGCATTAAATACCAGGATTGAATTACATACAGAGTGCAGAGTTCAGAGGGGTTACACACAGAGTGCAGAGCTGTCACTTGTAAACACAGAAACCAGATTTCTGTGTTTACAAGTGATTGTGGTGAGCAGGCACCAAAGAGTCTTAGCCAGAGGTGGTGGAACTGAGTTCCCCCAAGTTCCCCCTGAAAAAAAGCCCTGCCGGTCGGAGATTTCTGTCTGATGGTTGTACACACCATCAGACAGAAATGAGAGGCAATCTGCGCGGACAGACAGCGCGGTGACGTGTCCGTGCCGTCGCCGCGACGATGACACGGCGACGTGCGCGACGCAGGAAGGTCAATGCTTCCACGCATGCGTCAAAGTCATTCGACGCATGCGAGGGATGGCGGCCGCTCGGACATGTATGGTAGGTCTGTACAGACGACCGAACATGTCCGACGGACAGGATTCCAGCGGACTGTTTCTAAACAAGTTTGGAAATATTTGCCCGCTGGAAAAAGGCCCGGCGGGCAAATGAACGCTGGAATCCTGTCCGCTCGGCTGTACAGACGACCGAACATGTGTGCTGAAACTGGTCCGCGGGGCCTAAGATTGCAGTGTTTTAACTTTTTTGATTTTGGCGCCGATCTCCGCCCCCGTGCGTCGTAACGTCGCAGAGAACGGAGCTCGGCGGCACTCGGCACTGTGCGAATCGAGCGAGGACACAGCTCGATCACACAGCGGGGAGACATCGCAGGATCCAGGGGCAAGGTAAGTAACTCCCTGCCTGTATCCTGCGATGCGATCCCGAGTCTGGGTCGCGGTTACCGCTATTGGTGCTGAAATTCCACCCCAAGCCAGACTCGGGAATACCGCTGGGCAGGTTAAACTGTGGCCAGATTCTGTTGGCAATTGGTGCAATATGACTAGGTAACAATCTTTTGTATTTCTGCATCTCTGAAAAATGACAATAAAAATATGTTTATCAATAGGTGCTTTTCCAGAAAACGATACCCAGGGCCTGGAATTGAAAGGACACCAGCTAGACCAGACCCACATCCTGTCTTTGGTCCATGGTTCACGCAGGAGCAACGATCTGATCATCGGTATCAAAGACCCTCGAAGTAGCGATGCAGAAGCTGCCACCATTTTGTAACAAAACCTGGTCGGATGTACACAATTTTGCTGTACGAAGCAGAAACGATGCAGATAACAAGCCAAAACCCTTTGAACTCCTACTATGGATTTTAACACGTCTATCGGTGTCTCCAAGACCAAACCTGCAATCTCTATAATGTTTCTTTAATCAGAATAAACTAAAAATATTATCTGCCTTTAGAAACTATTTAGACCCTTATGCTGGCCACACACTGGTAGATATTTATTCAAGATAAAATTTTCCATTTTGTCTCCCAAGAGATTTATCACTACCCCTAGCAAAATGTGATAATTTTGGCTGAATTCAAAAATCCTGCCACCTGCTGTAGCCATTACTAGAAGGTCTGATGCCCTGTACACACGACCGGTTTTCCTGAAATGCCAAAACCCGACGTTTTTCCCGACGCGATTCCTCTCAAGCCTGCCTTGCATACACACGTTCAGTCAACAAAAAAACGCTCGATCAAAGCGTGGTGACGTCCAAGATGTACGACGGGACTATAAAGGGGACGTTCCATTCAAATGGCGCCACCCTTTGGGCTGCTTTTGCTGATCCTCGTGTTAGTAAAAGTTTGGTGAGAGACGATTCGTGCTTTTCAGTCCGTTACAGCGTGACGAATGTGCCATCTCCATTACAAACGCTAGTTTTACCAGAACGAGCGCTCATACTTGATTCTGAGCATGGTGTTTTTTTCCCCATCAGAAAAGTCTACGCGGTTTTCGCGACGAGAAAAAGACTGACGGGAAACACGACGGGAAAAATGAAAGCAGGTTCTAATTTTTTTGCTGCCAGTTTTCTCGTCGGGAAAACTGCTATGGAGTATACACACGACCGGTTTTCCCGACCAATCTATAAAATGGCAGTTTTCTCGTCGGAAAAACCGGCATCACTTTCTTGATGGACCATTCATTTTATTTTTATTTTATACAGCAGGATGGAGGGAGACTTTCCCTGTTGCAGCAGGAGAAATGAAATACAAGTGTAGGATGAAGAAAGCCTGCAGTGTTTCTAAAGCCTAGCACACACGATCATATGAAAAATCGTACGGTCATACGATAATCTGAGTGTTAGTACATAGCTTTTGAGAGCTGATCATGACAGTTTATCGGATATTATCCGGAGGGACAAACACATTTTTCTCGTACGCTATTCATTTAATCAGTACAGTTTTCGTCCTAAAATGCAATACAAAGTTCTATTTTTGTAAGTTGAGCAACCTCCATTAATTTTAGATATAGAGACTAGCATGCAAAAAAATAAAAAAATAAAACAGGCGGTCTTTCGTCTGATATTCTCATTGTGTGTGCAAGGCTTAAAGGGGTTGTAAAGGAATTTTTTTTTTTCATAATAAGCCTCCTTTACCTGCAGACATTCCTCTTTTCACTTCCTCATTGTTCGTTTTTGCTCAGAAGTTGCTCTATTTCTTCTCTGTTCTGTTCACTTCCTGCTTGTCTGATTTTACTGACCACCATGAAGGGAGGCTTTACTGCCGGGGGTCAGTAACGTGCTCACCCCCTCCTGGGAACTACATCTGTGTGGCAGGACGCTCTCTACGTGTTAGGCCCTGTACACACGACCGAACATGTCTGCTGAAACTGGTCCGCGGACCAGTTTCAGCAGACATGTTCGGTCATGTGTAGGCCCGAGCGGACAGGATTCCAGCGTACATTTGCCCGCCGGGCCTTTTTCCAGCGGGCAAATATTTCCAAACTTGTTTAGAAACAGCCCGCTGGAATCCTGTCCGCTCGGACATGTTCGGCCGTCTGTACAGACCTACCGTACATGTCCGAGCGCCCGCCATCCCTCGCATGCGTCGAATGACTTCGACGCATGCGTGGAAGCATTGAACTGGCAGGGCCGCCCACGTCGCCGTGTCATCGTCGGGGCGACGGCGCGGCCATGCCCCGCGTATTGTTTACGCGCGGATTTCTGTATGATGGTGAGTACAGCCATCATACAGAAATCCCCGGGCAGACATGTACGGTGAAAACGGTCTGGCGGACCGGTTTCATCGTACATGTTTGCTCGTCTGTACGCGGCCTTAGAGACTTCAAGGAGGTGTGAATTACTGGGCGTGCCGCAATTCATACTGGGAAATGTAGTTCTTACATGAACGAGCGATGCAAACCAGGAAGTGAATGAGAGAACAGAAACTAGAACGCCGGAGGCGATATAGATGAAGGAATTTAATCGGTATTTACTAGTTTTTTAACAGAATCATTACACTATTCTGTCTGTCTACCTTGCAGACATTAATTTTAGGCAAAAATAGTTTTTCCTTTACAACTCCTTTAAGTTGTTGATTCTCCATAAGAATAGACTGAGGTTCTAGTCCTAAGGCCCCTTTTACATGAACGGATCCCGTGAGGATCCGTACATGTGTATCCGTTTGCTCAGCGGGGGTCGCTCCGTTGATCCCCGCTGAGCCGGCAGATGACAGGGCGGCCCTCGCACACTGTGCAGAGACCGCCCTGTTAGATCTCCTCTCTCCCCTATGGGGGATTGGATTGGTCGAACACGGACCATCTGTCCGTGTTCACCCGATCCGCTCTGCAGAATAGGATTTTCCTCCACCTGCAGAATCGGAGGATTGTGGACACTGAAGAGATCGGGTGTCAGCGGATGAACATCTGATAGGGATACATGTATGTCCCTTTTTCATCCGTAAACGGATGGATGAAAAAGCGGACATACGGTCCGCAGGTGTGAAAAGGGCCTAAGGGGGTAGAGGGGACAAGGAAGTTCTTTTCACTAAAGTGGGACAAAATCACCACGAGAAGGGTCAGGAATTGCAGCAAAGATTTGGTGTGGCATGTAACCGTGCCCACTCCACGCAGAACATCATTTTTTTTACTGTACTGAGTTATAACTAATAAAAGTAATACGAAAAGGTGAGGTGGGAGTGCTGGACCTCATCGAAGGTGAGTATGACAATCTGCTGTGACAGTTCTGTACAATGCAGCTCTCAAATGTACAAAGGGCCCTAACTTGCCCATAGAATGAGGCCCCGTACACACGTCCGAGGAACTCGACGTGCCAAACACATCGAAGTTCCTCGTCGAGTTCAGTGTGGAAGCCGCCGAGGATCTCGGGGGGCCGTCTTTCCTCATTGAACAACGAGGAAATGTTCTCTTTTCGGCCTGACGAGTTCCGCGTCGGCTTCCTCGCTGAAAAGTGTACACACGACCGAGTTTCTCGGCAGAATCCAGCTCCGGCCGAGTTTCTGGCTGAATTCTGCCGAGAAACTCGGTCGTGTGTATAGGGGCCTAACATCTTGAAGTTTATAGAAAAAGAGACTGTCAATATATTGTTGACAAGCTACATGACGTTTTTCATTTTAAGCGCAGTAATTGTATACAATAAAGCCAACCCGTTTTATGGGTTCCAAGGGGCCTTAAGGGCTTAATGGTGATTGGCTGGAATTTCAGGTCTGGGCAAAAAAGTTTACAAATTCTTTAGTTACAATTTAGAAGAAAGCGTAAGGTCTGCCTAACAGCTAAACCAATGATCAATATTATCTTCAAGATTCTCAAACATTTTTGCTCACCACCACATCCAGTCCAACATCGCCAAGCCATGGAAACTTCAAATTGCATTGGATATTCTTAAATAATTGCTGTGATGAATAAACTGTATCTGGACTGTCAACAATATCAAGGCACTCTCTTTTTCTACAAACTTCGAGAATTAGCATATTTGGTAGCACCATAATGTGCTTGTTCAAACCTTTCTACTCCTCTGCCTGGAGCCCCAGGAAGAATAAAGAGCACTTTTGTGTATTAGTGACCATGTGGCACCAACCCTTCCAGAATTCAAAGCTCAGTGTGGCCAGATGTCAGGCTCATATGCTGTTGCATGTGGGATGGGTGTGAGTTTGTTGGAGAGTACCAAACTGAGACATTATTTTTCTTAAAGCGGGGTTCCGGGCATAATTGACCAAGAACAGTCAGATAGAAGTAAGTAAAAAAAATGTTTTTTTTTTTATTTGATTTTTTTACATTAAAGGCAAGCTGTTAATAGAAAGTTAATTTTTAGGGTCGAACTCCGCTTTAACTGTGATTTGGTGCAGAGATGTTTTAGGATTGTTGTAACTCTTAAAGGGGTTGTAAAGGTTTGTTTTATATTTTCTAAATAGGTTCCTTTAAGCTAGTGCATTGTTGGTTCACTTATTTTTTCCTTCGATTGTAGCATGTGTGGCGCCCATCTTTGGATTTTCATCTGATCATCAGCCTATGTATGGCCAGCTTTTAGCTTAAAGCAGGGGTCAACCGTTCACCCTAAAAACTATTTTCTAACATTACATTGAGCTGACTCTCGACAATGACAGTATGCCGGGTTTTTTTTTCTGTACATACCTCGTACAGCTATTTTCTTCCCTGGCTTCCGGGTAGTGAATCCCGCGGGGGTGGGCGTTCCTATCCAGCAGGTGATTGACGTGATGACAAAAACTAACTCCCCCCGTCGCATAAGGAGCGTCACGAGTTGCCGAACGGCGGTGCGCAGGTGCCGTATAGCGCCGACTCGCCGTTCGGCTTCTTTCGGCAACCCGAAAGAAGCCGAACGGCGAGTCGGCGCTATACGGCGCCTGCGCACCGCCGTTCGGCTTCTTTCGGCAACTCGTGACGCTCCTTATGCGATGGGGGGAAGGTCGTTTTTGTCATCACGTCAATCACCTGCTGGATAGGAACGCCCACTCCCGCGGGATTCACTACCCGCAAGTCGTGGGGAAAAATAGCTGTACGAAGGTATGTACAGCGAAGAAAAAAAAACGCATACTGTCATTGTTGCAAGCGAGCACAAACCTCCGCTTTAAGGCTGATGTCACATGGGTGACTTTTCTTTTAGTGGTCCTGCCATTGACAATTTGTCAAAATCACCAGCAGCAGTATCGCTAAGAGGCTTTGTAGGTGAAGCAGCAAGATGTCGCTCCCATTGCTAACGATTGAGATTCAGCGACATCTCATTGCGCGTGGCTACAGAGGGAGCAATTCGATTTGGACACAAAGGCCGCCTTTTTAGTGATCCTGCCACTGGCGATTGTCTCTAGTGGCAGAAACTCTCGTGAGATATCAGCCTAATGGCCCGTACACATATCGTACGAAAAATGACGTCCGAGGAAGAATCGTACGATAATCGGATCGTTTTAGTACAGAGCTTTCGAGAGCCGATCATGACAGTTCATCCGATTATTATTTTATCGGACATGCACGAAAATTTTCCTCGTACGATACCAGATCGTACGATTTTCGTTTAGTCAGTACAGTTGTCGTCCGAAAATACAATACAAATACATTACAACACTTGACATCACATAGGAAAAGTAAAGCACTTAAATTTTTTTAGTGATCTCTCCCTGTTACCCCCAAAAATATAGTTTCTGTAAAGAGATTTCACAGAGTTCTAACCTGACTATAATGCCTTTTTATAAATAGTCTTGTACTTTTGGATAAATTATTTTTTTTCTTTTTTTTCTACATAAAACGTATTTTAAAACCTATGAACCCAACACACACATAGGCCAAAGCACGCAAAGCATCTATGAGAACTGTTAGACTGGTGACATATTTTTTACTTGCTGTTAATACACCTATGACATTGCTGTAGTAATATGTACACCTGTTAAATCAGTGTGATGGCTTTTTGCACATGTGAGATCTATTCACAAAATTAAAGTAAAGACGTTGAATTTGCACATATTGTAAGAACAAATTATGTCTTTTTAGTCTATGCCACGTGCCATTTGTCTTTGTATGAAGAATACATGCTCTGTAATTACTGGGGCTGACTATGTGTATTTTGCATCTGTTCAGTTGGAAGGATAAACAATATGACACATTTGCTTTTTGTGTGGCTTTGTTTTTAGAAGGGAAAGCATAGATCCGATGACCCATAGTACCGTCCATATGTGTCACTCTAATGCAGAAGAAAATATACTCTTAAAGGGGTTGTAAAGGTTTGTTTTTTATTTTCCAAATAGGTTACTTTAACCACGTAAGGACCGCCTAACGCCAATATACGTTGGCAAAATGGCACGGCTTGGCACAAGCACGTACCTGTACGTCCTCTTTAATTGCCCAGCCGTGGGTCGCGCGGAAGTTTTTTTTTTAATTTTAATTAAATAATTTTTCGGCAGCACCCAAAGCCCCCCCCGACCTCTAAGGGGCCCAGATGGCATCCCCCTTTTTTTTCAGCACCCAAAGCCCCACCCCCCCCGACCTCTAAGGGGCCCGGTGGTCCCCAGGGGCCCGGATGGCATCCCCCTTTTTTCTTATTTTTTTTTGCTTTTCAGCACCCAAAGCCCCCCCACCTTAATTTGCGGCGGCAGCCCCCCTAGCTTCTCGATTCTCGAAACGACCGCCAAGATGCGTTCCTCAAGCGAATGGACTCTCTCATTCGTTTCTCGGAGGGACAACTTATAGTTGGAGGCGACCTGAACATACCACTGATGCCAACAGAGGATACCTCCTCTGGGACATCCTCTACCTCTAGGGACACACGCAAACGTATTGGCTCAACACTCCACTCCGCACACTTGGTTGACGCCTGGCGTGTTTTCCATCCGGGAGAACACGACTACACATTCTACTCTAAACCCCACCAGACGTACTCGCGCATCGACTATTTTCTAATACCCCACGGACAACTACACGCGATTAAAGGCACATCCATCGGGTCGATTACGTGGTCAGACCACGCCCGATAGGTATCCGGTACGCCTTATGTGACACACAGACGGGACAGCGACCTCCATGGAGACTCAATGAGAGCCTTCTACAGGACCCAGAAGTTCTGTCTGACGTACTCAAGGAAGTAGGACACTACTTTGACACAAACAACATTCCTGACAGTGACACCGGGGTGGTCTGGGAAGCCCACAAGGCCGTGATTAGGGGGGTGCTCATTAAACACGGCTCCAGACTGAAACGGACAAGGGCTTGCGCAACTAGACTCGCTCCTCGCCAAATTGCGGACCCTAGAAACATGCCATAAGGCAACACCTGCCAGGCAACTCGGGATAGAGCTCGACAGCGCTGGCTCACAGATAACTGACCTCCTGAAATTTAAAGCCAAAGCGGCGATTCAAATCTGCCGTAGGAAATCTTATGAATCAGGCAATAAGTGTGGCAAACTCCTTGCCCAAACATTGCAAGCACAGCTCACAGCATCTTACATTCAGCATATCTTACCTGCCACTGGGCAGAAGGCGCCCCTACCCCAACAAATCACACAAGAATTCAGAACCTTCTATAGCTCCCTATACAATTTAACTGAGACAACGACCACACACGACAGCGCAACAGAATACCTAGACCAATCCTTAATGCCCTCGCTATCAATGGAAACGCGGGAAATTTTGGAGGAACCCATTACATTGCCCAAAATTCAACTAGCCCTAAAAAGTGCTAAAGCAGGCAAAGCCCCAGGCCCGGATGGGCTCACCATCATACTATAAGACCCTACTCCCTTCCCTTGGCCAACATCTGGTGACCCTGTACAACAGTCTTGGATCTGGGAAATTTTTCCACAACTCCACACTACTGGCACAAATTTTGGTTATACTAAAAGAGGGCAAAGACCCAACCCAATGCGGGAGTTACCGTCATATTTCTCTCCTAAACACGGACCTAAACATTTTTTACTAAGATCTTGGCCTCCAGACTGCAACAACACCTCCCACACCTAATCCACCTTGTCCCAACCAGGGAGGTTAGGGACAATACCACCAAAGTCCTTAACTTACTCCATATAGCGGTAAATAGCAAAAGTGTCAAAAGTGTCCGATATGTCCGCCGCAATATCACGGTCACAATAAAAATCGCCGCCATTATGCGGCGTACACACGATAATTTTTTTGGCATGAAAAAAACACAACGTTTTTAAAAACGTCATTTAAAATGATCGTGTTGGGGCTTCACATCGTTTTTGGGTATTTCACGTCGTTTTTTAAAATGTCGTTTTTCGTGTTGTAAAAAATGATCGTGTGTGGGCTAAAACGATGTTAAAAACCCGCGCATGCTCAGAAGCAAGTTATGAGACGGGAGCGCTCGTTCAGGTAAAACTACCATTCATAATGGAGTAAGCACATTCATCACGCTGTAACAGACAGAAAAGCGCGAATCGTCTTTTACTAACAAGGAATCAGCTAAAAGCAGCCCAAAGGCGTCACCGCGCTTTGTTCATCATTTTTCAAAAATGATGGTGTGTGGGCAACAATGTTTTTAATGATGAAGTTGGAAAAACTTTGTTTTTTGGACATGCTGAAAAACGTCGTTTTTTTCATGCCGAAAAACGATCGTGTGTACGCATCATGTCTAGTAAAAAAAAAAAAAAAAATGCCATAATTCTATTCCCTTTTTTGTAGATGCTAGAACTTTTCCGCAAACCAATCAAATACGCTTATTGCGATTTTTTTTTACCAAAAATATGTAGAAGAATACGTATCGGTCTAAACTGAGAAAAAAAAAAGTTTAAAAAAAAAAAAAAATTATGATATTTATTAAATCAAAAAGTAAAAGATATTGGCCCGGATTCAGATACGTCGGCGCATATTTATACAGGCGTAGCGTATCTAATATACGCTACGCCAACGTAGCGCAGAGAGGCAAGCACCGAATTCACAAAGCACTTGCCTCCCAAACTGCACTTGGTTCCCTCGGCGTAAGCCGTCGTAAGTGGAAGTGGGCGTGAGCCATGCTAATGAGGCGTGACCCCATGCAAATGATGGGCCAAGCATCATTGAAGTACTTAAAACGAACAGCGCATGCGCCGTCCCGTGGATGTATCCCAGTGCGCATGCTCAGAATCACGTCAAAACTACTCCTTAAGATACGACGGATCACAGCCTACGACGTGAACGTAACCTACGCCCAGCCCTATTCACGTACTACTACGTAAACGACGGAAAATACGACGGCTGTGTTCCCTGGTCCATACCTTAGCATGAGTTGCGCCTCATATATGGGGAATAACTTTACGCCAAGCGTAGGACTTACGCAAACCGCGTATATTATGCGCCGGGCGCAAGTACGTTTGTGAATCGGCGTATCTCCCTCATTTGCAAATGTGAATACAAAATCAATGGAAGCGCCCCTTGCGGCCAGCGTAAATATGCGCCCACGATACGCCGGCGTAGGAAAGTTACGTCGGTCGGATGAAGCCTATTTTCAGGTCGTATCTAGTTTTGTGGGCACGGCGCACAGATACGACGGCGCATATTTGCACTTACACGGCGTATCTCGAGATGCGTCGGCGTAAGTGCTTTGTGAATCCGCTTATTGCGATTTTTTTTACCAAAAATATGTAGAAGAATACATATCGGACTAAACTGTGGAAAAAAAATGATTTTTATATATATTTTTTGGGGATATTTATTATCGCAAAAAGTTAAAAATATTGAATTTTTTTCAAAAGTGTCGCTCTTTTTTTGTTTATAGCGTAAAAAAGTAAAAATCGCAGAGGTGATCAAAGGACTTCAATTTTGTTTGGGAGCCACGTCGCACGGCCGCGCAATTGTCAGTTAAAGCGACGCAGTGTCGAATCGCAAAAAAAAGTGGGCAGGTCTTTGACCAGCAACATGGTCCGGGGCTTAAGTGGTAAACGCGCCACGTCCCGCCGAGCTTGCATGCAGAAGCGAACGCATACGTGAGCAGCGGCTGCATATCAAAACGGTGTTCAAACCACACATGTGAGGTATCGCCGCGATCGGTAGAGCGAGAGCAATAATTCTAGTCCTCCTCTGTAACTCAAAACATACAACCTATAGAATTTTTTAAACATTTGCCTATGGAGATTTTTAGGGGTCAAAGTTTGTTGCTATTCCACGAGCGAAGCGCAATTTTGAAGCGTGACAGGTTGGGTGTCAATTTACTCGGCGTAACATTATCTTTCATAATATATATAAAAAAATTGGGCTAACGTTACTGTTTTCCTATTTTTTAATTAAAACATTTTTATTTTTTCCTAAAAATTGCATTTGTAAGACCTTTGGGCAAATACGATGTGACTTAAAGTATTGCAACGACAGCCATTTTATTAACTAGGGTATCTTTTTTTTTTGCTAGAAATTTACTTAGAACCCCCAAACATTATTATTTGGGGGTTCTAAGTAAATTTCTAGCAAAAAAAATAAAATAAAATGTAACTTGTAACCACCAAGTATGAAAAATAGGCCCGGTCCTTATGTGGTTAATACAGGAATGAATGTATTATTTATTATTTTGCAGCCTTGCTCCGGTTCCCCCCTATAGAGGACCAGACACCGAGCACACTGAGGTAGCAGCACGTCACCGTCCCTAAGTGATGCTTCCCTCTCCACTTTGTATTCCAACTCCGCCCACTCCCTGTAACAAGCCCCGCCCCGCCCTCTCAGAAAGCCCTTGCAAGGGACGTAACGCTCCCTCTCCTGATTGGTCGAGTGGGCCGTACCATTGTTGCAGGGGTGTCGCTGCCCGCTTCGCTTTCTGTTTGCCCTAGACGTATGCCTCGGCCGACCAAGGCGCTCCCTATTCCCGCCGCCAAGTGGTGTCATCTGGGCCTCGCTGCGTTTTCGTTGTTCCCGGGAGCGGAAGGAGCCGAGGGTCCGGTCATAGGTGAGGGCGCCGGTGTACCGGGGAGAGTGGAGGAGGGGAAGGCGGTGCATTATAAATGAGGCCTCGTGTGTGTGTGTATAGGAGGAGGGGAATGAATAGCAGGGGGTGAGGTATTACCTGTATGCAGAGGACGTTGCGCAGTAGCATGATGTTGTGGTGACCTGCACGGTGCTGGCAGGCTGTGTGTACCCTGCTCCATGTAGTATGTGGTTCCCTTCTTTGTGTACATTGCATTCACCCTCACAGAGTATACATTTCATCAATAAAAAGGCTTCTGGGCCCCAGGGATTGGAGGAAAGTGCCTGCGTTGCCCATAGCAACCGATCAGACACCAGCCGCTGTTCCTGGAGCGGAGAGGACACTAAATTCCATAGGTGACCCCTCCGCTTCCATGGGGCGATGGTGTCACCGGATCCGCCATGACCTGTCTCACAAGAGGCATGGATGGCCATTATGGTGGTAAAAAAATGTGTGGTTGAGCCTTGTTTTTTTTACCACCCCTCTTAAAGTGATTGTAAACCTTTTGTGTTTTAATTAAAAAAAAGCATACACATCATACTTGCCTCCACTGTGCAGTTCGTTTTGCACAGAGTGGCCCCGATCTTCGACTTCTGGGGTCTGGCGGTAGCCCCTCCCCCGCATCGGTAAACCCCCCTAGGAGAAGCGCTGTCCTGGGGGGGGGGGGGTTAGCTTGCATCCGCGTCCACGGACCCAGAATGCTGGACTCGGCCCGACCCTGCGTCATTGGATTTGATTGACAGCAGTGGGAGCCAATGGCTGTGCTGCTATCAACCTATCCACTCGGGGGGGGGGGGGGTTACTGTCAGTTTTTATGCCTTAAAGCAGAGCTCCACCCGAATTTAAACATAATCTCTAGGGTTGTACTGATACTAGTATCGGGACCGATTCCGAGTATTTGCGGGAGTACTTATACTCCCGCAAATGCCCCCCGATGCCTCATCCGATACTCGCAGCCGCCGCCACGCCGCATCCCCGCTGCCGCCTGGTTAATACGGGCGGGGAACATTACAGCTTTCATTTGAATAGCTGTAGTGTTTCCCGCCGCGCCGCGTATAGACACTCCCCCTTGCTCGGGTGAACTGTCCAATCCCGAGCAAGGGGGAGTGTCTATGCGCGGCGCGAAACACTACAGCTATTCACATGAAAGCTGTAATGTTCCCCGCCCGTATTAACCAAGCGGCTGCACGGCAGCATGTAGGTAAGGGGGACATGGCTGGATATATGGGGGGGACATGGCTGGATATATGGGGGGGACATGGCTGCATATATGGGGGGACATGGCTGGATATATGGGGGGGACATGGCTGCATATATGGGGGGACATGGCTGGATATATGGGGGGGACATGGCTGCATATATGGGGGGGGACATGGCTGCCTATATGGGGGGACATGGCTGGATATATGGGGGGGACATGGCTGCATATATGGGGGGGACATGGCTGCATATAATGGGGGGGACATGGCTGCATATGTGAGGGGACATGGCTGCATTTGGGGACACATTTAAAAAAAAGTATCGGTATTCGGTATCCGCGAGTACTTGGAAAAAAAGTATCGGTACTTGTACTCGGTCCTAAAAAAGTGGTATCGGGACAACCCTAATAATCTCAATAGTAATCCCGCTGATACACAATGCCTAAACCGATATTTTTATTTAAAAAAGTTGTACAGTACCATATAAACTGTATGGGCTTCCGGTCTGCAGCCTTCGGGTTTTTCATTATTTCCTGTCCCGCGCAGGGTCTTCTGGGAGCTTGTGCCCTAGCTCCCTTGTTATCATGTTCTGCCCTGGTAGATGAAACATCGCGTGATTTCGTCGAGCAGGACGTGACGCGCGATGTAAACAAACAAACAAAGGAAGGAGGGCGGGCGTTACAAAAAACTCAGACGCTGAAGCCGATACTCCCGGGTGCGAGTGCGCATGTGCGAGATCCAGCGGTGGATGCTGGGATTACAGCATCACCGCAAACAGGAAGTCTCTGCTGGTGGGATTCTAATGCCCACAGTGAAGATGGCAACGGCTGACGATACAAAATCTAAGTTATGATAACAGACAGCAACAGATAGGGACGGACGTTTAAAACGAGAAACGTGAGTTTATTTAGGTCTTGACATTAACTGTTTAACTACCCCAAAAAAAAAAAAAAAACGTTTTGGCATGGGAGATCCGCTTTAATGCATAGGATGCTTTAAGGTGAAAAAACATGGACTTTTTACAACCCCTTTAAAGAGGAAGTAAACCCTCTAACACGTTTCTTTAAAAAAAAAAAAAAAAAAAAACCTGCAAGAGAAAGGCATAATGAGCTAGTATGCATAGCATACTAGCTCATTATGAATTACTTACCTGATATTGAAGCCCTCGAAGCGACTCTCGTTCCTCTCCTCAGCCATGATACCCAAATGACTTCCGGGTATCGCGGCTCCGGGGCTGTGATTGGCTGGAGCTGCAATTACATCACTTCCGCGCGTGCCGCCAGGTACAGTGTGATCGCCTTCACTAACGGCACGCTCAGTGCGCCTGCGCCGTAGACATCAGTGCAGTCTTTTTTGCAAATATCTCCTAAACCGTGTAGGTTTAGGAGATATTTGTTGCACCTACAGGTAAGCCTTAGGGCCCTTTCACAGGGGCGGATCAGTAATGATCCGCTCCGTGTGTCCGCAAAAGCTCAGCGGCGATCCTCCGTAAAATCCCCACTGAGCTGGCAGCTGACAGGGTGGTCCCCGCACACTTGTCTTTCCTCCGCTCTCCCCTATGGGGGATCGGATGAACACTGACTGTATGTCCGTGTTCATCCGATCCGGCAGACGGAAGAAAAATAGGATTTTCTTCCGTCCGCAAATGCAGATCTTTGCAGAGGCGGACGATTACGGGTGTCAGTGGATGTTCATCCGCTGACATCCGTAATCACATAGGGACCCATGTATGTCCCGTTTTCATCCGCAACGGACGGATGAAAATGCGGACATACGGTCCGCACGTGTGAAAGGGCCCTTAATCTAGGCTTACCTGTAGGTTAAAGTGGTCTGTAAGGGTTTACAACCACTTTAAGCTGCAATTGGGTGTTTGTTTACATGCTTCACATTACACCCATGTCTAAAACTTCTTCTGATAAATCCTCACTTCCTGTTCTTCTGTCTGTAACTCCACACAGTAATGCAAGGCTTTCTTCCTGGTGTGGAGAAAGCCTCTTGAGGGGGCGAGCAGGAGTGTCAGGACGCCCACTAACACACAGCGCCTTTCTCTATCTGCAAAGTAGAGAGTGTCCTGACTTGCCTGCTCGCCCCCCCCCCCCCCCCCCTCAAGAGGCTTTCTCCACACCAGGAGGTATAGAAAAGAATCGACCCCCCTCTTTTTAAAAAAAAAACTGATTTTGTTGCTAAGCAGCCTGAAATAAAGACAGACATATATTTTGTTTTACCCATCTGTATTTACTCAGTGCAACTTATAACATCCAAGTAAAAGATATAATGCCAACATGTCAGAAAAAAATAATTGCAGCCTTTAGTCTGTTGGGATATGTCTCTGCTAACTTTGCACATCTAGACTTTGCAATATTTGCCCACTCTTCTTTGCAGAACTGCTCAAGTTCAGTTAAATTTGATGGTGACTGTTTGTGGACTGCAGTCATTCCACAGATTTTCAATGGGGTTTAAGTCTGGGCTCTGACCCTTTCACCCTTTTCTCCTTCAAACACTGTGCGGTATTTTTTGCTGTGTAATTTCGGTCTTTGTCATTTTGGAAGGTAAACCTTCTTCTCATTGACAACTTTCTGGCAGAGGGCAGCAGATTTTCCTCAAGATGAATGCATTTGCCCCATCCATTTTTCCTTCTATCCTGACAAGCGCTCCAGTCCCTGCTGCAGAGAAACGCCCCCATACCAGGATATTACCACCTCCATGCTTTACTGTAGGAATATTCTTTATTAGTTATTTGGAGGTTGAGCTGTATTGGATTTCCGCCAGACATATCGTTTGGTGTTGAGGCCAAATAATTACATTTTAATCTCATCTGACCAGAACACCTTTTTCCATGTGACCTCAGAATCTTCAAGGTGCTTTTTGGCAAAGCTCAGTCATGACTGCCTGTGGTCTTTCTTGAGGGGTGGCTTTTTTCTCGCAACCCTCCCATACAAGCCATATTTGTGGCGAATTTGTGATATTGTTGTCACATGCACACAATGACCACGCTGTCATCGATTCCTGCAACTGCTTCTCTTGGTAGCCTCTCTGACCAGTTTCCTCATGGCTCTTTTATCCGTTTGGAGTGACGTCCTCATCCAGGGAGGGTCTTTGTTGTACTAAATGCCTTCCACTTCTTGATAATAGATTTCACTGTGCTTCTAGGCAATGATAAAGCCTTTGCCTTTTTTTTTCCTGATTTGTGCTTGTTCACAACTTGATCCCAGAGATCTTTTGATGGCGCCTTGACACCCATAGTTGATTGTTCGCTTCAGTTGCACTATCAGGGACTGAAATGCTCCAGGAAAGTTATTTTTATGCTGAGCTAATCAAAATGATCACAGTTGAAAGTCAAATGGATTTGTGTGCCGTTAAGGTAGAGCTGCACGATTAATCGCCAAGAATCGTTATCGCAATCTTTTTCCCATTGCGATTCTTGACACAGGGTTTCAAGATCTTTAACATGAAAAGAATTTTCTCTCTGCACTTTGGTATGCAAAGAATTTCCTCTCTGCTCTCAGCCAAAAGTCAAAGTCTGGGCAGCCTGCCAAGTTTTGAAAACATTCTTTATCAGTGTAAAGTTAAGTCTAAACATTGAATCAATCACATTGACTTTTACATCAAAGGAATAAACTTCTGTATGTAAATTAGGAACGTTAGTAAGTTAGGAACCACTTAAACACCAAATCTTTTTCTGACAGCTCTTTTCAAGTTAAAATCATTTATTTATTTTTTGCTAGAAAATTACTTAGAACCCCCAAACATTATATACATTTTTTATTAGAGACCCTAGAGAATAAAATGTTATTAACATTTTATGTTGCACTGTATTTGCGCAGCAGTCTTTTTAAATGCAGTTTTTTTGTAAAAAATTACTTTAATTAATTTAAAAAAAAACTAGACAGTAAAGTTAGCCCATTTTTTTTTTTTTTTGTATAAATGTAAAAGATTTTACGCCGTGAGAATCGTGATCTTCATTCTAAGCAAAAAAATCGTGATTCTCATTTTGGCCATAAGGTGATTAGCTACACCCGGAAAGGGGGAGATCCTTTTTCCAACTTTTTTTTATTGAATTTTTTTGACATGTTGGGGTTATATCTTTCATTTGGATGTTACAAGTTGCACTGAGTAAATACAGCTGGATAAAACAAAAACTGTGTGTCTTCATTTCAGGCTGCAAAGCAACAAAATGTGATTGGGGGGTGATTTTTTATTTATTTTTTTCTCTATACTCGCTGTATCAGTACTAGAGGTCGACCGATATGGGTTTTTCTATGGCCGATGCCTGTATTTAGAAATCCGGGCGGCTGATATACAATACCGATTTTTGCGGCCGATATTTTGGGCCGATTTTTTATTTTTTTTTCCCCATTTCGTAAAATTTAACAGTGGGCACATTTTATGTTATTAAGGGACACTCTGATGGGCAAACTTTATGTTAATGGGCAATCTGATGGGCACAACAAAACTTTTATGTTAAGGGGCACGCTGATGGGTATATTTTTAATGTGTACGCTGATGGGCATATTTTATGTTAAGGGGCACTCTGATGGGCACAACAAAATGTGTCCATCAGTGTGCCTCTTAAAAAAAATATGCTCATTAGTGCGCACATTAAAAATATACCCATCAGCGTGCCCCTTAACACAAAAAAGTGCCCATCAGCGTGACTTTTAACATATGCCCAGCAGTGTTTGTGTTGACAATTAATATGCCCATTAATAGAGATCAATGAACTAAAAAAAGGAAAATGCCACATACCAGGTAGAATGCAGGGGCGGATGCTGAAAGAATCAGATAAGGAGCCGGGAACTAGTAGCAGGGGGCGGGGCGCGCACTGGACGTCACGCCTCTACCTCGCAAGGAGAGCCAGGAGAAGACCCGGAAACCAGGGGGCGGGGGCACGCAAGTGACGTGGGAGACAGGCGTGGCCCCTACTCGCAATGTGAGCAATGAGTGGACCGCGAGCTGCAGGGGGCGGGGGAAGGAACGTGACGCCAGGCCCCTACTCGCCGCCGTACGCGCTGCCGTACGCGCTAGTAAACTTCCAGGACCTGCGGTGAGGAGCAGGGGCCATACATGAATGCGGGAGCGGGGTCACTGGTGACTGGTGGTCAGTACAGTACTGCAGGGCAGGCGGCCATGCGGGCCGGATATTGTAGCCGCAAATCGGCCGATTTTTTTCACAATAATCGGCCGATGCCGATTTCACAAATATCGGCCGATATATCGGTCGACCTGTAATCAGTACTGACACGTTCAGCACTCAATGCATGTGTGGCATTGAGTGTGAGCTCTGTTCAGCTCATAAGATGTCAGCCGGAGAGAACATTTGCATCTGCTAGAATACATCCATTCCCAGCATTTGGAAAAGCAGTGCTTGGGTGGCACTGGGTACTTTAGAAAAAACAGTGGGTATGAGCTCCAAAGAATAAAAAACCCTGTTGCCAGACTATCATTTTAAAAAAAATCTTCCCACAGGATTATATGATTATTTCACATATTTAATGGATGTTATTTACCTGTAAAAAGTACCTGGCGTGGACATCCTAAAGCCCTGATACTTCTGCTGGATACACCATCTTGGTTGTGATGCCAGCAGCTGGTTCAAAGTTGTCAATCGTGACCCATTAAAACATTCCCCTTCACTACATACAGCTACATAAAATGTTATCTAGGGAGGTGAAGAGTGGGCTGAAGGAGCTGGGCCAGCACAGAGAGTAATTAGACACTACCAGAGGAGGAAAGCTATGAAGTGCAATGAGGGGAGGGGGCTGTGCTAGGGAAATCATTTTTTTTTAACCACTTAACCCCTTAACGCCCGCCGCAAGACTATATATGTCCACAGAATGGCACGGACAGGCAGATGGGCGTTGGATTCCCTCGGGGAGCGATGGATTCCCTCGGGGAGCGATCCGTGACGACGGCGCGGCTATTCGTTTATAGCCGCTCCGTTGCGATCGCTCCCCGGAGCTGAAGAACGGGGAGAGCCGTATGTAAACACGGCTTCCCCGTGCTTCACTGTGGTGGCGTATCGATCGAGTGATCCTTTTTATAAGGGAGACTCGATCGATGACGTCAGACCTACAGCCACACCCCCCTACAGTTGTAAACACACACTAGGTGAACCCTAACTCCTACAGCGCCACCTGTGGTTAACTCCCAAACTGCAACTGTCATTTTCACAATAAACAATGCAATTTAAATGCATTTTTTGCTGTGAAAATGACAATGGTCCCAAAAATGTGTCAAAATTGTCCGAAGTGTCCGCCATAATGTCGCAGTCACGAAAAAAATCGCTGATCGCCGCCAATAGTAGTATAAAAATGTTTTTTTATAAAAATGCAATAAAACTATCCCCTATTTTGTAAACGCTATAATTTTTTGCGCAAACCAATCGATAAACGCTTATTGTGATTTTTTTGGGCCAAAAATAGGTAGAAGAATACGTATCGGCCTAAACTGAGGAAAAAAATAGTTTTTTTTATATATTTTTGGGGGATATTTATTACAGCAACAAGTAAAAATTTTTCAAAATTGTCGCTCTTTTTTTGTTTATAGCTCAAAAAATAAAAACCTGCAGATGTGATCAAATACCACCAAAAGAAATCTCTATTTGTGGGAAAAAAAGGACGCCAATTTGTCTTTCTGCCATATTTTAGTCAATTTGTTTTGTGGCAAGCTCTTCCTGCGTGAATGAGCTTATATTTAGGCAAAGCAGAATTCACCAGGCGATAGCCTGTTGTATCGTAGATTGAATTGGCTCTAGACCCCATTCACACCTAGGCGTTTTTACGCCTGTAACGCTACGCCGCTGCCGCCAGAGGGCTGAAAACAGATGTCCCTCTATGGAGATGGTTCACATCTCCACGCCGGACGCCTGTCGCCTGCCGCGTGAAAAAAGGTCCCGGACCTTTTTTTCAGGCGTCTTTGAGCGTTCGGCTAGGAGATGGCAATCATCTCCATAGAGGGGGTCATCTTGGGGCACATCTAGGCGGACAATACCGGCGTTTTGTCGCCACAAATCGCGGTACAAAACGCCGCTATTTTTACCGCGATTTGCGGTGACAAAACGCCGCGATTTCGTCCGTCTAGATGTGAATGCAGCCTATGGAGTAATCACATTTTCTAGCAAGTTCAGAGACGCATTGCAAATTTAACCACTTGCCATACCGGGCATTTTCACCCCTTCCTGCTCAGGCCAATTTTCAGCGCTGTCACACTTTGAATGAGAATTGTGCGGTCATGTGACGTTGTACCCAAATACATTTTAATAATTTTTTCCCCCCACAAATAGAGCTTTCTTTTGGTGGTATTCGATAACCTCTGAGGTTTGCATTTTTCGCGCTATAAACATAAAGAGTGACAATTTTGAAAAAAAAATACAATATTTATTACTTTTTGCTATACATATCCCATTTTTAAAAAAATAATAATAATTTTTTTCTTCAGTTTAAACCGATACGTATTCTTCTACATATTTTTGGTAAAAACAATTGCAATAAGCGTATATTGATTGTATTGTGCAAAAGTTATAGGGCCAGATCCAGAGAGAATTACATCCGCGCAGCGTATCAGAGATACGCTACGCCGCTGTACCTTACCTGGCGTAATTTCAAATCCTCAACGATTTTGCGCTGCGGCGCAGTGTATTTCTGGCAGCGGAATTCAAATCGGCGATTAGGGGGCGTGATTCATTTAAATGAAGCGCGTCCCCGCGCCGGTTGAACTGCGCATGCTCCGTTTCGAAATTTCCCGCATGCTTTGCGCGAAATGACGTCGCAACGACGTCATTTTTTGAACTTGGACGTGAGTTACATCCATCCCTAATCACGGACGACTTGCGCAAAAAAATAAAAATTTCAAATTTCGACGCAGGAACGACGGCCATACTTAACATGGCAAGTCTATCTATACGCCGCAAAATACCAGCTTTAACTATATACCGGGAAAAGCCGACTAGCGACGACATAAGAGAATGCGACGGCCGCGCGTACCTTTGTGGATCGACGGAAAAAGCTAATTTGCATACCCGACGCGGAAAACGTCGCAAACTCCACCCAGCGGGCGCCGAAGTATTGCACCTACGATCCGAAGGCGTTTGAAGCCGTACGCCTGTCGGATCGAACCCAGATGCCGTCGTATCTTGGTTTGAGGATTCAAACTAAAGATATGACGCGGGTAATTTGAAAGTACGCCGGCGTATCAGTAGATACGCCGGCGTACTCGCTCTGTGAATCTGGCCCATAGTTTCTACAAAATAGGGGATAGAATTATGGCATTTTTTATTATTTTTATTGTCAGTTAAATTAACACAGTGCTGTATCGCAAAACATGGCTGGGTCATGAAGGGGGGTAAACTTTCCGGATCTGAAGTGGTTAACCTTGGTTATTGTGAAGGAGAATGTAAAAAGCTTTTGCAAAATCCAGAACTTTTTTTTAAGATACTTTTGATCAATAAGGCCCTCTGTGACTTAAATTTAGCTTATTCTGAATCACTTTTAGGGCTCATTCCTCCTAGATGCTATGCTGCAAATTATTTCTAGCACAGCCATAATGCCTTGTTGACAATGATGTCGGTTTAAGCCACAGTGCCACTATGGTGTATGCTGAATCAAAAGTCCTGCATGCAGTGCAGCTGGTTGCAACGCGTACCACTGCATCCCTACACCGCTTCATTGATTTGAACTCTATGGCAATGTCACTTGTGACATTTCAATAAAGTTTTGTAGAAAAAATTAACCACTTAAGATCCAGACCATTATGCAGGTAAAGGACCTGGCCTCTTTTTGCGATTCAGCACTGCGTCGCTTTAACTGACAATTGTGAGGTCGTGCGACGTGGCTCTCAAACAAATTTTTGAAAAAAATCTATATTTTTTGCTATAATAAATATCCCCCAAAAATATATAAAAAAAAGTTTGTTTTTTTTCCCCTCAGTTTAGGCCGATACGTATTCTACCTATTTTTTGTAAAAAAAATTGCAATAATCGTTTATTGATTGGTTTGCGCAAAAGTTATAGGGCCCAGATTCTCTAAAAAACGCCTATCTTTAGGCGGGCGTAGCGTATCTCAGATACACTATGCCGCCGTAACTTAGAGCGGCAGGTCCCGTATTCAGAAACATCTTCCGCTCTAAGTTACGGCGGCGTAGTGTATCTGATACGGCGTAAGCCTGCCTAATTCAAACTGGGTTGGTAGGGGGCGTGTTGTATGTAAATGTTATGTGACCCCACGTAAATTACGCTTTTATCGAACGGCGCATGCGCACGCATGCTCAGTATCACGTCGAATTTTCAAATTAAATTGCACCCACTCAATGCCTAGTTGACGTGAACATAACTTATGTCCAGCCCCATTCACGGACGACTTGGGGGATAGTTTTATGGCATTTTTTATTCAGAATTTTTTTTTTTACTAGTAATGGCGGCGATCAGTGTGTTTTTTTTTTTTTCCTGACTGCGACATTATGGCGGACACATCGGACACTTTTGACACATTTTTGGGTCCATTGTCATTTTCACAGCGAAAAGTGCTATAAAAATGCACTGATTACTGTGAAAATGACAATGGCAGTGAATGGGTTAACCACTAGGGGCGCTAAGGGGTTAAGTGTGCCCTAAGGGAGTGATTCTTACTGTAGGGGGGCGTGACTGGACATGTGACGTCACTGATCGTCGTTCCCTATAACAAGGAACAGATAATCAGTGACGAGCCGAAGGTTTGTTTATACTCGCCTCTCCCTGTTCTTCAGCTCCTGTGACCCAACCGCTGGACACCGGCGGCGATCAGACTCGTGGTCACGGAGCTTCTGACCGGGTAACGTGCACGCAACCCACGCCTGGGTACTTAAAGGGCAATGTACCTGTACGTGCCTGTGCCCAGCCGTGCCATTCTGCCTATGTATATCGGCGTTGGGCGGTCCTCAAGTGGTTAAAGAGCATGGCTCGCTGGTGTGAATGAGCCCTATGAGACTTGAACCAACCACATATTCGCCAACACACCGTGGAGCATCAGGTATCGTCGAAAACTTTTATTGCAGAAAGATCCAAGTGGTTTCTGTAGTATATGTTTTGGACGATCTGATGATCCACGGTGTGCTGGTGAATATGTGCGTTTCATGACAAGCCAAGTTTCCAGCTGGTAGTTGCTACATCACCCACTACTGAAAAGTCCAGGAAAGTGTGCAGTGGGACTATGGACAGTACCTTGTTTTGGACTGACTCTTGCAACTTAATTCAAGGTAACATAATATTCATATTTATGTTTATTTTGTATTTATTTTTCTCATAGGGTACATCCAGGAACTCCAGCTGCAAATTGGTTTAAAGATGCCTGCAGTGGCCTTTCTGTTGAAGAGAGCAAGCTGTTTAGAAACGTAGGAGGAGAACTTGGATACAAATCGGTAACAGAATCATCAACACATTTCTGCAGTTAAAATGGTTTATTAAATGCTTTGTTTTGATTGTAAGATCCAATGTTTATATTTTTTAACCCCCCAAATAGAGACGGACAACTGCAGGACACCCAGCTATGGACCCAAGAGAGAGTCAGGTCCGAGCTCTGTGCCAGCCTGACCTAGAAATTGATGGGGATGAAGACTCTGGAATTGAAGATGAACCCAGAGCAGAAGATAGAAACTCTACTATCTTTGTTGCCCTTAAAGGGGATATAAAAGACCAAGACTTGCATCAGAAACTGGAAAAGATAATATATGGAGTGCCTGAGCTGATTAACATGGGTAAGCCTCCATATCTTGCAAGTAAGCCATTTTCTTTGAAGGTTCAGTTCGCCCGAAGGTAATATTTTAGTTATAGAGGGTGCCTGGTGGGTGAGTCAAACCCCGTTTGGGATACTCCAGCAGCAAGATCTTCCATAAATCCTGACTCTGTCCCTGCTGTTTGGTTTTTCCCCGCCCACTTTCGCTTGTTCCAGGCTACTCCTGTTACATGTTTCATATGAAAAAACTAGGGTTGTCCAGATACCGATACCAGTATCGGTATCGGGACCGATACCGAGTATTTGCGGGAGTACTCGTACTCACGCAAATACCCCCGATACCTAAATAGAATACTCCCCCCCCCCCCCCCCCCCCCCCCCGCCGCTCCTGCCGCATCGTGCCGCCGCATCGAGGGACATGGCTAGAGGGACATTGCTGCATATGTGAGGGACATGGCTAGAGGGACATTGCTGCATATGTGAGGGACATGGCTGCATATGTGAGGGACATGGCTAGAGGGACATTGCTGCATATGTGAGGGACATGGCTGCATATGTGAGGGACATGGCTAGAGGGACATGGCTGCATATGTGAGGGACATGGCTAGAGGGACATGGCTGCATATGTGGGGGACATGGCTGCATATGGGGGGACATGGCTGCATTTGGGGACACATTTAAAAAAAGTATCGGTATTCGGTATCGGCGACTACTTGAAAAAAAGTATCGGTACTTGTACTCGGTCCTAAAAAAGTGGTATCGGGACAACCCTAGAAAAAACGAATCAAATTAAATTTGTAAAACAGGGAAATCTCACCAACAAGAACCAGAGATGCAAAACTCACCAACATCGAAATAAAACTGTCATATATTAGGGTGGACTGATCCTTTAATTTATGCCCTATGGCATTTTTAAAGGTAAAGCGGAGCTCCAGTCCCATAATCAATTCTTTTCAAATGCTCCCCCATCATTGTTGGCACTTAAAGCAGAGTTCCGCCTAAGATAAATATATTAAAAGCCAGCAGCTACAAATACCGCAGCTGCTGACTTTTAATAAATGGGCACTTACCTTTCCAGGGTGCCCGCGATGTCAGTAGCCGAAGCCGATCAGTCGCTTGGCTCTCGGCTGCCCGTGTCTTCACTGACAGTGTAGGCGCAGGAAGTGGCGTAGGTCACCGCGGTGATCTATGCCAGGAAGTGGGAGCAAATACCTGTATTACACAGGAATCTGATCCCCTCCCCCCAAAAAGTGCCAAATGTGACACCGGAGAGAGAGAGGATTCCAAAAAGTTAAATTTTTGGGTGGAACTCCACTTTAAGATTGGCGTAATTAGTGGGAATGCTTTCCAAGCATTCCCGGTATTGTTATTCATTTTTTATTCTTAATTTTATTATTCCGTACGTTGTTTGGCTCTGCGTAACTTCTGCATACTTTCAGCTATTAAGACCATTCAACTTTTAAAACGTTCAGCTAATGATTGGACTTCTTCATCTTTTTTTCTACTATTTATACTTTTTAAAATATTTAAGCTTTTTAACACTTTTTTTTTAACATTGAAGTCAATAAGAGCATGCTTCCAATCCTTAAAATCTCCTTCCACTCCCAAAAGTTTCTGCTCCTTCATAGGATGCATTAAGGTGAAAAAAAAAAATGAAGCGTTACAACCCCTTTGAGTAAAAACACGTCTTGATTAAATTGCAAATAAAGTAAAACATTTGCAAACAGTGCGTATAGAAAAGAATCACCTTTAAAATAAACACATTTTGTTACTTTGCAGCCTGAAATGAACACAGCCACAGTTTTTGTTTTATCCAGCTGTATTTACTTAGTGCAACTTATAACATCCAAGTCACAGATATAACAACAACATGTCAGAAAAAAAAAATTGGAGAAACGATGTAGCTAATCACCTTCTCAATGGTACACAAACCCATTTGACTTTCAGCTGTGATCAGTTGTAGTCACTTTGATTCGCTCAGCATGGTCCCTGGTAGTGTAGGGGCTCTTTTACACGGGGCGGACCAGTGATGATCCGCCCCCTGAACCTCCGCTGAGCCTGGCGGATGACAGGGTGGTCCCCGCACACTGTGCAGGGACCGTCCTGTCTTTTCTCCACTCTCCTCTATGGGGAGATTGGATGAACACGGTCCGTCTGTCCGTGTTCACCTGATCCGATCCGCAGACGGAGGATTGCGGAACTGGGTGAGATCGGGTGTCAACGGATGTTCATCCGCTAACACCCGCAATCTCATAGGGACCAATGTATGTCCCTTTTTTATCCGTACACGGATAGATAAAAAAGCGCCCGTGTGAAAGAGCCCTAACTGAAGCAAACAATCAACTATGGGTGGCGACACTGTCAAAAGATCTTCAGGATAAAGTTGTGGACAGGCAGAAGTCAGGAGATGGATACAATTTTTATTTTTTTAAAGGGTTTATCAATGCCTAGAAGCACAATGAAGTCTATTAAGAAGTGAAAGGTATTTGGTACAACACAGACTCTCCCTGGATCAGGACCTTGCTCCAAACTGGATGAAAGAACCAGGAGGAAACTGGTCAGATGCTACCAAGAGGCCTACAGCAAAATGACCACACAATGGTTGAAGGAGAAAAAGGTGAATGTCATTGCATGGGCTAGTCAGAGCCCAGACTTGAACCCCATTGAAAATCTGTGGAATGATTTGAAGACTGCAGTCCACAAATGGTCACCATCACAGTTATCGTAACTTGAGCAGTTCTGCATAGAAGAGTGGGCAAATATTGCAAAGTCTAGATGTGAAAAGTTAGTAGAGACAAATCCCAACAGACTAAATAATTAAAGCAAAAGATAATTCAACAAAGTACTGACACAAGGGGGGGTGATCCTTTTTCCAACTCAGTGATTTTGTTTTTGATATTTTTTTTTCCCCTGGCATGGTTGGTGTTTATATCTTCCACTTGGATATTGTAAGTTGCACTGAGTAAATAGAGCTGGATAAAACAAAAACTGGGTCTGTCTTAATTTCAAGCTGCAAAGCAACAACATGTGATTATTTTAAAGGGGAGTGATACTTTTCTCTACCAACTGTAGCTGTGCCCATTTGTTCTGCTGAATGTGTATAGCTGCTGAAGGCTACTTCTGTCTCTGTTTTTGTGTCTTGCTGATGTTGGATGGTATACAGCAGGGATCCTCAAACTACGGCCCTCCAGATGTTGTAGAACTACACATCCCATGAGGCATTGCAACACACTGACATTCACAGACATGACTAGGCATGATGGGAATTGTAGTTCCTGAACAACTGGAGGGCCGTAGTTTGAAGACCCATGGTATACAGGGATCTCCAAACTACGGCTCTCCAGCTGTTGTGGAACTACACGTCCCATGAGGCATTGTAAAACTCTGACATTTACAGACATAACTGGGCATGATGGGAATTGTAGTTTCTGAACAACTGGAGGGCCATAGTTTGGAGACCCTTGCAGGAGAAGTGTTTTTCTTCATTGCTGCTAGAATCTGGTTACTGCAAGAAGCTTCTTCACATCACACTGTTAACTTACAAGGCCCAATTTTCATGATTTGTGTACTTCCTAATTTCATAATTTTCTATCTTGCCTCTTAGAGTGTGGCCAGCTGAAGTTAAAAAAGGTGGAACCATGGAACAGCGTTCGGGTCACGTTCAACATCCCCAGGGAAGCTGCAGAGCGCTTGCGTCTTCTGGCTCAGGGCAACAACCAGCAGCTGCGGGATCTGGGAATTCTGTCTGTCCAGATAGAAGGTTGGAATATTATGAATGGTCACATACAGCTGTGTTTTACTATAATGCTTTCATTGCATTTAATGCTGACCACTAGGCAAGCAGTCAAATACACAGATAAAGTACAAATATTGGTGCTGTTTTACCTGTCAAATGATTTGCATTTCTGTTCATCCAGTTCTGAGATTTACACAGCTCTGCCAAACCGCACAATCCTGCCTGGCAGGGCAGGAGGCCTGATTTGTCTCTGCTGCAGTAAAGTGACACTTGCAGGTTTTGTTTCTTACCAGCCTCTGTGGCCGGACAGTGAAAGGATGTTTCATCTGTCTAAAACTCTACCTCCAAACTTTCTGGGAAGTTTAGTTTTGATTTAATGAATGCGGAGCTGTATTAATTTGTACCTTGTTATACCTGCCTGGGGTTCTACTTTAAAGCTGAAGTCAAGGAATTGAGCCTCTTTCCAAAATATGCCAGATTACTATGGGTTAAGTCCAACTAGGTGCATATCGCCTCATTGCCTTATGTTTTTAATACTCTCCGATAGCTGTACCCCCGGTGCTCAATAAAACTGTCAGTTGTGATTAAGAGGTAAGTCCACGAGGTGGTATGCACCTTATTGGACTTGGTGTTACTAAACCCAGTAATATAAAAATAGTTCATCCGCCCCCCAACACAGCTTATAAATCTTCTTTTTACATTAAAATACTGCCACAAATACCTTTTTGGCTGATCTGCATAGCATGGTCAGTGATAAAATGCACAGTTTCTCCAGTGCTGAGAGTTCAGGTAGGAGGAGATTTCCACTGCAGCCTGTATACACACCCACATGTGCGATGTCAATATCATGTGACCTGGCTAGCTCTGAGAACAAGTAATGTTCTCTCCAGCATAAAAGACACAACTGAGCATGTGCAGGTCGGCTACTCTCCCTGTGTTAGCTGACCTTCCCCAGATAGACAGTGCAGGAGGGAGGAGCTGTGCATACAGGATAAAAACAGCCTTTTTACACAATGCAGAGGATTAACCCCTTAGGTTTCACGGTGAGTAGGGGATTTTATGTGCTTGGGTGTAACTTTTTTTTCTCCCCATCACATAGGAGACAAAAAATCCCTTTATTTGATGTTTTTTTTATTTATTTTTTGTGACAAGTATTCTTTAAAGAGCTGTCCACCCTGCATATCTCCCCCCTGTGCTCCACGTCACCTCTTGGTCAACAACTAGAAAGGGAGGAGAGCGGACAAAAATGGTGTCCTTTGGATGTTAACCTAGCCGTTTCCTAATTGTTTCTTCGGAGCCACAAAAAGAAGAGCTGGGGGTTATCACACCTGTGGATTTCAAGAACAACCTCCTGCGCTTAGAGCCTGATAAGTTGTCTACTCCTTATGGGAATAGCACTGACATGCCTTGCTGCCCTCTTAGGACTGTGGGTATCCCTTCATACAGCTTTACAAATCAACAGAGAGAGAGAGGGCGCACCAGCCTAGCGTGTTACCACTGTAACACTTATTTAAATGAATAAAGACAAGTATTATACATACAAACGCATGACATAGACAGATATATCAAAGTATACAAGTGAGACTGCCACCAGATCTACACCGCTCAGCTTGTAACACTCTTCAGTGTCCAATATGGCTTGCACGTTTGGAGGGGCAACCCCTCTTATAAGTGATTTTCTTGATTCAACAAGTTCAATTTAACTCCGCTTTCTAAAAAATGTGGTTAATCACAGTTTATTCATGATTTAGCAAGGTGGGGGCAGGATTTTATATTTTCACAGGGCCTGGCAGCCTTGGGCAGCTTTATTTTCCCCTTTAAAATCATCATTTAAAAACTGCATTTTGTATTTACTAAGGTTATCTGATGAGCGGAATCATTTAAGTGTGACAAATATGTAAAAAATCAGGAAGGGGCAAATACTTTTTCATAGCACTGTATGGTAGGAGGTCCCAAGCGTTTACATACATTTTACGTTTTTTTACATGTTTTTTTCCCCGCCATGACCCATCATGGATTTAATTTTGCTTTCTGCTGATATTTTTCAGGAGAAGGGGCGATAAGTCTTGCATTAGCTCAAAACCCTGCACAGGAGGTTAGAATGAATGGACCAATGGCAGCAAGTAACGCAATGAGAATTGACCCAGGTTTTGCGGTTCAGGGCAGAGCAGGTATGTTACAGCAGCTAATTCAGAAATTCAAAGCCTTTTTGTTTACATTACTACTATAACTAAAAATATTTTTTGACTATTCTGTTACCATCCAGGCCTCATCAGGATGAATAACCCTGCTGCCGCAGGCACCATGATGTCCCAAGGTCCCCATGTTTCATCTTCTATGATGGCTGTAGGTGGCAATGCCGAACTCCAACCAAGGACTCCAAGACCTTCTTCACAGCAAGGTGTTGTAAAGAAACACTTTTCAGTCCGCTTAACCACTTCCCGCCCACATGACATCATATGATGTTGTGGACTTTCAGTAGAGATATCTGCATGATGCTTGCAGCTACAGGCACCATCCAGATATCCTTTTTTTTTTTTTTCAGCTAGGGATTCCCTGCAATGTAAAAGCCATCCTAGCGACTCAATCCGCTGGATTGCTTTTACAGGCAGCAGAAAGGGACGTCCCTCCCACCACCTTCCGGTGCCTCCCTGCACTCTTCCGTGCCTGAGGAAGCCTCAGAGCATGCCAAGGACCGAATAGTCCCTGCCCAATTCTATGACTCTGGAAGGCCGGAAGTGATGTCCTGATGCCACTTTCGGCTCTGGCAAATGTAAACACTGCCATTTTTTCCCCTAGAAAAAAAAATGTATCTCATGCTTCCCAGGGTAAAGGAGGTATCTGGGGTCATGCCATGCCTTATTTCTATAACAAGGGATGTTTACATTTCTTGTAATAGGAATAAAAGCAAAAACATTAAGGCCGGGTTCACACTGTCGCCGCATTCGGCACTCAGCAGGGGTCCGGTGCGTGCTGGTTCACCGTTTCAGGTTCGATTTCAAAAAGGCACACGTTTTTCCGGGAAACACCGCGCCAGACCCGCTGTGGAGATATGTGAACCAACTCCATAGAGAGCCAGTCGCATTCTCCTGCTATGTGAATCGAATGTGGAGAAACGGTGTCCTTTCGTGCTCACACACAGCAACAACCGCGTACGTAGGTTGCTCCTGCATCAGTAAACGGTGTTCGTGCCACAAAAGTGAGGTATCGCCACAAACGTTAGAGAGCAAAAATTCTAGTGCTGGAGACCTCCTCTGTAACTCTTAAAACGTTGCCTATTGACATTTTTAAGTACTGTAATTTTGTTCCATTCTGCGAGCGTGCTCAATTTTTAAGCATGAGTTGTTAGGTATCTATTTACTTGGCGCAACCACATCTTTTAGATTTAAAAATAAAGGGGGTTATATGTTGCTTTTTTTTGCATTAAGATTCATTTAAGGGTATTTTTTTTTTTTTTTTAAACTGTGTTTTGAAAAATCGATGTGCAAATACCATGTGACATAACAAATTGCAAAGATCACCATTTTATTCTATAGGGTCTCTTCTGAGTAATTTTCTAGCAAAAAAATACAGCTTTTTACATGTAGAAGAGAAATGTCAGATTTGGCCTGGGTTTGAACTGATTAAAGGGTACCTGTCATTTTGTAGCTTGTTGCAATTAAGGATGAGCTCAGGCGTGTTTGCAACCCGCACATGCAGAGAAGCAGGAAGTCGGCACTGCTGCACTAATCACAGGCAGTGAGACATTTTCCCGATTCGCGGCTGCAGAGATCGGGAAATGTCTCACTACCTGCGATTAGCGTAGCGCATTGGGCGGGCTCTGCACATGCGAGTGGCAAACACGCCTGAGCTCATCCTTAGTTGAAATAGAGTAGTGAATTGTTTCATATGGCTAACTGAAGGTTTTCTTGTTTTTTCCTTTTGTTGTGTTTTTTTATGGGTATTCTGTTTAAAACTAGAATCTAGGCTAATAAAGCATTGTCCAAATACAAGAACCATGCATGCTATCACTTCTCCTTTTATGTTTTTCTCCCAGATCTACAAAGTATTTCAGCAGGAAATAACTCCTGCACTTTGCCTCTGTGCAGGAGCTTTCTGAAATAAATACTGGTCACTTCTGCTCTCTTTGTGGGCAGGGTGACTGGTCTTGCATCTGCCCTCCTGTAGCTGTCTATAGGCAGCCTGTAAGGGGTGGGTGTTCTGGGTCTCTCCTACAGCTTACAGGCTATATACAGCCCAGTGATATCATTGCACAGGGATCTGATGCACAGAAAGTGTATTTTCTTATCCTTTGTGGCTGTTGAGAAATACATATAAATTAATGTTTTTCCCAGAGCTCAGCTTTCAAGAGAACCTGTCAGCATAAAAAAAACATTTAGTAGAAAAAAACATAGGTTTGCAGCTTGTTGGCTTAGATGTTTTACATTTAGAAAAAAAGGTAAACGTGTCAATACCTCATGAAGTGTTTCTCTCCTTAGATGCCATGGATCCCCTTGTGTCTGGTTTGACAGTTCAGCAACAGAGCCATCCGTCTGGTTCCCTGACTCCTCAGCTCCACCAAATGCAGGCAGTTGTAGGCAACCGACCAGCCAATCCAGCCAACTTTCAGCAGTTTCAGCAACAGGCTCGCCTGCCGCAGCATCAGCAAGTTTCTCAAGGCATTCGTCCTCCTTTTGCAACTCCTGCACAGGTCCCTGTTCCTCCAGGCTGGAATCAGCTTGCATCAGGAGCCTTGCAGCCTCCCCCGGCTCAGGCAAATATGGGGGCTGTTGTTCCCAATCAACAGTGGAAGAAATCTGCATTGGGTGCAGGAGGGCCATTACAGCAGCAACAGCAGCAATTTACACAGAGACCGTCTCTGTCAGCAGTGCAGACACCATCCCACCCTCCCCCTCCTTACCCATTTGGCAGCCAACAGGCATCCCAAGTTCACTCTAATTTCCCTTCTATGGCTAACTCAAATCAGTTCAGCACACCTCCAATGAAACCAATGCAGGGGGGACCTCAGAGGGTGATGACTCCAATGCAGCAACCCCATCTCTCCAAATCTCCGGCCTCATCTCCTTCTTCCTTCCAGCAGAGCTCACCTGCATCGTCCCCCACAGTGATCCAAACCCAGCAACAGGCCATGGGACCACGACAAGGACAAGGCAGTTCATTGCCTCAGGGTTTCCAACAACAGGCTGTCAGCTCTCCGGGGCGCAGTAGTGTGATACCACAGGGGAACACAGCAGGAAACTTTATGATGCAGCAGAATCAGGGTCCACAGGGTATTCATGCAGGTATGTCATACAAAGCTGACTGATTTAAACAGCGTGTTGACCTGATGACTGTAAATCTAGCCGTGGTAACTGTGTTTGAGTATTTAAATGGTTAGATATTAGTAAAAATGCTGAAAGGCTTAGGCTGGCTATAGACTGATGCATGTAAGGTAAGGTTCAATGAATGCTCATTAGCAAAATCTTTTTTTTCAAACACGCATAAGCCAACACAACTTAGAAACATTTAGATCCCTTTCACAGTGGGGCTCTTTTCAGGCATTTTAGCTCTAAAAATAACGCCTGTAAAGCACCTCTCAAGCCTCCCTGGTGTAAAGGCCTGAGTGCTTTCACACTGGGGCGGTGCGCTTGCAGGACGGGAAAAAAAAGTCCTGCAAGCAGCATCTTTGGGGTGGTGCGGGAGCGGTGTATACACTGCTCCCAGAATGCCCTGCCCCTTCCCCCTGTGGAAGCGCTTGCAAAGTGCTTCAGTACCGCCGTAACACGGGCGATATCAACCCTTTTTTTCGCATGCTTGCTGGGGTTAAAAACCCCCCCGTTAGCAGCAGAAAAGCACTGCTAAAAATAGTGGCCCTTTCCCGCTAACGCCCGTTCCCCCCAGTGTAAAAGGGGTCTTAAAAGCTGAACTCCAGAGATAATATCTTTTGCATACTTGGTGTGTCAGCTTGGTCCACTGCACACTGACCACAGGGGGTTGCTCTCTTGGCACAGCTGCCATTCATGTCCTTTGATTGGACGAGGATGGGCAGTGCTGTCACAATCTCCACCCCAAGAATATTGTCATTCTTGTTCATTCTGTTTTTTTTTTTTGAATTTTCTCAAATTCATCCCAATTATGGTGAATCTTGCTGTTTAAAGGGGAAGTTCTGCTTTATGCTCTCCTCCCCCCTATTTTTTTTAACTTTTTTTGGGGTGGAGCGATTCCACAGGAAGTTCTCCCACCCCCCTCCTGCCTGCAACCTTCTGAGACAAGTCATAGGTCCCAGAAGGCTGCGGGACCACTCGCAAAGCATAGCGTGGCTCATACATGCGCAGTGGGAAGCCAAAAGGAATCAGAGCTGGCTTCCCACAGTAAACATTCTGGCGCCGGGGACCTGAAGACCAGTGAACCCGTCCCAGTGAGGTTGGTGCTGGATCCCTGAACAGGTAAGTTTCCTTTTACTAAAAGTCAACAGCTACAGTATTTATAGCTGCTGACTTTTTTTTTTTTTTTATCAAATGGGGTGGAGAACCTTTTTAACCACCTCAATACAGGGCACTTTCACCCCCTTCCTGCCCAAGCCACTATTCAGCTTTCAGCGCTGTCACACTTTGAATGACAATTACGCGGTCATGCAACACTTTACCCAAATGAAATTTTAATAATTTTTTACCCACAAATAGAGCAATTTTTTTCTCTATAAACAATAGAACCCTAGTGAGTGATTCTTACTGTGGGGGGGGAGGAATGACTTGGGGAGGTGACTGATCTGTGTCCCTATGTACAAGGGACACACCATCGGTCTCCTCTCCCTGACAGGATGTGGATCTCTGTGTTTACACACAGTGATTCATGATCCTGCTCAGTTACTGGGCAATCGAGGGTTCCCGGCGGACATTGCAGCCGCCGGGCACATGCATCGGGTTCCCAGTGACACGGCGGGTGCGCGCGCCCTCTAGTGGCTCGGCAAGGCGAGGACATTGTTTGAATAGGCAGATCCCCCTTCTGTGCTGTTTACCCCCTACAGACATATGTGCAGGATCATTCATATGTATGTATGTGTGTGTGTGTGTGTGTTTATATATATATATATATATATATATATATAACTGCTATAGGGCAGTCAGCAAGTGGTTAAGCAAAGGGTATATTTCACCCACTAAAGGTTTATATACAAACTAGTTGTGTAAATTGCAAAGTACTAATCTAATTTTTACACAGAGCTTTTCCTTTACTCTCCCAGGAATTCCTAAGCGGATGCTGCCTGGCTTTTCAGCAGGGCAAGCAAATGCCAATTTTCTGCAGGGGCAGACCCCACCTAGCAATGCAGGGTCACCAACTAATGGTGGAACAGCTCAGCAGCAAGCTACCAACGCTGGACAGGGAGCAGGTAAGACCTATTGCCATCAACCACAGCAAGTTTCATGAAACTGATGATGGTCTTAATATCCAAACAGGTTATGCTATTGGAGATCTCCATGAATTGGCTATTTGGCAGAACACCAGCACCCTCTGATCAGCTTCTGCTGTGACTAATCACAGCAGAAGCAGCGCGCGCACCGAAACCCGGAAGTGCAGAATCGCATACTAAGTGCGTGATCCGTCACAGGAGATCTGTTCTGCCGCCGTTTAACTCCGGTCGGCAAGTGGCTAAAAGGAACATTTAGAAATGTTAATGGTACCTAAAGCAGTGCCGCAAAAATCTACATTTTGTCTGGAATTTCTCCTGAAAAATAGTAGCGTACTTCCTGGTATGTGAGCATGACTGAGCATAAAATGAAAAATGCAAACATTTGTTGCGTTTAATGCAATCTGATTTTCATAATGGTCAGTTGATCTGGAAATACAGGCAGAGGAAGTGAAATAGAATGATTTACATTTCCAGTAGGTGTTGAGCTTGGTTCTGCTCATTTTCACATGAGGCTCCTCCCCGTTGGTCGTTATTTGTGATAACTGACTTAAGAAATATGTGGAGGGGTGAGCCAAGCTCGAATTTTTATATAAAAAGTCAAGATTTGCATATAATTTGAGGATTAACTAATTATTTTCACATTCCGCTGACGTTAACCCCTGCTTTTACTTGTATTCATTGTGTGTTCACGTTTGGGAGTTTTTGTGGGGAAGTGTCTATAACGCTTATTTTTTGAGGAGTGACCAGAAGAAAAAATTATGTTTTGGCTAAGGAACACTTTTTTCCTATTTATAATAATGGACACCTACTGCATTCTGTTTATTGTGCATAAATTGTGATGAGTAACACTAATGATTTGCTTAACTTATAGGTGGCCAGGCTAATGGATCATCCCATGGTCAGCTTCAAGGGTCTCATAGTGGTGCCAACATGATGCAGACCAATCTGATTGGATTTAATAACAACCTGAATAACCAGCAAACCAGTGGCGGTGGTGTGAGTCAAGTTAGTATTGGTGGACTGCACGGTCAGGGCCAGCAAGGACCACAGTCCCAGATACTTGGCATGCATCAACAAATCATTAACTCCCAAGGACAAATGGTTAACCTTCAAGGACAGAATCCTCTGAATGCCCAAGGTCAACTGGTACTTTCAAGAGCACAGCTCATGTCGCAGGGACAGATGCTGGCAGGACCTCAAAATATGGGTCAGACACCCCAGAGGATGACGCCCCCGAAGCAAATGATGCCTTCTCACAGTCAGATGATGACAGCCCAGAATCAGGCTGTACTGGAGCAGATAATGCAGGGAAATAAACAAGGATTTAACAACCAAAACCAAGGGAGTGTCATGGTAGGAGCTAGTCAGATAATACGGGGACCAGCCTCTGGTCTTGCCAACAGCATGGTTCAGTTCTCAGGGCAGGCTATTTCCCAGCAGGGAACAGTGGGTGGTAACCCTTCACAGGGTGTCAACATACAGACTCAGGTCCTCCGACAAGCTGGACCAGGACAGCATCTTCAGCAGTCTCATGCAGAATCTTCTCAAGCTACTGGTGACTTAGGGAATATGTTGTCTGATTTACCCATGCAGCAAACGGGCAATATGGCTCAACAACATCCTCAACACTTGCAGAACATGCCTGGGAATAACGGACCTGGACAACACTTTCCTGGACACGGCCTAAATTTCAATTCTCCTTTTGGTCAAGGTGGCAATGGAAATCAGATGTCCTGTGGACAAAATTCAAACTTCCCTGTCAACAAAGATGTTACGTTGACCAGCCCTCTTCTGGTAAATCTTCTTCAGAGTGACATATCTGCTGGTCACTTTGGTGTAAACAGCAAACAGAACACGACTGCTGCCAAGCCAAAGAAGAAGAAGCCACCAAGGAAGAAAAAGAACCAACAGGGGGGGGAGGAACATATGAAGTAAGTGATTAATAGTACAAGCAGAAGAATATGTTGTGGTTGGTGTATTAATTAGCTGAGCTGAGCGTGCAGAAAAGAAAGCTGACCTGTTTTGCATGAGATTGATATTGCTAATAGTGGAGAACCATGGGACTTAGGCCATAGTTCATCAGGAACCGGATGAGATTTGAACCATGTATAGGCAGGCTGAATGTACCCAAGTCAATCGATCGATCAATTTGAGTACAACCAGCCTGTCGAATTTTCCATGTTATTGTTGCTAGTGATGTGCTCCTGGTGGGGATGGCTTCCCCCAACCCCCCCCTGCCGGGAGAACACAATGGCTCCGCAGAGCGGAAGGGATTCCCTCATCAACACATTTTGTTAGAAAATCGAGCGATTTTTCATTCTTGCAACCCATAGTTGCAGAAAAGAAAATTGCTCTGTCTATGACCGGCCTAAGAGTGGTGAGTATTGCTACATAGCAGCCTATCAGACATACATTTTCAGATTTCAATTGTCCTCGCAGGACAGATTGATACCAGGAAAACAGCGGACTTTCCTCATTGGGTTAGTTCAGATGGGTGCTGACATCCATTCTGCTTGCACACTAAGGGGTAGATTCAGGTAGAATTAGGCGGGCGTAGCGTATCTCAGATACACTACGCTGCCGTAAGTTTGAGCTGCAAGTCCTGTATTCACAAAGAACTTGCGCTGAAACTTACGGCGGCGCAGTGTAACTGGGTCGGCGTAAGCCCGCCTAATTCAAAATGGGCTGGTTGTGGGCGTGTTCTATGTAAAATACTAGTGACCCCACGTATTTGACGTTTTTAATGAACGGCAGATGCGCCGTCTGTGGACCTATCCAAGTGCGCATGTTCCAAATAATGTCGGCAAATCGTCATGCTTTCGACGTGAACGTAAATTATGGCCAGCCCCATTCACGGACGAGTTACGCAAACGACGTAAAATTTTCAAATTTTGACTCGGGAACGACGGCCATACTTAAAGGGGTGGTTCCCCCTAAAACACATTTCTAACAATAAATTCGTAAGACCCGTTACACTGCGGGTAGGCTGGCTTTTTTTTTTTAGTACATACCTCGATCTCGGCGTTTCGTCCCTTGTCAGTGGGCGTTCCTAGTTGATTGACGTTCCTCGGACGGGCGCATACGTGACATCACGACTTTCCGAAAGAAGCCGAACGTCGCTGCGCATGCGCCGTATAGAGCCGACTCTATACGGCGCCTGCGCAATGACGTTCGGCTTCTGTCGGAAAGTCGTGACGTCACGTATGCGCCCGTCCGAGGAACGTCAATCAACTAGGAACGCCCACCGCCAAGGGACGAGAAGGCGAGATCTCGGTATGTACGAAAAAAAAAAAAAAAAAAGCCAGCCTACCCGCAGTGTAACGGGTCTTACGAATCTATTGTTAGAAATTTGTTTTAGGGGGAACCACCGCTTTAACATTGACTGCACCATGTATTTGGTGGAATAACTTTACGCCTGAAAACCCCTTACGTAAACGGCGTATTTTTACTGCGACGGCCGGGCGTACGTTTGTGAATCTGCGTATCTAGCTGATTTACATATTCTAGGCGTAAATCAGCGTACACACCCCTAGCGGCCAGCGTAAATATGCAGTTAAGATACGACGGCGTAGGAGACTAACTCCGATCGTATCTTGGCAACATTTAAGCGTATCTCAGTTTGAGCATACGCTTAAAGTTGCGACGGCGGGGATTCGGACTTACGACGGCGTATCTACTGATACGCCCGTCGTAAATCTATATGAATCTACCCCTTAGCATTTGGATGTGTGCACCTAATCCTGCCCTCATGTCAAATATTGACATGCAGCTGTGTCCGTGAAAGCCACTGCATCTGCATTCTCCTGTGTGGATGCAGTCCAAAAACAAAGGACGCCTGTATGCAGGATGGGTCACTGTCACTTACAAAACATTTAACTGCGGCATTGGCAGAGTCACGCCTGATCCTTGCAAACGCGAATTGTTTTTTTGGTAGTGATTGAAGCAGGCTCTGACTAAGGATGAGCTCCGGCATGTTTGCACAGTCCATGCGCTTATCACAGGCAGGGAGACATTTCCCGATCTCTGCAGCCAAGCATCGGGACAATGTCTCCCTGCCTGTGATTAGCGCAGCGCGGTGCCGACTTCCTGGCAGGCTCTGCAAATGCAGTGTGCGAACACGTCGGAGCTCATCCTTGGCTCTGACAATCAAGTGCTCAACATGCCTCTCGGCAAATAGCTTGGGGTGTCTTTCCAAAATGGGATCATTTTTGGCAGGTTTTGTGCTATCTTGACATTTCATGGCCTCCAAAACTATGATAGATAGTGAGGAGTGAAATCTAAAATGTACGCCCTTAGAAAGCCTGAAAGCAGTGAGTGGTTTTTGTCACACTCCTTAGCAAAACATATATAAACCTAAAAAATAAATAAAAGATAATACCCATAAAAATAGTATAAATTCTCGTTAACCAATTTTAAAGCTACAAAGGGTACTACGATGTGTTTGTTCAGGTAATATGCATAAATCTGTAACCAATTTATTATTTATTTTTAGTGCTGCTGAACCTCGTATGGAAGACTCTGATCAATCTGGAATAGTTGGAGATCAATTAGGAGTCTTAGATGCTGGTCAGAAACTCTCAGAATTCCAAAACCGGCCACCAGGTGAGAACCAACAATATTACAACTGTAAATGTGTGCCTTTTACCCATTTTTAGATTATTTTTTTTTTAAATATCAGGTAATACTAAATGTTACTGCAATAATATAGTTTAGGAGAAGAGCTGCTGCAGACGTGCACAATGCTGGATCAGGCTCAGGTGAGTATGGGGAAAATGAATTAAACTAAGCAACCTCTTACCAACCATTTTTGGTGGACCCTGTTAAAGTGGCAGTTAAATCTTCTTTTTTATTTTTTTAACTCGCTGACAGGCAGGGTTCTTATAACAAAAGAGACTCCAGAGGTCCCTTCTATCATAAATCTCCCCCCTGCCTATCTGCAAGTAATTGAGTTTGAGCCAAACATGCGCAGCTCAGACCACATTTATGGCCCGCTGTATCTGCTGCTGAGATGTGACTCCCGTGCGCATACACAGGAGTGTTTTTTTTCGCCCTGGCACAGCCAGTCAAGAAGCTGAAGATCGCAAACCCTAAGGAAAGACTGGGCAAAGATAGGAGTGGCCAGTGACAAGGGAGAGCGTTGAGATCGCAGCGCTGGAGGGCTATTTGCAGGTACTAGTTTGCATACTAGTACATTATGACTTAAAGCTGCCAGGGGACTCATTTGTTAAAAAAACATCATAGACTTTACTGCCACTTTAACCGCCTCAATACAGGGCACTTTCACCCCCTTCCTGCCCAAGCCATTTTTCAGCTTTCAGCGCTGTCACACTTTGAATGCCAATTGCGCGGTCATGCAACATGTATCCAAATTTTTATATTTTTTTCCCCCCACAAATAGAGCTTTCTTTTAGTTGTATTTGATCACCTCTGCGGTTTTTATCTTATTTTATTTTTTTGCGCTATAAAAAGAAGAGCGACAATTATGGAAAAAAAAAAAAAATTCAATATTTTTTACTTTTTACTATAATAAATATCCCCCAAAATAAATATTATATATATATATATATATATATATATAAATATTTCCCTCAGTTTTGGCCGATACGTATTCTTCTACATATTTTTGGTTAAAATAAAACGCAATAAGCGTATATTGATTGGTTTGCGCAAAAGTTATAGCGGCTACAAAATAGGGGATAGATTTATAGCATTTTTATTATTTCTTTTTTACTAGTAATGGCGGCGATCAGTGATTTTTATTGTGACTGCGATATTGTGGCAGACATATCGGACACTTTTGACACTATTTTGGGACCATTGTCATTTATACAGCGATTAGTGTTATAAATATGCACTGATTACTGTGTAAATGTGACTGGCAGGGAAGGGGTTAACACTAGGGGGCGATCAAGGAGTTAAATGTGTACCCTAGGGAGTGACTCTAACTGTAGGGGGAGGGGACTGACTGGGGGAGGTGACCGATGGTTGTCCCTATGTACAAGGGACACGTTATCGGTCTCCTCTCCCTGACAGGACGTGGATCTGTGTGTTTACACACACAGATCCATGGTCCTGCTCAGTTACTGGGCAATCGCAGGTGCCCGGCGGACATCGCGTCCCCAGTGACTCGGCGGGTGCGCGCGCCATCTAGTGGCTCGGGAAGGTGAAGACATCATATGACGTTTACTCAGAATGAGAGGCTTATCATCCTGCTGTCATATGACGGCAGGCGGTAGGCTTGTGGTTAATGAGCTCTTCAAAAATGCTTGTTATTAAGAAATTGATATACAGAATTTGAAAATATCCTTCCAGTTCCCTTTTCTGTCCAAAAATAATCTTGGCCTGCCTATTGCTGCCATTCTGTTTGGCTGCCTAGAATAAAGAAAATACCCAGTATTTAAGGTATGGAGAAGCATGTGACCTGCTCTGTGACAGCACAGGGTCAATATCCAATATAATAGTCCTGCTCCCAGAAGCTGAATAGAACTGCGAGAAATGAAGGTGAATGTGCTGGTTGGGGGTTAAATTGAACCTGTTGCTCTGTCCTCCATGGGCACCGATTAGTGGGCAAAATGTTTATAGTCTGTGGGTGTCCAGCTTTAGTTACACCGAAATATTAAATTCAAACTCACTGTTGGTGTGGCCTTTTTTTTTTTTTTTTAAGGGGACCTGTCAGCAAAGAAATTTGGGAGTTACCATTGCTGACCTAATTTGAAGGTGCATGCTCCAGGGCAGTTCTGTTTATTTTTGCTTCACTAATACGTAATAACCTGTTTTCCTAGGTTTCATGCATTTGCTTGTTCTAGAAACACAATTATATTAATATAAATTATGTTTAAATTCTAATTTCAGGCTACCCAACACAAGGACTTGAGCAGAGACAGCTTCAGCAGATTCCTTCTCAGTTAATGCAGCTTGGACAGCAACAGGGTCAAAGCGGGCAGAATCAACAGCCTACCCCTTCTCAGCAGATGATGATGATGTTGATGATGCAGCAACAGCAACAGCAGCAGCATCAGCAGCAGCAGGAACAGAAAACAGTTCGGCTTCCTTTGCAACAGAACATCTTTAACCCCCGGGCTGCTATGAACACAGATGCTCAGAGAATGCCCATGCAGCAAGGAGGCAGCATGCAAGCTATGGTGAATTTGCAAAGTACTGGTTCCATACCACCTTCACCTGACAAGCAGAGAATGGCAATGCTATCTGGTGCATCATTTGGAGGCAGTGGTAGAAAAATGGGCTTTCCAGAGAGTGGGCAAAATCCAACAGGGTCACCTCTGGGAGATGGATCCTCAGCTGCTTCACTTGGTGACATTCCTGAGCTCCCCCCAGCTCCTGGATCTCAAAACAATATGGCCCAACATATGCTTATGCCTCAAAATCCAATGATGATGGCTGGATCTAAACCAGGGACTGCCTCCTCTCTTTCACAAGGCACAAGCCCTCAACAGCAGCACTCCAATACTATGGGTGGATCCCATGGGCACCATTACCAAAATGTCCAGACTCCATCTCAGTCTTCAAGGCCGAAGACACCCAACAGAGCAAGTCCGAGACCTTACTACCCTCAGACACCCAATAATCGCCCTCCTAGTACTGAGCCATCAGAAATTAGCCTTTCTCCAGAAAGACTCAATGCCTCCATTGCTGGTCTTTTTCCTCCTCAGATCAATATTCCATTACCTCCTCGGCCCACCCTCAATCGAGGTTTTGATCAGCAAGGGCTGAATCCAACTACTCTAAAAGCAATTGGACAAGCTCCTCTAGGGTTGACTGTGAACAACCAGTCTAATTTTGCTTCACACATGAATAAGATGGATAATGGAGCAGGAAAGCCGCCAACTGGTGGCGCTAGCAAACGAGCAAGTCCAAGCAATAGTAGGCGCTCAAGTCCCGCATCAAGTCGCAAAACAACACCAAGTCCTGGTAGGCAGAACTCTAAGACTCCTAAGATGGTACTTGGGGGGCAGACCCCTGGAATATTACATAATATGGAGATGCAGAGAAACATGTTGGCAGGCCAACCATCTGCACCACCACCTCAAACAGCATCCTTAATGGGACAATACTCAACACAATCTATACCAAGTGCAGCTGTTACCTCTGAGGAAATCAAAGAAAGTTCAAGCTTGATTCAAGAAAATGAGAACCAAACCATGCAGATGATCCACAGGGAGCACTCAGTAGCAGACCATAAAACAGATGTTCACCAAGAAATGAAAATGGTGTCCCCAGAGGAGCTAGCTAAGAAGGAAGCCCTATTCCTAGAAGCATCAAAACTTCAACGCCCCGAAGATCTGTCTGCCATTTCACCAGCCATGAGAGATGCCCCAACATCCCTAAGTCAACTACTGGACCACTCTGGTGCTCCCAATGTTAATATCAAGCCATCGGGTCCACTTCCTGAAACATCTATTATGTTGCCACCAACAGAAGACTCAAAAACAATGGATGTTACTTCTTTGCCAGGGGACACGCTAAAAGATACAGCTTGTGTGCCTAATACCCATCCTTATGCAGAGGCATCCAATGTCCAGTCAAGGACTGACACAGCGGAGAATAACACTAATGTGCCCTTGAACCTACCAGGTAACAGTTTGAAGAGGCCTGGTGGTCCCCCTGCTGCTTCCAGTTCGATGACACCAAATCAAATAACTGTTTTTGTAACATCAAATCCTATAACCCCTTCATCCAGCGTGTCAGCCTCGATGTCTTCTCAGATGCAGCCCACTTTGGTACCAACTGTAGTCACTATGGCCAATGTTGGAAACAAAGTGATCGTGTCTGAAGGACAGCCTCCTGTACAGTCTAGTACACGCCCACAATTTATCACTCCAGTCTTTTTTAATTCCTCTTCTATTATCCAAGTAATGAAAGGATCACAGCAAAATAACATGCCATCTCCCAACACTAACATAATGCCTCAGTCTGTTGCAGTTGTTGGACCTTTGCATATCCCTCAAAATGTTCAGTTCCCTGGACCATCAACATCTACTGTTCCTTCCAGTAGCACCAACAGTTTACCTACAACCCGACCAGCCCTCACAAGCCCGGTACAAATGACTGCCCAACGTGCACCATCTCAGTCTCCTTCCCCACTCCCACAACCATCAGCCAAAATGCAGTACGGCTCAGATGACCTTGGCACTCAACTTGGCTCTGCTTCTGATTTATCTTCACCTGTTAATATGAAGCCCACTTTGTCACCAACAGTTGGCAGCAATATGGACCCATCTGGCAGCAAGTTCCTACCCGCACCTTCCGTGGTTCAAGGCAAAGTTGCCAATCAAGACCATATGGAAAGCTCTGAAGCCAGCTGCTCTGGTGTGGGTGGACCAGGAAGGTCACCATCCCTGACCAGTACAGAGAGTAACAGCACTTCTACACTGTCCATGGAACCAATCGTCCATGCATCCAGCAGTCCCATTGACCTTCTGCCGTTTCCGTCTCCAAATCCACCAATGATGCTATTGGCTGAAAAAAGTAGCGCAGGCACATTAGCTGAGCAAATTAGCGCCACCTTCGATGACACTGTTCCAGAACAAATTTTAGAAACAGGTATGCTATCTATTTTATATATTAAAGTAAAAAAAATCATTCACATTTTGGTATGTTCTGTAATGTTAAAGAATATTTAAACCCCCAAAACAAAAAATGTACTTTATTGCAGATTACTGGTCAGGTGCGGTGGCTACATTGGTTTTCTTTTGTTTAATTTTTTTTTTAAATTATTATTTATGGTGATCTGTCAATAAAGTCCTGTTTTAGGGTGACAATGCCAACTCAACATACTGTATCTATGGAGAAGCGGTGTTGTCACCCTGGCAAAGAGCCACAAATCACTTTTGTTTGGAAAATGATCTGCTCAGTTACTTACATTGTAAGGAATTAAAGTGTATTTCCACATTTGCAGTCAAATTTGAAAAGTTGACACTATGGAGGAGATTTCTTAAATCTGGAGCAGCTGTGCATGGTAGCCAATCCGCTTCTAACTTCAGCTTGTTCAATTTAAAGGGGTTGTAAAAGTACAATTTTTTTTTTTTTTCCTAAATGGCTTCCTTTACCTTAGTGCAGTCCTCCTTTCACATACCTCATCATTTGATTTTGCTTTTAAATGTCCTTATTTCTTATGATAAATCCTTACTTCGGCCCCTTTAAGACTGGGGCGGGAGCCGCGGTGGCGGTACAACGGCGCTGAAAATAGTGGCGATATACCGCCGGGATTGCCGTGGGAATCAGCCGCTAGCGGTGCAGTATTAACCCCCGCTAGCGGCCGATAAAGGGTTAATACCGCCCGCAATGCGCCTCTATAGAGGCGCATTGCGGGCGGTATTGCCGCGGTTTCCCATTGTTTTCAATGGGAAGGAGCGGTATACATGCCGCTCCTCTCACCGCTCCAAAGATGATGCTGACAGGAGATTTTTTTTGTCTCCTGCCAGCGCATCGCCTTAGTGTGAAAGCCCTCTGGCTTTCACATTGAGTCTGCAGTGAAGGAGTTTTTCAAGCGGGATAGCAGCGCTATTTTTAGCGCTGTACCGCCTGAAAAACTCCTCAATGTGAAAGGGGTCTTACTGTTCTTCTGTATGTAACTCCACACAGTAATGCAAGGCTTTCTCCCTGGTGTGGAGTGTCGTGCTCGCCCCCTCCATTGGACTACAGGAGAGTCAGGAAGCCCACTAACACACAGCTCCTTTCTCTATCTGCAAAGTAGAGAGTGTCCTGACTCTCCTGTAGTCCAAGGGAGGGGGCGAGCACGACACTCCACACCAGGGAGAAAGCCTGGCATTACTGTATGTAGTTACAGACAGAAGAACAGGAAGTGAGGATTTCTCAGAAGAAGTAAGGACATTTAAAAGCAAAATGGAAGGATGAGGTAAGTGAAGAAGGACTGCACTAAGGTAAAGGAAGCTATTTAGGGGGGAAAAAATTCCTTTACAACCCCTTTAAGCTTTGACAATAAAACCTGTAAGCTGATTGGTTTGTATGCAGAGATGCACCAGATTTGTCACTCTCCAGTTTTAGAAATCAACCCCTAAATGTTATGTGTTCACTTTCACAAAAAGTACCTAAAATAATTATACATAGGATTCTATAGGCAGCTTCTATTGTGCTTTCGAAAACGAAATGTGTAATTATGGGACAGACTAAGCCCTGGTTCATATTGGAGTGATTTGACATGTCAAATCGCATTCCAAACAATCAGCGCTGCATCGATTCACAAAAATAGTATCTGTACTACTTTTGGCGACATCGACGTGCGATTTTCATTGACATTTGTGCAACAACCCACACAGGTGTCTCTGAAATCGCCCCCGAAGTCGGGATTGACATATGGGTATGAAATTGTGCGAGTTCAGCTGAACTCGCACAATTTCATTCCCGCTTTCAGTGTGAACCTGGGCTCAAGCTGGGTACACACGCGCCAAAAACGCAGGAACTGGTCGACTTTTGGCCTGTATGTACAGCTCCTCGTCTGGAACGAGCGAACTGGAAAACCAGCATCTGCTCAGCGCTCACAACGTGTTTTGGCAGGGGACAGTCCCCATGTCAGAACGCAATAGCTCAGCGAGGAGATTGCCGCACTAACATTGGATGTGTTATAACTGCGACCTGTATGTTAGTTTTTTTGTTCAGCCCGCTGGATTGAACAAAAAAAAATATATATATATATATATATATATATATTTATTGTGTACCCAGCATAAGGGAAAGTTGTCTTTTACTGCATTACCTTCAAGCATTGAGATCTTTTAACCCTTTGTCAGAACAGTGTGCACAACTAGTTTACAAATGATGATGAGACCCGCCAGCACAGTACGACAGGGTTAATTATGGTAAAGATAACTCCTCAGCTTAAAGGGGAAAACCAAGCAGGGTTTATAAATAAATAAAAATGTTAAGCAGTGATTTTAAAAATATATTTAGTTGTTATTATATTTAAATGGAACATGTAATGAATCTAAAGTAGATATTACCCAAATTTGGCTGCAAAAGTTGACAAACACTGTAAGTACATATTTTATTAGCTCATGTAGCGTGGTCATATAACATATATGATGAAGTTCGGCTTGAAGTAAACTTGCCACAAGCCTGAGCAATTCAAACTGAACACAAGAATACCCAGACAGATTGTTTCCTTACTGAAAGCTGCACATCAAAAAAAAAGGTTGTGATATAGGGAGCTGGAATTAATATCTAACGTTTCCGTACAAAAGTCGTTTTTGACCATTTTATGTCTTATGTTTATTGGTCAGTGATCTCCCATCATGTAAAGAGCCAATAGAAAAGATCAGGAGGCGGGTCCAAGCCTGTGTTTTTTTTTTTTTTTAATATTCTAATATGTCAGCTGTTTACTTTTCAATATCTAAAGGTCATTGCAAATTAGTTTATGTAAAGTAAAGCAGTAGAAAACTCTGCTAACAAAACTTGATTACCGTATATACTCGAGTATAAGCCGACCCGAATATAAGCCGAGGCACCTAATTTTACCACAAAAAACTGTGAAAAAGTATTGACTATAAGTATAAGCCTAGGGTGTCCATGTGCATGCCTCACTGTGTCCATGACTAGACTGACATTTAACATGGGAGTCTATGGAAGGGGTGCCCGGCTTTGGAAAATCGATGCTCCCCAGCCGTAGGTCCCCCAGACAACAAACTTTGCCCACTTGTAGAGGAGAAATGGGGCTACATGTGTGCCAAGATTGGGGTCCAGGGGACCTACGACCGGCCGGTACTGGGCCCTCAAAGTCACTGGAGAAATGACCGTTTTAACATGGGAGTCTGAGGAAGGGGTGCCCGGCTTTGAAAAAATCGGTGCTCCCCAGCCATAGGTCCCCCGGATAACAAACTTTGCACACTTGTAGAGGAAGAGTGGGGCTACGTGTGTGCCTGTACCGGGTCCAGAAAGTCCAGGAGATCGGGCGCAAAAGGTGACTCGAGTATAAGCCGAGGGGGGCAGTGCTGTGCTAGTTTGCATTGTCAATCGGCGCCCTCCAGTGGCGCACTGTCTTCGCACCAGGCACTTTTATTTTCACCCGGTCTTTCTTCCTTGTTCTCGCTGTCCAGACGTTTGATTGGCCAGGCTACAACTGTCATTCCTACGCATGCACGTGGAAGTCAGTCGCGGCACAGCACTCTCTGCATTGACGGCACACTGAGGGGTGCCCTGAATGCAGAGTGCACAGCGATGTGCAAAATGTGTAGTTCTCCATTGTCCATTGAATACAGTCCGGTAATGCTGCATTCTTCAGGATGGTTGGACACTGGCAAACACGTTTGTAAGCCAGCCCCAGTATAACCCCTTCTTTACCCAGCATGTTTTTTCTGCTAGTTTCCAGAAGGACAAATGTTGTTTCTTTGCTCTGCAAAGAAAAGTCTAACCTCATTTGCTTGCCATTTTGCTCTTGCAATCAAGTTGACCTCTTGATTTGAGCCGCTTCAGCTGGTCTCTATATGCAAATATTCGGGTCTGCGTTTCCTCGGCAATAGCTTTGGAGGCAATACCCACACCTTGCTGGACTGGGTGATTGCAGAGCTAACCTGGAATGCAACCTTCAGGCACTTGGTTCTGCATTGTGACACTTTGCATACCTGACTGTAATGGTTAAGTTAGCCACAGATCGCTTTCTGGGTCCAGAGCCATGGCACAGACTCGGGTATGACCCTTTTTCCAAAGATTTGCACCGTGAGTAGGCCTCTGGACACTACAAGCCTTCTCTGACTTGTGACCTTTGGACAGTGGGCTCTGCATTGTGGCACTTTCCAAACCTTTGTGATTTGTGGTAGCCGTGGAGTGCTTTATGGCTCCAGAGACATGGCACAGCCTCTGGTGTGACGTGTCTTCGACGACTCACTCGGCCAGTAAGGCTGATCAGGCTGAAACGCCAAGAGCTACCTCACTGTTTGTGCCACTAGGTACATTTTTAAATACCCCCTACTGCTGGTTTTACCATGGTAAGGGATCAAGTGCTTGCCATTCAGCTTTTCAGCCTGAGGGAGGCACTATGCCGCTACTATTCCTGCTCCAGAAACACCACTTGGGCCTCCAGTCTCTGGACTCCACTGTCGCCTACATTGAGTTGGTCACCTCAGGCCACATGAAGCCCTCATTGGCAGCAGCTGCCTGTATATGGGAGGCCTTGTCTAACTTTGGGCCTAGTTACTTTATGTGGCACAACATATCTTCCTGAAGACAAAGGACAGTTGTGCTGTCATGGGTGACATTAACCCACACTCCCCTAGTGGTTCTGAGGGGCATTTTCCCATGATCTCCAAATGGGACCGACACTAGTAATCTGAAACCCCTATTATATCGTTGCCATCTGTCAGATGGTGCCCTGGCTTTTCCCCATGCCCACTGGTATTTAACTGTTTTTACATGGTTACTGGAGCATTCTGCTGACACAGGCTCTAAGTGTGCTCCGACAACATCCCCTGCAGAGCCTGTCCCTGACACTCTTGAGCTCATAAAATATTTTGGTCCTGCAGTTCCTGTCATTGTCTCCGATTCAAAGTCCCAACAGTCTACATTGGGAGAGACTGTTTTTAGGTCACTGTAGTCTCTTGATATTCAGTGGGTTGTTTCAAACCTTAGTGAAGCAGTGCATATCCCTTTGCATCTGGAGGATCAGTCTGCTGTTCCAGACATTTGTTATATCAAAGTAAATGTGTGCTTTAAATTGCCTCCAGCATTGCTCCTGTTTGTGCTTGCTGGAGGCTGACATTTTGCCAAAGCCCAGAGCCCCTGAACAGCAGTAAATCATAAAGTGGAACTAAACGCTTTGATTTAAAGTGGTAGTAAACTGCACATTTTTTTAACTCTGCAAGACAGTTGCATAATGTGTGCATTGCATACTAGCACATTATGAAATACTTACCTTAGACCAAAGCCCTCCAGTGACGAGCTGACAGGGCTTCCATCTAACCTGGTCGTATTTCCGTGGTCGCGTCCTCCAGGCATCTTATTGGGTGCGGCACGATGATGTCACTCCTGGGAAGGTCGTGGACCGCGGCACAAAGCTCTGAAGGGACGGCACAGGTATGCTTTCCCTTCAGACCGAATGCGTCGGTAACATCACCGGCTGCATGCAGTGTGAATGTCTCCTAAACTGTTCAGGTTTAGGAGATATTTACTGTACCTTCAGTTGAGCATTATTATACAGGATTTATATAGCGCCAACGATCGCAGCATTCTTTGAAATTTACGGCAACCCCCGCTGCCTTCTTGGACACACAGGTCCCAGAAGACAGCGAGACCATTCAGAAAGCGCAGCGTGATGCCTCATGCATGTGCAGTAGGAAACAGACTGTGAAGTTACAAGGCTTCACTTCCTGTTTCCCTTGGTGAAGATGCCTGTACCTGCACCTAGGGGTGCAACGGATCAAAAAACTCACCGATCGGATCGATCCTCGGATCAGGAGTCACGGATCGGATCATTTTCGGCTCAGCAAAAAAAAAAAAATTATTTATGAAAAAAAGTCGAATTCAAGTCTGGGCTCTAGCTGGGCCAATGGCGGGCCACTTGCGTAAAAGATAATATTCCGCTAAATTGATATAATCTAGATTTTCAATAAACCAGAACAAAAACCTGAGTGAACATGTGTAGACGCATTTTGAAGCAACATACTATTGCAAAGCAAAACCCTCTTTGTCATTTTTGTAGTCAGTGTGAAATTGCAGTTTATATTTCAGACACTAGGGGGAGTTGCTGAATTTTGACAGATGGTAAAGCAGACATGCATAGCTATAGGGAGTTAATAGCTTTGAGCTGTTATTTGTTATTGCCGATCTGTGATTGGTTGGGGTGGAGCAAGATGGCCGCCGCTCCGGAGCTAGGCCGAAGCCGGGGACTTTCCTACGGCCGATGCCCCGGAGCGCTCCGCGGATCGCATGGTGTGTCGATCCGAACGGGGTGACCCGTTCGGATCACGGATCGGTGACGATCCGTTGCACCCCTACCTGCACCCAAAGCCGATTAACAAATCAGTTAGGGGCGCCAACATTGTGGAATACCTGGACAGGTAAGTGTCCTTATTATATTAAATGTCAGCCGCTACAGTATTTGTTTTTACAGGCTGGAACTTCTCTTTAACCGTTTCAAAAAAGTTTGCCCGGAATGCTGTTGCATTTGCTTGTGTCCTTAGCCAAACTGTCGAACCATCAAATGGTTGGTGTCATAACTGATCACGTGTAGCACCATGGCAGTTGCAGATCAAACAGAAGCAGCTTCCTTTGGGCTGTAAATGATAGGAGGGTTTAATTTTGCTTTAAAGCGGTAGTTCACCCCCCCCCCCCCCCCCCCCGACACATTTTACCATCGAGACAGGCATTGTAGCGCGAGCTACAGTATGCCTGTCCCGATTTTTTTAACCCCGTACTCACCTTGTAGTCGTCCATCGTAGATTCCGGCTCCCGCGGGGAATGGGCGTGCCTATGGAGAGGGAGGATGATTGACGGCCGGCCCTGGCACGTCACTCTCCCCGAAGACAGCCGGAGTAGGTCTCGGCTCTTCACGGCGCCTGCGCACAGGCTATGCGCACGCGTCGTGAAGACCGAGCCTATTTCGGCTATTTCCGGAGAAGCGTGACGCGCCAGAGCCGGCCGTCAATCATCCTCCGTCTCGATAGGCACGCCCATTCCCCGGAATCTTCGATGGACGACTACAAGGTGAGTACGGCGGTAAAAAATTTGTGACAGGCATACTGTAGCTCGCGCTACAATGCCTGATTTTAAGGTAAAATAAAAAAAAAAAAAATGTTCCCGTCGATAGGGTGAACCCCCGCTTTAAGTTTCAGTAAATCGGCCTCTACAAACTTGTCACTGCCTAAAAATGGAGAGCAACTGAGCATGTGCAGAGCAGGGTGAGACAGATTACTGGATTTTAAACAGTCTAGGCACTTATTTTTAATGTTTTACATAGCTATGCCTGCAAAAGGGTTCAGCATGAAGTGATCTAGCGGGACTTTATTTTCTGACTAAAGTTCCACTCTAAAAAGTCACAGCTACATGTGTAGATTTTTATATTATAATAATATTTATCCTCGCTGTTCTGTGAGCCTGGTCTTGAAATGAGACATTCAGATGGTCCCTATGGACTAACATGTTTCTGGCATGAACCTTCAGTCGCTTATGTATAATGGAGTGCCCCCAACCCTGGGAGGACGCCTTTTGTAGGGTTGTCTTCATTCTGGGAATTGAGTTTGATTCCCCTGAGCAGTTGGTCCCAGTTTCTTCAAGGAATGCTATTGTGAGTAGGTCCCTTGACTTGGACTATGTTGGATATCCCTTTAATGCTGTAAGACCTGGCTCTATGCTGGAGGGCCGCAACCGCACAGTCTCCCAAAAGACACTGTATTGCCTTTTACTATTGCTCTTTAACCTATAGTCCCCATTCTGGGGAACCCATTCCTGCATGATGGGAAGAAACCGGCATTGTAAGAACCTGTGTTCCCATAGACTCTCCGCAGAAAGCCATTGTTGAAATCCTGCTGCACGTTCTCCCTGTTGGGAATATCCCCAGAATACTTCTCTTATTCAGGCTATCTGACCTTGGGGTTGGTACCCTTGGCGATATCTCCAGTTCCTAAGGTCTATTGGTTATCTCTTTGGGATATGTTCCTGAAAGTTCTTTCCATCTTCAATATTTCCTACCGGGATTGGGTGTCTTGTCAGGCAGCCTTATTCCTTCAGGGAACCTTCCTTTCCTAGTTACAGGGGCCGTAGATATAAAGCTTAGGCCTTTTCTCTTTCGTTCATAGACGGACACAGCCTTCATTGACCTTAGGGTTATGCTTCTTCCTACCAGGAGATTTAGGCAGAATTCTACAGCACTTAAGGTGTTAAAAACTTTCCTTCATGCTGCTCCTCCCAGGGGGCGTGGCTCCCCCAGGCATAACCCACACCCTGCTTTAGCAGCCTCAGTTTGTTTTCTGCCTAACGACAGGAGGTCAAGGCCATCTCTGGAGTTCCTGGACTCTGGAGTTTTTTTCTGGCGATTTTTCTCGCTTTTTTTTATTATTTTGTTCCTGCATTTTTGAATCCTGCGATTCTTCTATCAACAGCCGACTGGGTGACAGGCTGGGTCCTCGACTCTTGTAGTCCCCCCATGTTCGGCCTTCGAGCGTGTGCCGGCCCTCAGCTCAGCTTTGGGACGTCCACGACAGGCCCCATTGCTCCAGGGGCGGCCGGGGAACTTTGGTTCTAGGGCACACATATGACCGGTCTCTATGGCTTTGTCACAGTGTGTCTGGCCGACAGCCATGCCGTTTACGGACGTTGGTTCTGTCTGGAATACCTCCAGCCGGGTAGTCGCAGGACAGGTAAGTAGTGGCCCCTTACTCAGGTAAGTGGTCTGGCTGGTGGTTTCCCTGGGGAGGTCGACTGAGGGTCCGCCCTGCTTTCCTCTCTCCCCTTCCTCTCCCTCCTTCCCCTGACTGGGTAGTGGCTGTGAAGGGGGGCCTCCTGGGTTTCTTTGTTACCACCGGGGCCCGTGTGTTGTTAGGGGGACTGTGTTGTTACTCTGGGGGGTGCTGCTGTGTGCTGCTGTGTTCTATGAGGTAATTTTTACCTCAGACAGCGGCCGTCTTGGAAATCTCCTTGGTAACGCTGTGATTCTTTTCTGAGGTAACAGACAAAGCAGTCAGTGCTGCTGTGTTCTTTTTTTTACACATTTTCCTTTTATTTTTCTTTTTTCTTTTATAACAAGGTCACATGAGATTATCATTCAATCAAATACAACCATACATTACATTAGTCTAGACATAATATCTCTTCAGAAGGTAAACAAACACAAGTCCAAAAACATAATTATAACCACTTAATTTTCCACCCTACTCTTAAATACCTTCATTATCAATTTGCCCTACTTTGTCTGCTCCTCTAGATCAAAGTGTATGTACTTCAAACATCTCCTCCCATCTGTTTCCCCGTTATCAGTATGCCCTTATATATCTAACCCCTTAGGTGGGGATCTCCCAAGCTACACAGCACCATCACAAACCAAGCAACAAAAACATAAACAAACAAACACAACAACAACAAAAAAAAAAAAAAAAAAAAAAAAAAAAAAAAAGACCCAAATTCCTCTCTCTCTCCTTCCCCCTCCACCCGACTCATATATCCTCTCCCGCGTCCAGTCTTCCCCATCTTCGACTAACTTCTAATCAGTTGGGCTCTCTCGCCTCTCGTCCCTCTTCTGATAGTCTCCTCCCCTCTTCTGTATATATAAACTTATTCCAACTTGCCCATGTTTCTACGTACTGTTCCCTTCTGTTCCTAGACGAAAGCATCAAGTCCTCCATAGCTCCAGTTTCCCTGACCCTATTAAGCCATCTCGCTACGGAGGGAGGTCTGCTATCTCTCCACTGGAGACTTATTCCCATTTTTGCTGTATTTATCAGATGTCGGAGAACCGACTTTTGATACTCCCCCACTGGAATCTGTGAGCTATGGAGGAGGAAGAAGGCTGGGTCATCTGGAATCTGAAATTCCGTAAATTTTTGTCCTATTCTACGCACCTCCTTCCAGTAATCCTTCACCTTTACGCAGTCCCAAAATATATGTCGCAGGGTCCCCTGCTCCAGCCCACATCTCCAGCAGTTCTCTGAATTCTCGTTGGAAAGTTTATGCAACTTTACTGGAGTGTAGTACCACTGCGACAGTAATTTGTAATTGCATTCCTGGATACGTGTTGATACAGATGAATATAATGCCAGAAATACTATTTGTTTCCGTTGGGCCTGTGAGAAGGTTATCTCCAGATCTCTTTCCCATTTAATGATTCCTGGAAGGACAAAATCCTCCCGGGGAGCATTCAATATTTTATACATTTTAGATCCCACACGCTGTATTGGTTCTTCCTCATCACAATATTTCTCGAATTTTGTCAGTGGCCGCTGGAAATTGGAAGGGTGTCCCAAAGTACTTAGAAAATGTCTAGTTTGGAGCGCCTGCCAAAAACTTAACTCATACTCTCCCCCTACCCTCATCAGGTCGACCATTGATGGCCACCTATCTGTTTTCAAAAAATGTGATACCTGGACTTTACCCCTCCCTTTCAATTTGTTATATATTGCTCCGGACAGCCCCGGTATAAATCCTGGATTCCCCAGTACCGGGCATAGGGGTGAGTATGTAGATGAAAATTTAGAGTTTTTGCATATTTTAGCAACGACGGACAAGGTCGCTCCTATCAAGGGGTGTTGCTTCAACTTACTTGGTAGTAATTTATAGCACCAGGGTGCCCTACCTAGTGCCACTGGGGAGATCTGCTGTTCTACCTCAACCCACCTTTTATATTGTCTATTTCTACACCAATCTACCAACCTCGTCAGGTGGGCTGCTTGATAATATTTAGCTATATCCGGGATTGCCATCCCTCCCCAGCTCTTTGGAAGTTTCAACACCTCTTTTTTTATCCTTGGCCTTTTCCCGTTCCAAACAAAACTCATTAAAGTCGTGTCTATTTGCCGGAGAAAGGTCATGGGTATTTTAATCGGTAGGGTCTGAAACAAATACGTTATTTTAGGCAGTATACTCATTTTCACTATATTGTTTCTGCCAAACCATGAGTGTATTCCCATCTTCCATTTCTCCATAAGCTTTCTGACAGAGTTAAGGAGGGGTGGAAAGTTTATTTTAAACGTTTCTTTTATGTTTGCCGGAATTAGGGTACCTAAAAATTTTAGCGCCGTCTTCCATTTAAATCTGAAGTTTTGTTGTATTGTAATCCGTATCTGTGATGGTACTGCTACAGTTAATGCTTCAGATTTAGTCTGATTTACTTTTAAATTAGATAGTTCTCCAAATCTTACAATTTCTTGAACCAAAATAGGTAGAGAAACATGTGGTTTTGAAATGGCAAACAGCAGGTCGTCCGCAAACGCTATTACCTTATGACTCCCCTCCCCTATCTGAATGCCCTGAATGTCTGGATTTTGCCGGATTCTGTTTAAAAGGGGTTCCAAGGACAGGACAAAGAGCAATGGTGACAGGGGGCATCCCTGCCGTGTTCCATTTGAAGTTGTAAATATTTTAGAGTATATCCCATTTACCCTCACCGCGGCACGTGGGTCAGTATACACGCTTCTAATCCATCCCAGCATATTTTCTCCTAGGCCCACGTGACGCAGCACCGAGAACAGGAACCTCCAACTAACTCTATCAAAAGCCTTTTCGGCATCAGTATTTAGGAACACGGCAGGGATGCCCCCCCCAGATGCCCCCTGGATCAGATTCAGAGCCCTTATCGTACCATCTCTTGCCTCTCTCATAGGAATAAATCCTACCTGATCCCTATCTATCAGATCCGGAAGCCACACCTGCAACCTACTGGCTAATATCTTTGTGAACAATTTCAGGTCAGAGTTTAACAACGAGATTGGTCTGTAACTGCCGCACTCCGCCGGATCCTTCCCCTCCTTAGGGATCACTGTAATATGAGCTAGTAAGGCCTCCGGCGGGAATGCGGCAGAACGGCCCATCTCGTTGAAAACTTTTGTCATTTGCTCACTCAGATATGGTAAAAACTCCTTGTAGTATCTAATCGTATAACCATCAGGTCCCGGGGCTTTCCCTTCTTTCATAGTTTTTAGTGTTGACTCTAGTTCCTCTATTGAGATGGGGATATCTAGGCTGGCCTGGGCAATAGGGGGCAATCTAACTAAATCCGCTGTTGAAAGATACTCATCTATCTCTGTTTGGGGCACCGATGTCTGAGCCAGATTGTACAAGTTGGAATAGTATCTACCAAATTCCTCCACTATCTCCTTAGGTTTCCGCTTTAAGTGCCCCTCCTGCCCCTTAATTTGTGGGATATACGTTGCTTGATTCTTTTCTTTCAGCTTCCCCGCTAACAGTTTGCTACACTTGTCCCCGAATTCGTAGTTTATTTTTTTGCCCCTTTGTATAATTGCCTTTGCCTTATATCGTAGCAGTTCTGTAATCTGCCTCCGCAGATGGCTCAGTTCTCTACCTATTTGAGGGGTCAATGTCTTTTTATGCTGGAGTTCTAGTGTTTGAATCTCTGTTAATAAATTCTTTACTTGTTGGTCACGTTTCTTTTTTATTTTCGCTCCATGTTTCATCAGTGTCCCTCTAATTACTGCCTTGTGGGCTTGCCAGACCATCCCAGGGTTACTCCCAGGGGTATCATTCAGTTGGAAGTAATCTGTAATATCCCGGGCAACTTCCTCTCTCACTTCTTCATTCTGTAGGAGGCTCTCATTAAGACGCCACCTTCTTTCCTGGGCCAACTCCGTCCCTGCCAACGAGATACATAAACTCACCGGCGCGTGGTCAGACCACGTTATATTCCCTATGGAGACCTCTGTTACAGATGAAACCAGATACTGGGGTACCATAAACAGGTCAATCCTAGAGTATACCTGATGTGGGTTGGAGTAGAAAGTGTAGTCCTTCTCCTCTCCGTGTAACGTTCTCCATACGTCCACCAGCTGGGCCTCATAAAGTCTACCCAGCACCCCCCTTCTGATTCCATCTGCAACAGACGAGGTCCCCCGGGAGCAATCCATTTTTGGATTTAGTGGGATATTAAAATCGCCCCCCAATATTAATTTACCTTCTGAGACTGCCATCAGGGCCCTCAGAATTTTCCTCAGAGATGCATCTTGTTGTACATTTGGTAGATACACTGTAGCTAGAGTCACCTTGATCCCTCTTATTGTCCCCTTTAGGAAGAGATATCTCCCTTTTGGATCCTGATATATATTTTCTAGGATCCATGGGATCCTATTTGATATCAGGATGGAAACCCCTTTAGATTTTGCTTCTTGGTTTTCCGCATGATACACATATGGGTAATACTTATTTTGTAATATAGGGAGCCCACCTGATCTAAAGTGCGTCTCCTGTATATACCCGATATCTGTTCCCATGGACCTCATATCCCTCATTAGCATCCTGCGTTTCTCAGGGGTATTAAGTCCCCTGACATTTAAAGATGTAATTTGTATTCCCTCCATCTGAACACCAAGAGGACAACCAAAAAAAGAGAGGAAAAAAAAAAAAAAAAAAAAATGCGCTAGTGATGCAGGGTAGGTGAAGAACCGAGAGAGAGGAATGGCCAAAAAAAAAAAAAAAAAAAAAAAAAAACAAAAAACAAGACACCTTATATTTTAGGTTAGATCCCACACCTACTACCCTCCCTCCCACCTCCCTCCCCTTCCCTTATGTCTCACCTGGAGAAAGAACCCACTTATGACCCCCAACCCCTATTGGTCAGTGGATATTTCCTATTCCGGGGATTGGACCAATTCGGCAGAGTACTATATCTATTTGTCTAATTATTCCCACTTAAGAGTAGTTTAGATATACAAAGCAAAAAAAAAAAAAAAAAAAAGAGAAAAAAACAAAAAAAATCAAGTCCCAAGAGTACTATATACAAACCCACAAAACTTTGTACTCCCAGCTACTCCGCCCCCCGCCCCTCCATTTTACTGATACCCTATAGATTCGTCCCATTTTCCTACCAGCCTCAATTCCCTCCCTCCTTTCCCGAGCCCCCATCTTAAACCTTCCGCCCCCCCCCACCCCCCCTAGTCAACTCTCCCCACCCCCCTAACCTCCCAATATTCCACTTCTCACCTCCTCTTCCCCCTCATCCCCTGCCCCCCCCCCCCAGATCTACTGGGGGGGAGGGGGCAGGGGGAAGGGGGGAACACGCCCCTCGAGAGCGAGGGAGGACCTCAAGCATCTCACCCTCTCGCCCGCCCCCCTCCATCTACCGACCATTATATGAAGCACTATACTGTGCTCCCAAACTATTTCAGGGGGTTTAGGTGGCGGCTCCCCCACCTCTCCCCATCTCTCCTCTCCTCCTTCCCAGTGTTTACACACCCACATCGTGATTTACATAAATGTTACTTGTGTTATCTGTGTTTGACCTCAAGGGTCTACTGTGTTGTATTCTCGTCTCCTCGTTCGAGGGGACCAGGATAATTATTGTGCATATATAATACAATTTCAAGAACCAAAAAAAAAAAAAAAAAAAAGGCAAACAGAGTGTCGCGTAAACTCCTGTGCTAACACGCTCGTGATATTTCTTTCATATCACTCTTAAGGTTGTATATCCTCTAGGGACAACATCTCCCATCTTTAAGGTCTCCCAAAAAAAAAAAAAAATACCTTAAGGGGAGACTTATTGATAAATGAAAATTCAAACTCCTCAAGCTCCTCAAGCTCCTAATATGGCCTGAGCTCTCCGGTAAACACATCTAAATAAAGTGAGACATTATAACATAGCGTTAATCCGCAATAAAAAATAAATAAAAACAGTGTTTCCTATGTGATAGTGTTGGGGTTCCCTCTGGTTCCCCTTCCACAGGAGGCGCGGAGGGGGGGGGGAGCCACCCGCATTAGCTTAGAACCAGCCCCGGAGTCCATCGGTCTCTCCCATGAGCCCCTCATGGTGTCCCTACCTCCGTCCACAGACATCCACAAACCAGTTGAACTACTGGAGGCCATGTGGGGGGTCTCCAAGGAGGTACATACCCCCAGGCTAGAGGCTAACATAAACATACAAACAAAAAGGAAAAAAAAGGGAGGTGCCTTAGAAAAAAAAAGGGGAGGGGGGAGGGGGGGGGACGGTACGCAGGTGGCCGGTGGCCGGTGGTCTAGTGGAAGTGGAGAAAATCCACCCCTCTCTCTATGGCTCAGGTACCCCCTAATTACCGTGAGGAAAGCTTTGAGCTTATGACCCGTCAACAAAAACGTAAAAAAAAAAAAAAGGGGGTTGAACCCCAAAAGACAGAGAAAAAATGCAACAAAGTTTTAGCCCATCATTCCCCTGACTTTGGTCCATAAAAATAAAAAAAAAACCACAAAAAAAAAAAAATAATAATAGCCCATCTTTCCTCTAATAGTCACTGGTCCTATCGCGTTATAGGGACTTTATATCCTATGAATATCCTATGTAGGCACGGCTCTTCCCTGGTCTCTTTCTATTCTCTCTGGTTTCTTAGGCCCAGTGAAGTTTGTTGTATTGTAGGCTCGGTTTGGTAGATGTTGTAGCCAGTTTGGAACCTCCATCTCCTCCATCTCCATAAACCTAAACAACTCAGGTAAATCTATAGGCTGTTGTAGATGAAATGACTGTGTGTTCTTCTTGATAATGACCGCTATGGGGTACCCCCAACGGTAAGTTCCACCTGCTTGTTTAACCCTATCTAAAACCAAGCGCAGCATTGCTCTCCTTTGTAAGGTAGCACGGGAGAGATCTGGCAGTATTTGTATCTTAGACCCTTCATACATCACACCTCCTGCATCCCAAGCTTTCCGGCTCACAAGTTCTTTATGTGAAAAGTTCAAGAAGCAACCAATCACGTCTCTTGGCTTATTGGGGTTCAGTGAGGGGGGGCCCAGTGCTCTATGGAGACGCTCAAATTCCAAGGGTTGAGAGAGGCCCTGGCCCACCAATTGTTGACAAATTGCTATTATGCACTGCTGCAGCGCCTCAGACCCCACTGTCTCGGGGACCCCCCTGAACCTCAAATTTTTGCGTCTACTTCTGTCCTCCATCTCTTCTATCTTTAACTGGAGTAGATCAACTTGGAGGGAATGTGTATTCTGTATTTGTTCTAGTTTAGCTACTCGCTTTTCCAACATTCCCCCCTCGGTAACAACATGTGTTAACTTATCTGTCAGATGTTGTATCTCCCCGTGCACCGACTCCATCTCTCTCCGGTGGGACTCCTCCATTCGTGTCACCAGCGCCTCCATCTCTGCGCGTGTAGGGAGAGCCAGTATGTCAGCTCGCGTTGGTAAGGTCTGCAACACCTCTTTCAGAGACCTCAGCTCTCCCTCTTGCAGTCCCTGTAGTGCCTCCATCTCAGGCTGTCTCCTCTCTCTCTCTCCACCTTTTGCTCCTTTTGCTCCGCTGTCCGTGTCACCGCCGACCTGGGAGGGCTCACTTTGGTCTGCTATCTCTCTGTGGGTGAACAAGGACGCCGGCGGGACGCACGCTTCCTTACACCCACGTGACTCAGCTGAGCGTATCCGATTCACCGCCGCCCGTGTCTGGGGGAAGAACTGCTGGATGTCAGCCTGCCCGCGCACTCTGGAGGGTCTGGAGGTTCTCTCCTCCTGCTTCATCCCCAGTCCACCTCTTAGGCTACGATCCTGGAGCCACCTCGTCACTACTCCCTCCAGCCAGGCGGGTAAGATACACTTTTTCCGGCCATAGGGAATCACTCAAGTGCTCATTGAAATCCGGAGGTAAGCGGGGGCTTAGAGGAGCTCTGGAGTCAACTTGCTTCTACTCCGCCATCATTAGGCCACTCCCCCAGTGCTGCTGTGTTCTATGAGGTAATTTTTACCTCAGACAGCGGCCGTCTTGGAAATCTCCTTGGTAACGCTGTGATTCTTTTCTGAGGTAACAAAGCAGTCAGTGCTGCTGTGTTCTATGAGGTAATTTTTACCTCAGATGGTGGCCATCTTGGAAATCTCCTTGGTAACACTGTGATTCTTTTCTGAGGTAACAGACAAAGCAGTCAGTGCTGCTGTGTTCTATGAGGTAATTTTTACCTCAGATGGTGGCCATCTTGGAAATCTCCTTGGTAACGATGTGATTCTTCCCTGAGACACAGCCTCTGGTCAGTTTTAGTGCTGTGAATCTTCCATGAGGTGAATACACATCACAGTCAGCACATCGGAGCACACCTGAGGTTTTTCAGCTCCCTCTGCAGCTGGGTGGGGTGGTGAATACCGGGGGCCCCCATGCTCTGCAATAGCAGCAAGGAGGTGACCAGTGGGTTTTTTTGTCCTGCCTTGCAGGGTGGGTGACTCAGCGCTGACACTATGGAACTCAAGCTATGCCTGAGTTAACCCTTAATGCCCCTCCCCCTGCCACATCTGTTATGTTGGCTGTCCTGGGTTTCTTGCCAGGTTTGAAGCAGCTAGTGCCCGGATGGGGGGTAAAAAAGCGCCCCCTCCCTGAAGCCTGCTTCTGGGGATGACACAGAATCGCTGTTTTTTTCTGGTTCTGTTATGTCAGAGGCTGCGGGTTTTAACCCTTATGGATAGTGAGGATGACTCTGCTGCAGTCAGTTGCTGGCAAGAATTTGTTGGAGCTCTTGTTTCTGCGGTGCGTGAGGCTCTAAAAATTGAGGATGTGGCGGAGACACCTCCGTGTCAGTACCAGCAGACTACCACGCATCGCTGAAGTGTTTCCTTGTGTTCCTTATTTGGACTATATGTTATACAAGGAATGGGATGCACCGCAAAAAGTTTGTCAAAAAACTTTGCAACCAGTTACCCCCTTGAGGGGGGCTTTAAAAAAAAAAAAAAAAAAAGTAGGTCTCTCCTCCGCCAGTGGACCCCCCTGTGTCCAGACTGCGCAAGGCCACCACATTGCCTGTGGAAGGGGCTCCTGCATTTCAGGATCCCGCTGATAGGAGAGTGGAGGCCGTGGCCCGCTCCCTATTCACGGTGGTGGGTTCGGCGGTGAGGCCGGCTCTGGCCGGGGCCCTGGCAGGCCCCGACTAAAAGGGCGAAGCTCCTGCTGCAGGAGCTGGAAGAAGGACCTCTAAGGTGGCCTTGGTGATCACCGTTAAGGGTGAACGGTCCTTTTGGGTCTTCCCTGACTGGCATCATTGAGGATGCCACAGGTGGTAAGCGCATGCTGTTCCCACGGTTTGGGAAGGGCTAGGGACCTCGCCCTGTGCAAGGACCCTCCTTGCCTACCTCCGAGCGTTTTTTCGCTCGCCCTGTGCGGTGGGGGTAGGTCTACATGGTGCTTGAATCCCCGCTGCGGGGTAGCAGCGCACCGGATACCGCATGCCTAACAAGTCTGCGGACATACCTGCTTCCGCCTGAAGGTCTGCTCCCGCCCGTGTCTCGGGTGGGAGACTGGCTTCGCATTGCGAAGTGTTTTCCTTGGGGTACAAGATTGAGTTTCTCTCTTGTCTGCCAAACAGGTTTTTTCCCTCCGGCTTCTGGCCTCCTCCGGTTCGCCGGTTGACTCCGTCAGGGGCTGTCCAGGATCTTCTGGTCAGGGGAGTGATTGTGCCGGTTCCCTCGTTGGAACGGTCTCGGGGTTTTACTCCATTCTGTTTGTGTCCCCATGGAGGATGGGGCCCGGTCGATCCTGGGCCTCAAGTCCCTCGTTTTGTTTTGTCAGGTTTTTCTGGCATCCTTGGATGTCATGAACGTGTACCTGCATATCCTCAAACCACCAGAGATTCTGTGCTTTGCGGTCGGGGGGGACCATTTTCAATGGTGTCCTTCCCATTCGGCGGGTTTTCGCCAAGGTGCTCGTACCGATACTGGCCCGGCTGTGACAGCGGGGGTTTGTTATCATGGGATGTCTGGACGACATTCTCCTACGAGCTTCTTCGAGCTCTGCATTGGTGGAGCCGTGTCTATCACGTGTCAGGCTCTCCGAGTGTTCGGCTGGTTTCTGGATTGTCCTGAAATCAGGGTTGATTCCGTCTCAGGGATACCTGAGACTGGTCCTGGATTCCTCCGGGGCGGGAGTGTTTTTTCTCCTAGCGGAAAAACTTCAGACTCTGCTATCTGCTGTGCAGCAGTTGCCGACCCAGAAGCGGTCATCTCTGCGATTCTGCAGGAAGGTTCTGGGTCAGTTGGTAGCCTCTTTCGAGGCGGTTCCGTATGCCCAATTCCACGCCAGGGTACTACGGAGGGAACTGCTGTCACGATGGGACTAGCTTCCGTCATCTCTGGATTACCAGATTCAGTTGAGTCATCTGATCATGTCTCCCCTGGTATGGTGGCTGGCGTTTCCGGTGCTTCGGGCCGGAAAGTCATTTTTCTGCAGGCCACTGGACAGTGGTCACGACGGATGCCAGCCTCTCCGGTTGGGGAGGGGCGCTTGGGGCACCCAGTCAGCCCAGGGGCACTGGACTCAGGTGGAGTCCTGCCTACTGATCAACGTTCTGGAGCTCCGAGCAATCAAGCTTTGCCTTACCAGGTGGTCCCTGGATCTACAGGGCCGACCGGTCAGGATCCTGTCCGATAACACCACGTCCGTGGCGTAGGTTGATCATCAGGGAGGCACACGGAGTTCTGTTGCAGCGACGGGGGTCGCGCGCATCCTTTCGGTGGGCTGAAGGGTCCGTTCCGGCTCTATCGGCCGGGTACATTCCGGGAATACGGAATTGGCTAGCCGACTACCTAAGTCGCACTGCACTGGGCCAAGGAGAGTGGTCTCTCCACCCGCAGGTGTTTCGGGGTCTGTGCCGAAAGTGGGGCACTCCGGACGTGGACCTTCTAGCGTTCCGTCTCTATATCGGTAGGTGCCACGGTTCGTGGCCAGGTTTAAGGACCCGTGGGCGGACGCGTCAGGCGCGTTGGTGGCTCCTTGGGGTCGCTGTCGCCTACTTTACACCTTCCCTCCTCGGAAGCTTCTTCCTCGCCTGCTGCGCAGAGTAGAAGCTGTAGGGATTCTATCGGTCCTGATTGCCCCAGATTGGCCGCGTCGCTTCTGGTACGCGGACCAGGTGCGTCTGCTGGCAGACGCCCCCTAGCGTCTTCCCCTGGGAATTGATTTTCTGTTACAGGGTGCAATCTTCCACCCTGTTTCACAGCCACCGGCCTTAGCGGCGTGGCTGTTGAGAGCCAGGGGCTTAAGGACCGAGGCCTATTGGGCTCGGTGGTCTCTACCGTGCTGCCTGCACGGAGGTCTACCTCACGTAGGTTTTTTCCTCATACATGGAAGGCCTACTTCTCTGTGTGTGGGGAGATGAACTGGCACACTCGTACATGCGTTGTGTACAGGATTCTGCTGTCTTTGCAGCAGGGAGTGGTTCAGGCTCTCGCCTTACGTACGGTTAGGAGCCAGATTTCTGCTCTGGCTGTTTTTTACTTGCAGCGACCCTTGGCATAGCACTCCTGGGTGCGTGCGTTGGGTCACGGGGTCTGGCAGGTGGCCCCTCCGGTGCGCCCTCCATTACCCCCATGGGACTTGAATTTAGTCCTTTCAGTGCTTCGGGATGCTCCCTTTGAGGACATTCGGGAGGTTTTTTGTTTTATTGTCACAAAAGGTGATTTTATTTCTGGTAGCAATTACCTCGATCAGACGGGTGTCTGTCTGTTCTGGTGGCCTTGTCTTGCAAGGCTCCCTGCTTGGTCATCCGTAAGGATGAGGTGGTGCTGCGGCCGCAGCCGTTTTTCTCCCTAAGGTCGTTTCGGCTTTTCACTTGGATGTGGACATTGTTCTTCCATCCTTGTGTCCTCAGCCGAAGAACCCGAAGGAGGCCACTTTACATTCTTTGGATGTGGTTCGGGCCCTTCGAGTTTACTTGTCGGCGACAGCTCCGTTCCGGATGTCGGACTCGCTGTTCGTGTCTGTGTCCGGTCCCAGTAAGGGCCTGGCAGTTTCGTCGGCCACCATTTCCAGGTGGATCCGACGGATTGTGCTTCAGGCCTATGCCCTGAAGGGCGGGCGCCCCCCTTTCGGGTCATGGCGCATTCGACCAGGGCGATCGGGGCCTCTTGGGCTTTCCGACACCAAGCCTCTGTGTTACTGGTGTGTAAGGCTGCGACCTGGTCGTCGGTCCACGCTTTTTCAAAGTTTTATATGGTGGATGTGAGTGCATCTTCGGATGCCTCCATTGGCCGCAGGGTGTTACAGGCGGCAGTTTAAGGTTGGAGTTCCTCCGTTGAGTAACTCCGGTTTTTGTTTGGGGTGTAACCTGTTTTTGCTGTGTTATTTTTCCCACCCCTCGAATTTTTTTGACACTGCTTGGGGACGTCCCTAAGGTCAATGAAGGCTGTGTCCGTCTATGAACGAAAGAGAAAAAAGGATTTTTGTACTCACCGTAAAATCCATTTCTCTGAGTTCATAGACGGACACAGCACCCACCCCTCCTTGGTTTGTACTGCTTGTTACGAACTGAGGCTGCTAAAGCAGGGTGTGGGTTATGCCTGGGGGAGCCACGCCCCCTGGGAGGAGCAGCATGAAGGAAAGTTTTTAACACCTTAAGTGCTGTAGAATTCTGCCTAAATCTCCTGGTAGGAAGAAGCATAACCCTAAGGTCAATGAAGGCTGTGTCCGTCTATGAACTCAGAGAAATGGATTTTACGGTGAGTACAAAAATCCTTTTTTTTCACCTGTTTGTCCAATGTTCCCTTTAAGGATCTTTTTTTTTTTTTTTTATCCTGGGAACAATCTCATTGTTCCTTTTGTGACCCTATTTTGTCTCTCTCCTATTGCATATATTTGTTGCTCCACCTATTGGTAGTTTTGGCTCACAACTGTTGCTAGTGTAGGTTTGGTGTCCCCATTCCCCTTGGCAGTGGTTTTTCTGTCCTGGTTTGAGCATCCAGTTGATCCTCTGTGACCTCACCTTGGGCATTGACAGATTCCCCTGTCCTGTAGGGAAGCCGTCCCTAACCCCCCCGGTACCAGGGACCAGCTCCAGTGATGACAACACCTTTACGGACCGAGGAGAAGGGAGTTGGTGCTGCCTGTTACCTCTGCAGGGGGGTGTGCTGCCTGTTACCTCTGCAGGGTGTTGGTGCTGCCTGTTACCTCTGCATGGAGTTGGTGCTGCCTGTTACCTCTGCAGGGTGGTGTTCTGCCTGTTACCTCTGCAGGGTGGTGTGCTGCCTGTTACCTCTGCAGGGTGGTGTGCTGCCTGTTACCTCTGCAGGGTGGTGTGCTGCCTGTTACCTCTGCAGGGTGGTGTGCTGCCTGTTACCTCTGCAGGGTGATGTGCTGCCTGTCACCTCTGCAGGGTGATGTGCTGCCTGTCACCTCTGCAGGGTGATGTGCTGCCTGTCACCTCTGCAGGGTGGTGTGCTGCCTGTTACCTCTGCAGGGTGGTGTGCTGCCTGTCACCTCTGCAGGGTGATGTGCTGCCTGTTACCTCTGCAGGGTGGTGTGCTGCCTGTCACCTCTGCAGGGTGATGTGCTGCCTGTTACCTCTGCAGGGTGATGTGCTGCCTGTTACCTCTGCAGGGTGGTGTGCTGCCTGTCACCTCTGCAGGGTGGTGTGCTGCCTGTTACCTCTGCAGGGTGATGTGCTGCCTGTTACCTCTGCAGGGTGGTGTGCCTGCCTGTCACCTCTGCAGGGTGGTGTGCCTGCCTGTCACCTCTGCAGGGTGGTGTGCCTGCCTGTCACCTCTGCAGGGTGGTGTGCCTGCCTGTCACCTCTGCAGGGTGGTGTGCTGCCTGTCACCTCTGCAGGGTGGTGTGCTGCCTGTCACCTCAGGGGGAGGTGTGTGTGCGTGCAGTCACTGGGAGGAAGGGCGTGTGTTGGGGCAACCTGTCACCTCAGGAGGGTTTGGGCTTGTGCAGCCTGTCACCTCTGGGCCAGCTTGGCTCTCCTACCATCTCTTCTTTTCACCCTTCCTCTCTATAGGTAAGGTCACCACAGAGAGCGAGGGGAGTAGTGGTGCCATGATAAGCGGAGGAGGCACCCCCTGGTGGTGGGAGGATGGCAGTGCAGGTTGTGCCGGCTAGCTCTCCTGCCACCCACCCCCATCTGAGCGGCCTGGCCCTAACAGGCCATGGACTGGCATCGGTCTGCAGCCTGGGGGTTGAGGACCCCTGCTGTAGGGGTCTTCACCACGTCTTAGAGTTGGTCGTTGGTCCTTCTGTTTGTCCTCTGTAGCAGATGGTTCCTGATTCCGCCATAGTGCCGGCAATGGCCGTTGGTCCTTCTGTTTGTCCTCTGTAGCAGATGGTTCCTGATTCCGCCATAGTGCCGGCAATGGCCGTTGGTCCTTCTGTTTGTCCTCTGTAGCAGATGGTTCCTGATTCCGCCATAGTGCCGGCAATGGCCGTTGGTCCTTCTGTTTGTCCTCTGTAGCAGATGGTTCCTGATTCCGCCATAGTGTCGGCAATGGCCGTTGCTCAGCTCTCAGTTGGACTTCTTTTGAACATTTTGACCGTTTCTGAATTCCTGAGTCCCTTAATGTATGATGGAGAAAATAATAAGATTTTTGTACTTCCAATGAAATCTTTTTCTTTGAGTCCATTAAGGGACACAGCAACCACCCCTCCTGTGTTATGCCCCTGTGTAGAGGAGGGGTTATACTCCATCTGGCTTACAACTTTTCTGATTGCCAGTGTCCATTTCTCCTTAAGGTGAAGCATAACCCAAGTACAAGAATTTAATCAGCGAAAGTTCTACGAACATTTGCTTTCCATGTTCCTCTTACCCGTCTTCTCTTGATTAGTTTTTCCTCAGAATAACGGGCCAGAGGAAGGGACCAGCAGTGACAATCAGAATGCACCCGAGAACAAAGGTAAAATGTTACGGCAATGGGTTTATTTCCTGAAGAAGAAATAATATTGTCTTCCTGCAACATTGCCATGCATCGTTTTATAAAAAAAAATCTTTTTTCTTTTCAGATGCTGATATGCCAGAGAATATGGAGTGGTGAGTTTTTATGCTATTTTTTTGTGTGCTTTGTTGAGTTTAAATGAGTTTTCAAAAAAGAATCCTAGAACAATGTAATGGTAATATAGTAGGGTACTTCCCATCCCATAGGACCCCTAATAAGAAGGCACATCATCACGGTCTAGATATTTTGTTAAACTTGTCCATACACTGATAGTTTTTTTTTTTTGCAGGCTGAATGGGAAAAAAAATCTTAGATTCCTCCATGCATGCTTTACACATTATTTACACATTAGATTGACAAATCTGCAGTGCCAGCTACTGCAGAAAACCCAGAACAACAGCTTCATCTTATTGGAAGCAGCTGCTGTTCGGCGGTTAGTTTTTTAATTGACAGCTTTTATGAAAGAAGTCAGAAGGGAGGGTACCGAAGGGCCACCCGGAAGGCAAATTTTGACACAGCATGGGAGTTTTCCCCAGTGGGGTTTTTGGGCAGCTCAGTTAATGAATTGGAGGACAATTGTATATAAAAAGGGGTGTTTTGACACAGACACGCTAATGTGTCCTGTAGTGATACTGTGTCCACCAGAGGGGTTGTTTAAACAACCGTCTTGTCCAGGGGACTGTTGGAGTTCTTCACTCGGCAACTGGGTCAATTTAAAATAGACCTGCAACCTCCCATACAAAAGGGAGTTGCAGCACTTTGTTGTAAGTTTTTTTTTTTCTCTTTGATCCCCTGCAGAGTTCTATAAATACAAGTAGAACCTCCCAGTGAAATCCAGCTAATGCGGCATCCTATGATGGTGTGGCAACAATGCTGCACTGCTCCTGAATTCAGAGCAGAGTTGCCACTCTCATGTAGGCTGTGTCTGACTGCAATACAGTGTAATCTGCATTTGTCACATTTGATTCACAAGCCTATAGCCACACCTAGTCCTGCCCACTGCTTTCTGGATTGACAGCACTGCCTTTGTTGCTGCAATCCTCTCACTGTGTGTTGCAGTGTCTGGGAGGAGAGTGTGTAAGACGCACACGGAGAACTTTATAAAGAAAGTTTTTTTTTTTTTTTTAATTGTGCATGATCTAGTAACTATACAGAACAAGTACAAGGAGTCTTTAGTGGTACCTTAAGCATTCTGTTTATTCAAACTCAACTTTGGGAAATGGTTAAAGTGGTTGTAAAGCCTCAAGGTTTTTCACCTTAATGCATTCTATACATTAAGGTGAAAAACCTTCTGTGCTGCAGCTCCCCCAAGACCCCCCCGTTTCTTACCTGAGCCCGATCTGATCCAGTGAGGTGCATGAGCACAGCGGCTCCAGCCGTTGTCTTTCTCCTCATTGGATAGATTGACAGCAGAGGGAGCCATTGGCTTCCACTGCTGTCAATCAAATCCGGTGACACGACAGTCTGAGTCTGTGGCGCGCCAGCAGGGCACCCGGGACTACTCTGTGCAAAACAAGGTGTATAACACGCACCCTAACTTTGAGAGGGAAGTTTCAGGGAAAAAACTTTCCACAGCCCCCTGCATATAACACGCAGGCACAGTTTACCCTCTATTTCCAGGGTAAAAAAGTGAGTGTTATACGCCAATAAATACAGTGGCCCAGATTCACGTAGGGCGGCGTAACTTTGTGTGGGCGTAGCGTATCTTTTTTACGTTACGCCGCCGCAACTTAGAGAGGCAAGTGCAGTATTCACAAAGCACTTGCGTCCTAAGTTACGGTGGCGTAGCGTAAATGGGCCGGCGTAAGCACGCGTAATTCAAAGGAGGCTGGTAGGGGGGCGTGTTGTATGCTAATTAATCGTGACCCCACGTAATTGACGCTTCTAACGAACGGCACATGCGCCGTCCGTGAAAGTATCCCAGTGCGCATGCTCCAAATTACGCCGCAAATAGTCAATGCTTTAGACGTGAACATAACTTACGCACAGCCCTATTCGCGTACGACTTATGCAAACGACGCAAAATTCGACGCTGTCCCGACGTCCATACTTAACATTGGCTACGCCTCCTATAGCAGGGGTAAATTTACGCTGGAAAAAGCCTTACGTAAACAACGTAAATCAATGCGCCGGGCGCACGTACGTTTCTAAATCGGCGTATCTAGCTAATTTGCATATTCTACGCGTAAATCTACGGAAGCGCCCCTAGCGGCCAGCGTAAATATGCACTCCAAGATACGACGGCGTAGGAGACTTACAGCGCTCGTATCTAGGCAAAATTCATGCGTAACTGATTCTAAGAATCAGGCGCATAGATACGACGGCGCACATTCGGACTTACGACGGCATACGTGGAGTTACGCCGTAAGTCCTTTGTGAATCTGGGCCAGTATCTTTTTTTTTTTTTTTTTACAAAAAAAGGGGGGGGGGTTATAACCCCTTTAATGCTTCCTTTGCAACGGGGCTCCTGCCACATTGCATGAGTGAATGCAATAGTATTGCACAGAGCAGGGGCTTTACTCCTGTTTTTGGGTCCCACCCAGCACTGTCCCCTTCTCCTGTCCATAACATAGACACGCACAACATGGCTCAGCCACGCCCCCCCCACTTCCTTTGCATGATTTAATTGACAGCAGCAGGAGCCAATAGCTACTGCTGCTGCCTTTGTGTCCTGTGAATACAGGAAGAGGAGAGAGGAAACTGCAGACTGGTACAATGCTGGATTGATACAGAGGGAGGAGATGAGCTCTGCCTGCCAGGGGAGAAAGGGATAATGTCAGTAACAACTTAATTTAAAGCTACGCTAAGCAAAAGCAAGCATTTAACATGAAGCGTTTTGCGTTTCTTTAAAGCTGAACTATGGGGAAAAATTAAAACTACCTTTGCCTTGGGCTCCCAGAGTTCAGCTTTAAAGCGGGGGTTCACCCTACAAAAAAACATTTTTTGTCTACCATGCCATCCAGCATATTAGTGTCAGCTACAATATGCCTTTATTTTTTATTTTTTCCGCTGTACTCACAGTTTAATCCATTAGTTAAGTTTCAGACTCCTCGCGGGGAGTAGGCGTTCCTATGAAGAGGGGAACATGGATGACGGCCGGCTATGGCGCGTCACGCTTCCCGAAAATAGGCGAAATAGGACTTTGCTTTTCACGGCGCCTGCACAGTCAGCTCCTAGTCTGTGCGCAGGCACCGTGAAGAGCCGAGTCCTACTCCGGCTATTTTCGGGAAGCGTGACGCGCCATAGCCGGCCGTCATCCATGTTCCCCTCTTCATAGGAACGCCTACTCCCCGAGAGGAGTCTGAAACTTAACTAATGGATTAAACTGTGAGTACAGCGGAAAAAATAAAGGCATACTGTAGCTGACGCTAGTATGCTGGATGGCATGGTAGAAAGTTGTTTTTTAGAGTGAACCTCCACTTTGACAAATGCTGCTTTGCAAGTATAAACTACCCTCAATGTGGGGTGTCCTATGTGTGTAGATGCTTCTGCCACGTGTTAAATTGTAGGTTCACTTTTTACAATTTTGAATTGGGTGCTTCAAGACTGGTGCAGAGTTTTAAATGGTGATTTGACTCAAAAAATGGTTGAGAAACTGATATAAAACACATATTAAGAACACAGTAAAACAGACATGTTGCACAAAGGTGTCCTTGGCTCACTGATATTATCTCATTCCATTTAGTGAGCCAGAAGAAAAGTCCAGGCCCCCAAGTCGTAGGAATTCCAGAATGGAAGAATTTCCCATCCCACAAGACATCTTGGAGAGTGGACAGCGAAAGCGCGCGCCCCGTCCCAGCGCTGCATCGAATTCCGCGAAAGGTGAAGGAAACCAGCCAACTGATATGCAGTAGATATACAAGATGTGTTTTAGCGGGTTGTTGCAAGGTCAACATGTTTAGGATGATGGATGGTTGTGGAGAAACTGCTGGAGATCTACCAGAGACTGTGAGAAAGGAGAACTTTAAAGTGGTCTCGTCACATTCTGTGGCTTGCAAGCGTCATGTTTCCACAAATATTAATTCAAAGGGCCTGTTTAAAGAGAATATTTGAGGCCAGTGTTGTTTCCACCTGGCTAATATGTGTCTCTGACAGTCGCTCGCCGGTGACTTCTCTTTTGGCTGATTTTCACATTGCCATACCTGGTCGACCCAGTAGCTTCCCGTGACGTCACCGCCACCATGACCTTACCAGGATGACTTTGGAGCAGCTCAGCTTCCTGATTGGGGTCTAGTTCCTCTACTTAAAAGGTCCGACAGTGGATGGAGTGCCTGGCTCAGCCCCCCCCCCACACATGTCTAGGCCACCAATACTTCGCCCCTTTATCTTCCCATTGATTGTCCATGTTGAAACTTTTTCTACTTTGTGGGCTAGTATGAAGCAGAAGAAGCTGCACAGACAGCATATGCACCTCCTCTGGCTTTGTGACTGCATAGGTACACTGGTGACTAATCCACTTTAAAAGTTGTGTGTTGAAAATGATGGCACCGATGCAATGCTTGGTTTTAATAGGGGTGTTGGAGAGCCAGCATGGGACCAAATCTGACTGATGAGGACACAGCCTGAATGTTTTTCTGTTTTTAATAATGGGAACTTGTGGGAAAGCACTGGCATAGAAAGTCATGTGTGTTACCTGTAGCAAGCAACTGTACTTGATGCGATGTCTTAAGCCTATTGGTATGTAAGGCCCCTTTCAGATGGAGCGGATCTGTCCAAGTGGAAAACGCCTGCTCAGCGGGGATCTCAGCACAAATACCTGTTGAGTAGGCAGATGTGAGGTCCATGTCCGCTCTGCTATGCAAAGCGGACACAGACACAGCCCGCTCTCCTCTATGGGGCAGCCAGATGGAAACAGACTGCACATCCGTTTTCATCCGATTGTCATTCGATCCGCTGGACGGATGGGCAACGTTTTTCATGGCGTCCCTTTTTTTTTTTCGTTCATAGACGGACACAGCCTTCATTGACCTTAGGGTTATGCTTCTTCCTACCAGGAATCTCCTGGTAGGAAGAAGCATAACCCTAAGGTCAATGAAGGCTGTGTCCGTCTATGAACTCGGAGAAATGGATTTTACGGTGAGTACAAAAATCCTTTTTTTTGTGAATTTTATCGGATGCCCAGCGGGTGCTGACATTCGCCGCCCCTTAGAGAACAATGGGTGTTCCATCGGGTCACCTGAAAAACTGACAGGTGGACTCAATTGGTCCACTGGTGTGAAAGGGGCCTACAGCAGACTTGCACCTTGAGTTTATTTCTGCTTTGGAAAATTACTGAGAAATTAGGAAGGCAGAATGTGGGTTCTTTAATTGTAAACACTCAACTATCAGCACTTCTGGATCATGTGACTTAAAGCACATATGATGGGTCACTTGACCCACACCAGCTCTGGATTGTAGACACTGGCATCAAAGTCTTCAATAACACTGAAGATTCTATTGGTCTGATCTCCCCAGGACGCCAACACTGGATCAGTATTTTTAAGTGGTCCAAAAATCAATACAAGGGACATAATTTACAGTCAGTAGGATGTTTCCCTTGTGCTGATTCCTCTTCGGTTAGTGAAATCTTCTTTCGTCCTGCCTCCCCACCTCCTCAGTCTTCCGGGGCGACAGGGGTTTGCGCAGCTAATGAGGCTGCCATTAAAGTGGTTGTATAGTCAAAATGTTTTATTTTTTTTGTCACATGTAAGGTAAACGGCATTATGAAATACTTACCTTTAGAACGAGGCATCGGTTACTCACCTGGTCCACGCCGAGGTAGTTGACATGTTGCATCGGCGTGCCTTCTGGTATCGCGGTTACAGCGCTGTGACTGGCTGGAGCCGCGATGTCATCAATTCTGCGCATGCGCGTGAGACTTCTTTCCAGCAAGGTCCAGCATCTGCCGGGCCTTTAGCCGAGAATGCCCTGTGCGCAAGCGCCGCTGCAGTCAGCAGCTCATTGCGAGGGGAATATCTCCTAAACCGTAAAGGTTTAGGAGATATTATTTTTACCTACAGGTAAGCCTTATTATAGGCTTACCTGTAGGTACAAGTAAAAAAATAAAAACACTATACAACCACTTTAAAGCAGCCTGACTAAGCCTGCCCTTTGTGCCCAGCTGTTCCATTCGTAAAAGCCGTACTACAGCTTCCTGTGAATGGAACACAATCTATGATTGGAGGATGGGTGGATGATTGCTAGCTCCACCCCCTCCATTCATAGATCCTGTTTTTATTCATAGAAACTGTAGTACGGCTTCAATGAATGAAGCAGCTGGGCAGAAAAGACAAGCATAGTTGGGCTCTCTGGATGAGAACCTGTGAAAGCCAGTTAGTTGTATTAACCCCCACCGTTCCAGAAGATTGCAGGAGCAGGTGGGTGAGGGTTGACAGGACCGAGGAAGAATTTCACTAACAGAAGAGAAATCGGCACAAGGGACACATCCTACTGACTGTAAGCTATGTTCCTTGTGCTGATTTTTTTGTTTGTGATTTTTGGCTGCATGTTCGCTTTATTGATGTTTTTATGATTCAGTAAAACATTAAGGCCTCATGCACATTGGGTGTTATTGAAGCTTCTTCTAGGGGCATCAGGCGTTTTTATATTCCCTTGCCTCTAAATTCTCCTGCATGTTATCCTATGTGTCCATGCACACATAGGCTTTTAGCAGCGTTTTCAGTCAGGAGAGTTTAGAGGCAGAAAAAATATGTATTTTATTGGGATTTTATGTGATAGACCAACACAAAGTGGCACAAAATTGTGAAAGGAAAATGATAAATGGTTTTCAATTAATTTTACAAATAAATATCTGAAAATTGTGGTGCGCATTTGTATTCAGCATCCTTTACTCTGATACCCCTAACTAAAATCTAGTGGAATCAATTGCCTATTTAGTAAATGGAATCCATTTGTGTGTAATTTTAATCTTAGTATAAATACAGCCGTTCTGTGAAGCCCTCAGAGGTTTGTTAGAGAACCTTGGTGAACAAATAGCATCCTGAAGGCCAAGGAACAGACCAGACAGGTCAGGGATAACGTTGTTGAGAAGTTTAAAGCAGGGTTAGGTTATAAAAAAAATATCCCAAGCTCTGAACATCTCACAGGACACTGTTCAATCCATCACCTGAAAATGGAAAGAGTATGGCACAACTGCAAACCTACCAAGACATGGCCGTCCACCTAAATGACAGGCCGGGCAAGGAGAGCATTAATCAGAGAAGCAGCCCATGGTAACTCTGGAGGAGCTGCAGAGATCCACAGCTCAGGTGGGAGAATCTGTCCACAGGACAACTATTAGTCATGTACTCCACAAATCTGGCTTTTATGGAAGAGTGGCAAGAAGAAAGCCATTGTTGAAAGAAAGCCATAAGAAGTCCTGTTTGCAATAAGCCATGTGGGGGACACAGAAAACATGTGGAAGAAGGTGCTCTGGTCAGATGAGACCAAAATGTAACTTTTTGGCCTAAAAGCAAAACGGTGTGTGTGGCGGAAAACTAACACTGCACATCACCCTGAACACACCATCCCCACTGTGAAACATGGTGGTTGCAGCATCATGTTGTGGGGATGCTTTTCTTTAGCAGGGACAGGGAAGCTTGTCAGAGTTGATGGGAAGATGGATGGAGCCAAATACAGGGCAATCAGAAGAAAACCTGTTAGAGTCTGCAAAAGACTTGAGACTGGGGAGGAGGTTCACCTTCCAGCAGGACAACGACCCTAAACATACAGCCAGAGCTACAATGGAATGGTTTAGATCAAAGCATATTCATGTGTTAGAATGGCCCAGTCAAAGTCCAGACCTAAATCCAATTGAGAATCTGTGGCAAGACTTGAAAATTGCTGTTCACAGACACTCTCCATCCAATCTGACAGAGCTTGAGATATTTTGTGAAGAAGAATGAGGGAAATAATGTCACTCTCTAAATGTGCAAAGCTGGTAGAGACATTCCCAAAAAGACTTGCAGCTGTAATTGCAGTGAAAGGCGGTTCTACAAAGTATTGATTTATTGAATACAAATGTACGCCACACTTTATTTGTAAAACTATTTTGAAAACCATTTATCATTTTCCTTCCACTTCACAATTATGTGCCACTTTGTGTTGGTCTATCACATAAAATCCCAATAAATACATTTACGTTTTTGGTTGTAACCTGTCAAAATGTGGAAAATTTCAAGGGAAATTAATACTTTTTCAAGGCATTGTATGTACTAAGAAGGCGCATTCTTATTTTGGTTGTGCTGCTCCCAAGTACACTATTGCTCCCCCTCAGAGACGGCTCTAGGCTTTTTGAGGCCCTAAGCTAAACTTCGACACGGGGGCCCCACTCATGACCATAATGGGTAAAAAAATTCAAGCAAATAAAAATGGCTGCAAAAAGTTGCATGGATCTAGCACACGGTGATTGAGGTGAGGCAAATTAGGCAGCCGCAAGGCCCCTGTGAGTGTGAGGCCTTAAAGGGTCACTAAAGGAATTTTTTTTTTTAGCTAAATAGCTTCCTTTACCTTACTGCAGTACTGGTTTCATGTCCTCATTGTTCATTTTTGCTTTGAAGTAGCTGTAATTCTGCTGTGATCTCCACACTTCCTGGTTGCCTGTTTCCTTATAACCACAGTACTGGGAGATTTTCACGGTGGTCTAAGCTGTCATTACTGTGTGTCTAAAACTCCTCAGAACCAATTAGATTCATTTTAAAAACAAAACACTGCCCTGGATTTGTTTGTTTTTGTTCTGTGAGTCTTCCCGACTCACCTCTCACCCGGTACTTCATGTATGTACCTTTAAAACCGAAAGTGAAACTAGATGCACATTATATGATAGATTAAATTCAATTTTTAATTATTTTTAAAAGGAATCAGTTAACTTTTATGTCTCTATACCCAATAAACAGTCATTTCAGCAAAAAAAATAATTTCCTTTAGTGACCCTTTAACCACTTAAGGACCAGCCCATGTACATATACGTCCACAATATGGCACGTACAGGCACATGGGCGTATGGGTACGTCCTCCCCTATTAGCGGGTGGGGGGTCCGATCGGGACCCCCCCCGCTACATGCGGAGGTCGGGTCCGCTCGGGGAGCGATCCGGGACCACGGCGCGGCTATTTGTTTATAGCCGCTCCGTCGCGATCGCTCCCCGGAGCTGAAGAACGAGGAGAGCCGTGTGTAAACACGGCTTCCCCGTCCTTCACTATGGCGGCGCATCGATCGCGTCATTCCCTTTATAGGGAAGACACGATCGATGACGTCATTCCTACAGCCACACCCCCAAACAGTTGTAAACACATACACAGTGATCCCTAACTCCTACAGCGCCGCCTGTGGTTAACTCCCAAACTGCAACTGTCATTTTCACAATAAAGAATGCAATTTAAATGCATTTTTTGCTGTGAAAATGACAATGGTCCCAAAAATGTGTCAAAATTGTCCGAAGTGTCCGCCATAATGTCGCAGTCACGAAAAAAATTGCTGATCGCCGCCATTAGTAGTAAAAAAATAAAAAAAAATAAAAATGCAATAAAACTATCCCCTATTTTGTAAACACTATAAATTTTGCGCAAACCAATCGATAAACGCTTATTGCGATTTTTTTTACTAAAAATAGGTAGAAGAATACGTATCGGCCTAAACTGAGGAAAAAAAATGTTTTTATATATGTTTTTGGGGGATATTTATTACAGCAAAAAGTAAAAAATATTGCTTTTTTTTCAAAATTGTTGCTCTATTTTTGTTTATAGCGCAAAAACTAAAAACCGCAGATGTGATCAAATACCACCAAAAGAAAGCTCTATTTGTGGGGAAAAAAGGACGCCAATTTTGTTTGGGAGCCACGTCGCACGACCGCGCAATTGTCTGTTAAAGCGACGCAGTCCCGAACTGTAAAAACCCCTTGGGTCTTTAGGCTGCATATTGGTCCGGGGCTTAAGTGGTTAAGCGACCGCCTAATTTGCCTAATTAAAGAGCCGCCTCTGCTCCCCCTTCCCCCTCCTACAAGCCCTGTGTTTTGGTAGGTATAGTATAGAGAGAACACGATTCAACACACTGACTGATGAAGTCTGATTGGTTGTTATGAGTCGCAGATCACGTGCGATCTGCTTCAATATGCGTAATGCATTCATGTTTGTTTCAAAGAATTCATAATTCTACTAAATTGCTCTGCTTATGTTACTGATGGCTTGCAGGTAACTTATATTGCAGTATAATGTGACCATGGTGCAGTGTTGTGCTGTTGGGGTCCATAGATGATGATGACCTTCCCCCTACAGAGTACATACTATCTGGTTCTTATTTGCAAGGATACAGTAAGTTGTCACTGGCACAATAAAACGCTCTCTGCACCCTCAGAAAACATCAAAGGGACCCCAATGTGAGCTACAAAGCTACTAATGATTACAACGCCAACCCCTTGACTGCCGGAGGGGGGCAGCCAGTGGCAGTGCTCTGTTTTCTGTTGGCAGTGAAGAAGTTAATCAACCACTGTTTTTTCCTTGCAGAACCTGGAGCCAGTTCCAACCAATCCAAACGGAGGAAGTCCAAGTAGACATTTTTTTTTCTTTTTTTTTTTTTTATTGGCACATCTGCTGACAGATCTGTATATGTTCGTGAGCTGTGATATATCTCTATTTTTTTATCAACTGGAGGTGAATATGTTTGTACAGTTCTCATAGTTTTTATTGTCGTTTTCCTGTCTTTTGGGGAAACTTAGTTTTTCTTTCTTATTTTAATGAACTGAGATTTTAAACTACCTACACACCCCCATTTTACCTAAGGTCTTTTCCTTTGCGGCCCATTTAATACCAGGGAAAGACTTAATAAGAATGTTAGGGATAATAAAATTGTCTTTGATTTTTTTTTTTATTTAAATTCACTGTAGTATATATTTAAAAAAACGGTCACAGTTTTTTTTTTTTTTTTTAGTTGAGCTAATGGCTTCCTTAAAGGGGAGGTTCACCCTAAAAAACACTTTCTCTAATTACACTGGCCCCCCACATTACAATACGATTATGCCTGTTATGTTTTTTTTTGATGCTGTACATACCTTCGTACAGCTAATTCACCCGTGGCTTCGGGGTTGCGAGTCCCGCGGATGTGGGCGTTCCTCACATGCTGGTGATTGACGTTTTGACAAAAAAACAGCTCCCCCCGTTGCGTAAGCCGCGTCACGATTGGCGAAAGGAGCCGAACGGTGATGCGCAGGCGCAGTATAGCGCCGACTCGCCGTTCGGCTCCTTTCGCCAGTCGCGACGCAGCTTACGCGACGGGGGGAGCTGTTTTTTTGTCAAAACGTCAATCACCAGCATGTGAGGAACGCCCACTCCCGCGGGACTCGCAACCCCGAAGCCACGGGTGAATTAGCTGTACGAAGGTATGTACAGCATCAAAAAAAATATAACAGGCATAATCGTATTGTAATGTGGGGGGCCAGTGTAATTAGAGAAAGTGGTTTTTAGGGTGAACCTCCCCTTTAAAGACAGGAAATGAGGTCGTTTCGACTTCGACACCTTGAAGCAAAGGTCATTAACTCAGAGCAATAGGTCAGAAGAATCTATTAAAATGTGGTTGCTGTAGTTATGCAGTCATAATTGCTCCCTTCGCTGCCCTACGAAATAATTTCCACTTCTAATGGCTTGCAAAGAGATTAAAAATGAAAGCCAATCTTTGGTTGGTTAATGTGTTTGAATAATTTGGGTTTATTGACTACAGCTGTGCAAGGAGCAATGCAGTAACTACAAAGTGCTGTGCCCAGAGCAACCGGCCAGAATCCAATTGGTATGAATGAAAACTTCAGTAAGCCGAACTCTGATTGGTTACTGTAGGTTTTGGCACATTACTCCTCGCACTGTTTATTGAATAGAAGCCTCAGATACGTAATTAGAATACCCCTGTTAGAGCACAAACACACATTTGAAACCTATTGTGGAATTAATATCCTCGTATAGTTGAGTTTAAAGTGGAACTAAACCCTCCTAATGTTTTCAGCCAAGGAAGCTGCCATCTTGGCCTCTGTTTGATCTTCATGATGCTGCACATGTGATCAGTTATGGCATCAGCCATTTGATGGTTTCACGGTTTGGTTGAGAGCACAAGGAGTGTCACGGGTTCCTGGCACGTGTCGGGAATGTAACTGTTTTTTTAAACTGTTAATTCAATGGGTTTCGTTCCGTTTTAAGATGTAAAAAAATTATTGGTTTTGTCAGTATGTATCCTATGGCTAGATTGCAAGGAGGAAAAATAAGTCTTATTTCAGTCCTGAGGCTGGCCAGTAGAAATTCTCAGATTGAAGCTGTTAGATTCCAAGGGCCATATTCTCAAAGAATTTACGCCGGCGTATCAGCAGATACGCCGACGTAAGTCCGATTCTAAGGCCGTTCTATGTTTAAGTGTATTCTCAAACTGAGATACACTTAAACATGCCTAAGATACGACGGCCTGCGCCGTTGTATCTTAGGCTGCAATATCTACGCCGACCGCTAGGTGGCGTTTCCTTTGCGGTCAGCGTAGAATATGCAAATGACTAGTCACGCCGATTCTCTAACGTACGCTTGCCCGTCGTAGTGATTTTACGTCGTTTTCGTAAGCGATACGCGGTGTAAAGATAAAGATGCCCCCTAGGTGGCGTACTCAATGTTAAGTATGGCCGTCATTCCCGCGTCGAAATTTGAAAATTTAACGTCGTTTGCGTAAGTCGTCCGTGAATGGCGATGGACGCCATTTACGTTACCGTCAAAACAAATGACGTCCGTGAGACTTCATTTAGCGCAATGCACGTCGGGTAATTTACCCGACGGAGCATGCGCATTACGATCGGCGCGGGAGCGCGCCTTATTTAAATGATCCACGCCCCCTACCAGGATCATTTGAATTAGGAGTGCTTGCGCGGGTGGACTTTACGCTACGCTGCCGCAAGTTTACAGGTAAGTGGTTTGGGAATCAGGCACTTGCCAGTTAAACTTGCGGCGGAGTAACATAAAGGACATACGTTACGCCGCCGGAGATCTATAAGAATATGGCCCCAAGTCTCATTTCCTCTTAGATGTTGAAAATTGGCTGCTATGGGATGCCTTCTTTCAAACGACCACTTATACCCCTTTTGGCATTAATCAAAAGATCTGATTGGGAGACTAATTAATTTTTTTTCAGTTTGTATCATTTTAGCAAACAGGTCACAATAGCAACAGACAGGTGGCATCTTTAGTTTTCCACCCTCCACTGGGAGAACACAACAAGGTATTTGGTTACATCATCACTCGTCATTGGTCAGAACTTGTTGGCCTTATTAATCAAGATGTCTGGGGGAAGAATCTTCACATGGTTTGCATTACCCCAATAGTGGTCAGTTGGATAAATCTGAACTTCAGGCACATACATTTTTATTTAACTGTATTCCTCTATAGCGTTGGGTCTCCAAACTTTCTAAACAAAGGGGCCGTTTATGGTCCTTTTTAAACTTTAGGGGGGCTGGAATGTGGCCATTGGGAGAAGAAATTGTCCTGGCTTCAGTGAGAGTAAACAATGCGTCTTCGGTATTGGGTGGAGTAATAGTGCCCCATCATTGGTGCCAATAGGAGATCTAGTGCTGTCAGTAGCAGAAATTACGACCATTGTTGGTGTCAGTGGGAGGAATAGTGTCCTTTATCAGTGGGAAGAAAAGTGCCCCAAGGGCCGCAGTTTGGAGACCACAAGCCACAAGAATATGAAAAACCAACGTGTGTGTACCAAATGCATCTAGAAACCCCGAGAGCAGTGCTGTGGAAGGAACCCAGCTGAAAAAAAAACGGCGGATGGGGTAAGGATGCACGACCAGTCACCTGACACAGTAACGTCTCGTACACATGATCGGGTTTCCCGGTGGATTTTTTACTGCCGGGAAACCCGAGGGGAAAGCCGAAAACCGGCTCAGCAGCTTTTTCCCCCTGGCAGGAAAACTGCCATGAGAGCATTGGCCGGGAAACCCGGCCGTGTGTATGCTCCCCCGCAGGCTTTCCCCATAGGAAAACCGCCAGGAATCCCGGCGGGAAAAAAGGAAACGTTCTCATTTCTCTTTCGTTCATAGACGGACACAGCCTTCATTGACCTTAGGGTTATGCTTCTTCCTACCAGGAGATTTACTCTCCTAGTGAAAGCGGATATAACCCTAATGTCAATGAAGGCTGTGTCCATCTATGAACTCAGAGAAATGGATTTTACGGTGAGTACAAAAATCCTATTTTCTCTTTCGTTCATAGACGGACACAGCCTTCATTTGACATTAGGGTTATATCCGCTTTCACTAGGAGAGTTTAAATCTCCTGGTAGGAAGAAGCATAACCCTAAGGTCAATGAAGGCTGTGTCCGTCTATGAACTCGGAGAAATGGATTTTACGGTGAGTACAAAAATCCTATTTTTTCCTGTCGGGAAGACTGCAATGGAGCATACACACGGCCAGTTTTCCCGGCAAAAAGCTCTCATGGCAGTTTTCCCGATGTGAAACCTGGTTGTGTGTACGAGGCTTGAGAGAGCAATAGTGACTGGTCTTCATTACAGGAAACTCCTGCACAAAGGCAAAGTGCAGATGTTGTTTCATGATGGAATACTGCACAGAAATACACAAAGGAAACCAGGATTGAAGTAGGAATACCTATGGCATTTTTTACATGAACATGGGAGGTTGCAACTGCCAAACCACTGGTTTCATTACTCCGAGTTGCTGACCCAGAACAAGTATGCCCATAAGGACATTTGGCTTTTCCTGAAGCTACGGGCATATTAATTTTATATATATATATATATATATAATATAAAATATATATAGCCTTAGTTCTATAAAGGGAATATTCCAGCAAAAGGTATAGTAAGCACTCAAAGGACTTCCATGGAACGATGATGACCATATAGTGGCCTTATTACACCAACATTTCACCGAGGCACAGCCCACCTTTCTCAGGGCAATATGCATGTAATAGTAAACGTGACTGTACCATCATCATCCTCCTCTCTGGGAAGTCTGTTGAGTGCCTTGAGCACCTTTTGCAGCTTTATACGGAGATATAGAGATACACACACACACTTTATGTGTGTGTGTGTGTGTATATATATATTACACATACACACACACACATATTACACATTATATATGTATAAAACGGATGTTGTGGCCAAAAGTTCACCACACACTTGAAGCAAAAACAAAACAGGGACGTACTTGTATACCTTACCAACACATTTGCCAATCGCATTCTATTTTGCTGCAAAGTGAGGTCTGGTTGGTTGCTGTGGTGCAATGCAGAGCATCTGATGGAACCGTCTTTCTTCACACACTTACTGTAATTGTGTTGTGAAAGTGTACATATGGTGTTGAGGTCGCACTCTTCCTCTCTTGATCTTCAGCTCAGATTGGCCAGGCACATAGAATGCAGAGAGCCTCAGTATCTGGACGCATAGGTTAGCGGTACAAAGCATTCTGGGGCAGAATGGACACATTTTTTATTTTAATTCACATATTGGGGGTTATTTACTAAAGGCAAATCCACTTTGTGAAAACTCCAAGTGCAAAGTGCACTTGAAATTGCACTAAAAGTGCACTTGGAAGTGCAGTCGCTGTAAATCTGAGGGGAAGCTCTGCTGATTTTATCATCCAATCATGTGCAAGCTAAAATGCGTTTTTTTATTTTCCTTGCATGTCCCCCTCGGATCTACAGCGACTGCACTTTTAGTGCAATTTCAAGTGCATTTTGCACTTGTAGTTTGCACTTGTAATGCAAAGTGGATTTGCCTTTAGTAAATAACCCCCAATGGGTAACTGGATACACTGCACACCTTAGCTGAAGGGCAGTGATTCAGAAAAGAGTCAGACTGGATCACCCGCAGGGTCGCGGCTCATATGTATTCATTGTTGCATATATTAGTTTTATATATAGTAGCCTCTGAAGTCATTAAATTTATTATAAAGCATCTGCTTTAGTTTTCTCATTGCCAAATGAAACGCATGTCGCCATTTTTTTAGACTTAATATGAGAATCGATCTTGGGTATTTCCTAACTAAAAATTCAAGTCGTTTAAGTCAAATAAATGGCGGCCTTGTACCGCAAAGGGCGATGAGGACACTTTAACAGAACATGTACATATTGTAGTATACATCCAGCAGTATAAAGACTTCCGGTGATTTCCTTTAAACAAGACCACAGAATAGCAGAACTTTAATGGTTGTGTCCCCTTTGGTTTTTGTAATAGATTTCTTATTGAATAATTCGAACACCCCTTTATTTCGTCTTGTCAAAGTACTGTATTTATATAGCAGAGTTTATTAAATATCAGCTAGGAGACTGAAATGTTGTAAATAATTTTAACAATCATGGTTAATTTGTTGTAGAATTGGACCAGTTGAAACAATGTTTGTAACAAATATGTTGATGTTTTAAAATTAAATGTTTTTTTTCTTACTGAAACAGCTCAGTTTATGTTTTTTTGTGTGTGCGCGTGCGTGTGTATGTGTAAATGCGTGTGTGTGGGTGTATATATATATATATATATATATATATATATATATATATATATATATATATATATATATATATATATATATATATATATATATATATATATATATATATATATATATATATATATATATATATATAAATGATCTTTATCTGCAAGTTTGCTGTATCTGAATCAAATAGTGAATCTAATGCATATTGTTCTATTGTGTTTGATTTGCTAGGGGGGTGCGGTCCGCACCCGGGTGACACCCGCTAGAGGGGTGACACCATCCCGTTTTTTTTTTTTTTTAGCTGACATGCCCAGCAGGTGACACCCACCAGAGGGGTGACACCGGGGCCGCCGCACCGCTAAACACCGTACTGTATTGATTGGAGCGGTGCGAGCAGGGCATCTAGCCGTGCGGGGAGGCTGCCTGTAACATTCCTCAGTCAGGCTATCCCCGTGTGAGGCGGAGTTGGTGGGCGGAGCTGTGGGTGTGGCTGCCTCCTCTTCTCCTCCCACAGACTCCTTCACCATCGATGATGCTGCAGCTCAAGCAGCTAGAGGTGAGGCCAAAGCAGCCCCGCCCACAAGCCCGGGTCTTCATCTGCATTCATGCTATGTAAGTAAGTTACTCTGCAGTGTCACTACATAGAGTTACAAGATGCACTGTGCCACCACAGCCTACCTTGTACCACCCCAGCCTACCCTGTGCAATGCCAGCCTACCCTGTACCACCCAGCCTGCCCTGTGCCACCCCAGCCTGCCCTGTACCCCCCCCAAACAGCCCTGTACCACGCAGCCTGCGCTGTGCCACCCCAGCCTGCCCTGTACCACCCCAACTTGCCCTGTACCACCCCAATCTGCCCTATGCCACCCTAACTTGCCCTGTACCACCCCAACCTTTCCCATGCCAGCTTGCCCTATGCCACCCTAACTTGCACTATACCACCCCAACCTGCCCTGTGCCACCCTAACTTGCCCTATACAACCCCACCCAACCTGCCCTATGCAACCCTAACTTTCCCTATACCACCCCAAACTACCCTATATCACCCCAACATGCCCTATACCACCTTAACCTGTCCTATGAAAAAAGGGGGGAACTAATGCGCAAATCAACCTACCCAATGGCAACTAAGCTACACTATGGAGGCTTCCTTTGTTCTCCCTTTGAGTGCCTAAGCTGGGACCCTGTGAGCCTTCTATCGTGGGATTGGATCTGCTGAGAGGTGCCTGGACACGCATATAACAGCATTCATATAGGCTTTATTTAAGCCTTACCTTTTCCACACTGAGGAAAGGCTGGCGTTGGTGGTTTCAATCACGTGTGCATGTTTACATTCTTGCACTGAAGCATTGTCTATGGACTGTTTGGAGCACTCATGCACTTAATATACCTGATGATCAGATTTGATGCTTCCTGTTATTTAAGACATTTTTTCTTTTTACTCTGCGCGGTTTGTGCACTGGACACACGTTTTAAATATTTTTTCATGACACATTTTTTTGTATCATTTGGTGAAATTTATTAGGTTATTACACACGTATATTTTTTCACTTCATTATTATTGATTGGATATTGATCACCTATGCATGTTTTTGGACATTTTTATTTTTTAAGGACTCTTTTTATTGGACCTCATTCACTTTATATTTTATATTTATATATTTTTTGGCAATTATGCACTTGTAGTGTTATTAAGTTATTTGACAGATTTCACTTATTAATATATATTTATTTAGTTTTATGTATTGATTTTTTAAAAGGTTAATTTTGATTGCTTTTATTGGCACTTATTGATTACCTGATTTTAGGTAATTTAATTATTATTTCACTCTCTTCACCCCCCACATTTATTCATTGATGTTGGGCGGTGGCCCTTGATTTATATCTGGAGTGGAACACATTTTTGGACACACATCAAATGTGGGATTTTTTCACTTGGTATTTGGATTATTTGGAAGATCATATTTTATACTGTTATTAGCATATTTTATTATTTGCAAGCGCCATTACACCCCCCTGAATTTTAACCTGTCCTATACCACCCCACTACACCAACCTGCCACGATACCACGCTATACTACCCTAACCTGCCACTATACTGCCCTATACTATCATTTACAGGGGCTGGTTTGGGGTGCGCCTCGTGCCCTGCCTGCTTGGTGCCGGGCAGCCTAGACAGAGGGGGGGTGACACCATGTTTTACCGCACCGGGTGACACCAACCCTAGTGACGCCACTGGAACTTCTGTCCCTCCACAATAATTGGGTGTCTGTAGAATGTTCTGGAGCAATCATTCTCAACTTTTTTTTTTTTTTTAACACAGACGAACCCTTGAAATAACTTTTTGGTCTCAGTGAACCCCTTATGACAATATTTCAGGTAGGTGTAAACAGTAATTCAAACAATAAGAATAAATGCAAGAATAAGGATTGTGACCAACTTAAACCGACCATAGATGGAGTGATTTTTGTTGCAGGAAAGAAAATCGCTTGATTCCCCCATTAACACAGCCAGTGCTGATGAGGGAATCCCTCCCGTGGAAGCCATCCCTACTTGGGGAACACAGAAATTACTGCTGGCAGCTATGACAGCCATTAGCAGTAATTTCCATGTAAAAATCCCACAGGCTGGTTGATCGTTCAGCTTGGGTACATGCAGCCTACCTATACATGTTTCGCATCTCGGCTGGTTCCTACTGAGCTGGTCAAGATTCGAACTGTCTATGGCAGCCCTCAAAAATTCCACTCGCCTGCTTGAATTTTGAGGGCTGGCGAGCTATGGCTGCCTGGGAGTCGGGGGGGCGAGCACCGCCGGCAGCCTGAGTTGAATGGGAGTTCTTTTCCCTACGGTCACGGAGGGGAAGAGAGAGGAGAGCCACCCGGATGATCAGAGCGCAGGGAACACAGCGATAACGTCTTTCATTTCAATTGCTGTGTTCCCCGCCGCTCGCTGTCACATACAGCCATTGGGAGGAACCATTGTGTGTGGCAGGGGTAACGGCTATTTAATCCTCCCAATACTTGCAGTGGCAGGGGAGCAACGAAGCTGTGCCATTTCAATACTGGTGACCCCACAATAGGGATAAAACTTTTTTGAGGAAGGGAGTTTAAAATTGGAAGAAAAGAGGTTTAACCTTAAACTACATGGAGGGTTATTTACTGTAAGAGTGGCAAGGATGTGGAATTCCCTTCCACATGTGGTGGTATCAGCGGGGAGCATCGATGGTTTCAAGAAACTATTAGATAAGCACCTGAACAACCACAACATACAGAGATTTACAATGTAATACTGACATATAATCACACACATAGGTTGAACTTTATGGACTTGTATATTTTTTCAACCTCACCCACTATGTAACACAATGAAAGACAAGTATACTGCTTCTACTTTTACGGATATGTAAGTGTATACCACTAACCCTTTAAAGTGTTATTAAACCCACAACAGTAAAATCAGTCTGTATATGCAGTAGAGCATGGGTCTTCAAACTACGGCTCTCCAGTTGTTCAGGAACTACAATTCCCATCATGCCTAGTCATGTCTGTGAATGTCAGTGTGGTACAATGCCTCGTGGGATGTGTAGTTCAACAACTGGAGGGCCGTAGTTTGAGGATCCCTGCAGTAGAGCATGCTTGTTATACCCACTGTGGGGTTAAACCTCCTTCTCTGACCCTCACCCTCTTCCACTATCCCCAATCCATCTCCTGATCGAACAGAGCCTTTGGAGTCAGGCTGCACATGCTCAGTTTGGTGTGTATTGCTATATTTTTTTTTTTAGGAAGCGTGCATGTGATCAGCACAGGGCCAATCAGCACTGTCCAGACAGAGGGTCAGCGGTCCTGCATCCTGATAGGACAGCTCAGCGCAGTATAATAACTCCTCCTACAAGCTTTACCAGGAACTGATAAATAATAAAATGTTTGCAGTTCTATGGGAGACCAGATATAGTAAAATGCAGGGTCATGGGTTTAGTAACACTTTAAGCTTTAGGCTACTTTCACACAAGGCGGAGTCTGACGGTTTAGGGGGAGATTTCTCCGCTGAGCCGGCAGGTGACAAGTCCCTCTCTGCTCACTGAGCGGGGAGGGGCTTGTGCAGCGCCGCTGTCTCCTATGGAGAGATCTGATAAAAACTGACAGCATGTCCGTTTTTCTTCAGATCTCACCCAATCCGATCCGCCATGGACAGATGGGGACGTATCGCCATCCGTCTGATTTTGGCGGATCGGGTCGGATCTCAGCGGACATGTCTCCGTTGACATCCAACGATCCATAGGACTGCATGGAGCGCCCGTTCAGGTCCGCCGACAAAACTGACTTGCGGACCTGAATGGTCCGATCGTGTGAAAGGGGCCTTAGGTGTATTGATGTGATTCTAATAGCTGTTTTTTTGTACTGCTTTTATACACATATATGAACATCTTTGTTTAGTCTTTAAGCTGAATTCCAGGTATTTTATTTTTATTTGCCTAGTTGCATTGGCTCAGCTTGTACTAATGTTATGTATACATATTCCATACCTGGCAGATCCTGTAGAAGTGGAGAATCTTGGTAGCATCCACTGCTACTTCAATGATCCTCGCTGTCTTCCGAGTCCTGTGCAGCTGCCCTCCTGCATGGTGATTACAGCCGTTTGCTCGCTCAGCATGAGTGCCATTCAGAGAATGCCTTGTATTTATTTTTATTTTTTTAAATAAAGCATTATTAGATGAGGTGGGTGGTAACCTCACAATCTTCACATCGTCCAAAAAGAGAAAGTGTTGAATGCTTTGTGTTCTCTGAATGGTGCCCATGCTGAGCAGGCTACCCCCTGTGGTTACCATGCAGCGGGGCAGCTGCTTGGCACAGGACACAGAAGACATAGAGCAGGGATATGCAATTAGCGGACCTCCAGCTGTTGCAGAACTACAAGTCCCATGAGGCATACCAAGACTGACAGCCACAAGCATGACTCCCAGAGGCGGAGGTATGATGGGTCTTGTAGTTTTGCAACAGCTGGAGGTCCGCTAATTGCACATCCCTGACATAGAGGATCGCTGTAGTAGGGGTGGCCAACTACATTTTCTTCTTCTAAGGCAGGGATATGCAATTAGCGGACCTTCAGCTGTTGCAAAACTACAAGTCCCATCATGCCTCTGGGTGTCATGCTTGTGGCTGTCAGAGTCTTGCTATGCCTCATGGGATTTGTAGTTCTGCAACAGCTGGAGGTCCACTGATTCCTTAGAATGGGGATATGCAATCAGACCGGTATGGAATATGCATACGATTACTTGGGGCCAATTCACACTATGCAGTGACATGTTTTACCGCATGGTGAAACGTCTGTCACCACAGGGAAACGCTGGAAACTGTTTCACGTGTGTCCCATTCACACTGCAATGCAGCCTAGTGCTGCACTAAAATGCAGACATGCTGCATTTTATCACAGTGCATCAAGGCGAATTGCACTGCAGTGTCGGGCAGCGCCATGCATCGCGCTACTCAATATTATAGTGAATGAAGTGTACGTTTTGTACAATTCAGATAAAGCTTGTACGAAAAAAAAAAGGAGCCATGTCATGTTTTATAAGCTTTGTTTCTATTTTCCAGTAGAATGGCCCCTCCTTACTGTAAGTCATTGGCAAGGATGCGGATTTGATTGGCAAAGCTCATAGACATAAGAACACTTAAGTCTGATACAGCGATCTGCGCCGCTTCCTACTAGCTTTGATTTTAGGAAACGGCTTGTGTCCATGTAGTGAAGTTGGCACCTGTCAAGTTTCCATTCCTGTTGCGGTGGAAGTTTCCATCTGTAATCTCTGTTTTTCCTGTCAGAAATGTTATAGGATGTGATTTCCAAACAATCCAGAACAAAAATTCTTTGTGCTTAGAACAAAAACTTTAGCCCCCCATAAAAAAAAAAATTTTGAACATAAAGAAAAAACTTGCTGCAATACTTTGATTTAAGCAGTTGTAAGCCTCATTTTTATTTATTTTTTGCATTAAAATAACAAGCTTGTCATACTTACCTGCTCAGGGTAAAGTGGTACTGTAGAGAGGCCCCTTACTTCCTCTTCTGGGGTCCCCTACTGGCACTCACTGAAGAGGGGAGTGCCCCCATAGCAAGCCACTTATTATGGGGGAACACATGTGGGGCCTGCTCCTGAGCTGGGTTGTGTGCATCTATAGACACACACACAGTGCACCTCGGCACTGCCCCCTTCTTTCTACTCACGGGATTAGATTTGACAGCAGCAAGAGCCAATGACACCCGCTGCGTTCAGCAAAGCCTGGGATGGGAGAGAATGCTAGGCACTGCGCTGGCTCAATAGAGGACTCTGATAAGTGTTGGGGGGGTCAGGTAGTGCAAGGTTTTTTCATGAGGAGAATGCATTAGGTACAAAGACCTTTTAGGCTCCATGTACACTGCAGCTTCTAAACTTGAGTTTAGGTGCTTTTGCCAATGCTCTAAAAGCCTGTGTGTCCATGTATACATACACTATATTACCAAAAGTATTGGGACACCTACCTTTACACGCACATGAACTTTAATGGCATCCCAGTCTTACTCCGTAGGGTTCAATATTGAGTTGGCCCACCCTTTGCAGCTATAACAGTTTTAACTCTTCTGGGAAGGCTGTCCTCAAGGTTTAGGAGTGTGTCTATGGGAATGTTTGACCATTCTTCCAGAAGAGCATTTGTGAGGTCAGGCACTGATGTTGGACAAGAAGGACTGGCTCGCATTCTCCGACTCTAACCCCATTGGGTTGAAGTTAGCATTCTGTGCAGGCCAGTCAAGTTTCTCCACCCCAAACTTGCTCATCCACACTATATTGCCAAAAGTATTGGGCCACTCCTCCAAATCATTTGGCGGAGGGGGGATTATGGTGTGGGGTTGTTTTTCAGGGGTTAATCTTGGCCCCTTAATTCCAGTAAAGGGAACTTTTAAAGCGTCAGCATACCAAGACAATTTCATGCTCCCAAATTTGTGGGAAGGGCCCCTTCCTGTTCCAACATGACTGCACACCAGTGCACAAAGCAAGGTCCATAAAGACATGGATTAGCGAGTTTGGGGTGGAGGAACTTGACTGGCCTGTACAGATCCCTGACCTCAGCCCGATAGAACACCTTTGGAATTAATTACAGCAGCGACTGCAATCCCAGCACCCCCCGGGGAAAGCCAGAAAACACTTAAAAACAATACAACACTACAATACACTACTTCAGCTCTGTCGCAGTATATGTACTGTGGCGGGTCGGCAAATAGTTAAGGTGTAAGTTCAACTTACAGAAAATCTGTAACGTGAACTTGCACTGGACACCCGTATTGCCGCTGTACCAGTCTGGGGATTTGAAATCCCCTCGGCTTTCTCTCCTCTTTGCCCGAGTTAGCCGATTCATTCATTCATAGATGCCCATCTGCTTCTTTGTTATTGACTGCCTGGTTGGCCCCTCCTCTCGCCCAGCAGCTCTCTATGGTCCTCTCTCCTCCTGACCGACAGGGGAGCGAAGACCAGGTCCTTTGCTTGTATAGGGGTGCAGGAGTGCACTAGGCACGTCTTTGCAAGCAGGTGCAGCTTCCGCCTAACCCCTTGTACCGGTGACTTGTCCTTAAGGTTCCCCTAACGGGGAAGTTCCTTCAAGGACTGCGCAGGCGCAAACTTGCCGACGGAAATCTCCGAACCTCGCCCGGCATCCAGGCTCATTCTTTAACATCCCCGTGGATTGAAGGATGTTAAAAAAAAGAGCCAGGAGGCCGAGCGAGCGCGAGGCCGTGAGGCCGACTGGCCACTTACCTCGAAATCCACGTCGCCCTGGATGCCGGCCGAGGTTCAGAGATCTCCGTCGGCAAGTTTGCGCCTGCGCAGTCCTTGAAGGAACTTTCCCGTTAGCCGGAACCATCTCGGCAGATCAGATTGCGCCTGCGCAGGAACTTTCACGATAGCCGGAACCAGCTCGGCAGATCACCAGCCCTGCTCCAGCTATTAATTCCGGATTCATGGTGTGCTGGTAACATGCAGTTTATTCTTCTCTTTCTGGTGTAGACACAATAAAAGTGAACAGCGGTTACAACCCTTCTCCACTATCCAAACCTAGAAAAAGTGTTGCCTGGAGTTCTCATGATGCTTCTTCATAAACTGGTAAATAAATGCAAAGAGCCAAGAAAATAGAATAAATTAATATTTTATTTATTTCTTTATATTTTATCCTTTTATACTTTTTTTTTTTGTCAGTGACATGTTACAGTAGAACAGACTCACTTCAAAAAAGGGGGAAAAAATAAAATACAGTTCTAAATTGCATACAGCCATACCAGAATAAATGAATTACACTCCGCTGTACTCAGCCATCTTACTCACTAGTGATTAATGCATTATCTTACATCTGCGCACACCAATAGCCAACACACTATATATATATATAGAATCACATTCGCTTCCCTTTACGAGGGAGACAAAAACACACACTCACTGTAAACCGGTAACATCCAGGGAACACATACTTGTTACTCAGTGCCAGCGGATGGCTTGTTTTAACTACTACAGGGAAAAAAAAAAATGTGAACCTCAGAAATGAAAGGAGGTCACTTAACAGGCATGGAGACAATTGTATACAGCGAGGAAAACGCTGCAGGAAGCTGCTAGTATGAGAGATTTCTATTTCTCCTTTAACAGTGCCTGCCAAACCCTTTATGTCCATCCTCCGAAATGATGTTCTGTTGTAAGGCATACAATGGGTTTAAAAGGCTTCACCGCCTGCCACGGCAGGGATGAATGTTGTATATTCTATTAATTGCACTACGCTTCTTATTACCAGAACATAAACTACACATACATACACACACACAGGGCAGAGAGCTCTACCGGGGAGTGATGGGTTACATCATGGTTGCTCAACCTGTGGCCCTCCAGCTGTTGCAGAACTACAAGTCCCATGAGGCATTGCAAGTCACTGACAGTTACAAGCATGACTCCCAAAGGCAGTGGCATGATGGGAATTGTAGTTCTGCAACAGCTGGAGGCCCGAAGGTTGAGCACCCATGGGTTACATTGCTTCCATACTGAAGAGATCTTACTTTCCACCTATACACAGCAGAGCATTTGGTTCACTGTGTCCATATTGTGTTGCGTCTCTAGAAACGTCAGTAGTGTCTTCTATTTATAAGGCTGGTCTTGTGACTTAAACCTATAAAATGCCCACTGCTATATATAGCCACCCAAGCCCCCTCTCCCCCTTCACTAGCCCTTCTACTTTATTAGAGTAGAACGGCTGGTACTCTTATAGGCAGTACCAGTGGGGAAGCTAGACATTATTTCACCCGGGGCAAAGAATCAGTTTGGTGCCCCCCCTTATAGGACAAGATTAGGCAGAAGTGAGAAACTCCCAAGCCATAGCTGTTGAGTCAGCTGTCTGTCCCCTCCCCCATGCTCCTCTGTCGTTGTCCCTGCTCCTCTGTCGTCCCTGCTTCTTTGTTCCCCCCAGGTGAGCGCTGCGGGGAGGGAAAGGAGGAGAGCGCTGTTGGAAGGGAGAGACAGCGAGGGGGGAGGGGGGCGGTGGTCCGCTGTCACTGAAGCTGGCCCACTGAGCCATCCGCCCGCCGGGAAACTCCCTGTAGTCCCAATGGCCAGTCCATCCCGGTCTCTAACACACACACTCTCAAGCTCTCGCTCTGCCTGTTGCTGGTTTTAACCCTATAAAAAGGGATATTGACAGTTTATTTGTTTTTTAAATTATAAAACTCATTTGCTCACAATGCAGTCGGACGCATACAGTGTTCTTGCTAGAGAACATCAACCAGTCCAATACTTCACCATAATCTGTGACATGCAAAAATGACTAGAAAGGCACATGCATTGTATATACTGCAGAGATGAACAACTACTACATAGTGCATCTTTTTTCCATTTTTTTTGTTTTCTTTCATATTGCTGCAATTGATTTCACTGCACACAAAACTATTGTTTGGACTTGGAGACTCCTATTATAGTTTTATGATCTGAACCCACAAACACTGAGATAGCATAGCCACTAAAAACTGCAAAATATCAAAACTAGCACCCAAAATATGACACCAGATCTACGCCATGAAGGATTTTATTCCTTACGGAATCTGGTGCAATTTTTAAGAAAACAAAAAAACTTTGATATCGTTTTGACCTGAAAAAGCACCATAAAGCTTTGTGATATTGGGTTGCATCTAATGACGTACATACAGCAATATACAAAATAAAACGCACAGCGACGAGGTTAGATGGCATATCAATGGTCACCTGACAGATCTAAAAGGCTGGATATTCGAAGGTGAAATAAATCAGCAATTTTACATGTGACCCTGTTGCAGCATTTTTGAGAAACATTAAGATGGGCCTATATTGTTCACGCAAGTAAGCAGTCATACAAAACGCATGGATCTGTGAATGGGTGACACGGCTGTGCGTACAGAGCCACGCCGAATTCAGATGCAATTCAGGTAAATGGGGAAAAAGGGGTGAATTTTTAGGCCTTTTTCACACAAGTGATCCTAGAAGGTCCGGCTGTCTGTCAGGTGAACCCGATCGGACTCTCCATTCTCTTCAATGACTTGTGTCCTGCCTCCAATCCGGCAAAAACAAACAGAAGGGGATCCGTTCCTCTCTGTCTGATCGGATCAGAGGGCAGTCGGGTGTAAATTGACAGCTGGGCCATTTAAATCCAACTGCACATAGAGCAGAGAGGGCTGTGTCCGTGTCTGTTCTGCATGAGCAGACACAGACCTGTCATTCGCCCGTTCCATTGGATCAGCAGACAGATCCCCTGCTGAGAACGGATCCAGCCTGTGTGAAAGGGGCCTCAAGATGGGGGTTTTGGGAATGTGACCACGTTTGATGTTGCCCCCTAAACATGCGTATTATACAAAACATGGTCAGAAAGGTGGAAAAAAAAAAAAAGACCGATAGGGCCCACATACGATCGGTTTGTCCAATGAAAACAGTCCATCGGTCTGTTTTCATCGGACAAACCGATCGTGTGTACACGGCTTAAGGCTCTGTTCACATATGCTGCAGCCGTGGCTCCCAGCATGGGGTCCGGTGCGTCCCTTTTCACCATTTCGGGTCAGAATTATTGCCCGAATTTGCATCTGAATCAGAACCAAAGATGCACATGACCCTTTTTAAGTGCGGACCGGGAGCTGTATGAACAGGCTCCATTGAAAGCCGGTCACAGTCTCCCGTCATGCGAATTGGATGTCACAAAAAAAAAAAGCATCCAATGCGCACATGTATGAACCCTGCCTAAGCCTTTCAATTTATTCGCTGCTGCAATGCAATGTTGTGAATATTGCTGATTAATGTTTAATTTATAAAACGTAATAGCATAATACTAACTACAAACTGATAGCTGTGAAGATTGTTCATATGCACCTAGATTTTGTTGTTTAATATTAGAGTATAAAAGTTACAGCTTAAATCAGTGATGGCGAACCTTGGCACCCCAGATGTTTTGGAACTACATTTCCCATGATGCTCATGCACTCTGCAGTGTAGTTAAGCATCATGGGAAATGTAGTTCCAAAACATCTGGGGTGCCAAGGTTCACCATCACTGGCTTCAATCTTTATTTCACCAACTACATGAACCCCGAGGGCATGCATTGATGGAATGATCTCTCCAAAAATGGTTTTGTGACTTCTGCCTGCGTAGCAACATGAGCAGCACAACTTCATCAGATGTGTTAACAGAGCCTGCCTGTTGCATTTTATCTTTCAAGTCAACTGAATAGGCCAATGCATTTTAATGCATATCCAGCAGTTATCATTAATTGCAGTTACAGGGGTTCCAAGCACTGCCACCTGATAATAGAATTTGGTTTTGCAGAGCATTTATTAAAAAAAAACAGAGGTCCTTCAAAAGAAATGCTGTGTTTTCAGCAGCTGGACCATGCCATGCAATGAAATGGGATCATATTCTTGTAGTATATATATTTTTTTATATATAATGTATATATTTTTAGGAGGGTCCTCTTAGTAAGTAATAATGGATGGTAAGCATAGTTTATAAGGATTCGCTACAGAATATAGTGAATGTGGGTGACCAATAGGGTGAAATTAGGCTGATCACCCAGCAAATTTCAAATACTTCTCAGCAAAGTGTCAGTAAGCACCGACAACTGCATTCATGTTGCATTAGTGTTTCTCTGCGGTGGAATAAGGCCCCGTACACAACCGGTTTTCTCGGCAGAATTCAGCAAGAAACTCGATGGGAGACGTATTCTGCCGAGAAAACCGGTCGTGTGTACACTTTTCTCCGAGAAACCCGTCGAGGAACTCGTCGAGCCAAATAGAGAGCATGTTCTCTATTTCCTCGTTGGGCAATGGGAAAATTTGGCTCGCCGAGATCCTCGGCGGCTTCACAAGGAACTCGACGAGCAAAACGATGTGTTTTGCCCGTCGAGTTTCTTGGACGTGTGTACGGGGCCTTAGCCTCTCACTGCTCTGGGGAGACCGTAAACATCCACACTGGCTGAGCTGATAACACTATAGACACGAAGGGTTGATTTACGAAGTATGGAAAGTGCAAATTCTGGTGCAGCTCTGCATAGAAACCAATCAGCTTCCAATTTTTTTTGTCAAAGCTTCATTGAAGAAGCGGATTGGCTACCATGCAGAGCTGCACCAGATTTTTCACTTTCCAGTTTTGGTAAATCAAGCCCATAGTCTACAATAGGTAAAAAGGTTTTAGATTAAATGTGAATGTTCTGCACTACGATAACATATAGACACACACACACACACACACACAGCATAGCCATGGAACGAGCCATGGCACTATTCTAGAATATCATATGTATGTAATCAAGATGGCGGCTATTTTGTAGCTACAATCTACAGATTAAGTCTTAAAATAAGTGAACAGATGCATGGTTGTTTAGGATTAAAATGCTAAAATAAAATAGACAGAAAAGTCTAAGCAGATACTAAAGCTCATAATTAAAGAGAGAGAGAGAGAGAGAGAAGCACCATTGTCTCAGCTTTTTGAGGAACTGACCAACTCCTGAAACAGGCTGGCCAAGTCCACCTCCGGCCTGGGTACAAATGATGCTGGAAGTCTTGACAGCTGTCCATACACAAGGAACATCTCTAAGTCCCGAGGCACAAAGCTTGTTTGTGCCTTAAGGAAACCTGCAGTTGGAAGCTGACCATTGCTGACCTGCAAATTATGTAGAATTGAGGAAAGAAGGTCCACATAGTTGTGCGCCAAACATCAGTAGGATTTATTATAAACTCTGATGGTTCAAATAAGTGATTATCACATGCTGCTTCCTACAAATACGTGTTTCTCCAGTGGCCTATATCTGTCACCTTCTTTCGGTTTCAGTGCTGTAGCCTCAGTGTAGTCGAAATTCAACATTTCTGGGAGTATCCGATGCCTTTGTCCCCAACTATGACCCTTTACTCCAACATCACTACCAAGTTCTGTAGTGGCACATGGATCGAAGGATGGGAACCATGGTGCGTGGCGAGGGAGCACAGGCATCTGACACTAATGGAAGTGTTGAATGCTGAAGACAATGATGGTGGCTGCAGCACTGGACCGGAGGTAAGACATGAGACATGGGCCACCAGAGAGGTGAGTATAATATGTCTTTTATGGCAGGAAACTGCCCTTTTCCATCCTTTAAAGACCTTGACTTATCCCATCCATCCTGTGGTTAACCATATTTGTTTTCTATGTCACTATGTGTAGTGTTATTCTTGTGACGGATTGTGTGTTTGCATCGCTTGTAATGTAAAGATCTGAATAAAAGACCTTGACGTAAAGCCTTATGATTAAGAACTTGTGTGAAATGCAGATATGAGCCATCCAACTTTATGATAAACCTTCTGATGTATAGCATGTATCTACATGTCCCTTCCTTCTTTATCTGAATTTTTTCTATTGGACCAAGCTAGGCTGGGGAACTGTAGTATACATGCCACAGGGTAGACAACCTGCCAGAATTCCCCAGTGCTAGCAATGTTTTAGCTTGCACTTTCCTACAAAAGCTAGTTGCTCGGGAGCCTGTGGATGCAATCCCTTGAGCACTGGCCTGGAAGAAGTCACAGCCAGGAGCTGCTAATGTACAAATCTGTTACACATAAGCAACTTAGGCAGCCCATACATTCATCATTTTTGTTTTTTCATTCAACCATAGTGCCCATACACGGATCGAAATTCAGCCAGTTCAGCAGGGACCAGCGGAATTTCGATCCACGTATGGCTGGCTTTGGAAAGCATCAAGTCCTAATACTAAAATTTTCAGGAGAGATCAGCTAAGGCGGCCAACATACTTGCTCACTGCGGTTTTCCCTCCGAAAGCGACCCTAAAATAAGATACAAATGTGCTTAAAAGTCTCCCTGCACAACGTACACCATAATAAAACATGCACATCAAATTGCCTTTTATCACTAGCTGTTAGGGTCCCTGAGTCCACACAGATTTGCTCTAAATCACATATGCTTCCAAAAAGAGCCTGAACGGCTCTATAAAAGTCAATCTGTTACAAAACACAATGGAGCAAAACGATAATCTTATAGCCGTGAGGTGTCTCTGTGTCTATACAGAATGGATGACACCAACCATGCACGTTCCCAGTTGTAAAAACACTGTCACCAAATACTCACACATGCTTCAATAGTGTTCTAAAATATTTACACATTGTTAAAGAAAATTATTAAGCACCTTTTTTTTTTTTTTGTTTGTTTTTAGGATTTATGTACAAGTTGGATTACAAAGTGGTGGGTTACTAAACAGTGGTGACAGGGTAAATGCTTTCTCAGTCATTTTGTCCTATAACCCGTCTCTTAGCCGTAATCTGAAAATGTTAACAGTTAATACAAAGCTCTACATAAAGTCATTGATCAAGTTCTGGAGGGTGATGAGGGCACTTGAAGCGAGGGTTTATACCTAACCGCCAAAGCTTCACTGTGAAGATAAGCTGTTCGGTTTTGAACGCTCAAATTCTAGTTTTAGATAGAGGAAGGGTTTTGAAAACCAAAATCCTAATTTTAGATAGAGGAAGGGTTTTGAAAGGCCAAATCTTAGTTTTAGATCGAAGAAGGGTTTTGAAAGGCCAAATCCAAGGTTTTGATAGAAGGGGTTTAAAAGCCTAAATCTTCATTTTAGATTGATTTGGGATTCCAAAACCCCTCCTCTATCTAAAACGAAGATTTGGGCTTTTAAACCCCTTCTTCTATCAAAACCTTGGATTTGGGATTCCAAAACCCCTCCTCTTAGTTTTAGATAGAGGAAGGGGTCTTCAAAGCCCAAATTCTAGTTTTGGATAGAGGAAGGGTTTTGAACGCCCAAATCTTCTTTTTTTAGATAGAGGAGGGGTTTTTAAAGCCCATATCCTAGTTTTAGATAGAGGAAGGGTTTTGAAAGCCTAAATCCAAGGTTTAGATAGAAGAAGGGTTTGCAAAAACTTGAAATCTTCTTTTTTAGATAGAGGAGGGGTTTTGAAAGGCCAAATTCTAGTTTTAGGTCGAAGAAAGTTTTTGAGAGCCCAAATCCAAGGTTTTGATAGAAGAAGGGTTTTAAAAGTCTAAATCTTCGTTTTAGATTGATTTGGGTTTCCAAAAACACTCCTCTTAGTTTTAGATAGAGGAAGGGGGTCTTCAAAGCCCAAATTCTAGTTTTAGATAGAAGAAGGGTTTTAAAAGCCTAAATCTTTTTTTAGATAGAGGAGGGGTTTTTAAAGCCCAAATCCTAGTTTTAGATCGAGGACGGGTTTAAAAAAACTCAAAATCTTCTTTTTTAGATAGAGGAAGGGTTTTGAAAGCCCAAAGCCATGTTTTAGATAGAGGAAAGAAAGGTAAGAATTTTTATCAAGTTTTGCAGTTGTGTGTGGCTCCATTGGGGGGATATTTGCCCTCACTTTCTGTCTGGACGAACGGTTAGATTACTTGTTGGGTTGTTTGTTGATTTTTGGGTCTCCTGTGTCACATGCACCCAAATTTCTTGTCCTGGTATTACGGAGACAGAAAGTAGTGGGAAATCTTCCCAATAAAGACATGTGCAGCAATAAAAACTTGAGAGGTTCTGACTCTCACCCACTCTGTCTTAAATTAAAAGGGGAAGTTACGAGTTAGCGTAACTGAATCTTCTATATCCCCGATATAGTTACCGAACACAAAGGGAAGAAGACAGAGAAAATTAAAGGTAACCAATGCTCAGGCTGCAGATCCATACAGAAAGTATAAACTTTTAACAGCAAACATCCTAATCACCCTCCATTTAAAGGACAACTATCTTGAAAGAAAAACAGAAGCAGCCAGATTCTTAAACCATTAGTTGTGTGGATGTCTCTGGCTTTGGTAGTTTTAGACATGGATCTGGAACAAGCATGCAAATCAAGTTCGGAGTGAGGTTCCTGATGACTTCAAAAAGGTACTGAAGCCATTGGATCAGCGTGACAGCCAGGAATCCCAACTGCTTTCCTTTAAAATTGTTTCTTGCCATTTTAATTTATTCCCACCAAACCTCTTTGAAAAGCGCAATACATAAAAAGGAGCAGTAGTATTATTTTAAACATCATGACAATCTGAATCTGTGGTCACCATCTGCATTCAGGAAATCTCAGTGTTCTGTAATATATATGGATTATGTGCAAATGCTCAGTAACCGATCCGTGTACCAAAACACATTAGGCAATCAACATTCAGTATTTTACTGAAAGGAATTGGAGGCTAGGAGTTTGTAAGTACCTGAAACCTAGCAAGCAGGCTTACTTAATAAGGCAGTACATAGAGCAGTTCACTAGATTGGATTCCACCTCCAGCAGTGGAACAGTGAGAGAAGACTGTTGGTTGATTGACATGGGTTACTGTACATTGCACATAGCCCATATTTACTAGTGACCAGTAAAGGGACTTGCAATGCTTCAGCGCAGTTCTAATCTATCAGAGTAGGGTTGCTGGCCTGAAATAGCGGCTTATATCATTTTTATTGTCTTAAGGCTAACCTAACTTCAGAGTTTAGGTCCATCTCTGAAAACTACTGAGGCATTAGGCAGATAAGTAGCGTTGGGCCCATCAAACTGTAAAAACAAACCAGCAGGTCCTTCAGATCCCGCTCGCAGGTGGTGAAGTTGCAGCAGCAGTGCACTCATGAAATGAGGATTTCAGAGTCTTTAATGATAAAGTGTTTGAAGACTTTACCTAAATATAAAGCTGCTGTGGGTCATCTGACCCAACACGGGGACTTGGCGTTTCCTACTGAAGTTTTAAAAAGTTTGAGAATGCCAACCTGCCTTCCTAATGCCTCCATTTTTCTAAAGCACTGAGTTTACATCTGCTTCGGGTTTTTCATTTTTTTTTATAACATAGCAATGCAAATTCAGAATCCCCCACACAGAAAACAAAACAGAAATGCATTTAAAATGTAAATCTTCAGTAAGTATCGTATTTCTTCAATTGAATTCATTTTCCCAGAAATCCTAATTCACGTATTTAGCTTAAAAAAACAAAAATCTAAAAAAAGGGACTTGATAACCAATAAAATCAAAGGTAAGAAAGACAGGACCTGTTTGTAGTCACCAGTCTTGTGTTGCCCTTATGGCTGAGCTGTGGTGCCTTCAGATACTATAAGGCCTTTTGTACAGACAGACTGCAGTGTGTATAAGAGAAGTGCATATATAACAAGCTTTCAGCAGCTTTCCTAATGCATCTTTCAGCTCTTGCAGGCTTTCTGTAAAGAATATAAAGACGCAACCATTCAAAATTGGGATTATTGCGGGTTGTTAAGTCTCATTGAAAGAAAAAGGGGCGTCTACCACCCAGAAAAATGTAAAGAATAGAGACGCAACCATAAATTATATACATTTTGAGCACTTATTTCCTTATTGGGATCATCAGTGGCAACCTTTAAAGCCTTTTTTTGTTTACTTTTATGTATCTTACAGGCTTTCCATTTGTTTTACGTAGTGCTGAAGCTTGCCTAAGGTTTTCTTAAAAAAAAAAAAAAAGGGGATTGGCCTGTCAGGCTCCAGTGACTTTAGCAAAATGGTGGTCATCTGCACACAGACACCAACTCCCTGTTGCATTATGTGACCCAGATATATAACCAAGAGGGTGGACAGAATGGTTGGGGGATTGCAAGCGGCATCTAGACTTCACCCAATTTAACGTTACACAGATCTCAATGATTGGTTAAATATAGGATGTTTGGGATTGAACCCACTAAGATCAATTCTACCGAATGGTAGCACAGCTACATAGGAGAAGCAGGAACCCAAATAAATAAAAAGAATATTATATACACATGTACTCAGAATTGTTTCTCTATTAAATTGGCCTTCCAGCAACCCTACTTGTTATCCATTTAACACTCTCAATATTTCCATCCTACTTTAAAAACTCCATTACCGATTGCCTTTTTCTTTAACAGAAGTCCACTCTCTCCATACCCATTCATCTACATCCACTTGCCATCGTAAACCTGCTCTTACTTTCTACTAATGTGAAGCATTGCAGGTCCCTTTGGCAAGAGATGTGATTGATAGAGCCATGTATGGTCTTCATACCAACCTTATGTGTACAGTGCAAAGCAAAGCCTTGTACGAGATTTGGATCTTTATTTAATAGGACAAACTACTGCTCTACATTTAGTCTAGTTTCACATATATGCGATGCAGGAACCAGCACAACTGTATGGCTGAACTTGCATTGTACAGACATTGCATGGGATCAGCACCTGCGGTGCGGGTGTGAATCCCATGCAATGTCTGACATTGCTATAGTGTGAACCTGGACTAAAGGAGAAGCACAGCCACAGATTCCCCTGTGGACCACAGGAGTGCAGTTCGTTCTGCTGAAACCCGCTGTCGGCTGAGGTCACGAGTCAGTGAAGGCTCTGAAAGGATCACAACCATATGGTTGGGATCCGCCCGCATGCCTGGACTGGTACCCAGGTCAGCCTATCAGCGAGCCGCTGAGAGCCTGAGCCAGCCTCTCCTGCCCCCTCCACAGCCCAGCGTTTAAACAAAGGGGTGGACAGAGCAGAGAGACTGTGGCTGACAGTCACCAGATCTCTGCTCGAAGGGCCCTAGGAACTGAGCGATCGGCGGTGTTTAATCGCTCGGTTCTCAGTGTTAGAGCTGGCGGGGCCCAGATGCAGCTAGGCAAGTATAATTCAGAAAACCCAAACCTCATACCTCTTTTAAATAATGCACTGTACACATCCTTCCAGTGTTGTCTGGTCTAATTCCCTGATAATGAGCTTCAAAGAGGTTTCTGAAAGATGCTCACTTCTAGTAGTGAGGGTGTGGATTTAAAGTTAGCAATTTAAAAATTCCAAACCATTCTTTAGTACCTGGAAAATAAAGCCTGGATTATTGACAAAAACCAATACCCTCAACAACAGAAACTTGGCCATAATAAAAACATGTGTTAAAAAGCAGCTAAAATCTAAGTACATTAAAAAAGCCTTTTGAGGGTTTGGTGAGCTTTTTACCTAGAGGAAGCCTCCAACACCCTTCCTCACTTTACCATTATTAGCGACTTAAAACTCTCCACTACAATGGAGTTTCTTCAGCACCAAAACAGCAAGAGAGAAGGGTGATGGTGATCTTGTGCTTAGGGTAGGGGACAGTAGAGGCAAGAGACGGTACTGACAAACCATGAGGCAGGATGGACGGACGGGGGTTCTGAGGATAGATAATGCCCTTGTTCATGTAAACAGCTAAAAAGAGTAGTTCAGTGGTTACACTGGCGCTGCCTAGGCTGGCTCACAAATTTGCAGTGTCGCATTGCATTGCTGCCCTGGAACGCCTGTGCCAGATTTTGCCGTTGCAGATGTTTACGTCCCAGCTTGCGCTTGTCCACCTGAGCTTTGGCGCGTTGGATCCGTGAGACTTGACCCACTTTTCCTAATATGGCGGCTTTGGCAGAGACAGAGGTGGCGTGATGAGGTGTGCGTCGTTCCACTCTGGTTTTGCTCGGTGACCTGGAAAGAAGGCAGTGATGCATTATGAACAACTCATCTCAGTATAGTTATTTAAAAAGATTTTCAAACCTTACATTAGATTTATTTTCTTTGTACATTGAAACTTATAGGGCCAGATTCTCAAAAGAATTACGCCGGTGTATCTACAGATACACCGGCGTAATTCAAAAATTCCGCCGGCGTATCATTGTTTTGTATTCTCAAAACAAGATACGCCGGAATTAGGCTAGGATCCGACTGGTGTAAGTCACATACACCGTCGGATCCTAAATGCAATACTACGCTGGCCGCTAGGTGGCTTTTACGTCGATTTCAGCGGCGCATATGCAAATGAGCCGATACGCCGATTCCCGAATGTTTTTGCGCCGCTTCGCCGTAGTTTACGTCGTTTCCGTAAGCGTAAGGTTACCCCTGCTATATGAGGGGTAACCTTACGTCGGCCCGCCGTATGCCATGTTAAGTATGGCCGTCGGGACAGCGGCGGGTTTTTCCGTCGTTTACGCCATTTACGTAACTCGTCGCGAATAGGGCTGTGCGTTAATTACGTTCACGTTGCAAACAATGTATTTGCGGCGTACTACGGAGCATGCGCAGTGGCCTACGTTTAAGGCCGGCGCATGCGCAGATCGTTCGGCACGGGGGCGCGCTTAATTTAAATACAAGCCGCCCCCTTTGATTTACGTGGGGATACGCCGGGCCATTTAGACTACGCAGCCGCAAATTACAGGGCAAGTGCTTGGAGAATACGGCAATTGGTCCAGTAAGTTGCGGCGGCGTAGTGTTAATGGCATACGCTACGCCCCCGCTCGTAGATACGCAGATCTACGAGAATCTGGCCCATAGTCTCAAAGTAAAGTTTGCATAAATGTACATTTTAACTGTATCACCTAATTTTATAAAGTAAAGTGCTACCGTTGTTGCATTTTGGTATAACAAGCTTGAGACCTCTCATTCCGTGCTGTTGATTTAGTTTTGCATTCATAGAATGCAATTGAGACCCTGGTACGATGGTCATGTAATGACAATTACTTCTCCTGCCTACATGGTGATGTGACAGTTCACACCTTTAGGCTTCATTCACACTTGTGCCACTCCAGAGTGCAATTTTGATGCAACTTTGGGTGGGTGGGACTTGGATTCAACTTTGGGTTTGACCAATAATAATGGACAACGGTCAAATGTATAACATTCAGGTTTGACATTCATGCAACAACGTTTGAGGGTTTACATTGCAATCTATGGCACCTTAAAGGGATACAGGAGCGCGCCCCCACGGTTGTCCACCAAGGAGAGCGCTTCTCCAACGTTGACTCAATGTGGGGAGGAGCCACCAGTGCCGCTGAGGGACCTCAGAGCAGGAGGACCGGGGCCACTCTGTGCAAAACTAACTGCGCAGTGGAGGCAAGTATGACATTTTTGTTTTTTAAACAAGGGTTTACAACCCCTTTAGGCCCTTTTTTAATGTCACAAGTATTTGAATGGTTGCCATTGAAAAACATGGGGGTGTGACTTGTCATGCGACTTTAGTGTCCAAAGTCACACAAGTGTGAATGGAGCCTTAGCCATGTAGATCGAGGAACTATAAAGGTTTCCTGACCAACAATGGGATTATGTAACTAAAACAGGGAGGTCCCACAACTTTAAACACCTCCCATCCTGTTATTGGGCAATCAACATCCACACATTCAATAGTGATTGGATTAAGGTGTGGATTTAAATACTGGGGTAACTTCCTGGAACTCATTGGAACTAAAGAAGTGGCTTGGGTAAGCTGCACAATGTCTTCACCAATATAGAACAAGTCCAAATTAATGTGACTAAAGGCGGCCATAGATGGTTGGAATCTTGGCCAATCCCTGCTGAGCCGGCCGAGATTCAAACTAACTATGGGCAGGCTGATTGTATCCAATTCAATTGTTGAATTGGGTATTGCCGCTAGCAATATTTACTGTGTTCCCCCGGCAAGGACGATGCCCCCCCTGTGCCCCAACTCCAGCCCCGCAATCACATCAGCTATGGTCGGTTTAACTACTACTATCAACTCTTTCCTCTTAGTTTGGTGCTTCAACTGAGCAGCAAATCCTGTATTAGAGCGCCCCCACTCTGAATGAATGAGCACAGGGGGCACCTTTGGACAGCAGACTTGTCAGTCTGGAGTAGGGGAGAGTTAGATGGGCTAGCAGATTTAGATATACTAACAAACTAAAGCCAAACTTCAGTTCACACCTAATAAGCAGCTACAGCAACAGTTTTGTTTTCCTTTTGGTAGAAAGGTTCTATATTTTAAATTTATTTTAAATAAAAGCTGATCATTATAAAGCACCCCCTGTCAGTGGTAAATATTTTGTCTCATCCCTGTAACTGCTACATCTGCAAGAGAGCTTGTTCTTTTGAAATACAGTGTACTGGCTTTATCACCAGATTAAGTCCCCATTTACACCTAGGCGTTTTGTCGCCTGTAGTGTGACGCCGCTGCCGCCAGAGGGCTGGAAACACATTGCCCTCTATGGAGATGGTTCACATCTCCACGCCTGTCGCCTGCCGCCTGAAAAAGGTCCCGGACCTTTTTTTCAGGCGGCTGTCGGCGTTCGGGGACCATCTCCATAGAGGGGCACATCCTAGGGGCACATCTAGGCGGACAATCGCGACATTTTGTCGCCGCAAATCGCGGTACAAAACGACGCTATTTGCTGCCGCAATTCGCGGGACAAAACGCCGCGATTTCGTCCGCCTAGATGTGAATGGAGCCTAAAATAAGGGGAAAAAAAGCAGCCACCACATAATCTAATGCCGCGTACACACGGACGTTTTTCGGCATGAAAAAAAACGACATTTTTAAAAACGTCATTTAAACTCATGGTGTGTGGGCTTCACATAGTTTTTGGGCTTCTGAAGCGAGTTATGAGATGGGAGCGCTCGTTCTGGTAAAACTACCGTTCATAATGGAGTAATAAGCACATTCATCACGCTGTAACAGTAAAAGACGATTCACACTTTTTTGTCTAACAAGTAATCGGCTAAAAGCAGCCCAAAGGCGAATAGAACTTCCCCTTCAGAGTGCCGTCGTACGTGTTGTACGTCACCGCGCTTTGTTCATCATTTTTTAAAAACGATGGTGTGTGGGCAACATCGTTTTTAATGATGAAGTTGGAAAAACGCTGAAAAAACAACCGTGTGTACGTGGCATAAGAATTGGCAAGCTGCAATATAATAATGTTTGCTTTTGGGTTTAATACTTCTTTACGCATTACTAAACGCTTTCATTATCGATAATGAGTATGTACAACACTTACCTGTCTCTGGTGACTGTGATTTCCGTGGCGTCTCGCCCCACCACGATGCTTCCGCTTGTGATGTAGACCGACATGCTGGGATGTTCTATAAGGAGGTCTTCCAGTGGACTGCTTCCCACCGCAGTTTGGCCAGGACCCTCTGCAGTAAAACAGGGGGGAGGGGTAACAAACCAGCTCTCGTCCATCGAGTGGGGCGGGCGGGGGGGAATAGACCAACCGATCCTATCACCCAAGGAGTGTGGCAGTGGGCTGGAAGCATCACTGTCCTCCTGGCCTTCTGCCACATCGTCCCTGCTTGAGGTTAATGTGTAGCTTTCTGATATGGTGAGGGAGTCATGTTAGGAGAAAGGCAGTACACAAGCCATGGGACAAAGACAGATGGAGTACCATACACACAGTGTTCAAAAAAAAAAAAAAGGGGGGGGGATGGGAGAAATGATGGAGAAGTTATTAGTTACAAATATAACTATACAAATCATTTTGATGTTTAAAATTTGCTCTTACGTTTTCTGGGTACAATCTGAGGACATGCACTATATGGCTAAACTTTTATGGACACCTGACCATCGCACCTACCAATGTACTGTATGTGGCCACCCCTCCAAAATAATTAGGTTCAAGTGTACTGTTAATGACATATTAGACAATTGTGCTCTTCCAGTTTTTTTACAATTGTGTGCTTTGGGAACAGTTTCGGGGGCGATCTTCTCTGTTCCAGTATGGCTGTGCACAAAGCCAACTCCATAAAGACGTCACGGTTGGACCACTCCTTATTTTTTTTTTTCTATTGTCTGAACTAGATGGTTTTGTGTCTTTTTTTCAACCCGACTATGACCACTTTGGTGTGGAGGAACTCGGTGGCCTGCACAGATCCCTGACCCCCAACCCTACTGAACATCTGGCAGAAAGCCTTCCCAGAATAGTGGAGCAGGCCCGTCTTTAAGGCAGGGCAAAAGGGGCAGCTGCCCTGTGATTGTTGGGGGGCCCAAAGCAGCTGCCTCATACTTACCAACTATACCAATTAAAATTCCCTTGTCCCTTGAAGTTTTAGTCCTGTGCTGTGTCCCGATATCTCTGTGTGAAGTACTGCTACTAATGCTGCCCAGCTCTGCCCTATTGTTGTGTACAGATGACTCACCTGCAGACCCTGTGTTTACATGTAAATAACCGGCATTCATATGTAAATAAAGGCGGCATTCATATGTAAATAAAGGCGGCATTCATATGTAGGGCTGGGGGGGAAAAAATTGATTCTGATTTTGACTGAATCGTTTTTTTTTTTTCATAGGACCGGCCCTCCGTGGACTAGGCCGAAGCCTTGCCTAAAAAATCCTGGAAATCCTGGAAAAAACCGCAGCCTTTTCCCAGGATCGCAGTGAGCTGCGGGCAGGATTTTTTAGGCGAGGCCGTGGCTTCAGCCTAGTCCGCAGGCTTTTCCCAGGATCGCGGCGGGCTAGGCCAAAGCCTCGCCTAAAAACTCCTGCCGGCGTGGTGTCCATCAGGAAAAAAAAACGTGAATTCGAACCGTCAATCGAGTGTTTTTTTTTTTTAAATCGTAGATTTTTTTTGGCCAAAATCACACAGCCCTATTCATATGTATATCATGCCCCCCTGCAGTGAGGAGATGATGTGCTGTAACCTCTATCAACCAATCAGTGAGCAATATTACTGTACAGTAATCTCTAGCAACCAATTAACAAGCAGAAATCATGTGCTGTAACCTCTAGCAACTAATCGGTGAGCTGTAATGTGTGCTGTAACCTCTAGCAACTAATCAGTGAGCTGTAATGTGTGCTGTAACCTCTAGCAACTAATCAGTGAGCTGTAATGTGTGCTGTAACCTCTAGCAACCAGGCAGTAAGCAGTAATCATATGCTGTAACCTCTAGCAACCAATCGCAATTGCTGCCTAATCTGATACAGTAAACTGATTTTAAGTCTAGCTGATATTTATTGTATGTCTCAGGTGGAGAGTGATATTGAATAGAGGGGGGCCCCCAAGAAAATGTTTGCCCAGGGTCCAATCAATATTAAAGACGGCCTTGTAGTGGAGGCTGTTATACCTGCAAAGGAGGGGGCAGGGGTCAACTCCATATTTATGCTCACCATTTTGGTATGGGATGTCCAGCAAGCTCATACAAGATGGTCAGTTGTCCACAAACCTTTGGCCATCTAGTGTAAAACTATAGCAAAAGCTGACCCTACAACATACATGGGCTACAACAGCCCAGTGATACACATACAGAAAAAAAAAGTCAAACTCCCCAATTTCTCCAACCACTCCATCAAAACCATGATATGATATAGAAGATAATAAAGCTCTTCCTAAAAATCATATCATCATCAATGTCTCCTCCAACTCCCCCCCCCCCCCAAAAAAAAAAAAAATACATGTGGCCATACACATACCAATTTGATCAATTGAATGCTCAATTTTGTCAAAAATCGCAAAGCAATGTAAGGCATTAACTGCTTGCCGACCAGCCGCCGGCGGCAGGTCGGCTCTGCTGGGCGAGATCACGTAGCTATACGTCATCTCGCCGAGCAGCCAATAGGGGCGCGCGTGCCCGATGGGCGTGATTGCCGCCGGGCACCCGCAATTGCTCGTTACAGAGCAAGGACCGGGAGCTGTGTGTGTAAACACACGGCTCCCGGTCCTGTCGGGGAGAGAAATGCTGATCTTCTGTTCATACAATGTATGAACAGCGATCAGTCATTTCCCCTAGTGAGGCCACCCCCCCCTACAGTTAGAACACACCCAGGGAACATACTTGAACCCTTCCCCGCCCCCTAGGGTTAACCCCTTCACTGCCAGTGGCATTTTTATAGTAATCAATGCATTTTTATAGCACTGATCCCTATAAAAATGCCAATGGTCCCAAAAACGTGTGAAGTGTCCGCCATAATGTCGCAGTACCGGAAAAAAAAAAAAAACGCTGATCGCCGCCATTACTAGTAAAAAAAAATATTAATAAAAATGCCATAAAACTATCCCCTATTTTGTAAACGCTATAACTTTTGCGCAAACCAATCAATAATCTCTTATTGCGATTTTTTTTTTCACGAAAAATATGTAAAATAATATGTATCGGCCTAAACTGAGGAAAAAAAAAACTTTTTTTTATATATTTTTGGGGGATATTACAGCAAAAAATATATTTTTTTTTCAAAATTGACGCTCTATTTTTGTTTATATCGTAAAAACTAAAAACCGCAGAGGTGATCAAATACCACCAAAAGAAAGCTCTATTTGTGGGGGGAAAAAAAGGACGCCAATTTTGTTTGGGAGCCACGTCGCACGACTGCGCAATTGTCAGTTAAAGCGACGCAGTGCCGAATCGCAAAAAAGTGCTCTGGTCTTTGACCAGCAATATGGTCCGGGGGTTAAGTGGTTAAACCAATTCAGCGTACTAGGATTGGTTCCATCTGAGCTTTTGTTCAGCTTTAGGCCTGAAATATTCCCAGTTGTGATGATTTCCCTTTAAGCTGATCCTGGGAAAGATATCTTGCCTGGAAACAGTGATGGGTAGCTTTTCCTTGACCATTTTCCATTACACGGTATCATGTGACAGTCAGCAGGCGCATACTGGGCCCAGAGCTAAATTTAAGGCAAACCTCCGCAGCGCGCTTCCAGGAATGTTAATTACTGCAGCCCAAGAGAACAAGCACTGAAGCTAGGCTGGGAAAGGGAAGAGGGGGGAGGGGGGATTGGGGGGTAATGTCACCATCCTATATGTCTCACCTGGGATGTCAATAATAAGCCAGCCATCATCTTCCTCCTCGGAGACAAAATCTTTGGGCTCTTCGGCTTCACAGGCTGGTCCCTCACTGAAGAATAGACGGGTCAGTCGCTGGAACATGATTGGATGGGCCCCCCGGGGAAGTACACTGAAGATTCTTCTTGGACGGGAAGTCGCAGCGAGGCAGGCGATTGGCTAATGTGGTGTGTTGGGGGTCAGCAAAGTCCCACAGAAGGGATTGTAAACATTGAGCTTCTGTATAACGAGAAATAGCCCTGCAGGAAAAAAAAACATAAGAGATGAGAAGGATATCCCAGGCCTATGTAACCAGTCCCCCCCACCCCCCGCTCACCTATCACATTGCATTCTGTATAGAGCAACGCTCAGGCCCTTATAATGGGCTCACCAGTGTCAGAAGAAACATATATATGGAGGGATGCACTGATCTGTAACATTCGACCCTCCGGCTGTGGTCAGGCTGCTTCTCCCAGAATCCTTTGCTCCAGGAGCACACTGACAGTCATGGCTGATATTAGGCATTAAAGGAGTTGTAAAGGCAAAAGTTGTTGTTTTTTTTTTCTTAATGCATTCTATGCAATAAGATAAAAAAAAAAAAAAACTTCTGTGTGTAGCAGCCCCCCCCCCCCCCTTAATTACCTACCCGAGTCCCTTCTCTCTCCAGCAATGTCCACCATACCCTCAGCCATCCAGTACACTCCTCCTGATTGGCTGAGACAGAGCAGCGGCGCCATTAGCTCCCACAGCTGTCAATCAAAGTCAGACAATCAGGGGAGAGAGGGGGTGGGGCCAGGTTGGGGCTCCGTGTTTGAATGGATTCCCGGAGCTGTGACTCGGCTTTGGTGTCTCCAAAGGAAGCTACTGGCTGAGGGGCACTCAAAGGAGGGAGGGGCTAGGAGCAGCAAAGAGGGACCCGAGAAGAGGAGGATCTGGGCTGCTCTGTGCAAAACCAACTGCACAGAGGAGGTAAGTATAACAGGTTTGTTATTAACCACTTAAGGACCCCTTTACGCCGATATACGTCGGCAGAATGGCACATCAACGTATAGGTACGTTGCTCTTTAAGCCCAGCCGTGGGGTCGCGGGCGGGCGCACCCCAGCTGTGCGCTATCGTGACCCGTCTCCGAAGCTCCGTGACCGCTGGATTCGCGGACCCGATCGCCGCTGGAGTCCCGCGATCGGTCCCCGGAGCTGAAGAACGGGGAGAGCCGCATGTAAACACGGCTTCCCCTTTCTTCACTGTGGCGGCAGTATCGATCGTGTCATCCCTTTTAAAGGGATACATAATCGATGTCAGACCTACAGCCACACCCCCCTACAGTTGTAAACACACTTCAGGTCACACATAACCCCATCAGCACCCCCCTTGTGTTTAACTCCCAAACTGCAACTGTCATTTTCACAATAAAGAATGCATTTTAAATGCATTTTTTGCTGTGAAAATGGCAATGGTCCCAAAAATGTGTCAAAATTATCCGAAGTGTCCGCCATAATGTCGCAGTCACGAAAAAAATCGCTGATCGCCGCCATTAGTAGTACATTTTTTTTATAAAAATGCAATAAAAACTATCCCCTATTTTGTAAGCGCTATAAATTTTGCGCAAACCAACCGATAAATGCTTATTGCGATTTTTTTTACCAAAAATAGGTAGAAGAATACGTATCGGCCTAAACTGAGGAAATTTTTAATTTTTTTTATATATTTTTGGGGAATATTCATTATAGCAAAAAGTAAAAAAGATTTTTTTTCAAAATTGGCGCTCTATTTTTGTTTATAGCGCAAAAAAATAAAAAAACGCAGAGGTGATCAAATACCACCAAAAGAAAGCTCTATTTGTGGGGAAAAAAGGACGCCAATTTTGTTTGGGAGCCACGCCGCACGACCGCGCAATTGTCAGTTAAAGCGACGCAGTGCCGAATCGCAAAAAGGGGCAAGGTCCTTTAGCTGCATTTTGGTCCGGGTCTTAAGTGGTTAAAAAAAAAAATAGCAAGCCTTTACAATCACGTAACAGCTGAATACTGCTCACTGTATAATTAACCACTTCAGCTCTCACACCCCAATTCCTGCAGCCTGAAGCAATTTGTACATTTCTACTATGGGCCTTTGTTACTAAAACCAGGACCCTGCATTCACTATATCTGGTCTCCCACAGTACACAGGACATGGAAATGCAATCGTTTTAGTAAATATAAACTGCTAAATACATTTTCAGCAGTATATAGCAGTCTTGTGACTTCTATCAGTGTCCAGCTGAGCACTGGTTAAAGCTTGTAGGAGGAGTGTTCTGACTGTCCTATGAGACTTCAAGACCCCTGACCCTCTGTCTGGACAGTGCCGATTGGCCCTGTGCTGATCATATGCACTTTCCCAAGAAAATAAACTCTCTAGCAATACACACCAAACTGAGCATGTGCAGCCTGACTCTAGACTGTGTTATCAGGAAACTATCAGGGGACAGTGGAAGGAGGGGAGGATCAAAAAGCCTGTTTACACAATGCAGAGAATTAACCCCTTAGGTTGCACAGTGAGTATAACAAGCATGCTTTACTGCATATACAGACTGATTTTACTGTGCCGATGCCTAAACATTGTTTTACCTTAATATAAGGAATGTATTAAGATAACAAATATTTATGTTTAAATCGCAGCACAATTTTGCTGCATTTTGTGGCTGGTGTTCTGCGTTTCGGAAGAGGGAGGGTGAACCTCCCCTAACCGCGGCAGCTTCTAAACTCTTGTAAAAGCCCATGTGTACATGGACACATGGGCTTTAACGGAGTCGAGTTTAGGCAGAAAGCTCCTAAACTCAGTTTAGTTTAGTGAACATGAGCCCTTCGGTAAAATCCTCCCCTGTCCATGCCCACCGCACCAGAAGATTGCAGGAGGAGGGGTTAAAGTTATTCAAAATCTAACGCCCCCTTTTAACAGACCGATTGGGTCAGTCCGTTTTTCAGGCGGACCCAATCAGACCCCTCAGTCTCCTCTATGGAGTGGCCGCCGACATTCAATCCTATGGTTAACCAGTTAACAACCGCCCTATAGACGAAATACGTCTACAAGGCGGTTGCTTAACTCTGGGAGGACGTCCATGGAATGGACGTCCGGGAATGTCCGTGATCAAGCTGATAGCGGCGGTTAACCACGTGATCGCTCCGTCCAATGACGGAGCGATCACTTGTAAACAAACCGGCGTCATGTGATGAAGCCGGTTCCTCCCTCCCCTCTCTGTACCGAACGGTACAGTGTGAGAGGAGGGAGCGGATGCAGCAGCAGCAGCTGCTGTGGCTGGATCTGTGACAAATGCAGTCACAGATCCAGCCATCCATCCCTGCCCCAACTCTGCAATACCCCACAATACTCTGCAATACCCCACAATACTCTGCAATACCCCAAAATACTCTGCAATACCCCAAAATACTCTGCAATACCCCAAAATACTCTGCAATACCCCAAAATACTCTGCAATACCCCAAAATACCCTGCAACGTCGCCTATGGGGATTTTTAAGTAGCGAAGTTTGGCGCCGTTCCACGAGCGTGTGCAATTTTGAAGGGTGACATGTTGGGTATCTATTTACTCTGCGTAACTTCATCTTTCACATTTATTCAAAAGAATGAAGAAAAAATACTAAATTTGCAAAATTTTATAACAGAAACAAAGAAATTTCTTTTTTTTTTTACAGAATTTTCAGGCTTTTTCTCTTATAGCGCAAAAAATAAAAAACCCAACGGTGATTAAATACCACCAAAAGAAAGCTCTATTTGTGTGAAAAAAAGGACGAAAATTTCATTTGGGTACAATGTTGTATGACTGAGTAATTGAGAGCGGAGGGCGCACCGACCTCGTGTGATACTGATAACAAATATTTATTCCAATAATAAAATCAATGGTTATACTCACAAAATTGGAGTTAAAAACAGGCTTTAAAAATGAGTACAGCAGATGTCCAGCATCGTCAGTGGAACACGAATAATCGTTTGAACCAATCAGTAGATGTAAAAGCTGACGCGTTTCGGGGGCGTACCCCTTTCCTCAGAGCTAACGTGGTCTGCAGTGCTCCCTCGCCGTGGTGATTATGGGACTATATATACATACACACACACACATGCACATAACCACACGCCCACACAAGTGGGCAGGCAGACCTATGTTGATAGGTCAATGTCAGGGTGTACTCCTCCCAGGTAGGAGGGGGGCGTTTTTTCAGGGACCACACCTCTACATCCTCAGAGCACCAATCCCTTACATGAGGGTGGTCTCAAAGCAGTAATGCAGTATATGTTGTGTTTTTTGGAACTGTCATTGCAAATGTACACTGGCTCCCATCTTTGGCTAACAATGCATATTTATTTGTTTGGTTAGTTGATTAATTATAGGCCGAGTGTGTGGAGGAGTGCTCATATGCTTTATCCCCGTGTGGAGAAACAATAGGGGCTTACCTGACTGCCCCTTTGCGCTTATCTCCACTGGATCGATGTTAAAGCTCCATGTGAGTCCGTTGGAACGCACGCCAGCCATATAGGACAGCAGTGCGTTCCAGCGATTGGTGCGCGTGCGCGCGCCGTACTGTTCGTGGCGCGCGCGCGCACGCCGTACTACGCGCGCCGCGCGCGCCGCATTCGCGACGTACCGCGCGCCGCGCACTATGCCGGTGAATCGTCTCCCTATGCGCAGAGGGGAGACATACTGCTCCAGGCTCTGCAGCATAGGGCCTGTGACGTCACTGCGACTCTATGGTGGCATAGTACTATGGATGGTGGACCTTGATGTCTGCCCTCTAGTGGTGGAGGGTGCAGAGGACACTTGTACTCCATAATAGTGAGATCCTGAGGGGAAATTACCTTGATGTCCACCCTCTAGTGGTTGGAGGGTGGAAAGGTAACATTAGAAACACATTAATTTTCCAGATAGGTGCTTTTAGCCGAACTCCACAGAAGCTTAGATGGGGCTGCGTACAAAGGGAAATACAATTGAAGCACTGTATCAATAGTGATGTGCATATCTGTGCCCATGCACAGACACCCACATCTCACAAAGTGGCTAACATAGGGGGGACTGCAGACCATCAAGACATCTACATATTAACAAGATGCAACATACAAATAAATAGTGACAAAAAATCCCTCAATGATGTTACATTAGTGCCCTACATGGTATTTACTGTTTTGTATCTATAGCTACTATAATTGAAATTATTTTACATAATATGGTGTTAAAAAAACTTAATGTATCTATCTACTCATACTAATATATTAATGTTTAATTAAGTTTATGATGTATAATCATATGCATCAGAAACGAGAGGGGGAAGAAGCCCTAGTGGTGGGGGACAAAAAAGGCAGGAAGGATGTAGTGTGATAATAGGTGGACTTGAATCAAGTCGACCTCTTTCATTATTGTCCCACTGGTGTACAGATACTCATGTCACAGTGTGCAGTTCGATCTCTTCATTTAACCCATTCGGGACCATACTGCCCAGGGTGAAGATCCAGTAGGCCTCTCTTTTACAGAGGATCTGGTATTTCTTCCCACTGTCCAAACCGTTTTGGATGGCTTCTATGCCAAACACTTTTAGGCCCTCCACTTCACTACCATGGGCTTCTTTAAAGTGTTTTGGTATAGAGCCTTTGTCTTTTTTAGTTAGAATACTACTCCTGTGCTCGTTCATCCTAGTTCTTAATTGACGTGATGTACGTCCCACATATAGTAGGCCACATGGGCATATAATGCCGTATATCACAAAGGCAATTCCGCAATTGATGAACTGTTTAATCATGTGGCGTCTTCCATCCACCCCGATGACATCTTTTTTCCTGTGTTGCATATGTGTGCAATTGCCACAGGTGTTTACACCACATTTGTAGCTTCCTTTTTGATCAAAGATTGTGGTCCAGGGACTTTCCAATCCTTTGTTTTTGTTGATGTTTTTCTTCACCCTGCTTGGGGCAACCATACTTCTTAGATCCTTAGGTCTTCTGAATACCAGATTGGGATGGGGAGGGATACAGGTCTTTAGAAATGGATCAGCTGCCAGGATTTTCCAGTTTCTTTTGCTCCCAGTTACGCAAACCTATTTATGGGGTACTGGGAGTCCAAATACATATGGGCCAACAACCCATTTGCAAAGAACCTGATATTATACTCCCGCTACATAGATGACATCCTAATTATATGGAATGGCAGCGACAAAGAGTTGGATGGTTTCCTGACACATTGTGACAACAACCCGTTCGGAATTTCATTCACATATGTAGTGGACCAAGAGTCACTGATATTTCTAGATTTAGAGCTAAGGGCAGAAGAGAACGGTAAGATACTCTCTAAGACCCATTTCAAACCAAGCGCAGGAAATTCATATTTACACGCCTCAAGTCAGCACCATCCAAGATGGATCAAAAATGTACCATTTGGACAGTTCTGTCGTCTTAAACGAACTTGCACTCAGAAGGAAGATTACGAAGCACAAAGTATCATTCTAAGAGAAAAATTCAGGGAAAAAGGGTACGGTGAATCACATATTGAGGAAGCATTCCAAAAATATTTCCAGCTCTATGAGAAAGATGGGACAACAGGTGAAAAAAACGTAAAACATATGGAGAATGAAACCCAGACGGTACGGTTTTGCACTAGATATAATAACAGAGCCCCAACCATTCAGAAAATCTTCAAAAGAAACTGGAAAATCCTGGCAGCTGATCCATTTCTAAAGACCTGTATCCCTCCCCATCCCAATCTGGTATTCAGAAGACCTAAGGATCTAAGAAGTATGGTTGCCCCAAGCAGGGTGAAGAAAAACATCAACAAAAACAAAGGATTGGAAAGTCCCTGGACCACAATCTTTGATCAAAAAGGAAGCTACAAATGTGGTGTAAACACCTGTGGCAATTGCACACATATGCAACACAGGAAAAAAGATGTCATCGGGGTGGATGGAAGACGCCACATGATTAAACAGTTCATCAATTGCGGAATTGCCTTTGTGATATACGGCATTATATGCCCATGTGGCCTACTATATGTGGGACGTACATCACGTCAATTAAGAACTAGGATGAACGAGCACAGGAGTAGTATTCTAACTAAAAAAGACAAAGGCTCTATACCAAAACACTTTAAAGAAGCCCATGGTAGTGAAGTGGAGGGCCTAAAAGTGTTTGGCATAGAAGCCATCCAAAACGGTTTGGACAGTGGGAAGAAATACCAGATCCTCTGTAAAAGAGAGGCCTACTGGATCTTCACCCTGGGCAGTATGGTCCCGAATGGGTTAAATGAAGAGATCGAACTGCACACTGTGACATGAGTATCTGTACACCAGTGGGACAATAATGAAAGAGGTCGACTTGATTCAAGTCCACCTATTATCACACTACATCCTTCCTGCCTTTTTTGTCCCCCACCACTAGGGCTTCTTCCCCCTCTCGTTTCTGATGCATATGATTATACATCATAAACTTAATTAAACATTAATATATTAGTATGAGTAGATAGATACATTAAGTTTTTTTAACACCATATTATGTAAAATAATTTCAATTATAGTAGCTATAGATACAAAACAGTAAATACCATGTAGGGCACTAATGTAACATCATTGAGGGATTTTTTGTCACTATTTATTTGTATGTTGCATCTTGTTAATATGTAGATGTCTTGATGGTCTGCAGTCCCCCCTATGTTAGCCACTTTGTGAGATGTGGGTGTCTGTGCATGGGCACAGATATGCACATCACTATTGATACAGTGCTTCAATTGTATTTCCCTTTGTACGCAGCCCCATCTAAGCTTCTGTGGAGTTCGGCTAAAAGCACCTATCTGGAAAATTAATGTGTTTCTAATGTTACCTTTCCACCCTCCAACCACTAGAGGGTGGACATCAAGGTAATTTCCCCTCAGGATCTCACTATTATGGAGTACAAGTGTCCTCTGCACCCTCCACCACTAGAGGGCAGACATCAAGGTCCACCATCCATAGTACTATGCCACCATAGAGTCGCAGTGACGTCACAGGCCCTATGCTGCAGAGCCTGGAGCAGTATGTCTCCCCTCTGCGCATAGGGAGACGATTCACCGGCATAGTGCGCGGCGCGCGGTACGTCGCGAATGCGGCGCGCGCGGCGCGCGTAGTACGGCGTGCGCGCGCGCCACGAACAGTACGGCGCGCGCACGCGCACCAATCGCTGGAACGCACTGCTGTCCTATATGGCTGGCGTGCGTTCCAACGGACTCACATGGAGCTTTAACATCGATCCAGTGGAGATAAGCGCAAAGGGGCAGTCAGGTAAGCCCCTATTGTTTCTCCACACGGGGATAAAGCATATGAGCACTCCTCCACACACTCGGCCTATAATTAATCAACTAACCAAACAAATAAATATGCATTGTTAGCCAAAGATGGGAGCCAGTGTACATTTGCAATGACAGTTCCAAAAAACACAACATATACTGCATTACTGCTTTGAGACCACCCTCATGTAAGGGATTGGTGCTCTGAGGATGTAGAGGTGTGGTCCCTGAAAAAACGCCCCCCTCCTACCTGGGAGGAGTACACCCTGACATTGACCTATCAACATAGGTCTGCCTGCCCACTTGTGTGGGCGTGTGGTTATGTGCATGTGTGTGTGTGTATGTATATATAGTCCCATAATCACCACGGCGAGGGAGCACTGCAGACCACGTTAGCTCTGAGGAAAGGGGTACGCCCCCGAAACGCGTCAGCTTTTACATCTACTGATTGGTTCAAACGATTATTCGTGTTCCACTGACGATGCTGGACATCTGCTGTACTCATTTTTAAAGCCTGTTTTTAACTCCAATTTTGTGAGTATAACCATTGATTTTATTATTGGAATAAATATTTGTTATCAGTATCACACGAGGTCGGTGCGCCCTCCGCTCTCTTTCTTCTCTTTTATAGTTTCATGAATACCCACGATTCTGAGGAGGGCTGCAAGACTCTAGATGATAACTTTCAATTGAACCGCACCACTTCATAGTACTCCCTATAAAATATCAGAGCGCAGGAGACTTGTTCTTGTATATAATGACTGAGTAATTGTCATTCAAATTGTGAGAGCACCGAAAGCTGAAAATTGGTCTGGTTATTAAGTGGGTTTACGTGCCCAGTGGTCAAGTGGTTAAATACACACACTTTTTAAATATATATTTTTTTAAACCAAAATTACCATGCGCACAATTTTATAATATGGACAAATGAATGCACAGTACATTTATAAATATAATAAGACAGGTCACCAAGTTCCAGTGTTTGTCTTCAGTAGTCAAGGACTGGCATATCTATGTAGAGCAAAGACCAAGCTTCACTAATCTCCTTACTCCTGAGCCCGTGACCGGCACAGAAACCTCCTATTAAAACAAGTCATCAGTCTGGCCTTAAAGGAGACAGGACCGGCGGATTGGCCCTCGTCTGCTTAATCTGAAGCCTGAGAAACATGGCCGCTACAAGCCAAGAAACTGAGGGCTGTTCCTGAGTCCGTACTGATTGATGGCAGAGAGTCAGGGTGCCTGGACTACTCATATCACGTATTGATGGATCTCATTATACAGATATGTAGGCCTCTTATATAAGCAATTATCAGAGTTTGCTGCAACCTGTCATGAGAGATATACAGGGTCTGCTATTGCTAACAAAATGCCAGTTGCCTGGCTGCTATTGACCCAAAACGAAAGTATCTGAAGTTATATTAGTTTACTCTAGGCCCCTTGTTGCTCGCCTGTTCTAGGTGATAGGAGGCAGTTGTAGGTGCGTGACGGCATCTTATGAACACTGACTGTGCTGATGGGGGAAATCGACAAAAAAAAAATTGCTCTATCCATGACTGGCTTTCCTGCTTTGGTATAACATTCAGCTTCAGCTATTGAGCTCTGTACACTTTTTCTAGCAAAAGCAAGTAATGCTATCCTGAAAACAGGTGAAAAGGAAACTAGAACTCCACTGGTTGGCTGGAAATGAAAATATATTATATGCTAAATATATTATTATTTAAAAAACTTTAGATAGAAGATCACTCTATACGTGCAAAAAGATCACTCTATACGTGCAAAAAAAAAAAGATCCTATCCACCTTCTGCACATAAACATACATACAAGGCAACCCTTTGGTATGCGTTGACAAACATTTGCTGTGCTCAGGACCTGCATGTTTATGTCTGTGTCCAAGAAGATTGTTTACAAGGTACACATGCCAACTGCAGAAACACAATGTAGGTGAAAGTTCATGTGTCGCAAAACAGGGCGTACTGATGCAACCTCAGTGCGTTCAATATTCATGGGCTGTGCACAAGGCGTAGCTCTTCATGCCTTTTACATATTTTTAGATCTTGTTCTGCATAAGTCTTCACACCCCATAAATACAAACAAAAAAACTGCAACATTTCAAAGAATAAACCCACTGAAAAGAGGTGTCAGTCTACGGCGGACACAGGGCTGTGGAGGAGGAGTCGAGGGAAATTTTGGGTACCTGGAGTCGGAGTCGGCAAACAATGCACGACTCCTACTAAATTTAGATTGGAATAAAAAAAAAAAAAAAAAAAAAGCAAGTTTAAATGTCCCAATTCACAAAAAGTTATAATTAATGACTGTAAGAATAAAGACCAATGCATGCAGTGCCTCACGTAACCGCAAAACGAACACGTTAAGTGACCGTGAAGAAGCATACTTTTCATGTGCTTCACTATATGGCACGCAACGCACAATTAGGAGCGGCAATACTTATACTTTCCATAGTGTTGTGTTCTGCTTTTACAGGGAACGCATGTTAGAGAACCAGTAAGTGTCCAAATAAAAAAATTCCAACAGGAGTTTTATAAAGCACTAAAAGAAGTTGAAAAGTATGATCGCTCATCAAAACTTACTGTTGAAGAAGCCATCCTTGTTTATCCAGAGATCGTTAGTGATGTGGCCAGAATAGTTACTGCAATGCCACCCACCCAAGTCAGTGTCGAAAGATTATTTTCAGCCCTAAAAATAATAAAGTCGGACTTAAGAGCCTCTATGAAAGAGGATCTGGCAGAGGCAATTCTCTTCCTTAGAACTCTACATTGAATTGATTTGCATTTGCTAAGCCTACAACTACATTTCAAGATTAATATAAACCATTTCTAGGTTTTACAGATTTTGTTTTTGGTTCATTATAGATAAGCTTTGTTTTTGTTCTAAAACAACCAAATAATGTGGTTTGTATTTTTGAACTGGTAAAGATCCTGTTCCTGATGTTTATGCCTGCTGCTACTATCCAGTCACTTGATTGTTTTCATTGTGTTTGTCTTTTGCTTAAACTGTGCAATACAGTAGACTGTTGGCTTCCCAACCAGTAGTCCTGTGGTAGGTTGCGTTTCTTTCACTCAAGGAATGTATAAAATACATTCGCATATTAATACAGAGGAGTCGGAGTCGGAGTCGGAAGTACATAAAACTGAGGAGTCGGAGTCGGAACATTTATCTACCGACTCCACAGCCCTGGGCGGACACCAGAACTACCTACGGTCTTCTATTCCGGCAATGGATGTCTTCCTCGCCCAAGGTTTCCTTCACCAGCAAGCAAGATTTGCTCCTTGTGCCGCATTCTCCATAAGGTGCACAATACCAGGGCTAAGTGGGCAGCACTGGTGTTGTCGGTTCAAATCCCAAACATGGTACTACTCGCCTGGAGTTTGCATGTTCTCCCTGTGCCTGCATTCGATTCCTAGAACGGGTACTCCAGTTTCCTCCCACACTCCAGAGACATGCTAGTAGGTTACTTGGCTCCTATTAATACTGGCCCCAATATGTGTATGTATGAATGGGAGTTAGGGGCCTTAGATTGTAAACTCCCTGAGGGCAGGGACTGATGTGAATGTACAATATACAGTGGAAACCTCGGGTTACGAGCACAATCTGTACACTCACTACGTTACATTGTAGCAAAGTGTCATTTCTTCAGTGTTGAAAAGATAGAATAAAATATTTACAAAAATGTGAGGGGTGTACTCACTTTTGTGAGATACTGGGGTAGATCCACATAGCGAGTACGCCGGCGTATTTACTGATACGCCGGCGTACTTTCAAATTTCCTGAGTCGTATCTTTAGTTTGAATCCTCGAACCAAGATACGACGGCGACTTCATTTCGCGCAAAGCACGGCGGGAAATTTCGCGACGCATGCGCAGTTCATTCGGCGCGGGGACGCTCTTCATTTAAATGAAACCCGCCCAATTTGAAATCCGCCGCCAGAAATACACTACGCCGCCGTAACTTACGGCGCAAACTCGCTGAGGATTCGAATATACGCCAGGTAAGGTACGGCGGCGTAGTGTATCTCTGATATGCTGCGCCGATCTAAATGTATGTGGATCTGGCCCACTGTGTGTAATATATATATCTGTATTCATTTAAATAAAAAAAATAAAAATAAAAAAAAAGCATCGTGGGAAACATGTGAACCGAATCACCCGGTTTAAAATCTGTTGTCTGAAGACAGACATCTGTTTGTGAAGATATTATCTCTGATCATGTGCAAAGCTGCAGAGAACAGGCAGACTCAGGTCAACTAAAATGCTTTTTCTTTAGTAAAATATGATAGTTGATATACAGTATACTGCATCCAATCGTTTTCTTCATGCAAGATTATATATAGGACAGGCGTACATGGCAGCTGGCTATTGGGAGCATTGTGGGAACTTAAAGGAGTTGCTGAAATGACTGTTTACAGGGTATAGAGACATAATAATTAACCGATTCCTTTTAAAAATGATTAAAAATAGATAAAAATCAATCATATAATGCATCTGTAGTTTCTAGTTTCGTTTTTGCATGTTGTTTCCTGCCTCTCTGCTGTACAGAGCCACAGAGCCAATACAGGGCAGTGATGGTTTGGAAAACGAAACCGATTGGTGCTGAGGGGTTTTAGACACACAGGGCCAGATTCAGAGAGCTTCGCCTATCTTTAGGCGGGCGTAGCGTATCTCAGATACACTACGCCGCCGTAAGTTTGAGCAGCAAGTTGTGTATTCACAACTAAGCCCGCCTAATTCAAAATAGGCTGGTTGGGGGCGTGTACTATGTAAAATAGTAGTGACCCCACGTTTTTGATGTTTTTAACGAACGGCGCATGCCGTGGACGTATCCCAGTGCGCATGCTCCAAATGACGTTGGCAAATCGTCATGCTTTCGACGTGAACGTAAATTACGTCCAGCCCTATTCGCGAACGACTTACGCAAACGACGTAAAAAATTCAAAACTCGGCGCGGGAACGACGGCCATACTTAACATTAGCTACGCCTCATATAGCAGGGGTAACTATACGCCGAAAAAAGCCTAACGTATAAAAACGTAAAAAAATGCCGCGGCCGAACGTACGTTTCTAAATCGCCGTATCTACCTAATTAGCATATTCCTTGCGTAAACATACGGAGGCGCCACCTAGCGGCCAGCCTGAAAATGCAGCCTAAGATACGACGGTGTAAGACACTTACACCTGTCGGATCTTAGGGATATCTATGCGTAACTGATTCTCTGAAATCAGGCGCATAGATACGACCGACCGCACTCAGAGATACGACGGCGTATCAGGAGATTTTTTAGAGCCGGAGCCTGGCTCTCCCATAAAAGCATTCCAAGCGGCTCACGAGCTGCTGAAACGCTTTCAGAAGAGCCGCTGTTCCTTGGACTTACCGTTTTCACTGGTTCGCTTGAGAAACGATCCGACGGTGTGGCCAGCTAGTCCCAGAGGTAATCAAAGTAGATCCTCTTTGACCACCTCTATTGCCTTGGAGAGATTTGGGGTCTTTTTGACCCCAGATCTCTCCATAAAGGAGGACCTGTCATCATTATTTCTATTACAAGGGATGTTTACATTCTTTGTAATAAGAATAAAAATTATGATTAAAAGGGACAGTGTGAAAATAAAAAGTAAAGTTAAATAAGATAATTTTATTTTATTTTAAAGCACCCCCATCCCGCCCTCCATGCTCGCGCACAGAAGTGAACGAATATGTAAGTCAAGCACACATAGGTAAACAGTATTCGCAGTAAAAAATACCTCACATGTGCGTTGTGAACGTTAGAGCGAGGGCAATAATTCTAGCGCTAGACCTCCTCGAACGCTAAACAGGAAACCTGTAAAGGCGTTTAAAGCGTCGCCGATGGAGATTTTTAAGTACTATAGTTTGTCCCCATTCCACGAGCATGCGCACATTTTAAAGCGTGACATGTTAGGTATCTATTTACTCGGTGTAACATCATCTTTTACATTTTCAAAATAATTAGGGTATATATATTGTGTTTTTTTTTTGTTGTTTTTTTATTCATTAAAGTGCATTTTTGCCCGAAAAATTGCGTTTGCAAAATACCGTGTGACATAAAAACTGCAACGAGTGCCGTTTTATTCCCTATGGTCTCTGCTAAAAAAAAAAAAAAAAAAAGAAGTATAGTCCCAGATTCTCAAAGGGCTTACAACGGCGCAACGCAATGTACGGCGTCGTAAGTCCTAATCTGGGCCGTCGTATCTATGCGACTGATTCTTAGAATCAGTTACGCATAGATATCCATTAGATCCGACAGGCGTAAGTCGAGTATGCAAATTAGCAAAATACGTGAATTCTCGAACGTACGCGCGGTCGACGCAGTGAAGTTACGACGTTTACGTTAGATTTGCGACGAGCAAAGTTGCCCCTGCTATATGAGGGGCAACCAATGTTAAGTATGGCCGTCGTTCCCGCTGCGAAATTTTAAAATTTACGTTGTTTGCGTAAGTCGTCCGTGAATGGGGCTGGACACCATTTACGTTCACGTCGAAACCAATGACGTCCTTGCGACGTCATTTAGCGCAATGCACATCGGGAAATTTTAGGGACGGCGCATGCGCATTACGTTCGGCGCGGGAACGTGCTTAATTTAAATGCTATACGCCCCCTACCCTACCCACCCTTGCACCGGGTGATTTACGTTACGCCGCTGCAACTTTACAGGCAAGTGCTTTGTGAATAAAGCACTTGCCTGTAAAACTTGCGGCGGCGCAACGTAAATGACATGCGTTACGCCGCCGCAGTTTTACGCCCATCTACGAGAATCTGGGCCATAATGTTTATGGGTTATAAGTAATTTTAAATAGCGATTTAAACTTGTAAACAAAACGTGACAAAAAAAAGCCTGGTCTTAAAAGTAATCTCTGACAGAGCGAGGAAATGCACAGGAATCCATTAAAATGGATTTAACCTTCAATTCTGCAGAAAATAAAATAAAAAATAAAGACTGTCAAGTGAGAAAGCTATAATATTGAAGAAGAGAATTGATTGGCTGAATGGTTAAGCGGAGGTCCACACAAAAAGTGAACCTCCGCTTTTCGGAACCTTCCCCCCCTCCGGTGTCACATTTGGCACCTTTCAGGGAGAGGGGGGGGGGGGGGGTGCAGGTACTTGTATAATACTCTGTCTCTGCTACTCCTCTCTGTCAATCCCTCCACTGGCTTCCGCTCACCCAACAAATTTAATTCAAACTACTAACAACTACTTACAAAGCCATCCACAACTCTGCCCCCAGCTACATCACTGACCTAGTCTCTAAATACCAACCTAATCGTTCTCTTCGTTCTTCTCAAGACCTCCTACTCTCTAGCTCTCTCATCACCTCCTCCCATGCTCATCTCCAGGACTTTTCTAGAGCCTCTCCAAGCCTATGGAACTCCTTACCCCAATCTATCCGCCTATCTCCTTCTCTATTAGCTTTTAGAGGATCCATGAAAACCCTCCTCGTCAGAGAAGCCTTCCCTTCCCACACCTAACAACTGTATTTTCATTTGAGTACATCTGATCATCTCCCACAGCTAACCTTTGTTCCACTTGACCCTCCCTTCTAGATTGTAAGCTCTAACGAGCAGGGCCCTCTGATCCCTCCTGTATTGATTTGTATTGTGACTGTACTGTCTTCCCTGATGTAAAGTGTGCGCAAACTGTTGGCGCTATATAAATCCTGTATAATAATAATAATAATAATAATAATAATAATACAGGCATTTGCACCCACTTCCGGGAATAGACTCCCGCGGGAGTCACTCCCCTTCCCCCCCACGCTGTCTTATGGGAAACACACTGGTCACAGGAGACAGCAGTGACCAGTGAGGACACGCCGCGCCGCTCACGCATGTGCAGTAAGGAAACGGGCAGTGAAGCCGCAACGCTTCACTTCCTGATTCCCTTACCGTGGATGGTGGCGGGGCAGCCGAGAGACGAGCAATTGCTCGGCTTCGGCTGCCGACATTGCGGGCGAGCTGGACAGGTAAGTGTCCATTTATTAAAAGTCAGCAGCTGCAGTATTTGTAGCTGCTGGCTTTTAAGAATTTTTTTTTTTATTGGTGGACCTATGCTTTAAGACACTTATGAGGTCCTTCTGCATCTAATAATATTGCACCTACTGGCACTCAAGTGAGAAATCGGAGAGTACAGTTTAAGGACAGACAGGACATACCTACAATTCTTTGACCGCTTTACACAGTCACCTCTGCTCTACAAACATAAGAATGTCAAGTTCTCGGACAGGTACCAAAGACGTGGCTGGAGGCAAATGTTAACCATTAAATGCCCACCAATCTGGAATGTTTATAGAATTCTCACACGTCGGAAATAGCTTCCTATAAACAGTAGCAGTGTCCTGTCCTTCATGGAGGAGGTGGACTCTGGTATAATGAGATTAGGTGCGGAACACGATGTCCTGAGCGGACACTCAGCTGTGCAGTTAGCAAGGTGGCGGGTCTTGGAATAAACCTTCGCATATCGGAAAACGGACTCCGACATTCTAAAAATAGGCTCTCTAGGGTACAATATTAACCTTCTACCTGACGGCAGGCTGGTACTACATTACCAGTTCCTGGGCCAAGGCAGAACTGCACAGAGCTGTCTGCCAATGCCTGGGAAAACAAAGTACACACGAGAGGCTGGTGGGATCGATTGTAGAGCGGCCTTTGTTACAGTGTTGTCAAGCTGCACTGGCAACATTAGAAGGTTAAAGCTATGGACCATGAAAGGGATAAAAGGACATGTCCTGAAAGAAAAGAGTAGGCTGTTGCTGCCGACCAACCTCTGTAAATGCTGGCTGCTTGTCTGCCTATTTTTTTTTTAAGTAGTTTGAAAAAAAAAAAGTAAAAAAATCCCCTGTAAGACAAATGCATAATGTGCTAGTATGAAGCACACACTAGCACATTATGCAAGACTTATATTAAAGGATAAGTTCATATTTACAGAAAATCTGTAAGATGAAATTACACTGGACCTCCTATCCCGTACACCCCCCCCCCCCCCTCCGGTTCCGCTGTACCTGAGACTGTCGATCACCTGCTAGGAGACATCGGGTCGCGGCTTTAAGGCCCCGTACAGACAAGCGGACAGTCCGAGGAAAACGGTCCGCCGGACCGTTTTCATCGGACATGTCCGCTCGGAGATTTCTGTCTGATGGTTGTACACACCATCAAACAGAAATCCACATGGACACGATACGCGGTGACGTGGCCGCGCCGTAGATGACGCAGCAAAGTGCGCGCCCTGGAAGGTCAATGCTTCCACGCATGTGTCGAATCACTTCGACGCATGCGAGGGCTTTCGGCTGAGCGGACATGTCCGGTGAGTCTGTACAGATGACCGAACATGTCCAACGGACAGGCTTCCAGCGGACATGTTTCTTAGCATGCTAAGAAACATTTGTCCGCTGGAAACCTGTCCGATCCGCCGGAAAATTGTCCGGTCGGCCGTACACACGACCGAACATGTCCGCTGTTAACTATGCATGCTTGTTAATGAGATCTGATGTTACGTTACACTCAGCATATTTAAATAGTCCTATGTCAAAAAAAGTTCATTAATATGATGGCAATTCATATGTTTTAATTTAAAATTGTATTTGGGGAAAGGATAGAGCCTCTTCTAAATGTTATTTCTGTGTCCTTTTTAGTGGTGAGGGGAATTTCCCCTCACTTCCTGTCTCGGTGACAATTGGTCACACCCTGATCTGGAATCAGGAAGTGAAGAAGTTCTATAGTGCAGGGGTCGTCAACCCCAGTCCGCCGCCCACTACCGGGCCGCGGCACTTCTGCAGCCGGGCTGCGAGCGGGCGGCATGAGAGAGCCCCACATGCTGACTGCGGCTATAGTGGGGACAAACTTTTACAGGTTCTAACCTTTTACAGATATTGCCCCTCACTTCCTATTCCACTGACAGAGCATCAGCAGATATTGAGATGAAACTTTTCCAAACAGGAAAACCTCAATACAGAGTTGGCTTCTTATGTACTATGAATGTAGCTTCCCTGTAAAAATGGAAAACGTAATTACTATAAATATAATTACAATAATTTTCAAATACCAGTTTACACCTGACACAATTATTTTTACATACATCATCACTAGGCTGGCCAATTGTCCTCCATTAGTAATCAGCAAGCGCGGCCTATTTGTTTATGGGTGGCTCCAGAGCAACTAGATTGTTCCTACGTGAACAGCGATCTCCGTGTCTGAAGCCAACACCTTAAACACAATACACCTTGTATGAGATGTGTGCTAAACATTACAAGTATGCACTGACTACACACAGCTGATCCCAGCTCTGGCCCTGCCCATTCAAAGACAGGTCTGTGGCTCAATTCGCAAAGCTAACAAACCGGGATAATGGTTTTTACTTTAAAAAAATAAATGAAAAAAAAAAAAAACTTTACAAAGTTTAAAAATAAAGCTTGTTGTCCTTGTGTTAAAGCTTTGTGAATTGAGCCTATTATGTCCAAATTGACAACAAGCCAATCTTTGTACATATAGGGACAGAGCTGGAGTTCAGTCAACTTGGAATGCCCAACAAACTAACGAGATTAAGAGCCTATAATTGCCGACATCTTATTCTCCAGATGCTAGATAACTGGCCGTCATCCTGACTCTCCGCCTTTAAAGTGAAACTCCAATTTATTTTCAGATACATTCCTCCTCTGGTAGGTAGAACTGAAATCCACATAGTACACAAGTTCTGAGAACTTATATATATATTTACTGGCCAGTCAGAATTTATAAAAAATCACGGAGAACAAAGAGCTACTCTTTAAAGCGGAACTAAAGTCTCCAAACTTATCTATCCAATGGTCCGGCATCTTCTTCTGGGTGCCAGTCTTCGGGCCTCTTTTTTGAGCAGTGGGGAATGATGGCCTCCTGCGCATGTGCAGGAGGCCGTTATCCTGGCACTCGGAGACTGGCTGGGCACTGTAAACTGGGCTGCGCCTGCCTAATCACAGTTTTTTTTACAGCGGGAGTTTCGTTTCCGCTTTAAGACATATGTACAAAAGCATGAGCCCCCCCCCCCCCCCCCCGAAGTTGCTACCATGCATCAAACATTTGCCACCTTCGACTGTTGCGATCTTTGGCTGCAAAAAGTAAAATCTTATTAAGGCTGCATTCACACCTGTGTGTCGGTCGTTTTTTGTTTTTTCCGGTGTTTTGTCGCACGTATTCATGCTTATTTGTGCGTTTGCATACAGCGTCGTCCGACATTTTTTATTTTAGCCAATAGGAAAAATTATCATCTTTTCATCACTTGTTGCTATGTTGGTAGATTTTTTTAATCTTCTGCCTGGGTGAAATGTTCTATTGATTAAAGCGACGAAACGCCCGTAGCAAACGCTCATGGTCGCTTGATTCGAGCGTTTCCATTACTTTCTATGGGAAATGGAAACGCTCAAAAACTGAACTTTTTCCCCCTCTAGCGTTTTTGAGCGTTCCGCTTCAGGCGACAAAACGCTCAGGTGTGAATGCAGCCTAATAGAGCAAATATTTCTCTGGAAATGTGCATATATTGCGACTTGTCCTGAGTACCTTTAGCGCAAATGATTTCATTGGTATCAAACACCAATTACAATTTTCAAGGGTGTCTGATGGAAATACTTTTAATCACTTGCTTGCCACCCACACGTGTAAAAAGTATGTGCAAAGTTCAATTCTTGGTTGCAATGGGCAAAACCTTGTCTTCTCCACGGCCTGTTTATGATCAGCAGGGATACAAAGTATCAACAATAGAGACACCAACAAGGAACAACCTGTAGCCACACAAATGTTGCAGAATTTGCATCTCATCAGAGGCCGTGAATAGCTATAGAGTGACATGAACATCCGATTGCCACATCTACAGGACTGAATTTTTGTCCTATGTGTGAAGAGGATGTTTGATCCTGTCTTCTCTGTTCCACCCCTTCTACAATCCCCAAACTGATAAAACAGAGGCTAGGGGACAAGCTGCACATGCTCAGTTTGGTGTGTATTGCTGGAGAGTTTTTTTTATTTTTCTTGGGAGAGTGCGTGTGATCATCACAGGGCCAATCAGCACTGTCCAGGCAGAGGGGTCCTGCAGCCTCATAGGACAGTCGGAGGAGAATGAAAACTCCTCCTACAAGCTTTACCCAGGCACTCAGACATCACAAGACTGCTCTAACTGCTGATTATAAAAAGGTATTTAGCAGTTATTTACTAAAATAATTGCATTTCCATGTTCTGTGTACTGTTGGAGACCGGATATAGTGAATGCAGAGTCCTGAGTTTAGTAACACTTTCAACACTAGGATTTCCAATCATATTCAAAGATTACCATTATATTCAGTGGTGCCCATTCACACCTGAGGGCAGCGTCACCTGAAGCTCTCTGATCAAAAAAGTACACAAACTTTTAATGAAGAGTTGTGTGTTTTGACCCCACTAGATTTCAATAGGAGAGCCTGAAAAACATTTTTTTTGTGCATTTCCTTGCCTAGTAAGTAGTAACTAGCTTCCTATTACCTAAAAATAATAATGAAAAAAGCAAAAGGTCAAAAACACCAGTACAAATGAGGTTTAATTTTTTTTTACCAAAGACACTCGAGTTAAAGCGGAGGTTCACCCAAAAAACAAGTATATAACATTACATTCAGTATACCCCAAACATGTACAGTATGCCGTTTTTTTTGGGGGGGTGTACATACGGTATTATCGGTATTTTCGTTATTTTCGTTACGGCTTCCGGGTACTCGCTCCCGCAGGACTGGGCGTTCCTGTGCAGTGCCGCAAGGTCATCTGAGACTTCGCCCATATGATTGACGTGCCCGAGGAAAAACTCCCACCGGCGGATAAGGCGCGTCACGACTTTCCGAAAGTAGCCAAACCGCGCGTCGGCTCTATACGGCACCTGCGCACCGACTAGGAGCCGTGTAGAGCTGACTGCCCAGGCGCCGTATAGAGCCGACGCGCGGTTTGGCTACTTTCGGAAAGTCGTGACGCGCCATATCCGCCGGTGGGAGTTTTTCCTCAGGCACGTCAATCATATGGGCGAAGTCCCAGATGACATTGCGGCACTGCACAGGAACACCCAGTCCCGCGGGAGCGAGTAACTAGAACGAAAATACCAATAATACCGTATGTACACCCCCAAAAAAAAAAAAAAAACGGCATACTGTACATGTTTGGGGTATACTGAATGTAATGTTATATACTTGTTTTTTTGGGTGAACCTCCGCTTTAGGTGTGAATGGAGCCTTATATAGCGGAGCAGAGTGGGCATAGCAGTCAAAGCTTTATTGCCTGTATGTGACCAGCAGAGATACAATGTATCAAGAATAGAGACGCCAGCAAGGAACAATCTGTAGCCTCTCAAGTGTTGCAAACTTTTTGTCTCGTCAGAGGCTACAGTGAAAAGCTACAATATCAACATCAAATCGCCATGTCTATAGGATGAATATTCGAATTGCAATGTGTGAGAAGGCTGTGAGATAAACACCTTAAAGTGGGTGTAAACCCTTCCATATACCCAGTGAAGAGACTGGCCTCAGGTGATACAGAGATGAAACAAATCCTACATAGGTTGTACCTGTCTATCTGCAGTCTTCTCTTCTCTACATCTCTTCAAAGTGCTAAATGTATAAGCTTGTCTCAGGCCTCGTACACACGACCGGTTTTCTCGGCAGAATCCATCAAGAAACTTGGTGGGAGATTTCTTTTGCCGAGGAAACCGGTCGAGTGTACATTTTTCAGTGAGGAAACTGTCGAGGAACTCGACGAGCCAAACTTCTCCTACGTGAATCTGGGCCTGCGTTTCCCCGAAAATAAGCCCGAGTCTTAATATCTCTGAGTCTGAGGCGTCATATCTTGGCGCCTGATTCAAAGAATCAGATACGCCAGAATGTGTATAAGATACGACCAGCGTAAGTCTCCTACGCCGTCGTATCTTAACTGCATATTTACGCTGGCCGCTAGGGGCGTGTACGCTGATTTACGCCTAGAAATATGTAAATCAGCTAGATACGCCTATTCACGAACGTACGCCCGGCCGTCGCAGTACAGATATGCCGTTTACCTAAGGCTTTCTCCGGCGTAAAGTTACCCCTGCTCTATGAGGCGTAGATGAGGTGTACCAATGTTAGGTATGGACGTCGGAACAGCGTAGAATTTCACGTTTTACGTTGTTTGCGCAAGTCGTTCGCGAATAGGTCTGGGCGTCATTTACGTTCACGTCGAAAGCATTGGCTTTTTGCGGGTTAATTTGGAGCATGCGCACTGGGATACTTTCACGGACGGCGCATGCGCCGTTCGTAAAAAGCGTCATTTACGTGGGGTCACAATAAATTTACATAACACACGCCCACATCTTCCACATTTGAATTAGGCGGGCTTACGCCGGCCTATTTACGCTACGCTGCCGCAAGTTTGCTTTGTGAATACTGCACTTGCCTGTTAAAGTTGCGGAGGCGTAACGTAAATAGGATACGTTACGCCCGCACAAAGATGCGCTCTCCTACGTGAATCTGGGCCACAGTATATATATTCAGCATAGATACAAATGGAACAAGGAACAACCTGTAGTCACACAAGTGTTGCAGAACTTGTGTTTCATCAGAGGCCACCATGAAAAGCTACAGTGACATGTCCCCCAGGTTGAACATCTGACCAGCACATCTATAGGATAGAATATCCGTGTTGCAACGAAAGGATGAAAGGTAAACACCTTTATATAGCGGTGCAGCGGGGAGATTCTCATTACATCTTGGTAGTTCAACAGAGGACAGTCTGAGAAAGCGTGACGCTCAATGTCATATGCAAATCAGCCCCGCGTCACCGGGTGCATCCATGTGAAAAATAAGACGGGTGAAATTCCTGCACACTATGAGACTTAACATGGCATATTTCGAATGACTAATGGAGCAGCCAGTAAATACGACCCTAGCCGTCCCCCCCCTCCGATTCGTCTTATGGTTACCTACAATATATCCGGTTATTCCGTATTCCCAGGCTCCTCCCACTGATCTCCTGCGCCGTTCCACATACGTTTTTTTTTCCCCTTTAACACTCTTTAGAGCTTAAAGGCACATTTCCAAGAAGGGATTAATCTTTCATGATGAAACTCCGAAAATAAAGATAAGTGCGGTTCATTAAATCTGACCTAAATATTTTTATCAAGTCACAGATCCTAATAATTAAATGGCACATAGTCATCTAAGTGAAGGAGCACAATATGGGGACAGCCTAGGGCCAGAGGATATTAACCCTTAGGTCACCAGCAAGCGTACGTCTTGACGTCTAGGCAAATCTGTACCGACTTATTAGGCTCGGACCGCCATCCCCACACAAGACACCTGACAATAATTTCCCATTTCCATAGAAGGACTAAAAATCCGAGCACAATTCCCCGGCAGAGGACACCCCACCCCCTGCGCAGAGCGTCCCAGCTTTCAGCAGACACGGGATTATGGATTTGCATATTGACAGAGCAAGCTAGGCAGAAGGAGAGGGGGGGGGGGGGAGGCAGGGACGGTTATTAACACATCAACCCAATAAGTTATCGGTTATATGAAATCACAAGCTGGTCACCCCCCCTCCCCCCTTCATTATAGAGGGGCCTACTAGGAGGAGGGGGTCAGTGACAAGGGAACAGGATACACAGAGCTCACTCAGGGAGAAGGAGGAGAGACCAGGAGGAGGAGGAGGAGGAGGGGGGAGGGAGAGGTACAGATGGAGGAACGAAGATGAAGAACTACACAGGGAGGAGAAGACAGGAAGAGACGGCAGGACCAGGATATGGAGAAGGAAAAAACAAACAAGGGAGGCGACACAGAGATCTGCCAAGAGAGCAAGAGGACAACAAACGCTGGTCATCAAGGATAGGAAATTCAATTCAAAACAGAACCAAAAAAATAAACAAAATTAACAAACAAATAAAAAAAAAAAGACTCAAAGTCAACTAGAAGATCCGGAGTCACTGGACATGAATAGAACACTAATTAACTCTAAGGGATTAAGGCAGATGTGAAATCAATTTATAATAAAACAAAATTACAAAAAGGGGGTTATTTACTAAAACTACACGGGGCAAAATCAGGTGCAGTTCAGCACAGAAACCAATCCGCTTCCAGGTTTTATTGTCAAAGTCTAATTCAGGGGTCTCCAAACTGCGGCCCGAGGGCCAGATGTGGCCCTTTGGTAGCCTTTATCCGGCCCTTGGGGCACTATTCCTCCAACATGCACATCTGCACCAGATTCTGAGTGCTACAGTTTTAGTAAATCTCCCCCAAAGTGCCCCCCATGTATTTCCCTTCTTCCGTAATACAGGAAGGATATACAACCTGTCCCCGTAGGTATCCCTTCTTCCGTAATACAGGAAGGATATACAACCTGTCCCCGTAGGTATCCCTTCTTCCGTAATACAGGAAGGATATACAACCTGTCCCCATAGGTATCCCTTCTTCAGTAATACAGGAAGGATATACAACCTGTCCCTGTAGGTATCCCTTCTTCCGTAATACAGGAAGGATATACAACCTGTCCCCATAGGTATCTCTTCTTCCGTAATACAGGAAGGATATACAACCTGTCCCCATAGGTATCCCTTCTTCCGTAATACAGGAAGGATATACAACCTGTCCCCATAGGTATCCCTACTTCAGCAATACAGGAAGGATAGACAACCTGTCCCCGTAGGTATCCCTTCTTCCGTAATACAGGAAGGATATACAACCTGTCCCCGTAGGTATCCCTTCTTCCGTAATACAGGAAGGATATACAACCTGTCCCCATAGGTATCCCTTCTTCAGTAATACAGGAAGGATATACAACCTGTCCCTGTAGGTATCCCTTCTTCCGTAATACAGGAAGGATATACAACCTGTCCCCATAGGTATCTCTTCTTCCGTAATACAGGAAGGATATACAACCTGTCCCCATAGGTATCCCTACTTCAGCAATACAGGAAGGATATACAACCTGTCCCCATAGGTATCCCTTCTTCCGTAATACAGAAAGGATATACAACCTGTCCCCATAGGTATCCCTACTTCAGCAATACAGGAAGGATAGACAACCTGTCCCCGTAGGTATCCCTTCTTCCGTAATACAGGAAGGATATACAACCTGTCCCCGTAGGTATCCCTTCTTCAGTAATACAGGAAGGATATGCAACCTGTCCCCGTAGGTATCCCTTCTTCCGTAATACAGGAAGGATATACAACCTGTCCCCGTAGGTATCCCTTCTTCCGTAATACAGGAAGGATATACAACCTGTCCCCGTAGGTATCCCTTCTTCCGTAATACAGGAAGGATAGACAACCTGTCCCCGTAGGTATCCCTTCTTCCGTAATACAGGAAGGATATACAACCTGTCCCCGTAGGTATCCCTTCTTCAGTAATACAGGAAGAATATACAACCTGTCCCCATAGGTATCCCTTCTTCCGTAATACAGGAAGGATATAAATACAACCTGTCCCCATAGGTATCCCTACTTCAGCAATACAGGAAGAATATACAACCTGTCCCCGTAGGTATCCCTTCTTCAATAATACAGGAAAGATATGCAACCTGTCCCCGTAGGTATCCCTTCTTCAGTAATACAGGAAGGATATACAACCTGTCCCTGTAGGTATCCCTTCTTCCGTAATACAGGAAGGATATACAACCTGTCCCCGTAGGTATCCCTTCTTCCGTAATACAGGAAGAATATACAACCTGTCCCTGTAGGTATCCCTTCTTCAGTAATACAGGAAGGATAGACAACCTATCCCCGTAGGTATCCCTTCTTCAGTAATACAGGAAGGATATACAACCTGTCCCCATAGGTATCCCTTCTTCCGTAATACAGGAAGGATATACAACCTGTCCCCATAGGTATCCCTTCTTCCGTAATACAGGAAGGATATACAACCTGTCCCCATAGGTATCCCTTCTTCAGCAATACAGGAAGAATATACAACCTGTCCCCGACTCCCCGTAATACAGGAAGGATATACAACCTGTCCCCATAGGTATCCCTTCTTCCGTAATACAGGAAGGATATACAACCTGTCCCCATAGGTATCCCTTCTTCCGTAATACAGGAAGGATATACAACCTGTCCCCATAGGTATCCCTTCTTCCGTAATACAGGAAGGATATAAATACAACCTGTCCCTGTAGGTATCCCTTCTTCCGTAATACAGGAAGGATATACATGATTTCTACCTGTCACCATGTATAAGGGACAATCATGGGGACACAAGTGATCTCTATTTGGGGAATTGTGATGTCATGGTTTTTTATATATATATATATATATATATATATATATATATATATATATATATATATATATATATATATACACACAAAAAAGATGATTTCCCTGTGTCCCCTTGTATACAGGACATACACGGGGACACGGTTTGTTATCACTGACATTTAGCAATTGTGACCCCGCCGTGTATATCCCTCCATCACGTTTAATAATAAATGATATAATTACTATGTGTCCCTATGTATAGAGGACAAACATGCGGACACACTCTGATTATTAGTAATTGCGATGCCCTGGTTGTCCCCATGTATATCCCTTTATCCTCCTTATTAGGTTTATCATGTGTCCCCTTGCATACAAGACATATATGGGGACACAGTTTGTTATCGCTGATGCCATGGTGTCCCCATGCATATCATCCGCCTTAAGAAGGGATATACATGGGGACACAATTGTGCCCCCTATAAGGGATATACATGGGCTCAGCTTGTTATCTTTGCCATCATGTCCCCATGTATATCCGTTAGACCTGGGGACACGGTAATCACCCCTCCTCCTCCCTCTTGTATATCCGTTCTGCGTTGTCTTGGAGCCTACACAAAGCCTGGATCATCCTATGGATACAAAGGCACCTCTTATGTCCACCCCTCCCCCGCACTGGCCATCCACCATCACCTATGACATCTGTCCCCAGCCGGTGACATCACAGAGCAGGGGGTGACGACAGCCTACCAATTATGGTGTCTGATCCTGGACAGGACCAGTGACCTCCAGATTGGGGGGAGCTGTGACCTCCAGGCTGGTGTGATGGCAGGGGGGGTCACAGCTCTCCAGGGGGGGTGAAGACTTATTTACCATGCATAGTTAACCATTGTCCTGCTGGACACAACAAAGAGCAGCCACCCCTGACCCCTGTGATAGGAGGAATGCAGTGTACAGGTCAGAGAGAGAAGAGGAAGGCTGGAGGTGCATTACCTTACCGTGCAGCAGAGGAGGAGGATACAGAGCGAGCCTGTCCTAGAGTCGCCGCTATACAGAAGCCCGGCTTGAGGTAGGTGCAGACTGCGGGGTACGGCTCAGCCTCTGCCGGCTCATCTCACTGCTCAACAATCAGCCTTCAACAGCTGACGGCTACGTCACCCGGCCACTCCCCCCGCCCGTGGCGTCACCTTCTGCAGTGTAAATTGATGAAAGACGGGGCGGGGCCTGGGCAGAAAAGAACCGGTATTGTAATCCCGGTGACGTCATTGGGGGGGGGGGGGGGGAGCGTCCACTACACTTTGTATGATCCCATAGTGTCCAATGTACTCCTATACAATGCAATGTACACCTATGCAATGTACACCTATACAATCCAATGTACTCCTATACAATCCAATGTACACCTATACAATCCACTGTACACCTATACAATCCACTGTACACCTATACAATGCAATACAATGTACACCTATACAATCCACTGTACACCTATACAATCCAATGTACTCCCCTACAATCCACTGTACACCTCTACAATGCAATGCACTCCTATAGAATACCACGTACTCCTATACAATCCAATGTACTCCTATACAATCCAATGTACACCTATACAATCCAATGTACACCTACACAATGCAATGTACTCCTATACAATCCAATGTACTCCTCTACAATACAATGTACACCTATAGAATCCAATGTACTCCCCTACAATCCAATGTACTCCCCTACAATACAATGTACTCCTCTACAATACAATGTACACCTATACAATACAATGTACACCTATACAATCCACTATACACCTATACAATCCAATGTACACCTATAGAATACCATGTACACCTATAGAATACCATGTACACCTATAGAATACCATGTACACCTATAGAATACCATGTACTCCTATAGAATACCATGTACTCCTATAGAATACCATGTACTCCTATAGAATACCATGTACTCCTATACAATCCACTGTACTCCTATACAATCCACTGTACTCCTATACAATCCACTGTACTCCTATACAATCCACTGTACTCCTATACAATCCACTGTACTCCTATACAATCCACTGTACTCCTATACAATCCACTGTACTCCTATACAATCCACTGTACTCCTATACAATCCACTGTACTCCTATACAATCCACTGTACTCCTATACAATCCACTGTACTCCTATACAATCCACTGTACTCCTATACAATCCACTGTACTCATATAGAATACCATGTACTCCTATAGAATACAGTGTACTCCTATACAGTCCAATGTACACCTATACAATCCAATGTACTCCTATACAATCCAATGTACACCTATACAATCCACTGTACTCCTATACAATCCACTGTACTCCTATACAATCCACTGTACTCCTATACAATCCACTGTACTCCTATACAATCCACTGTACTCCTATACAATCCACTGTACTCCTATACAATCCACTGTACTCCTATACAATCCACTGTACTCATATAGAATACCATGTACTCCTATAGAATACAGTGTACTCCTATACAGTCCAATGTACACCTATACAATCCAATGTACACCTATACAATCCAATGTACACCTATACAATCCAATGTACACCTATACAATCCAATGTACACCTATACAATCCAATGTACACCTATACAATCCAATGTACACCTATAGAATACCATGTACACCTATAGAATACCATGTACTCCTATACAATCCACTGTACTCCTATACAATCCACTGTACTCCTATACAATCCACTGTACTCCTATACAATCCACTGTACTCCTATACAATCCACTGTACTCCTATACAATCCACTGTACTCCTATACAATCCACTGTACTCCTATACAATCCACTGTACTCCTATACAATCCACTGTACTCCTATACAATCCACTGTACTCCTATAGAATACAGTGTACTCCTATACAGTCCAATGTACACCTATACAATCCAATGTACTCCTATACAATCCAATGTACACCTATACAATCCAATGTACACCTATACAATCCAATGTACACCTATACAATCCACTGTACACCTATACAATCCACTGTACTCCTATACAATGCAATGTACACCTATACAATCCAATGTACTCCCCTACAATCCAATGTACACCTATACAATCCAATGTACTCCTCTACAATACTATGTACACCTATACAATCCAATGTACACCTATACAATCCAATGTACACCTATACAATCCAATGTACACCTATACAATGCGATGTACACCTATACAATCCACTGTACACCTATACAATCCACTGTACACCTATGGGCACAGTGGCTGCGTTTGATGGGCACAGTGGTGGCAATTGATGGGCACAGTGCATGTAGAATACCTGCATACATTCAATGTACTAATACAGAATTCCTGCCTGCAATAAAATACTACATGTACTTAAATGGGCACAGTAGCTGCGTTTGATGGCATGGCACAGTGACTGTGTTTGATGGCACAGTGGCAACAATTAATGGCACAGTGGCAACAATTGATGGGCACAGTGGTGACAATTGATGGCACAGTGGCTGCGTTTGATGGCACAGTGGCGACAATTGATGGGCACAGTGGCGACAATTGATGGACACAGTGGTGACAAATGATGGGCACAGTAGCTGCGTTTGATGGGCACAGTGACTGTGTTTGATGGGCACAGTGGCGACAAATGATGGGCACAGTAGCTGCATTTGATGGGCACAGTGGTGGCAATTGATGTTTTTTTTTTTCCGTTTGTTTGCTCCCCCCCAAAAAAAATGTTGAGCACCAGCCGCCACTGATGAGAGTACATTAGACATGCTATCTATTCCTTGACTATGAAGGACAGTGTTCTGCTGGTGGGGGTCTCTTTTTCTATGATCCGCTGGGACAGAACACTGATCAGACCTGTACAGACAAGCTGCGGCTACTGTCTTGCAATTAGCCCTAGTTATAAAATGTAAGCTGATGAAACACTTCCTAGAGATTGTATCAGTCTGCATATTTCTTCATAACCGATTCAGATCAGCAGTTCTCCTTTACAATTGCATTAGATAGAGATGGAAGGTCAAATTCTACTAAGGGCACAGTAAATCTAAAATATCGGCTGTGTTTGGTATACAATATAAAGATCTACTCAGATCAGCCACATTTTATCTTTTTATATCATTTTTATTTCTGCTTCATCAAGAATATATCCTCCAGTGCTCAAACACGCAACATTTCACGTATAGCTGAAGTACAATTGACAATTGGAAATAACAATTGACAAATGTAGTATAGACATTGATGGAGAGTATTTTACTGATATAGACACAACATTGCAAAAGACAAAAAACAGGAAGAACCAGTGGATCTGGGAATGGGGGAGGGGGGAGAAAGGGAGTGAATAGGAAGGTTAACCAAAGAGGAAAAGAGATTGAGCCTATTATTAACTATCAGTAATTGAGACCAATAAGTAAAAGGTGTTACTGGAAGAGGAGGATGGAGCAACCACCAAACAATGAACTTGCCAGTTAAATGGGCTGATCAGGTTAAAAAGAAAAGAAGAAGGCGATCATTACAGTGGACGTATCTAGAACAGACTTTATCAACCCTTTAGGAACCCTTGAAGTAATTTTCAGGTTTCAGGGAACAACTGCAAAAACGATATTATTGGGGAAGATCCAGTACCTGATCACCTCTATGGTAAGCCGGCGGGACAGAAAGCTTCAGTCCTGGACTCCCCGGTGGGATGGGAGAGCCCGGAGAAGCAACAGAGGGCGGCATGTGGAGAGGACCCCTTTCCGCGGCCTGTAAAAGCAATCCAGCAACTAATTCGCTGCTTGGATTGCTTTTACAGAGAAGCCCATCGCCCGCTGAAAAACCAATCATCCCCATATACCCTATAAACCTGTGGTCACACTGGGTAGGATTTAAAGTAGAGTGATTAATTAGCTCCTGCCGGCAGCATCTTTGGAGCGGTGAGAGGAGCGGCGTGTATACCGCTCCTTCACCGCTCCTTCCCATTTAAAACAATGGGAAACCACGGCAATACCGCCCGCAATGCGCCTCTTTAGAGGCGCAATTTGGGCGGTATTAACCCTTTATCGGCCGCTAGCGGGGGTTAATACCGCACCGCTAGCGGCCGAATCCAGCAGCAAATCCGACGGTATAGCACCGCTATTTTTAGCGGCGCTATACCGCCACCTTGGCTCCCGCCCCAGTGTGAAAGGGGCCTGAGCCTAGGTTCACACTGCTGCGAATTCAAAATCGCGGTAAAATGCGCGATTTTGCGGCTGCGATTTTGCGGCAATTTCGGCCGCAATTTAATGTAAATCGCGGGCCGAAATCGCAAAAAGTAGTACAGGAACTACTTTTTGAAATCTCAGATGCGGTGTCGCACTGATTAGGACAGTGCCATTGCCGACAATTGCCGCCGATTTGAGATGCGATTTGACATGTCAAATCGCATCTCAAATCGTTCCAAATCGTACCCAGTGTGAACCAGGGCTCATTGTCAAAGCTTAATTGAACAAGCTGAAGTTGGAAGCAGATTGGTTACTATGTACAGCTGCACCAGATTCTGAGTGCACCAGTTTTAGCAAATCTCTCTCCAAATGTCCATAATAAAATAGTGTCCATGAAGAATATATATTTCCAACCACCAGCGCGAAAATAGTGCACAAAGTCTTCCAAAATTCATGCATCTATTGTGCCATGCGTGCATCCGTTTCGTGCTGTAAATTAAATGCTCACCTCCATTTTGGACCTCTAGGAGTAAAAGGAGGTCAAAATGCACTTTCTGCCACTCTTAGGGTAAACTTTGAAATCAGATGTTAAACGTATTAATTTATCCTCATCACATACACCATTCAGGAATATAAATGGCATGTCAAAACAATGAAAGGGACCAATAGTGCTCTCTGTCTATAGTAATAATTATTAATATAAAAGAGGCCTCAAAGCACACACATTTCTAGCAGTCCAAGTGCTATGTAAATCACAAAAAAAATTGTATAATTCCACTTAGATCTCTACCCTCCTTTACGTATTATGTCCCCCCTTCAGTATGTTTTAGATATAAAAGATGGGGCATACCTAGACTACAGTAAAACCTTGGTTTGAGAGTGTTTTGCAAGAAAAGCTAATTTTTTTAATACATTTTGACTTGATATACAAGCGATGTCTTGATATAAGAGTAGCGTCATGTCACAACTGGGTATAAAATAGAAGAGAGGCGCCTCTAAGTGTAGCAATATGGTTATATTTAATCAACGTACAACATTTAGAAACTCACATGATTGATGATTAAAACAGGCGCATCTAAGTATGCAGGTATACGGGGACATTCACAAAGTTGTCACATAGCTACTCCTCTGTTATCTTGGCTGTGTGCTTGGGGTCGTTGTCCTGTTGGAAGATGAACCTTCACCCCAGTCTGAGGTCCAGAGCGCTCTGGAACAGGTTTTCATCAAGGATGTCTCTGTACATTGAGGCATTCATCTTTTCTTCAATCCTGACTAGTCTCCCAGGTGCTGCCACTGAAAAACATGTCCACAGCATGATGCTGCCACCACCATGCTTCACTGTAGGGATAGTATTGGCCAGGTCACGAGGAGTGCCTGGTTTCCTCCAGGCATAACACTTGCCATTCAGACCAAAGAGTTCCATCAGACCAGAGAAGTTTGATTCTCATGGTTTGAGAGCCCTTCAGGTGGCTTTTGGCAAACTCCAGGTGGGCTGTCACTTACCCTTTTACTAAGGAGTGGTTTCAGTCTGGCCACTCTACCACACAGGCCTGATTGGTGAAGTGCTGCAGAGATGGTCGTTCTTCTCTAAGGTTCTCCTCTCTCGATAGAGAAACCCTGGAGCTCTGTTAGAGTGACCATCAGGTTCTTGGTCACCTCCCAGACTAATGCCCTTTTCCCCAATCCCTCAGTTTGGCAGAGCGGCTTCCATCTGGCCACTCTACGATTGGACTGGATTGGTGGAGTGCTGCAGAGATTATTGTTCTTCTAGAAGGTTCTCCTCTCTCCACAGAGAAATGCTAGAGCTCTGTCAGAGTGACCATCGGTTCTTGGTCATCTCCCTGACTAGAGCCCTTCCCCCCCGATCGCTCAGTTTGGCCAGGCGGCCCACTCTAGGAAGAGTCCTGATGGTTCCAAACTTCTTCCATTCACGGATGATGGAGGCCACTGTGCTCATTGGGACCTTCAATGCTGCAGACGTTTTTCTGTTCCCTTCCCCAGATCTGTGCCTGAATACAATCCTGTCTTGGAGGTCTGCAGACAATTCCTTGGACTTCATGGCTTGGTTTGTGCTCTGACATGCACTGTTAACTGTGGGACCTTATATAGACAGGTGTGTGCCTTTCCAAATCATGTCCAATCAACTGAATTTACCACAGGTGGACTCCAATCAAGTTGTAGAAACATTCAATGGATGATCAGTGGAAACAGGATGCACCTGAGCTCAATTTTGAGTGTCAGGCTGGGTTCACACATGTGCGGTGCGAACTGAAGCTCCGTTTTCACAGCTAATTGACAAAGTAATTGTTCAGGGTTTCAGGTCAGTTTTTTATCTGGATCAGGTCAGGATTACATCAAGACCAAGTCAGGATTTTATCCTGTTCATAACGAAGGCTGAATTCACACTGGTCTGACAAACGCTCCGACATTGGGAGCTCATGTCGTGTGAAAATCAATGTTACCCAATGAGAGCCATCTTATTTATCTCACACTGGGATTGTTTTGATTGGTCAAAGGACAAGTCAGACTATCACAAAGTTGGATCAAAGTAGTATCCTGTCCATTCAAGTCGGATGTATGTAGGACCATTGTAGGACCGATGTAGGACTGATGTCGTAGAGCAGTGGTCTCCAAACTGTGGCCCGGGGGCCAGATGTGGCCCTTTGCGTGCTTTTATCCGGCCCTTGGGGCATTATTTTATCTACTGACGACAACAATGGAACATAATTCCCCCCCCCCCCTCCCACCACCACCATCAATAAAGTGGCACAATTCCTCCTAATGACACCAACAGTGGGGCCCAATGACACCCACAAAAGGGCACAATTCTTCCTAATGACACCAACAATGGGGCCAAATGACACCCACAAAACGGCACAATTCCTCCTATTGACACCAACAATGGGGCCCAATCCCTCCCAATGACACCAACAATAGGGCACAATTCTTCTAATGACACCAATGGGGCCCAATTCCTCCCAATGACATCAACAATATGGACCAATTCCTCCCAATGACACCAACAACGGTGCCCGATGACACCCACAACAGGGCCCAATTCCTCCCAATGACACCAACAACAGGGCCCAATTCCTCCCAATGACACCAACAACAGGGCCCAATTCCTCCCAATGACACCAACAACAGGGCCCAATTCCTCCCAATGACACCAACAACGGGGCCCAATTCCTCCCAATGACACCAACAACAGGGCCCAATTCCTCCCAATGACACCAACAACAGGGCCCAATTCCTCCCAATAACACCAGCAATGGGGCCCAATTCCTCCCAATGATACCAACAATAGGGCACAATTCCTCCTAATGACACCAACAATGTGGCCCAACAACAGCAATGAGGCATAATCCTTCCCGTTGACACCAAAGATGGGTTGTTGTTTTTTACCTACTGCTGTTGGGACCTTTTCTACTCTCAATAGCCACGGCCCGGCCCCCCTAAAGTCTGAAGGACAGTAAACTGGCCCTTTGCTTGTAAAGTTTGGAGACCCCTGTCATAGAGCAAAGTAGGATGAAAGTCGTATGACTGTCGTGTCGTTTCAGTGTGAACCCAGCCTAAATGTCATATGCGATTCAGAAGCGTTCCCATAGAAGTCAATGAGCCTGAATTCGTACCTGAGCCGGACTGCAATGACAGGACTTTTTTTAATTCCCACTGAATCAACACTCCGGCTGCACTGGAAATATGTAAACAGGCATAATAGAAAGCAATGTTCTTTCATATGTCATGCGAATTGGATGCCGCTCAAAATGCATCCAATTCGCATATGTGTGAACCTAGCCTAATGGCAAAGACTGTGAATACCGTATTTATCGGCGTATACCGCGCACTTTTTTGCCCTGAAAAACAGGGCAAAATCGTGGGTGCGCGATATACGCCGATACCCGCTTCCCGCGCTTTGTTCGAACCGCTGCGCCGACATATACCGAGCGCAGTTCACTCGGGTATAGTCGGGCAGGCTCGGCTCCTCTCGCGGTCACGTCCTGTACGTCCTTTACGCGAGAGGAGCCTAGCCCGCCCGACTATACCCGAGTGTACTCCGCTCGGTATATGTCGGCGCAGTGGTTCGAACACAGCGCGGGAAGCGGGGATCGAGCGGGGATGGCCGCAGAAGGACGCCGGACCGGACGAGGCCACCGATGGACGACGGGCAGGATGCGATGGGCAGGATGCGATGGGCAGAATGCGATGGACGACGGGCAAGACACCGACGAGGGGCATCCAAACTAAGTATTTTTTTTTTTTGCAGGAATCTTCCTTCAAGTTCGGGGGTGCGCGCTATACGCCGGGGCGCGTTATAGCCTGATAAATACGGTACTTATGTACATGTGATTTTTTTTGTTTTTTATTTTTAATAAATCTGCAAAGATTTCAAACAAACGTCTTTCATGTTATTATGGGGTATTGCTTGTAGAATTTTGAGGAAAATAATGAATTTAATCCATTTTGGAATAAGGCTGTAACATAACAAAATGTGGAAAAAGTGAAGCGCTGTGAATACTTCCCGGATGCACTTTATGTGATATTTTTTGCTAGGAATTGTGTAATGATAAAAAACAAAATTCTTGCACCTGGTGCCATGTAACCTAATGCCATCCCTATTTGCACTTCTCACATGGATACATCAGCCATTTATCATTACATAGACATGTGGCAGGATGTGTTTACCTCGTATACAGCTCACTAGAATGTACAATTTAGTGATCTAATTCTCATGGCAGTTTATGACATTCAAAGCAGCAATTCATTTTGTAAATATCAAGTTAGTGTGCTGTAAATCACTGGACTAGAACCGTCCTTTGTGGCAATGCATCGATCACACATGACCAATATCTATCTCCCAATCATCCAGAGATCATGAATATTGAAAAGAAGAGCTTAAGATTGCACTTTGCTCATGCTCTAACCATGCTTTGCTGTATCCACGGGCTGACTTCCTTCTACAGGATCAGTTAAAGTGTTTCTAAACCCAAAAACAAAAAAGTAATATATTGCATTTAATCGGTCCTTAGATGTGGTGGATCATCCACCATAGATGCATTAGTTTACATTTGTGTAGCTGCTTTCTTTCTTCTATTTTCAACAGGCCGGTAAGTCTGTTGTTTTTCAAAAGAACCAGCTCTCTTGCAGCTACAGGGATGAGACAAACCATTTACCACCGACAGAGGTGCTTACAATTATCAGCTTTTATTTTTAAAACCTTCATTCCCCAAGGAAAAACCTGTTGCTGTAACTGCTTATTATCCACTTAGGCCTCATTCACACGGACGGGCCGCTCGGGTCCGCCTGTCAGTTTTGACGGCGGACTTGAACAGCCGCTCCGTGCATCCCTATAGAGCGTCGGATGTCAGCGGAGACATGTCCGCTGACATCCGACCCTATCCGATCCGCTAAAAACAGACGTATAGGGGGCACGTCCCCATCCGTCCATGCGGATCGGATCGGGTAAGATCTGATGAAAACGGACATGCTGTCCGTTTTCATCAGATCGCTCCATAGGAGACAGCGGTGCCCGACAAGCCCCTCCCCGCTCAGTGAGCAGAGAGGAGCTTGTCATCCGTCGGCTTGGCGGAGATCTGCGGACTGATCTCCCGCTGAGCTGGCAGACTCCATAGCAACGGAGTGCGACGGATTCTGCCTCGTGTGAATGAGGCCTTAAAGCGGGGGTTCACCCAAAAAAAAATAGTTTTTTAATTGCATCTAGCAGATCCAGCATGTTAAGGACATTACATTTCGGCATTTTTTTTTTTTCTCGGTACATACCTTTATATTCTGTTTTTGTCCAGGGCTTCCGGGTTCCGATGACTGCTTGACTGGGCGTTCCTATCCTTCCGTACGATGATTGATGTCTTGTGAAACAGGTGACCTGTCGCACAACGCGCGTCACCAGACGTCGGGAAAGAGCCGAGCTGCGAGTCGGCACTATACGGCGCCTGCGCAGCCAGCTCTACACGGCGGGCGCAGGCGCCGTATAGTGCCGACACTTAGCTCGGGTATTTTCGGAAATCTGGTGACGCACGTTGTGCGACAGGTCACCTGTTTCACAAGCCGTCAATCATCGAACGAAAGGATAGGAACGCCCAGTCCCGCAAGCCTGAAGCAGGGATAGGAACGCCCAGCCCCCAGAGTCGTCAGAACGCAGAAGCCCTGGACAAAATCCAGATATAAAGGTAAGTACAGAGCAAAAAAAAAACTGCCGAAATGTAATGTCCTTACTATTGTACTTTTTAATGTAAAAAAAACGTTTTTAGGGTGAACCTCCACTTTAAGCCCTGGACCATTTGGCTGACCAGAGCACTTTTTGCAATTCGGCACTGCGGCACAATTGACAATTGCGCGGTCATGCGACGTGGATCCGGTCGGCAAGTGGTTAAAGCAGAGCTCCAGACCACCCCCTTCAATCAGCCAATGGGTGCTGGTCCCGGCTACCTACAGCGCATTTTTGATACGCCCTGCACTTTGTGAATAGCACACAGTCTTCTGGGACCTGTGAAGTGTCCCAGAAGGCTGCGGGTGAAAGAGGGGGCGGGGGGCGAACTTCTAGCTCAATCTGCCGCAGCGTGCTTGTCAAAACCAGGTACCTGTTTCCCCCCCAAAAAGTGGCAAATGAGGGAGTGGAGGGGGTAGGAAGAAGACATGTGGAGCTTCCCCCTTTGGGTGGAGCTCTGCTTTAAGCGTCAGCTTCAATTTGTTAGTGTATTTAAATCTGCTAGTGTATTTAACCCTCCCAGACTGACAATGCTGCTGTCCAAATGTGCCTCCTGTGTTGCATCATCCAGAGTGGGAACATTCTAATACAGAAGGTGTGTTACTGGCTAGATCACCAGGTAAAAACAGAAGGGAAAAAATCCCAAAGAGAAAACTAATACAGCCATCTAATGGTTGATAAGCTGCAATATATTACATGTTTGGTAACAAAACAAAACGAAACAATGTCCATAAAAACATGGATGAACGAGTTTGGGGTGGAGGAACTTGATTGGCCTTCACAGAGTCCTGACCTCAACCCGACAGAACACCTTTGGAATTAATTACAGCGGAGACTGCGAGGCAGACCTTCTTGTCCATCATCAGTGCCTGACCTCACAAATGCGCTTCTGGAAGAATGGTCAAACATTCCCATAGACACACTCCTAAACCTTGTGGACAGCCTTCCCAGAAGAGTTGAAACTGTTATAACTGCAAAGGGTGAGCCAACTCAATATTAAACCCTACAGACAAATTCCCCGTACACACAATCGGAAATTCCAACAGCAAAAGTCCAATGTCAGTTTTTGAACGGAAATTCGGACTGTGTGTAGACTCCATCGGACTTTTGCTGTCGGAATTTCCGCCAACAAAAGATTGAGAGCTGGTTTTCAAATTTTCCGACAAAAAAAAATTCCTATATCCGATCGTCTGTAGCAATTCCGACACGCAAAATTCCGACGTATGCTCAGAAAAAACTTGACGCGTGCTCTGAAGCATTGAACTTCATTTTCTCAGCTCATCATAGTGTTGTACGTCACCGCAATCTTGACGGTCACGGTTAAAAGTTCAAAGAACTTTTGTGTGACCATGTGTATTCAAGCCAAGCTTGAGCGCAATTACGTCAGAAAAATCATCCAAGGTTTTTCCGATGGAAAATCCGATCGCGTGTACTCGGCATAAGATTGGGATGCTGTTAAAGTTCATGGGCCAGATCCACAAACGAGTTACGCTGGCGTATCTATTAATACGCCGCGTAACTTCTAATTTGCTCCGTCGTATCTTTGTTTTGTATCCACGCCTGAAGCTGTGCTAGATCTGACTGGCATACGTCTTAGTACGCCGTCGGATCTAAGGTGCATTTTTACGCTGGCTGCTAGGTGGCGTTTCCGTCGATTTCCGCGTCGAGTATGCAAATTAGCTAGATACGCGAATCCACAAACCTACGTCCGGCCGGCGCATTTTTTTACGTTGTATCCGTAAGGCTTTTTTCGGCGTATAGTTACCCCTGCTATGTTAAGTATGGCCGTCGTTCCCGCGTTGAAATTTGAAAATTTTACGTCGCTTGCGCAAGTCGTTCGCGAATAGGGCTTTGCGTAGAATGACGTTCACGTCGTAAGCATTGGCTTGTTGCAGGTTAATTTCGAGCATGCGCACTGGGATACCCCCACGGACGGCGCATGCGCAGTTAAAAAAAAACGTCATTTACGTCGGGTCAAGACGTATTTACATAAGACACGCCCCCATCACATCCATTTGAATTGCGCGCCCTTACGCCGCCAAAGTTACACTACGCCGCCGTAACTTACGGCGCAAATTCTTTGAGGATACAAAAAAAAGCTGTAAGTTACGGCGGCGTAGTGTATCAGAGAAATACGCTAGGCCGGACGGATAGAAGCACCGCGCTTCGTGGATCTGGCCCCATGTGCGTGTAAAGGCAGGCGTCCCAATACTTTTGACAATATAGTGTGTGTTAGTTCTGTGTCCTTTCTATATGTCCTAGTCTCTTCCTGTACTGTATCCTATTCATATATCATCACTCCCGCACCTGTTCCTCCCGGTTCTCATGCATCAAGTATCAAAATAACAACAAACAGCCGTGTGGTTATGCAACATGTTTACAATGCAGCGCTATTGGCATGTCTGTAATATATGTCACCCACGTATATATGACTGATTTATACAGGAATGTAATAATAATGAATCAAATAAGTCTTCTCATTGTTAATCCCGTCACTATCATATGTTAAACTGCTGTTCTATTTTTATCAGGCTGATTGTCAGTGTCTGTTAACTCCCTTGTATAAGTATGCATCTTAGAAGTAATTTAACACTAAACTCCAGGCAGATATAAAGGACACCGATTAATGCAGCTAAGTGCCTATTATTCCATTATTAAATGTATTTTGTTAAAAACAAGCAGAATGAGTAGCTAAATTTGACTTGATATCGGCTTCTTATAACCCCTATGTGCAGCTTTGCTGCATTGCACAACTTTCAATCAAGCCTTTCATTGCAATCAATCAAAAAAAGGTTCCTGCACTACGTTTTTGCCACTTTGGTGTGATTTAAGTGCCATAGACTGCAGTGTTAAATCACAAAAGTCGCAAGCAAGTTCTGCCAAAGTCCCAGCAGTGTGAACCAAGCCTCTTAAAGGGGAGTTCCACCCACAATTTCACTTTTTAAATATAAATACCCCTGTAATACACAAGCTTAATGTAGTCTAGTAAAGTTGATCTGTAAACCAAGGTCCGTTGTTAGGTTGTTAGAGCATTTAGTTAGTTTATAATCTAGAAATAGACCGTGGCCATCTTAAGTGTGGGCATCATGAAGCCAGACTGTATGACTTCCTGGATTTCAGCCTTGCAGATCTCGCACATGCTCAGTGCTGCACAAGTGATGTAATAGGTTTCAGTCGGGTTTCCATAGCAACGGGATTGTCAGAGGAAGTTGCCGCCCCTTCTCTATGCAAATAGGCTATTTGCAAGGACTACTGGGATACATGATGCCTATCCCAGAAACCCTTGCGAATAGCCTTGTGACTTAATAGCCTAGGCTAATAAGGAGGAGGAAGTAATGAAGGACTACAAAATAAAAGGTATTCACAAGCAACAAAATAAATAAAAATTGTCCATTCTGAACACTATGAGATTAGGGCATGCAGCACAGACAAACATAAAAAAATGGGTAGAACTCCACTTTAAGCCTCGTACACACGACCGAGAACTCTCATCGTAAAAGAAGTGTTTTCCTCGAAGAGATTCTTGTCAAGCTTTCTTTGCATGCACACTGTCGAGACAAAATCTCGTCGTTCTCAAACGCGGTGACGTACAACACGTACTATAAAGGGGAAGTTCGATTCCACTGGCGCCACCCTTGGGGCTGCTTTTGCTAATCTCATGTTACCACGTGTTAAGTAAAAGTTTGGTGAGAGACGATTCGCGCTTTTCAGTCCGTTACAGAGTGACGAATGTGCTATCTACAGTACAAACGCTACTTTTACCGAAGGTGCGCTCCCGTCTCATTCTTTATTCTGAGCATGCTCGGGTTTTTAAGCATTCACAAGAACGTGTTTCTCGTCGTAAACCAGCCCGATGAGAAAATTAAGACTCCCGATGAGAAAATTAAGACTCCCGATGAGAAAAAAGAGAGCATGTTCTCTTTTTTTCTCGTCGATATCCACGACAGTTTTCTCGATGAAAAACATACACACAACCGTTTTTCTCTGCAAAAAAGCTCTGCCAGCAGTTTTCTTGACGTTTTTTGCCGAGGAAAACGGTCGTGTGTACGAGGCTTCCCTTTCTACGACTTGGCTAACAGTCTCTCGTAGCTTTCCCAACTCCGGGTCCATCTCATGCAAGCTCAACTCAATGTTAGTATATACATCGCAGTATCCATGGCTTCCTCTTTCTTTTCCATGGCTTCCAACCTCCCATGGAACCACTTCCTACCACTTATCTACTCTTTTAAACAGAGGCAGAACACCAGGACCAGTTGCAATTGCAACCTTTGCTACCCTGGTAGTTACACCACTGGTTAAAAGGGTAGATAACTGTATAATATAATAATAAGTGGTAGGAGAAGTGGTAGGAAGTGGTTCCATGGGTGGCTGGAAGCGATGGAAAGTAAGAGGAAGGCCATAGATTCTGCGATGTAGACACTAAGGCCCCTTTCACACTGGGGCGGGAGGTGCGGTGGCGGTACAGCGGCGCTATACCGTTGGAATTGTAATAGCAAAGTGAATGAGAAGCATCTCCTCTAAAAGGTACGTGCACCACTGCCACAGTCTATGCCAGGGGTCTCCAAACTTTGCAATCAAAGGGCCACTTTATTGTCCTTCAGACTTTAGGAGGGCCGGATTGTGGCCAGCAGGGGCAGAAAATGTCACAGGCCCAAAATCAGTGAGAATAAATATGGCCTCAGGGTTGGTGGTCAATAGGAGGAGGAATAGTATTCCATCATTGATATCCCTGGAAGATACAGTGCCTCATTGTTGGTGTTAATGGAAGGAATAGAACCTCAGATCATTGGAAGGAATTGTGCCCAAGGGCCGCATAAAGGCTAGCAAAGGGCCATATCTGGCCCTCGGGCAGCAGTTTGGAGACCCCTGGTCTACGCCATTGTCACAGATAAGCCCTATTTCTAAGTATTTATACTACATCTGTAAAGTGTTGTCACAGGGATGTTACTGAAACAAGAATTCTTCTGAACTGAACTGTGCTGGTGCAATGTATAACGTGTTAAGATATGGTCTTCGGAAAAGAAGTTCAGTTTATTCAAAAGAACCTGGTCTGGTCTGGACACTGAATAGAGAAGTGCTGGGTGCTTACGCTGTATGCTATAAAAGGGAACAAAGTGTAAGTAAAATGAAGAAACAACACAGAGTTTATCATTTGACGGAACAGGAATTGTGGTGGTTGGTGATGTAAGGTTCCAGTTGGAAGGATGGTTTGGTGCTTCTTCATGCTCTTCTCAGAGGTGGGACTTTTACCTTGGACCAATGCAACTATATACTGTATGTACTATACCTAGCTAATCACTGGGAGCTGGAAATGGATGAAGTAGACACTTCTACTGAATGGGCTCCATGTTGAGTGGCCATCCTCCTGTGTTCACAATGCATCAGGTTGGCCACTCAGCACGGGACCTGGAAGCAAGTGAGGATCACGTGAAATATCAATTTGTACTGGATTGAACCCTTAAAGCCGTTGTAAACGGCTTCAAAAAAGGAAAAGTTGCAAGACAATGGCATAATGTGCTAATATGCATCACATACTAACACATTATGAAAGCGAAACGAAGCCCTCCAGCACTGTAAAGTCACCGCTGAGAGGGCCAACATGTTCCCCCATCTGTTTTCCTTGTTCGCGAGCTCCGACTATATGATTTGCCGCAGCCAAAAGGACGTCACCCCCGTGCATGCCTGCGGGAGCCGTCTATTACGGCATTGGGCTCTGAAGGTCCGGCACTGTAAGCCAAGCCGGACCTTCAGAGCGCATTTGCCAATGATGTCATCGGCTGCATGCACTCTGAATATCTCCTAAACTGTACAAGATAGAGATATTCACAGTACATACAGGTAAGGCTTATTATAGGCTTCCTTGTAGGTACAAGTGGTAGTACAGCGTTTACTACCACTTTAATGGAAGAAGATGAAAACGCAGGGTCTATTTTTATTCCTGATTTTAGATTATGTACATTGATTAGTTAAGAAAACACTTTCTGTGTGCATTGTGTACATACTAAAGCATTTTTTTATTCAATATGTACAGTATAAATTGGCATTACGTGCAAGAACACTAAGCCAATGAGTGATAGAGAACTACTGAAGAAGACAGTTTCTAATTCAAATATTTAAATATGATGTTGAAATGTTTGGCAGGAAACATTTAGGCAGTGGGTGTAACGCTCATCAAGTACATCAAGACATTTCAGCACTTATCCTAATAGGCAATGGAAGTGATTAGGGACTGCTGGCTTGTGTTCATTTGTCAGACACACTGCCCAAAACCCAGCAATTTGTAGCCAAGTCACTGAGTGATTGACCTTTTGGAGCTAACTACAGAATTGCTGACTAAGGCCCCTTTCACACTGGGCGGGAGGCGCGGTGGCGGTATAGCGCCGCTAAAAATAGCGGGCGCTTTACCGTCGGAATTGCCGCGGGATTCGGCCGCTAGCGGTGTGGTATTAACCCCCGCTAGTGGCCGATAAAGGGTTAATACCGCCCGCAATGCGCCTCTGCAGAGGCGTATTACCGCGGTATCCCATTGTTTTAAATGGGAAGGAGCGGTGAAGGAGCGGTATACATACCGCTCCTCTCACCGCTCCAAAGATGCTGCTTGCAGGAGATTTTTTTCTCTCCTGCCAGCGCATCGCCTCAGTGTGAAAGCCCCTCTACAGTGAAGAGATGGTGTTGTAACCTCTAGCAACCAATCAGTGAGCAGTATTACTGTACAGTAATCTCTAGCAACCAAACAAGAAGAAATCATGTGCTGTAACCTCTCGCAACTAATCAGTGAGCCGTAATATGTGCTGTAACCTCTACAAACCAGTCAGTAAGTAACCTCTGGCAACGAATCACAATCACTGCCTGATCTGATACACTAAACTGATTTGAAGTCTAGCTGATATTTATTGTATGCCTCAGAGCAGGCGGAGAGAAAAATTGCATGGGGGGGGGGGGGGGGGGTCCCAAGAACATTTTTGCCCAGGGTACAATCAATATTAAAGATGGCCCTGCCATAGACTCAAATACAAAATGCTGTAAAAAAAATAAAGAAAGGTGCACAAATCTATATATAGAATGTGTGGGTGTGTTATTTATACTTGTCTGCATGTATGGACACTTGCCATTCGGTTCCTTTACTGTGGCAATAGATTTACAAATTAAATGTCATTACATGAATATAGAATTCATTATCCGCACAGTCAAGCACACTTTTCTACTGATATAGGGAAAATAAAATGACTGCTCAAAAATATGTTGTTCTACAATATTAGCTTGCAACCTGGAAGTCTATTGTATACTGTCTGATAGCATTCAATCTCTCTTCTGTGCTTCTCAATGAGAAGCATTGTTGTTACTGCATGGAGATCTCCCAAAAAGCTGGAAAACTTCTGGGTGCAATAATGAGTGCTGATTCAATGGGGTTGATTTCCTAAACAGGGATATGCAATTAGCGGACCTCCAGCTGTTGCAAAACTACAAGACCCATCATGCCTCTGACTCTGGGTGTCATGCTTGTGGCTGTCAGAGTCTTGCTATGCCTCATGGGAATTGTAGTTCTGCAACAGCTGGAGGTCCGCTAATTGCATATCCCCGTCCTAAAAACAAATAGACTTTTAGTTTTGCAAGGGAAGTTGCACTTTAAATGGGAAATTTCGCTAGAGCTTGGTGATTTCTTGCAAAGAATGTCCAATCACGTGCAAGGGAAATAAAAAACTGAATTTTTGCTCGCACATGATTGGATGATGAAAGTCATTTATTCGGAACACTGAGCCGTGGTTTGGCCCTGCCCCTCTCTCTCTCCTCGATTTTGATTGACAGCAGCGGGAGCCAATGGCACCTCTGCTGTGACTCAGCAAATCAGGAGGGAGAGTCCCGGACGGCTGAGGCACTCTTGCACATTGCTGGACCGAGATGGGGCTCAGGTAAGTATTAGGGGAGCTGAGACGGCCTGCTGCACACAGAACGTTTTTTTTTATCTTAATGCATAGAATGTTTGTTGTGTTGTGACCTGGGTCACACCATTCAAGGGCTCATAGCATGTCCCAGGATTATTTGATCAAACCATATCCATTTCAGGCTGGTGGTATAGGTTTGGGGATAAAAAGTTTTTCTTAGCAATTTTAATACAGGCTTTGTTATGTCGTGCAGTGGGCTTCTAGATAATAATGGGTGTTTAATTTTTAATGGATTTTGGAAACGAATAATAAACTTTTCTATACAGATGACTTTTTACGGCCGCAATGTGGATCTTAATTGCCAGGAGGCCGTCTATATACGGCCTCCAGCCACTGGGGGGCGCGCGCGCACGACCACCGCGTTACTCAGGTGCCGATGCGCGTGCCTGGCGGCCGCGATGTCCGCCATGCACCCGCGATCGGCAGTCACAGAGACAGGGACATGGATCTCTGTGTGTAAACACAGAGATCCATGTCCTGTCAGGGAGAGGAGACTGATTGTGTGTCCCTTGTAGATAGGGAGAACGATCGGTCACCTCCCCAAGTCACTCCCCTCCCCCCACAATTAGAAATACTATGCAGGGCACACATTAACCCCTTCTTCGCCCCCCAGTGTTAACCCCTTCCCTGCCAGTCACATTTATACAGTAATCAGTGCATATTTATATCATTGTTCGCTGTATAAATGTGAATGGTCCCAAAAATGTGTCAAAAGTGTCCGATGTGTCCGCCGCAATATCGTGACAAAAATCGCAGATCGCCACCATTACTAGTAAAAAAAAAATTAAAAAAAAAAAGTCGTCATAATTCTATCCCCTATTTTGTAGGCGCTATAACTTTTGCGCAAACCAATCATTATACACTTATTGCGATATTTTTTTTTTACCAAAAATATGTAGAAGAATACGTATCGGCCTAAACTGAGAACATTTTTTTTTTTATTGGATATTTATTATAGCAAAAAGTAAAAAATAACATTTTTTTTTCACAATTGTCGCTCTATTTTTGTTTATATCACAAAAAATAAAAACTGCAGAGGTGATCAAATACCACCAAAAGAAAGCTCTATTTCTGGGGAAAAAAGTACGTCAATTTTGTTTGGGAGCCACGTCGCACGACCGCGCAATTGTCATTCAAAGCGTGACAGTGCTGAAAGCTGAAATTTCGCCTGGGCAGGAAGGGGGTATATATGCCCAGTAAGCAAGTGGTTAATAGTGGGGCAATAGTGGGGCACCTAGTTTTTTAAACTAGGTGATTTATTGTTGTTTTTGTTGAGTCATTGGGAATCAATGGCACAAGCATCGGTGCCATTATACCAGGCATGTCCAAAGTCCAGCCGGCGGGCCAATTGCGGCCCACGTTCCGGTTTCAAACTGTCCCAAAAGTAGTTTGGCTATAATATATATATATATATATATCATCTTTTGCGGCCCCCAGCGAATCCCTGAGTGCCATGGGGGCCACAAAGGATTAATTGGCGTATAACACACACTTTTCCCCCCTGAAAATCATGCCGATTTCTGCTGTCTGAGTGGAAGAGGGGTGGGCTCTACTGGATTACACAGAGCGGCGATCTCCTGTGTACCCGGCGATCAGTCACACATTCCTGGCTCCTGGCCCAGGATTGGACCACTGTTCTGTCTATCACAGGCGGGACTGTGTGTCACAGATCGCCGGGTACATAGGAGATTGCGGCGCTGACGAGGCTGCAGATGAGCAAGGATGTGCAGGCTGCATTCATTTACAATGGTGAGGCTGCAGATGGGCACTGATCAGGCTGCATTGATGGACTGTAACCCTTATTTTGCTTCAAAGTTCTTTATTTAAAAAAAATATATATTTTTCCTGAAACTTCCCTCTTAAAATGAGGGTGCGTGTTATACGCCGATAAATATGGTATATCCAAATAACACACTCAAGCTCATCCTTAGTGGCGCTCAGGGGTTTTCTTGGGGGCCACAAAAGAATATATATGTGTGTGTATATATATATATATATATATATATATATATATATATATATATATATATATATACACACACACATATACACACACTCACACCTCTTTGGAAAAAAGTTTGGACACCCCTGCATTATACTGTATGGAGGCAAGGAGAGAGTTCTGTGTAAGCCCTGTGTAAGCTCCAACTCAAATCTATTTAACGCCTTTTTCTCCCCACTCTCATCGATTAAAGCGGAGGTTTACCCAAAATGGAACCTCCGCTTTTCGAAACCCTCCCCCCCTTCCGGTGTCACATTTGGCACCTTTCAGTGGGAGGGGGTGCAGATACCTGTATAAAACAAGTATTTGCACCACTTCCGGGTATAGTCCGCCCCTTCGCGTCAGTCCCCCCCCCCCCGATGTGTTCTGGGAAACACACGGCTCCCAGAACACAGCGGGGACCAGCGAGGACGGCGCACCGTGACTCGCACATGCGCAGTAGGGAACCGGGCAGTGAAGCCGCAGCGCTTTACTTCCCGATTCCCTCACCGAGGATGGCGGTGGGGGAAGCCGAGAGCCGAGCAGTAGCTCGGCTTCGGCTGCCGACGTCGCGGGTGACCTGGACAGGTAAGTCAGCAGCTGCAGTATTTGTAGCTGCTGGATTAAAAAAACGGTGAACCTCTGCTTTAAGTGTGTAGCAGGAGATTAAAAGGCGAGTTACTTTAAGCTGCTGCGGGGGCCCGCTTTAATGTGAACCTATTGCTTTGCCTTGCATTAGAAAAAAAGGAGGTTCACTTTGATTGTGTGAAAGACAACAAGCTTGAATTAGCATTGAAAGTTGAAATTCAGCCAAAGTGAACTTCCAACATACTTTACAATTTCCATTCATAATCCATGATCGATGTCTGTCCTGCACATTCCTGTCATTTTCACTCATACATTGCTCACTACTTGTTTGTTTGGAATAGCACCCTAAATTTAATAAGCACATGTTTTTCCTTTTATGTATTGGTGGCTTTTGTTTTAATGTCAATTTTAATTTCAATGTATGAAGGCCCATAAATTATTAACATTTCTATTACGTTTTTATTTATTGTTATGCATATTTGCAAGATATGCACACCAAGTTTTATAAAGATACATTTTAAATAGACAAATCATTTTTTTTTTTTTTTTTTAACTATTTAAGAAATTAGTTACATGTTCGATTAAAAAATGTTATTCTATTAAAATTATACATTTTGATTTTTACCTTAGCCCTGAAGAAAGGGCAGGTTAAGAACAATGCATTGGAGTTTTTTGACAGGCTTTTGACCACATAAAAGAGCCGAGAGATTATTTTTACAGTGTATTTTTACAGTGTATGAGCTTAAACTGGGAATGGGTTCGGGAGTGGAGTGACAGAAACAAGAACAAGGAGATCCATCACTGAAAATTATGAACAATCTGCCTTTTGTAGCTCAACTAACACAGCCACATGCAAGTAAACTGCACCAACAGTTACTTTCTTGGCGTAGGGCATCAAAATAGGTTAAAGCTTTGACACTTTAAGATGATGGACACTTTCCACTGATATACACTTTACCATCACTTTCTCTCCCAGGGGCAATGGTCACCAGGACAAATGAAGAGGGTGAGTTAGAGGAAGCCATAAAAACCTGGAAGGGATTTTAGACAGGAACTCTAGACTACAGAAAAATGGTACCCCTGTAGTGGACCCCTCTTCACATTGCAAGGCTTAAATGCTTGTTTAGTCTAGGGCAGGGGTCTCCAAACTTTCTAAACAAAGGGCCGGTTTACTGTTCTTCAGAATTCAGGAGGGCCGGACTTTGGCCATTGACAATAGAAAAGGTCCCAACATCAGTGGGAAAAAAACAATACCCCATCTTGGTGTCGGTGAAAGGAATTATACCCCGTCATTGGGCCCCATTGTTGGTTTTGTTGGGAGTAATTGAGCCCCAACATTGGTGCCATTGGGAGAAATTGTTCCCCATCGTTGGTGCCATTGGGTGGAATTGTTCCTGTTCATTAGTGTCAGTGGGGGATTTGTGTCCCTTCATTGTTGTCAGTGGGGCTAATTATGCCCCATTATTGGTATCAGTGGATGAAATATTGCTTCAAGGGCCAGATAAAAGCAAGCAAAGGGCCGCATCTGGCCCCCGGGCCGCAGTTTGGAGACCACTGGTCTGGGGGTAAGGAAAAGGTGATATATTTTATTTACCTTATTTTTCACTCCTCAAGGATTCTTCCTTTTTGTAAAATCGTTCTCACAAAGCCGCTCCTAAAATTCAGCTTTACTACTTCTCTACCCTTTCCAAAATTAAAGTTTTGGTTTTAGGATTAGGAAAGTGAGAGGGCATGGTGATGCTCTGCAACATGACACTGCATGTTCTCATCTGCTGTGATTTGAGACAAGTCCTCTCAGCACTCATATGTATCTAGTGTAGCATTCACCCCAGAAGGGTCAGTTGATTTATTTGGGCCTTCCAAGCCTTTTCACCAGTGATCTGCCCTACAGTTGTCCCAAAAGTCTCACCAACTCACTAGCGGTGACCAACAGACTGACTTCCATTTCGTCAATCTTCTTCTTGCTATTTTATTGCCACAAAGTCTAGGGTAGTGGTCCCCAACCACTCAAATATCGCCTCAATGTCAATGGCTTGATGACTGGGGCTGGGAACCACCAGTGTAGGGGATAAAGGGTTGGGGGTACAGGATACCCAAAAACGTATATTTTGCCTCTACCACAAGCTAATGTATGTTAGGTAGTCCAGATGGACAGCTAACTTTAAATATATTCAACAGGATATACTCACAGGAAGGTTGTGGACATTTAGGCCGAGAATGATAACTGACTATGCAGGATACCTTAAAGGACTAAGGAATTAGGTCTCTATGCAATGTCCATCCGGCAGCAGCTTCTCCAAAGCTCTCATGGACACCCTTCACCAAAGCAGACTCTTCTGAAGATGTTCTTTCTGGGTAGCCACCACCCTTTTTCTCCAGCTTCAGCTTCCTTTCTTTTACAAAGCACCTGAAAGGCATAGGACTTACTCTCCAGACAACAAGCTTGGGAGGTTAAAAGTGGATATTTCTGCACACATATCTTCTCCCGGCAAAGTCTGGAAGGTAAGGACCCTTCTAGAAGGTCACCCTGAGTATTTATCTTATTCCTCAGCCTGCATCATTGTACACCTCTAAGTAGAGGGAACAATGTCCTGGGCTCAGGAAAAAACGGAATAAACCCAGATAACAATTACAAACAAACTCGGGATAGCTTGAAGCCTCGTACACACGGCCCGGGGATCTCGTCGGATAAAAAACGTTGCTTTTCCCAACGAGATTCCTGGCAAAGCTTTTCTTGCAAAGCCGAGTGTACACACGGCACATTCAAAAGAACCGCTCGTCACATTCGATGCCGTCGCCGCCATCTTGCTTCACCCTACACTACCCTTGTAAGCTACGGCGAATGCGCCAAAGTCTCATCGCGCATGCACAGGCTTACAGGAGGACAGGTAAGCTTGTAGCCGCATACACACAGTTTTCTCGTTGGGGAAACAGGCCGACGAGAATCCCAACGAGAAAATAGAGAGCAGGTTCTCTATTTTTCTCGTTGAGATTCCCGGCAGTTTTCTCGCCGAGAAAACATACACACGACCGGTTTTCTCTGCAAAAAGCTCTGCCAGCAGTTTTCTTGCCGAGAAAACCAGCCGTGTGTACGAGGCTTAAGCCTAGCTGCAAACACCACATTTGGACTAGTGGCCATTCGAGCTTATGGTAGGGTCCCTACACTAGCTATCTAGCTTAATACAGTCCTAGGCCACTGAGTGCCAGAGTGCATCCAGTATGTTTCATGGATGTTCCCTGTGTAGATAGACCCAGTGCTGACTCAGCACCCACATCTACTTACTCATCACTGCAAATGACCGTTGTCTTGAGTTAATTTTTGAATGCTTTCAAGTAAATACTATTTGCGTTTGGGCTAGCTTACTATTGTTGACTATAGGGGCTTCTAAGAGAACATTGATGTTATAAGGGCAAACCCAGCACAACTCAAGTCATTGGTTTTTAAAGTAACCTGTTATAAGCAATACAGGGGGGGTGGCACTGCTGAACTCCTATGGAAAATTCCTGCTGACTAGCTGTTGTGTTGACCTATTGGTGTCAGAACATTTGGAGTCAGTAACCTTAATCAATCATACAGTTCAATGTTAACCATGGCAGCCAGACAACTCGCATCTTCAGATGAATTTCAGCAATGTCGGTATTTATTTCAGTTATAACAGGTTTCCTTTAACAGCAGGGATAAGGCCAAGTGTTAATAACATAGTATTCTTTCTAATGTTAGCATATTCCTCTATTTTGGTTTCTCTCCCCCGACATTTAACACTTATGCTGCCTGAAAGGGCAACATGACGGCAATGTTACTGTACAGCTGGGCACAAAGTTAGAGTTTCAGATGACATGGATTAGTGGTAATAAATATCGTGGGTGAGCCTGAGGTAAACAGGCTGGGAATTTGCGCACTCTGCATGTAGAAAGTAAATATATGCATGTACACAAAGAGGGAGGGAGCACAGGAAGGAGAACTATGTGCGAATATGATAGGAAGGAATGTGAGGGGTGGGGTACAGTGCAGCAAAGGCGGGCAAACAAAATTCACAGTAGTGGAGAACAGTAGTAGGGGTAGAATAGAAATTTAAGATGAACTAATGTATAAAAGACAGAGAGCAGAGTTGAGAGTCAACTCAACAACAGATTATCCCACTTTAAAGTGTCAGTCTGGCCAAAACTAAACTTAAGCCTGCTCTCACCCCCATTCTAAGCCATATACTAACTACTACATAAGGGAAAAATGTATATACTTACCTAATCTAAGGGTGCTCCAGTCCGGTCACGTGACCTCCCCAGCAGCCAGCTTGGGCTCCCCAGAGCCTGGGCTGTGATGTCACACATAGGCTTACCATGAGCCTCCGTTGCGGACTGTCCATCCTCGCCCCTTAAGCCTGCTCTGGGAGTCAATCACGTGACCGGACCGGAGCACCGTTTGATTAGGTAAGTGTAGACATCTGTCCTTTACACAAGATAGTTAGCATGGGGCTTAGAATGGGGGTGGGAGTGGGTTTAAGCATAGTTAGCCTTTCACCAAACTTACTGTAATTCCATTTCAGTCTCATCTGACCACCTTAAATGCACCTTGAAAATTCTGAGGCAACATGGAAAAAGGTGTTCTGGTCAGATGAGACCAAAATAGAATTATTTGGCCTCAACACCAAACGATATGTCTGACGGAAATCCATCCAAATAACACCCTTCCTACAGTAAAGCATGGAGGTGGTAATATCCTGGTATGGGGGTGTTTCTCTACAGCAGGGACTGGAGCACTTGTCAGGATAGAAGGAAAAATGGATCGGGCAAAATACAATCAAATTCTTTGGGAAAATCTAATGCTCTCGGCCAGAAAGTTGTAAATGGGAAGAAGGTTTACCTTCCAACATGGCAATGAACCAAAGCACACAGCAAAAATTATCACACAGTGGTTGAAGGAAAAAAGGTGAATGTTCTTGCATGGCCTAGTCAGAGCCCAGACTTAAACCCCATTGAAAATCTGTGGTATGGCTTGAAGATTGCAGTCCACAAACGGTCACCATCAAATTTAAAGCAGTTTTATACCCATTCTATTAAATTTCTGCCATAGTAATCCTTGAAAGCTAGTGAATTGTGTGCTCTGTGTGGATGGCTTCCTACCTTCTTCCTTTCCTTGTAATCCTTAATTTTCTGAGCAATGACGACACCTATGCATTTTTTTGAGCGCTTTTGGTTTTGCAGAAACACGCTACAGTCCTGACTTGCCTGCTCACCCCCTCCCCCCTCAAGAGGCTTTCTCCACACCAGGGAGAAAGCCTTGCATTACTGTGTGGAGTTACAGACAGAAGAACAGGAAGTGAGGATTTCTCAGAAGAAATAAGGACATTTAAAAGCAAAATGGAAGGATGAGGTAAGTGGAGGAGGACTGCACTAAGGAAAAGGAAGCTATTTAGGGAAAAAAAAATCCTTTACCACCCATTTAATGGTTCCAAAATGTGTATTGAAAAATGCAAAATGCACATGGAATTATGCAAACTGCAACCTGCATTGTGTGAACCAGGCCTTAGTCCCATTTTTCCGGCAAGCTCTTTGTGCCGGAAAATGGTGATTACATGGCGGGGCTAAGTAATTTCCTTAGCTTGGTGTCAGCCCTGTGACCCTGCGATATACTTCCCCAATCAGAAGCTCCTATTCGCTGAACGCGGTTGTCATAGTAAAACATTAACAAAAACGAGGCTTGGCTTGTGATCTACTGCGCACGTGTGTGATTATGGCCATGGAGAGCGAGTAAGGGCCAAAATAAACGGCTATTTGGACAGCAGTTATAATGGCGGTGGCTGCAAAAGAGCAGGAGCTTTGCAAAAAAAAGTTTATTTTATCAAGTAAGAAGCGTTCCATTTGCCTTCTCTATATGGCACATTGCTTCAAAATACGGTACATGTAATTCCTTATTTGTATTTTATGGTACAATTATCTGGGTTTACTACCGCTTTAACTGAACTTGGGCAGTTCTGCATAGAAGAGTGGGCAAATATTGCAAAGTCTAGATGTGCAAAGTTAGTAGAGACATATCCCTCCCAACTGTAATTAACCAGTTAACGTCACCCGCCGCAGTTGTACTGCGGCAGATTGGCTCTCCTGCGCGAATCGTTGTCACTGTACGTTGGCTCACCCAGATGCAGTTACACGCGTTCGTGCCCACTGCAAGCTGCGGGAGCGTGCCTGCAAGTTGGGCGGACTCGATGTCCGTTGGCGACTGGCGATCACCTAGTACAGAGGCAGAATGGGGATCTGCCTTTGTAAACAAGGCGGATCCCCAATTCTGACAGGAGACCCTACAGTTAGAAAACACCAAGGGAACACAGTTAACCCCTTGATCGCCTCCTAGTGTTAACACCTTCCCTGCCAGTGTCATTTTTACATTGATCAGTGCATTTTTTATAGCACTGATCAATGTAATAACAACACTGGTCCCCAAAAAGTCAGATTTGTCTGCCGCAATGTCGCAGTCCCGATAAAAATCGCAGATCGCTTAATTACATGTCAGAGGTATCGTCTTATAAGGGCTTCATATCTTGCATAAAAAAGAAAAACAGTGCAGCGCTAATAAGTGATGTATATGCTTCATAAAAATTGATGATTATGCATAAAGTTCATTCTGGAGTAAATTAAGAAACCAGAATAATGAAAAGAAAAATTAGTGCATTAAAGAAAAAGTCCTTAGAAGCCGTGAAGTGAAAGTTCAAGTGACTTAATCCAGCGTTCTTTCTTGTGGGAGAAAGCTGTTATGCAAACAATGTGGAAAACTCTTGATTGCTGTGAGATAGATTTCACCAGTGCACCCGTGAGATAGGATAAGATTGCCTGCTTACCGGATAAAAAGACTGCTTTACATCAGTCTCATAGGGCTTGTGGGAAGTCTGGTCTCCCAGTACCTTAACCGTCTAGATCAGTGTTTCTCAACTCCAGTCCTCGAGGCGCCCCAACAGGTCATGTTTTCAGGATTTCCCTCAGATGAAATGGCTGTGGTAATTACTAAGGCAGTGAAACTGATCAAATCACCTGTGCAAAATAATGGAAAGCCTGAAAACATGACCTGTTGGGGCGCCTTGAGGACTGGAGTTGAGAAACACTGGTCTAGATGGTCTCAATGGAACTCAGCATATAATCCAGGAAATCATATAACAGAAAAAGAAGGACCTCTCATAGCGTATAACGTTTTACAGAGGGGAAGGTTTAATAAGTAATGCACTTACAATTGAGTAGTAAAAGTACAGCATTGGTAATGGACGAAGGAAGCGCCTCCGCTCTCGTGTTCCGATGCTTCACACTACTCAGTCAGGAAACACAGCCGGCGTTCAGGACGGAACGCGATGACGTCACGGCACCCTACGATCGTTTCGTCGCAATAGGACTTCAACGGGGGATTAGCCGGCTAATCCCCCGTTGAAGTCCTATTGCGACGAAACGATCGTAGGGTGCCGTGACGTCATCGCGTTCCGTCCTGAACGCCGGCTGTGTTTCCTGACTGAGTAGCGTGAAGCATCGGAACACGAGAGAATGAACTTTATGCATAATCATCAATTTTTATGAAGCATATACATCACTTATTAGCGCTGCACTGTTTTTCTTTTTTATGTTTTATTAAATTGTTAGTGCTAGCAGCTGTTTATATTTGGATACTTTTCAATATTACTTACTTTAGCGCAGCGTTAACCGTTTGGTTTTTTCTATTTTCATATCTTGCAGCTACGCTATGCTACTTAATCTGTCCTTACCTGATTTGACCAAAAGGTGATATCCCAATGGGAGGGAGATGTTGGGCCCTTTGAGGAGGAACAATGTAAGGAGGCGCTCTCTCAGTGCTCTCTAAACGTTGCCCAGCGCCTGTCCCAGCTGTACATACTTCTGCGAGTGCATTATACTCCTGACAGGTTGGTTAGAATGGGAGTACGCGATGATCCCTCATGTTCTCGCTGCATGTGCGACCCGATACACCTGTTGTGGTACTGCCCCAAATTACATGTCTACATGGTTAATAACTGAGCTGTCCAGGTCCATATTAAAAAAGATCCTAAACCATGTCTGTTAGGTATTATTGTATAGATGATGAATTTGTCGAGGAGGCCCCCAGGCAGGCGATAGCCAGGGCCCTCTTTTAGGCCCGGAAACTTATTTTACGGCATTGGAAATCAACAGAACCCCCTACAGTGCGGGAGTGGATAGAGCAAATGGGTAACACTTATGACTAGAAGAATGTATATACCAACAAAAGAAAAGTCTCTAGCAATACACACCAAACTGGGCATCTGCAGCCCGACTCCATAGACTCTGTGTTATCAAGAAATTATTAGGAGTCAGTGGAAGGAGAAAGGATCAGAGAAGACAGCGTTTTTACACAATGTGGAGGATTACCCCTTAGCTTTCACAGTGAGTATAAGGCCTCGTACACACCATAGGTTAAACAGAGGACAATGGTCTGATGGACCGTTTTCATCGGTCAAAACCGATCGTGTGTGGGCCCATAGGTTATTTAACCATTGGTTAAAAAAAAGCCAACTTGTTTTAAATTTAACCGATGGATTCCTAACCGATAGGACAAAACCGATCGTTAGTAGGCACGACCATCGGTTAAAAATCCACGCATGCTCAGAATCAAGTCGACGCATGCTTGGAAGCATTGAACTTCGTTTTTTTCAGCACGTCGTTGTGCTTTACGTCACCGCGTTCTGACACGATCGTTTTATCGGTTAACCGATGAAAACGGTCCATTGGTCCGTTCTCATCGGATGGACTGATCGTGTGTACGCGGCTTTCCAAGCATGCTTCACTGCATATACAGACTGATTTTACTGTTGTGGGTTTAGTAACACATTAGGTTATTAGTCACTGCCATGAGCATTGTTACTTACAGTCAGGGAATAAGGCTATACAGTAAAACCTTGGTTTGAGAGTAACTTGGTTTGAGAGCGTTTTGCAAGAAATACACGCAATGTCTTGATATACAAGTAGTTTCATGTCACAACTGAGTATAAAAGAGAAGAGAGGCGCCTCTAAGTGTAGCAATATGATTACATTTAATGAAGGTATAACATTTAGCAACATATTGCTACACTTAGAGGCGCCTCTCTTCTCTTTTATACTCTGTAGCTCCTGTTGGATTTTGCTTCTAATCCCCTCGTGGAGGCTTCCATTTGTGGATGGACATTTTATGGTTACACAACCTATCGCATTGCTATAATCTTTTTATATGGACTATAAACTGAAGGATTTATGAATAAACGGTTGTGGAACAAATCATTATTTCTTATGGGGAAATTTGCTTTGATATACAAGTGCTTTGAATTACATGCATGTTTCTGGAACAAATTATGCTCGCAATTCAAGGTTTTACTGTAAGGCCCCGTACACACCATAGAATCTATCCGCAGATAAATCCCATCGAATGGGTTTCAGCGGATAGATTCTATGGTGTGTACACTCCGGCGGATATTTATCCGCGGATATTTCCGAATTCCAGCAGATAAATATTTGTCGACATGCACAGAATATCTATCCGCTGGAATCGGATCCCACGGATGGATCCGCTCGTCTGTACAGACTCACCGGATCCATCCGTCCAAAGGGATTCCCCGCACGCGTCGTAATGATTTGACGCATGCGTGGAATTCCTTATATGACAGCGTCGCGCCCGTCGCCGCGTCATAATCGCGGCGACGGCGCGACACGTCATCGCCAGAGGATTTCAGCGCGGATTTCAATGCGATGGTGTGTACACTCCATCGCATGAAAATCCGCCGAAATCCTCGAGAGGATTTATCCGCGGAAACGTTCCGCTGGACCGTATTCGCGGATAAATTCTCTCGTGTGTATGGGGCCTAAGTCTTGTGTAAGCTCCAACATATTTAAAAAAAGAGCTTACACAGGGGTTTCTACTCAAAACTCCCGAAGGCAAAGAACAGTAGGACAGCACGAAAGAGGTAAGTATTAACCAGTTCCCGACCCCCGCATGTACATATACGTCCACAATATGGCACGTACAGGCACATGGGCGTACACGTACGTCCTCGCCTATTAGCGGGTGGGGGGTCCGATCGGGACCCCCCCCGCTACATGCGGAGGTCGGGTCCGCTCGGGGAGCGATCCGGGACCACGGCGCGGCTATTTGTTTATAGCCGCTCCGTCGCGATCGCTCCCCGGAGCTGAAGAACGGGGAGAGCCGTGTGTAAACACGGCTTCCCCGTCCTTCACTATGGCGGCGCATCGATCGCGTCATTCCCTTTATAGGGAAGACACGATCGATGACGTCATTCCTACAGCCACACCCCCAAACAGTTGTAAACACATACTAGGTGCACCCTAACTCCTACAGCGCCACCTGTGGTTAACTCCCAAACTGCAACTGTCATTTTCACAATAAAGAATGCAATTTAAATGCATTTTTTGCTGTGAAAATGACAATGGTCCCAAAAATGTGTCAAAATTGTCCGAAGTGTCCGCCATAATGTCGCAGTCACGAAAAAAATTGCTGATCGCCGCCATTAGTAGTAAAAAAAAAAAATTAATAAAAATGCAATAAAACTATCCCCTATTTTGTAAACACTATAAATTTTGTGCAAGCCAATCGATAAACGCTTATTGCGATTTTTTTTACTAAAAATAGGTAGAAGAATACGTATCGGCCTAAACTGAGGAAAAAAAATGTTTTTATATATGTTTTTGGGGGATATTTATTACAGCAAAAAGTAAAAAATATTGCTTTTTTTTCAAAATTGTCGTTCTATTTTTGTTTATAGCGCAAAAACTAAAAACCGCAGATGTGATCAAATACCACCAAAAGAAAGCTCTATTTCTGGGGAAAAAAGGACGCCAATTTTGTTTGGGAGCCACGTCGCACGACCGCGCAATTGTCTGTTAAAGCGACGCAGTCCCGAACTGTAAAAACACCTTGGGTCATTAGGCTGCATATTGGTCCGGGGCTTAAGTGGTTAATGTATCTTTGTGGTTGGCGGGGGCTGGCTGCCTGTACTGCCTTATCAGTACAAGGCCTGTACTGCCTTGCTGAAGAAACCAATCCTCAGTTCAATATTTGTGCCTCTACCCCCCTGCTGTCTGGGCCCCCTCCTCTGCAGCGCCGTCAGCTTCCATCCTCTCCTGCTGGCAGCTGCTGCAGGCACACAGGGGGATCAGTTTCAGGATTAGCGGGGGGGGGGGGGGGGGGGGGGTCTGTCAGTTAGGCTGTATGGGGCCCTATGATTTCTAACAGCAGCCCTGGGTTCAGGAGTTGAGCTATCAAGAAAATGTAATTTAGTAAATTATTTACTTTATGCTCTACATTACATTTTCTCATTGGTTTATCTTTTACTATATAAGTAGAAGGAGACACTGAATACAAAGCTTTAGGGGGCATACAGGCAGCTTTTTTAGATAAAGTTAAGGCCTGAGAACGTTCTAGCAGTGTATGAATACAAGCAAGTGTTACAAATACACGCTGCTTTCTCCTGGCACCTTTCCAGCTTCCAGCAAAGTCAACGGGTTCATTGCAAACTTCTGTCACATTCCAAAGTCTGACGCTCCCACTCTCATGCAGGCAGTAAAACAAAACAGAATGCTACTTACTAATTATATAACATGAGAGTAAACTTGCTTTATTATTTTCTTAGTATATTTTATTAGAACTGCCCTCCGGGAAATGTTTTTGTTGTTCTTACTGTAAATAATTTTTTTTATTTCAGTTTTATACTTACCTAGGTTGATTCATCTGTCCCCCGGCAGCTCTGCACTGAGAACCGAACGATCGAACACTGCTGATGGCTCGGTCCTCACAGCTCCCCGAGCAGAGAGCTGTAGACTGTCAGTCACAGCTTTCCGCTCTTTTCCTCCTCGCTCACTGGAGCACTGAGCTGTGGAGGGGCAAGGACCGGTGATTTGACGATATGGTTCCGGCTTTCGGCTATGGTTCCTGTAAGGACTGCGCAGGCGCAATCCTTGCCGACGTAAATCTCCGAACCTCGGCCGGCATCCAGGGCGACGTGGAATTTAAGGACCTATCATCTTGGTCCTCGGACGGCTGGCTCCTGGCTCTTTTTTTAACATCCTCCAATCCACGGGGATGTTAAGGAATGAGCCTGGATCCCGGCCGAGGTTTGAAAATTTCCGTCGGCAAGGATTGTGCCTGCGCAGTCCTTACAGGAACCATCTCGATAGGGGAACCTTAGCGACAAGTCACCTCGCCGTCTCAGGCTCTCATCTGCTCGCTGAGAGCCTGAGACGGGTGTTAGTCCACAACGTCCGCAGAGAGCCAACTTCAGTCCGCTCTCTGCTAAAAACGGATTGCACTCCTGTGATCTATAGGAGAAGTACAGCCAAATGAGCTTAGGCTAAAGTTCTGTTTTAATGGCTGGTTCACACTAGATGCAGTTCAGTGTGGCTTTAAAGTAGTTGTAAAGGTTCGAATATTTTTTTTTTTTAAATAACAAACATGTCATTCTTACCTTCACTGTGCAGCTCGTTTTGCCAAATGTACCCCCGAACTGCATTTTCTGGGGTCCCACGGCGGCTGTCTTGGCTCCTCCCCACTTCTGATAACCCCCCTCTGGGAAGCGCTCTCCCAAGGGGGTTACCTTGCGCGCGCGCTCCAGAGCCCTGTATTCGGCGCCCATAGCCGCCGAGTACAGGACCCCCGGCACCCGCATCATTGGAGTTGATTGACAGCAGTGCAAGCCAATGGCTACGCTGCTATCAATCTATCCAATGAAGACCTGAGAAGACCGGGCAAAGGAAGAGCATGTTCGCAACGCAGGACTTTCCAGGGTTCAGGTAAGTAAAACGGGGGGCGGTAATCGTAAGATGTTTTTTCACCTTAATGCATAGGATTGTATTTCAGCTGCTCATAAGGCATCTGCGCAATCCCTAGATGAGTTGGAAAGGGAAGTTGGTCAGAGGGAGGCTGCTCATGTTGATAACCCTAGCCCCACTACTTATGGGGCCTGGTAATATGCTCTTAGACAGGTATCTTTGCTTTGGGTAGACATGACTCAGAAGTCTATGTTAACTACTGTGCAGAGACTTTTTTGAACATATCAATAAGAATGGTAGGCTATTGGCATGGCTAGCTAAGGGCCAGTTTTCTGCAACACACATTAGTGGGATTAAAGACCCAGGGGGTAGACTTTTGAGGTCACCCACTAGCATTAATGACCGTTTCTTTCACTACTACCGACTCTTATATTCTTCTTGTGTGGCCTATACTACCCCAGACTTATGCACTTATCTTGACAGAATTGCCTTGCCTAGACTCGGGGACTAGTACAGACCTTTAGGTGGATTCGGAAAGAGTTAGGCCGGCCTATCTACAGATACGCGGCGTAAGTGTAAATATGCGCCGGCGCATTTTTGTTTTGTACCCACAGAACAAGATACGCCTGAAAATAGGCTTCCTCCGACCAACGTAACTTTTCTGCACCAGCGTATCGTGGGCACATATTTACGCTCGACGCATCTTGCGCTCACATTGATTTCCTATTCAAATATGCAAATGAGAGAGATACGCCGATTCACGCATGCAAGTGCGCCCGACGCAGGCTAAGCCCGGTGCGCGCAAGTCGTACGTCAGGCCTAAAGTTATTCCATCAAAAAGGTGGAATAACTTTGCACCAGACGGGCACAGGTCAGCTGGAGAGCAGCTACAGCAGCAGCGTTACGGACGAGCTGAGCAAGCTGAGCACCCACACTTGCAGGACAACACATCTGTGTGCCAACATGCCAGGGGCAGGCGTGCTCCTTGCACTACTAATGGGTCCACCGACTCGGGAGAGGATATACCGCACGCGCATGAACATCTTTGGCATGGGTGCTTCCGAGGTGTATCGCATCTTCAGATTCAGCCCTGAAGCCATCCAGGAATTAGCCAGAACCCTGCAGGATGACATCACCAGCAAGACACACCGTGCACATGCAGTGCAGCCACTGGTCGTTTCAGCGTACAAGTGGAGTGGTGGCTGGGATGTCACAATCCACCATGAGCAGATGTGTGCACCATGTTGTCCCCGCAATCCTCAAATGCATGTCCCACCACTTCATCAGACCCACCCAGGAGCACCTGCGGCAGAGGGCAATGGCTGATTTCTACAGAATTGCAGGATTCCCATGCACCGTGGTGGCCATTGATTGCACACGTGGCACTACAGCCCCCCCGTGACGCAGAGCACATTTACCGCAATCGGAAGCACTAGCATTCCATCAACGTACAGGTGATAGCCGATGCCCAATGCCTCATATGGCACGTCCGTGCCAAACACCCAGGGTCCAGCCATGACAGCTACATATACCGTCAAAGCACCATCCCAACAGATTTTGAACAGAACGTGTATGGGGACAGCTGGCTGGTTGGTGAGTGACATGGGTGTCAGGCATGACTGTCCGACCCCATGATGCAGACATCACGAGGGGCACATGCACGACTAACATCCTCCTGTCTTTTCCCTGACTCTGCATATGCACTTGGACCCCATCTCATGACTCCATACCGGACTCCCCAAACCCCAGGAGAACAAAAAACTACAATGCTGTACACATACGTACCCGTGGAGTGGTGGAACGCACATTTGGCCTCCTGAAGTCCCATTTCCGATGCCTGGATAAGTCTGGAGGGACCCTGTTGTATTCCCCAAACTTTGTGTGCCAGATCATTGGTGCATGTTGCATTCTGCACAACTACGCCATGAGAAAGGGCCTGGAGATTGACCTACGTGATGACCTGACCCCCGAACCACACAATCCCCCCCAAACCGAGGCTAGCCGTCTTCTGAGGGAGCAGCAGTCAGAAGACGCCTCACAGAAGACATGTTTGCACGTTAAACACACACATTCATCATGACACAAGGAGAATGCATGCATGCACACCACTGTGGTCCCTAGCACACACCCCACATCCACATTACATTGGATTAGCCCAAGTCCAACAATCAGGACTTGGGAGCAGCAACGCCGCGCCAAGGCCCCAATTATGTTGCTGTACATTCATACACCATTCACACGGGTCGTGGGGATAACTTCTCCCCAACGACTGAGGGTGACACCCCTTACTGGCAGGAGTGTCACCCCCCACATTCACACACCAGTCACACTGTAGCAGCACTCCTCACTGTGTGCTTTCCAAAAAAAAACTCATGACCTGAGCATATAAAAATAAAAAAACTCATCACCTGAGCATATAAATAAAAGTCCAGGAAAAAAAAGGCAGTTATTTTGCCTGACGGCGGCTCCTCAGCTGCCTGGGGGGAGCCTGGGGTGGGGGGGTGGGACATCTGGAGGTGGCTCATCCCCGGGTGGGCCACTCCTGGCAGGTGATGGCTGCTTGCCCTCCAAGGCCACCGCAATCCGCCTCAGAAATCCGTTGGTCCGGGCCTGCATCCTCAGCTGCCGGGTCATGTTATGCCGCTGAGTGCGTTGCCGCTGTCTCCCCTTCTCCTGGATGGCAGCCGTGTTGGCATTTACGGCCTCAATAAGGCTATCTACCTTGTCCACCAGGTTGACAGTGGTAGCCTGCAGGTCCACCACACAGGTGGGCACTGCAGAGCTGTTACAACTGCCATCCAGCACTGCCTCATGGATTTGGCCAGTGTTATGAGCAATCTGCTGCAGGTGCCCGGCTATCTCCCCCATATGCCGGGTCTGCTGGCTCTGGTCCAGGGCTATTTGGTCCTTGACACTAATAAGCGATCATACTGCTCCATACCAGCAATAACTATTGCCCTCTCCTGTGTAGAAAAGTTCTTCTTCCTTTTGCTGACGGGAGCAGCCATCGTACAGCAAAAGAAGCTATACCAAACGAACAGCAAAATTACCTTGCTCAGGGGGGGAAAAGCAGGATGTAATTTTGCGTCGGACGGACGATTGTCTGGGCGTATTTATGCGCTTGTCGCAAGCCGGTAGGCCGGCGTATAACGGGAAGTTCGGCCGGCCTAGTTGTGAGCATGCGCACAAGGAAGCGATCATAGTTCGACATCACTGCGCATGCTCCGTTGAAGATAGGCCGGGCGTAATCCACTGCACCACGCTCAGACAATCATTTGCATAAGTTCACACCCACTTACACTTACAACGGCTTACGCCTTCAAATTTAGGTTCGGCCGGCGCAAATTTCTTTCTAAGGTTCTTGAGAACATCATACATGTTGACCAAACTGGGTTCGTGCTTGGGAAGTGTACTGACATTACCCTCTTGTGCCTCTTTCTGAATCTTTCAATTTTACATGAGAAAAGGCTCGGTGGAGTGCGGGTTTCTTTGGGAAGTAAAGAGCAGATTTGGGATTGGCCCCAGATTTCTTGAATGGTTAAGAATGTTATATAGTGCCCCTAGGGCTAGGATTCGTACTAACGATAGACTGTCTGAGCATTTCCCATTACAGCGTGGCACCCGGCAGGGTTGTTCTCTGTCCCCCTCTGTTTGTCCTAGCATTGGTGCCATTGGTCAATCTTATTCGACATTCCTGGTTGATTAAGGGGCTGCAGGTGGGGTCCCTCAAAGAGAAAATATCTCTTTACACCAACAATGCTCTCCTCTACTTGCAGGGTGCAGATGCTTCCCTTAAGGCAGCTTTGGACCTGTTCAATGAATTTGTGAACTATTCAGGGATTCGTATTAATTAGGACAAGACCATGTTATTTCCCCTGGACACGGACTGATGCCTCGGTCACTCAGCTGGTGTGGGTAGAACAATTTTGGTATTTGGGCATCGAGGTTCAGAGAGACCCGGCAAGCTTTTTCAAACTCAATGTGTTCCCACTTTTTGCTTAGCTTATGGAGAGGTGTGCCTCGTGCAATTCTCTGCCCTTAAATCTCATGGGCCGTATTAACTTTTTTTAAATATTTTTCTTCCCAAATTCCATTGTTTGTATGCCCAATTCCTTTTTTAAGGATGTAGACCGGTGCGTGGGGACCTTTATTTGGGGGGGAGCCCTTCCCAGGCTGGCTGGGTTCGACACTCACTCTTCCGGGCCATTGTAGTGGACTGGCGCTACCGGATCTTCGTGTCTATTTCAGCTCTACTTCAAGTCGCAGGATCGGGTCCACAGTCGAATGACTGTCGTGTCGTACCAGTGTGAACCCAGCCAAAAACCTAGATGCTGATTGGTTATTATGCACAGCTGCACCAGATTCTGTGTGCACCAGTTTTAAGCCTCGTACACATGGGTCGAATGTGGGGAGACATCAACCGGTTAAAAAAAATGGTCAACATTTGGTCAGTGTGTATGTCACCCGTTTGACAGAAGCCGCCATAAGGAAAACCAGCAGCCGTCCCAACTCCCGATCAGCACTCTCTGCCAATGGCAGAGAGCGCTGAAAGGACTGTTCTGACAAGGGGAGCGGTCCCACTGTCAGAACACAACAGCTCAGCAGGGGAGATCGCTATACTAACTTTGCATAGTTAGTACAGCGGCTCTGATTAATAGTGTGGCTTTAGTAAATCTCCTCCCGTGTCTTATGCAGTCTGTGTATTTAACTTGTTCTTCCTTACAATGAATAACTGGATTTTAGCTTTCACACCCACGACCATGGCCAGGTGTTGATTAGGTTTGTCTTGCCGACATATGAGTACCAAGAATATGAAGGATTTACTGCATAATTGGGCTGTTTCACTCTTTCAATGCTATTTTCAATGAAAGATTTTTTTCCACAGTCCACAATACCAATTACTACTCAGGGGAACATGAAAGTCAATAAATTATGAATACACAATCTTCATAAATTATCCATACACACTATGATTACATAAAACAAAAACACTTTATTATCATTTTATTATTAATGCTATAATACCTTATGTTATACCCTGCTATAAACCTTGGCCTTGTTGTTCTTGTACAGCATATTTCAACATGACTATTCATCTAATCGTTCCTGTAATAATTCATGATTAAACAGCTGATGGGATACCTTTTATCGCAGTGTTATTAATTATATTTTAATAGAAAGCTCACTGTTCATAACAGAGACTTTATTGAATAAAAAGAAGGCCCAGCTGCCTGCAGTCTAAGCTCAGTCAATTTCATATAACCACTCTCCATACTGCAAAAATTATCCTTATATAATAGCACAGCGTCCTTCTGTATAACTGTTTTATAATATGTGCATGTAAGAGATAACCACCGTTGGAAAACCACACAAGGGTCAGAGAGGGACAGTCTCCAGGTGAGGATGAGCTGTGTTGCTTGAATTGCTGAATAAAATCTATTGAGCCACGTGACATTACCGGTGTTCGGTTTCAAATTTCCTGCCAGTGCATGGATTACTATGCATTACTATTCAAAATACCTGAGTTATTTGAATATTGAGATACATTTTGCATTTCTATACAAAAGATGGGACATTGAAGTTAGCACGTGGGCGACAGATAGAAAATACAAGGTACAGAATGTGCATCATGCATGAAAATTTGGCAATTAAGTGTGCCAATGAGCATGCTGGTACATAATGACATTAACCTGCAGGGGCAGCCGCGGTCCAGGGCATAATTTCCTCCTGCTGCCTTCTGGGACATGTGCGTGTCCCAGAAGACGATGGGGGCCATTTAGAAAGCGCCGTGCGACTCACGCATGTGCAATAGAAAACTGGTTTCCCCTAGTTACAATGGCGGTGCCTGCACCCAGGCCGATGGACGGATCAGCCTCGGGGGGCCGACAGCGCGGGCTCCCTGGACAGGTAAGTGTCCTTATTAAAAGTCAGCAGCTACAGCAGTCCCCAGTGATCTGTACTGTGTACCTGAACCTTCCCTTCCCCCTTCATCCTTCTACCTTCTTCACAAGTTTTGAGCAAAAGAATAAAACCTGACAGCTAGAGGTTTTACATCTTGTGTGGACATTGGAGTTCTTTCAGACTATCTTTCCCTAGATGACGAATGCTGAGGTACTGTGCAGGCCCAAAACTAACCAGCAGCTCCTACAGGGGTAGTGCTACACACTGTCCAGCGACGCGGCCGCCCGGCGCTTCGCTCATCTCCCCCCCCCCCCCCTCTCTGCCACCGCCTACATTCCAACTGTGGGCACCCGGCCATGACAGCTTTCGGCTTCACAGCGGGCACTCATTGCGCATGTGCGAGTGGCGCTGCGCTCCCTGAGTGGACAGGCGATTGCCTGGGACCTGTCACGTGTCCCAGGTGATGGCCTACAGGGAGGGACCACCTAAGGCGATATGACGAGTCGCCTAAGCGGTCCCTGGGCGGAAGGATGAAGTGGGACAGGAAGTCCCACTCCTACTGAAGCCCCCACTCCCCCTCATCCACATCCTTTGGCAATTACATGCCAAAGGATGTGGTTTAAGCGGAAGTTCCACTTTTGGGTAGAACTTCGCTTTAATGCATAAGGTGAAAAACATTGAGGGCCAGATCCACAAAGAAGTTACGCTGGCGTATCTATTGATATGCCGCGTAACTTTTAGTTTGCTCCGGCGTATCTTTGTTTTGTGTCCACAAAACAAGATACGCCTGAAGCTGGGCTAGATCCGACTGGCGTACGTCTTAGTGCATATTTACGCTGGCCGCTAGGTGGCGTTTCCGTCGATTTCCGGGTCGAGTATGCAAATTAGCTAGATACGGCAATCCACGAACGTATGTCCGGCCGGCGCATTTTTTTACGTCGTTTCCGTAAGGCTTTTTTCGGCGTATAGTTACCCCTGCTATATGAGGTGTATCCTATGTTAAGTATGGACGTCATTCCCGCGTGGAATTTTGAAAATTTTACGTCGTTTGCGTAAGTCGTTTGCGAATAGGGTATTGCATAGAATGACGTTCACGTCGTAAACATTGGCTTGTTGCGGGTTAATTTCGAGCATGCGCACTGGGATACCCCCACGGACGGCGCATGCACCGTTAAAAAAAAATGTCATTTACGTTGGGTCAAGTAAAATTAACATAAAACACGCCCACATCTTTAACATTTGAATTCCGCGCCCTTACGCCGGCAGATTTACGATGCCGTAACTTTAGAGGCAAGTGCTTTGTGAATACAGCACTTGCCTCTCCAAGTTGCGGCGGCGTAGCGTTACTACGCTACGCCGGACTAAAATTACGATCCGCTACGTGGATCTGGCCCCGAGGGTTTACAACCCCTTTAACCTCAAAGAAACTTTGTCTATGTCCATTGTGAGTATGGCTCTCTATAAATTATTTACGATTGCAGTCTTTTATAATTAATGTCTTAGCCAGCACAGTTTTGAAAAAAATGTATAAGGTTAAATTATATTAATTAGGCAACTTAATAATCACGTAGGTATCCTATTTATCTGTAAAGTTATTGGAAGTCTACTCATGATGTCTTTAGGCATGTTGGATGATAAATACAGACCTGCACTTAACCATTTAATATCATTTTATACATGTTGTCAGGTGGACTATCACATGTTTGGTGTCACCTCTCTGTGTTGCATCAGGAAATGTGGGTGTTAATGAAGGAGTTTGTTAGACAAGCCATTCCTGCTCCCAATAATGTACAATGACAGTATTGAGAGCAGGAATGGCTCGTCGAACAAGCTCCTTGACTAATTAATACCCACATTTCCTGGGTTCTAAAGGGCTGCAGTGCTGACTAATAAAATAATAGATCAAGAAATCATCTGCCCCACCATTAACACCTTACTGACTATTGACACTACTGACTATACAAATTGCATAGTTGCCAATAATTCAAATGAATTTCCAAAGACCCCAACTCAGTGGCATACCTAGTACATTTGGCACGCAGGGCCAATACATTTTTTAACCTCCCTCAAAAATACATCAGAAGAAATAAAGCGTGTGGTCAAATTGCACTAGTTAAAGCAGTTGTAGCCCTAAAAAAAAAAGATCCTGTTCTTTTAACCACTTAAGACCCGAACCAAAATGCAGCTAAAGGCCCCTTTTTGCGATTCAGCACTGCGTCGCTTTAACTGACAATTGCGCGGTCGTGCGACGTGGCTCCCAAACAAAATTGACATCCTTTTTTTCCCACAAATAGAGCTTTCTTTTGGTGGTATTTGATCACCTCTGTGGTTTTTATTTTTTGCGCTATAAACAAAAATAGAGCGACAATTTTGAAAAAAAATCTATTTTTTACTTTTTGCTATAATAAATATCCCCCAAAAATATATATAAAAAAAATATTTTTTCCTCAGTTTAGGCCGATACATATTCTACCTATTTTTGGTAAACAAAAATCACAATAAGCGTTTATCGATTGGTTTGCGCAAAATTTATAGCGTTTACAAAATAGGGGATAGTTTTATTGCACTTTTTTTTTTACTACTAATGGCGGCGATCAGCGATTTTTCTCGTGACTGCGACATTATGGCAGACACAGCAGACAATTTTGACACATTTTTGGGACCATTGTCATTTTCAAAGCAAAAAATGCTATAAAAATGCATTGTTTACTGTGAAAATGGTAACTGCAGTTTGGGAGTTAACCACTAGGGAGCGCTGAAGGGGTTAAGTGTGACCTCATATGTGTTTCTAACTGTAGGGGGCGGGGCTAGACGTGTGACGTCACTGATCGCCTTTCCCTATATCAGGGAACAGACGATCAATGACAGCGCCACAACTAAGAACAGGGAAGGTATGTTTACACACATCTCTCCCGGTTCTACAGCTCCGGGGACCGATCGCGGGACTCCGGCAGCGATCGGGTCCGCTGGTCCCGCGGCCGCGGAGCTTCGAACCGGGTCAAGGGCGTGCGCTCGCGACCCATGGCTGGGCATTTAACAATCACGTACAGGTACGGGATTGTGCCCAGCCGTGCCATTCTGACGATGTATATCTATATATATATAAAATAACTGGTTGATCCTGCCAGTTCCTGTGTCCCCTTGTGTGTGCTGACCATGTTCGAATGCATATAGAATTAATGAAGGTAAAAACCCTTGAGCCTTTAGAACCAATTTAAACCACTATGGTTTAGTGTGTGGGCAAGTGTGAATGGGCCCTAAGTGTCTACATTGCAGGAGTCAGGAGTACAAAACATACAGACATTTTTCAGAATACGGCCCCCTCTTCTCAGTGCAAATCATCCCACACAGTACAGATCTCCCTTAACATCCCTAAATCTCCCTCTCCCAGCCTAAACCCTCAGTACAGACCCCTCCAACACAGACCCCTCAGTACAGATTCTCCTCCCAGTATAAACTAACCCCCAGCACAGAACACCTTTGCACAGACTGACCCCCACAGCACCGATTGCCCCCCCCCCCCAGTAACACACTAGGCTGGTGCACCTTTTTCTTTTCTTCTTTTTGTTTGCCCCCAGCAATGCACCCCTGGCATAGAACGACACCCCCAGCAAAGACCCCTCAGTACGGATGGACTCCCCAGCACAGAACAACCCCCCCCAACAGAGAGCCCTCAGAGACTCCTTCCTGGGGAAAAAAACAACCCAGGACAGACCCCTCTCCTTAATCCACTCCTCCCATCAATACAGACACCTCAGTACTGAATTGCCTCCCCTGTACAGAAACCTCCCCCTGAGTACAGACTCCTCAGTACAGAACCCCCCTATTTCCGGCTTCGCAGTACAGACCTTCTCAGTAGTAGAAACCCCCCTTCCCCCCACTACAGACCCCTTGGTACAGACACCCCATCCCCTCCCAGTACAGGCGTCTCAGTAGTAGAACCCCCCCCCCCCCCAAGTACAGATGCAGTGCAAGTGAACTTTTGTGCCCACCCCCAGCACTGTGATGAGTACTGTTACCCAGCCACACTGTTCTGGTTCATGCAAGCAGTGCGGAAAAGGACACAAAAGTGAGGAATACATAATCTGAGAGAGTGGGGCAGAAGAAGGGGGGAGTCTTAGCAGCGTGTAGAGACTAACCACAGAGTGAGAAGATAGAAGGAGCTTTGTTCTAAACAGAGAAAGGAGGAGAAAGGAGGAGTCTGGGCACAGTGTTGACAGAGACCTGATGCCCTGATGCCAGGACACACCACAGAATACAGACATGGCAGGACAGCTGTCTGAAAATTGGGATTGTCCCAGAAAACCTGGGACTGTTGGTAACTATGAAATCATGAAAGGGTCATCACACACAAAAGTGATATTTTAGTTATAGGGCTATAATATTCAAATATTGAGATGACCCTGCCATCATTTCTGTTCTTGGCCAGCTAACTAGACCTGAAACAACCTTTTATGGCAGGACACCTTGCCCATATGAAAGGTACCTATAGAAAATTTAACTTGGTCAAATGTGTGCATAGCCAGTGTTTATGTGTACACAGTGTAATGCTTTGTGGTGCGTGATCTGGGGCAGCAGAGCCGCCTTGCTGCCGTATATCTATGATGTGTTGTCAGAGTATTGAAAAAGAAGCGTCTTGTTTGCAGCAATAGATTTGCTTTTATGGAGGATTAGCAGAACATATCTTTACTAAACATAAACAAGTGTATATAACACAATAAGGAAGGTACATCCTGTGATTACATTATATCACAAAATACATGCTATAACACTGCAGTGCCACCTGCTAGTATAGACAGGTATAATGCATATGTATAGTTCACAGTACTCTACATTACTTGCTGTTGTTCTTTCAACACCCCTTCTCAACAGCATGTGCTTTGTCAAATTACATTCAGCTTCTTCTGGATATAACTATGATGTTCCTCCAACAAAGGCTTGGTCAGTGCATCGGCAGTGGGGGTTCCCTCTCAAATGCCTGGACCCATAATCTGTTGTCAGAGTATTGAAATAATGCGCTGGAAGCTTCTTGTTAGCAGCAATAACTTTGGTTTTATGGAGGATTAGCAGAACATATCTTTACATTATGTCTTTATCATGGAACAGGAACTAAACAAGTGCATATAGCACAATAAGGATGTTCCTGGATTTCATTTAGGAAATCTGGTCACCTTACTATACAAGTGATCTCCAATACCAAGCAGTTACAATGCAAACAATTTCTTATCGTACAATAGAAGGCCTATGATTCTCTCAGGAATGATTAGTCAGGTTCTAGAGAACAGGTCTGAACATGTTATAAGAGCAGTACAATGAAACGCTATATAAAAAACATTTACATATTTACTGAACAGCTGTTTTGTATGAGGTATGCTCAGCTCAGAAGGTATTCATTCAAGGTTAAAGTGAACTCCCTGACCTAGAAGCAAAGCACAGTAATATATTTCACACCTCTGAATGGCTTATATTTTTCTTGTCACTAAACCTCTATGTGATATTCATACATTTTCCTTCTATCATGTATCTTTTATAAATATTATAAATATTAAGAGAATTTTCATCTTTAAAGGAACACTAAAGGCAAGAATTTTTTGGGGGTAAAATAACAAACATGTTATACTTACCTCCACTGTGCAGCTCGTTTTACACCGGGTGTCCCCTAACCTGGTCTTCTGGGGTCCCTCGGCGGCTGTCTCGGCTCCTCCTTGCAAAAGCTTTCCACCTTCATGCAAGCTCCCTCTCGCATGGTGGAAAGCTTTTGCGAGCGCGCTCCCGTGATACAGCGGCGGCCACAGCCACGACTGTATCATTCGGCTCCGCCCCCCGGGGCACCGCGTTATTGGATGTGATTGACAGCTGCGCCAGCCAATGGCTGCGCTGCTATCAATCTGTCCAACCTAGCCAATCAACGGCCAGGCTGGGAACCGAACAGGATGATGGACACGGGACTTTCGAGGGGTGAGGTAAGTAAAACGGGGGCTCGGGGGGTGTTGCCGTCGGATGTTTTTTTACCTTAATGCATAGGATGCATTTACCTTTACAACCCCTTTAACTTCAATCCTTCCCAAGCCTTAAAATGTAATGTGTAAATGGTACGGTTGGGCGCTTTCACTTTTTCACACTGGTCGCCAGAGGGGCTATAAAAACAGGTGGCAGACCTGTGGTTTTATAGCCCCCCCTGTCTCAGTGGCTCACTGAGCTGCAGCTATGAAGCAATTCTATCACCTGAGTGACAATAACGTATTTCTTGCCCACAGCCTCCAGGGAAACCCATGTCACACATCCCAGGAGGTCTTGGGGAACCCTATAGGGCATGCTCTGCTGCAAATCATCAAGGGCTTGTTGTCTCTTCCTGGTGCCATCATAGGGGTCAGCTGCAAGATAATCTCAGAGAAGGAGATGGTGGCACGGGACAGGGTGTGCAGCAGCGCATCCCTGCAGAGTACTGTTGGAACGCTAGGCGTGTAAGTATATTTTTGTGCATAACCCAATGAAAAAAAGTTAATGGGGGGTTGAATAGGGGAAGTGAAGTTCCCCTCTAAAGTAGATGTAAACCCTTACTGAGTAGCTGGATGACATTTCTGAGGGTGGGTGTGCTGGCAGAGACAATTGGGACAAAGGGGGAGATTTACGAAAACTGGTGCAGCCGTGCATAGTAACCAATCAGTTTCTAGTGACAGCAATAGGCATGTAACAGGTACACTTCATGGACAGATCTGGGTTTTTGAATGCTTTCATTTTTTTTAAATGGTGCTGTTGACAGGGTAAAAGGAAAGTAGTGTCATGTCATTGCTTCCGGGTTACTATTGTGAAGAGCCGATCCCGTTGGGAAGGGAGAGCCTGAGCAAGCAGCAGAAGGCAGCTGGAGGAGGGTACATCCCCTCCTGCTGCTTGTAAAAGCAATGAAGTGTCTAGTAAGGCACTCCAATTGCTAGTACAAGAGAGACAACCGCCGGCTCTAAAAAACAGTACCGTGGTGATGCCTGCAGCTGCATGCATCATCTCACCACAACCACTTGAAGACTGGTGATGTACCAGGCAGAAGTTTTTTTTTACTCTAATACAGTCTCTGCATACATTAAGTTAAAAAACCTTACGCATGCATTTTCCTTCTCCAGCCCCCCTTATACTTACCTGAGCCCGATCTCGATCCAGAAATGTGCATTAGAGCAGCAACTCTCTCACTTCTCTTACTCCTATTTGGCTCAAAGATAGCAGCAGGAGCCAATGGCTCCCACTGCTGTCAATCACAGAGCAAGCAGCTTGGAGGAGCCAGGAAAGGAGGAGGAGGAGGAGGAGGGTCAGGGCTGCCCTGTTCAAACCTATTGCACAGCAGGTAATTATGACATGTTTAGTATTCTTTTTTTAATTAGCATTTACAGTTGAGCGTCTGTAGATTAAAAACAAACTGTGCAGCTTTGCCAAAGTTGAATAATGCCCTTGCTATAGATCAGTGGTTCTCAACCTGGGGGTCAAATGATGGTTTGCCAGGGGTCACCGAATCCTATGCTATCCCTGACGCCCTCACCGCTCTCCCAGCATTTTTGCAGCCACCCAGCTGCAGCTTCTTCGCAGCTGCCCTATAAGTTCACGGCATGGCTGGGGGGCAGAGACTAGAGGTCAGCTGACTGGTGAGGAATGTGATGTGGGAGGGGCTGTAGGAGACACTATCTCCTGATTTCGGCATAGGTGTCACTGCTATGAGACACCACAAAGTGGGAGACACAGTGAGTAACACTATCTGTGATTATAGTTTCCATTGAAAGTCCCCACTACACTTCTCAGATCAGCAGAAGACCTTCGTCAACCACCTAAATTGGCCGATCAGAACTCCCCCAGCACTGCCACTCATTCCATTCCCCCCACCAATGAGTAAGAGATGGAATGAAAAAAGATGGAAGGGAGAGGAAAAGAGGGCGAGAAACAAAGAAAAAGGGAGCGAAAGATCAAGAAAGACAGCTAGAGAGAGGGATGGGGGGGGAAAAAAAAATGAGGATAGAAAGAGATGAAAGGGAAAGAAAGGAGAACAAAAAGAAAGAGTGGTACATCCTAAAATGCTGACAACCAATGCTACGAAAATAATTTTACTGTTGGGGGGTCCCCACAACTTGGGAAATTTTATCAAAGGGTCACTGTACTAGCCAGGTTGAGAACCACTGCTATAGATGCAAGTCATGTATGTACCTCATGAAGCCTGACTGAAAAAATCCTAGGAATTTGCTAAGAGATTCCTAGCTGTTATGCCGCGTACACACGATCATTTTTCGGCATGAAAAAAAAGTTGGTTTAAAAAAATGTCATTTAAAATGATCGTGTGTGGGCTTCACATCATTTTTCGGCTTCTGAAAAACGCCAATTTTTTTTTTCTAACATGCTACATCTTTTAACAACGTTTTAAACAATGTCGTTTTTCGGGTTGTAAAAAATGATCGTGTGTGGGCTAAAACAACGTTAAAAACCCGCACATTCTCAGAAGCAAGTTATGAGACGGGAGCGCTCGTTCTGGTAAAACCACCATTCGTAATGGAGTAAGCACATTCATCACGCTGTAACAGACTGAAAAGCGCGAATCGTCTTTTACTAACACGGAATCAGCTAAAGCAGCCCCAAGGGTGGCGTCATCCGCATGGAACTTCCCCTTTATTGTGCCGTCGTACGTGTTGTACGTCACCGCGCTTTGCTAGAGCATTTTTTTTTTAAACGATGGTGTGTGGGCAACGTCGTTTTAATGATGAAGTTGGAAAAATTACGTTTTTTCTACATGCCGAAAAGCGTCGTTTTTTTTCAATGCCGAAAAATGATCGTGTGTACGCAGCATTACTGTTCACCTTCGCCATCACAGGAGCGAGCTCTCAAATGCTGAGCTCAAAGCTACTGTATCAGATGATGGAAAGCGCATGTGAGGGGGTTTGAATCAAAGAAAGTGCTCAGTCTTCAATTCAACTCATAATTCAAATAGTTTGTGTAAATAAGAGGAATTATAAAAAATCTAGAATTCATCTTGAACAGATTCTACCATACCAACAGCCTGAGCCATATTCCAAAAAATACAAAAATGAATGAAGCTATGCCAACTAATTTAATTAACTTCCTGTCTTGAACGTCTAAGGAGTGTGAATGCGATACAAAGGCTAAAAGGTATAAAAAATCTCTATTGCCTAATAGAGATTTATTTTCATTCAGCTCTGGCTGTTCTGAACACACTGCCTAAAAGACTTGCCCATTGTTGTTGATAAAAGCAGTTTCGTACCCTTATTATGTTCTAAATAAAAAGAACCTGCTTTAGACTCAGTTGCGTAGAATATTTCCGCCTCACTATTTAATCCATTGCTAGAGAACCTCATAAATGACTATGACATGGAAAATGGTGATATCAAGTGTTAAGCCCTGTACACACGGGCCAGAATCTCGTCAGGAAAAAAACGTTGTTTTTCCCGACGAGATTCTTGGCAAGAATCACTTGCCGCCCGAGTGTACAGACCCTCCTTTCAAAAGAACCGCGGCTCTCTTGAAAGGCAAGAACACGGTGACGTCTTCGCGTACAACGAGCATGCGCTCGTCACATTCGATGCTGTTGCCGCCATTTTGCTGCACCCTACCTATGCATAGGAAGCTACCGCGCATGCGTCAAAGTAATTTCGAGCATGCGCGGATTTCCACAGAGACCAGGTAAGTATACACACTCTCGGGTTTATCCATTTTCTCGTCGTCGTCGTCATTTTCCTGAGAAAATGTTCTCTATTATTCTCGTCTAGATTCAGGGCAGTTTTCTTGTCGAGAAACCTGAAAGCTTTGTACACACGCTTGATATACTCGGCAAGAAAGCTCTGCCAGCAGTTTTCTTGCCAAGTAAACCGAGCGTGTGTACAAGGCTTTAGAGTTTTTAGAGAATGAATCATCAGCCAAGTGAAAAATTTACTTTCCTGACAGCTCTATGTCAGCCACCTCCGCGCAAGGCCGCGCCCACCACCATGCTATCAAGACCTAACTCATAAATTTGACCCCCACGCCCTGAATGGCCTGGAGATTGGCAAGTCCAGGTATATATACTGCTGAGAGGCAAAGCAGATTCTCCTGGGCCCAATTCATTATGGGTTCCACCTCTTCCAGGAGGGACAGACTGCGTGCCTCCCTGCTTCTTGATATAGGCTACGGCTGTTATGTTGTCCATCTTTAGGAGGGGCGAGTCACCACGGATTACCTGGGCAAAGGCCAGGAGAGCTTGATATGCCGCCCTCAGCTCCAACCTGTTGGCCACAATATTCTAAGGTGGATGAGACCATCTGCCTTGCACCCACTGGTCTTCGCAATGGGCTCCCCATCCTGACTTGCTGGTATCTGAGGTGATCACTATCCAGGATGTTGGGAGGAAGAAGTGATACTGCAGCAGATTCCTCTTTTCTTCCCACCAGGCCAGACTCTGTCTCATGGACTGTGTCAGTGATATGTTCTGATACAGACTCTGGGAGTCCCACTGCCGGAGGACCCCATACTGGAATGGACAAGCATGCCACTGGGCCCATTTCACCATGGGTGTTACTGACATCATCATCATCAGCAGCTGGAGGCAGGTCTTGGTGGCAAGACAGTTGGCCGACCTTTGCCTGTTCTAGGATAAGGGGAATTTCCCCTTCTGGCAGGGACACCATATTTCTTTGTGTGTCCAGCTCTGCGCTCAGGTAGACCAGCAACTGGGACGGATCTAACTGGCTCTTCTCCCAGTTTATGAGCCGCCCGAGCTGTTGAAGGGTTGTGATGACAGCAACTTGTCCTCGTCTTGGTCCAGCAACAGGATGTCGGATAGGGAGTGGTGAATGCAAATCCTGCATTTCCTCAGATGCGCCACCACTGCCAGCAGGACCTTGGAAAGACCCTGGGTGAGGTTGTTAACCCGAAGAGCAGGCAGACAAATTGGTAGTGAAAAGGACCGATTGTAAACCTCAGACATGGAGCTGTCAGGAAAATGGAAAATTGTATATCAAATACTTACCGCAATTTTCTGTCCTGAAGAACTACATGCAAGTGCAGACTCCTACCCTATGGACAAAATTCTAGTTACGTAATGCCATTCAGGGCATGGGTGTCAAATTTATGAGTTAGGTCCTAATAGCATGGGGGTGGGTGGGGCCTTACCCGAAGGTGGCTGACAGTATTTGATATACGATTTTCAGTTTTTAGGCTTGCTGCAGCCGCAGCTCACAGCAGGGGGTCCGATGCATCTGTTCTCTGTTTCAGGGGCATATCAGGTCGGAATTTGTGCCTGAATTCGGACCTGAAATGGAGCCAAAGACACACAGAACTCTTTTCCAGTCGGACCACGGCCGCCCCAGAGGTGTGTGAACCGGCTCCATTGAGAGACGGTAACACTCTCCTTTTAATGCGAATTGAATGCGGGGAAACCCGCATTCAATTCACATTAGTGTGAAACTAGCCTCAGTGAGGCTAACGCTTTCTTTAAAAATAGAGCGAAACATTCATTGGATAACAGCTAAAGTGCTGTATTTCATTATCAACTGCCATTGCTTTTTTTGATTCTGTAACTATTTTGACCTTTTTTCCTTAAAGCGGGGGTTCACCCTATAAACCCCAAAAAAAATTTTTTTTTTTCTTCTACCATAAAATCAGGCATTGTAGCGCGAGCTACAGTATGCCTGTCCCGATTTTTTTATCCCCGTACTCACCGTGTACTCGTACATCGAAGATACCGACTCCCCTCGGGGAATGGGCGTGCCTATGGAGACGGAGGATGATTGACGGCCGGCTCTGGCGCGTCACGCTTCTCCGGAAATAGCCGAAATAGGCTTGGCTCTTCACGGCGCCTGCGCATAGCCTGTGCGCAGGCGCCGTGAAGAGCCGAGACCTACTCCGGGTGTCTTCGGGGAGAGTGACGTGCCAGGGCCGGCCGTCAATCATCCTCCCTCTCCATAGGCACGCCCATTCCCCGCGGGAGCCGAAATCTATAATGTACGAATACACAGTGAGTACGGGGGTAAAAAAATCGGGACAGGCATACTGTAGCTCGCGCTACAATGCCTGTCTCGATGGTAAAATCGTGTCACTGAGGGTGAACCACCGCTTTAAGTGTTGCTAATCTTCTCCATCTTCTTTAAGCCACCTCCTGTCTGCATGCACTCACTCCAGTGTGTGTTTTAAGATTGCTATGGTCTGACTTTCTCATAGAGGCATCGGTGGACCATACCTGTGTAATATACAATGTGTTGGTATGGCTGCCTATGGTTTCCATCAGGGGTACATTTGACATGTTGACAATACAGTAGAGGGGAACAGCTGGGAGGTTGTCATCTCATAACAAGAAATGCATGAACCTTTAATTATTATTATTACTACTACTACTACAGGTACTTATATAGCGCCGTCAATTTACACAGCGATTTACATATATTGGCCCAAATTCACGTTGGAGATACGACGGCGTATCTCCAGATACGCAGTTGTATCTCTGAGTGTGAGGCGTCGTATCTTGGCGCCTGATTCAAAGAATCAGATACGCCAGCATTTGTATAAGATACGACCAGCGTAAGTCTCCTACGCCGTTGTATCTTAACTGCATATTTACGCTGGCCGCTAGGGGCGTGTAAGCTGATTTACGCCTAGAATATGTAAATCAGCTAGATACGCCTATTCACGAACGTACGCCCGGCTTTCGCAGTACAGATACGCCGTTTACGTAAGGCTTTTTCCGGCGTAAAGTTACCCCTGCTATATGAGGCGTAGATGAGGCGTACGAATGTTAAGTATGGATGTCGGGCCAGCGTCGAATTTTCGGTCGATTACGTCGTTTGCGTAAGTCGTTCGCGAATAGGGCTGTGCGAAATTTACGTTCACGTCGAAAGCATTGGCTTTTTGCGGGTTAATTTGGAGCATGCTCATTGGGATACGCCGTTCGGAAAAAGCGTCATTTACGTGGGGTCACAATACATTTACATAATACACGCCCACATGTTCCATAATTGAATTAGGCAGGCTTACGCCGGCCTATTTACGCTACGCCACCGCAACTTTGCTCTGTGAATACTGCACTTGCCTGTCAAAGTTGCGGAGGCATAACGTAAATAGGATACGTTACGCCCGCTCATAAATATGCCCTCCTACATGAATCTGGGCCATTGTATGTAAATATGTACACAGAGGCGGACTGACTATTGAGTCACTCGGGAACTGCCCGAGGGCCCCATGTCACTAGGGGGCCCCATCAGGGTTGCCAGGCTCAGTAAAACCAGGGACAGTATGTAAAAATCTATGTTTTTTTTTTTACATCTGTCCCTGATATGTCCGATACCAACATGCTTCTGATGTGAAAATCCCGAGATTTTAGCTGCCCCTCCTCTGCACTGCCTCCTGGCATGGTGGCCATCTGTAAGCCCAGGGGCCCCATAATCTTCTATTGCCCGGGGGCCCCATGAGTTGTCAGTCCGCCCCTGTATGTACATGTACATTCACATCAGTCCCTGCCCTCATGAAGCTTATACATTTACTAAGAAAAATGTGTGCAACTGCACTTGCAAAGGAAATAGTCTATTTGCCTTTAGACCAGCTTCACACTGGGGTGGTTTTTCAGACGCTTTAGCGCTAGAAATAGCCTTTGCTAAGCCCCTGAAAACCGCCCCCCATTCATTCCAGTGTGTCTTTTCACACTGGGGCAGTGCGCTTGTGGGGCTTTCCCAAAAAGTCCCGCAAGCAGCATCTTTGGGGTGGGTTGGAAGTGCTGTATTTAGCGCTCCCAAAACGTCCTGCCCATTGGAATGAATGGGCAGCGCTTTCAAAGCATCTTAAAAGTGCTTTGAAAGCGTCACAAAACTGGACTTCTTACCCTTTTTTGGGGGTAAAAAGCCCCCCCCTCTAGCGGGAGAAAAGCGGTGGAAATGTGACGCTTAAACAGCGATAAAGCGAGCATCGCTTTTTTCGCTAACGGCCAACGCTTTCAGTGTGAAAGCAGGCTAAATCAATCAACTCCCAAATGCCATTCAGTTAGGATTTAAAATGTATGACACCTAGTAATGTCAATCACCAGCAGAGGGCGCCAGAGACTGTGCTAAAAAAAAAACTAGCAGCAAGTGAAAATAAATCTGCCATGTGAACAATAATAACATGGAACTAATAGCCAGTGGTTACTGTTTATTTATACAGATTTGCCTTAAAAGTATAATGCTGCATTTAAACAATAAAATATGTTGATATGCCTTCCTTGAAAACCAAATAATATTTTTCTGGACATGTATTATTTTGCCTGTACACAATCATCGACTGTATCGATTAGGCCGAGTAGGAAATAAAAAAAAAAAAATTTGATTCTGTAACCTACAGGAGAGACAGCTGGGTTGTATTAGTTTGCCGTAAATGAAACAGGAACACTTCTAGACAGAGCAGTCTTACGTGCTGGTCCAACTTGTCCTCTCCAAAGTGTAATTTTTCATATAACTGCCGAGTACTAGGGTTGTCCCGATACCGATACTAATATCGGGACCGATTCCGAGTATTTTTGGGAGTACTCGTACTCCCGCAAATACCCCCGATACCGAAATAGAATACTACCCCCCCCCCCCCCGCCAACGCATCCCGCCGCTACGCCGCATCCCCGCTGCCGCCGCCACTTGGTTAATATGGGCGGGGGAACATTACAGCATTCATTTGAATAGCTGTAGTCTTTCCCGCCGCGTATAGAGACTCCCCCTTGCTCTGGTGAACTGTCCAATCCCGAGCAAGGGGGAGTGTCTATACGCGGCGCGAAAGACTATAGCTATTCAAAGCTGTAATGTTCCACGCCCGTATTAACCAAGCGGGGATGCGGCACGGCAGCGGGGATGCGGCATGTACAGTAAGGGGGACATGGCTGCATATATGGGGGGGGACATGGCTGGATATGGGGAGGACATGGCTGCATATGGGGGGGGACATGGCTGCATATGGGGGGGACATGGCTGCATATGGGGGGGACATGGCTGCATATGGGGGGGACATGGCTGCATATGGGGGGGACATGGCTGCATATGGGGGGACATGGCTGCATATGGGGAGGACATGGCTGCATATGGGGAGGACATGGCTGCATATGGGGAGGACATGGCTGGATATGGGGGGACATGGCTGCATATGGGGGGGGGGGGACATGGCTGCATATGGGGGGGGGGGACATGGCTGCATATGGGGGGGGGACATGGCTGCATATGGGGGGGGGGGGACATGGCTGGATATGGGGGAGGACATGGCTGGATATGGGGGCGGACATGGCTGGATATGGGGGCGGACATGGCTGGATATGGGGGGGGACATGGCTGGATATGGGGGGGACATGGCTGGATATGGGGGGGGACATGGCTGCATATATGGGGGGGACATGGCTGCATTTGTGGGGGGACATGGCTGCATTTGGGGACACGGCTGCATTTGGGGACACATTTAAAAAAAAAGTATCGGTATTTGGTATCGGCGAGTACTTGAAAAAAAGTATCGGTACTCGTACTCAGTCCTAAAAAAAGTGGTATCGGGACAACCCTACTGAGTACACAATCTATTGTACTCTCTGCTGATTGTTCTCCAGCCCAGCTATTTCCTTATGTAAATAGGAAACTAAATTCAAAGTCGGTTCTGGTGGTAGTTCATGCTAAACCATGAACATTACAGTGGAGAAAATCAACCCTAATGAAGAAAAAATCGACACCAAAGATCTGGCAAATTGGGTTTTATTGCAGGGGGTTGCATGTGGACAGTGCACCCATTTCTGGACATTGGCGGACAACCCAGAAACCCAGGCTGCAATGAGGTCACTTCCAGGCTGCAATGAGGTCACTTCCAGGCTGCAATGAGGTCACAGGCTACATAAAAGTAAGCCAAAAATAAAGGGCCTGCCACAATTTCAGGTTTTATTTAGAACTCTCAGTTCAATTACAAAACCAGCTAAGACAACATGCATTTTTGTGTTTAGGTTGGCAGTCGAGGGGCAGTAAAAGTGCAACCGTGTGCTTTTACCACCCCTTGGCCACCCATGTGAACAAGCTCTTAAGGCCTCGTACACACGCTCAGTTTTCTCAGCAAGAAAACTGTTGGCAGAGCTTTCTTGCCAAGTATACCGAGCGTATGTATGATGCTTTCAGGTTTCTCGTCGGGAAATCTGGCCAGAATCTTGATGCAATGCCAAGCTGCTGCAAGCAAAGCAAACAGAATATTGGCATGCATTAAAAAGGGGATCAACTCCAGAGATAAAATGATAAATCTCCCACTCTACAAGACTCTGGTCCGGCCGCACCTGGAGTATGCCGTCCAGTTCTGGGCAACAGTCCTCAGGAAGGATGTGCTGGAACTGGAGAGAGTCCAGAGAAGGGCAACAAGACTAATAAAGCGACTGGAGGAAAGGTTACGAGCACTGAACTTATTCTCTCTGGAGAAGAGACGCTTGAGAAGGGATATGATTTCAATGTACAAATACAAAACTGGTGACCCCACAATAGGGATAAAACTTTTCTGCAAAAGGGAATTCAATAAGACACGCTGCCATTCACTAAAATTAGAAGAAAAGCGGTTTAACCTTAAACTGCGTAGAGGGTTCTTTACGGTAAGAGCAGCAAGGATGTGGAATTCTCTTCCACAGGCGGTGGTTTTAGCGGGGGAGCATCAACCACAACATACAGGGATATACAATGTAATACTGACATAAAATCATACACATAGGTTGGACTTGATGGACTTGTGTCTTTTCAACCTCGCATACTAAGTATGCAACTATAGAATGGCTGATACCACCTCCTCAAATAGCAAAACAGTGAGTGTAAATGCAGACAATCTAAAACCCATTTAAAAACAAAATGACACATAAAAGAGACTTAATAAACTTCTCTTTGGTGTGTCTCTTTGTGTGCCATTTTGGTGTGTGGGTGTTTAATTAATAAATAAAGTTCTGTTATTTGTAATGATTGCAGAGTGGAGCAGCCTTTGCGGGAACTCTTTCTTTCTGTTTTATTATCAAAGCATAATAAAGGTCACGCTGTGCTTGTACTCGCTGAACAGTGGGGAACTACTCCAGCGGGACCAGAATATCTCTCACAGTGCCGCCAATGCCGCCATTATTTTTCCATTTATACATTTTCAGTGCAAGCATTTGAGAAAATTTTCTACTCGTTATCAATATCCTAAATAAATTTAAAACATCACACACATATTAAAATGTTCAATATTCTTTAAAACTATAAGCTCTTAGAAACCAATATTGAGCCTTTAACCACTTGATCTCTGAAAGGTTTACCCCCCTTCATGACTAGACCGTTTTTTGCTATATGGCACTATGTTATTTTAACTGACAATTAATTGCACATGCAATGCTGTACATAATTGAAATTCATACAATTTGTTTTCACACAAATAGAGCTTTCTTTTGGTGGTACTTGATCAACTGTGGGTATTACATTTTTTGCACTATGAATGAAAAAAGACCGAAAATTTGGGGGGAAAAAATTATTTTTTTACTTTCTGCTATAAAACATATTCAATGAAAAAAAATAATCGAATTTCGAATGAATTCTGCTACATGTTGTTGGTAAAAAATCTCAAATTTACTGCCCATATTGTAAATTGTTTATCAATTGAACTCCTTTGTTGGTAAGAGTGTGGGGGGGCTGACCAGCCTGGGGGCAATCAGTTATCTTGCTCAGCCTTTTACCTGATTATATGGGACACACACACACACACACACACACACACGAGTTGTTTTCTGTCCATTGGCAGATGTTTTAGGTTTGCCAAGGTTAGCCCCTGCGCAGGCATTGGTGTCTATGTACACACTTTTGAAAAAGATTTAAAAATACAAATCCCAATTAGTGTATACTGGTTTATGCAAATGTTATAGCGTCTACAAACTATAAGATGTATTTTGGAATTTCTATTTTTTTTTTTTATACTAGTAATGGCGGCAATCAGCGACTTATAGTGGGACTGTGATAGTATGGTGGACAATCTGACACTAACTTACACTTAGTGGGAACCAGTGCCACTTATACAGTGATCAGTGCTAAAAATATGCACTGTCACTGCACCAATGACACTGGCCGAGAAGGGGCTAACATCTAGGGCGATAAAAAGGCTTAACTGTATGCACAACCAGTGTTTATGTGTGTACTGTAAGGTGCTTTCACTAAGGCATATGCCAGTTTTTATTCCCTAAAAAATCGGCACATCCCCGCTGACAGGACAGAGCTCTGTATTGTTTTCATTGACAGTGCTCTATGCTGTCTTCCTCCTCCAATCAGCGGGTTCCAACAGTCAATCACAGCACAGCCAGCATGCACCCTTACCTGGAAGTGCCAGATCACGTACTAGATACGTGATCGAGCACAAGAGAGTCACCCCTCCAGGTCCCAATAAAGTACTCTGCTTCTCTTCCTGTATTTTGTTTATTGTTAAAGCGGAGTTCCACCCTCTTTTTTAACTTTAAAGCTTTGTATAGCATACTGCCCCCTTAAACATATTTGGCATGTGTTTTTTTTTTATTTTAAAAACTCACTTTGTTATCGCCGTGAGTTTCTTTCTCCCGCCGCGGCGCAGCGCTGCTATACATCCTGGGACATGTTTGTGATCAATCCCAGGAGGCAGGGCTGAAGGATCGCCGCTGTTTCAGCTCGAGCGAGCGGGCTGGAGGGGGCGGGCTGGAGGGCGGGCGGAGGCGGAGAGATGTTTAACAGCCCCGCCCACCGCCAAGGTAAGCATAGCGGTTGTCTTTGACACATGCGGCCCCACCCCCTGTCACTCTCAGGATCCCAGCAATAATCTGGCCGCTGGACGAATGTGGGCGGGGTATCAGGAGGGGGGGAGGGGGGGACCGTGCGGCAGTGTGGGCTCCTCAATGCCGGCTGGCTGGGATGAAGATGACAGCAGCCGGGGGTGTGTGTCCAGCCTGTCATCAGTGTTAGCAGAGATCAAACCATGTGTGTGCTGCCTGCTAGAGCTACGCCAATATACAGCCCCACCCCTGTCACCTCCATCCCCCCTGTCACCCACCCCTGTCATCTCCATCTGTTATCTCCATCCTCCCTGTCACCCACCCCTGTCATCTCCATCTGTTATCTCCATCCTCCCTGTCACCCACCCCTGTCATCTCCATCCTCCCCGTCACCCACCCCTGTCATCTCCATCCTCCCCGTCACCCACCCCTGTCATCTCCATCCTCCCCGTCACCCACCCCTGTCATCTCCATCCTCCCCGTCATCTCCATCTGTCATCTCCATCCTCCCCGTCACCCACCCCTGTCATCTCCATCCTCCCCGTCACCCACCCCTGTCATCTCCATCCTCCCCGTCACCCACCCCTGTCATCTCCATCCTCCCCGTCATCTCCATCTGTCATCTCCATCCTCCCCGTCACCCACCCCTGTCATCTCCATCCTCCCCGTCACCCACCCCTGTCATCTCCATCCTCCCCGTCATCTCCATCTGTCATCTCCATCCTCCCCGTCACCCACCCCTGTCATCTCCATCCTCCCCGTCACCCACCCCTGTCATCTCCATCCTCCCCGTCACACACCCCTGTCATCTCCATCTGTCATCTCCATCCTCCCCATCTCCCACCCCTGTCATCTCCATCCTCCCCGTCATCTCCATCTGTCATCTCCATCCTCCCCGTCACCCACCCCTGTCATATCCATCCTCCCCGTCACCCACCCCTGTCATCTCCATCCTCCCCGTCACCCACCCCTGTCATCTCCATCCTCCCCGTCACCCACCCCTGTCATCTCCATCCTCCCCGTCACCCACCCCTGTCATCTCCATCCTCCCCGTCACCCACCCCTGTCATCTCCATCCTCCCCGTCACCCACCCCTGTCATCTCCATCCTCCCCGTCATCTCCATCTGTCATCTCCATCCTCCCCGTCACCCACCCCTGTCATCTCCATCCTCCCCATCACCCACCCCTGTCATCTCCATCCTCCCCGTCACCCACCCCTGTCATCTCCATCCTCCCCGTCACCCACCCCTGTCATCTCCATCCTCCCCGTCACCCACCCCTGTCATCTCCATCCTCCCCGTCACCCACCCCTGTCATCTCCATCCTCCCCGTCACCCACCCCTGTCATCTCCATCCTCCCCGTCACCCACCCCTGTCATCTCCATCCTCCCCGTCACCCACCCCTGTCATCTCCATCCTCCCCGTCACCCACCCCTGTCATCTCCATCCTCCCCGTCACCCACCCCTGTCATCTCCATCCTCCTCGTCACCCACCCCTGTCACTTCCTCTGACACTCCAGTTGCTATTGAAACCTGATCTGAAACCATTACATTGCTTGTACAGCACTGAGCATGTGCGAGGCTGAAATCCAGGAAGTCATACAGTCTGGCTTCATGATGCCCACACTTAAGATGGCCCCAGTCAATTTCTGTTTTATAAAGTGTCTAAATGCTGTAACAACCTAACAAAACAGACCTTAGTTTACAGACTAACTGTAGTAGAATACATTAAGCTTGTGTATTACAGGGGTATTTATATTTAAAAAGTTTTTATATTTAAAATTGTGGCCGGAACTCCGCTTTAAGAGATCATGTAGGGATCCCAGGTTAATGAAGATTTTGTTGGGGAGCATCTCTGTGGTTGAGTCATTGCCATAGAAACATTTGTAAAGGGGAGGAGTTAGTAAAATGACCACACATGTGGGGAGCGCCAGAAAAATTTCTGCACCCAGGCACCTGTGACCCTAGGATCGGCCCTGTCAAGTGTAAGGCGGCGTACACGGTCGAACATGTCCGCTGAAACTGGTCCGCGGACCAGTTTCCGCGGACATGTCCGACCGTGTGTACGGCCGAGCGGACAGGTTTCCAGCGGACAAAAGTTTCTTAGCATGCTAAGAAACTTGTCCGCTGGAAACATGTCCGTCGGACATGTCCGATGGTTAGTACACCTAATCGGACATGTCCGCTGGTTATGACGTGTAACCAGCGTCCCAAAATCCCGCGCATGCGTCAAATTGATTCGTAGCATGCGTGGAAGCATTGCACTTCCGTGTTTGAGAACGTCGGTGTCTTCTACGTCATCGCGTTCTCTGTCCGCGGGGATTTTGGTCTGATGGTGTGTACACACATCAGACCAAAAGCTCCCAGGAGACATGTCCGATGAAAACGGTCCACGGACCGTTTTCATCGGACATGTCTCCTCGTGTGTACGGGGCCTAATACATTAGGTATGCCACATTCTTTATTATATATGCTTCTTATTAAACACGCGTGATGTAATAATTTAACAGGATTTGACTTCAAGAGTTCATCTGTATTTCTAAATTGTGACTCATAAGACATAAAGCAAACCTCTGACTCTCAACGCCTCTAGTTTTTACTTTCTCTCCCATAGATTTGCCCTGGTCTGCCCTCCACTCTCTGCCCACAGAGCAGTTCAGCACATTTCTGTAAAGACATCCTATTCATATCTTTGTCCATTTACATGGTTTTCATTGCACTGTTGGATTGTGAAAAAGACAGGAGCAGCAGAGGTCCTTAATGCATCTTAATTAGTAGGTTTGCCATAGTGGAAAGAACGTCTTATTCCATTTGAGGTGTTGAGGTCGCCCTCTCCTTGTGGGAACGTCTTCCCTTTAACTATTTCATTGGTTCTTAAAGGAACACTAAAGGCAAACATTTTTTTTAAATAACAAACATGTTATACTTACCTCCACTGTGCAGCTCGTTTTGCACGGAGTGTCCCCTAACCCTGTCTTCTGGGGTCCCTCGGCAGCTGTCTCGGCTCCTCGTCGCAAAAGCTTTCCACCTTCATGCAAGCGAGCTTGCATGGTGGAAAGCTTTTGCGAGCGCGCACCCGTGATACAGCGGCGGGCATAGCCGCCGACTGTATCACTCAGCCCCGCCCCCTGGCGCACCGTGTCATCCGCTGTGATTGGCAGCAGCGCCAGCCAATGGCTGCGCTGCTATCAATCCATGCAGCCTCAACGGCCAGGCTGGGAACCGAAGAGGATCACGTGGACTTTCGAGGGGTCAGGTAAGTAAAACCGGGGTTCGGGGGGGGGGGGGGGCGGTACCGTCGGATGTTTTTTCACCTTAATGCATAGGATGCATTAAGATGAGAAAACATTTACCTTTTCAACCCCTTTAAGTGTTGAAGAAACTGTCTTTTTCCTGGATGTAGGTTATCCGTGAAAATGCAATAATAGGAACTTGTATTGATATACTGTAGAGGCAGCCATTGTTGACCAATACTTCTGAAAATGTTGCCTAGCTATCTGTGCATGCAGTACCTCATGCTGACTTGGGACAATATGCAAATCAAGGAAAGTGAGCACCCCTAATCTGCATACTGGTTCTGAATCATTTATTAAAGTGACTCTGTCAGGAGGGAAGTATGAGGCCTGCCATGACTGTTGAGGCGCAATGGGCCCAGGTACAATTAACTGTAATATAGCTGTATAAAAAACCTCCCCCCTTGCCCCCTCAACCCATTAAATAAAACACACTTACAACCATTAGGTTGGAAAGGGCAAGGCCACAGCTTTATTAAAAACCAACACATAACATGTGAATACTTTTCAACCGGTGACAGTCACAGTTGTACTGTGTGCACACAATTCCAAAAAGGGCATAGCCCATTACAGCCATTTTATGCTGGCAAGGTCAAGAAACCGCAGCAAGCTGTGACATACAGTACCATAGAAAAAAAGGCGGGAGGGTGGGCAGCTCTTCTACCACGTTCATTGAAAAGATCCAGAATTCCCTGGGGCAATACTTTACAGAGCTCAGGCCCATCCCATCCCCCATAAACAACCAACCCTTGGTGACTACTCAGTCACATTTCCCTGCACCTGGCCATGCCCCTATCAGTCAAGGCTCTCTTTCTCTAAGTGGCTCAAGAGGCTTTTATTGCTGGTCTTTTTTTGGAAAATGCCTGGGAGTGACAGTTGCAGACTGTGGATAGATAGGGCTGAGTGAAGACATGAAAACTGTGGATGTAGGGGGTGCCGACGATAGAGCTGTAGATGGAGGTGGGGGGGACAGACGTGAGAGCTATCGATAGAGGGCCGTGCAGATGTTGAAATCTGTGGATGGATGGGAAGTGCAGAGGTGAGAGCTGTGGATGAGGCGAGCTGTGAACAGGGGGGTGCAGACGTTATATCTGGAAGGGGGAAGAGATGAGCTGAAGGGTGTAATGATGAGTTGTGGACAGGGGACTGAAGATGTTATCTGTGGACATGGGGTCATGATGGTAAGCTGTGGATAGGGGGACGCAGAGGTGAGCTGTTGGGGGAGGTGGAAATCAGCTGTAGGCATGGGGTGCAGAAGGGATATCTGGAAGGGGGGGCAGAGATGAGATGTGGAGGGAGGGTGCGGATGTGAACTGTGCTCAGGGGGGTGAGGGAAGTATGAGGCCTGATACTGCTGGTCTATTTTTTGGAAAATTAAATTTGTCTGGGAGTGACAGCTGCAGACTGGATAGGGAGGGCTAGGGGCAGTGATGAGAACTGTGGATGGAGGGGGGTGCAGACGTTGAAAGCTGTGGATGGATGGGAAGTGCAGAGGTGAGGATGGGTTGAGCTGTGGGGGGGGGGGGGGGAGTACAGATGTTATCTGTGGACAGGGGGTCATGATGGTAAGTTGTGGATAGGGGGACACAGAGGTGAGCTGTTGGGGGGGGGGGTTAAAGTCAGCTGTAGACATGGGTTGCAAAGGAGATATATGGAAGCGGGGGGGCAGAGATAAGCTGTGGAGAAAATGTGCCAAGGTGAGCTGTGCTTAGGGGGATGCAGAGGTGAGTTGTGGACGGAGGGGGGTCCTGGTGGTGAGCTGTGGACAGGAAGTGCAGAGGTGAGCTGTGGATGGGGTAACAGAGGTGCGCAGGGAAAATATGTGCGGAGGTTATCAGTGAATGGTTACTTTTGGAATTGTTGCTTTATTATACAATATGTTACATATGTACCTCTTATTGTTGCAAATACATTTTAGTACTATAGTACCCTATAGTACCACAGATAGGGTATACAGCCTAGCATCACAAATAGGGTATATAGCTCAGCATCACAGATAGGGTATACAGCCCAGCATCACAAATAGGGTATATAGCTCAGCATCACAGATAGGGTATATAGGTCAGCATTACAGATAGGGTATACAGCCCAGCATCACAGATAGGGTATACAGCCCAGCATCACAGATAGGATATACAGCCCAGCATCACAGATAGGGAATATAGGTATGTTACATACTTCTGAACACTTCACTCTGTATGGTGAGCTATATGTTACATAATCCTCTGTATTCTGGGAGTGTAGCAGTCAGGTATATGCTAAGTATACCACAGCATACAGAGTGCAGCAGTCAGGAGCATGCACTGCACAGTGCAGCTTGAGAGTGCGGTGGTCAAAAGTATAATATACACATCCTAATGTAAAGAGAACAAGGCCAGGAATATATAATTTACAAAACAGTATACAGGGGTAATGGTCAGGAGTTTGCAACATATGACATAGCATACAGATGGCAGCAGTCTGGATTATGTAATGTACAGTGTATATTACATATTACTACTGACCATACTTTGTATGCTGTGCGCTACATATCTTTTTACGGTAATTACCCCTGCACTCTGTATGCTGGGCTATGCATAACATACCGTATTTATCAGCGTATATCGCGCACTTTTTTCCCCTTAAAATAAGGGGGAAATCGTGGGTGCACGATATACGCCGATAGCCGCTTCCCGCGCTCAGTTTGAATTCCTGCGCCAACATATACCGAGTGCAGTACACTCGGGTACATTCGGCTAGGCTCGGCTTCGCTCGTGCTCACGCATAAACGTCACAGAGCGTGAGCGAAGCCAAGCCTTGCCGAATGTACTGCACTCGGTATATGTCGGCGGAGGCGTTCGAACTGAGCGCGGGAAGCGGGGACTCGACTTGAGGCACGCGCTGGAGAAGCCGGGAGGACACCACCGAGGCCGCGAACGATGGACTCTGGGAAGACACCAAAATTGTAAGTAATAAAATCATATAACTTTTTTTTTACAGGAATTTTGGGGGCAACTTTAGGGGTGCGCGGTATACGCGGGAGCGCGCTATACCGCGATAAATACGGTACTTCTAATCACTGCACTCTGTAAATTTTACACCTCTGACTGATGCACTGTATATGCTATATTGTAATCGCATACTCTTGTGTTCATTGTCATTGTCTCAACAGTTACTAGTTGCTAAGTAGTCACTGATTACTGTAAATTATTCAAGTGCTTCTTTAAGGTAGGTTCAAACGTGTTCGCTCTATGTCTATATTCTGTGTGCACAAAAGCATATGTAATATAAGAGTTTTAGGGTTTTTTAATGATTGTGCTGAAGTTTATATGCGTCTTTGAAACTCTCTCTTGTGGCACAATAATTAAAGCCTATTTTATGGGTATAAGGACTGTGGCATATGTGTGCTGTGAATACAGCAAGTAGGCTCAGGTTCTATTTAAGCAAGCCCCTCCCACTGTCAGACCAGTAAGACCACACCCACCATTTGCTACCATGTACCAGGCGCAAGGTGGCATTCTTCTCCTTGAAGTGCCCAGGGCTGCCCAAGGTCTGTCACAGTCTTGGCAATGTCCCTGGACCCTGTTTATTAAAGTGAATTAAAGCAGAACTCCAACTATATGGTTAAACATACAGCGGAAATGTGAACTGCTTTACCTGTTGTAATAAATGTAACTCTGCTGTTCTGCCAAGGTTGTGATCCAGACAGCTTTGAAAGCCACCACAGCCAAGTTGGTGACCACACTTTTCTCTACTGCAGTTAAAGCTGAAATTTAGGTACGGCAATTTTTACATACTGTAGTTATTTTAGTTCAGCTTGGACCAATATAAATATGTATGTGCCATACCTGTCCTACCAACCGGCTACAGCTGCTGATCGGTGTATTCTGGAGGAGAAGTCCTGCTGTCAGAATACAATGGCACAGTGGGGAGGATTCCTCCATCCACCTCACATGTGCAGATGGGAGAATCCATTCTTTCTTTTTTTCGATCGAAAAAAAAAAAAAAAACGAGAAATCTGTGGACAGATTTACTGTGTGGATCACCAGGCAAAAAAGAAAAGACAAAAAAAGAAAACAAATGCATTCACCACATCTAATGCCGCGTACACACGACCTGTTTTTCGCGATGTGAATTATTTTTTTTTTTAAATGTCATTAAAAACGATCGTGTGTGGGCTCCAGAGCATTTTCGCAACGTTAAAAATGGCTATTAAAAATTTAGTTCAATTTTTTTTATTAAAGGACTTGTCCCAAACTATGTGTGTGTTTTTTTACCTTTTTTGTCACTTTTTTTTGTGAAATGGTAGGGGTACAATGTACCACGTTACCAATTCACATAGGGCGGGGCAGGGATCTGGAGGTCCCCTTTGTTAAAGGGGGCTTCCAGATTCCGATAAGCCCCCCACCTACAGACCCCCACAACCAACGGGCAAGGGTTGTGGGGATGAGGCCCTGGTCCCCATCAGAATGGGGACATCCTCCCCATGTTGAGGGCATGTGGCCTGGTATGGTTCAGGAGGGGGAGACACTCTCTCGCCCCCCTCTTTTCCTGCGACTTGTCAGGTTGCGTGCTCGGATAAGGGTCTGGTATGGATTTTTGGGGAAACCCAAAGCCATTTTTTTTTTATTATTTTGATGCGGGGTTCCCCTTAAAATCTACACCAGACTTGAAGGGCCTGGTAATGGACTGGGGGGGGGGGGGGGGGGGGGCCATGCCGGTTTTTTCAATTTTCAACTTTTATCTGTATTGCCGGGACCCGACAATACATTATAGCTGCGATGTCATTTTGTGAAGGGACTGTTATGAACACGGGAAACATGCGCTACTTTACAGGTATACTAAAGACACTCCCTAGGTGCAAAATTTAAAGGAATATTTCACTTTTATTGTTTTACTTTAAGCATTATTAAAATCACTGCTTCTGAAAAAACGTCAGTTTTTAAAACTTTTTTATGCATTAATACATGTCTCCTGGGGCAGGACCCAGGTCCCCAAACACTTTTTATGACAATAACTTGCATAATAACCTTTAAAATTAGTACTTTTGATTTTTCATGTTTGTGTCCCATGGACTTTAACAGCGTTCGCGTGTTCAAACTCATTTTTTGCTATTCTGCTGCGAACTGAACGGGGGGGTGTTCGGCTCATCCCTATTGAAGAATGTTGCACTATATTTGGGGTCCCAGTTTTTGATGATTAGACAGGTACAGAAATTCGTAGTCTGTATACAAAGCCTTTGTCATGCTGAAGGGTTAATATTGCCAGTGCACTGTATATAGGACCTGCACACTGCTGTATGCTGGCGTTAATCAGAGCGCACACTAATTAAGCTGAGATAAGGATTAAACGTTGTTATGTACCACTGAGCGGGTCCAGATGCTGATGTACTCAGTAAGTTAACGCCTTGCCTCCCGCTGTCTTCAATAAGCCATAGATCGCGAATTATAGCCATTTATTTAAATGGTCGCTCTATACATGGATCTTCCCCGTGTGGATTTCAGACAATCCAGAAAAACGCAGACCCCAGGCATATTCCATAATGCACAACTGCCCCTGTTCTCTCATTGTGCACATACAGCTCTGTAAAGATACTTTGTAAGGCATAGTATGTATGTACAACTTTATTGCCTACTTTCAGCTTTTTTTTTTTGTTTTGTTTTGCGCTCTATGCCCCAATGGGGAATTCCCTTTACTATCTGTCCCAAAAGATGCAGTAGGCTGAAGACCTATTAACTTCAGCAGTGTGCGTTGTGAAGGACATAACATGTGGATGCTAATGTGCGCTGTAAAGGAGCAGCATGGTGCTGTATATTGTAATGCAGTGGCACTGTTTACTTTTTTTTTTTTATTATTTATTGAAATGTATAAAAAATTACTTTTTATTCATTCACCCTAGCGCATTGTGATGTGCGTCACATAAAAAATCAGCATGTTGTCCTATTCTATTTTTCAGCACATGCTCTGGTGAAAACTGTACCGTTTTGGATTTCTTATCACTTCCTGTTCTGGTGACCATTGCCAGGAAGCAATGGCGGAATTGTCTCTTTTAAGGGAAAAGTACTGTGATTTAGAAAAAATCTAAATAAAAAAATAAAGCACCCATATTGAGTAATAAAAAAAATGTGCTTGTATTATATTTTTTGCAAGGGATCCTGCAAAGCATTGCAACCACGATCAGTGGATGAAACATGGTGAGAACGGTTGAATTTAAACAAAAAAAATATTTTTTTTGTATATTAAATATTTTGTATTCTCCTGTCAAGACAGCAGGTGACACTTCAGGCTCCTTTTTATGCGTTTCCCAATATTTCCTACCTGCAGATGTGACTGTATCTCTAGTATTTTTTTTATCTGATATATCTCAGAAATATCCTAGGAGTTCCCCCCTGTAATATTGTTTTTTTAACTGATTTTCAGATTTCCCATCCAATAGATCCGTTTTTTTATTTTTAACTCCATTTAAATAAAGGCAAAGTTCCCCTTTTGAAAAACAAAAAAATATATAAATGCAGGTTAAAAAAAAGTGCATTTATTTTTTACTAAGGGGCCTGGAGAGCATTGCACCCATGATCAGCAGATCACAGGCGCATTGTCAGGCTCCTGCAGACTCTCAGGATAGCTGTCGGCTGTCAGCGATGTCCAAGAATGTCTAAGAATACTCCTCCTGATTGGCTCCCTCGGCTGTCAAAGTCAGTCAGCCAATATGGGGAGAGATGGGTCGGGGCCGGGGCTCCGTGTCTGAATGGACACACAGAGCTGTGACTCGGCTCAGGTGCCCCATAAGAAGCTGCTGACTACGGGGGCACTTGATAGGAGGGAGGAACCAGGTGCAGCAAAGAGGGACCCGGGAAGAGGAAGATCTGGGCTGCTCTGTGCAAAACCAATTGCACAGAGGAGGTAAGTATAACATGTTTGTTATTTTTATTTATTTTTTAAACAAGACTTTACAATCACTTTCCGTGCTGTGTAGCACTCTCCTAGGTAGGTGCTAGGATTAGAGTATTATAGTTTTTGGTTTCTATGCTTAACAGAGAGACAGCTAGGTAAATGTATTTTCTGTCTGCTTAACAGAGAGCTGTGATTGGATAGTGTAGGCTGCTCATTGTGCTCTGGTGCTGTGTGAGTGTCCCTGTGCCCAAGCAACCTAGGACGGTTCTGGGTGATAGGTGGAGACTAGCATACCTCCCAACTTTTTAAAATGGGAATGTGGGACACCTATTAGCAAAAGTATGTAGGCATAGGACACACCTCCTGCCACACCCCATTAAAAGGAGAATTAAACAACAAAACAATTGTTAAACCCACAAGAAAATGGGAATGTGTGACTCCTCTTAGAAAAAGTATGTAGGAATAGGACACACCTCCTGCCACACCCCATTAAAAGGAGAATTAAACAAACCAAAAAATTGTTAAATCCACAAGTTTTTTTTTTTACCACTATTCCTTTATAATGGCTTTTGAAATTTATAAATGCAGCAATTTAGAAATTGGATGAAAGGTTTAGCACTGGGAAACACTTTTTGAAATGATAAAAGAGCATTTTATATACAACTATATAGATCAGACCAAAAAAGTGAAGGGGGAGGAAAGACTGTCTTTGTTCCAAATCAGGGACAGTCCCCCGAAATCAGGCACAGTTGGGAGCTATGAACTAGGCAGATGAGCAGCATTAATATGCACACAGCCCTTACCAATTGTAAGGGGAGTTGCCCCTAGGCATGCTGGGTGCTGGTATTTATGTTCAAGGAGCATGGGATCTTGGTCATTCCTAGGAGAGGATTGCACCAGGCTAGGGGAGAGGCGTTGCCTCTCCTGACACTTGCTGCCATGTGGCCTTAGGTGGGCGACCTGAGGGCATGAAGTCTGCGTGGCTGACACTGGTCCTACCATAGCCGATAGATGGAGAGTCTACAGTGCATCTGGTCTGGTATCATGGATAGAGAAGAGTGCTTCAGGAGCCTTGTGAGAACATATACCCTAAGAATCCTTAAACAATTATACCCTCTTGTGCTCTAAGCCAAGGTCTGTAGCATGGGTGTCCGCTGAAATTTTTTCAGAGGGTGGCGCTTCAGCAGTGGCGATACACAGTCGCATTTTACCCTTTCTTCGACTGCTAGCAGGGGTTAAAAGCACAACCCCATGTTAAAATGTAAAAACACCCCACTGTGCCCCCTGCATCTTTCAATATCTCTTTGTCACTACTGTGTACCCCCTTTCCACAACTGTACCTCTGGACCCCTTTACATTACACAGCACCTCACAGCTCTGGACCCCTTTACATTACACAGCACCCAACAGCTCTGGAACCCATTACATTACGCAGCACCCTGCATCACTGGACCCCTTTACATTACACAGCACCCTGCATCACTGGCCCCCTTTACATTACACAGCACCCCTTTCCCTTGACTGAAACACTACACTATATTGACAGTATATTTATTGCAGGTCTAAAAGAGGAACCTTTTGGAATGAGGGACAAATGGATTTGATTCCAGAAGAGGGACAAGCACTCTAAATAAGGGACAACTAGAGGGGAGGGGAGCGCTGCAGTCACCGCTTAAATCGGCCTATGGGCCAGTTCGGCCCTGCTCCTGGCTCTCCCTGGCGATTCCAGGGGGGGCAAACGACCCCCCTTGCCCTATGGAGCGGACGCCCATGGTCTGTAGTCAAGTTTTACCAGTTCAATTTTAAAAAACCTCACTATGTTCCCTACCCAAGTTCGCCAATAAAACAAAAACAAAACCCCCAGACTGGTTATTGGAGTAACGAGCGGAAGTGAGTGTGCACCTGGCTGCGGGAAATACCTTGTTCCTGGCTGTGAGGCAAGAAGTGGGGAAGACCCAAATAAATATACCAGAAGCTCCTGCAATCTCATTCACTCACTGAGATCACAATAGACAAAGGGCCTAACCCGGGTCTAGTGAATCAAATGGCAGGCGGGTGTAAACAGCCAGGCGGTCTGTTTACATTCAACCACCCATAGAGGAGAGCAGGCTGTGTCTGTGTATGCTCTGCATAGGCGGAGCCGACACGGACCAGCCATCTGCCTGCTCAGCCGGGATCAGCAGACAGAACCCCTGCTGAGCAAGCGGACTCTTAGCGGAGCCTGTGTGAAAGGGGCCTAAGTCAGTCTTCTCTCCCCCACTGATCACATTGCAACATTGTAACTTTGCAGCAAGACACATATGTTATTGTGGACCTGACCGAATGTGGGCAGATATAGGCAGATGCATCGCCTTTTAAATCATTCATAGGGATTAAATGGGTCCTGTGCCGCCCCAAAGGGGCATAGAATGGTTATGTAGATTGTTTCTCTGAACCATCCCACTGTGCCCCCTGCATCTTTCAATATCTCTTTGTCACTACTGTGTACCCCCTTTCCACAACTGTACCTCTGGACCCCTTTACATTACACAGCACCTCACAGCTCTGGACCCCTTTACATTACACAGCACCCAACAGCTCTGGAACCCATTACATTACGCAGCACCCTGCATCACTGGACCCCTTTACATTACACAGCACCCTGCATCACTGGCCCCCTTTACATTACACAGCACACTGCACCACTGGACCCATTTACATTACACAGCACCCCTTTCCCTTGACTGAAACACTACACTATATTGACAGTATATTTATTGCAGGTCTAAAAGAGGAACCTTTTGGAATGAGGGACAAATGGATTTGATTCCAGAAGAGGGACAAGCACTCTAAATAAGGGACAACTAGAGGGGAGGGGAGCGCTGCAGTCACCGCTTAAATCGGCCTATGGGCCAGTTCGGCCCTGCTCCTGGCTCTCCCTGGCGATTCCAGGGGGGGCAAACGACCCCCCTTGCCCTATGGAGCGGACGCCCATGGTCTGTAGTCAAGTTTTACCAGTTCAATTTTAAAAAACCTCACTATGTTCCCTACCCAAGTTCGCCAATAAAACAAAAACAAAACCCCCAGACTGGTTATTGGAGTAACGAGCGGAAGTGAGTGTGCACCTGGCTGCGGGAAATACCTTGTTCCTGGCTGTGAGGCAAGAAGTGGGGAAGACCCAAATAAATATACCAGAAGCTCCTGCAATCTCATTCACTCACTGAGATCACAATAGACAAAGGGCCTAACCCGGGTCTAGTGAATCAAATGGCAGGCGGGTGTAAACAGCCAGGCGGTCTGTTTACATTCAACCACCCATAGAGGAGAGCAGGCTGTGTCTGTGTATGCTCTGCATAGGCGGAGCCGACACGGACCAGCCATCTGCCTGCTCAGCCGGGATCAGCAGACAGAACCCCTGCTGAGCAAGCGGACTCTTAGCGGAGCCTGTGTGAAAGGGGCCTAAGTCAGTCTTCTCTCCCCCACTGATCACATTGCAACATTGTAACTTTGCAGCAAGACACATATGTTATTGTGGACCTGACCGAATGTGGGCAGATATAGGCAGATGCATCGCCTTTTAAATCATTCATAGGGATTAAATGGGTCCTGTGCCGCCCCAAAGGGGCATAGAATGGTTATGTAGATTGTTTCTCTGAACCATTTTCTATTGAGTGACAGACGACATCTGATTTCATGCTTCAACATTGATGCTTCTTATACAGATTTGTATACATTCCAATCCATGTTTTTAATTTTGTTGTTATAAATAAATATTTTTCATATACAACATTGTGTAACACATTTTTCTAGATTAGGGGAATCCTTTTCTTTTTTGGAACCAGTTTCTATGGACGTTATGTTTAGCTCACATGCTCCCATCTAGTGACCTTTTGTGGTAATGCACCTATTTTCTATGTTTCTTTTGTCTGATTTATGACACACTTCCTTTCCATGTAATGCTCCACGCTTCTTCCTGAGTTTTGTACTTTCTGTGTAATGGAGACAGCTAACAGGCCACATGTAACATGGGCACATGTATTCTGCATAGTAAGCTACAGACAATATCATCTTTTGACCGCATCAGTACCACAACCTATTCATCTGTTGTACCCTGTCATCTGCTGTAACCCGATGTCTGGAATAAAAGCATCTCTGTGAATAGAATCGGTACTTGGTGAGTTCAAGCTATGCTATCTGATGAAGATTATCCTCAGTGATTATATCTGCTTATACAGGGCAGGCATAGAGGTCTCACAAGGGATAGATCGCTTCACAACAATCGGAGTCAGAATAGGTCCAATTTTCATCCAACACAGGATGGAGTTAAAAAAATAGACATGAATACCACATATGTTAAATCCATATCCATTCCAATCTGACTTAGCAGGCGATCATTCTATTGATCAAGTCTAGAATCCCCTGCTGAGACAGAATGGAGGCACTATCAGATTACAGATAGGAGAGATGCCATTCCTGACTTTTTTTTTTTAAACTTGTAAGGTGCAGGGCTTGTGGAGCATCTTTCTTGCTTCACAGCTTATTCACACATGACATTGAACAGAACAAGGACATGGGCAGTCAAGTCAGGGCTTGTTTTAGGTCAGTGAGTAGAAAGGACAAGGATGACAACCTTAGAATTGACAAATTGCTAATTGTAGCGACTATGGCCCAGATTGACAAAGCACTTACGCCGACTTATAACAAGTTACGCTGACGTAAGTGCAAATGTGCGCCGTCGTATCTGTGCGCCAGACCCACAAACAGATATGCTCCTAAAACCAGGCTACACCTCGCCGACGTAGCTTGCTTACGCCGGCGTAGGGTGGGCGCACATTTAGGCTGGGTGCATGGTGCCGCTCCCATTGATTAGCTATTCAAACATGCAAATGAGGGAAATACAGCGATTCACGAACCTGCGTGCGCCCGACGCAGGCTACGCGAGGTGCACGTAAGTTGTACGTCCGGCGTAAAGTTATTCAACATAAAGGAGGTGCAACCCAGCAGCAGACATGCAAAGGTCTGCACCAGGGAACACAAGCCGGCGTATTTTACCTTGGACGTGTGTCTGGCTGGGCGTAGGTTACGTTCACGCCGAACGCAGTGATCTGGCGTAGTTTAGGCAGTTCCGACGTGGTTGTGAGCAGGCGCAGGGGGATGTGTCCACGTCACGGCGCATGCGCAGTTCGTGATACGTATCTGTCTGGCGCTCGACCCATCATTTGCATGGGGTCACGCCTCATTTGCATGGGTCACGCCCACTTCCACCTACGCCGGCGTACGCCTTTGAATCCCACGCCACGCTGGCGCAGCGTTGGGAGCACTGGCTTGCTGAATGCATTGCTTGCCTCTCTGCGCTGCGTTGGCGTAGCGTACATTGGTTACTCTACGGCGGCGTAATGTGCGCCTTGCTCTCTGTGAATCTGGGCCTAAATGTCTATCCTGGCAGGTTCCCTTAGAGCAGAGATATGCAATTAGCGGACCTCCAGCTGTTGCAAAACTACAAGTCCCATCATGCCTATGCCTCTGGGTGTCATGCTTATGGCTGTCAGAGTCTTGCTATGCCTCATGGGACTTGTAGTTCTGCAACAGCTGGAGGTCCGCTAATTGCATATCCCTGCCTTAGAGCTAAACTGTGATATTCTGAGTGTTGATTCTGGATAAGGTGACCAGTCATCTGAAGCCAGACTGTATGCTGTTTTCCTTGCAGCTGACCGGTCTTGTTGCCGCGCCCCTCATGTCGATGTGATCACATCAGCACTGTAATCAGTTCAGGACTATCTGAGTGAGAGTTTGCAAAGCAAATGGGCAGGGTCCACGCCACCAGAATGGGTCATGGATGTTGCCAGTAGTTCATCTTCCACATTGCCGCAGTAAAGATTGGAGGACTGAGATGCTGGCTGTCACGGGACCATGGATTAGGGTAAGTATACACTCACCGGCCACTTTATTATGTACACCTTGCTAATACCGGGGTGAACACCCTTTTGCCTTCAGAACTGCCTTAATTCTTTCTGGCATAGGTTCAACAAGGTGTTGGAAACATTCCTCAGAGATTTTAGTCCATATTGACATATTAGCATCATGCAGTTGCTGCACATCCATGATGCCTATATCTCATTCCACCACATCCCAAAGGTGCTCCGTTAAATTGAGATCTGGTGACTGTGAAAGGCCATTGAAGTACAGTGACCTCATTGTCATGTTCAAGAAACCAGTGGTGAGATGATTGGAGTTTTGGGACATGGTGCATTATCCTGCTGGAAGGAGCCATCAGAAGACGGGTACACTGTAGTTATAAAGCGATGGACATGGTCAGCAACAATACTCAGGTAGGTGTTTAAACGATGCTCAGTTGGTACTAAGGGGCCCAAAATGTGCCCAAGAAAATATCCCCCACACCATTACACCACCACCACCAGCATGAAACGTTGATATAAGGCAGGATGGATCCATGCTTTCATGTTGTTTACACCAAATTCTGTCCCTACCTTCTGAATGTCGCAGCTGAAATCAAGACTCAGACCAGGCAATGTTTTCCAATCTTCTGTTGTCCAACTTTGGTAGAAAGTATCTCCATAAATGCAAAAAGCCCAAAACCAAAAGAAAGCTATATTTGTGTGGACATTTTTTTATATAAAATTGAATTTGCATACAATGTTGCATGACTAGGCAATTGCCAGTTAAAGTAGCACAGTGCTGAATAACAAAAAATACCCTGATTATGAAGGAGCTAAAACCTTTCAAAGGTCAGGTGGTTAAACATCATCTTTTAAAGGTGTACTTATTGTAAATCACATACAGATATACGATGAATATGTACATATTAAAAAGAATAAAATAAAAAAAACAAATCACGACAAAAATAAAAATAAAAAAATAAAAGGAAATGATATAGAATGAAGCTGTGGGACTTTTGTGATCTGTACCTATCTACCCCATCAATTTAAAATCACAGCCACCTATCTAGCTATACCTCCTGCACCCACAGGTGTGCTACTGTTGCCTGGCTCATCTACATATTATCCATAGGTCTTCCAATGATTTCACATAGCTATGCTGATTTAATTGTGATCGCTGTTCTTCCTAATGCTTATAACCCTTCAGCCTGTTCAGGAACTACAGTTCTGTATTGTAGTTATTCATAGCCCAGTCTCTCCTGTCACTGTGCCGAACATGCGGTTTCTGCCACTGTACCCAACTGTTTTACAGTTGAGAGATTTTTGATGTCCTAAACATTAAATTCTAATTTGAGAGTCCTGGGGGTGCCCAGCCTCCTGAATCAGCGCACCGTGACAATGGCTCTGGCTGCCAGAAACTGCGCAGTCAGGAAGATGTACAGACATCTGCTAGCACAGGCACGTGTCACAGAGACACCTGCTCTTAGCAGAAGCTCCATCCCAGATATTTTAGAACAAAGTGGCCTAATGACAGCTACTGTATGTGTCAGTAGTGTTCAGTTTTCAGTTGGCTGACGTTTTGGGTTGTCTTGGCTATACGCCATGCTGCTTGGCCACTTAGTGGAAATTAGGCAAGTGGGACAGATAGAGAAAATGTTGTACACTCTGGGTAAAAAGAGACCCGCGACCTCCCATTTTTTCCATTGTAACTGAAAATTCTATAGAAGAAGATCCTGGACTGCCGTACTCCTTAAAAACGATGTCTTTATTGTACAAATGAAATCCAAAAAACAACCAAAGCGATACAGTAATTTGATGCTCACTAGCTACGAGTAAGCATCACATGATGTGAAACATGTCCGGCACCTTTTTCCTGTTCAATTCATTTTGACTGTATCGCTTTGGTTGTTTTTTGGATTTCATTTGTACAATAAAGACATCATTATAAGGCGTGCGGCAGTCCAGGATCTTCTTCTATCCAACGGATCTGTGCATAGCCGCCAGCACCTTTTTGGTTTAGTGGGACGGAAGCAAAGCCAAGGGATCAGCAGTTTTTAGAGCGGTATCATCTCTCAACTGGAAATTCTAGCTTGAATCATGTTTATGAATCATCTATCCATATTTGAATATAGATCTTTTCCCATTAAATTATTATTATTTTTTTTTAATAAGAAAAAGTTTTCAAAGTAATCAAAAGGGGGTTACCACACTTGATCCCAGAGTGACATCACAGCAAGTCGATAAACCTCATATAACAAGAAGAAATATGAAAAGAGGAGGATAAAGATAAATAAGCAAGAGTAAGGAAGCATAAGGTGAGTGTTCGGGCCTAGGGGTCCCCCACATTAAAATAAAGCTAATTAGAGTTTGTCATCAAAGCGAATCTTCATATATCAAAACCAATATGCTCTAAAATAACTCTAAAATCGCCCCTTACTGTAAGGCAGTGTTTCTCAATTCCAGTCCTCAGGCCCCCCCAACAGGTCAGGTTTTCAGGATTTCCATTATTTTGCACAGGTGATTTGATCAGTTTCACTGCCTTAGTAATCACCACAGCCTTTTCATCTGAGGGAAATCCTGAAAACCTGACCTGTTGGGGGGGCCCGAGGACTGGAATTGAGAAACACTGCTGTAAGGGCTGTAAATATATAACCAATGTGTCCTTATTAAATCCAAAGTGGTTAATTAATAAAGTCCATCAAATGTGTGTCTTTCTCAAAAGCAATCTGAATAGATCCTTGGATCCCTTCACTGCGCCCAATGTGTCCTCTCCCTTAGGCCCCTTTCACACTGAGGTGTATTTCAGGCGTTTTAGCGCTAAAAATATCACATAAATAACGCCAGAAATACTCCTGCCCCAGCATTCTCAATGTGAAAGCCCGAGGGCTTTCACACTGAGGCGATGCGCTGGCGGGAGAAAAACAATGGGACACTGCGGTAATACCACCGGCAATGCGCCTCTGCAGAGGCGCATTGCCGGCGGTACTAACCCTTTTTCGGCCGCTAGCGGGGGTTAATACTCAGTGTTGTAAGTAACAGCGTTTAACCACTTCCCGACCGCCGCATGTATATGTACGTCCACAGAATGACACGTACAGGCAAATGGGCGTACAGGTACGTCCTTGCCTTCTAGCGGGTGGGGGGTCCGATCGGGACCCCCCGCTACATGCGGCGGTCGGGTTCCCTCGGGGAGCGATCCGGGACGACGGCGCGGCTATTCGTTTATAGCCGCTCCGTCACGATCGCTCCCCGGAGCTGAAGAACGGGGAGAGTCGTATGTAAACACGGCTTCCCCGTGCTTCACTATGGCGCTGCATCGATCGAGTGATCCCTTATATAGGGAGACTCGATCGATGATGTCATTCCTACAGCCACACCCCCCTTCAGAACTTGAGTCATCAGAACAAATTTATAAAGGCATCAGCATCTTGATGTACCACACCTGTGAGGCGGATGGATTATCTTGGCAAAGGAGAAGTGCTCACCAACACAGATTTAGACAGATTTGTGAACAATATTTGAGAGAAATGGGCCTTTTTGTGTACATAAAAAAAGTCGTAGATCTTTGCGTTCAGCTCATGATAAATAGGGCCAAACACAAAAGAGTTGTGTTTATAATTTTGCTCAGTATAAATCTTTTCAGCGATATAAGGTGCTACGGTTGTGCTTATAAGTTTACATATCCTGGCAGAATTTATAATTTCTTGGCCATTTTTCAGAGAATATGAATGATAGCACACAAACCTTTCTTTCACTCATGGTTAGTGTTTGTCTGAAGCCATTTATTATCAATCAACTGTGTTTACTCTCTTTTTAAAACATAATCACGGTCCATTTTTGTCCAATCTCCCCATAGAGGAGAGCGGGATCATCCGCATGCTCAGCGGGAATCAATGGGTCAAAAATTACCTCTTATACCTATTAAGCTAAAGAAGGTGCTTCAGTTTGGCTCCAATATCTAAAAATAATTAAATTTATACCTAGGAAGGCTACAAGGTCACCCTTTTTATTTGATATTATCAGAGTTTTTATTTGATATTATCAGAGTTCCATGCAGCTATATCTCCAGAGCTGCTGCTAGAGTAAAGTAATTTTCTAGCAAATAAATAATGATTTTTCCATGTAGGAGAGGAATGTCAGAATTGGTCTGGGTCTTTCAGAATGTCTGATGGTGCTCCCTGCATGTTGGGCCTCTGTATGTGGCTACGATGTGTAAAAGTCTCACACATGTGGTATCGCCATACTCGGGAGGAATAGCAGAATGTGTTTTGGGGTGTAATTTGTGGTATGCATATGCTGTGTGTGAGAAATAACCTGCCAATATAAAAATTTTGTGGGAAAAAAAATAAAAATAAAAATCTTGATTTTGCAAAGAAGTGTGGGAAAAAATGACAACTTCAAAAAACTCACAATGCCTCTTTCTAAATACCTTGTAATGTCTTCTTTCCAAAAAGGGGTCATTTGGTGGGTATTTGTACTTTACTGGCTTGTTAGGGTCTCAATAAATGAAAGAGGCTGTCAGTACATCAGGTGTGATCAAATTAATCAATTTTCAGTAATTGGTACCATAGCTTGTAGACCCTATAACTTTCACCCAGACTAAATAATATCCAATATTTTTTTTACCAAACATATGTAGCAGTATACATTTTAGGCCAAATTTATGAAGAAAAATTACTTTTTTGCAAAATGTTATAATAGAAATGAAGAAAAATGAATTTTTTTACTAAATTTTCGTTCTTTTCTCATTTATAGCGGAAAAAAAATAAACCGCAGAGGTGATCAAATACCACCAAAAGAAAGCTCTATTTGTGGGAAAAAAAGGACAATAAATTTCATTTGGTTAAAGTGTTGTATGACTGAGTTATTGTCATTCAAAATGTGAGAGCACCGAAAGCTGAAAATTGGTCTGGTTATTAACCCCCCTGACGGTAAACCCGAGCGCGACTCGGGGTTGGTTTTACATGTTAGGATCGGCAAACCCGAGTCGCGCTCGGGCTGGACGGGCTTACCTTTCGCTGGATCCACAGGCTTGGTTTACTCACCTTGTCCCTGGATCCAGCGATGCCACCCGCTGTGTGAGCGAGCGGGACCTCCTCGCTCGATTCACAGTCCCCGTGTGACGCCGATCTCCGTTCCCTGCGACGTTACGACGCACGGGGACGGAGAACGGCGCCAAATTCAAAAAAGTAAACAAACACTATACATACAGAATACTGTAATCTTATAGATTACAGTACTGTATGTAAAAAATACACACACCCCTTGTCCCTAGTGGTCTGCCCAGTGTCCTGCATGTACTTTTATATAATAAAAAATGTCATTTCTGCCTGCAAACTGTAGATTGTCCAAAAGTGTCCCTTTATGTCAAAAATGGTTTTAGATCAGCTAGAAAACAGCGATAATAAATTATAATCACTTGCAGAATTGTGCGATAGCGATTTGCGGGGAAATTCGTCATAAAAAAAATAAAATAATGACAGCGACAATTCTGCAACTGCAAATTTCAGTGATTTTGAGTTGATTACATTATTGAATAATTTTTATTATAATTATATTATTATTTGTTATAATTATTTATAATTATTTATTATATTATAATTTATAATTTTGTTTTAAAAAAAAAAAATCATACCCGGGATGCCTACAAGACTCTTGCTTGGTCAGATTTAAGTGAGTTATTTCTAAAAATTACAGGCCTACAGTATAAAACACCAATTTCCTTGCAAAATAAATGTACCGCTTTTGGTACGTAATTCCAGACAGAATCATACCGCCAGGGAGGTTAAGGGTGTTTAAGTGCCCAGTGGTCAAGTGGTTAAAGAGAAGGAAACACCATAAAGCTCTGTTAGGAGTTCATTATTCTGTCAAACATGGCAGAAGACGATGGTAACAAATATAGATTGTACGCTCTTATGAGAAGGGCCCTTCTATATTTTATGGTTCAATACATTTTTATTGATTTTCGTAATAACAAAATGTGGAAAGCAATTATTCATGGAATGGTCGAAGAAGCTGCTTGGAAAAAAGGAGCTCTTCAGATAAAAACCACACTATCTACAAGATAATAACAAAGAAATATCACAAAGAAATCTTTATGGCCAAAAAAATTCACTTCTCCAACATCAATCGCAAATGCCCTGAACCGCCCCCGTGAACTCTTCAAGCTGGTTTCGCAGACGATGAATCCAGCGTGCTTAGAGGCCCCCAATTCTGATTCACAACAATTTTGCAACGAATTATCAGATTATTTCATTAATAAAATTGAAAAAAATCTGTGAAAGTATTCAGCAAAATGGAATCGTCCCTAACCTTTCCCCAAATCCCAAACCTAATACCCTCATAAACCTGCCGCAACCACCAAAATTCACTCTAAAACCCATTACCATCAATGCCACTAAAACCATCATTGGGACTCTGCGTAATAGCACAGCACCCAATGATATAATTCCCACAAAACTACTGAAAGAAAGTGCCGATATACTGGCACCAGCTATCACGCAGCTCATAAACCAATCATTCAAGGAGGGCATGGTACCCACCTTGCTGAAACAAGGTACAATAAAACCAATCCTAAATAAAAAAAAAAAACGCCCTTGACCCCAAAGACCCAAATAACCGGAGGCCCATAACAGGTCTAAATGTTTTCTCCAAGATAATGGAGAAAGAAGTTGTACAACAACTGCAAATGCATTTAGACACCTATAAATTACTCGACACGTTCCAATCAGGCTTCCGTCCGGGTCACGGAACAGAAACGGCACTGGTCAAAATATGGGATGACGTTCTAGAGGCCGCAGATGAAGGAGAATCTTGTCTCCTGATCCTGCTGGACCTAAGCGCGGCTTTTGACACTGTAGACCACAGACTACTACTAGCTAGGCTAGCTGAAGTGGCCAGAGTAGCGGAAGGTCATTTACTCTGGTTCTCCTCCTTCTTGGAAAACCGATCACAAACAGTGAAACTGGGATCTTTCGCTTCTAAAAAACGTACGGTATCATGCGGAGTCCCTCAGGGATCTCCCTTGTCACCCCTATTGTTCAATATCTACCTCCGCCCCCTCTTTGAAATCATCAGGAACCAGAAGTTACTCTACCACTCCTATGCAGACGACACTCAACTGTATTTCCGCAACTGCAACAAAAAGGATCATTCTCTTGGACTCGAGAAATGCCTTACTCTAATAGATAACTGGATGACATCCAGTTATCTTAAGCTTAATGGTTCAAACACAGAACTTCTCCTGTTTCACGCAAACCGGAAAAGTCACCCCGCGTCAACCTGGACCCCACCGCCATTCTGGGTAAAAATATCACCCCTAGCACCAAAGTCAAAAGTCTCCGAGTCATTTTTGACTCCTACATGACAATGGATGCACAAATAGGGTCAGCAGTCAGCGGATCCCACCATCTGCTGCGCCTTCTACGCCGACTCGTCCCCTTTATCCCGAAAGAGGACATTGCAGTCGTAGTGGGAACAATCATCAATTCCAGACTGGACTACGCAAATGCCCTCTATCTAGGACTCCCCAAATACCAAATCACTCATCTGCAAGTCATTCAAAATACGGCCGCTCGATTAGTGACTGGCAAGAAAACATGGGAATCAATCTCACCTTCACGGAGATCCCTTCATTGGTTGCCAGTAAAAGACAGAATCACTTTCAAGGCGCTCTGCCTAACGCATAAAAGTGTATTCACGGAAATGCCCCCCAATATCTATGCGAAAAAATAAAAGCTCATAACCCAAATCGCATTCTGCGATCCAGAAATCAAAACCTACTCCAAATACCCAAAGCCAAATACAAGTCCAAAGGAGATCGAAGACTTAAGGGTGTACTCACGTTTGTTGCCAGCGGTTTAGACATTAATGGCTGTGTGTTGAATTATTTTGAGGGGACAGCCAATTTACACTGTTATACAAGCTGTACACTCACTACTTTATATCGTAGCAAAGTGGAATTTCTTTAGTGTTGTCACATAAAAAGATAATAAAATATTGACAAAAATTTGAGGGATGTATTCACTTTTGTGAGATACTGTAATTATAACGCTCTCTATTGTAGATTTGCACAATGTGTCCTTAGTAGTAACCTTGACAAAGATTCTTCTGTTTTTTTTATTGTTGGTTCTTTTTTTAAAGGAAGGCATTGTTGGGGGATGAATCATTTATTTTCAGTTATAAAATATATTTGATGGAAATAACAATAAAAAGGACCATGAAATAGTGATGTCAGTAAGTTTGACTTATTTTTGTTTAGGCTGATCAAAATGTGGTGTGCATGTTGGAAAGTGGTTGCTAGTAGGCACCTGCCTACATAAGGATGCCCACCATTTTTTTTTAGATGTTTGAAATAATAAAAGTCACATCTACTGTATATTGGGCCAAAAGATTGGTTAAAATGTATCACGGATGGACGAATCTATCGCTGCAGTCATTGTATTCTGACAGCAATCATCATCAATGGTTGTCAAAATACCTAAACAGTGCTTACATCTGTTGGATGCAGGCACTGTTCGGCTCTTTAGATTTTTTAAATCAAGGGGTATTGGGCAGGAGGGTGCTGGCAGGCTATCTAAAGGATAAAGAGAGGTAGGGACAGAAATTGCATCATTCAGGCTCTTTTGCATGCCCGTGTTCCTTTACTTAAGAGAGCAGAGCAGGCAAGGACCAGTGTTTTGAGGCTACCGCTGTCCAATCATCAGGCTCATAGTTAAAATACATACAGTATATGTGAACTGTCTTACCTGCCAATATATTTAAAACAATTTTAAAAGCCAGTCTTATGTACCAGGCCCCTGTAGCACCCTCCACCTTAGGTAGGTGCTAGAGATAGTTTATTTTCGAGTGCAGGTAAATTTAGACAGGCCTGTTTGTTTTGATCTGTGGAGCTGGGAGTGGCCTAGAGTAGGCTGGGGACTCACAGCTAGCTTCATCTTTTGGTTACCTCCCTTCTGTGTCAAGAGGCTTCTAGATGGAAGGAGTGGAAAAAAGGTGGAGCTGTCTGTAGTGTCCTAAGGAGCCCTGACCAATCCCCAACCTGGATTGGCAGGAAGCAGATCTCCTTAAATACCTAGAGTCAGCCCAGCTGGGGAGGATTTGTTCGGGTGGAAGAACTGGAGATGGAGTGTTAGACTGTCGGGGGGGGGTGGTGACCTTGGGCCAGGAGCTTAGAGCTGTACAGGAACTCCACACCACCCAAGGGTTGGCCTGAACAGGAGCAGGAGAGGACAGCGGGAATACTTCCAGGCAAGTCTACAGGAGGGATTCACCAGGTGTCAGTGAGTGACAGGCACAGTCGGGAGAGTAGGGAGAGGTGCAGTCTGAGATGACTGTAGAGCCAGCGGGAGAGACTGATGTTACTGCCATTGAAGTCAGGCCTCTGCAGTCAGTAGTCCACCAAAGAGGGCAGATAGCACCAGAACTTTATTTTGCTACACCTTAGGGGCTCGTGGTACCTGCCTGTAAAAGGTCACTTCTGCTAAGGCCTGGCTGAGTTCAGTGTAAGGCCTAAACCTGTGCTAGCTGTTTCCTGAAGATTCATGCTGGAGGGAGAAGGAGAGATAGTCTGCAGAAACTGTTGTGCAGGATGAGAGTATCTATATCATCCTAAGCCATGCAAGAATCTTTTCTGGGCATCCCATGAATTCCTTAACCATATCCAAGTTTAATCCCCCAATAAAATACAAAAACAAAGCTAATGGACTGTTCATTGTCTTGGAGTGTCTGGAAGTGAATGCTGTGCTGGGCAGGATGACAGGTGGGCCACATCACTCAGCAGCCCCTATGGGGGTACCGTTACACACCTCTGCCAGACAACTTAGTCAGTTTCCTGATCTCTATGTTTCTCCAGTGCAGTAAAGTAAAGCCTAGTACACACCACTAGTTCTTTTGGTTCAACACAGCGAGTTGAATGAAAAAAAAAAAAAAAACTGACAGCTCAGGTCAGGGCCGCTGTACTAACCATTTGATGTTATTACAGTAATCTCCCCTGCTGTTCTATTGTGTTCTGACAGGGGGGGTGACCCCGCCAGAACACTAAGGTCAGCGCTCTCAGCCATTGGCTGAGAACATTAATTAGAAGCTGGTGGGCAGACCTTTTTCGGTCATTAGCCTTCCCGTTTGGCTGGCTTCTGTCGGACCGGCTGCCATACACATGGACCAAAATGTCGGCTGGTTTCTTTTGAACCATCCGATGCCGACCAACATTCGGCCCATGTGTACTAGGCTTAGAAGAAGCTTGGTCAAAGACACACCCCCAGCTTGTTGAATGGACAGTAAAAGAACCTCATCATTCTTATAAGGACATTAATATGAAACATGGTAGAACTTTCGGTTACAAATACTTAAACGGGTACTTTAGTGGAAGAGAGCATCTAGTATTCAGGATGTACCAGTTCTATAAATGTCTTAAGCAATATGTTTGACGGTTTATTAAAATTTGTTGGCTTAACATACTATAAAGTACTGGTTAGAAATTGTAATTAAAATTGTCTTGCTAACAACACCCAATTTACAGAAGAAAAGGCATGTCACATTTCTACATAGTGTTACATAATTACTTATGTATGTAACGTATATAACAGCACTGGAAAAAAATAATAATAATAATAATAAAAACATAATTAACTAAAAATAACGAGTCTAGAAAAAAAACATTCATACTAATTAATCTGTATTTCCAGTAATTTTCAGTACAATACATAAATGATTTTTACACGACAACTGAAAGCCATGAAAAGCAAGTTAAAGCAAATCTGTACATTCCCTGTAGGAGGCAAAAGAAGAGGTGTAATTTGAAGCAAGCACAGTAGGTAAACTTTAATTCACCTCTATACTCCAGTAGTCTATGGGTCTGATTAACCCAAAAGGCAGCTTGGGCACCCAGGGCAACATCAAAGCACAATATTAACATGCCTGTGTATGTATGTGTACGTGTGTTTTAATTTTGCATCATGTTTAGAAGACATCAGGCAAGATTAAATAGACATTTCAAACGCATAAACTCGATTTTTTTAATAAACAATCCACTGCTGGTAAAAATAATTGACAGCCCAGCACTGCAATAGTCACGTCCTCTCCGGTGCTGTCTCCCACAGACTCAGCTCACTGATCCAGCACCATTCTTTTTCTGGCTTGAATAATGCCTAGCGCCTTTCAACCCAATTCCTGAGTGAAGGGTTTCATCACCACCCTTCCCCGGAGCATCGAGGTGGGACCCTGCACTCATCACATTATAATGATGCAGAGAACAGAGCTGATGTTCTTTATGTCAGTGAGGCTCTCTCCATCATTTAGGACAGCCCAGTGAAAGGAAGGAATTGTACAGGAAGAGGACCCTGCTAGCCATGTCACCAGTTCCAGCAGGACTTACATTGATAGCATCCCGGAGCTTTCTAAATGCGTATGAAGCTTAAAAATGATTGGTATAGCCACAGCCGGGACTCCCATTAAAGATAAATTCCAGTCAAAAAATATTTTTTTTTTTGGATAGAATTTGGAAAGGTTAAGAGTCTTTGCCAGGTTAAAATTGCTATCTGTGTCCCCTTCTTGTTCACCTATATCCGGGAACAGGATGCAAGAATGAATGTCCCCCACCATGGCTGCTCCGAGACAATGCAGTGGTGGAAGATTATATCAGTTGAGCATCTGCCAAATTAAATCTGCAAAGCTTGGCTGTCAGTTTGACAGCCGGGTCTTGGTCAGCTGACAGCTCCTGTATGAATGAAACCTAAAACCAGTTGCAAGCTTCATCCATAAATATGTTATAATAATATTGTTACAATGTATTCTGAGTTTCAGCTTATATGAACGACATGCAAACACTATCTGCAAAGCTTAAAGCTGAATTTCAGGTATAGATGTTATTGCATAGTTACATTGATCCAGCTTTAATCTATGTAAATATACATATGCTATACTTGTCGAACCACTGCGGAAGCAGAAAGTCACTGTAGTTCGTTGCCACTACTACATTGGCCACCACAGTTTGCCTGGGTCGAGTGCCCCACTGCACAGTAACAACAGGGAGTCACTTTCTAGGCATTGGTGCCATTCATGGAATGCCTTGCATGTTACACACTAAATGTATCGTATTTATCGCGGTATAACTCGCTCCCGCGTATACCGCGCACCCCTAATGTTGCCCCGAATCCTGTGGAAAAAAGTTTTTTTTGTACTTACAGTTTTGGTGTCTTGCGCGGCGTCCATCGGCGGCCTCGTCGGGTCCGGCGTCCGTCTGCGGCTTCGGGTGTCCTCTTCGTCGGGTCCGGCGTCTTTCTGCGGCTTCGGGTGTCCTCTTCGTCAAGGTCCGGTGTCCTTCTGCGGCTTCGGGTGTCCTCTTCGTCGGGTCCGGCGTCCTTCTGCGGCGTCCTCGCGTCCTAGCCGCTCGTTTCCCGCGCCGAGTTTGAATACTGCGCCGACATATACAGAGCGCAGTACACTCGTGTATTGTCGGGCAAGCTCGGCAACTCTCGCGCTGACGTCCTGTACGTCCAGGACGTGAGCGCGGAAGGAGCCGAGACTGCCCGACTATACCCGAGTGTACTGCGCTCCGTATATGTCGGCGCAGTATTCAAACTCGGCGCGGGAAAGCGGGTATCGGCGTATACCGCGCACCCACGATTTTGCCCTGATTTTCAGGGCAAAAAAGTGCGCGGTATACGCCGATAAATACGGTAAGTGTTCCCTAACTGAAAAAGACGGAGATCTAGACATCACTACTCCAGTTCTTCATCTCAGTGCTTTGCATTCACTGAGAAGAATGCAAGGCACTCTGTGAACGGCACCCATGCCCAAGTGACCCCCCAATTTTTACTATGCAGCAGGGCAGTTAATGGCATAGGACCTGGTCTACTACAGTGTTTCTCTGTTTCTCCCTCGGTCCCATGGGTATGGCATATGTATAGTCACAATAGTCCACATTGGAACAATGCAACTATGCAATAAAATACATACCTTGAATTCAGCTGTAATTAATATATTGTAACACTATGGTTATGATAATTTTTGTCAAAGGTTACGTGCAATTCAAGATTATTGTTCTGAGCACATAGTTTCAGTTTTATTAGGACCCCCTAATTATCCCTTAGTTAGTCATAATTAGTTCTTATTAACTCCTTTCTTCCCTTCATCTCTGACCTTTTTAGAATCCTTAATATGTAAACGCCTTTCCTGTTTTCCATCTGAAATATATGAAGTATATTAAAAAAAATGCTGAATGGTGGGAGCAGGGGAAGGAGTATATGAGGAATAGTCAGCGCCAGAGATGGACCTTAAAGGAAATGTGACTATGAGAAAATGGAGGCAGCTATTGCTGACCTTTCTTTCCAAAAACTCCAGTAGCATGGCGACTATGTTAATGCAAAAAACCCCAGTACATTATATGTACTTTATATGTATATATTTATATGTATATTTACATAGGTTAAAGCTGGATCAATGTAACTCTGCAATATGTAACCAAAACAAATACAGCTCAATAGTCCTCACTTCACTCTGACTTTTTTTTATCTGTGTACTTGTTCTAAGTCAGTGACTTAGGTGGAGGCTGAATGGTTTAGATGCTCAGAAAAATGCAGTGCCTACAGAAAAAAAATCGGGCAACAAATTGAAACTTTTTAAAGAATATAGCCCCATTTCTCAGTGGTATAAAAATATTTTCCTTTCAAGTCAGGATGGCATATTTTTAATACTGTGGCCTTTAGTAAACATGATTACTCTTTGTATTAAAGTTCTATATAAGCTATTACACTGTCACTAGAAATGAATACACTAGGTGGGAGATATTAACAAATTGGTGTTCCCTTCTTCAGCACTGGTGCATGATGCTAAAGAGCACCTGCTCTTAAGCACCATTGGTTCCTAGGAGGGGGTGCTGGCAAGGGAGGATTTTGTACCACCTACCTGCAGTGGGTTGTCTCCCCCTCCCTGGTTAATCAGTTTAGCAGGATTTTTATTCTTGCTGAAGGGATATACTATGGTGGGGGGGGTCTACTACAATTGGAGCAGCAGAATTTGGAGCGGTGTATGGCAGCCAAACTGCTAAAATGAAAGTCAGACCTCAGGAAGATAGAATGGATGAAGGGTCAGCATGACTAAGGAGGGAGGAACAGGGTCAGGGAAGGGTCAGCTATATTAGTTTTGGAAAAGGGGGCAAAGTTCTTACCTAATTGGGGGTCAAGGGCCAGAGTACAGATGCAAGGGGCTCTGTGCAAGATAAGCTGGATAGTTATTCCAAAATGTTCAGGCAAAGAGGAAACTTTGGAAGCTTCTTACTGCTGTTTTGCTGTGGAGAGACAGACAGGATGAGCAACCTTGAGGTCTTGTTGGACCAGGTCAAGGCTGCAGCTGTAGTTTCAGAGTCCACAATGGGTTCAGCAGCAGCTGACAGACATACTAGGGGTGTTGGGAGTTGATCCTTCAACTGCTACTTCTGCCTCAGCTTTCAAATGTGATAGGAGGGTTCGCCTTTCTGAGCGCTTGAGCCCGTCACATACCACCCGGGTCCAGCACCCACATGGAAGGCCCACTAGGGATCCTCCAGAGTCTGCTGCTGGGCCGCATGCCTCAAGCTTCAGCAGTAGGCCTGGAAGGAATCCTCGCCGATAGAAACGGTTTGATTGCCATGCTCAGTTGCTCCAGATTCTGGCTACTCCAGTTTTGATAATGTCTGAATTATGCGTCTTCTGCAATAAAGGCCCTTTACCCGACTTCTCCAAGATGCTATAGAATGTAGAGTGAGCTGCACATTTGCACACCTCAGTGCTGGGAGTAACTCCTATGTGCACGTGAAGGAGTTATGTCACCTTTACCCGACCAGTCAAGATATTGCAAGACCCCAAATCCAAAGGATATTGGAGGGTTTAGTTGTGTACTACCGTGTTTCCCTGAAAATAAGACCTACCCCAAAAATAAGACCTATCGCTATTTTCCAGGAGGGCTGCAATACAAGCCCTACCCCGAAAATAAGTTCTAGTTTAAAATGCTTGAAAAATCCTATAATCCACTCTATTACAGTAGTATATAATGTACAATGTGTGCGTTTCTGTAATATGATTGAAGGGAAGAGAGCTACGGTGGGTCACAGAAGCGCAAATCAGTGCTATAACGAAGGTATTTGGCACAATTATATTGCAGAAATACACACATTGTTCATTATATACTACTGTAATAGAGTGGATTGTAGGATTTTACAAGCATTTTAACTCGGTTTACACTGGGGATTCCTGTCAGGCAGGGAGAGAGAGGGGGAGAAAAGACAGCACATTACATGGTAAGACCTACCCCGAAAATAAGCTCTACTTGGTCTTTTGCTGCCAAAATTAATATAAGACCCGGGCTTATTTTCAGGGAAACATAGTATATACATTTTTACTAATATTTATCTTCTAGGTTCCAGCAATGTCCAGTGCCCACACAAGTCCCCCGTTTCTCTCTAATCAAACATTGTTTAGGCATGTAGGAAGTTCCCACCACTGGCACAGTTCTTTGTGAGATCACTGCCCAAATTTGGACAAGATTATGAATATTTATGCAATGATCATTGATAAAAATGACTGGTTTTACAAATGGCATTACATACGGTATCTAAAAGTAATGAGTAGATTCTTTAAAGTGTCCGAGAAAGAACTGTCTTTGTTGGCCAATAGCAATCAACAGTGCCGGCCCAAGACATTGTGCTGCCTGGGACCAAGAATGAAATGCTGCTACCCCCCCCCCCCCCAGAAAAAAAATCACGCTAACCAAAAGGACCCCACATTCATTATTTTATATCATGATAACTAAAGGGGACCCGTCATGGCTCTATACATGTATAAAGGAGTATAAAGAGGACCTGTCATTGCTCTTTACATTATAGAGGACCTGTCATTACTCTTTACATGTAAAGGGATATCAAGAGGACCTGTCTTGGCTCTATAAATGTATATAGGACTATAAAGAGTACTTAACATGGCTCTATACATGTATAAAGGAGTATAACGAGGTCCTGTCATGGCTCTATACATGTATAAAGAAGTATAAAGAGGACCTGTCATGGCTCTATACATGTATATAGAGGACCTGTCGAGACTCTTTACATGTAAAGGAATATAAAGAGGACCTGCCATGGCTCTATAAATGTATATAGGAGTATAAATAGGACCTGTCATGGCTCTATACATGTATCCAGGAGTATAAAAGGGACCTGTGAATTGCCAGCGGCCACAATGTCTTTTGCGCAAACTAATCAATGTACGCTAATTGTGGTTTTTTTTTGGTACCAAAAATATGTAGAAGAATACATTTTGGCCTAAACTGAAGAAAATAGTTTATTTTTCTAAATTTTGGGGATATTTATTATAGCAAAAAGTTAAAAAATATATATATTTATAGCACAAAAAATAAAAACAGCAGAGGTGATCAAATATCACTAAAAGAAAGCTCTATTTGTGGGAAAAAAAGGACATCAATTTTATTTGGGTAGCGGAGCTGTTGGAACGGGCTGGCGGGCATCAGTATGCTGCCCCCCTAAAAGTGCTGCCTGGTACCCATGGTACCACCCGGTCCCATCATAGGGCCGGCCCTGGCAATCAAGCAAATGTCTCCTTTTTTTCTCTATGTACAGTTTTAAAGCGGAAGTATACTCGCCTCTACTCCAGTAATGCAGTCTCTTGCTGATTGTTGACATATTTGAATGGTCTTCTTCCAGGTTCCGCCATTTTGATTGGCTGGGCTGGGCTAATGTCACTCATCTCAGCAGATGACAAAATTGTACACTGGTCTGCACATGCAGCAGTTAAGAATGCTTTAATGGAGAAGAAACATTCAACACATAGGTTGGACTTGATGGACTTGTGTCTTTTTTCAACCTAACCTACTATGTAACATAGTTGGGGGAATTTATAACGGGGGGGGGTTCCAACAGGACAGAGCACAAAAAGTGTCATTCCTTGCACCCAATTCATGTCCACGCCTGCACTGTGGAAGAAGTTTTCACACTGCACACTTCTTCCTGCGCTTACATCTGCCCTCCGTCCCAAGCCACTGGCAAAGGAGTTTTATACTAGGGTTGGTGGAGTCTGATAGGGAACTGAGAGATTAGTTCCCCATTATGTCCACTCTACTTTTGATCTTTTGATTGACAGCGCACGGGAGTGGATGGATCCATAGCCACTATTCAGTCCAATTCAGTTGAAATCCACCCACCGCAGTGCACTGTCGATCAAAAGTAAAGATGACCTGATGGGGAACTAGTCTCTCAGTTCCCTATCAGACTCCACCCACACAATGACAAGTAATTTCCCAAATTTGGACACTGACCATAATTGCGTAATGACATCAGCTGTATCACTGGCCCCCCTTTTGATTACATTTAGCTTCCGGCCAGGGAATTTCCCAGCCAACAGCTGAATGAGACCGGGATACAGCACTGTGTGAAATGATGTCACAGACACGAAGGCTTCTTAGCACAGGTGCAGCCTGCTCTGAGTACTGGCGTACCTTTTTACGTCAGCTCAGAGTTGGTCCTAATGACTACCAGTTTCCTTATCTGAGAACTGGCGTAATATGTCACTGCCATAGCGAGATTCTGAAAGTAGCGGTAGTAGGCCTACTCAATACCCTGGGCATTAAAGTCTCAAGGGGCTTTAAGAAACTAGTTATTATCGCTTCCTTTGTGGCATAATTTATTTTTATATGCGGATCTACCTTGAACCCCCAACTAGGGCTGCAACTAACGATTATTTTCATAATCGTTTGTTGGCCGATTATTGTTTTGATTAATCGATTATTCGGTTAATAACCTTAAAAAAAAAAAAGAAATTTTGGTGCGATTTGCATTTTTATTTTTTTTGGCCAATTTGTTGTTGGGTAGATTAAAAAAACACAAATTGCTGCAAAAACATATTACATGCTTTTTTTGCAGCTTCTCCATTGAAGTATATTGAAGCAAAAAAACAAAATAGCACAGGTGTGCAATAAAAAAAGTCCTTGCCCTTTACAAATACGCAGCAGCTGAAAAAAGAATGGATGTTCACGTGTCCCATAGGAAACAATGTAAATGAACTGTAGTGCGTTTCTGCAAAAAGCACCAAAAAACAGAGGTGTGAACCCAGGCCTGAGATGTTTAGTAACATAATGGGGTAAAAAAAAAAAAGAGTAAAAAGCAAATAATCGCTACTGTAAGGGGTTCATTTTTCACTGTGGTACAGTGAAAGTAATATTTACAGTAGCGATTTGCTCTTTTTGTACTAAAGGATATTTTTTTTTTTAACCCCATTATGTTACTGGCCGATTAATAGATTATGAAAATAGTAATCGATTATGAAATTAATCGATTAGTTGTCGATTAATCAATTAGTTGTTTCGGCCCTACCCCCAACTATCTATTTATGAATAAATGAGCTTACATTTTTTTGCATGGAATGGACGGAGGCCTCCCTGCATAAAAAAGTATGGGTTGAAAAATTATTCGATGTTTGGGAATCTTTCATTTAAACATTGCCTGCAGAAACTCAACAATCTATAATGCAATACTTCCAATATGCTCAATGGTATCAACTCAGACTCCTAACCAACAATCCTCCAATTGACGCTCCATTTCATTCTTAACTACTTGCTTACTGGGCACTTATACCCCCCCCCCTTTCCTGACCAGGCCAGATTTCAGCTTTCAACGCTATCGCACTTTGAATGACATTTGCGCGATCTTGCAACACTGTACCCATATGAAATTGTTATAATTTTTTGAGAAATAGAGCTTTCTTTTGGTGGTATTTAACCACTTGATGCCCACGCTATAGCCAAAAGACCGCTACAGGGTGGGCTTACATTGCTGGGAGGGCATACATGGATGTCCTGGTTTTACACGCACATGGTGCAAGGAAGCCGAGCGGAGCAGCCAGAGCCCCGTGTTTGGGTCTGAGAGATGGAAGCAAGGCAAGCCGGGAGCGGGACTGTTAGGGCTGTTTGAACTAGAGGGAACTGAGAGGACAACCTGGCATGGAGAGAGACTGTCACTGTGACTCAGGAGGTGACGTGTTGGTGATCTGTGCTACTGCACACTGCTCGATTTCATATGTGTGAGTCCTGTCCCTTAGCCATTTACTTACTAAATTGAAAATAAAATAAGAAATATGCTTTTTGCTTTAATGTCTACCTTAAAGCGGAGGTTCACCCTAAAAACATTTTTCTAACATTACATTACACCGTCGTATAGCTATTTTCCCCCCGGCTTCCGGGTAGTGGCTCCCTCGGGAGTGGGCGTTCCTATGCAGAGGCTAAGTGATTGACGTGATGACAAAAACTTCCCCCCGGCGCATAAGGCGCGTCACGAGTTTTCGAAAGAAGCCGAACTGCGAGTCGGCTCTATATGGCGCTATACGGCGCCTGCGCACCGACGTTCGGCTTCTTTTGTAAACAGGTGACGCGCCTTATGCGAAGGGGGGACGTTTTTGTCATCACGTCAATCACTTAGCCTCTGCATAGGAACGCCCACTCCCCCGGGAGCCACTACCCGGAAGCCGGGGGGAAAATAGCTATACGACGGTATGTACAGAAAAAAAAAAAAATCAGCATACTGTCAATGTTGGAAGTAAGCACAATGTAATGTTAGAAAAATGTTTTTAGGGTGAACCTCCGCTTTAAATCACATTGCTAATTTCATATTGTACTTGTTTGTAGCCTAAATACAGGAAAATTTGCATTTAAAACTGTAATTTTGTAACTTTTGGAAATGCCAGTACATTTTGTGTGTCGTGTCAGTAAATTTCAATCTGGCAGGTTGGCAACACTGTTCATCAATGTATTGTGGGGCTTAATCTCCAGGATCCAGGCAGCTGTGTCTGTTACACACAATATGATATGAAAACAATCTGAATCTAATGAAAAATTGATCTTGCAAATCTTTTAAATTAAATCTAGGGACACCCTACTGATCACAGAGTTGTTGATACTCACCCGACTTCGCCATCTGAAGAAGAGAGAAGACTGAGGAATAGAACAAGCTGAGTATATATATTTCAGTATATATAAAGGATTTGTATGTAATGAATTTGGAGCACTGGGACCTTTAATGTTGTTTAAAGAATAAAGCCAGATGACTACTGTTGTTCAAGTAGGTTTGTGTTCTTCAAAGGTTAACTCCAGCCAAAGATAAAAATGAAATGTTCAGTCTCACTTGGGGGACACAGCCTGCTGCTGAGTGGCTGTAATTTACACCTTGGCATTCATTGTGCGCAGCTGGTGCACTTACTAAATCCATGTGGTTGACAGTACATTTCTGAGCCTGGAAAATGTAGGCTATTGTGTGTTCCAAGTACCGCACTCTGTAGTCCTCAGAGAAGGATAATACCCAGCACAGAATCATGTGACAAGATGCTGTAGTACTTTTCAGGCGTGACGGTTTATAGGACTAATCTCGTAGGTCATGCCTAGGTATTAGGCCACATGTCTGGATCAGATTCAGGTTCGTTCGGATGTTCAGGATACCGGGCATGATGGGAATTTAGCTGCTATGGCCGTCAGATGCAGATGATTAATGTAGGGCTGTGGAAATTAACTATTAATTCATCGATTAATCTTAAATTTTTTTGATCGATCAAATTTTTTTTGATCAATCAAAATTATTTTGATTGGTACTCACCTCTCCGCTGGCTTCTGGGCCTTCAGGGAGTTCCGTCGGAGATCCAGTAACATCACGGACACCGGCGGGGCTTGCCGTGTCCATCTGAAGGGCTCCTTTGCTGTGCCTTCATATCTTCATGCCGGCGGGACCGTACTATCTGCCACACGCAAGGGCTGTTACACTTCCCTCTATCACTTCCCTCTATCAACCTGGGATTCTAAAGCCATCCACTGGAAGTTGTGATAGTTCCCTTTCACGGGACATCTACATGCCGATGGACTGTTAACCTCTCCGTATCTGGATTCAGCAGTGGTATCGTTGTACACATTTTTATACCAATATCATACTTAGATACATGTTTTTATGACTGCTTTTGCTACCGTTTGCTATTACTCGCACCATTTTTACAGTTTATGTAGCTACATCGATTTTATCTCCAGTGCAATATTTATTTTGTTACCTACTTGAAGACTATAAAAGTTTTAATTCCCATCCAGCGCTGCCTTTGTGTGTTTTTTGTATCCTGCTATCCATTTTTCCCATGGTTGATAGCTGCACTAGGAATCAGCCTGCAAGGAGATCAGCTAAAAGTAGTTGGATCTGTATATGCGTTATAATTAATCGAAATGAGTCGATTAAAAGATTTAAAAAAAAAAATCGATTAATCGAACACAAACATTTTGATCAGTAACAGCCCTAGATTAATGCTTTGGAAATTAGAGTCACTAAGAAAGTAAACTGTGACCCCTAAATCAGTTTAAATAGACAATTTTTAAATTGTATCTAAAGCTGGTTACGGTTAAGTGTGGTGAAGGGTTAGAACCTACACCTGATGCAATCCCCCCTCTCTATTTGTTCTGGTGACGAATTAAGAATTTTCAGTTGTCACTTAAACTGGAATAGAGGGGAAATTTTCCAGTGGAAACAACTATATTGGCGATAATGGTCTAGAAATATGGTTACCATTTTTCCCCAATTTTCTAGGGACAGTTCTTGTTTTGTTCCAAAGTAGTTTCTCCCTGCAAAATAAGCCTTCCCAGTGTTGTCCCTGGATGCCCCATACACAGATAACTAAAGCAGTTCCCAGAAGCTTCCCCAAGGCCAGCATAAAAAGGAAAGAAGGAAGGCTGTAGTCCTTGCTGCTCCACCACTTGAGTCCTAGTCATTCGTCTCCCAACCTCTACCATGCAATGCTGAAACTCGCCACGTACCTGGCTGAGTTTACCTGAGAGAAAAAGCCAGCCAAGATGCTTGGGTCAGCGGAGTATAAATGATGAAAGTGTTGTTTTTTGAAGAGGCTATATGTATGTGTGATTGTGTATGTACTGTATGTATGTGTATGTACAGTATGGGCCAGATTCACATAGGAGATACGACGGCGTATCTCTGAGTCTGAGGCGTCGTATCTTGGCGCCTGATTCAAAGAATCAGATACGCCGGAATTTTGCTAAGATACGACCAGCGTAAGTCGCCTACGCCGTCGTATCTTAACTGCATATTTATGCTGGCCGCTAGGGGCGTGTACGCTGATTTACGCCTAGAATATGTAAACCAGCTAGATACGCCAATTCACGAACGTACGCCCGGCCGTCGCAGTACAGATACGCCGTTTACGTTAGGCTTTTTCCGGCATAAAGTTACCCCTGCTATATGAGGCGCAGCCAATGTTAAGTATGGACGAATTTTTCGTCGATTACGTTGTTTGCGTAAGTCGTTCGCGAATAGGGCTGTGCGTCATTTACGTTCACGTCGAAAGCATTGGCTTTTTGCAGGTTAATTTGGAGCATACGCACTGGGATACTTTCACGGACGGCGCATGCGCCGTTCGTAAAAAGCGTCATTTACGTGGGGTCACAATACATTAACATAAAACACGCCCACATGTTCCATATTTGAATTAGGCGGGCTTACGCCGGCCTATTTACGCTACGCCGCCGCAACTTTGCTTTGAGAATACAGCATTTGCCTGTCAAATACGTTACGCCCGCTCACAAATACGCGCTCCCTACGTGAATCTGGCCCTCCGTATGTATGTGACTCTGTGCCTATGTATTCCATGGGTTGAAAGTTGCAAGTGCATGTCATGTACTATACAAATACACTACCTTCTAGAGTCCTGACCCCTGAGCTCTGTACATTACTTACACCTGACTCCTATACTCTGTGCTTTACTTACTCCTGACCCCTGCATTCTGACACTGTAAATCGTTCCCACTCTATCCAAAACCAACATAAAATTTGGCTAGAGTTAAAGTGATTTTAAAACGGTCAACTTGTAAAAACAACCCATTCAGTTTAAAATAGAAAAGAAAAGCAAAACATTTTTGTATAGCTATAAAAAAAAAAAAAAAAAGATAAATACCCTTTTCCCCCCTTTTTATATACATTCCCTCTGTTCTCAGCTGCATAAGAGCTGGCAGGGGGAGAAGTAGCCCCCAGCTGTGCAGCGTGGGCGTGTCAGGACAAGTCTGACTAGCTAGAGAACTGACCACGATGTGTTCTCCCGCTAAGTGTGGTCAGGTTTTTTTTTTTTTTCAAAATTCTTTATTTATACACCACAATGAGCGTTTCCGCACGGATCACAATAAAAGTGCAAAACATAATGTCAATGTTAAACATGTAAGTATAGTGGATTTCAGTCAAACATACATTCCCATCAAATTCTTGTGGTCAAGGATCCGTGTGCTTGCCCACATTTTCCTAGTTTCTGAGAAGTAGCTAATAGGAAGAAAAGGAAAGTTAGCATATAGCAGCAGTTCCGAGGCATAGCTCGGGGAGCTAGGAGGGGTTGACACCTCGTGGGGAAAAGTTCCCCTCAGGGGGTCTAGTGTCTAGTGTGGAGGGGGGGGGAAGAGGAAAGGGAAAGAGGGGGGGGGGGTGTGGTCAGGTTTTAATTTGAAAGCAGAGGGACTGGCAGGAACACCAGGGATTTCACATAAAGCAAGCAATACAAGCTTTACTCAGGTGCGTCACTCAGGTGCCGATGCGCGTGCCTGGCCCAGGTACCCGAGTTCGGCAGTCACAGAGCCAGGGACATGGATCTCTAAACACAGAGATCCACATCCTGTCAGGGAGAGGAGACCGATGGTGTGTCCCTTGTACATAGGACTAGAGGCCCCGCCTAGTGAGAAGTCATTTTCAGCCCCTCACCCCACTTCCCAACTCGCTGGCTGCATGGGGGGAAGAGGTAAGAAGTCAGCACCCCCCGCTTCTCACATTAATGTAAGATGTGAAGGTACGCATTTCTCAACTTTAATCTTTATTGTGACATGTCACTGTCTGCAGCGCCCCCCGCTTCTCTTTTCGGCAGCAACCACCCCCCCCCCCTCGCCTTCTCAACTTTAAAGTGAGAAGCGAGGGAGGTCAGGATCGGCACTGCATAGGGACACCAATCGGTCACCTCCCCCAGTCAGTCCCCTCTTCCCACAGTAAGAATCACCTAGCAGGGTACACATTTAACCCCTTGATCGCCCCCTAGTGTTAATCCCTTCCCTGCCAGTCACATAAATACAGTAATTAGTGCAGTTTTATGGCACTGTTCGCTGTATAAATGTGAATGGTCCCAAAAACGTGTCCGATGTGTCCGCCGTAATATCACAGTCCTGACCAAAATCGCAGATAACCGCCATTACTAGTAAAAGAAAAAAATTATAAACAAAATGTCATAATTCTATCCCCTATTTTGTAGGCGCTATAACTTTTGCGCAAACCAATCACTATACGCTTATTGCGATTTTTTTTTTATAAAAATATGTATTAGAATACGTATCGGCCTAAACTGAGAAAAAAAAAAAAAAAAATGAAAAAAAAATTGGGGTTTGTTTTTCAAAATGTTAGCTTTTTTTAGTTATAGAGCAAAAAATAAAAACCGCAGAGGTGATAAAGTACCACCAAAAGAAAGCTCTATTTGTGGGGGAAAAAGGACATACATTTTGTTTGGGAGCCACGTCGCACGACCGCGCAATTGTCATTCAAAGCGTGACAGTGCTGAAAGCTGAAATTTCGCCTGGGCAGGAAGGGGGTATATGTGCCCAGTAAGCAAGTGGTTAAAGTGGTATTAAACCCAAAAGCAAACATTTATTATATTGCAGCTCACCGATTATTAGATGTGATGGCTGCATTTGTTTTCTTTTTAGGCTTTCTTTCTTCTGTTTTCATCTGGTGATCCAGCTAGTAGGTCTGTCGTTTTTTTATACCGCGGCAGAATGGCACGGCTGGGCACAAGCATGTATAGGTACATCCTCTTTAAGTGCCCAGCCGTGGGTCGCGGGCCCGCGACCCGGTCCAAAGCTCCGCGACCGCTGGACCCGTGGACCCGATCGCCGCTGGAGTCCCGCGATCGGTCCCTGGAGCTGAAGAACGGGGAGAGCTGTGTGTAAACACAGCTTCCCCGTTCTTCACTGTGGCGCTGTCATTTATCGTCTGTTCCCTGATATAGGGAAACACGATCAATGATGTCACATGTCCAGCCCCGCCCCCCTACAGTTAGAAACACAGATGAGGTCACGCTTAACCCCGTCAGCGCCCCTAGTGGTTAACTCCCAAACTGCAATTGTCATTTTCACAGTAAACAGTGAATTTTTAAAAATGACAATGGTCCCAAAAATGTGTCAAAATTGTCCGAAGTGTCTGCCATAATGTCGCAGTCACGAAAAAAAAAAAACGCTGATCGCCGCCATTAGTAGTAAAAAAAATAATTAATAAAAATGCAATAAAAATATCCCCTATTTTGTAAACGCTATAAATTTTGCGCAAACCAACCGATAAACGCTTAGTGCGATTTTTTTTTTACCAAAAATATGTAGAAGAATACGCATCGGCCTAAACTTTTTCAAAATTGTCACTCTATTTTTGTTTATAGCGCAAAAAATAAAAACCGCAGAGGTGATCAAATACCACCAAAAGAAAGCTCTATTTGTGGGAAAAAAAGGACGCCAATTTTGTTTGAGAGCCACTTCGCACGACCGCGCAATTGTCAGTTAAAGCGATGGAGTGCCGAATCGCAAAAACTGTCTGGGTTCTTTACCTGCCTAAAGGTCCAGGTCTTAAGTGGTTAAAGAACAAACTGTCCTGCAGATGTATCAGTTACAGAGGTGAAACAAACCATTTACGGACCCTGGAGAAAATTCATAGAAGTAAAAACCTGGTTTACTGCTCGTCGTAACTGGGCTCCTAGCCATCAGATACACATGTGGAAGAATGGAGTGTGGCCTCTGGTCCTAAGCCAAATAGGACTAGAAGAAAAAACAAATCTTGTCTCCCATTATACAACAAGAATTCCCTAGTTTGCTCTAAAGCTTGAATTATGAAGTGAATGGCCTCAGTTTATACACACAGATGAAACGAATTCTCTTAAATACGTTGTTCCTGTTTATCTGCAGTCTTCTCTCTACAGTCTACGAAAACATACATTTTACACAGCATCTTTGAGCTCTGAAAAGCAGATCTAAAGTCACACAATACAGAGCTCTGCGACTTTGATCCCCCAATAATTAGGGGGAACTTCACTCAAATATTTTTTGGGAAAAAAAAAAACGGCATGGGTTCCCCCTTCATTGGCATTCCGGGCCCATCGGCCTGGTAAGGGTTTTAAGGGGAACCCCCGCCCAAAAAATGGTGTGGGGTCCCCCCTCAAAATCCATACCAGACCCTTATCCGAGCACCAGCCCGGCCGGTCAGGAAAGAGGGTGGGGACGAGCCCTTCATTGGGGACTTCGTTGTCGCAAACTTGCTCAAGCCTGGATTAGCTCAGTGATGTCAGCCAGCGGCGGGCTTCAGCCCGCTGTCTGCTGAAAACTAGTCACAGGACTGCAGAACAGACTGCAATCCTGTGATCCATAGGAGAAGTACGGCCAAGTGAGCTTTGGCTGTACTTTGCTATTAAAGTAGTGAAAATAGCAGTAACCTACAGCAATCAATAAACCTTCAATTTACTGATTAGTTGCTAGAAGTTACAGCACATGATTTCTTCTTGTTGATTGGTTGCTAGAGGTTACTGTACAGTAATACTGCTCACTGATTGGTTGCTAGAGGTTACAGTACATCATCTCTTCACTGCAGAGGGGCATGATATACATATAAATGCCACCTTTATTTACATATGAATGCTGCCGGCCTCAGCTATTTACATATGAATGAGGGTTATTTACATGTAAACACAGGGTCTGCAGTTGAGTCATCTGTACACAACAATAGGGCAGAGCTGGGCAGCATTAGTATCAGCACTTCACACTGAGATATCAGGACGCAGCACGGGACTTAAACTTTAAAGGACATGGGAATTTAAACTGGGATAGTTAGCAAGTATGAGACAGCTGCTTTGGGCCCCACAACAATGACAGGGCCCAGGGCAGCTTCCCCTTTTGCCCTGCCTTAAAGACGGCCCTGGCGGTCGGTAAAAAAAAAAAAAATAGGTGCATTCAAAATACTATAAAAAATAAATAAAAGTTAACAATGAGATTGGGAGCATCCTATAATGGACACACCAGATCCAGGAACTCAAGAACAGACATCTCACCAATAAAAAGAATTCCATTCAATTTTTCTTTCTTCTTAATCCACAAAGGTCTAAAATATAAATAATGATTGAACCGACCCTTTAAGAGATGATTTTTTATTGCTTGATATGCGTCACTGTACTCTGCACGTTTTCCTCTAAGCATGGTTTAATTTGAGTCCATTCCCTTTAATTAGTGTCTGAGAGCGGCATATGCCACCACAGACATTAACCCCTGGGTTCAACAACATAATAATGAAATACTTCACAGGGAGAGTGTACAATAGCAACAGATCACGCAACAGAAAGAAAGCGAAACATCTGACATCAAGAGAAGTAAAACGTGAAGCTTCAAACGTAATTGCCCAGCTAATTCTGTGTATGTGATACCAATATACTTCAACCAACGCTATTCTCTGATCTGGTCCATTACATAAATAACAGAAAAAGATATGGAACAATAAGCAGCAGTGACAAAGATGAGACAAGACAAAAGAAACAGTCTGGACATATCTAAAAGAATATTTGCTTTATTATATCTAATTTTTCCATATATCATTTTTTTACCACCCATAGGCTAACACTAGTAAAAAACAATCCTATAATTTAACATGCAGCAACACAGACCAAGAATAAAAGTGCTTTCCCACTTGCAATGCCCTGGCTGAATGTTCTTCTTCCAGTGCTATGCCAACATGTATTGCAAGAGTTAAGTGCCAGAGGTGGTAATAAATACAGTGTGTCTTCCTGACATCCTTCCCTGGTATTGTGCACATGTGACACCGGTTTTAATGGCGCTTGAGCAGCGGTACAGCTCATCCTCTTGAGGCATTTCATCTAGACTTCAACAAAACTGACCAATGACATGGCAGCGGCCGAGTGTCCATCTTCAGATTTTTATTTTTCTAATTTAAGGAAATGCTTAAAATATCTACAATGGATAGTAAGTAACTTGAATATAAATACAAAAAAAAAAAATTATATATATATATATATATATATATATATATATATATATATATATATATATATATATATATATATATATATAATTTTTTTTATTATTATTGTTATTTTAGCAGCCCACAAGAATAAATAAATAAATAAATAAAAGACATAAGATTTAACTCAACTTTGCCTGCAGTTTAAATGGTCTGATCACATCATTTGAAACCACATAGGGACTCAAATCTGTACCTCCAAGAACCTCTGTAATGCATGAGCCGAAATCTAATGAACATTCAACAAACTTCTGGTCCAAAGCTCAGCATAAATTAACCAGTTACTGTAACTGTTTTTGATTGTCAAAACCGTCCCTCGACCCTTCGGGGAATATAAAATGAATTCAAGCCGTTTCTGGTCGGAAAATCTCTTTGAGAACAGCTACACAAGGAGAGGAGCTAGCCTCTTTAACGGTGCACTGAGGTCTAGGCTGGTGGCTTGGGGACTTGAGCGCCTGTCTGCTGAATAGCTCGCGAACCCCTTGCCTGAATTTCAAGTCACGGGCACTGTAGATGACGACATTCCAACAGCTGTTGGAGGTGAGGATCCAGAATGCATAGAAAGAAAACTCACACCAGTCATAACCTAAGACATTGCCCATTACAAACACAGCAATGGGACCAAAAGAGGCTGAGAAAGCAAAGGTGAGGATTCCGATGGTCTTGGCCGCTGTGATGTCCGAGAATGAAACTTTGCTGCATGTGCTCTGAGAGTCCGCCTCGAGCTGCTTTCTGACCCTGCTGTACTGCCTAATGGCTGCAAACGTTATAAAATTTATAGCATAGGTGCCACCTAACAAGGAAAAGTCAAATGCTGGGAAGATGAGCATGATGTTCAAGGCAGGACCTTCTGGTGGCACAGTAATGAAGGCATAAGTACACATCTTGCTACATGTGTTGTACTCCAGAGTTAAGTTCCGACTGGAGATCATGGGCAACATGGCAAAAACAAAGCTGAAGATCCAGCAGAATACGGCAAGGAACCCGGTCCTTCTTCTAGTAATTACAACCCGCTTATGAAGAGGTTTCAGTACAGCAATGCTCCTCTCAACAGACATCAAGAATATGGTGGAGATGGAGACAAACGTGCAGCCAGCAAAGATGGGACCCATGATGAAACAAGGAATCTGGGTGTTAATGTCTGACTGGACATCTCTAGAAACATTATCCAGCCCATGCAGAAGACGCATTACTTCCACGTACACAGAATAAGGCACTACTAGCACTCCAACTGCCAGGTCTGCAAAGGCTAAAGAGGTCTTCAGGAGTCCCTGAGAGGTCCTCAGATGCTTAGTCCTCACAAAGACCAGTAGACACAACACATTTCCCACTGTAATTGTCACGATAAGTAACACCATGACGGAAATCTTACAGACATCCCCAAGCAGAGAGGTGGTGCAGATGCTGCAATTCCAAGTGGTCGAAGTATTTTCAAGCATTGGAGAAACAAATGTAGCAACAAACTCAAAGTCAAGAATCCATTGGGTAGGCTTTCTCTATCCAAGAGCAAAAAAAAAGACGAGAGGTACAATTCTTAACTCAAGGACAGGAACATCTTTCTGATCCACACCACAATTGGCGCTGCAAAGCATGCATCTACAGGTAAATATTTTGAGCCTTGAGCAAACAAGGATATTTCTGTGGCAAATTGAAAGCAATTCAAACACTAAATGCAGATAAGGGATTTACAGAGACGCTTAGCGCAATCACTCTTTGAAGAGCATTATTAGGCTAGTTCCTTCCCATACAGCAAGGGGACGGTGGAGTGTTTGCTTTGCACTGAAAACGAAGCCAAAATTTGTCCTCAAACAAACAGAAGTCAGTAGCTCCAGATGTATTCAGCTGTACATAGAGTTCAGGCAAAATCAGAGTCTCTTGGCAGCGCAGAAGAGAGAAGTAATTAGACCAGGATAGTATTGCAGAGGTAGAATGGAAGCAGTTGGCAAGCTAGCCTGGACCCGATTGTATTCCTCTGCTCTCCTATCTTTATTCTTATAGACCATCTCTCCTCCTCTTATCATTTCCCTCCCACTTCTGTCTCTCCCTCAATCTGTATACTCACCCTACTCCCCTCTTTCTTCTCCTCCTTTCCTCTGCCTCAAATCACTCTTTATTCACATTCTCTCCTGATGGAAATTCAGCTTCATTCGTACATAGTCAGCCTGCTGGGCAGAAGCAGCATTTTGTTAAACACTGGATTACAAGCTTCTGTTTACAAATCATCCCTTTGGCATTTACACTTTTGGTTTCTAAGGCCAGCTACATTTTGGAGCTTAGCCCCAGGAAATTTCCCTTCCTGGAAATGTATCTTACAGGGAAACAAAAAAAAAATATTACATTTTATGTACCGCAATTCTGATTAACCACATAAGGACCGGTCCAATTTTTTAAGACTTGGGCCCGGATTCATAAAGCACTTACGCCGACGTATCTCGAGATACCCTGCGTAAGTGCAAATATGCGCCGTCGTATCTATGCGCCGTGCCCACAAACCGAGATACGCCTAAAAATAGGCTTCATCCGACCGACGTAACTTGCCTACGCCAGCATATCGTGGGCGCATATTTACGCTGGACGCAAGTGGCGCTCCCATTGATTTCCTATTCAAATATGGAAATGAGGGAGATACGTCGATTCACGAATGTACTTGCGCCCGGCGCATAATATACGCGGTTTGCGCAAGTCGTACGTCCGGCGTAAAGTTATTCCCCATATAGGAGGCGCAACCCATGCAAAAGGTATGGACCAGGGAACAGAAGCCGTCGTATCTTATGTCGTTGAGCCCTGGTTCACACTGGGCTGCGGGAGTGAAGCCGTACGAGTTCAGCTGAACTCGCACGATTTCACTCCAGCGGGCAGTCCCGATTTAAGAGACATATGTGCAGGTTTCTGCACAGATGTCTATGTAAATTGCGGCCCGAAATCGCAAAAAGTAGTACAGGAACTACTTTTTGAAATCGGTGCAGCGCCGCAGATGCGGCGTCGCACCAATTAGGACAGTGTCATTGCCGACAATTGGCGGCAAATGCCACCGATTTGAGATGCGATTTCACATGTGAAATCGCATCTCAAATCGAAGGAAATCGTACCCAGTGTGAACCTGGGCTTACGTTGTACGTGAATATGACTAGGCGTAGGTTACGTTCACGTCGTAGGCAGTGATCCGTCGTATCTTAGGGAGTAGTTCCGACGTGATTCTGAGCATGCGCAGTGGGATGCGTCCACGAGACGGCGCATGCGCCGTTCGTTATTCGTATCTTTATGGTGCTCGGCCCATCCTTTGCATGGGGTCACGCCTCATTAGCATGGCTCACGCCCACTTCCACTTATGACGACTTACGCCTAGGAAACCCAGCGCAGATTTGGCAGCACTGGCTTTGTGAATCCAGTGCTTGCCTCTCTGCGCTACGTCGGCGTAGCGTATATGAGATACGCTACGGCGGCATAAATATGCGCCGATGTATGTGAATCCGGGCCTATGTGTTTACAAGTTAAAATATTTTTTTTGATAGAAAATTACTTAGAACCCCCAAGCATTATATATATTTTTTTTCTAACACCCTAGAGAATAAAATGACGGCCATTGCAATACTTTCGCGACGTATTTGCGCAGTGGTCTTACAAGCGCACTTTTGGAAAAAATACACTTTTTTTAATTAAAAAAATAAGACAACAGTATAGTTAGCCCAATTTTTTTTATATGGTAAAAGACAATGTTACGCTGAGTAGATTAGTACCCAACATGTCACCATTCAAAATTGCGCCCGCTCGTGGAATGGCAACAAACTTTTACCCTTAAAATTATCCATAGACGATGTTTACAAATTTCTACAGGTTACCAGTTTTGAGTTAGAGGAGGTCTGGGGCTAGAATTATTGCTCTCACTCTAACGATCGCGGCGATAGCTCCTGTGTGTGGTTTGAACACCATTTTCATATGTGGGAGCTACTCAAGTATACATTCGCTTCTTCGTGCGAGCTCGGTGGGACGGGTTTAAAATTTATAACATTTCTTATTTGTTTTACATTTTTTTGGACACTGTCCTTTTTTAAAAAAAAAAAAAAGATTTGGGTCACTTTTATTCCTATTACAAGGAATGTAATAGAAAGAAAGCATGACAGGACCTCTTGAATATGAGATCTGGGGTCAAAAAGATCTCATATTTACGCTAAAACGCAATAAGTAAAATTAATTAAAAAATGTAATAAAAAAAAAAAAAAACCTTTAAGACCATTGGGCGGAAGTGACGTTTGACGTCGCTTCTGCCCTCCAATGCTATGGAGCCGAGCTGGGGCCATCTTACCCTGACTCGGCATCCAGGCAGTGAGGGGAGAGGAAACGATCGGCTCCGCCGCTACCGATGCCTCCAGACCGAATTGCGGCGAATCTGTCGATGAGACCACTTTTATCTAAAGGGGACGTTTTTAAAAATACCAGGGTTATGGCAGCTAGCTTTAACCTCAAAGTAGCAATGTATAACAACGGCAGCTGGTCCGTAAGTAGTTAAATGAAACAAGGAAAATGTAAAGTATTTTATTATCCAGTATACCACATACATCAAGGTAGGGTATAGGGTAAGTTGCATGTATATTTTAAGTGACATAAATAAGTAGTAAGTGCAATAAAGAGATATATATACATATACATACACATTTATATATATATATATATATATATATATATATATATATATATATATATATATATATATATATATATATATATATATAAAATAAAGATACAGTACTTTATCCCTTTAAACCATGTACCCCTATAGATTATGGTTGATGAATAATTTTTGCTAGTTAGTAAATAACTCATGTCAAAGTTTTTGCCCCAAAGGCATAGAGTCGAGTGGGGGGCCATCTTGCCCTCACTTGACTTCCTGCCTAGCCATCAGAGGGATTGGATAGCTTCCGGGTTTACCAACGGAACACGGAAGCGACAGGAAGGGGCACCTCTTCTGGCACCTATAAAAGTGATCCCATGGCGAATCCCCCCCTAGGATCACATGCCAAATTGCCCAGATAAAAATTATACCGGGTTATGGCTAGGTTTGCCACCTCATCCCTTTAGACCCGAACACATATAAATTACACAGGTTCCGAGGCTAGTTTCGTGCATATTAGGCACCATTGAGTTTATTTACCAACTTAATCAGCCACAGAACCTGTGTAGTTAATAGGTGTTTGGTTTTAAAGGCAAGAGGTGGCAACCCTAGTTATGGCAGCTAGCTGCTGCCATAACAACTGTATTTAACGTCAAAGTAATGACGTTAATGTACTGTGGGCGGTCAGCAACTGGTTAAAGGTATTTTTGTCAAAGTATACAAGATACACAGTTTACCTGTTTGGGGTTGTGGTAGTATGTAAGTTCACCCTTTGGCTATTTGGGAACCCCTGTTCCCAGATAACCAAGGCTATTAACTGAGCTATTCTCAATGGCATCCATTGCCAATTCAGTGCTTTCTCTTGAATAACATCAAGCCAGATGTTTATAGTACCCCAAAGTTTCAGTCTCAACCCTTCCTTGGTAGTGTGAATATGATTATTTGGATACACATAGGGCTAGATTCAGTAAGAACCGCCTATCTTTAGGCGGGCATAGCGTATCTCATATACGCTACGCCGCTGTAACTTTGAGAGGCGAGTCCCGTATTCTGAAAGAATTTGCGCCCGAAGTTACGGCGACGTATCGTAAATGTGCCGGCGTAAGCGCGCCAAATTCAAATTGTGAAGAGGTGGGCGTGTTATGTAAATAAAGCATGACCCCACGTAAAATGACGTTTCTAACGAACGGCGCATGCGCCGTCCGTGAACGTATCCCAGTGCGCATGCTCCTTATAACGCCGCAAATAGTCAATGCTTTCAACGTGAACGTAAATTACGCAAAGCCCTATTCGCAAACGACTTACGGAAACGACGGAAAATTCTACGCTGTCCCGACGTCCATACTTAACATTGGCTACGCCTCATATAGCAGGGGTAACTTTACGCCGGAAAAAGCCTTATGTAAAAAAAAACGCTGGGCGCACGTACGTTTCTAAATCGGCGTATCTAGCTCATTTGCATATTCTATGCGGAAATCAACGGAAGCTCCACCTAGCGGCCAGCGTAAATATGCACCCTAAGATACAACGGCGTAGGATACTTACGCCGGACGTATCTTAGCAACATTTAAGCGTATCTCAATTTGAGCATACGCTTAAAGATACAACGGCGCAGATTCGGACTTACGACGGCGTATCTACTGATACGCCCTTCGTAAGTCTTTGTGAATCTAGCCCATAGGCTGTAGAAAGCAGATCTAAGCACTGCATGGTGCGCTGTAGAATTGTTCTGCATAATTGCACAGAACGGAGGTAAAAGGGAAACTAGGTGGACTTTCTGAATTTATCACAGTTGCAACATTTGTTGGATAGCATGACAATTTTACTGATTGCTTGCACTTGCTGTCTAGAATGTGCCCAGTGCAAGAATGCACACACAGACTAGCAATCTGGATAAACATCTCCATACTCTATAGTGCTCTTCTTTTTCTATACATTAGCCATAGAGAAGATAGACAGGGGCGTTTGCATTAGGGACAAGAGATCCTTGTCAAGACGTTAAATTTAAAGAAGATCAAGCATCAAAATTCACTTTACATGGATGAATCAGGATCCAAGTATCCTAGCGTGACTGTAGGCTTAGAGGATATCAAGATTTCTGGCTATCAGGATTTCACCTCATTAACCACTTAAGGACCGGACCAATATGCTGCTAAATGACCCAAGGGGTTTTTACAATTCGGCACTGCGTCGCTTTAACAGACAATTGCTCGGTCGTGCGACGTGGCTCCCAAACAAAATTGGCGTCCTTTTTTCCCCACAAATAGAGCTTTCTTTTGGTCATATTTGATCACCTCTGCGGTTTTTATTTTTTGCGCTATAAACAAAAATAGAGCGACAATTTTGAAAAAAAATCAATATTTTTTACATTTTGCTATAACAAATATCCCCCAAAAACATACATACAAATTTTTTTTCCTCAGTTTAGGCCGATACGTATTCTTCTACCTATTTTTGGTAAAAAAAAAAAATCGCAATAAGCGTTTATCGATTGGTTTGCGCAAAATTTATAGCGTTTACAAAATAGGGGATAGTTTTATTATTATTATTATTTTTTCTACTAATGGTGGCGATCAGCGATTTTTTTCACATTTTTGGGACCATTGTCATTTTCACAGCAAAAAATGCATTTACATTGCATTGGCCCGGATTCAGAGAGCAATTGCGCCTGCGTAACCATAGTTACGCAGCGAAATTGCTTGCTTGCGCCGGCGTTACGAATGCTCCTGATTCAGGAACATCGTAACGCCGACTGCAGCCTAAAATCTGCGTGGCATAAGGCTCTTATGCCACACAGATTTTAGGCTGCATTCTTGCGATGACCGCTAGGGGGCGCTCCCATTGTGCTCAGTGTATAGTATGCAAATTGCATACTAACACTGATTCACAATGTTGCGCGAGCCCTGCGTACGCAAGTTATGGAGTTTCCGTACGGCGTCTTTAGCGTAAGGCTGCCCCTTCTAATAGTAGGGGCAGCCAATGCTAAAGTATACCCGCCGTTCCCGCGTCGTGAAATTTGAATTTCACGTCGTTTGCGTAAGTGATTCGTGAATGGCGCTGGACGCCATTCACGTTCACTTTGAAGCAAATGACGTCCTTGCGACGTCATTTGCCGCAATGCACGTCGGGAAAGTTTCCCGACGGCGCATGCGCTTTACGATCGGCGCGGGAACACGCCTAATTTAAATGATTCCCGCCCCCATGCGGGATCATTTAAATTGCGTGCGCTTATGCCGGGCAATTTTGCTGGTGCGCCCTCGCAATTTAGGGAGCTACTGCTCCGTGAATCGAGGGCAGCGGCGCAAATTTGCGGAGGCGCAGGGCAAAATCGTTGCCCTGTGCCTCCGTAATTTATGCGCAATTCTTACTGAATCTGGGCCAATGGTTTATTGTGAAAATGACAGTTGCAGTTTGGGAGTTAACCACAGGGGGCGCTGTAGGAGTTAGGGTTCACCTAGTGTGTGTTTACAACTGTAGGGGGGTGTGGCTGTAGGTCTGACATCATCGATCGTTTTTTCTTTTAAAAGGGATCACTCGATCGATGCAGCGCCATAGTGAAGCACGGGGAAGCCGTGTTTACATACGGCTCTCCCCGTTCTTCAGCTCCGGGGAGCGATCGCGACGGAGCGGCTATTAACGAATAGCCGCGCCGTCGTCCCGGATTGCCGGATTGCTCCCCGCGGGAATCCCACCCGCGTCTAGGCAGGGACGTACAGGTACGCCCATGTGCCTGTACGTGCCATTCTGTCGACGTAAATCTACATGCGGCGGTCGGGAAGTGGTTAAGATACACTCACCGGCCACTTTATTAGGTACACCTTGCTAGTACCGGGTTGGACCACTTTTGTCTTCAGAACTGCCTTCATTCTTCACGGCATAGGTTCAACAAGGTGATGGAAACAGTCCTCAGAGATTTTGGTCCATAAAAACATGATGGCATCACGCAGTTCTTGCAGATTTGTTGGATCAATAATGCAAATCTCCTGTTTCACCACATCCCAAAAGGTGCATCCATGCTTTCATGTTGTTTACGCCAAATTCTGACCCTACCATCTGAATGTCGCAGCTGTAATGGGAGACTCATCAGACCAGGTAACGTTTTTCCATTCTTTTATCGTCGAAGTTTAGCCTCAGTTTCCTGTTTTTAGCCGACAGGAGTGGCACCCGGTGTGGTCTTCTGCTCCTGTAGCCCATCTGTTTCAAGCTTTGATGTGTTGTGCGTTCAGAGATGGTATTCTGCATACCTTGGTTGTAACGAGTGGTTATTTGAGTTACTATTGCCTTCTGTCCATTCTCCTCTGACATCAGCAAGGTATTTTTGTCCACACAACTGCCACTCTGGATTTTTTTTCTTTTTCGGGCCATTCTCTGTAAACCCTAGAAATGGTTGTGGGAGAAAATCTCAGTAGATCAGTATTTTTAAATACTCAGACCAGCCTATCGGGCACTAACAACCATGCCACGTTCAAAGTCGCTTAAATCCCCTTTCTTTCCCATTCTAATGCTCGGTTTGATCTTCAGAATGTCCTCTTCACCACCTCTACATGCATAAATGCATTGAGTTGCTGCCATGCGATTGGCTGATTGGCAATTTGTGTTACCAAGCAATTGAACAGGTGTACCTAATAAAGTGGCCAGTGAGTGTATGATAATGTGACATTTAGAATTTCAGTTATTAGTGGCACACAGCAGAAAACAAATGCCTTGGATTGCATGATTAGGTCATTAGGGATACCCTTATAAGGATAATGTCAAACATTAGGATTATCTGTGCGGGATTGGAGACTGTTTACTTTTAGAGGGAATGAGAAAATCTTTCCTTTGAAGTCACTACAACAGAAAAAATACCAAAAAGCACAAACAAAAGTCAGCGATCTGCAGTCATTTTCTGACTCAGTCTGGATCTTGCACTAGGTTTCTAGGTAATGTGATGAACAAGGAAAATGTATGCAATACTGTAAAACCAGTGAATGGGATTTTTCCACTACCGTCATCTGGGAGAGTTTATTTCCTAATGCCATCATCATCATCCAAACTCCCAATTCATACTGATCACAAATGTGCAGGTTTCCTTCAGACACTCACTACGCACCGCCTGTTAAATTAGGACATGCCATTGTGTCCCTACAGCCACAGCAACTGCATTTAACTACATTTCCTGACTGCACCCAGTTCCAGGAGGATCCAGCTGCGTGTAGAGGCCCCGATTCTCAGAGGACTTACGACGGCGTAGCGCCATGTACGCCGTCGTAAGTCCGAATCCGACCCGTCGTATCTATGCGCCTGATTCTTAGAATCAGTTACGCATAGATATCCATTAGATCCGACAGGCGTAAGTCTTACGCCGTCGGATCTAAACTGCATTTTTTTTTGATCGCTAGGTGGCGCTTCCGCCGAATTCCACGTCGAGTATGCAAATCAGCTAGATACGCGAATTCCCGAATGTACGCGCGGCCGACGCAGTAAAGTTATATGAGGCGCAGCCAATGTTAAGTATGGCCGTCGTTCACAGTAGATATGACGGCGCCAAGGAGAGGTGAGGCCGCATTGCTGGACCATAGGGACAGGTGAGTGTCAGAAGCTATGTTTTTTGTAGCTGCCGACTTTTAATAAATTAAAAAAATGGGTGGAACTCCGCTTTAAGCAGAGGGGATCAATACTCAAAGCCAATCATGTTCTGCTGCATGCACAAAATGTTGACAAAGAAGACGCTAGTGTAGGAATCTGCTGCCCTCTAGTGTCTGAATTTGTAAAAATATTATGTATGAATTTCCTGTCCCTGGGCTGTTGGATTTGAAACCCCAGATAGAGGAGGTAATGAGAGACAAAGTTGAGAAAGTCTTAACCACATATCCTGTCCATACTGCTAAACCCCAAGCCAGAAGGGACTATTATGTAAGTATTCATATGAGATAATAGTTGAATTGCTGCTGCTGAGTGTATATCTAAATCCTTGTGAAAGATAGAGTATCTTTGGCCTGTCCTTGTTATTGCACATGCAAAGTGCCATATAGCCAAGTCTGTGCTACTGTATGTGTAGTAGTCACCTTCCAGCATACCTCCCAACTTTTTGAGATGGGAATGAGGGACACCTATCAGCAAAAGTATGCAGGCATAGGACACACCCCTTGCCACGCCCCCTTAAAAGATAATTGTACAAAAAACAAGATTAGTTAAACCCACAAGTGCTTTTTTTTAACCACTACTGTTCCTTTATATTGGCTTTTTGAATTTACAAATGCAGCCATTTTGAAGTCAGATGAAAGGTTTGGCACTGGGAAACACTTTTTGATAGATAAAAAGTGCATTTTATATATAACTATATAGATCAGACCAAAATGAGGGATAAATGAGGAGGAATGAGGGACAGAAGGACATGGCTCGAAATCAGGGACAGTCCCTCGAAATCAGGGACAGTTGGGAGCTATGCTTTCCAGTATATTGGTAGGTGAACCGAGAAGAGTAGGATCGGGGATGTTCTGTGCAAAACCACTGCACAGAGCGGGTAAGTATGACATGTTTTTTTTTTTTTTTTTTTTTTAACACATTTTTTCCCTATACAATCACTTTAATTAATACTACAGTCTATTATATCTTATTCTATCTGTTTGGATGCTGAGCTTTCTTCCTGACATAGTGATCTGCAGGTTTGCTGTGTTCCTGGTTGCAAGCTGGAGTCTTAAAGGGGCAGTAACCTTGCTTGAAAACGGTGATGACAGTGGAAGAACAATTTACTTGAATATTATTTGAGCTGGCTTGGCTGTATTTATTGCAGCAAAACCTTCTGGTGAGCTAATAATTCACTTAAAGGTGTGGTGTGGACATTCACAAAATGCATTAATCCTGATTGGACACGGTGGTGGTTACACATTTAAAAAAAAAAATGTATTGGACTTTATTTTTAGTTTTATTATTTAAGACATATATTGGACATTTAATTGATTATGTTCAAAACCTTTTTTTTTTGTTGAGATTGATGTTGTTTATTTATTGTTTATTGTATCCATGAGAGAGTTTGGTGCTGCACATTTATTTTCTCTATATCTCACATTAGAATATGTGTACCAAACATATTTGTTTGCTAGCTGCTTTATCCCTATAATTGCTGACTTCCTGTTATACATTTATGTAAACAACGCGGATGGACGAATCTCCCAATTCTGGTTATTGTATTGTATAGTGTATATTTCTATTGTATAAAAAGTAGACCAAACAGTGACTGTAGCTAAGGGTGGTGGCTGTCAGAATACCCGTACAGTGCCTGCAACCGATTGGCTGCAGTCACAGTTCAGTCGACTTTCCTCTGCTCAGCTCTTTCAATAAGGTTGGTAAGACAAATGGTGTCAGCAGCGCCAGCCAAGGCTCGAATTTTGCCAGAAATTTGCCAAAATTGCAGCCATGTATGGCCAACTTTACGATCTAGTGGTGCAATCTACTTTAGACCTAGCAAACACTATTGCCGCGTACACACGACCGTTATTCATGTCATGGAAAAAAACCAACATTTTTCTCGACGCGATTCCTCTCAAGCCTGCCTTGCATACACACGATCGTGAAAAAAAATGCTTGAGCAAAGCGCTGTGACGTACAACACGTACGACGGCACTATAAGGGCTCTTTCACACGGAGCGGATCCGTAATTGATTCGCTCCGTTACCCCGTTTGGCTCAGCGGGGATTCCACCGTAAATCCCCGCTGAGCTGTTGGCGGACAGGGCGGTCCCCGCACACTGTGCAGAGACCGCCCTGTCTCCCCTCCGCTCTCCCCTATGGGGAATCGGATGAATACGGACCGTGTGTCCATATTCATCCGATCCGTTCCGCCGGACGGAAGAAAAATAGGGTTTTCTCCTGTCCGCAAAAGCGGATCTTTGCGGACGCGGATGGTTGCGGACGTTAGCGGATGCATCATCCGCTAATGTCTGCAATCCCATAGGGAACCATTACAAGTCCGTAAACGGACTTGTAATAAACGGACCGTTTGTCCGTACATGTGAAAGGGCCCTAAAGGGGAAGTTCCATCCCTTTGGGTTGCTTATGCTAATTTCCCATCTCATAACTTGCTTCTGAGCATGTGCCCCTCGTTAAAGCGTACACACGACGTGAAAAACGATGAGAAAAAATAGAGCAGGTTCCAAATTTTTAACGCCAATTTTTCTCGTCAAGGAAAAATGCTCTGGAGCCTACACACGACCGTTTTTCACGACCAATTAAAAACATTGCATTTTTCTCGTCATGAAAAACGGTCGTGTGTACGCGGCATAAGTAGTGTGAGCATTCTGCCTAATGAGATACCAACTGAATGGATTGTATAGGTAGGCTGTAATATTATGTAGGTGTGATAAAAGGATATTGTGCACAGACTGTAAGGTGCATGGCCAGCTTTAAGAGTGTAGGACTGTTCTCAGCTTCCCTTTGTATAAACCACCGCTCTCATGTAGTGAACAGGTGACTCGCAAATTCTTAGTATTATGGAGAATTGCCTTAATTTAGCAAACAAACAGGCACAAAAGGCGGGCAGATAAGCATCCGCCATACTTTTATTAATAGTGGATAACCTTTGTACTACAGCAAAAACATCCCCTTTATTTAACCTAATTTCAGCGCCTGGAACCTGGAACTATGACAATTTCTAAGTGGAGCTGTTATGAGAGATGATGTGGGAACTATAACCACAATGTGAACATGGCGCACCAACCGTGTAGCTTCACAAGCAAAATAACATATTGCATTACACAAGGCAAGATAATAAAGCAGCATACAGACTCACAGTTATGTAATGTGTCATGATTATATGAGTCAACCGTATGCACAGTATATCTCCAAGACCTAGGGTTGCCACCTCATCCTTTTAAAACCGAACACATATTAATTACACTGGTTCTGTGGCCGATTAAGGTGGTAATTAAACTCACTTGGTGCTTTATCTGCATTAAATTAGCCTCAGAACCTGTGTAATTCATATGTGTTCGGGTTTAAAGGGATGAGGTGGCAACACTACAGAGCGCACATTAACATAAAGGCATTTAACCCTTCCAGTGGTGAGACTTCACAAAGACTACGATCTGTGTTGGTGTGCATTGTGTAGGAGCTGTGTAAAGCTTTGTTACAGAGCATTGCAGTGCTTTTTTGTTTTTAAAGTGATATTAAACCCTCCTTTTTTTTTTTTACTTTAACAGAGAACGTCCCTTATCCTTGTGAGCAAGCCAGGAGTGGTGAAACGCGTCAAGAAAGGCTGGTTTTGGGTTAGACATTTTATGCAATCAACACACTGATTATTAAAATTACTGCAAGAAGAGCTAATTGGAGTGCGGCTGATTTTTCTTGTTTTCAATGAAAAGTGGAGACGAGTTGTGATGGCCGACAGCCAGGTTGTCCATGTGCAAGAGAGGCCAGTCTTCAGCAGAGCTATGGATCTGTGTGTGTTTCTGTTCTAAGCTGACAACACCGCTTCTTAGGCCTTGTACACACGACCGGACATGTCCGATGGTCAGTACGACTCACCGGACATGTCCGCTCGCCCGAAATCCCACGCATGCGCCGAAGTGATTCGACGCATGCGTGGAAGCATTGAACTTCTGCGTCAGAGAACGTCGGTGTCGTATACGTCACCGCAGTCTCTGTCCGCGGGGATTTTGGTCTGATGGTGTGTACACACATCAGACCAAAACATCCCAGCGGACATGTCCGATGAAAACGGTCCGTGTGTACGAGGCCTTAGTGTAGAGGCAGAGGCTTAGCATAGTCAGCCAGAAACAGGAAGTGCGGTTACTGGCAGGAAACTTTGCAACAGACGCACAATTTTATTTATTTATTTGTTATTTATATAGTGCCACAATTTACGCAGAACTTTATGTAGCACTACCCCCGTAGGAGCTGCTGGTTTAGATTTGGGCCTTGCACGTTACCTCAACATTTGTCATCTAGGGGAAGAAAGTCTGAAAGAACTCCAAATGTCCAAGATGTAAAACTCGAACTGTTAAGTTTTGAGCAAAAAGTATAAAACCTATGAAGAAGGTAGAAGGATGAAGGGTGAAGGGAAAGGTTCAGGTACTTGGTACATATCACTGGGGAAAAACCTCTATACTCCAAAGTCATTCACCCCTCCTTCTTGAGTGGGTATTGCTCAGCCAGATAGACCCCTCTCACCTGGCCTAGCAGCCGGAATGAAGCACGAACCAGTTCGATAACAGTCTCTGCCACAGACTGATTGAGAGCAAATTGAACAGTCCGGAATCCTCTGCCACAGGATATAATACCTTAATTTCCAGCCGTACAGTTAAAGAGCCTATGCGCATATGAAACTGGTGGGGTTCAGTACCTCCAACAAGGTTAAGAACCACTGCCTTAAATGGAAGGATCTTGCATTTGCGAAAGATAGGCTGCACACAGACTTCAAGATAACCAAATCAATGCTTTACTTAAAGAAGAACAAAGAACATGAGTAAAACAGTAAGGCCCCGTACACACGGTCGGTTTGGTCCGATGAGAATGAACCGAAGTTTATTTTCATCGGACCAAACCGACCGCGTGTATAGGCTATCGGTCTGTTTTCCTTCGGTCCAAAATTTTAAAACATGCTTCAAAACCGAACCGATGGACCGCTGCCCGATCGGACCAAACCGATGGTCAGTACAGAAAAGCATCGGTTCAAAACCCGCACATGCTCAGAATCAAGTTGACGCATGCTTGGAAGCATTGAACTTCATTTTATTCAACACGTTGTGTGTTTGACGTCACCGCGTTCTGACCCGATCGGATTTTGGACTGACGGTGTGTGCACATATCAGGCCGTACGACCACTTCAGAGGTGAACCGATGAAAACGGTCCGTTGGACCATTCTAATCGGTTTTGTCCGACCGTGTGTACGGGGCCCGACACTCTATTCGCAGATCCCTGCAGTAACAGCAACAATATTAAGGCTTTAGAGAAAGTTAGGCTGTAACATCAAATAGACCTGTGTGAGCAGACAGCAAGGGGGATCCCTTCAACAAAACATATACATTGAAGCGCCCTCTTGCCAAACCTCACCCAGTTCTAGGCCTCTATACAATACAATATAAGGTAGTAGAACTGATAAAAGTAACAGAGCTGATTGCTCGGTCAACGAGCAATGCAACGAATATAATGAATATACAACTCTAAACAGATAACCCTTGGGTATTATAGCTATAGCTAATTAGGATGACCTGGTGTCCCAGGCCAAACTTCAATACAGTCTCTTGCTAACAGTTCGTGGACTTGTTCGTTGGCATGCGATGGCGCGCAAAGAACAATTTATAATCCAAAAGGGTAACAGCAAACTGTTAAAATCTCCTGGATAGTCAAACCATAAATATGGATGTCAACGATCCACCCTTCTGCAAGACAAGCTGTACTTTCAGGCAAGTGCCCGTCTCACCCAACTGGTTCAGGCCTTGTCCTTCTGCGGCACACCGTTTGGTCAGTCAGCAGTCTCGGGTCCACAGACAGGTCGCAGGGTTACTGGGATCTCGTCCGATGACTCCGGCAGAAACTCTGTCCTTCCTTCTCAAAGCCGCCCCGCCCGGGTGTATGTAGGCCTCAACTGCGGCCTACTCCCCGTGGAGACACTCCTCGCAGTGTCCTCCTGGGTTGAAGAGGCGGTCCCAAGAGAGCGCGCCAAACACATCCTCTCCCTTAAATTACCTCCCTTAACAGGCGGTGCGGAAGGCAAAGCATCTTGGGGTGGCCCAGCTGCTCTCTGGGTAATGTAGTTCATTACAGGCCAGGGCAAATGGAGTCTCTTCTCCTTCTGAACTCAATTCCCCAACATTCACTGCGGTACCTGGATGAATTGTAAACAACAGGTGGCTCTAACCCAACTCGGCCACAGGAGGGTGCTGAGATCCTTCACGATCAGCAAATGTAGTCTTTTGTATTACATCAGGAAGGGTGATACCCCGCTACACATGTACCATAGTAATCCTGTGAAGCTGACAGAGTCCTTGACAATCAATGGGTGAGAAGGAGGTAGCTTTGGCAAAGTTTTCATTTGAAGGATGTCAGGCAGGAGGGGGCTGACAGGACCACCCACTAAGCAAATTTCAGCCAGTTCATTAGGAACAGCTAAACAGGGCTGTGTTACATGGCAGAGATGTGGAAATCTCAGGACTGGATTGAGAGAACTACAAATCCTTTGACAGGTAAAGGTAAAACAGCTCCCATATAGTGTATGTATTTCATCTGTGTATTTTGTTCTTTGCCTGGAGTTTAGCTTTAGAACACTGTAGGAAATAAAAGCTTTATAGGTAGGCAAATTAGTTGTAGAGTTATTGTCAAGTTAACCGACACAAACTGACACGGCTAAACTTGGTCTGGGCAACCATGCTCCATTGACTGCTGCTTGTGAAAGGATTTTAAATATTTTTAAAAAATTACTTGTTAACCTATATATATTCTCTTATATTCTGCCACGTATGATAAGTTAATTCATGTTGATAGCTGTCATTTAATGGTGAGTTAATATAATCATATGACTGGACCTCACAGGAGAGGGATAATTGCTGTAATAATATAGTGCTGTGGAGTGAAATTCATTCCTTTAATTGATGCTGAAGAGAGGTATTCATATCTAAGATGATGGGACCAATTAGAGGTATTAGCAGAATTTATCCATTAAATATATATTCACATACATCTTAGTAACCTAGAAACGGACCATTTGATGTCAGAAATGAGCAACTAAATAGTCATAGATTGGTGTAGAGGAACTGTGTGGTCTCACTTGTTTTAAAGAAAAGCAATAATTGTTTGGGGGGAGGGGAGTTTAAGTCAATCGTTTTTTTTAAACATTTGTCAGCAGCATCTACTATAAATATATATACAGTAAAACCTTGAATTGCGAGCATAATTCGTTCCAGAAACATGCTTGTAATCCAAACTCGGATGATTCGTTCCACAACCATTTATTCATAGGTCCTTCAAGTTATAGTCTGTATAAAAATATTATAGCAATGCAATAGGTTGTTTAAAGGGGTGGTCCCCCCTAAAACAAATTTCTAACAATACATTCGTAAGACTGCTTACACTGCGGGTAGGCTGGCTTTTGTTTTGTTTTTTTAGTACATACCTCGATATCGCCGTTTCGTCCCTTGGCGGTGGGCGTTCCTAGTTGATTGACGTTCCTCCGACGGGCGCATACTGTGCGTCACGACTTTCCGACAGAAGCCGAACGTCATTGCGCAGGCGCCGTATAGAGTCGGCTCTATACGGCGCCTGCGCAGCGACGTTCGGCTTCTTTCGGAAAGTCGTGACGTCACGTATGTGCCCGTCGGAGGAACGTCAATCAACTAGTAACGAAACGGCGATATCGAGGTATGTACTAAAAAAACAAAACAAAAGCCAGCCTACCCGCAGTGTAAGCAGTCTTACGAATGTATTGTTAGAAATTTGTTTTAGGGGGAACCACCCCTTTAACCATAACAGGTCTATCCACAAATGGAAGCCTCCACAAGGGGATTAGAAACGTTTTTAATGGTCTAGGAAAAAAAAAGTATTTTTCAACCCGATTATTGTTAAGTCTGCCTTGCCTACACACGATCTTGAAAAAAAAATGCTTGAGCAAAGCGCGGTGACATGCAACGCGTACGACGGTGTCAGGTCACCCGGTGTCAGGTGACAAGTGCACCCCGTTGGGGTCAGGGATGCACCCAAGGGTAGTGAACCCTATAGCTGACTACTGCTAGCAGAGACGAAGTGTGAACCCAAGATCACTCAGGGCGCGGAGTCTAAGACCCAGTTTTGTATTCACCAGAGCCCCTGATGGTGGGGATGGCCTTGGCCACAACTGGATCCAGGTCGCGACCCCCGAGATTCCCTAGGTCACACTCCGCAGGGAGAGAGGGGAAGCAGCCAGCAGGAAAAACGGTGGTGATGGGTAGGCCGAGGTCAGGGCAACAGGCAGACAAGGATAACCGTGGGACAGGCAAATGGTCAGGGGCACAGGCAAACAGCAGAAGTCAGGAACAAGTCAAAACGGTACATGGAAAGATGATCGTAGCACACTGCAAACAGGAACTAGCAAACTACACTGCAGACAGGAACTAAGCATAGGAACACTGTTGAACAGCACTGCAGACCTGTAGAGCAACGGTTAATATAGACTTCCTGGGATGACCTGGGTGGGGCCATACAGGAAGAGGAAGTGATAAAAAGGGGAACCAGAACAGGGTCAGGCCTCTAACGAACACATGGAGATCAGGTAAGCAGACAGACTTTGTTGCATATCCATGACAGACGGCACTATAAAGGGGAAGTACCATTCGGATGGCGCCACCCTTGGGGCTGACTTTGCTTATTTTGTGTTAGTAAAAGTTTGGTGATAGACGATTTGCGCTTTTCAGTCTGTTACTGTGTGATGAATGAGCTATCTCCATTACGAACGCTAGTTTTACCAGAACGATTGCTCCCGTCTCATAACTTGCTTCTGAGCATGCTAATTTTTTTCACGTTGTTAAAGCCTACACACGACCATTTTTTACAACGTTAAAAACGACGCGAAAATTTAGAGCATGTTCTAAATTTTTAATGCCCATTTTAAAGGTTGCAAAAAATGCTCTGTAGCCCACACACGATCGTTTTTAATGACATTAAAAAAAAAAACATTTTTAACATCGTGAAAAATGGTCGTGTGAACTCGGCATAAGTGTAGTAATATTATGCTAAATGTTGTACCTTCTCTAAAGGGGTTGAAAAAGCTTCATTTTTTTTTTTAAATAACAAACACGTCCTTCTTCCCTCCTCTGTGCAGTTGGTTTTGCACAGAGTGGCCCCAATCCTCCTCTTTTGGGGTCCCTCAGCGGAACTAGAAGCTCCTCCTCTTCTTGAGTGCCTGTCGGAGAAGCGCTCTCCTCCGAGACACCCGTGAGTCCTGCTATTACATCTATTGACACAGAAAGCAGGACTCGGCACCGCTCCCATTTTATTTAAGTGACAGCAGCGGGAGCCAATGGCTGCGCTGCTATCAATCCATCCAATTAGGAATTTGGACCCAAGACATCCGGCTTTTGTTGGTGTGCTTGTCCACAGGGTGAGAATAAGAGGGTACAGGAAAGTAAAACGGGCTCGGGGGGGGGGGGGGGGGGCTGCAGCATTACAGGAGGTTTTTCACCTCAATGCATAGAATGCATTGTGATAATAGTGCAGATTGATAATTGTTTTTACACATTACATGAAGTCTTCTATATTAAAAATAAAATCTGCCTTCTGCAAGTTTTAGCTTCTTCATGAGTATAAAACAACTTGCCAGTAATGTGACCCATCTCATAAACTTTTGATCACCTTACACATCCAACTGCGTACTATAAAAAGAGGACAGGATGAATATCAGCTATAATTAGCCTGCTTTATACACAAGGGAGAAACTGTTTTCATTTTTAGAGATTAATTTTAATGTGTTGAAAAAATTGTTTTGTACAGATGAATAAAAAGGTATCTTTTAACATTCCTTCATGAAGGCTGCATAATACAGGCGACCCAGCAGGAATGTCAGTTTTAATAGAGTCTTTTCTCATGACAAACACAAAGACATTGAAAACTTACTTCCTGCGGTTTTTTTAAATCTCATATTAGCAGGTACTATATGAAACCTTATTTAAATGCCATTTTGTTTTGCTGAAGCAAAAAGTCTTAAAGGCAGGAAAAACAATGTGAAAAAAAGGGAGAGCACAAAAGTGTACGGTTGTTATCAATTTAATTAACACCCCTTTCTTGAATGCAACAAAAAAAAATTCATTAATAGAATTTCCATAAAATAAAAATAAATTGATAATTATTACTAGAACAGCAACTCAGGAGTGAAAATTATAGTGAACCCTTACACTACAATGACCGTCAATTTAACAAGGTGGACTAGACTGATAACCAGTGTAATGGGAGGGACTACACTGATAGTCAATGTAATGTGGGGTACTACTGACCACCAATGTAAGTGGTCAGTAGTGCCCCACATTACATTGGCTATCAGTGTAGTCCCTTCCATTACATTGGTGGTCAGCCTTGTCCCCCTTGTTACATTGATAGTCATTGTAGTGTACCCCATTACACTGGTGGTGAATATTAGTGCTCCTTTTTTTCACCGACCTAATTTCTTTATGTAAGTAATAGGTATTTTTTTTGGCATACCAAACATTAAAATCTTAGGAATATTTTATTGAAATACACTTTTTACCAATGTTGGAATCCGCTGAGGATTTCACCTCTTGGGCATCAACAATAATTAAAAATGTATTACAAAATGTAATATTATCCACCTCACAGCTAATAGGCTACTATGTCACATTGATTCATGCAATACATAATTGTATCATTTGCTTCACTAGTACATGAACTTTACCATTTCAGGCTGCAATGATGTATTAACATAGTTAAAGCGGGAGTTCACCCATAAAACAATTTTTCCCCTTAGATGGATGCTCATTTTGTCAAGGGGAATCGGCTAGTTGTTTTAAAATATGAGCTGTACTTACCGTTTGAGATGCATCTTCTCCGTCGCTTCCGGGTATGGGTCTTCGGGAGCGGGCGTTCCTTCTTGATTGACAGTCTTCCGAGAGGCTTCCGACGGTCGCATCCATCGCGTCACTAGTAGCCGAAAGAAGCCGAACGTCGGTGCGGCTCTATACTGCGCCTGCGCACCGACGTTCGGCTTCTTTCGGAAAATCGTGACGCGATGGATGCGACCGTCGGAAGCCTCTCGGAAGACTGTCAATCAAAATAGGAACGCCCAGTCCCGCAGCCCATACCCGGAAGCGGCGGAGAAGATGCATCTCGTAAACGGTAAGTACAGCTCATATTTTAAAACAACTAGCCGATTCCCCTAGACAAAACGAGCATACATCTAAGGGGAAAAAGTATCATGTACGGGTGAACCCCCGCTTTAAAGCTTTTTCTTACAGATTTGAGGTTCAACTCAACACATTTCATTGATAATGAATCAACTTCTTCAGGAGTAAGAAGGTGAGACATATAAAATTATAAATTCTGACTTATTCTCTGCGAAAGCAGGCAGCCACTTGCCAACCGATACACCAGAAGGAGCAACAAGGGATTATAGATCACCATTTAGTGTACACCTTCACAAAGCATTGTAGTTCCCTATTCTGAGAGTCTATAGCAACCTTTCCCAATGTTTTCAACAGGAACCCTAGAAATAACCTTCTGGTCTCAGGGAACCCCTGCTAAAAATGACTTTATCTACAACGCATATTACATTAGTGTGATGGTCAGTGGAAAGAATGCTCCTTATACTTGTGGTCATTGGGAAGAATAACACTCTTACAGATAGCTAAAAAGATCAATGATGTCAGCGGGAACTTATCTGAGTGAAAGAAATTACTCTTTGCTCAAGGAATGCCTAGAAACCTCTGGAAGAGTCCTAGGGTTCCCTGGAACTCTGGCTGAGAAACCCTGGTCAATAGCATTATGCTAATGAATTCAGGGGGTGTCTCCATAATTAGTTACCCACAGGAGTCTATTGGCCCGTATACACGATTCGAATATCGTACGAAAAATGTCGTCCGAGGAAGAATCGCATGATAATCAGATCGTTAATACAGAGCTTTCGAGAGCCAAACATGACAGTTCATTTATTGGACATGCACGAAAAAAATTCTAGTACCAGATCATTCGATTTTTGTTTAGTCAGTACAGTTGTCGTTCAAAAATACAATACAATACAAATTCATTACAACACATGACATCACTTTCCGATTTTTTATCTGTCGTATGAGAATTTTCGTGACTTTAATAACATATTAAATTTCTACTTGTGACGCCCAGACGAAGCAAGTTTTTGTGAAACACGTCGGGTGACGCCACTGCTGCCACGCACATATTGATCGATATGCCAATTTCCTCCACTTCCTTGTAAGTGTTTCTAACCATTATTAAAAGCTCAGTGCCTACGTTATTACGCTATGTGCTTCTTCTGTTTCGCTTTTCTTTTATACATCAGTGTTTTGGTTTGACCGTTTGGGAGGTACCATCTTTAGTATTGGACATCTTCCTCTCGTTTGGTGGTGTTGCCATATGAAGATCGGATCCTGCATGGTCACAGCCTTTGTATACATTCAGCTTTGTTGACCCTCTGGGCGTAGGCTCACTAGGGTTCAACACATTTGGTAAGCCTCTGCTTTATTGGTGGTGGGTATATCACTAGTGTGCATCACGTTCAAGAGTGAATCACCGTTGGTCTGGGAACATTCACCCAGCTCATACATCAATTAAGTTTTTTCACCATCTAATATTCTGACTTGTTTATTATATTTGTCCCCTCTTTTTTGTTCACATATCATTCACTTGATTTTTTCATCATTATTATCACTTAGCGCTACTATTTGTATGTTCTACTTGTGACTATTAAGCGAAAAAAGTCGTACGATATTCGGATCGTGTGTGTACGGGGCATAAGGGCTTCATGTACAGTAGAGCTCCTAAACTTGAGTTTAGGAGTTTTGGGCATTTGCTGCAGTTAGGGGATCTTCCTCCTCCCTCAATCCCCCTCTCCTGAACACAGAAGAATCGTGTTCAGGATCAGAAAGAATTTTCCGCGTTTTGTGTTTTCTTGCGGCCGGCAGTCAAAGTAGGCCGAGTGTTCATGAAGCCTAAGTTCAGTATCTAGTTGAATAAAGTATATCACTTTCAACTTACAATAGACCTGGAAGACGTGTTATATGCTTTACATCCCAGATTTTGAGATGAAATAAGGCCTAATCAGAGCTATGATAGGGCACTACATACCTTGTAACAGCATATGCTAAATGTTAAGGTCTTCCCCTATAATCTCTTCACGCTCCTTCTGGTTTTTCTGTTGGAAAGTGAATGTTCGAATCTGCAGAGAATAAATCAGAATTTATTGTTATAAGTTTAAATATCTCACCTCCTTACTCCTGAACAAGTTGATTCAAAATGCATTGAGTTCAAGCTCAAACCTGTAAGAAAAAGCTTTAACGATGTTCATACTTCATTGTGGCCCTATATAGTAAAGTTCACTTATTGGGGAAGCAAATGATGAAATAATGTATCGCATGTACAAATTTGACATGGTGGTTTTGTGAGCTGTGAGGTGGACATTATTAAAGTGGAGTTCCACCCATTTTTTTATGTTTGTCTGTGCTGCATGCTCTAATCTCATAGTGTTCAGAATGGACAATTTTTATTTAATTTGTTGCTTGTAAATACCTTTATTCTGTAGTCCTTCATTACTTCCTCCTATTTATTTGCCTAGGCTATTTGCAAGGGTTTCTGGGATAGGCATCATGTTTCCCAGTAGTCCTTGCAAACCTGACTGAAACCTATTACATTGCTTGTGCACTGAGCATGTGCGAGATATGCAAAGCTGAAATCCAGGAAGTCATACAGTCTGGCTTCCTGATGCCCACGCTTAAGATGGCCACGGTCTATTTCTAGATTATAAACTATCTAAATGCTGTAACAACCTAACAAAACGGACCTTAGTTTACAGACTAACTTTACTAGAATACATTAAGCTTGTGTATTACAGGGGTATTTATATTTAAAAAGTGAAATTGTGGGTGGAACTCCCCTTTAAATTTCGAAATTATTTGTAATTATTATTGATGGCCAAGTGATACAATTCTCAGCAGAATCCTACATTTTAAATTGATATTTCAACATATCTTTGATTTTTAAATGATTAATTTGTTTGATTTGTATGGTACACAAAAAATAAATTTGAATTACGCTATTGCAGGATGTTGGCAACAAAAAAAGTTTTGGGAACCTGCAACTGTATATACAGCTGTGCTCAAAAGTTTACATACCTTGGCAAAATTTATGATTTCTTGGCCATTTCTCAGATGAATGATGACACAAAAACATTTCTTTCACTCATGGTTATTGTTTGGCTGAAGCCATTTATTATTATCAATCAACTGTTTACTCTTTTTGAATAATAATGACAACAGAAACTGCCCAAATGACCCTGATGAAAAGTTTACATACCCTGGTGATTTTGGCCTGATAACATGCACACAAGTTGACACAAAGGGGTTTGAATGGCTATTAAAGGTAACCATCCTCACCTGTGATCTGTTTGCTTGTAATTAGTGTGTGTATATAAAAGGTCAATGAGTTTCTGGACTCCTGACAGACCCTTGCATCTTTCATCCAGTGCTGCACTGACACTTCTGGATTCTGAGTCATGGGGAAAGCAACAGAATTGTCAAAGGATCTGCAGGAAAAGGTAGTTGAACTGTATAAAAAACAGAAAAGGGATATAAAAAGATATCCAGGGAATTGAGAATTCCAATCAGCAGTGTTCAAACTCTAATCAAGAAGTGGAAAATTAGAGGTTCTGTTGAAACCAAACCACGGTCAGGTAGACCAACTAAAATTTCAGCCACAACTGCCAGGAAAATTGTTTGGGATGCAAAGAAAAACCCACAAATAACTTCAGGTGAAATACAGGACTCTCTGAAAACATGTGGTGTGGCTGTTTCAAGATGCACAATAAGGAGGCACTTGAAGAAAGATGGGCTGCATGATCGAGTCGCCAGTAGAAAGCCATTACTATGCAAATGCCACAAAGTATCCCGTTTACAATACACCAAGCAGCACCGAGACAAGCCCCAAACCTTCTGGCACAAAGTAATTTGGAGTAATGAGAAAATTGAGCGATTTGGCCACAACCATAAACACTACATTTGGAGTGGAGCCACCAAGGCCTATGATGAAAGGTACACTATTCCTACTGTGAAACATTGAGGTGGATCACTGATGTTTTGGGGATGTGTGAGCTACAAAGGCACAGGAGATTTGGTCAAAATTGATGGTAAGATGAATGCAGTATGTTTGTTTTTTTTCTCCTTCGGCTTCTTCTCTTCCTTTTCTCTCTATACTCTTTTTTTCTGCTCTCTCGTCTTTGTCTTATTATGGGGCAGAGACTGGCATACGAGGACCACTTGACAGCACAAAAAAACAACAACTATGGGGCAGATCCACGTAGCGTGGCGCATTCCTCCGTCCGGCGTAGCGTATCTCTGATACGCTACGCTGCCGTAACTTACAGTTTTTTTTTGGTATCCTGAAAGAATTTCCGCCGTAAGTTACGGCGGCATAGCGTAACTTAGGCGGCGTAAGGGCGTGCAATTCAAATGGATGTGATGGGGCGTGTTTTATGTAAATACATCTTGACCTGACGTAAATGACGTTTTTTTCAACTGCGCATGCGCCGTCCTTGGGGGTATCCGAGTGTGCATGCTCGAAATTAAACTGGAACAAGCCAATGCTTACGACGGTGACGTCATTCTACGCAAAGCCCTATGCGCGAACGACTTGCGCAAACGACGTAACATTTTCAAAATTCGAAGCGGGAACGACGGCCATACTTAACATAGGATACGCCTCATATAGCAGGGATAACTATACGCCGAAAAAAGCCTTACGGAAACGACGTAAAAAAATGCGCCGGACGGACGTACGTTCGTGGATCGCCGTATCTAGCTAATTTGCATACTCGACGCGGAATTCGACGGAAACGCCACCTAGCGGCCATCGTAAATATGCACCTACGATCCGACGGCGTACTAAGACGTACACCTGTCAGATCGAGCCCAGATTCAGTCGTATCTTGTTTTGTGGATACAAAACACAGATACGATGGGGCATTTTAAAAATTACGCGGCGTATCCATAGATACGCCGGCGTAATTCGTTTGTGGATCTGGCCCTATAATATATTATATATATATACATATATATATATATATATATATATATATATATATATATATATATATATATATATATATTTATTTTTTGTGCTTATATGAGTAGCTATAAATGAAGAATCAGAGCTGTAAATTAACAATAAGGATATAAAGATGTATGTATGATCTATATGTGCTGTAAGTGGAACTTATGTAAATGTAAAATACTTAATAAAATATGATTATTTAAAAAAAAAATATTTAAGCCCTGTACACACGATCGGTCCATCCGATGAGAACGGTCTGATGGACCGTTTTCATCGGTTAACCGATGAAGCTGACTGATGGTCAGTCGCGCCTACACACCATTGGTTAAAAAAACGATCGTGTCGGAACGCGGTGACGTAAAACACAACGATGTGTTGAAAAAAAACGAAGTTCAATGCTTCCAAGCATGCGTCGACTTGATTCTGAGCATGCGCGGATTTTTAACCGATGGTTGTGCCTACTAACAATCGGTTTTTAGCTATCGGTTAGGAATCCATCGGTTAAATTTAAAACAAGTTGGCTTTTTTTTAACCGATGGATAAATAACCGACTGCGCCCACGCACGATCGATTTGGACCGATGAAAACGGTCCATCAGACCGTTCTCATCAGTTTAACCGATCGTGTGTACGCGGCCTTAGCATTCATCAGCCAGGAAGCTGCGCATGGGATGTACTTGGACATTCCAACATGACAATGATCTAAAACACAAGGCCAAGTTGACCTGTCATTGGCTACAGCAGAATAAAGTGAAGGTTCTGGAGTGGCCATATCAGTCTCCTGACCTCAATATCATTGAGCCACTCTGGGGAGATCTCAGATGTGCAGTTCATGCAAGACAGCCCAAGAATTTACAGGAACTGGAGGCTTTTTGCCAAGAGGAATGGGCAGCTTTACCATCTGAGAAGATAAAGAGCCTCATCCACAAATACCACAAAAGACTTCAAGCTGTCATTGATGTTAAAGGGGGCAATACACGGTATTAAGAACTGGGGTATTTAAACTTTTGATCAGGGTAATTTTGTGTAGTTTCTGTTGTGATTATGATTTAAAAAGAGTAAAACACAGTTGATTGATAATAAATGGCTGCAGCCAAACACTAACCATAAGTGAAAAAAAAGCTTGTGTGTTATCACTCATATTCTCTGAAAAATGGCAAAGAAATCATAAATTCTAACAGGGTATGTAAACTTATGAGCACAACTGTACATATAGAGGTTTAGTCAATTCCATGTTACATTAGTGGTCAGTGTAGTCCCCCTCATTGCATTGGTGGTAATTGTAGTACCCCCTTTAAATTGGTGGTCAATGGTTTAGTGCTCTTTTTCTTTGGGGTCCTTGGGAGCTAATTGGTGGTGTCAGTGGGTTGCTTATATGACAGTGGAGTGACAGTGGTTGCCGAGTGACATCGGTGGTGGATTGCCAGGCAAGAGATTTATCTGCCCAGCAGTGCCTGGTATGCATCCTAAACACTTGTTATGTATATCGCTACAATTATAAACAGTAAATCCCAAACCAGCAACATGTGCGATAACAAACAAATTGCATAAGGGAATAGTGTCAGCAATACTTCATTGATTCCCGTGATTTAACAGCTTGAATGTAAATCACTATCCACAAATATCCCACTGTGTGTATTAAAGCATGACGACAAGGATTGTCAACCTACAGTAACACTTGAACACACTTCTGCACAAATCAATTAGACCTGAACATTTGAAAGACCTGACGGGTAATGGAAAAAGAGAAGGACCTGTACATGGAAAATTAAAGTTGCACAAAAAACAACTGTCAGCTATACGTCGTATAATGATATAAACCCCTCTTATGAATGCAATAATAGCATGCAGGACATTACATGTGGTTCTTCAAATTGGATGTTACAACATATGTAATAACACAACATCTAGAAGAAAAGAAAAAAGGAGGGAGCACCAACCTAGTGCATTACCACTTAAATGTTCTATTAAAAAATAGAATAAAAGCAATGATCCTACTCACAAAGGGAGCCTAGGGAAGTGCTTTTCTGACAGTTAAGCTTAATCTCTTGGTGTCTGCCAGCAGGACTTGATGACAAGGAGGATCGGATGATACCTCAAATGCTGACGCGTTTCTGGGGCGCACCCCTTTCTTCAGAGCCTAGATGAAGACCATCTAGGCTCTGAAGAAAGGGGTGCGCCCCAGAAACGCGTCAGCCGTTCAAGGTATTATCCGATTCTCCTTGTCATCAAGTCCTGCTGGCAGGTGCCAAGAGATCAAGCTTAACTGTCAGAAAAGCACTTCCCTAGGCTCCCTTTGTGAGTAGGATCATTGCTTTTATTCTATTTTTAATAAAACTTCTAAGTGGTAATGCACTAGGTCATTGCGCCCTCTTTTCTTTAATTTTTCTAGCCGTATGAACACCCACTGTTCTGAGGAGGGCTGCAAGACTCTAGACCTTACCTTAAGACTGAACTACACTACCCGTGTGTAGCGAAACACCAGAGCGCAGGAGAATTTTTATAACACAACATCTGTAAGAGCCCAAACTATAGTTACGGATGTTGGTTATGGGCTTTCATCATACATTAAACTGTCGCATCCAAGCAAGGTCTTATCCCTATAGAATTATCACAGTGCTCCATCACAGTGACAGAAATTGGTGGACAGAAATAACTGGACAGTAGGGCATAGATAACCACTTGCCGCTCGAAATACATATATATACATTGCAGTTTGCAAGTGGTCTGCTGAGAAAGCCGGCGACTGGCTATCTCATAAAAGAGGTCCAAGCGTCTAATTAACCGCTGGATTGCTTTCAAAAGGAGCTCCCGCTTGCCACTCACCAGTGTTACCAGAGCGCCCAAGAAACGATCCGACTGGTCAAACGGCTGGCCATAGAGGTTACTAGAGACCAGATCGTGCCTGATCGCCTCTATGGTCTTGGAGGACTGGAGCAACGCCATGACATCACTTTCAGTCTAGGTCCTAGACTGAAATGATGTCATGGCGTTGCTCCGGTCCTCCAAGAAAAAAAATTGTTTACTTATGTCCTAGACTCTAGGACATAAGTAAACAATTTTTTTTTCTTTTAAGCAAACGATCACTTTTTTTTATCGTTTTCTATAAGGTAGATAACAAAGAGAGATCTTGGGTCTTTGAGGTCCATAAAGAGGACCTGTCATCCCCTATTGCTATGACAAAGGATGTTTACATGCCTTGTAATAGGAATAAAAGTGATAAAAACTAATTCAAGTGCTAGACCGCCTCTTTAACACTAAACAGGTAAAAAAAATTAAAGCGTCGCCTATGGAGATTTTTAAGCATCATAGTTTGTTGCCATTCTACAACCGTGCGCAATTTTAAAGTGTGAGATGTTTGGTATCTATTTACTCAGTGACATCAACCAAATTAGGATATGTCTTGTTTTTAAAGGGGGGTAAAGGTTTTTTCTTTCGGCGGGTATCGTTCTTTAAGATCGATGTGGGCCTGAATGCCTGGATGACATGGCTAGCAATACATTGTGCGACTTTTCTTTTATAAAGGACTTGACAAATGTTTGGGTCTGCTTATTTCTATAGTATGAGATGGGATGGGGAGGAGTGGTGTCTTGTGCACCCTTATTTTTAAAGGGAGATTCTAGATTCTGAGCAGGCATGTCTGCATACTCCCACAACCACTGGGTCAGGGTTGCGGGAAAGAGGCCCTTTTTCTCATCAACATGGGGGCAACAAGGTGCTTTTCCAGGCGGTGCATCCTTGCAGGGTACACCCCTTCATGTTGAAGACATGTGGCCTAGTATGGCGGAGGGGGGCACACGCTGGCCCTCCATTTTATGATCACCCAGGCTGCTTGCTCAGGTAAGGATCTGGTATGAAATATGAGGAAGACCTCACTCTTTTTATTTCTTGTTTTTTGAGTGAGGTTACCCCTTAAAATCCACACCAGACTCAAAGTAATTGGGGGGAGGGGGGGGGGTGGTATGCCATTTTTTCCATATCCATACCAGACCTATAGTGGGGACCATATGCTTTTTATTTTTTACACTTTCCCAGCTGTTCATTTACATTCACCTGTCAGTCAGGAATCCTCAGCTGACAGCTGAAAGCGTCGGCGAGGATAAGTTATTGGTTGTTAGATCGCTGGTGGGTGCTAGCACCCTAACAACCAGGAGGAAGCTGTCACATTCAGCAATAGTAGTAATACCACTGCCAAATGTTTCACTCCACTCTGGTTCATTCTAGTTCACTCTGGCTCATTTGGTCAAACACCCTTTGTTTTGGCGGTTTGCACAGGGTTCTCCATAGAGTGCACACAGTGCAGAAGTCTCCCTCATATTATGTCCCCTGATGATTGAATGTTCTTATCTTATTGACTGTCATGGTCGAATGTTCTTAAATCTATTTTTCTCTTAGAATCAAATGTTAGGGCTGTTACATTCACCAGACGAAAGGCAACAAGGAAACGATTAGGCCCCTCACAAACGGGGTGGGCTCCGTTGGAGTCTGATCAGCCTGATTAGTTAGCAATCTGTCCTCTGATCCCTGTTGAACAGATGGCTGGTCTGTGTCTGCTCCGCTTATGCAGAGTGGACACAGACACAGCCTGCTCTCCTTTATGGACCGCCTGCCCGTGTACACCCAACTGCCATCTGATCCACCAGACAGATTGGGAACAGACCCCCATCTGTCTGCATGACGTGAAGATGCCCACTTGCCGAACCCTCTTTCTGTTCTAAGTGAAACTGCCAGCTACAGCAGGTATGCATTTATTGCCCTCGCCTATGTATCACCATTTATGATGATGCATGATTTGGGATTGATCCAATGTATGATCTGAGGTGTGAAGTTGCATGAATTGGGACTGATCTGATGTATGAAGTTGAATGAAATGGAGCTGATATGAAGTCTGAAGTTGCCTGAATTAGGGCTGATCTGAGATCTAAAGATGCCTGTATTCTGATCTGGGATGTAAAGGTTCATGCATTAGGAATGATCTGAGGTTTGAAAGTGCTTAAATTGGGGCTGACCCTGGCATGAAGGTGCAGGTATTGGGGCTAATCCGAGGTGTGAAGGTGCTCCAATTAAGGATGATCTAAGGTTATTTCTTGTGGGAAAAAAAAGGTCTAAAAGTGCTCGAACTCTGGCTGATCTGAGGTTTGAAGGTGCTGAAATGAGGGGCTGAGGCTGATCTGAGGTTTAAATATACCTTAAGTGGTGCTGATTTGAGGTCTGAATTTGGGATGATCTGAGATCTAAAATTGCCTGAATTAAAGGGGTTGTAAAGGTTTGTGTTTTTTCACCTTAATGCATCCTATGCATTAAGGTGAAAAAAACACCTTGCTGTCACGGCCCCCCAGCCCTCTGTTTTACTTACATGAGCCCGTTCACCTGCTGTGCGCGTCCCCCGGTGTACTCTTCTCCACAACTTCTCAGCAGTGATTGGATAGATTGATAGCAGCGCAGCCATTGACTCCCTCTGCTGTCAATCAAATCCAATGACGTGGCCGCCGGGGGCCGGGAGCGAGTCATACACTCTGGGCCAGATCCACAAACGAATTACACCGGCGTATCTATTGATACGCCGCATAATTTCAAAGTTCCTGCGTCGTATCTTTGTTTTGTATCCACAAAACAAGATTCGACTGAATGAGGGATCGATTCGACAGGCGTACGTCCTAGTACGCCGTCGGATCGTAGGTGTATATTTACACTGGCCGCTAGGTGGCGTTTCCGTTGAATTCCGCGTCGAGTATTCAAATTAGCTAGATAAATTAGCTAGATACGGCGATCCACGAACATACATCCGGCCGGCGCATTTTTTTATGTCGTTTGCGTTAGGCTTTTTCCGGCGTATAGTTACCCCTGCTATATGAGGCATATCCTATGTTAAGTATGGCCGTCGTTCCCGCGTCGAATTTTGAAAATGTTACGTCGTTTGCGTAAGTCGTTCGCGAATAGGGCTTTGCATAGAATGACGTCACCGTCGTAAACATTGGCTTGTTCCGGTTTAATTTCGAGCATGTGCACGGGGATAGCCCCACAGATAAAAAAACGTCATTTACGTCAGGTCAAGACGTATTTACATAAAACACGCCCCCATCACATCCATTTGAATTGCGCGCCCTTACGCTGCCAAAGTTACACTACACCGCCGTAACTTACGGCGCGCATTCTTTGAGGATACAAAAAAAAATTCAAGTTAGTCTTACCGGTAACTTGTTTTCCAGAAGTCTTTCAGGACAGCACCTTGAGATATGGTGACTCCTCCCACTCCATCAGGAAACACCTTCTTTCCAATCTTTTAAAAGGGAGGTCCTTCCTTGTACCAGTCAGTTGTAATAGAGAAAAACCTCCGGCCCCGGCTGGAACACATAAACACATACGTTAGTCACAGCATAGTTCATTTAACACTCATAGGGCGGGTCGTTGCTGTCCTGAAAGACTTCTGGAAAACAAGTTACCGGTAAGACTAACTTGAATTTTCCCGAGGCGTCTTTCAGGACAGCACCTTGAGAGGATAACAGAGACTTACTACCTTAGGGCGGGACGACAGCTTGTAAGACCTTCCTGCCAAATGCCTGTTCACTGGCCGAGGTGAGGTCCAATCTATAATGTCGCACAAACGTGTGAAAACTTGTCCACGTCGCTGCCCTGCAGATTTGCTCTGGCGTGGCACCAGCTCTTTCTGCCCATGAAGTTGCAAGAGCTCTGGTTGAATGGGCATTAACCCCTTCTGGTGGGGTCAGGTCTGCCTGTAAATAAGCCTCCCGGATAGCCAGCTTCAGCCACCTAGCTAGGGTCCCCTTAGATGCCTGTTGGCCCTTTTTGATACCCCCAAAGAGGACAAATAAAGCATCCGAGCGTCTGAACGGACCTGTTATCTCCAAATAACCTAATAAAGTCCGCCTGACATCCAACATGTGAAAAAATAATTCCTTCTCTCCCGAAGGACTAGAACAAAAGCTGGGAAGGACAATGTCCTGTAAACGATTTGCCTTAGAGGCTACCTTTGGCAAAAACTTAGGGTCAGTTTTAAGCACTACCCTATCCGTAAATAAACATAAATAAGGCTCCTTAATAGACAGGGCCTGTAATTCGCTGATCCTACGTGCCGAGGTAATAGCGATCAAAAACAAAGTTTTTAGGGTAACATTCCTAAGCGATGCTTCCCCTAAGGGTTCAAACGGCTTGTTTGCCAGGGATCTAAGTACCACTGAGAGCTCCCACTTCGGGAACCCCTGTAACCGAAGTGGTCTGGATCTCGTGAGAGACCTAAAAAACCTACCCACTAAGGGTTCTGTGGCTACAGGCCTCTCCAAGAACACTGCGAGTGCGGATACCTGCACCTTTAGGGTACTGATAGCTAAGCCTTTATCTGCCCCTTCCTGTAAAAACTCCAAGATGGAACTTAAATCCCTAGGGTCCTGGCCCGCTGAGCTACACCATGTGGAAAATACCTTCCAAACCTTGGCATAGATAGCTCGGGTCACTTTTTTTCTACTGTTAAGTAAGGTGGAAACTAGACGGTCAGAAAACCCCTTATTTTTTAAGATTTCTCTCTCAGAAGCCATGCTGCCAAGGAAAGTCGTGCCACTTCCGGGTGAGAGACCGGGCCCTGTGCTAGAAGATCCCGCCTGAGGGGCAGGTGCCAACAAGGTTCGGCTGCCATCGTCAGGAGAGTCGCGAACCATGCTCTTCTGGGCCAAAACGGGGCGATGAGGATGACCGGGACCCTTTCCTTCTGGACCTTTCTCAGAACCAAGGGAATTAGCTGAAACGGGGGGAAGGCAAAGCAAAGGCGAAATTCCCAGGGATTCGCCAGAGCATCCACCCCTAGGGAGCCATCCCCCTGGCTCAGAGAAAAGAACTTTCCTACCTGGGAGTTCTCCTTCGAGGCGAACAAGTCCACCTCTGGCAGACCCCATCTGTCGGTGATCTGAAGGAAAACCTCTGGATTCAGGGACCACTCTGATTCCCGAATCTGGTGTCTGCTTAGAAAGTCCGCCACCCGGTTTAGTGATCCTTTCAGATGTAGGGCCGTCAGGGAAAGTAAGTTGCTTTCTACCCAGAGCAGGATTTCTGTGGCAAGGGACTGAAGCATCCGGCTTCTCGTACCCCCCTGTCTGTTTAAGTAGGCTACTACCGTGGAGTTGTCTGTCAAAATCTGAACATGGCGACCCCGTAGGTGTGGAGCAAAGTCCACTAGGGCCAGGGCGACTACTTTCAGTTCCCTCCAATTTGAGGAACGCAGGGATTCCTCCTTTAGCCAATTTCCCTGAGTGAACCTTTCGTCTAAGTGGGCTCCCCATCCCCAGGCGCTGGCATCCGTGGTAAGCCTCTTTTCCACTGGGAAGAACCATTCCAGACCTTCCACAAGCACTCTCTGATTTTTCCACCAGTATAGGGATCTCTTTACACTGGCTGGAATCTTCACCTGGGAGTCCAGGGAATTGGGCTTGTGATCCCATGCTCTTAACAAAAAAGCCTGCAGGGGTCTGAAATGCAATCTCGCCCACTGGACGGCTGGCATGGTGGAAGTCAAGACTCCCAGCGCTGCCATAACCTGCCTGACGGTTAGTGTCTGGTGGGCCTGCAACAACCGAACGGAATCTAAGACCTTGGTTGTCTTTTCCAAAGGGAGAAATATTCTCCGGCATAGTGAATTCACCTGGAATCCCAGAAAACGAATCTCCTGTGAGGGTACTAGGGCGGACTTCTGAAGATTTAAGATCCAGCCCAGGGATTCCAAGTGACTTTGTGCCCGAGACAGATCTGCCAACAACCTCTCTTTGGAGGGGGCAAAGAAGAGGAGGTCGTCCAGGTAGGGGATGACCTGTATCCCCTGAAGCCGCAAAGGTGCTAAGGCCTCTGCCAGCACCTTGGTGAAGATCCGGGGTGATGATGAGAGCCCGAAGGGGAGGGCCCTGTATTGGAAATGCTGCACTGTGCCCTCCAACTCTACAGCTAGCCTGAGAAACCTCTGCGACTTTGGGGATATAGGAATGTGTAAGTACGCGTCCCTCAGGTCTATCGATGCCATGAAGCAACCTGGCGTCAGAAGATTCCTGATGGAAAATATTGAATCCATCTTGAATCTTCTGTACTTTACACATCTGTTTAGAGGTTTTAAGTTCAGGATTAGCCTGAATTTTCCTGTGGGCTTTCTTATTAGGAAGACATGAGAGTAAAACCCCCTGCCCTGGTCTACCAGAGGAACCTGGATTAATACTCCCTGCTGTCGAAGCTCCGACAGGGAGGACTTTAAAGCCAATGCCTTCACTGGATCTCTTGGGGTCTGAGTTACCAAAAATCTTGTTGGTGGGGCCTCCGAGAACTCTATAGTGTAACCCTGGGCGATAGTGGTCAGAATGTACCGGTTGTCTGACACTGCCAACCACTGCGGAAGGAAATTCTCCAACCTTCCGCCTACCCTTGGGGCTGAGTCATTGCGGCTTGTTGGTTTGCGCAGGAGGATTGAAAAGGACTCCCTTACCTTTACCCTTCTGCGCTGACCAACCTCTCTTTCCTTGTGGCCCTTTACCCTTATTTTGCTGCTTATGGGCCCGAAAAAAACGCTTAGGGGGAGGATTTTTCGCTTTTACTGGGAAAGCCTTTTTCTTATCTGCCGTCCTGTCCAGGATACGATCTAGTTCAGGGCCGAACAGTAGGTCTCCCGAGAACGGGATTCCACATAATTTACTTTTGGATGCTGCGTCTCCTGGCCAGGTCTTGAGCCAAAGGGCCCTCCTGGCTGCGTTGGCTAAGGCTGCGGACCTGGCAGAAAATTTAATCGCCTCGGCCGAGGCATCTGCCATATAGGCAACTGCTGCAGCTATGGTGGAAAAAGAATCCAAAATATCCTGTTTCGGGGAATCTGCCTCAATATGTGCTTTAAGCTGATCCACCCAATATTCCAGGTTACGAGCCACGCAAGTGGTAGCCATGGCTGGTTTCAGATTGATCAAAATAGACTGCCAGGCTTTCTTAAGGAGAAGATCCATACGCTTATCCATAGGATCTTTGAGCAGACCCATGTCCTCAAAGGACAAGTCCGTGGAACGCGAGACCTGCGAAAAGGCTGCATCCAGCTTTGGAACCTTGTTCCAGATAGCTGATGGATCTTCTCCAAAAGGAAAGCGTCTTTTGTGGGACTTGGAAAAAAAGGGTTTTTTCTCCGGCTCCTGCCATTCCCGTAGAATAGTCTCAGAAATAACTGAATGTACCGGGAAGGTACGACCCTTGGGCTCGCAGAGACCAGCATACATTCGATCGTGCAAACTTAGGTCCCTCTTCTCCTCACCCAGTCCTAAGGTAGCGTAAATGGCTATAAGGAGATTGTCCACCTCCTCTAAGGAAAGCTTAAACTTTGCGGAAGACCCCGTTTCCTCCTCAGTCTCCGATTCCCCACTAGAGGGGTCCTGAGGTTGCCCTAAAGATACCTCCTCGAAGACCGAGGGCCCAGAAGATAATACTACCACCTCCTGGGAAGACTGAGAGGTGGACGGCTGAGTAGAGGGGGTAGAAGCTAGGGATCCCCTAACTGACTGGAATGAGGCCAGTAACTCGCTTTTAACGGAAGAGACTAACTCCTCTCTAATAGAAGCTGACTCTTCCTGCACTACTGCCGCGATGCATGCTTTGCACCAAGGTTTCTTCCAGTCCTCCCCCAATTTAGTCCTGCAAGCAGGACACCTTCTCTTAGTATCCGATTTGACCTAAGGAAACGGGCGAGAAGAAAAACAATAAAGGGGTCCGGAATGAGACCCGGTCTCAGACAAGAAAAGGAAACCCCCCCATTCACCAGGTGCGCCAGGAAGGAAAGTGACCACTACCTGCGTCCTGACAGGCCCCCATGCCACTGGGGGGAAAAAAATAAGGAGACCGAGAGAAAATAAGACCCCCTCACCCCTAAGGAAGACAGACTCACGTTACTGCTTCCCGCCGAGGTCCTGCTGGTGCCAGTGCCTGTTCCACTCGCTGTATCTTCTGCGTTCTCCATGGCAGAAACGACAGCGCTACTCCTGTGGCATGTGTAGCGCTTCCTGGACTCCTAAAGCGCCGCTGCGCCGGACCAGGAAGCGGAAATAGGCCCCAGCGTCCGCCCTGCCCCTCCTCCCGGCGCGCCGGAAGTGACGCGCGTCTCCGGAGCCTGGCTCCGCAAAAATGGCGGCGCCCCGCGCACACGCGGGGAATCGAATGCCAGGCCCCAGATTTGCTGGCTCCACTGAGCACGGGGAAGAGAGGAGCCTGAATACCATCACCGCCGCGCGGGTGGCACAGGAGAGCGGACAGTCTCCGCGACGAAACGCCGCTAAAAGAAAAAGAAAGGTAGGAGTACAAAAAAAAAGAGTCCGTCTTTCAGGAGCTCCCTGAGATATCAGACTCCCTCCTAAGAAGATGCCCCCTCCGGAGGAGGAAACACAAAAACTGACTGGTACAAGGAAGGACCTCCCTTTTAAAAGATTGGAAAGAAGGTGTTTCCTGATGGAGTGGGAGGAGTCACCATATCTCAAGGTGCTGTCCTGAAAGACGCCTCGGGAAAAAGTAAGTTACGACGGCGTAGTGTATCAGAGATACGCTACGCCCGACGGAAATATGCGCCAGGGTACGTGGATCTGGCCCTCTGTGTCTATGGATGCAGAGTGTATGACAGGGAGTGCGTCCGCAAGGTAACCCCCTCAGGAGAGAGCTTCCCAGAGGGGGTTAGCTATTGCGGGGAGGAGCCGAGACAGCCGCCGAGGGCCCCCAGAACAGGAGGATCGGGGCAACTTTGTGCAAAATGAACTGCACAGTGGAGGTAAGTATGACATGTTTGTTATTTTAAAAAAAATCAAATTAAACCTTTACAATCACTTTAAGGCTGATCTGAGGTGTGAAGGTGAATGATTTGGGGCTAATAGATGTTGTGAAAGTGCATGAATTGGGGCTGATCAGAATGAGTTTAATTTGCCATTAGCAACACAACTTTAAGCACAGCAATCCAAAAACAAACTATACAGCTATGGCACACTATTGTTTACTGGCACACCAGTTGTCCATCGCTTGTAAAATAACTCTTAATGAGGAAAAGGTTGCTAAAACCTAGTCTAAGTTGTCACAGGTTCAGTATACAGATTTGTGGGTTAACATACAGACTTACATGCCACCTACACAAAGCGCAAGCTGTATAGAAAATGGTGTTAACTCTGCCATTTCTCCTTTATAAACAGCACATTTTACCCTACAGTGTAGATGTGGGAGGAAGCCATTACTTGTCTATAAGTGTACAGTTTACTGAAGTATCAGTGGGGGTGCAAGAGAGAATGTACAGCTGAAAAGATTTAATCGTGTCTAAGGTACACAAATACTTACCTAAATAATACAGGTACTAACATTTGTATATAATGTTCCACCTGATATTCAAAAAAAGCGTCTTTAAAAGAAATATGATTTGTTTGACCATGTGGGATTTATTTTTATCTATTTTAATTATTTTATTTTGATCTCTCACTCTCATTTTACAAAAAAAAATAAAAAAATTACTGCTATAAGAAATATCAAACTAGAAGCAGAGGATGATCAATTTAAAGGTTGAATTTACCATGATAGACTGACTGCCTTTGTTTTAATATAGCATTTTGCCAAATGTATATGATGTTTTTCTTTTAAGCTTTGTACATACATGCTAAGTAATATGTGAATATTACAGGTATTACCTCTCACAGAGATCATAGTAAGTACTCCCCCTGAAAATGTTCATCTGATGTTCTGTTCAGGCCCTATCCAGGAGTGGGGATGGCCCTGATGTTCAAATCGAATGCAAGTTCAACTCAAACATCGGGGGTTCGTTTGTTCACAGAAGAACTGAACATATGGGGAGTTTGCTGCAAATTTGAGTGCTGCGAAGCGCCCCAAAATGCACTGCGAGATCGCAGTGCATTGACGGCTGCTGATTGGCCAAAGCATGCACCTGACCTGCATGCTTTGGCCAATCACAGTGCGATCTGCTATGACAGTCATGATTGGCCTAAGGCAGGGTGCCTAGGGCCAAACATGGTTCAGAGGGCTAAGTCCATGCCCCACACTATACAAGTCTGCTTACCTGGCAGCAGTATGTAGTACGATAATGTGGAAATTGAAAGAACTTGAGCTAGATTAGGCAGGTTAGTGTGTGTGTATGTGTGTGTATATGTATGTATGTGTATGTATATATATATATATATATATATATATATATATATATATATATATATATATATATATATATCTATCACACATACACACTATAAATATATAGTGCATTCATTTTAGACTATATAGAGTTAGACAGTGCAGGCAATGTAGTATATATTTACAGTGCATGGTATATAGAGCAGAGTATATAATACAGTGTATTGAAGTGGTTAAGGGGAACCCTTAGACAGAATTAAGAAGAAAAACGCCATGGGGTCCCACCAAAATCCATACCAGGCCCTTTGGGTCTGGTATAAATGTTAAGGGAAACACCACGGCAAAAATTTAAATATATTTTTTTAAAAATCCAAAATTCATACCAGACCCTTATCCCAGCAAGCAGCCTGGCAGGCGAGGAAAGGGGGGAATGAGCGAGTGCCCCCCCTCCTGAACCATACCAGGCCGTTTGCCCCCCCAAAGCACCTTGTCCCCATGTTGATGAAGACGAGCCTTTTCCTGACAATCCTGGCCATTGGTTGTCAGAGTTTGCAGGCGGGGGGCTTATCAGATTTTTTTTTTGGTGAATGGGCAGAGGTACAATGTACCTGATACCCATTCACATAGGGGGGGTGGGATCTGGTGGTCCCCTTCCGATAAGCCCCACTGCTCGTAGACCCCGACAACCAATGGCCAGGGTTTTTGGGAAGAGGCTCTTGTCACCATCAACATGGGGACAATGTGCTTTGTTGAGGGCATGTGGCCTGGTATGGTTCAGGAGGGGGGGCGCACGCTCGTCCCCTCCCTATACTGACCTCCAGGCTTCATGCATGGATAAGGGTCTGGTATGGATTTTGGGGGGGACCCCCACGCCAATTTTCTTTTTTTAATATGGCATGAAGTTCCGCTTAAAATCCATACCAGAGCCAAAAGGGCCTAGTAGGGACTGGGGAGGAGGGACACTGCACGCCGTTTTTCCCTTGATTTTTTATCTATATTGCCAGGAGCAATACATTACAGCCGGGAGCAAGTTTAAATTACATTTTTTCCTTTAGAGATGTCATTTTGCGGCGGCACTGTTCTACACATCTCACAGATGGGCCACTTTATAGGCAGACTAAGGGGACCCCCAGGGGAAGGTTTTTAAAGTAATCTTTAATTTTTATTGTTTCACTTTAAGCATTATTAAAATCACTGCTCCTGAAAAAAACGGTAATTTTAAAAACTTTTTTTTGCATTTATACATTTCCTCTGGGTCAGTACCCGGATCCCCATACACTTTTCATGGCAATAACTTGCATATAAGCCTTTAAAATTAGCACTTTTGATTTTTCATGTTCGTGTCCCATAGACTAGGGTTAGCATGTTCACTAGAACTTTTTGCCTGTTTGTGGTGTTCTAGTGTGAACCGAACTGGTGGGTGTTCGGCCCATCCCTATCTAGGAGCGGCATCAGTTTCCTGGGCTGAGATGCTAGGTCATAGTTGACACAATCATAGAAATCATGGCTACAGTGTCCAGTTTAAGATTCTTGGTTGAGATAGGTACATGTACCATACTTAATTGAGCGGATGTGTTACAGCCCACGTTGGGATGGGATAACGGTTCAAGTATGTTATACAAGGTGGATTCCTCAAGCCTTTTAGAATATTTCATGTATGCCTCTCTAAATGTGTTATATACCGCGCAATGAAAAGATGAGATCTTTGTACCTTGTTTTCGAAAACTTTAATACAAATTATTGAAACATATCATTACTGTGCTCCCAACAGTAGCTGGGTCTTTCAGGGAAGCTGCATGCTATTCGGCTCTGGCTCAGGTGCCTGTGCACCAGTTTTGACAGGGCAGGGCCTCACTCCTGGCTGCAGATCACTTGCCTAGCTACCTCTGTCTCATCAAGTGTGGCCTATTTCAGCCCCGGAGGGAGGGAAGCTTTTTAGTATTTGATTGGAATGCAGAAGGATTCAAATTTCTCCTAGTATTTTTTTTTTTGCTGTCTGAGCTCCCACTGGTGAGATTTCTGTTCTTCAAGAGAACATTGAAGCCATCAATATAAATACAGTATTTTCCATACCTATATTCACAAATAAAGTTTTTCCCTTAACACATTGAAGTATATATTGCAATGGAGTGCACTTATAAATAATAGACATGGTTTTGTATTGTGCTGTAAACAGCTGGTAAGTAACTGCTTGAAAGAGTAGTATAAATGTAAGTACATAATTTATCTGAGATTATCAAAGTATGTGGTCAGTAGTGAAATCTGCATTTAAAATTACTCTTCAAAGCCCTGCTTGCAAATAATAGAAATAATACTTTCCTGTCACTTAGGGCCAGATTCACAAAAGAAATACGACGGCGTATCTCCTGATACGCCGTCGTATCTCTGTTTTAGGGGCTTCCTAACTATGCGACTGATTCATAGAATCAGTTACGCATTGTTTGCCCTAAGATCCGACAGGTGTAATTGTTTTACACTGTCGGATCTTAGGATGCAATACCGCGGCCGCCGCTGGGGGGAGTTTGCGTCGTAAACCAGCGTCGGATATGCAAATTAGTACTTACGGCGATCCACGATCGTTTTTCGCGTTCGCTACGTCGCTGCTAGTCTAATTTCCCGTCGCAAAGTTAGTCATCGTTTTAGCTGCCCTAACTTTACACAGCCCATGTTAAAGTATGGCTGTTCCGGCGTCGAAATTCAAAAAAAAAAATTCTTGCGTAAGACGTCCGGGAATACGGAAGTACGCTACGCACGTCGCCGTTTGAAAAAATGATGTCACTTCGCGCAAAGCACGGCGGGAATTTTGAAACGGAGCATGCGCAGTAGGTCCTAATTTAAATGGCACACGCCCCTTTGAATTACGCGGGCTTACGCCGGAGGCCGCCGGCGTAGGTTTTCATTGCAAGTGCTTTGTGAATCAGGCACTTGCGATGAAAACTTGCGGCTGTGTAACGTATCTACGATACGTTACGCCGCCGCACTTCTACGTGAATCTGGCCCTAAATCTCTTTCTCTTAAAGAGATTTGCTTGCTGAAGAATTTCTTCACTGCACTCTGTGGTTCCAGCCAGCAACCTTCACGTCACTACGCAACACAGTATTAACATCAGGGACGGTGGAATGAACCACAGAGGGCAGTGGGGGGGCACATGCCATCCAACATACCTGGAAGTGTGTTATATTTCAAAAGATTCTTCAGCCACTGTAACCGTTTAAGAAATTGAAGATCGGTAGTGCAGACAGACGGTTAGGTATACAAATGTACTGTATGTAAAGCTAAAACTGTTTTTTTTTTTAGTACTGAATAGAGTCCTTCTGCCGTGATTGATTTCTCTTCACTTCCTGTCTTAAAGATGCAACAGGTAGTTAGAAGAAACCTCCTAAAAGTAAGGGTAATTCTCACCATTGACAGTTGTCACCAGAAGGGTTTCTTTTCACCTCTTGAGAACTCTAAAACATAAGTATCATGTACCTGGTTGGAGGCCAAATCGTGAGAGGGCTTCCCTTGCGGCTAAGCTTCAGGCACCCCTGAAGTAGGGAACAGGAGGTGCTAAAAGAAAAGAAGCATGCGCCTGTTGGAACTGCTTGGATTTGCTCAGGATTTTCTGACTGGAGCATTGTTGGGTAAGGAGTCCAGGTAGTCATCCAAGGCACTGGAGCAGTGAGGCAGGTGGTGCCCCGGGGGAAGTAGCAGGTCACAGGTAGAATGGAAACCAGAAGAATAGTTCAAGAGTAGTTCAAAGTCAAGGTCAGATACCAGGTGCGTGGTCAGGAGGGCAAGCAAGGGTCATACACAGGAGAGCAGAAAAAGCAAGCCTGTTCAGCAAGCCGGGAGGCAGGCAGAAGACAGGTCCAAGAGCAAGCCAAGTTGCCAACGGAGAATTCACAGATAGAAGGTTTACAGGAACAAGCACACTGGAGAGCTGAAGATCAACAAACAATCTCTGGAGGCAGCTAACTCCCTTATAAAGAGCGTTTGGTACCAATTCGGGATGAGGGTGTGCCCATTTCTGCACAAATGAATGAGGCCATGTAGAATACTGGCAAGAATGCCAGGTCTTTGTGAGCCTTTATTGCAGACAGCATCCGGACAATGGCCACCATGGCATATAGAGAGGGTCAATCTCCCCGACAAGGACGGTGATGGCGAACCTTGGCACCCCAGATGTTTTGGAACTATATTTCCCATGCTCATGTACTCTGCAGTGTAGTTGGGCATCATGGGAAATGTAGTTCTAAAGCATCTGGGGTGCCAAGGTTTGCCATCACTGGTCTAACATTTCTCCACTCTTTCCAAAACTGAAAAAGAAGCTTAAGCTGGCCATATAATGGTAGACTTTCGTAGCAACATTTGTACAAAAAAAAAATCGAATGTTAGAGAGTACTTAAAAATGTTCTCTTTTAAAATTCGATTTTGGAATGAATGAAATTTCTTAACCACCTCCGGACCGCCCGCCGTTGTTGTTTTACGTCACTACTTTGAAGAGGAGTACCGTTTTTATGGTAGCAGCTAGCTACTATAACCCCAGTATCCTCTTCAAGAGCCGGCGGTCCGGTTCAAGATAAAAGTGGTCTCTGCGGCGGATTCACCGCAAGATAACTTGTAATAGGAATAAAAGTCACCCATTTTTTTTAAAAAAAAGAACAGTGTAAAAATGTTGAATTAAAGATAAAATAAGTGGGAAAAAATGTATACGCCTCCCGCCGAGCTCGCGTGCAGAAGCGAATGCATATGTGCTTTACAGCAATTATACAGTACTCCTCAAATAGGACAGTGTCATCATCAACATTTTGAATAGAGGGTTACCCTTCTACCCTCTATCCACAACTAAAAAAAAGTTTTACCATTCATACATTTTTATTTTATCCTTATAGTTTTTTAAATAGTGCTTTATTTTAAGCCCGGGTTCACACTGAATGTGAAATTGCACTACTTTGTCAAAAATAGTACAGGAATCTTTTTTAAAATCAGTGCAATTCGGAGTTGCACTGATTAAAACAGCTTCATAGGCACAAATAGGGTGCTAACTTGTAATGCAACTTTGAACTGTCAAATCGCATTGACAAGTCGCATCAGTGTGAGCCAGGGCTAAGTATACTATAGTATTTTTTCTTGTTGTTGTTGGCTATACTTTAAAAGTGATACATTTAACATAAACATAATTATCAATGTTGGATATTGGTTTAAAAACCTGGTTTCTAGGTGAGATTTGTAGTCATATACTGTATACACAGTATATGGGGACAGTGATTATTGCTAATTACACATGTAGGGAAGACATTTGTTTCATTCATTTTTCAGGTCATTTGTTTTTATCAAAATGTGTTATTTCCAATAAATTCAGAAATGCGAAATTCAAAAATCTGAATATAACTAACTAAATAATAATAACTATTAAATTATAGGTATTGGAATCCCCTTTTAAAGTTCGCTGTTAGTGAACATAACAAATATGAATGTATCCAAATTTACGAATGGAACATAACAAATTTATAATAATAAAAATTAAAAAGTTTTTATTATTATTATTTATTATTATTAATTTGTTACATCCCATTCATTTAGATGCGGCATTCGTGATTTCGGATAATTCGTAACGTGGGATAAATTTGTATTCATTAAGTTCACCAACAGCCAAATTTCAATACTTATAATTTAGTAGTTAGACCCCTTTCACACCGAGGCGCTTTGCAGGCGCTATAACCCTAAAAATAGCGCCTGCAAAGCACCATGAAAGAGCCGCTGCATTCACTCCAGTGTGAAAGCCAGAGGGCTTTCACACTGGAGCAGTACGCTGGCACGACGTTAAAAAATTTCCTGCAAGCAGCATCTTTGCAGTGGTGAACCAAATTCCCACCGCCCCTTCCTATTGAAATAAATGAGCAGTACGGCCATACCGCCAGCAGCAGCGCTTTGCGGGTGGTTTTAACCCTTTTTCGGGTTTTCTGATCTTGGGATTTTTTTTTTTCAGACTTTCGAATTCTCTGATTTTTGAATTTTCAAATTTCTGAATTTTCGAATTTCTGAACTTTCGTATTTAAGAATTTTCTCATTTTCGAATTTCGGAAAAATTTATAAAATGGGTTTTCGTTGATTCGAATATTTCAGAATTAACAAATTTGTCGAATTTCATTGAAAAATAATTTTGGAACGAAAACAATTGTACATGTGAAATTTAGGGTCTGCTTCTTGCTTAGATGTGCTGCCCAAAGGTTGTGGGCTAGATGTGCTGCACAAATAGCTGCCATAAAACAACTTGAATATTTGTCCATGTGTGGAGCTCCACTCGGCTAGACAAAAGTTTATTGTCTTTTATCAAAAGAGTCTATTGGCAAATTGTTGGCCGAACAGTGCTTGCATCCAATCAGATGAAGACACTGTTTAGTTATTATGACAGCGACGTCTCCTATCCGTCTGATTTATCACTAAAAGCACAGCCCCATTTAACTGAATGGGCAACGTTTGGTAAACAGTATTGCCTGACCCCTGTTGAAAGAATAACAGCACGGTTGCTAATAAATTGACAATACTGTATGCATTATACCTATCTATCCAGCAGGTGGCACTGTAGTGTGTATCTATGTTAATGGAATCAGAGGAAGCGTTATCTCTCTCAGTGTATTTAGTTGTATGCTCCTTGTTCCTGTTCCATGATAAAAACATGCTGTAAGACATGTTCTTATATCCTCCATAAGACCCCTTTCACACTGAGGAGCTTTGCAGGCGCTATAGTGTTCAAAAAAGCGCCTGCAATGCGCCCTGAAAGAGACACTCCTTTCTCTCCAGTATGAAAGCCAGAGGGCTTTTACACTGGAGCGGTGCGCTGGCAGGACGATAAAAAAACAGTCCTGCTAGCCGCATCTTTGAGGCACTGTAGGGAGCGGTGAATACACCGCTCCCTAAAGCGCTCCTGCCCATTGAAATCAATGGGTAGAGCCGCCGAACCGCCATTGCAGCGGCGCTTTGCGGGTGGTTTTAACCCTTTTTCGGCCACTAGCGGGGGCTAAGAGCGCCCGCTAGCGGTTGCAAAGATGACGGTAAATCGCCTTACTGCTGACGCCCCCACCGCCCCAGTGTGATACAGGAACTTAAACATTTTAGTGCATTCTCCAATTTTAAGATCAACTACACTAAATTTATAGCCTTACCCATTAAGCTACCCTCTGATCTTGCAAACAACCTCCAGGCAGCCTTTACCTTTGCCTGGGCCAAATCTTCCTTAAATTATTGGGGTATCCAACTCACAGATCGCTTTGAAAACTTACACTTATAAATTACCCCACATTACTGAGTATAGTATCAACCTGGATCAAGACAGCTTTTACCTGGCTAAGAAAGGTAAAACATCATTAAGATGAACATCCTCCCACAGGTTATTTTTTTCCCTGCACTTGGTGCCTGTGCCCTTGCCTAGAAGTTTCTTCTTGCAGCTCACGAATATGCTTTCTGGGTTTGTGTGGAATGTGCGGAGACCACGAATAGCTATGAAGGTGCTGGAGCACTGTAAAAAGGCAGGAAGCCTGGGAATTCCTGATATTCAACAGTATTATAGGGCTACTGTTCTCCAGCAAATCCTGAACTGGCATTTCCATGTTCAGACCAAGTTTTGGGTCCCCCTGGAGAAATGTATGACAGGGCTGAACTTGTCCTTCGTCCCTGGCTGCCCGAGGAGTAGAGGGTTTTCGGATGCTAAATCTTTGACGACACATGCTCTTCGAGTTTGGGACCGTGTCAATCATCTCTTTTTCCTGGCTCCCTCTGTGTCCCCGTTGGCTTCGCTAGGGTGTTTTTTGTGGTTTCCCCCCAGTGAACACATGGCCTTCTTTGGGCCGTGGGCTGCTGATGGGAACACTAGTTGTGGCAAATTCATGGAGAACTATAGGCTGCTTACACTTAGGGCATGCCATGGTAGTTTTCCAATGGAATTCTGGCACTACAAGTAACGCCATCGTTTTTTTGCTACCTATGGCTGTGTCTACTCTTACTCCATTTCAGTGCCTTTTAATATCTGAGGAGCCCATTCCTCACAGGGTTTCCAAATTATATCAACTGTTGAGCTTTGCACCCATCATTGTCAAACCCACCTATATCTGGGAACGGGACCTCAAGCTAGAGTTTTTCACAGAGCAATTGACTCACCTATATTAATTGACCCACTCTAGCTTAATTGATTCCAAAACTCAAGAAACAAATTCTAAGATACTGCTGCATTTGTATTGTGTACCTGCTACTTTGTCGCAAAACTACCCTTCCGCCTCCGGCCTTTGCCGGTGAGGTTGCAGTCAACGTGCTTCACAATATTTGACTTAGATATCACCTTCCGCTCAGCCATTATAAGAGATGTGTCCTACCACGCCTATTAAATGCAGCTAGACAATTACTTCCAATCTACTGAAAACAAGCTCACATCCCTACCCATGAGGAGTGGATGGGAAAGGTGAACAAGATTAAGGATGTTGAGGACTGGGTAGCGACCTGTAAGGGTACACGCAGGTGCTTTAATTGTATCTGGGTGGTGTGGCAACAATACACCTCTGATCCTGGCCACATTCTGTCTAGTCTGTATGTCGCTTTGCTAGAGCTGGCAGATCCCTCGCTCAGATTGCGCTGTGTGCTAATTTCTTGCAGTAGACTAGCATTCAGTTTGAATAATATAGGACGCAAGAATATGCAGAGTTCCTTCCATGGAGGGTGACACCCTCTTATACCTTAATTAGCAGAGGTTAAACGTTTATGCACAAGATGGTGTTTGTCATTTGTTCTCTCTGATGTCATAGTTTATGGCACTCTTTGAAGGTTTTTTTCCCGAGGAATTCAAAAGCCCCCCAACTCATGGGCCCCATAGACTATTTGAGGGTAAACCAGCCTCCCTCTTTTATCTCAATGCTCAGGCTTGGTCACAGGCCAGTTCGACTTGGTTACTCTCCGATTTAATTTGTGTATGTACCTTTTGAAAAAGACCCTGCCTGCCTGCTACCTGTGTTTGTTATAGTACCAAGTTGTCTTGCATCTGTTTATGATCTTTGTGGAGTTGGCTTTATCTATGTTGGACCGTTCTTTGTCTAAAATAAAGATTACATAAAAAAAAAAAAAAAATCTGCAGCTTTCATTAAATAATACATGGTGCACTTCCTGAACTCCCAACTGTGCTGCTATGTTGTCACCCTGTCACATGGGATTTCTGATAGAGACTGCAAGTGGCCAATTTACAATACATTATGCAGGCATGGTCCACTGTTGTCCCCATCAGGAAACCAGCACTAAGAAATGCCACACATCCATCGTTGGAGCACAATGTTGAGATCAGCAGCACTGAGATGCAAGAAAAGATTAAACAATTTAGTTTTAAGGCACTCATTTATAATACACAGTGCTTTGGCAAGCTAGGTTTTCATCTACCGGTACTTTAAGTATGGCGTGCCAGCAATAATTTTGAAATGAACAAAAGAGTTTCAAGACTTTAAAATGTTTCGCTTGCTTTAGGGGCCTAGAATTTCTGAATTAAGGCGTCCTTTCTATTGTCGTAAAAGAAAAAGAGCTTTTTAAACAGCTTTTTGAAAGCTTGTTAATCAAGGACCAAATGAAAAATGGTGTGGTGAGGGCATGCATTATGAAAACAAAATGGACGTATAATTGAGGGATGACTACAAGACTCAACCACTGTTATTATGAGACTAAGATGAAAGAGCCTTTTCCTCACAAACTTTAATTATCTTGGTGCAGATGCATTTTATATTTAGAAAGTGCAGAACTACAACCTTGAATTATGGAACTTAAAGCATAAATTATTGAAAGAACACAAAGGCTGAAAGTCATTCAATTGTTTGCTTTACAAAAAAGAGATGGGAAAATTCGTTTTTTTATTTTATTACCTGAAAAAACATTCACCTAGGAGGGGAAAGCTACCTGCATGCTCCTGATGGGGGGGAAGTAGGAGATACGCAAGCCTCCCCTTGCTGGTACCTCATCCTGGACACTGGGAATGGCAAAGAGCCCGATACCTGTCAGCTCAGGGCATCAGTGCATTAGAAGGGGGACTGCTGAATGCAGGTCAGTGGACATGTCTACGCTGACATGCAACGTTCAGGTCCGCCGTCAAAACTGACAGGCGGACCTGAAACTTCCGATCGAGTGAAAGGGGCCTTAGTGTGAAAGGGTCCTCAATTTGCCTTGATAATAAAGAAACAATGGTATGTTAAACATGCACTTATAAATTGGCTATTTAGTGACTTCAAAACATCTTTTAATTGAATCAGAATTTCTCTTATAGTGAAAAAAAAAAAAGAAGGATACATTTTAAAATACAATGTACCTTTAAAGCCTCTGTCTTTGCCCTACGCCCTGGACGCTACTGAGTGTACAACAACCTTTAGGGTACAAGATTTGTTTCCATAGAAACGTGATAGTATGACCCTAATAGTCCGTACAGCTGCAGGTTCCGCCGGCGGATCTGAAACCAGAAGACATATAGAAAGATAAATATGTATTCTAACATATACTTTTACAATCCCTCCCGTGACAACTGGAATCAAACTGGTTAAAACCACTTCGGAGGACAAGGAAGAGTCCAAATCATCTAATGACCCTTGCTTTCATTTAAATGTAAGTGATTTAGTGTCAAAAGTATGATTAGGAAAGACAGTCCTATTCTGCATGTTCTGTATAAGTGTTTCGAGGGATCCGCTGCATTGTGACCCCGAGTGACAAGGGGGATATACTGAGCTTTGTGACGGAATGAGGTCAGCGGGGTTTCAAAACTAAAGCGAGATTGAAAAATAATACAACTGCAAAAAAAATACACTTGTTTGGACGTAGAGACATGCTATCAACTTCAACCCATAGCCTGAAAAATGCTGGGAAAAGAACACGTTGCCAACAGTGGAACTCTAGTTAGGATTCAAACTGGTGGCCCTCCAGCTGCTGTAGAACTACAAGTCCCACAATGCCTCTGCCTGAGGGAGTCATGCTTGTAACTGTCAGCCTTGCAATGCCTCATGGGACTTGTAGTTTCGCAAAAGCTGGAGGGCCGCCAGTTTGAGACCCTTGCCAGTTAGGATTAGAGAGTAATGTCTCATTCATATAAGCGATTATACCGTCTCTCCGAAAAGTGATCCTCAGCAGAACGCACTTTGACAAGTGGTGAGGAGAGACTATGTCACCTCCTTATCGCCTGCTTTAACCACTTACCCCCCGGACCATATTGCTGCCCAAAGACCAGAGTACTTTTTGCGATTCGGGACTGCGTCGCTTTAACAGACAATTGCGCGGTCGTGCGACGTGGCTCCCAAACAAAATTGGCGTCCTTTTTTTCCCACAAATAGAGCTTTCTTTTGGTGGTATTTGATCACCTCTGCGTTTTTTTTTTTTTGCGCTATAAACAAAAATAGAACGACAATTTTGAAAAAAATGAATATTTTTTACTTTTTGCTGTAATAAATATCCCCCAAAAATATATAAAAAAACATTTTTTTTCCTCAGTTTAGGCCGATACGTATTCTTCTACATATTTTTCGTAAAAAAAAATCGCAATAAGCGTTTATTGATTGGTTTGCGCAAAAGTTATAGCGTTTACAAAATAGGGGGTATTTTTATGGCATTTTTATTAATATTTTTTTTACTAGTAATGGCGGCGATCGGCGATTTTTTTTTTCGGTATTGCGACATTATGGCGGACACTTCGGACATTTTTGACACATTTTTGGGACCATTGGCATTTTTATAGCGATCAGTGCTATAAAAATGCATTAGATTACTATAAAAATGCCACTGGCAGTGAAGGGGTTAACACTAGGGGGCGGGGAAGGGGTTAAGTATGCCTGGGTGTGTTCTTACTGTGGGGGGGGGGGTGGCCTCACTTGGGGAAACACTGATTTTCTGTTCATACATTGTATGAACAGAAAATCAGCATTTCCCCTGCTGACAGGAACGAGAGCTGTGTGTTTACACACACAGCTCCCGTTCCCCGCTCTGTACCGAGCGATCGCGTGTGCCCGGCGGCGATCGCGCCCGCCGGGCACACGCACGGGAGTCGGGGGCGAGCGGGGGGCGCGCGCGCGCGCCTCCGGCGGCGCGCGTGCGCCCCTAGTGGCGGCTAAAGGGTAGGACGTCCATTTACGTGGTCTCGCCTAGGAGAGCCACCTTGTGGACGTAAAATGACGGTGCGGCGACGGCAAGTAGTTAACCCTCAAAATGCTGACCTCAACCATGTGCATTGCATGCGGCAGCACAGCGGTTGCAGCCCGGCCCCATTCACTTGAATGGGTTGTGTTTGGCAGCAGTACCGCCTACCAGAAGTTAAATGCCATTTCATTTTTGCAGTGTGCCATGTGTACAACCTTGAGCAGCTGCATGCCTTAGTTTAGGTGGGCAGTGTGGGGTGGTAAAACTGCAGCCAAACCGCCTTATTTTACAACCCCCCCAAACCGCAACAGGGAAATCCCTCCTGCTGAGCGATTGTCTGCTCCCGACAGGGGGAGGGGGTAGTGATTATCTCTAGCAGCTGTTGCTAATCCTAAGAGAATCTGGCAGGCTGGTTGCCCCAAGTCGATCAATGAATCCTGAGAAAAGAAGAAATGGCTACACATCCAAGAGTTCCAAAACAAAGTGCCTTTTATTGAAAACGACCAGGATACCCCAGGGACACCAGGAATTAGTCACGTAGACGCGTTTCACACATCTGACATGTGCTTAATCAGGTCAGCTGGTGGTCTTCCAATTGTCTTTTCTTCACTCTTTTTCTTCACTATCACACAGGCTGTCTGCTCCTTTCAAGTCCCATCTCCCTCAATTTCTCCATCACCATTTCATATTCGTGAGGTGCTGCCAGGCATCGCCATGTCCTTTTCCCTGGACACCTTTCTTTCCTTCGCTCCTCCCCTCCGGTGTGGGGTTGTCCGCCTTGGCTATCCATGGATGTACGTCCCCTCAGCTCCCAACGGGGACCTTCCCCAGCCTTCCGTAAACTTCCAGCTCCCAGCATCTTATGACCCTTCATAGGGCTGTTATGTAAGTAATCTTTTGGGGTGGTTGGTTTAATTCATCCCCCCTGTCCTTTTTAGTAATTTGGAATATCTTTATCTTTATTTTTAGACATGCATTCTGCATTTGCTTCTGAGGAAGTGGAATGATATCCACGAAACGCGTCAAGATTTTTAATGCAGTTTTTTATGCGTCTATATCCCATCTTTTACAGGAAGTTTACTTATTATGTGCAATATTTGAATTGTCTGGGCTATAATTCACATCAGTCTGTCATATTTGCTATGTACTATGTCTCATGTGCCATTTATGTAATTACGAATAAAAATGTTTTTAAAGTGTATTTTTGAAACAATTGTTTACTGTTCAAACACACATCTCATTTAAAGTCCTAAACCCCCCTCTTTTATCTAATAATAGGGATGGAGAAATAGGTTTGTTCATCATATGCCTCATTCAAAGTCCCAAACATACCCTCTTTATGTGCTTAAAGGGGTTGTAAAGGAAATTATTTTTTTCATAATAAGCATCCTTTACCTGCAAACATTCCTCTTTTCACTTCCCCATTGTTCGTTTTTGCTCAGAAGTTGCTCTATTTCTTCTCTGTTCTGTTCACTTCCTGCTTGTCTGATTTTACTGACCACCGTGATGGGAGGCTTTACTGCGGTGGTCAGTAACGTGCTCACCCCCTCCTGGGAACCACATCTGTGTGGCAGGACGCTCTCTATGTGTTAAGAGACTTCAAGGAGGTGTGAATTACTGGGTGTGCCGCAATTCATACTGGGAAATGTAGTTCTTACATGAACGAGCGCCGCAAACCAGGAAGTAAATGATAGAACAGAAACTAGAATGCCGGAGGTGATATAGATGAAGGAATTTAATAGGTATTTACTCGTTTTTTAACAGAATCATTACACTATTCTGGCTGTCTACCTTGCAGACATTAATTTTAGGCAATTTTTTTTTCCCCTTTAATCGTTAACCTTTTGCACAGAGGCGGGCCGGGGCTAGCACCCCTACTTGGTTCCAATTGAGGTAATGCACACATCAGGAGCAGCGGATCCCTTTTCTCTTGATCAATCGAACATCTTGGTACATTCAGCCTGTCGGTTCCTAGTGAACTGGCCGAGATTTAAACTGTGTATAGCCAGCTTTACAGGGGAACTCCAGCATATATGTCATTTTTTGTTTCCTAAACAGCCAAAAACCAAATGAGGATGTGCTTCTGCGATTACTGAAGGTCCCCTATGAATACAGTGCTGTGTAATACCCAGACTACCTAAAATACAAAACAGCGATAGCAAGCTGGCTGCTACAGGCAATGCTATCAGATTATCTCTTAGGTACTGTAGTTTGAGCAACACAGGATTGTTCCAGTTATTACAACATGTTTTCTTTGTTAAATGAATAAAAAAACAACAACACTTAACACACAGTGACGTCCATACTGTGCAAAACATATGATTCACTGGAGTAGTATTTATCAGCAAGGCGGGCAGTGATGCATGGCATGTGGATGCAGGAAATCCTATTTTATGAATCAGTAGTATCATGGCATTACAACCAGGCTGTTCTTCCTGCCTATTCATCTACTACAGCATATACCGTATGCGTGGCAAGGATAATAGTATTTAAATCCAATCACAACTGATATCTGTTTAGAGTCATTCAAGGATACAGAACTCAGGAACACAACTGAAGCACTAATGCCACGTACACACGATCGTTTTTTAAGCATGAAAAAAACGTCGTTTTGAAAAAATGCCCTTATAAAGTTTTTTTCACACGCAAATGTTAATTTTTAACATTATATTGATGCTCATTTTGTCTAGGGGAATTGGGTAGTTTTTTTAAAATCTAAGCAGTACTTACCGTTTTAGAGAGCGATCTTCTCCGCCGCTTCTGGGTATGGGCTGCGGGACTGGGCGTTCCTATTTGATTGACAGTCTTCCGACAGTCGCATCCATCGCGTCACGATTTTCCGAAAGTAGCCGAACGTCGGTGCGCAGGCGCCGTATAGAGCTGCACCGACGTTCGGCTTCTTTCGGCTACTCGTGACGCGATGTATGCGACTGTCGGAAGACTGTCATTCAAATAGGAACGCCCAGTCCCAAAGACCATACCCGGAAGTGGCAGAGAAGATCGCTCTCTAAAACGGTAAGTACTGCTTAGATTTTAAAAAAAACTTCCCGATTCCCCTTGACAAAATGAGCATTAATCTAAGGTTAAAAAAAAAAAAATATTCGGGTGAACTCCCGCCTTAAAATGATCGTGTGTGGGCTTCACATCATTTTTCAGGTTCTGAAAAACGTCAAATAATATTTTTTTTCGAACATGCTGCATTTTTTAACATCGTTTTAAACAATGTCGTTTTTCGGGTTTAAAAAAAAAATTATCGTGTGTGGGCTAAAATGACGTTAAAAACCTGCGCATGCTCAGAAGCAAGTTATAATACGGGAGCGCTCGTTTTGGTAAAACTACCATTCATAATGGAGTAAGCACATTCATCACGCGAATCGTCTTTTACTAACACAAAATCAGCTAAAGCAGCCCAAAGGCGAATAGAACTTCCCCTTTATAGTGCCGTCGTACGTGTTGTACGTCACCGCGCTTTGCTAGATCATTTTTTTAAAACGATGATGTGTGGGCAACATCGTTTTAATGATGAAGTTGGAAAAAACGTTTTTTCTACATGATGAAAAACTTTGTGTTTTTTTTCATGCCGAAAAATGATCGTGTGTACGCGGCATAACATCCTGTGAAAGCCAATTTTCTTCTCTTCAAATAAGGTGTATTTTATCTAATTTTTTTTTTTTAATCGTTTTATAAACAACATTATGAATAAATATATTGAAAAAAGACACATGCAAGATGTGTTGAAGTAGCTAGGGTGGTGAAAATGTACATGGGAACAATAGGTTTTCAGAGTACATCTTGGAATCATGTTAAAACTCAGCAATTTTATCATGTACAATGAACATTAAACATAAGTAACCAGTCATTTGTGTGTTTATTTTCAGCCCTTTTGTCAGCCCACTCAGCCCCCCTCAGGACAGAGTGCTCATAGTTATCTCCAATCACCAGCATATTGACTCAAGACAACTGTCAGAGATCGGGTAAAACGTAAGGCCCCTTTTACACAAAGGGTCCAATCAGCCCGCTTGTCAGTTTTTCAGGTGGTCCTGATTGGACCCTCCATTAATCTCTATTGACCAGCAGATGTAAATGGACTTGTGTCCGTTTACACCCACCTACCTCCAATCTGATCCAGTCCATTCAAAAAAAATAAAAAAAATATTGTAAATGGACAGCAGAGTCCGTTTACACCATCCTGCCCATAGAGCAGAGCAGCTCGGTCCTTGTCCACTCTGTATAAACTGAGTAGACACGGACCTGTCATCCTCCCGCTCTACTCAGATCAGCAGACATGTGAAATTGGCCTATAGTCTAAGGTCCAGATTCTCGTAGATCGGCGTAGCGTATCCTATTTACGTTACGCCTCCGCAACTTAGACGGGCAAGTGCAGTATTCTCAAAGCACTTGCTCCGTAAGTTGCGGCGGCGTAGCGCAAATAGGCCGGCGTAAGCCCGCCTAATTCAAATTTGGAAGATGTGGGCGTGTGTTATGTAAAGGTTATGTGACTGTCATGGTCTTACCTCCTTGCAGGCTTCTTATCACTGACATGTGCTGGCAGCCATCTTGCTTCCTGGGGTTCTTATACTTACCACATCCTGCGGCTCCTCCTTCCCCCACATATATATATATATATATAAGGGTTGCTGCAGCATTCTCTTGCTTGGGCCTCCTCGTCTACACTCTCCTGTGATTGTGCTGCTTGATTCTGGTTACCAACCCGGCTTCCACGTACTATCCTTCTGGCTCCTGATCCCTGGTTTCGTTCGGACTATCCTACTGGCTCCTGATCCCCGGCTTCGTTTCACCACCTCTCTCTGACTACGGACTCCGGCTTGGCTGACTCCCATTCCTGGCCATCGACCCTGGCTCCGGTGGAAGACTCTGCTGACTGTTTGATCATCCGTTTGAACTTTAACCTTGCTGTTTGGTTTTTAATAAAGCCTTCCTATTTTCATTTATCCGTTGTTGTACGTCTGATTCATGCTTCCGTGACAGTGACCCCACGTAAATGACGCTTTTTACGACCGGCGCATGCGCTGTCCGTGGACATATCCCAGTGTGCATTGCTCCAAAGTACGCCGCAAGGACGTATTGGTTTCGACGTGAACGTAAATGACGTCCAGCCCCATTCACGGACGACTTGCGCAAACAACGTAAAATTTTCAAAATTCGACGCGGGAACGACGTCCATACTTAACATTGGTACGCCGCATGTACGCCTCATATAGCAGGGGTACCTTTACGCCGGGAAAAGCCTAACGTAAACAGCGTATCTGTACTGCGTCGGCCGGGCATACGTTCGTGAATCCGCGTATCTAGCCGATTTACATATTTCTAGGCGTAAATCAGCGTACACGCCCCTAGCGGCCAGCGTAAATATGCAGTTAAGATCCGACGGTGTAAGAGACTTACGCCGGTCGGATCTAATAGAAATCTATGCGTAACTGATTCTAAGAATCAGGCGCATAGATACGACGGCTCAGACTCAGAGATACGACGGCATATCTGGAGATACGCTGTAGTATCTCCTTTGAGAATCTGGGCCTAATTTACTAATCAGCAAGCCCACGTTTTCTGAACATTTACTGGACAGCCCCTTTCAGTATACATACGTTTCGAAAAATAACAGAGTGCCCCTCTTTTAGCTATTTGCCAACAGTGAGTTGAGATAGGAAAAACCCATTTTCCAAGTCTCAAGCCCTGTACACGTGGCCCAGAATCTCATCAGGAAAAAACTGTTGTTTTTCCCCGACGAGATTCTTGGCAAGAATCTCTTGCCGTCCGAGTGTACAAACACTCCTTTCAAAAGAACCGCGGCTCTTTTGGAAGGCAAGAACACGGTGACATCATCACGTACAACGAGCATGCGCTCGTCACATTCAATGCCGTCGCCACCATCTTGCTGCACCCTACCTATGCCTAGGAAGCTACAGCGCATGCGTCAAAGTCATTCCGAGCATGCACGGGTTTCCATGGCGACAGGTAAGTATACACACTCTCGGGTTTCTCGGCAGGAAAACACTGCCGAGAATCACGACGAGAAAATAGAGAACATGTTCTCTATTTTTCTCATCTAGATTTTAGGCAGTTTTCTTGACGAGAAACCTGAAAGCCTCGTACACACGCACGATATACTCGGCAAGAACCAGCAAGAAAACTGCTGGCAGAGCTTTCTTGCCGAGAAAACAGAGCGTGTGTACGAGGCTTCAGATTGCTATAGGTAAGCAACAAGCTTCTAAGAGCATCTATGGTCTACTGATCCAAGTTTGCAGAATTAGTATAAACCAATATGCAGGTAATAGGATCCATTTCATGTGAAAAAGTGAACACCAAGGCCCGGATTCAGATACATTTTCATATCCATCCGCGGGCGTAACGTATCTCAGATACATTACGCCGCCGTAACTTAGGACGCAAGTTCCGTATTCAGAAAGAACTTGCGCCCTAAGTTACGGCGGCGTAGTGTAAATGTGTCGGCGTAAGCCTGCCCAATTCAAATGTGGATGATGTGGGCGTGTTTTATTTAAATTACTTGAGACCCCACGTATTTAAAGTATTTTCCGAACGGCGCAGGTGCCGTCCGTGAACGTTTCCAAGTGCGCATGCTCCAAATTACGCTGCAAACTGTCAATGCTTTCGACGTGAACGTAACTTACGTACAGCCCTATTCGCGAACGACTTACGCAAACGACGTAAAATACGACGCTGTTCGTTCGTTTCCGACGTATATACCTAACATGACTTACCCCTGCTTTATGAGGGGTAACTTTACGCCGGAAAAAGCCTTACGTAAACAACGTAAAAAAATGCGCCGGGTGGACGTATGTTTCTGAATCGGCGTATCTAACTAATTTGCATATTCAACGCAGAAGTCTAGGGAAGCGCCCCTAGCGGTCAGCGTAAATATTGCACCCTAAGATACGACCGCGTAGGAGACTTACGCCGCTCGTATCTAGGCAACATTGAGGCGTATCTAATTCTATGAATCAGACGCCGAGATGCGACAGCCCACACTCAGAGTTACGACGGCGTATCTGGAGATACACCGTCGTAACTGCTTTCTGAATCCGGGCTCAAGTTTGAATTACTCCATTTCAGCACCTAAATAGTTTGGGGAATCTCCAAAGGAAACATGTTCACTTTCTAAGTCCGTCGGAATTTCCGAAGGAAATAGTCCAATGGGGCATACACACGGTCGGAATATCCGATGAAAAAATTTCGTCTGACTTTTTCCATCGGAAATTCCGATCGTGTGTACGCGGCATAAGGTAGTGCAAACAGGAAAAAATTCAGAAGTTTACCATCTGTTAAATCAATCCTGGCAATTTACAAAAAAAAAATTTAAATCAAGATAAAAAAGTGTCCTGCAAAAGATGATACTTTCCACTCCAATGGCCTATTGGTCTACCTTCCCTCTGTTCCAGCGATGCAGCTGCCATCAGTCTCTTTGGCATTCAACACTTCTTGGAGTGTCAGGCTTCTTTATTCCCCACCATGGGTTGTGGTTCCATCCTGTAGTGGCGTAAGTGTTGAAGGATGGAACTGTGATGTATGACATAATCAGGCTCCTAGAAGTGTTAAATGTGAATTAAAACTATGTAGAGGTAGGACACATGGTCCATGATTGGCTACGGTCCCTGTGCCTGTCTGGCCAAGCATTATCTGCTGGGTCCTTCAGTTTTCTGGATTGTAAAGACATCAGGCTGTAGGGTGCCAGCAGGACCATCCAATTTTTTAATTTCGGACAATTCATCAGAGACCAGCCAGAATTTGATCAGTGTATCATCAGCTTTACAATGGTGCTCGGTGGAAAATTGCCTCTTTGCACTGGTGCTCAGTGCGGGAGATCAAGACATCCATTGCTCACTATTTCAGGGAACCCCTAGCAACATGAGGTGGCACAATAGGGTTCCACAGAACCCTGGCTGAGAGACACTGGGTAAAGCATGACACGTAGGTACCAGATAACAGATGGACAATTCAGTAGGGCCAAAGCTTTGTTGGCCATACTTCTCCTGTGGGTCACAAGAATGTACTTAGTGCTGCACTCCTGTGACCCATATTCAACCAACTGCGGCTAAAGTCTGCTGACAGCACTCAGCCGGTCCAGACTCTGGAGGGATCCTGACTTCACTGAAGACTGAGAGATGAGTGATCAGAGGTCTTTAATTGCTCATCTCTCAGTCTTATGCCGCGTACACACAACCGTTTTTGATGATGAGAAAAATTCAATTTTTTAAATTGGTCGTGAAAAACGATTGTGCGTGGGCTCCAGAGCATTTTTCTCGACGAGAAAAATGGGGGTCGTCATGATCATGTGAAGGCTTTAATGAGGGGGAAAAAAACACGCATGCTCAGAAGCAAGTTATGAGACGGGAGCACTCGTTCTGGTAAAACTAGCATTCGTAATGGAGATAGCACATTCGTCACGCTGTAACAGACTGAAAAGCACGAAGACTGAAAAGCGCAAATCGTCTCTCACCAAACTTTTAACACAAAGGGCTAGATTCAGGTCGGGTGACTTAAAATTGTGCGGGCGTAGCGTATGTTATTTACGCTATGCCGCCGCAATTTAGAGAGGCAAGTGCAGTATTCACAAAGCACTTCCCGTAGCGCAAGTCTGCCGGCGTAAGCGCGCCGAATTCAAATTGTCAAGAGGTGGGCGTGTTTTATGTAAACAAAACATGACCCCGCGTAAATGACGTTTCTCACGAACGCCGCATGCGCCGTCCGTGAACGTATCCCAGTGCGCATGCTCCTAATCACGTCGCAAATAGTCAATGCTTTCGACGTGAACGTAATTTGCGCAAAGCCCTATTCGCGAACGACGTAAAATTTTCAAAATTCGACGCGGGAACGACGTCCATACTTAACATTGGCTATGCCTCTTATAGCAGGAGTAACGTTACGCCGGAAAAAGCCTTACGCAAAAAAATCCGCCGGGCGCACGTACGTTTCTGAATCGGCGTATCCAGCTCATTTGCATATTCTACACTGAAATTGACGGAAGCGCCACCTAGCGGCCAGCGGAAATATGCACCCTAAGATACGACGCCGCTCGTATCTTAGCCTAATTTAAGCGTATCTGGTTTCCAGAATACGCTTAAATTTACGGCGGCGTAGATTCAAAGTTACGACGGCGTATCTACTGATACGCCGGCGTAACTCTCTATGAATCTAGCCCAAAATCAGCCCAAAAGGGTGGCGCCATTTGAATGGAACTTCCCCTTTATAGTGCCGTCGTACATGTTGTACGTCACCGCGCTTTGCTCGAGCATTTTTTTCACGATCGTGTGTATGCAAGGCAGGCTTGAGAGGAATCACGTCGAGAAAAACGTTGTTTTTTTCAATGACATGAATAACGGTCGTGTGTACTCGGCATAAGGGCCCTTTCACATGCACGGACAAACGGTCCGTTTATTACAAGTCCGTTTACGGACTTGTGATGTATCCCTATGGGATTGCAGACGTTAGCGGATGATGCATCCGCTAACGTCCGCAACCATCCGCGTCTGCAAAGATCCGCTTTTGCGGACGGAAGAAAACCCTATTTTTCTTCCGTCCGGTGGGAACACGGTCCGTATTCATCCAATTCCCCATAGGGGAGAGCGGAGGAGAGACCGCCATGTCCACCGACAGCTCAGCAGGGATTAATGGAGGAATCCCCGCTGAGCCAAACGGGCTAACGGAGCGGATCAATACGGATCCGCTCCGTGTGAAAGAGCCCTAAGAGTCAGCAAGGAACAGATGCAGCATTGGACCTAGATCAGTATGTACGTTTCTTATTTTTAAGTCCTGCACTTTTAAGAGTGTTTTGGTAAATCCACAGACCCCATTGTTTAGCTCCATCGCAGCCAACTCCCTTCAGCTGTCATTCAGAAGCAAGCACATTGCCTGATAAGTGCTGAAGGTGTAACTAGGGTGTAGATCCATTCCTCTTAGTCACCAGCTATCTAGGCCTTTTGTTTTTCCAAAAGCTATTTAACAAACTAAACAACACAAAGTCAATTAAATTACACAGAAGAATGACATCTATAGATAAACATGTCATTACACATCAATATCTGTCTCTCATAAAATAAAATAAAATAAAAAAACCCTGTCTTCCACTACTGGGCAGGTTCATGCCAAAAGAGAAATGGCGCCACCTACAGCCTTTCAGTAGTCAAATGCAACAGTATTTTCAAATGCTGTGTGTGTTAGCAAAAAACCTGGATACATTTCCAGCAAATGCACTTGTTTTTCCTAAAATCAAGAACAGTGGGCCAGATTCACAGAACAAATACGCCGGAGTATCTACTGATACTCCGGCGTATTTTCAAATTTGCCGCGTCGTATCTTAGTTTGTGATTCACAAACAAGATCCGACGGCTTTTGGCTAAGATCCGACAGGCTTACGGCTTCGTACGCCTTCGGATCTTAGGCTGCAATACTTCGGCCACCGCTGGGTGGAGTTCGCGTCGTTTTCCAGCGTCGGGTATGCAAATTAGCATTTACGGCAAAACACGAACCGACTCGCGTGCGTAACGTAATTTTTTCGCGTCGCGTTGCTTAACAATCTTTTTCATTGCTTAACTTTACACCAGCCATGTTAAAGTATGGCCGTCGTTCCCGCTTCGAATTTTACATTTTTTTTTCCGGCGTAAGTACGTTACGCACGTCGCCATTCACAAAGACGTCGGGGCAACGCAATTTCGCGCAAAGCACGTCGGGAAGATTGCGAACGGAGCATGCGCAGAACGTTCGGCGCGGGAGCGCGCCTAATTTAAATGGTACACGCCCATTTGAATTAGGCGGGCTTGCGCCGGACGTCTTTACGATACACCGCCGCAAGTTTACAGGTAAGTGTTTTGAGAATCAGGCGCTTACGCTGAAAACTTGCGGCGGTGCAACGTAAACACGATACGTTACGCCGCCGGAGTTCTACGAGAATCTGGCCCAATATTCCCAAAGCACACATTCCTGTAAGAGGCTGTAAGGTAAGTGGGTGCTGAAGCAACCGATGGCTGGAGACTGGAGCAAAGGAATTGTCACCAGCACAGCAAGGAACTATATAAAGGGTCCAACTTCTTATTGAACAATCACATTACAGCAAAGAACAGCAACGTTTCAGAGCCATGCAGGGCCCCTTTATCAGGAATGTGACCTAGAAAGGGGGTCTTGCGTCGGCCCCAAAACACGTTTGCTTGGATGTTACCGTTGATGACCAGCGATTTACCAGTACGTCGCTGGCTTTAAGTGGGTATACCAGAATGATGCCTGCAGCTATTTTTTAGGTCCTCTGCTTTAAAACATAAAAAAAAAACAAAAAAAACACAGTATATAATATTTGGAGGTAGCACCCTGGTGTTTTAGGCAGGGTAACCAGGTAGTAATTGTCCTGGCTAATTGTTAGAAGATCCACTGATTCCTCTCTAATTCTGGAATTGCTGCACCATTTCTCTTCTGTCACTAGGTGGCACTGTGGCTGGTGACATTAGATCGATGAGGACATAGCAAGGACAGATCATGAATGGATGGGGCGTCTCAGCCAATTGGCAGGGGTTTCTTTAGTCCCTTGGCCTACTGGGAGAGGCTATTTATTTGGTTGCCATCCGGGCACCTGGGGACCTCCGGGCCCCTTACAGGTATACTGACGAAAAAAGAAAAAAAAAGGGGGTTTTCATTTGGGCACCCGGGGACCTCCGGGCCCCTTACAGGTGTTCTGCTTGTACCCCTCTGATGGTGGCCCTGGTTACGCTCTGTGGCCCCCCCCCACCCTTAAACCACCCCCTTTATTGAATCCAGGCTTTTTTCTCTATGAAGGCTCTTGTCATTTTATAGATTGGGTGCAGCTGTGCCTGAACATCCGCATCATCCATTCACAGAATTCAATGGAGAAAACTTTTTTAGCAGAATGAAAACTCCTCCTAAAAGTTTTAACCAGACATCGATAGAAGTCACAAGACAGCTTTAACCGCTAATGAGAAAAGTTATTTAGCAGTTTATATTTACCACAACTATTGCATTTCCATGTTCTGAGTGCTGGGTTTATTAACACCTTACTGCTTGCCGACCGTATACTGTATATACACATTTGCAAGGTGTCTCTCCATGCGCAGGATCACGTACCTAGTATGTGATTGTGCACTTCCGGGTCTGGGGCGTACACGTGTGCTGCCAGTGGCCCGCTTCCACTATGATTAGACACAGCGGGAGCTGATTGGCAAATACAGTGGACTCAATGTCTGCCGGCACCCGCTGATGCCTCAGTACACAGGCAGGATGGCGGTCTGCCTACTTAAACAAGGCAGATCGCCGTTCTGTTACTAAACAGAAGACATAGGCCCAGATTCTCAAAGGGCTTACGACGGCGCAACGCCATGTACGCCGTCGTAAGTCCTAATCTGGGCCGTCGTATCTATGCGACTGATTCTTAGAATCAGTTACGCATTGATATCCATTAGATCCGACAGGCGTAAGGTTCTTACGCTGTCGGATCTTAAATGCATTTTTTTTTTTTTTTGCCGCTAGGTGTCGCCTCCGTCGTTTTCCCCGTCGAGTATGCAAATTAGCTAGATACGCGAATTCCCGAACGTACGCGTGGTCGACGCAGTGAAGTTACGACGTTTACGTTAGGTTTGCGCGGCGTAAAGTTGCCCCTGCTATATGAGGGGCAACCAATGTTAAGTATGGCCGTCGTTCCCGCGTCGAAATTTTAATATTTACGTTGTTTGCGTAAGTCGTCCGTGAATGGGGCTGAACGCCATTTACGTTCACGTCGAAACCAATGACGTCCTTGCAACATCATTTGGAGCAATGCACCCTGGGATATTTTCCAGACGGCGCATGCGCAGTACGTTCGGCATGGGAACGCGCTTAATTTAAATGCGCCACGCCCCCTACCCGGCTAATTTGAATTAGGCAGGCTTGCGCCGGGTGATTTACGCTACGCCGCCGCAACTTTACAGGCAAGTTCTTTGTGAATAAAGCACTTGCCTGTAAAACTTGCGACGGCGGCGGCGTAACGTAAATCAGATACGTTACACCCACTGAGTTTTACGGCATTCAACGAGAATCTGGGCCATAGATCCTGTGTCTCTGCTAAGCAGGGGCACTGATCCATGTCTTCTCCTAGTACAAGCACCTCCCCCACAGCAGTAATGCACTGGTCAGGCACACATTTAACTCTTTGATCACCGCTGATGTGAACCCCTTCTCTGCCATTAGTACAATGACCGTACATATTTTTTTAGCACTGATCACTGTATTACAGTGTCTGTTAGTGTCCCGACTGTCTGCCGCAATATTGCAGTCCCGCTATAAGTCGCTGATCGCCGCCATTACTAGTAGAAAAATAAATACAAATTTTCCATTGTTTGTAGACGCTATAACTTGTGTGCAAACCAATCAATATACGCTTATTGGGATTTTTTCCCAAAAACAGACAGATTAGGAAGTTCCCAGCTTCACAGGCCTCGTTTCACAAAACACTTCAAACACAAAATGACAGGCTGATGGGTAGGATGGCATTCACAGGTTCATGATTTCCGGACAATGATAATCGAATCAGAGTGTGCATTGTATCAATGAAATGTCAACCATGAACAATTTCATTAACCACTTAACCCCCGGACCATATTACTGGTCAAAGACCAGAGCACTTTTTGCGATTCGGCACTGCGTTGCTTTAACTGACAATTGCGCGGTCGTGCGACGTGGCTCCCAAACAAAATTGATGTCCTTTTTTTCCCCACAAATAGAGCTTTCTTTTGGTGGTATTTGATCACCTCTGCGGTTTTTAGTTTTTGGACTATAAACTAAAATAGAGCGACAATTTTGAAAAAAATGAATATTTTTAACTTTTTGCTATAATAAATATCCCCCAAAAATATATAAAAAGATTTTTCAGTTTAGGCCGATACGTATTCTTCTACATATTTTTCGTAAAAAAAAAAAAAAAAAAAAACACATTGATTGGTTTGCGCAAAAGTTACGTTTACAAAATAGGGGGTAGTTTTATGGCATTTTTATTAATATTTTTTTTTTACTAATAATGGCGGCGATCAGCGTTTTTTTTTCAGTACTGCGACATTATGGCGGACACTTCGGACACATTTTTGGGACCATTGGTATTTTTACAGCGATCAGTGCTATAAAAATGCATTGGATTACTATAAAAATGCCACTGGCAGGGAAGGGGTTAACACTAGGGGGCGGGGAAGGGGTTAAGTATGTTCCCTGGGTGTGTTCTAACTGTAGGGGGGGTGGACTCACTAGGGGAAATGACTGATCTTCTGTTCATACATTGTATGAACAGACGGTCAGGCATTTCTCCCCCTGACAGGACTGGGACCTGTGTGTTCACACACACAGCTCCCGGTCTTCGCTCTGTAACGAGTGATCGCGGGTGCCCGGCGGTGATTGCACTCGCGTCGGGATCAGGGACGAGCGGCCCTAGTGCCCGCTTTGCAAGGTGATTGGATTAATTATCACCTTCCCTCATTCCGCGATAACTCAATTATTATGCCATGGTAGCTGAAAGATTCATTTGGTAATAAATGACTTACAAAACCAAATTTCTAGAGCTTGGGTGTTACCCTACTCATTATCATGATAGTGTTCTGTTCAAACTGTGGGCTGAATACAGGTACATCTGTGCATTTTTATGGCGCGGCGCAGCGTATCGTATTTACGCTACGCCGCCGTAAGTCAGTGAGGCAAGTGCTGTATTCACAAAGCACTTGCCTCCTAAGTTACGGCGGCGTAGCGTAAATGGGGCCGGCGTAAGCGCGCGTAATTCAAATGAGGATAAGGGGGCATGTTTTATGTTAATTATTGGTGACCCGACGCGATTGACGTTTTTCCCGATCGGCACATGCGCCGTCCGTGGAATTTCCCAGTGTGCATTGCTCCAAAGTACGCCGCAAGGACGTCATTGCTTTCGACGTGAACGTAAATTACATCCAGCCCTATTCGCGAACGACTTACGCAAACGACGTAAAAAATTAAAAATTCGAAGCGGGAATGACGTCCATACTTAACATTGCGTACGCCTCATAAGAGCAGGAGCAACCTTACGCCGAAAAAGCCTAATGTAAACGACGTAAAAAAATAGCGCCGGGCGTACGTACATTTGTGAATCGCTGGAATCTAGGTCATTTGCATATTCTACGCCGAAAACGACGGAAGCACCACCTAGCAGCCAGCGTAAATATGCAACTAAAATACGACGGCGTAAGAGACTTACGCCGCTCGTATCTTAGCCTAATTTAAGCGTATCTGGTTTCCAGAATACGCTTAAATTTACGACGGCGTAGATTCAGAGTTACAACGGCGTAACTCTCTCCGAATCTAGCCCTCAGGCTGTAGGCCAACTTACTCGAACCATCTCAGTGGACTTCTACACTTCCTTCTCTATTTTCCTACTATCCTATGCATTTTTATTTTAGTTTTTTTTGTCTATCCTTTTATTTTTATTTTAGAACTCATTTTATTTAAACAGTAATAAAGTACTGCTTTACATAATTATACTTCAATATTCCAGGTCCAAGTAAAACAATTTATATGATAAATAGTATTTCCAACTACAGTCATGAATATCTTGATGTAATGATCTATTTACTTTTCTATTTTCTGTTGAGTTCATATAATTTACTTATCATCTGTACATATATAGTGGACCATGAAGTTTTTATTTTTTTTTAAAACCTGTTGTAAGTTGGATAACTTATTACAACATGTATAAAACAAGATTTGTACTTGGATTGCCATATTCATTCAATAAAATACTTTGACAAGGAAAATGATGGTGCAGCGTTTAGAAGTAATAGTAGGAGCCTTTAAAAATGGGTGTACTTGTGCGCTGTTATGTTGTGCTATTAAGTGCTCTAGACTACAAAACTTACGAGACAAGGTAAGAGCCGGGCAGACGGTGGGCATGCGGGGGGCAATGTTTGGGGCACAATGGCAGCATTGGGCACACTGACAGCATTGGGAACACTGGCAGCATTGGGCACACTGGCAGCATTTGGTGAACACAGTCGCAGCGTTTGGTGAACACAGTCGCAGCGTTTGGTGAACACAGTCGCAGCCTTTGGTGAACACAGTCGCAGCCTTTGGTGAACACAGTCGCAGCCTTTGGTGAACACAGTCGCAGCATTTGGTGAACACAGTCGCAGCATTTGGTGTTTTTTTTTTTATTTCAGTTTATTTGCACCCCCCCCCAAAAAAAAAAGGAACTCGTCGAGAAAATAGAGAACGTGTTCTCTATTTTCTCGTTGTTCTATGGGAGAACTCGGCCCGCCGAGCTCCTCGGCGGCTTCTGGGCTGAACTCGCCGAGGAACTCGATGTGTTTGGCACGTCGAGTTCCTCGGCCGTGTGTACGAGGCCTCAGGATAAACAGGGAGAGCCAAAGGCTGGAATCAGCCCAGATCCTAAACAAAACCAGTTAGAAAGGTTCAGATAAAGAGGCAAGAGAGAAGCAAGATTTAATTAGACATTTAAATTTCATCTGGACCTGAGAAGCACATCAGGTCCACATAAATAGCATTAAGTCAAGTTCAGTGGAAAAGTTCATCCAAATTTAACTTGATTTCCATGAGTCAGACAATCATTGGCCCAATACAAGAAGCCAAAACAGCAGAAAACACCATTGTATTTGATTCCAATGGATAAGAGAGTAAACACAATTCCTACCTGGTATGGAGACTCAGCATACAGAGGCCCAGATTCAGGTACATTTGCGCTCTATTTGCGGAGGCGCAGGGCAACGATTTTGCCCTGCGCCCCCGCAAATATTTTGCGCTGCCCTCGATTCACGGAGCAGTAGCTCCGTAAATTGCTAGGGCGCGCCGGCATAAGCGCGCGCAATGTAAATGATCCCGCCGGGGGCGGGAATCATTTAAATTAGGCGCGCTCCCGCGCCGAGCGTAGAGCGCATGCTCCGTCGGGAAACTTTCCCGACGTGCATTGCGGCAAATGACGTCGCAAGGACGTCATTTGCTTCAAAGTGAACGTGAATGGCGTCCAGCGCCATTCACGAATCACTTACGCAAACGACGTAGATTTCAAATTTCGCGACGCAGGAACGACGGGTATCCTTAGCATTGGCTGCGCCTGCTATTAGCAGGAGCAGCCTTACGCTAAGCACGCCGTATGGAAACGTAGTAACTTGCGTACGCAGGGCCCGCGCAACAATTGTGAATCGGTGTTAGTATGCAATTTGCATACTATATGCTGATCCCAATGGGAGCGCCCCCTAGCGGTCAACGCAAGAATGCAGCCTAAAATCAGCGTGGCATGAGAGCCTTATGCCACGCAGATTTTAGGCTGCAGTCGGCGTTACGATGTTCCTGAATCAGGAGCATTCGTAACGCCGGAGCAAGTAAGCAATTGCGCTGCGTAACCTATGGTTACGCAGGCGCAATTGCTTACTGAATCTGGGCCAATGTCTCCCCACAGCAATCATGCAGCACAAATGAATCGTACAGGGCTGCCTCCTTAACCGCTTCCATACCAGGCTTTTATACACACATCCATACCAGGCCTATTCTGGCACTTCTCTCCTACATGTACAAATCATAATTTTTTTGCTAGAAAATTACGCAGAACCCCCAAACATTATATATGTTTTTTTTTTGCAGACACCCTAGGGAATAAAACGACGGTCATGGAAACGTTTTATTTTGCACGGTATTTGCGCAATAATTTTTCAAACGCCTTTTTTTTGGATTTTTTTTTTCATGAATTAAAAAAAATAACAAAACAGTAAAGTTAGCCCAATATTTTTGTAAAATATGAAATATGATGTTACACCGAGTAAATAGATACCCAACATGTCACGCTTTAAAATTGCGCACACTCATGGAATGGCGCCAAACTTCGGTACTTAAAAATCTCCATAGGCAACGCTTTGAAATTTTTTACAGGTTACCAGTTTAGATTTACAGAGGAGGTCTAGAATTGTTGCTGGCACTCTAACGCACGTGGCGATACCTCACATATGTGGTTTAAACGGCGTTTACATATGTCGGCGGGACTTGCGTGTGCGTTCGCTTCTGCGCGCGAGCTACTGGGGACAGGGGCGTTAAAAAAAAAATATATTTTCTTTTTTACATTATTTATTTATTTACACTTTTTTTTTTTTATTATCACTTTTATTCCTATTACAAGGAATGTAAACATCTCTTGTAATAGGAATGTGTGTGACAGGTCCTCTTTATGGAGAGATACGGGGTCAATAAGACCCCACATCTCTCCTCCAGGCTGGAAAGCATGAAATTGGTGAAAAAAAATTCACCGATCTCATGATTACTGTTGCTTAGCAGCCGCAATTGCGGCTTTGTTTACTTACGGGGACCCAGGCATGACGTCATCACATCGCGCCCGGGTCCTCCGACGGTCATAGAGATGACTGGTGACCACCTGGTCACCAGTCATCTCTATGCTTCCTGCCAGCGCCGGACGATTCGTTCTCCAGGCCCCCGATGGCACGGGCGAGCCCGGAGAAGCACCGGATGGCGGCGGGAGGGGGGGGGATGTCCCCTCCCGCCGTCTGTAAGAACGATCTAGCGCCACTATGATCGTTCTTACGTTGTGCAGAATCGCCGGCAGAAGAGAAGGATATCTGAATGATGCCTCTAGCTGCAGGCATCATTCAGATATCCACCCGCAAAGCCCAGGACGTCACATGACGTCCACCCGGATCGGTAGAGGTCCTTTGTGGACGTCATTTGACAATGGGCCGGGCGTGAAGTGGTTAAATACCCCCATCTCCCCTCCCACACGACCGAGCGTATGACAACCTCGGATGTGAGCGGACACACAGTGTCAATGCGCATGTGCCAAGTGGCGCTGAGGTGTCCGCGCCTACGATCCCCAGACTCCCCTGCGATAGATAGGAGGGGATAAGTGGGGAATCCCTCACACATACGGCGCGTCAGGGCAAAACACGACCCGCCCAGGTGGAGAGACCTCCCACTAGATGAACAGGGAAGCCTCCAGTGGACCAACACAATGGGAAGGCATGGTGACCAGCGGAGGGGGCGGAGACCAGACGCCTAAACGGCGAAAGCGCTGACAGAAAGCGGGCTAGACATAGTATAGCCCTTGGGTGTCCATATGGAGGGGCAAAAAGATCGACCATAGAAACACGCGGCAGGGCAGGAAAGGGGGGCACATACAGCTGGATGGAAAGTGATCCCAAGAGGGACGAACCGGAGTATCTGAAGATGGTAGCGAAAACACCCACAAACCTTTACACATCCTCTGTGAGGGAACCAGGAAGTGATGCGCTCCGGCTTCACTGGCCGGTTCCCTACGGCGCATGCGCGAGTCACGCTAAACGCCTGCAGATTAGCTCCCGCTGTGTACTGGGAGCCGAGTGTTCCCAGAACACAACGGGGGGAGGACGGGAGGTGACGTCATGCCCGCAGTCTGCCCGAGACTGTGTGGCCGGAAGTGGGTGCAAATACCTGTCTTTAGACAGGTATCTGCACCCCCCTCCCCCTGAAAGGTGTCAAATGTGACACCAGAGGGGGGGGAGGGTTCCGATCAGCGTGAGTTCCACTTTAGCTCCGCTTTAACCCCTTGATCACCCCCTACTGTTAACCCCTTCCCTGCCAGTGACATTTATACAGTAATCAGCGTCAATGGTCCCCAAAAAAGTATCAAAAGTGTCCGATCTGTCCACCGCAATGTCGCAGTCCCACTAAAAAATCACTGGCCCAGATTCAGGTAGCAATTGCGCCTGCATAACCATAGTTACGCAGCGCAATTGCTGACTTGCGCCGGCGTAACGAGTTCTCCTGATTCAGAGAACTCGTTACGCCGACTGCAGCCTAAAATCTGCGTGGCATAAGGCTCTTATGCCACGCAGATTTTAGGCTGCATTCTTGCGTTGACCGCTAGGGGGCGCTCCCATTGTGGTCAGCGTATAGTATGCAAATTGCATACTTACGCCGATTCACAATGTTGCGCGCCCCCTGCGTACGCAAGTTTTGTCGGTTGCGTACGGCATCTTTAGCGTAAGGCTGCCCATGCTAAAAGCAGGGGCAGCCAATGCTAAAGGATACCCGGCGTTCCCGCGTTGCGACGTTCGAATTTTACGTCGTTTGCGTAAGTGAATCGTGAATGGCGCTGGACGCCATTCACGTTCACTTTTAAGCAAATGACGTCCTTGCGACGTCATTTGCCGCAATGCACGTCGGGAAAGTTTCCCGACGGAGCATGCGCTGTACGCTCGGCGCGGGAGCGCGCCTAATTTAAATGATTCCCGCCCCCGGCGGGATCATTTACATTGCGCGCGCTTACGCCGGGCAATTTTGCCGGCGCGCCCTCGCAATTTACAGGGCTACTGCTCCGTGAATCGAGGGCAGCGCAAATTATTTGCGGGGGCGTAGGGCAAAATCGTTGCCCTGTGCCTCCGCAAATAATGCGCAAGTGGTACCTGAATCTGGGCCACTGATTAGTGCCATGAAATGCCCTAAATTTACCCCCTATTTTGTAGATGCTATAACTTTTGTGCAAATCAATCGATATACAGTGGAACCTCGGACTGCAAGTAACGCGGTTAACAAGAGTTTTGCAATGCAAGCAATTATGTTTTTTAAATTCTGACTCGGTTTGCAAGTGTTGTCCCGCAAAACTAGCAGGATTCAAGTCTCTCCGGTATGCAGTACCGCATTTGGCCAGAGATGCAGGGGGCGCCGGAGCCGATCTGAGCCATTCAGAAAAAATGAATGAAAACACTCAAATACTCCTTTCCCGGGTGTTTCCAAATGCAGCCAAACGGTCTCCGAGTCTCTCCGGAACCCCCCCACCTCTGGCCACATGCGGTATTGCATGCCATAGAAGTCAATGTGGAACAAATTATCTTTGTTTACAATGACCTCTATGGGGAAACTCGCTTTGATATGCGAGTGCTTTGCATTACAAGCATTCTCCTGGAACGGAATTATGCTCGTAATTCAAGGTTCCACTGAACGCTTATTGCGATTTTTCTTACCAAATTTATGTAGAAGAATACACATTGGCCTAAACTAATTAAATCTTTTTTTTTTTTGTATTATTATTATTATTGGGATACGTATTATAGCAAAAAGTAAAAAAAAAAAATTTCCCCCCAAAATTGGCGCTCTTTTTTTGTTTATAGCGAAAAAAATAAAAACTGCAGAGGTGATCAAATGGCACCAAAAGAAAGCTCTATTTGTGGGAGGGGGGATAAAATTTTGTTTGGGTACAGCGTCGCACGACCGCGCAATTGTCAGTTAAAGTAACACAGTGCCGTATTGCAAAAAATGGCCTGGTCATTAACCGGTTCCCGACCGCCTCCTGTACATGTACGTCGGCATAATGGCACGGCTGGGCAAAGCGACGTATATACACGTCACTTTGAAATACCCACTGGCGGCGCCCCTTGCCGCGAGCTCCGTGACCGTGGACTCTATTAGCTAGATTCAGATAGGTTTACGCCGGCGTATCAGTAGATACGCCGTCGTAACTCTGAATCTACGCCGTCGTAAATTTAAGCGTATTCTGGAAACCAGATACACTTAAATTAGGCTAAGATACGAGCGGCGTAAGTCTCCTATGCCGTCGTATCTTAGGGTGCATATTTACGCTGGCCGCTAGGTGGCGCTTCCGTTGAGTTTGGCGTATTATATGCAAATGACTAGATACGCCCATTCACGAACGTACGTGCGCCCGTCGCAATTAGTTACGCCGTTTACGTTAGAGATACGCCGGCGTAAAGATAAAGCTGCTCCCTAGGTGGCGCATCCCATGCAAGGTATGGAAACAAACCTATCTTTTTACGTTGTTTGCGCAAGTCGTATGCGAATCGGGCTTGATGTAATTTACGTTCACGTCGAAACGGCGTACTTTGGAGCAATGCACACTGGGATATGTCCACGGACGGCGCATGTGCCGTTCGTTAAAAACGTCAATCACGTCGGGTCACCAAACATTTACATAAAACACGCCCCCCTGTTCCACATTTGAATTAGGCGCGCTTAGGCCGGCCCATTTACGCTACGCCGCCGTAACTTAGGAGGCAAGTGCTTTGTGAATACAGCACTTGCCTCTCTAACTTACGGCGGCGTAGCGTATATGCCATACGCTACGCCTGCCTAACGTTGCGCCCGCCTACGTGAATCTGGCAGTATGTCCGCCGGTGTCCTGCAATCGGGTCACAGAGCTGCAAAACGGGGAGAGGCAAGTGGAAACAAGCATCTCCCCGTTCTGCCTAGTGACGCGGTCACTGATTGTCTGTTCCCTCTCATCGGGAACAGCGATCAGTGACGTGTCACTCGTAGCCACGCCTCCCTAACAGTAAGAATCACTCCCTAGGGCACACGTAACCCCTTCAGCGCCCCTACAGGTTAACCCCTTCACTGCCAGTGTCCTTTTTTTCATATTTATAGCACCGATCGCTGTAAAAATGACAATGGTCCCAATATAGCATCAAAAAAGTGTCCAATGTGTCCGCCATAAAGTCGCAGTCATGATAAAAATCACAGATCGCCACCATTACTAGTACAAAAAATAAAAAAAAATTATAAAAATGCCATTACCAGAAAGAATACGTATCGGCCTAAACTGAGGAAAAATGTTGTTTTCTTATGGATTTTTTGGGGATATTTATTATAGCAAAAAGCAAAAAATATTGTTTTTTTTTCAAAATTGTCGCTCTATTTTTGTTTTTAGTGCAAAAAATAAAAGCCGCAGAGGTGGTCAAATACCACAAAAAAAAGCTCTATTTGTGGGGGGAAAAAAACACATCGCACGACCGCGACATGACAAAATGGCACCATTTTCGTCTTCAGGGTCTCTGCTTTCACTTATGTTTAGTGGTTTAACTAATATTCAGGCCTAAAATGTACCTTTTACTATGTGTGGAGGAACAGCTTGGCCAGCTTGACCATGGCAGTCTGTATCTCTCATTATTCAGTCAGACACCTTCTATGAGGGAGGACTCCGCTCACCGTCTATATAACGAACCGACTTGTCACATCCCAGCCGCCGTACCTCAGCTTCTCCTGCCAATCCCGGAAAAGAGCACCGCCGTCCCGTGGTGCACTCTGGGAAGTGTAGTCCTCCCTCCCGCCTCCTCTGTCATTGGGGCGCCTCATAGAACTACAAGTCCCATATTCTCCCGTGAGCCTCGGCGCGATCTGGCCAGGCTGGGCTGGGGAAAGATGGCGGCGCCTTTGGTGCTGGTGATGCTGGTAGCGGTGACAATCAGGGCTGTTCTGTTCCGCTCCAGCCTGGCCGCCTTCATCTCCGAGCGGGTGGAGGTCGTGTCCCCCCTCAACTCATGGAAGAGAGGTGAGGGGGCGCCGGGAGAGGAGGAGGAGGAGGAAGAGGGTGTTTGGGGGACAGGTGTGATGGGTAGGGGTGTGGACAGGTGTATGGGGGAGGACTGGGGACAGACATGGGGGGCAGGGAGGATGATAGGGAAGATATGGAGGAGGATGATGATGACAGGGAAGACATGGAGGAGGATGATGACAGGGAAGACATGGAGGAGGATGATGACAGGGAAGACATGGAGGAGGATGATGACAGGGAAGACATGGAGGAGGAGGATGACAGGGAAGACATGGAGGAGGAGGATGACAGGGAAGACATGGAGGAGGATGATGACAGGGAAGACATGGAGGAGGATGATGACAGGGAAGACATGGAGGAGGATGATGACAGGGAAGACATGGAGGAGGATGATGACAGGGAAGACATGGAGGAGGATGATGACAGGGAAGACATGGAGGAGGATGATGACAGGGAAGACATGGAGGAGGAGGAGGATGATGACAGGGAAGACATGGAGGAGGAGGAGGATGATGACAGGGAAGACATGGAGGAGGAGGATGATGACAGGGAAGACATGGAGGAGGAGGATGATGACAGGGAAGACATGGAGGAGGATGATGACAGGGAAGACATGGAGGAGGATGATGACAGGGAAGACATGGAGGAGGATGATGACAGGGAAGACATGGAGGAGGAGGAGGATGATGACAGGGAAGACATGGAGGAGGAGGATGATGACAGGGAAGATATGGAGGAGGAGGATGATGACAGGGAAGACATGGAGGAGGAGGATGATGACAGGGAAGACATGGAGGAGGAGGATGATGACAGGGAAGACATGGAGGAGGAGGATGATGACAGGGAAGACATGGAGGAGGAGGATGATGACAGGGAAGACATGGAGGAGGATGATGACAGGGAAGACATGGAGGAGGAGGATGATGACAGGGAAGACATGGAGGAGGAGGATGATGACAGGGAAGACATGGAGGAGGAGGATGATGACAGGGAAGACATGGAGGAGGAGGATGATGACAGGGAAGACATGGAGGAGGAGGATGATGACAGGGAAGACATGGAGGAGGAGGATGATGACAGGGAAGACATGGAGGAGGATGATGGGAGGGAAGTTGACAGGGAGGAGGGTGGTGATGATGATGGGGGGATGATGACATGGAGGATGATGATGGGGGAGGTTGACAGGGAGGAGAAGGATTATGATGATGGGGGGGGTGTGACATGGAGGAGGATTATGGGGGGGGTGACATGGAGGAGGAGGATGATGATGGGGGAGGTTGACAGGGAGGTGGAGAAGGATTATGATGGCGATGATGGGGTGTGACACATGGAGGAGGATGATGATGGGGGGGGGGGGGTGACATGGAGGAGGATGATGGAGGAGGAGGAGGACGACAGAGAAGAAATTGGTGATGATGGGGGGGTGACACATGGAGGAGGAGTATGATGATGGGGAGGGGGTGACACATGGAGAAGAAGAAGGAGGAGGTTGATGATGATGGGGTTGACACGCATGATGATAGCGAATACATGGAGGATGACAGAGAAGAAATTGGTGATGATGGGGGGTGTGACATGGAGGAGGAGGGTGATGATGATTGGGGGGGTGACATGGAGAATGATGATGGGTGACACATGGAGGATGATGATGGGGGGGGGGGTGTAAAACATGGAGGAGGATGATGATGGGGGGGGGTGACATGGAGGATGATGATGGGGGGGTGACATGGAGGAGGAGAAAGATTATGATTGGGGGGGGTGGTGACATTGATGGGGATGATGATGATGGGGGGGGTGACATGGAGGAGGAGAAAGATTATGATTGGGGGGGTGGTGACATTGATGGGGGGGTGACACGCAGGATGATAGGGAAGACATGAAGGATGACAGAGAAGAAAATGGTGATGATGGGGGGGGGGGGTGACATGGAGGTGGAGGGTGATGATGATGATTGGGGGGGTGACATGGAGGAGGAATGAGATGGGGTGGGTGACACATGGAGGATGATGATGATGGGGGGGGGGGTGAGATGGAGGAGGATGATGATGGAGGGGTGACATGGAGGAGGAGAAAGATTATGATGATGGGGGGGGGGTGACATTGAGGAGGAGGAGGATGATGATGATGATGATGATTGTGACGGAGGATGATAGGGAAGACATGGAGGATGACAGAGGAGGTGATGATGGGGGGGGGGGGGGGGTTGACCAGGAGGATGATGATGATGATGGGGGGGGTTTGTTCCACTCCAGCCTGGCCGCCTTATCATCTCCGAGGTGAGGAGGGTGGTGGGTAGGGGTGTGAGCAGGGGTGTGAGCAGGGAGGAGTGTGGATAGGTGTATGGGGGAGGACTGGGGACAGACATGGGGGGCAGGGGGGGTGACAGGGAAGACATGGAGGATGATTGGAGGTTGGGGAAGACATGGAGGGGGAGGAGGGCAATGGGTAGGGGTGTGAGCAGGGAGGAGTGTGGACAGGTGTATGGGGGGAGGACTGGGGACAGACATGGAGGAGGAGGAGGAGGATGATGATGATTGACATGGGGGAGGAGGAGGAGGAGGAGGAGGAGGAGGAGGAGGAGGAGGAGGACGACGACGACGACGGGGGGGGTGACAGGAAGGCTGAGTAGAAGGACAAAGAGGCTGAGTGTGTTTAGGAGAAGGGTGTGATGGGCAGGGGAGGATTCTGGGTACAGTTGGGTGGGGGTGAGATGGGTTCTTCGGACAGCAGGGAGGAAGCTGATCACAGGAGATTACTGAAGACTTGAGATGCATATAATTTGTCTATGGCCGCCTCTTCCACTCATCATCATATTTTTTATTATATGTTTTTCAATCCCTGATTTGGCATCAGAACTCTTGGTTTCTATGGGTTGGCACACCTGGCATCCGATGTTTTATTTTGAACATTGATTATATTATGTCCCCCTGAAAGATTCTTCATAGGATTGTAGACAAATGGGGAGTTCGGTGTAGTTCAGCTTCTTCATGGTTTAGTACAAAGGGGTAGAATACCGTCTGGCCGGCAAATCGCCCCCCTGGAACCTCGGAGAGACATAAGCTGGTGGGGAAACACTCGGCACCCATACAGAAGTAAAATCATAGCCTATAGAGATTTTTTAAGTACTGTAGTTTGTTGCCATTCCACGAGCATGTGCAATTTTGAAGCATGACATGTTGGGTATCTATTTACTCGGCGTAACGTCTTCTTTCACGTTTTACAAAAAAATGGGGCTAACTTTGCTGGGTTTATTTTTTGCAATTTTTTTTTTTCCCCCAAAATAATTCTCCTATACGGTGTGACATGAAATATTGCAATGATCTCCATTTAAAGATGGGGAAAGAGGGACACCTTCTAGCAAACGTATGTAGACATAGGACACGCCCCCTGTCGCACCCCTTTAGAGGAGAATTAACCCAAAAAAAGTTTAATTAACCACTTCCCTCCCGGTCAATAGTCAATTGACATCCGGGAAGTGGTTGTGAAATCCTGACTGGACGTCTATTAACGTCCTGCAGGATTACATGTCGGCGCGCGCCCGTGGGGGTGCGGCGATCGGTGATGCGGTGTGTCAGTCTGACACCCTGCATCTCCGATCTTGGTAAAGAGCCTCCGGCGGAGGCTCTTTACCATGTGATCAGCCACGTCCAATTACGGCTGATCACTATGTAAACAGGAAGAGCCGTTGATCGGCTCTTCCTCACTCGCGTCTGACAGACGCGAGTAGAGCCGATCGGCGGCTCTCCTGACAGGGGGGGTTTGCGCTGATTGTTTGAGCGCAGCACCCCCCTCGGATGCCAACACTGGACCACCAGGGAGTGCCCCCTGGTGCTCAATAGAGCAAAAATGGGCACAATTTTTTTTTTTTTTTAACAATCCGTGCCCACAAATGCACACTTACTGGCAACATGGGCACTGACTGAAATGATGCCCAGCAATGCCATCAGTCTCGCCTATGAGTGTTGCCCATGAGTGCAGCATACCAGCACCGCCTCATCGGTGCCCATAATTGAAGAAGAAAACGTTTTTACAAAAAAAATTACAGAAAAAAATAAAAACTTATTTTTTTTCAAAAATGTCGGTCTTTTTTTAGTTGTTGCGCAAAAAATAGAAATCGCAGAGGTGATCAAATCCCACCAAAAGAAAGCTCTATTTGTGGGAACAAAATGATAAAAATGTCATTTGGGTACAGTGTAGCACGACCGCGCGATTGTCATTCAAAGTGCGACAGCGCTGAAAGCTGGCTTTGGCAGGAAGGTGCGTAAGTGCCTGGTATGGAAGTGGTTAAATTCACTTTTTTTACCACTAATATTCCTTTATATTGACTTTTTAGTTGGGTGCTATGCTAAAATTATAAACGAATGGCAGCAATGGGCCTTAAGTGGTTAGACCCCAAAAGGTTGATTTGCGCACAGGACTGGAGAAGCCATCTTTGAATGACCACACCTCCTGACGCGTTGTAGAATTTCCAGACATTCCACCCAGACTGATAGGATGTGGACAGATATTGGTTCCAATGTAAGTTTAGTCTGTATTCTAGTTCCTGATTGTACCCTTTATTTTCCAGTTGTGGAGGGGATGGCCTTGTTGGATCTTGGTGTGTCGCCATACTCAGGAGATGTCTTTCATGAAGTGAGTATCTGTAATTTTGAGTGTTTGCTGGATATGAGAGTTTAAGGCTGGGTTTCCACTTGTGCGACTTGGGACTGCAAAGTCGCATGACAAGTCGTACATCATTATTTCCAATGAGTACCGTTCATATTGAAGTTCGACCGATATGGGTTTTTCTCTGGCCGTTGCCGATATTTGGAAATCGGGGCGGCCGATATGTGTTGCCGATTTTTGCGGCCGATATTATAGGCCGATTTTTTTTTTTCTTCATCTCAAAAAACCTAGGGTGGGGAGGAGATAATTGTTTAGGGTGGAGAGGTGGGGTGCAGCCTGTCAGTGCCTCATGAGTGCCCACTGGTGCAGCCCATCAGTGCAGCCTATCAGTATTCATTAGTTGTGAAGGGGACATTGCAAAGGCTGAATGCAGAAAGGACGACTTCTGAACACATGGCACTGAAGCTGCAACTGGCAGCCACATTCCTGCATACAGCCTCCATGCTCTTTGTTTACAATAATCCATCCAACATTTGGACTGGTGACAGTGTCTCTTTAAAGCGGAGCTCCACCCTAAAGTGGAACTCCCGCTGATCGGGACCCTCCCCCGCCCCCCCTGTGTTGTTACATTTGACACCTTTCAGGGGGGAGGGGGGTGCAGATACCTGTCTAGACAGGTTTTTGCACCCACTTCCGGCCACACAGTCTCGGGCAGACTGCGGGCATGAAGTCACCTCCCGTCCTCCCCCCGTTGTGTTCTGGGAACACTCGGCTCCCAGTACACAGCGGGAGCCAATTGGCAGGCGTAGTACGACTCGCGCATGCGCCGTAGGGAACCGGGCAGTGAAGCCGGAGCGCTTCACTTCCTGGTTCCCTCACCGAGGATGGCGGGGGGGGGGCAGCAGAGTGACGAGCGATTGCTCGTCCTCTGCTGCGGACGGCGCTGGACTCCAGGACAGGTAAGTGTCCTAATATTAAAAGTCAGCAGCTGCAGTATTTGTAGCTGCTGGCTTTTAATATTTTTTTTTTTTTCAGCGGAGCTCCGCTTTAAGTAATGTAGCCCAGCATATAACTTTACTTTTATCTAAAACATAAACTGTAGGCACAAACAAAAAGAACAAATAACACCATAACATACTAAGTACTATTTTTAGGAAGTAATCACTAGGGCCACAGTCACTGTATTCCTTGTTTTAATTATTAGTTTGTCATGCGGAAAATCTGAATGTTTTTAATTACTCCAAACTGTCTTTTCTCCTACAGACTCCTCTCATCGTCTATCTCTTCCATTTCCTTGTAGACTATGTAGAAATCGTGTATATGGTAAGTGAGCTTTTGGCATTATATCATTCGCTGCCATAACATTTTTTTGCATTCTTTTGCACACTTTAAAAATCTCCACAAATTACCGTATTTATCGGCGTATAACGCGCACCCTAATTTTAAGAGGGAAGTTTCAGGAAAAAAACTTTCAACGGCCCCTTTTATATTCCAAAGCCCCCCTGCACATTGCACAGATCTCGGCACATTGCACAGATCTCGGCACATTACGTAACCCCCCCCCCCCCCATACACTACACAGCATTTTCCCCCTGCACAGTACACAGCCCCCTTGCACTCCCAGGAGACTGCCAGCGTACTGTAAAGTTTTAAAAAAAGCACTGCCAGTCCCTTCTCATACATACTGTGTTCCCTCGGCTGGTCACATGATCGCTCTCCTCTGATGTGTTCATGTGACCACTCTCCTCCTCCAATCTGAAACTACACTCGGAGGGGGAGGAGGAGCAAGAAGAGGAGAGAAGGGACTCGCATCGTTTTTTTTTTTTTTTTTATCTTTTTAGTACGCCGGTGGGCTGTCCCAAGACCGGGAGAGGTGGGACGGCCGGCACGACATCCCCGCCCCCCCAATGGTAAAAGAAAATGACATTGGCGTATAACGCGCACCTACGATTTCCCCCTGATTTTAAGGGGGAAAAAGTGCGCGTTATACGCCGATAAATACGGTATATATTTTCTGAAAGCAGAACACTGAAAAATAGAAGGGCAGTAGTTGCATTTTTTTTTTTTATGTCACATGATATTGGCACAATTGTTTACTTATGTGCATGGGGCTTTAAATGTTTTTTTTTTTTTACTTCCGGACAGCCGCATGCATATATACTGGGGTAGGGTGGCCCTTCAGTGCAAAATCACATACCTATACATAATCTTGTTTCCCGGGTCCACCTTTCAGCTCAACAGCCAGTTCCCTACTGTGCATGCATGAAGCACGCATGCACAGTAGGCAAGACTAGGAGCGGCAGGAGAAGGAGGAGAGGAGGCCTGAACTTCCGAGTGATAGCGATGTGGTGCAATCTTCCAAAAGGGGGACAGTTACCTGCTCCCCCGACAGTAGAGCTGCACGATTCTGGCTAAAATGAGAACCAATTTTGCGGCGTAACATCTTTCACTGCGCAAATACAGTGTGACATAAAATATTGCAACAATCACCATTTTATTCTCTAGAGTCTCTGCAAAAAAATAAAATGTGCGTGGATGTATATTTTGTGTGTGTGTGTTCTAAATAATTTTCTAGCAAAAAATATTGATTTTATTTGTAAGAAATGTCAGAAAAAGGTTAAAGCGGGGGTTTACCCTAAAAAAAAATTCTAACATTGCATGGAGCCGACCTATGAGACCGACAGTAAGCCGAACGTCGGTGCGCAGGTGCCGTATAGAGCCGCATCGACGTTCGGCTTCTTTCGGCAACTCGTGACGCGCAGTATGCGCCGGTCGGAAGCATGCCAATCGCAGCCTGTGATTGGGAACGCCCACTCCCGCGGTGAACCCCCGCTTTAAGTGGCAATTCTGTATCACACTGTTCATCTGTAATATTGGGTCCCCTTCCAATTTACGTTTTGGGGTCCTTTCACACGCGATTCGATCAGATCTGCCTATCAGTTTTTCAGGCGGACCGTGTTGTTCATAATTAATGTCGGAGGTTTACAACCACTTCAGGCTGGGTTTACACTATGCGGCCGCAGGGCACAGCAGGGAGTCCGGTGCGTCCCCATTCAGAATTTGGAGATCCGATTTAGGTCAGAATTTTTGGCTGAATTCGGACCTGAAATGGAGCCAAAGAAGCACAGAACTATTCTGCTGTGTGCTCCGCGGTTGCCCCTGAGATTTGTGATCTGGCTCCATTGAGAGCCAGTCGGTCTCTTGTCATGCGAATTGGATGCAGGGAAACCCAGCCTTAATGTAGTATAAACTAATATACCGTAGTTAAAATTTTGTAAGCAAACATTTTTCTAGTACATGGAATGTTAATTTACTCAACCCGATTTGCTTCTTCTCAGTTTACAGATGCACTTACAGCCTTTGCACTTTATTTGGCTGTTCAAGAATATAACAAAGTATCGGTAAGATATTTTTTGACTATCCTTTGTTTCATGGACTGTACTACCTTGGCATAAATGTTTTACAGCATATAAATTGTTAATAGCTTCAAGATTGCCTGTTTGTGAGACAAGCTATGATTCTGTATTTTAAAGTTTATTAGGCAATGGAACATTAGCAAAAACAAGGATAGTCCTGGGAGCCTTGCTTAGTAACTCCTATGAGGGGGGAGAGGTGCTCACCTCCATAATGTGGAGGGTGGTAATCTACAGAACAACGATCAAAAAAGTACAATCCACACACCCTGTTGAGTAAACTTCTCTAAAAATCTTTATCAAAAACCACATATACCGTATTTATTGCGGTATAACGCGCTCCCACGTATACCGCGCACCCCTAAAGTGGCCCCCAATCCTGTGGAAAAAAGTTTTTTTTGTACTTCGTTTTGGTGTCTTGCGTGGCGTCCATCGGCGGCCTCGTCGGGTCCGTCTTTTTTCAGGGCAAAAAAGTGCGCGGTATACGCTGATAAATACGGTAATTATCAGCATCTTGCCCAGAGATCCTGCCTAACCCACTAAACCAGGGATCCTCAAACTACGGCCCTCCAGCTGTTGTAGAACTACACATCCCATGAGGCATTGTAACACAGACGTGACTAGCCATGATGGGAATTGTAGTTCCTAAACAACTGGAGGGCTAGAGTTTGAAGACCCATGGACTAAACCCCTTCCCAACCATCTACAGTACCTAATGTACATATATCACTCAAGTGGGAGCTGGTGAATAAACCTCCCAAAAAGGGATCCCCGTCCCCTGAGGAGCCAGGACCCCATCTTAAAACCTCAATGGGTGAATGGAGTTCTGAATTCCTAGGGGACAGAACCATACTGATCCAGGCCAGAGAAATTATAGTCACCGCCCCAGATGGGTATATGGATATGTCTGTATCCTCTCAGAGAAACCCAGGTGTCGGCAATGCACGAAGCAAATGTAGAAAGAAATGTTTGAACAGCCGCACTCTGAAAAAAACCCTCGGTTACCTTTTATTGGTAAAAAAATGTAAACGCCACACATCACAGCAAAAAACAGGGGCATGCATCTGACGTGTTTCACACTATTTGTTAGTGCTTACTCATGAGTAAGCACTAACCAATAGTGTGAAACGCGTCAGTTGCATGCCCCTGTTTTTTGCTGCGATGTGTGGTGTTTGAAAACTTTTACCAATAAAAGGCAACATTTGATCCATGCCAGATGTAGGTAATCCTTCAGTGCCCAAGGAAATAGATAATGAACCGTTCAGGGCCAGTGAACCTGCTGGAAAAAACGGTCACAAGATCCGCAGTATGGAGGTAAAGGTGTTGCTGAACATGTATTAGTAAAACAGTGTAAGGTACTGTCATGGATCTTAAGATATTAAAGTGTTTCTACTTGACATCTGTTACACAGGAGAGGGACATTCAATGCAAGGACACCGGCTATTGAAATGCTAAGTGGAACCAGCTAGAGAAATACCTTTTATTGTGCTCTGCAGGCTAAGAGCGGGTGTCGGAGACACTCCGTCTGGCTAAAAAAACTATGGATTGAAGGTTAATTGAATCTAGAATGTATGTGTGAAGATGTATGTGTTTATTGTTCTAAAGGTCAGAAGCCTCCTGTCAGCTGTATTGAATTAGCATTCTATTGTCTAAAGCAATGTAACCTCTCAGAGGTAGTAATTAAGTAGCCCGGGTTATTGTGTACATTGATTACCCCCTGGGGCTTCTGTCTCAATACACAAGTCTTTCTATCCAAGCTATTGGACCAATCCCTGTTGACAATTTCAAGTCCTCATTTGCATGGTCAAGGAGGACTTGAGTGAAGACTGGATATACTTTACAATTGACCAATAGGAAAGCGGTTGTTGGGAGTGGGATGTTCCAAAATTCTGTATAAAAGTGTGCTGTGTACTTGAAATAAAGAGTCCTGTTGGAACTTACATACAGCCTGCCTGGTGTTTGTTCTTAATGGGTCCGAATGGCACATAGCTGTAATTCGGATCCCGGAACCTTGGATGACTGGACCATCAGACGTTGCAATCTGCAAGCTGACTCACTGGTAGCAGAGGAGTGTCGGGAGAGCAGGACCTGGGCGAGGAAGGATCTCGTCACAGGTACCAATGAGCATATGGACAGCGAGGGTGGATATCGCCTCATATGGTATGTATGCTGCTGCTGAACTACAAATGCAGTCATGGTGGTGAAGCTAAGGTAAAGATTGTAGAAGCCGTTCAAACCTGCCATCTACAAACTAGAGGGTTGAAGACTCTCCAGGCATGAGGTCCGGCCTGTGGTGTAGAGCAGCCTCAAGGCACACCAACAGGTCATGTTTTCAGGATTTCCCTCAGATGAAACGGCTGTGGTAATTACTAAGGCAGTGAAACTGATCAAATCACCTGTGCAAAATAATGGAAAGCCTGAAAACATGACCTGTTGGTGTGCCTTGAGGACTGGAGTTGGGAAACACTGGTGTAGAGATTGTCCTGTGGAGTTGGGTAACCTAACCCAAAGTATAACTACAGCTGATATGACCTATACATGTACATCTGGGGTCTATGTGGTGTAGGCCAGCGGTTCTCAACCCTGCCCTCAAGTACAAGCCATGTTTGCAGGTTTTCCTTCATCTTGCACAGGTGCTTTAAATCTGAGTCAATGGCTTGGTATTTTGGACAGCTATTTTATCTAAGCGAAATTCCCAAAACATGGCCTGTTGGGGGGTACTTGAGGACTGAGGTTGAGAACCACTGGTGTAGGCTAATCCTAATGTCCACCAGCCGTCATCTGTGATATCTGTCTCAACTTAATCCTTGAGAAATGCACGCTCTGGAGACTCGATCCCCCTCTGCAATGCTGATGGTTCAGACTGTGGTGACAGTAATTCCAAGTATCCCTTCTGCTGGAAGCTAGTCCCCCCCCCCCCCAATATGGTGCTGGCTGGTTCACAGGAGCACTTAGTCCGAGCAGGTAAAATGGGATCGGAATAATTAAGGCAAGCAGTGACACGGAGATATGGGCCCGTCCATCTACATGTTTCGTCCCACCCACCGGATCTTCGTCAGGACGTATGGAATATTAGCACTTATTTTATATCAGTTGTTACAAGATCTTACCTTTTTTTTCTGATGTTTCATGTCATGGCGCAAAAAGCCATGACATGAAATGTCATGCATGAGATTTGCAGTGCATTCCTAATGCAGTTTAGGTTTGTTTTACGTATATGTTGCACCCTGTGGAAAGTGCATTTTTGTTGAAATTTTTACCAAAATGCAGCAGTCACAAATGGAAGCTTTTATCTGATTGGCTGATTGCCACTACTCATGGAAAATATAGTTGGAAGGAAATACTATTCCTGATGCAATAGATGTATGTATGTGTGTAAGGGCTTGTTCACCTTTGGGTGGGAGGAAAGTAAAAGCAGGCAGTTGAGCCCCCCCTTCCCCAACCTGAACAAGGAGATGCAACTGCTTGGGGCCATACACAGGCTGCAGCAATTAAACAGCATGTCACATTTGGTGGGTGGCTCTGTTGCTGTAAGCAGCCTCAAGTATATGGGGGTACGTTGCAAGGGCTGCTGCATGTGGGGATGAGCTCATCTATAATATAGGGGTAAGTCTAATGGTCTACTTTAAAGCTTTCCAGTCATTTTTGCTAGTATGTAAAAATACACTTACCGGTAATTCCTTTGAAAGAATTGCACAGCTTGACCAAATTTATGTTTTTTTTTTTACCTTCTGTTTTAGGTCATTGATTTCTGTTCTGGTCATTTATCAATATTATTGTGTATTTAATGACAAATTTGTTACTTTCTTCACAGTTCAAGCAGCAGAAACTGTACTTGGAACTTAAGAAGTATTCACCAGGAGCCGCAGAAATCCTCAGAGTACCGACTGAAATGTACTATATTCCACTAAAAGTGGCAATATTGTAAGTCTTTCTTTATATAGATCTGACCCAATTCTTTACACTTTTTTTAAATAGCCAACATATCATACTTGCCTGCTCTGTGCAATCTTTCTCTTCTTGATTCCCCTGCTGGCACTCGTAAACTCTGATCCCCAACCCCCCCCCCCCCTGCTGAGTGCTCCCACTGCAAGCTATTTGCTCTGAGGGCACTTATGTGCTCGCTCCCAAGCCGCCTCTGTCTGAGACACAGAGCGTGGCCACGCTCCACCTCAATGGCTGTGATTGATGGCAGTGATGGCCTCTGAGGAGGCAGAGACCAAGGAGAGCTTCTGCTCTTGTGAAATATTTCTGGATCGGGATCAGGCTCGGCTAAGTATTATGAGGGAGAAGCAGAACACTGAAGTGTGTTTTTTTTTTTTTTTTTTTTTTTCTTTTTACCTTCAGCCTTTAGAACTACTTTAAATAGACCTACTGTATATACTCGAGTATAAGCCGAGGCACCTAATTGTACCACAAAAAACTGGGAAAACTTACACAGCGAGGCTGTGTCCATGCCTCTCTGTGTCCATGCCTCTCTGTGTCCATGCCTCTCTGTGTCCATGCCTCTCTGTGTCCATGCCTCTCTGTGTCCATGCCTCTCTGTGTCCATGCCTCTCTGTGTCCATGCCTCTCTGTGTCCATGCCTCTCTGTGTCCATGCCTCGCTGTGTCCATGCCTCGCTGTGTCCATGCCTCAACTGACGTTTAACATGGGAGTCTATGGAAGGGGTGCCGGCTTTGAAAAGGGGTGCACACTTCTAGAGGAGAAATGGGGCTACATGTGTGCCAGGGGACTTACGACCGGCTGGTACCGGGTCCTCAAAGTCACCAGAGAAATGACCGTTTAACATGGGAGTCTATGGAAGGGGTGCCGGCTTTGAAAAATTTGTGCTCCCGGGCTGTAGGTCCTCCGGACAACAAACTTTGCACACGTGTAGAGGAAGAGGGGGGCTACATGTGTGCCAAGTTTGGGGTCCAGAAAGTCCCGGAGATCAGGCGCAAAAAGGTGTATCGAGTATAAGCCGAGGGGGGCATTTTCAGCACAAAAAAATGTGCTGAAAAACTCGGCTTATACTCGAGTATATACAGTATTTTTTTATATAAGTTTAAATCTTTGCACATTCTGTCAAAAACATAAAGTAGATTGAAATCCTATTTTTTGTATTTTTTTTGTATGGTGTTGCCTTTTTTTTTTTTTTTTTTTTTTAAATTCCGTCAATTTTTATTTTATTTTTTGCATCTTAGTGCTGCTAATTTCCTCTATCCATTTCCCCTCTAAGTGCTGTTGCTCAAGCATTGGCTGCACATCCTCGTTGCCTTTTTACATATTTTGTTGATAGCGAGGAAAGCAGACCACGCCTTCACAATGTTGGCATTGCTGTTTGGAGTCTCTACCATGTGACAGGTTGGCAATGCAGAACCATAATTGGAAGACGGTTGTCTTTGCATAGTGTGAAGTGCTTGAGCAAAGACGTTCATTGCAGCATCAGCAGGTTCTTTTGCTTCACATATTAAAGCACCCACATAACACATATTTGCAGCAGCAAAGCGGGTTGGCTGTAACGGTCACACACCACTCATATGTGTCTCATATGTGTCCATGGGAGTACACTCTTAATACAGTGACTGAGCAGTCGAAGGCATCACCTGATCTCTAATAATTATCTGGAGCCAGCAAGACTGGCTCTTGATGATGTGACCACTGTGGCAGCTGATCAGTATTTACATAATTGGGTAGACCTTCCTGCCCCCCGAGCATAATAGCCCAGTTTAGGCCCCATTCACACTTGTGCCACTTGTCCTGCGACTTGGGACTGCAAAGTCGCATGGCAAGTCGTACCCCATGATTTCCAATGAGTACCGTTCATATCTGTGTGACTTTAAAGTAGTCCCTGCACTAATTTGGTCCGACTTTGATGCGACTTAAGGTCCATAGACCTCAAGATTACACAAGTATTGCTTCACGTCGCGTATAAGTCGCATGACTTTCAGTTTGCACAAGTGTGAATGGAGCCTAAGGCTTAGTCCACACTGTAGAAACGCAGTCCAGATGCGTTCCCGGTGCTTTTCTGCATGTGCGGTTTTCATGCAGTTCAGTGCCTTTCTTTCTTTCTTTCTTTCTTTCTCTCTTTCTTTCTCTCTCTCTCTCTTTCTTTTTCTTTTTCTTTCTTTTTTTTTTTCTTTTTTTTTTCTTTTCTTTTTCTTTTTTTTTCTTCTTTTCTTTCTTTTTTTTCTTCTTTCTTTCTTTCTTTCTTTCTTTTTTTTCTTTCTTTCTTTTCTTCTTCTTCTTTTTTTTTCTTCTTTTCTTTCTTCTTTCTTTCTTTCTTTCTTTCTTTCTTTCTTTCTTTCTTTCTTTTTTTCTTTCTTTCTTTCTTTCTTTTTTTTCTTTTTTTCTTTGTTTTTTTTTTTTTTCTTTTTTTTTTTTCTTTTTTTTTTTTTTTTTTCTTCTTTCTTTCTTTTTTTTCTTCTTCTTTTTTTTTTTTTTCTTTCTTTCCTGGAACTGCAAGCCCTAGTGTAAACTATGCCAATGAAAACCATATAACCTACTTACCATGCATTTTTTTTTTTTTGGACTCCCTGTGGTGTAAACTGGCCTTACAGATGGCTGGGCAGAAAGGGGTTAACATGAGATTTTAGTGATTGAGCTTAGCGGTATGGGTCATACTGGCCCTGCTTGCCACCATCCCTTTAATGCGTGGGAGAATCTAGAGACAACATTGGGCCTACTTGTTTCTATGTATATAATGAAAATGTGTGAACAAAAAGTGTGTGTTGAAGGCATAGGAAGGACTCCGGTGTTTCAATGAAGGTTTTTACCATCTGGTTTCAGTACTTTGAGTCACTGACCCAAAATCGGCTTGCAGCGAGAGCCGTCAGAAGCCGAATCTGTTGTAAACTTTTCCCAGTTGATACACACGATCGGAATTTCCAACAACAAATGTTCGATGTGAGCTTTTGGTCGGATATTCCGACCGTGTATAGGCTCCATCGGACATTTTCTGTCAATTTTCGACCAAAAAAAGTTTGAGAGCTGGTTCTCAACTTTTCTGACAACAAAAGTTCTTGCCGGAAATTCCGATCGTGTATGCAATTCCGACGCACAAAAATCCTACGCATGGTCGGAATCGAGCAGAAGGGCCGCACTGACTATTGAACTTCATTTTTCTCGGCTTGTTGTACATCACCGCGCTCATGGCGTTTTGGAATTTCCGACATTTGTATGACCGTGTGTATGTGCAAAGTTTGAGCCAACATTCCGTCAGGGGAAAAAATCCACGATTTTGTTGTCGGGATGTCCGATCGTGTGTACTAAGAGTATTCAAGCCAGGCAGTTTGTATTTTCAGGTGACATCATCATTGGCCGCTTCCATATTTTTCTTATGACCGTTTTTTATTAACATGCCAATCTTCACCTAGAGCTGGATTTCTCCTACGCCTTCCAGGACGGCACACCAGAGAGATAAGGGCTCCTCCCACAGGAAACACAATCAATTGACAAGTTTGTTATAAGTTCCCACCCACCCCCTTGCTCCCCAGTATTTTGATTGTGTTTCTCCCGAACACAGCGGCACGTTTGTTGTTTTATATTACCTGGAGACGGTGAGGTCGAAGGGTACCCCTGTTGAGGCAGGTTCAGGGAGGCCGGGGAGAGCTGAACTAAACCTGTTGGCTTCGGTCGCTCACAGGTCGCCACAAAGATATGCATGGGCGCTCTGAGCTGTGGTGAAAAAGCCATCGTCCCTCTGCAAAAAAGCCACCACGATACTGCTCTCTCCTTCCTGGGGGGGTTGCCACTAAGGAGCATTGCGCTCCAAGCCTCTCTCTGAGAGAAACGGGAACCGCGCCACCGGAGCGTGGGCGTTTCCTTACAGGGCAACCCGGAAGTGACGCTTCGGCGTGGAGAGCAGCGTGGAGCGGTGGGGTCGGCGGCGGATAAACCCTAACACAGGTACCGGCAAGCCAAGGACCCAGCCAACCTCCTCATGGAACAGGAGGAGAGGAAGGCAAATGTGACTGCAGGCAGATCCAGGTCGGGGTGTGGTGAGTACTAATCCCCCTTGGAAAGGGAGGAGGAAAGGGAGTGAGAGCTCCTGGCTTTCAGGGGTCTGGGATCCCGGAGCCAGCCAGAACAGGCTGGAGTTTACCTCTCAACACCCTTTCCCCTCCCCAGTACAAACCTGCAGTCCTAGGGGAGGACAGAGTAAAGTGTATATCTCTTGTCTTTAATCTCCCCAGCGGAGCCCAGGAGACCCAGATAAACAATCTCCTGCCGCTACAGGGCAAAGCTACTCTAAAAATAAATGTGTGGGTACTGTAAGGATAAATTCCCACCCAAAGCCCTTTTGCTAAGAATCTTTTAAAAACTTTCCGTGTAGCCACCAGGCAGCCAGTAACTTAAGGTCTGACATAGAGGAGCTTATCCCTAGAGAGGACACATCCTCCCAGGAAGGCCTTGTCTGAATGGGATCTAGTGCCCTTCCCCCCACTTTCACAGTCATTCCCTCTAGTCCAGTAAAGGAAACTAAGGAAGACAGGGAGGTTAAGGGGGAGCCGAGTAGAATAGGACGCCCCATTCACCCTAGTGGATCTGGGGGGACTTCTGCAGGGAAAAAAATCGGCCTCTGAGGACCTTATAGAAGTCCCTAGAATAATCTCATATAAAGGCCTGAGCAAGGCTCAATCCAGGGTGGTGGTTTTTTTATCCACTCCATTAATCCCTAAAGGATTAGAGCCAACTGCCATGAACCTGACAGCTTACAATGGTGCTGTTAGAGGTTTTTAGCCCAGCAAAAACCTACCTCCTAAACTCTTAAAGGGGGGTGGACAGGCACTCATAAGGGACATCTTAAATGTATATATATTACCCTTGAGGAGGTTGCTTATTAGAGGCAACATCTTCCCAAGTTCCAACAGGTGTCTGATTGCCTATCATCTCCTCCTTACACTGCTACTATATCTATCAGTGTATAAGAGTTAATCAATAAACCTCTGGTGGCTTAGGCAACAAAACCACCAGGGCTGTATGAGAAGCAGAAAATGTGAGCCTGAAACCCTTAATTAAGAGTTTTTTCTCTGCAAACCTCTGTGTTAAGGCTATGAAAATTAGCCTGTATTTAGTATGAAGCCCTACAGGTGGCTGATTGCCTCCAGCCTAAGATTGTGATCACCTCTGCATTAGAGATCTAATTGATCGCTGGGTCTGTGCTCGTTAAGACCTTAAAGGCCTGGACTCGCTCCCACCTGTGTGTATGGATCAGCTACAACTACTCAGACTTATGCATGGTAAAATAGCAGCTACCACTATTGTGGTATGATCACACACCTCAGACTTCCATTATTGGAACTACCATATTCCTCCACTGAGGGAAGGATTAGTATCTGGAGTTCAGGCTCTGCCTAGGATAGATTGTTGGCCTGACCGCATCAGAAATGCTATCCTATGGCTCACTAGAAATGCATAATGTTGATTATGTAATGGCACACAGTTGCTTACCAAAACGCATAACATTGAAATGTTGGTAACACTTCTATTATATAACCATACACCATTGCTATTCAGAAATGCTCAACATAGTTTACTGATAGTAATATTTCTGTGGGTTATGCGACTTTACAAGGTTGCTAGTCAGAAACGCACAACATTGGAAGTTTATCTTGTGTCTTTTCTGTTATATAAATATCCTATGGTTCATCAGAAATGCATAATATTGACTATGTAATGTTACACTACTGCTTATCAGAAACACATGTCTTTGAGTGACTGATAGCGACATTTCTGCTGGTTATATGACTGTACAATTTTGCTAATCAAGAAAACGCACAATATTGTAGTGGATATTTATGTAGGTTAAGTGACCGTACACGGTGGCTATGCAGATATGCACTGAATTAAGCTTTCAGTTGCTAGTGACATTTCTGTTGATTAGATGACCCTACAAGGTTGCATTAAGTAACACATTAAGTGGTCGGCAACATTCTGTTGGTCATATAACTGTACAAGTTTCTAATCAAAAAATGCATAACATTGTATTGCTGGGAATGACACTTCTGTGGGTTCAGTAACTGTATACTGTTGCTATTCAGAAACGCACAGCATTGGGCGTCTGGCTAGTGACTTTTCTGTTGAGTGGCCGACAACATTCTGTGGTATAGCTGTGCAGGTTCTCTAATCAAAAAATACACAGCATTACTGGCAGAAACGCACAGCATTGAGTTTTTACTAAGTGACATTTCTGCCGGGTATATGACGGGGTTGTCTTGTTAAACAGAAATGCACAATGTTATTGTTGGTAACGTTTCTGTCTTAGGTCCCATACCCTGTTAATGATTTGAAGTGTGTTGGTGCCACTCTCTGGTCATGACTGCAGGTGGTCTAGCACCAGCAATACACAGTTGGGGGGCACATATGTCTTTTGGTGTGGTCATACTGGCTATGCGACTGCTTTTTCCTGACCATCGAAAATACGCAAGAGGTGTTAGTAATTTTTCTGTTGGTTATAGGACCGTACTGCGGTCGGTATCAGGAATACACAACACTGAAGCTGTCCTTGTCTTCCTGTTTTTGAACTTATTACCTTAGTTTGCTGTACATCAGAAAAACACAGCATTGGAAGGTGCCCGTGTCTTCTGTGTTTAATTACTCAAAAAAACGCCATAATTGCTATTGTCCTTTAAGTTGGATGAAGGACCCTAACCCATTAAGCATCAGAAGCTCACATTGGAGCCTCTGTCCCTTCCCTTTGCTTAGGTTACATGGTATCTTATTACATATTAGAAATACACAACATTCTAAGTTTGATTTGTGTCTTCTTTGTCCTACAGGTGACTGTATATCAGAAAATATAACAGTGAAAGCTGGGTGTGTCTTCCTGTTTTAATGTTCCATATTAAACCTAAGCTGGCTACCCTTCAGAAATTTAAGATTTATGACCTGTAGATCTGTGATATTAATTATATATCTGTCATTTTATTTCAGACCTTATTTTCCATACACATGGAAGGAACAGGATTTCTGATGGCAAAAGATTCAGTCCTTTACATCTAGGCATGCCAGAGACATGCCCTAGACCGGAACCCAGTAGGGTTATAGGACACTAGAAGAAGGTCATAAAAATCACCTATCATGGTTATAAAAAAGAGGGGTTACGCTGTTAGAAATTGGTTGCTTGAGGATACAACATCAGAGCTTATCTGACTAGTTCACCCAATCCGATAAATTTACAGCTCGGTATGTATCCTTCAGGTCACCCCATTGGACGAACTGGATGTGACTAACCAATATTCGTTTCTTACTCCTACTATAGAACTAACCCTATGGTAGGGATCTGCTTAACTTGGCACTTCTGGTGCCTGGAGTAGATTATGCACTCAGACGCCGTGTATTTACAAAATATTGTATTTGGTTGGCGTGCGGCACTCACGTAATTTGCCCTGAGAGTGTAGGGCGAATTGTGCCTGCGGGTTGTGCACAGGGGTGCTGTGGAGAGTTGCTTCCCCTGATACCTTTTGTTTTATATGCCAAAAAATGCAGTGGTTACTCGCAGTTCTTACCAGGCTCCTTCATGCATAGTTTAACGCATCTGCCAGCAGGACTATAAGGAGCTGGGGGATATAGAACAGATTCACATCTGACATGTCAGCATTCAGATGGGAAGAGAACCAGAAGTTGGAAATGACCAGGGGGTGATTGGACTTACTTGCCAACAGGCTTGCATAGCAGCCGTTTTTGACCTGTCTAGCAGTGTGCGTTGGAGACAGGGGGTTGGTCGGCACAAGTGGGACGGGCGCAGGAGTGAGCCACGCCAAGACATCCTGTGGACCTGACACTGACCAGTAGGTGTCCTCTCTATAGAGGCACATGCATTCTGATGAATGGAGGGGGGCAGGTGAACTGAAGGGGAACCACCCCTCCTTGAAGGTGCAGGAACACACCAAATGCCCTACTTGGGTACATACCTGCCCAGTCATTTGAGTCCAGGAAATAAGCTTTCCATAATCTAGTATCCTTGAGTGGGTTGATTTCCTTGTTTCACCATGACTATGGCGGACAAGAAAGGGGACCCACAAGGATTGTCCGTCAGGAGACCCTTTTTTTCTAAACCATTCTCCTGAACAGACCACTGGCTTGTAACCAGATGTTTTTTCTTGGTCGATCAGAGTAGTTCCTTGTGCCACAGAACAAATCTCTGATTAAACTTTTTGATGATCCTATGCAGCAATTGCAGACATTATTGACCACGATGGCTAGAATATTGGCACAGCCAATCCTTCTATCTTAAATAATTCACAGGCTCTCAGATTTTTCTTTAAGAGCACATGCCACCTAGGTCCTGCATCCGAAATGGAGACAGGGACATAGGTGGAGCGGACCTGCAGGTCAATTACATGATCCAGCTAGGATACCTTCATCACACACTAGGTAGTGTAGGTGGTGAAACAAAGTCAGACTCTGACATTTAGCAGAAAGACCTTGCAGGCAAGGGTCCCACCCTAAAGTAGGCCTGAGTTCTTTTATATCCTCTCTGGTGTGCCGTCCTGGAAGGCGTAGGAGAAAACCTACGTTAGATCTACCGGTAACGGTATTTCTACGAGCCTTCCAGGACGGCAGGCCTACTACCCACCCTATGTAAAGAAAGGTAAGCTATATGCTAAATGGTAAGTACCGATGGGGTGCCCCTTGTGAACCAGTTCAAGATTACTTTATTAAATACTGAGGAGCAAGGGGGTGGGTGGGAACTTATAACAAACTTGTCAATTGATTGTGTTTCCTGTGGGAGGAGCCCTTATCTCTCTGGTGTGCCGTCCTGGAAGGCTCGTAGAAATACCGTTACCGGTAGATCTAACGTAGGTTTTTCCGGTTTGGGTAAAGTTAACAACCACACCTTTTTTTGGTTGTTTGTAACAAAGTATTGCCATAGGTGTCTCCTAACCTGCAGTCTCTCTATTGTTTGACTGTTCTGTAACAATACCGCTGTACAAGTCATAAGCAGGGCTTTTTTTCAGGGGGAACTCAGTTCCACCACCTTTGGCTCAGACCCTTTGGTGCCTGCTCACCACAATCACTTATAAACACAGACGTCTGGTTTCTGTGTTTACATGTGATAGCTCTGCACTCTGTGTGTAACCCCCCTGAACTCTGCACTCTGTATGTAATGCAATCCTAGTATTTAATGCCCCTTTAACCACTTAAGCCCTGGACCAAAATGCTGCCTAAAGACCCAAGGGGTTTTTACAGTTCGGGACTGCGTCGCTTTAACAGACAATTGCGTGGTCGTGCGAAGTGGCTTCCAAACAAAATTGGCGTCTTTTTTCCCCCACAAATAGAGCTTTCTTTTGGTGGTATTTGATCACCTCTTTTTTTCTTTTTCTCTCTTTTCTTTATCTCTTTTCTTTTTCTTTCTCTTTTTTCTTGCTCTCTTTTCTCTTTTTTCTTGCTCTTTTTTCTCTTTTTTCTTTCTCTCTTTTCTCTTTTTTCTTTCTCTCTTTTCTCTTTTTTCTTTCTCTCTTTTCTCTTTTTTCTTTCTCTTTTCTCTTTTTTCTTTCTCTCTTCTCTTTTTTCTTTCTCTCTTTTCTCTTTTCTCTTTCTCTCTTCTCTTTTCTCTTTCTCTCTTTTCTTTTTTTTATTTTTTGTTTGTTGCTCCTTCAGTCCTATTGCTCGCTTGCTTGACAAGTGGCCCTAAGTTATCTCATCCCCTATATTGTAGGAGGTGCAGACCCAGCTATACTCACTCCTATCTGATATTATTGTAGTGTCTTCCTTATTTTGATGTCTTCAACATCTTTGCAAAAAGAGCCACCGGCCATTGCAAAAAATCCCTGTTTTTAATGCATACTGTTGGGTTCATTTGGTTGTCTGTGGGGCTGGTCGGTAAGTGAGCTTGGAGTTTTCCTTGGCCCTTTTTCCTTCGATATCTACTTGTCCATTCCATTTTCACCTCCTCATTGGCACTTATCTTGTGCTGTTTAAAATTGTTGAAAAACCTTAAACTTTTTAACAGAATATGTGACTACCACGGGGGTAGAGGCCAGAGGTTCTGAAGGTTGATCATACCTATACCCCCATGATCTATTTTAAATGCTTAATCGGTGAAAAAGCTGAAATTAATTGAAGTTTGTTTTCTTGCAGCTACTTGTTGAATCCATATACTATTTTATCCTGCGTGGCCAAATCTACCTGTGCCATCAATAATGCGATCATTGCCTTGTTTATCTTGGCTACTGTGAAAGGTGAGTCTCGTTTGTATAGATTTTACTTTTCTGGGGCTGATATAGGAAGAAACATTTTTTTTTTAGAATCTTTGCAGAATTTCCCTTTTTCCTGATTTAAGAAAAAAATAAAATAAAAATGTGCATTTATTGAATATTTTCATCAAAGACTACAGATCATCGCAGGGGGTGCAGTGCACAGGCTTCTGCGTTGTTTACATCTCGGCCCTATGTCTGTATGGAGGTACAGACCTACCATTTATGGGGCTGGAGGAAGTAATTAGTGGACAGCAAGTGTGGTGACACAGCACAGGCTGTGACCCTGGGGCATACACGGACGCTGCGCTGCTAAAAAGCATTTTATCAGACGATCCCTGCTATTTAGGACACTTTGGCTATCCTAGGCTCTCAGTTATTGAGCTGCTCCCTGCCCCAGTTTTTAAGTACCCCGGTGGACTGTCCAGGGGGTATTTGCTTTTCGACCTACACCCCCCTTCCTTATGCCTGCCCTTCCATATACATGGATTGAAGCACTCATTCGTTGATGTCATCTTAGACACACATGGCCTGGACTATTGATGACCCTCCCCGATACCATTAAAAGTGACTTGTTAATCATCTCACATCATCGGCAGATACTCTGTTCAATATTGGATATTTCCTGGATGGATGTACCCACTGTAGTGCATCAGATTGTGAAACAATAGCTGTATATCAGCACAAATCCTGTTTTTTCGTCCTGAAGAAGCCCCCACGGTGAAACGCGTAGGCGACTTCAATAGGATTTACTCACTATCCATACAATTCTGATCCAGATGGTTGTATTGTGATTGTAATTTACCCACATTCCAATATACCACTGTTATTTGTACATTTTATATCTATTGTAATAAATCGTATTTTTTATACTTCCACGTGCCTCAAAGTCCGACTTTGCCCACTCTTTGGATTGGGTGTTTTTCTTCATTCGTGACATCACTGCACTAGTGAATAAAAATATAAATAATAGTGCGCTATATTACAATGTGTTGGTGGAAAAATGTGAATCAAAAAATGTGTAAGGCTGCCAGCACAACATGGAAAAACTGTGAAACAAAGTATAAAGAAAAAATGCGGCGCCAATAAAAACACAAATGCCCTGTGGGGCAATATTGAATGTAGACTCAACAAGGTCAGCACTAGTGTTCCATTGAGATCTGTGAGTCCCTCTGCCTGAGTCAGATGGGACATGTAGTCTTTCCATTCCCAGATTCCATTTGTAAATGGACTGTGTGGGAGGAGCCACACACATCCACACCAAATTCAATATACAAATGGAAGGTTGCAGGAGAAATACCCTGCTAATCGGGTAAATGGAGGGCAGTTTGAAGGTAGGGGGTTCGGGAATGTGACCATATTTAATAATACACCTTAAGACCGGAGCAGTCTATTCTACATTTTAGTGTTTAGATTTTACTACATTGGCAACATTTTTAGCACATAATTTTTTTTTTTACTTTTTTGTCTGGTTTTCTTTAGGTAGTCCGCTTCTCAGCGCTGTGTTCCTGTCATTGGCTACATACCAATCCCTGTACCCAATCACACTGTTTACTTCAGCACTCCTATATCTACTGCAGGTACCCACTTGATACCATTTATGACCATAGTAACACAAGCAGATTAAGCTGGTACTAACATGTATATGTTTTTTGTTTTATTTTAGAGACAGTTCATTCCAGTGAAGATGTCCAGTACGGATTTCTGGCTTTTCACTTTTCAGTATTCATCGCTGTACCTGGGCTGCCTCACAGTTTTAATTTGTCATTCCTTCTTCTTGTTAAACTCTTGGGACTTCATCCACTCTATTTATGGCTTCATGTGAGCATCATATTTTTGTTTTCCTATGCAACATTTACTGTACTAGAAGAGGAACTAAACCCTTCTATACTTGCCGGCCACAGAGGCTGCCACATTGGCCTCTGTTCGATCTGCAGCTGCTGTGAATGTGATCAGTTTTGGCTCCAGCCGTTAAAGAGGACTTGACAGTTCAGTTGAGGGCAAAAGCAATTGTAATTATCTTTCATGCATGCCTTGAACTTTAAAGGGGATGTGCCATGAAAAAAAAAATATTAAAAGCCAGCAGCTACAAATACAGCAGCTGCTGACTTTTAATATTAGGACACTTACCTCTCCTGGAGTCCTGCGCCGTCCGCAGCATCCTCAGTGAGGGAACCAGGAAGTGAAGCGCTCCGGCTTCACTACCCGGTTCCCTACGGCGCATGCGCGAGTTGCGCTGCGCCACTGATTGGCTCCCGCTGTGCTCTGGGAGCCGAGTGTTCCCAGAGCACAACGGGGGGGGGGGAGGTGATGTCATGCCCGCAGTTTTCCTGAAACTGTGTGGCCGGAAGTGGGTGCAAATACCTGTCTTTAGACAGGTATCTGCACCCCCCTCCCCCCTGAAAGGTGTCAATTGTGACACCGGAGGGGGGGAGGGTTCCGATCAGCGTGAGTTCCACTTTAGGGTGGAGCTCCGCTTTAACTGGGGGTTATGAAGTGGATGTGGCACTGCTTGTATAATGTAAGCCAAATTGTGTGTGCTTATGTGGCAGTAAAGTGACAAATGCTATGTTATTCCCTATTCAACCTACAGCCAGGTCCATAAATACTGGGACATCGACACAATTCTAATCTTTTTGGCTCTATACACCACCACAATGGATTTGAAATTAAACAAACAAGATGTGCTTTAACTGCAGGGTATTTACCGTATTTATCGGCGTATAACACGCACAGGTGTATAACACGCACCCTAACTTTAAGAGGGTTGTTTGAAGGAAAAAACTTTCCACAGCCCCCTGCGTATAACACGCAGGCACAGTTTACCCTCTGTTTTCAGGGTAAAAAAGAGTGTTATACGCCAATAAATACAGTACATCCAAATCAGGTGAACGGTGTGGGAATTACAACAGTTTGTATATGTGCCTCCCACTTTTTAAGGGACCAAAAGTAATGGGACAGATTAACAATCATAAATCAAACTTTCATTTTGTAATACTTGGTTGCAAATTCGTTGCAGTCAATTACAGCCTGAAGTCTGGAACGCATAGACATCACCAGACGCTGGGTTTCATCCCTAGTGATGCTCTGCCAGGCCTCTACTGCAACTGTCTTCAGTTCCTGCTTGTTAAATAATATTGCCCGAAACACTTTAGAATGCATCCTGCTTCTTTTGTCAGCGGTCACTTTATCAATAAATACAAGAGAAGCAGTTCCATTGACAGACATTGACAGACATACATGCCCAGGTCCTGCTAGCGCACCGCTCCAGTGTGAAAGCCCTCAGGGCTTTCACACTGGAGAAACAGCAAACGCAGTTTCAGGTCGGTTTGCAGGTGCTATTTTTGGCGCAATAGCGCCTGCACACCGCTCCAGTGTGAAAGGGGTCTTGTTGTCACATTTGTTTGTACTCTCAACCGAACTGTCAAACCATCATATGGCGGGTGTCATAACTGATCACATGTGCCGCACCATGGCAGTTGCAGATTGAACAGAAGCTAAGATGGCAGTTTCCATGGCTAACAAGCGGATAGGTGGGTTTATTTCCACTTTTAAGAGATTCTCAATTTTAGAATTGGCATGGCATACATGCAAAAGAGTGCACGAGGTATTGCCATTTAAGAGTTTACATGATCTAGGGTGGTCGAATCTTGTCTGCACATCTGACCACCATTTAGTGTTCATGTCCAGCTTGTTGTAGAGAATGATGACAAATTCACAAGATGTGTATATGTGACCTTTATCTCTTCTATCTACCATTTTAGACTCTCTGTCCCGGATTTGACTCCAAATATTGGCTTGTTTTGGTACTTCTTCGCAGAGATGTTTGAACATTTCAGCTTGTTTTTTGTGTGCGTCTTCCAGATCAATGTGTTCTTTTACACTGTGCCTCTGACCATCAAGTTAAAGTAAGTTGCCGACAGTTTACTGTTTTTTTTTTTTTGTTTTTTTTTACCAGTTCTAACTTATCAGAGCCAAGATGAACCTGGTCTGCCCACCACAAACATTTTCAATCTTGTTCAGTTTGAACACGGCCTCTTTTTTGACCCCTTGAGTGGTTGATGTAGACTATTTACAACTTTGCATATTGATTTTCACAATTGTTTCTGTTGTTTTTTTTTTATTGTAGAGAGCATCCTATGTTCCTGATATTTGTACAGCTGGCCATTATCTGCATCTTCAAGTCATACCCTACGGTGGGAGATGTGGCACTCTACATGGCTCTGCTACCTATGTGGGCCCACCTGTCCAGATGTAAGTCTCTGACAAGCTTACTGCAATGTTGTATCTTAAAGTGGTTGTATACTGACATTTTTTACTTTTACCTACAGGTAAGCCTATAATAAGACTTACCTGTAGGTATAAAGAATATCTCCTAAACCTTGCATACTGGCTCATTATGGCTTTTGCCTTACAGGTGTAAAAAAAAAAAAAATGCGGGTATACAACCGCTTTAACCACTTCAAAACCGGGCACTTTCATCCCCTTCCTGCCCAGGCCAATTTTCAGCTGTGTCACACTTTAAATGACAATTGCGTGGTCATGCAAAGCTGTACCCAAATGACATCTAATGGACGGCACTAATATGCGGCACTGATGGGCAGGCACTGACGGTGACTGAAAGTTGGCACTGACTAGCATCGCTGATGGCCAGAGATTGGCATTTTTGATGGGCACAAATTGGTGGCAATTTGGCATCACAGATCTTCATTGACTGGCTGCGCTGCTGGGGCTGCACTGATGATCAGTGCCATTATTATACAGGATTTATATAGCGGCAACAGTTTGCGCAGCGCTTTACAACATCGGGGAAGACATTACAGATTCAATACAGAGGGATCAGAGGGCCCTGCTCATTGGAGCTTACAATATAGAAGGGAGGGTTAAGTGGAACAAAGAGTAGTAGCTGTGGGGGATGATCAGATGAACAAAATGAAAATACAGTCCATGTTTGGGGATGGCCCTAGAGGGAGTGCTCATGGACACAAGATATGTAACTGTTATGTGTATACTTGCAATAATCTGTATTTGTTGAATGGCCCTCCAGATGCTGACTGTGAGTGCCTCCCCCCCCCCCAATTTTCTTTGTATACCCCTCTCCTCATTTTTTTTTTTTGAAAACTTAATAAAAAATATTGGAAACGAAAATGAAAATACAGTTGTTAGGTGTGGGTAGGATAAGCTTCTCTGAAGAGGAGGGTTTTCAGGGATCTTCTAAAAGCTGATAGAGAAGGAGATAGACGGACAGATTGGGGTAAGGAGTTCCATAGGCTTGGAGAGGCTCTGGAAAAGTCCTGGAGATGAGCATGGGAGCAGGTGATGAGAGAACTAGAGAGCAGGAGGTCTTGAGAAGAACGAAGAGAACACTTAGGTTGGTATTTAGAGACTAGGTCAGTGATGTAGCTGGTGGCAGAGTTGTGTATGGCTTTGTAGGTAGTTGTTAGTATTTTGAATTTAATTTGTTGGGCGAGCGGAAGCCAGTGGAGGGATTGACAGAGGGGAGTAGCAGAGACAGAGCGGCGCAGCAGACACAGAGCGGTTGGTAAGGTGGATGAGTCTGGCCGCAGCATTCATGATGGACTGAAGGGGAGGTTAGAGTATGTAGAGGTAAGCCAATGAGGAGGGAGTTGCAGTAATCGAGGCAAGAGATGAGCAGGGAGTGAATTAGGAGTTTTGTTGTGTCATTGGTTAGAGGGGGCGTATTTTTGGAGATGTTGAGGCGGCAAGATTTGGACAGTGATTGGACGTGGGGCTGGAAGGAGAGTTCAGAGTCCAGGACTACTCCTAGGACCTTGGCATGTTGGGATGGGCTTATGATTACCTGTACAGGTCTCCCCTGCGAGGAGATGCCACTGATTGGCTTTCCTCGCACTGTCTTTTTTTGTTTCTTATTACTTTTCTGCCTTTTTCCCTTGATTTGTATTTCGATCCTGTTGATCGCCTTCAGCCTCTCATTTACTGTCTATACGCATTCAATGTCAAAGAAATGCATCAACTGCAGAACAGAGAACCATTTATATTGTGTATTATCTCTATGTATATATGTTTTATCTCAATGTTGTGCTGTTTTTTACCTTTTTTTTTTCTCTTTTTTTATAGTCCTGCGGAACATCTTCATAGTCTCTTGCATGTTGGTGGTATGTTCACTTCTCTTTCCAGTTCTTTGGCACTTGTGGATATACGCGGGCAGCGCCAACTCAAACTTCTTCTATGCCATCACACTGTCATTTAACGTGGGCCAGGTAAGTCTTGTCACGGAGCATAGTCCCAGATTGGCTTAGATCACAACTCCTGTATGCGCTAGCAGATCTAGCACGCATTTGACGATCTGCTCCAGCCATCCAGTTAGAAATCTCCTATAAACCAGATAATAGGCTGTTAAGTTTTTCTTACAGCCCACTGGATTTAAAGTAGAACTACAGGAAAAACTTTTTTTTTTTGTTGTTGATTTTTGTATAGAGCGAGGGAGGGTTATAACGCCCGTCGGATATTATTATAATTTTTTTTTTTACTTCTGTGTCCCATTGGGGAGATTTCACCTTTCCCATACTCAGAACAGGAAGTGAGTAGAAATCCCTGAAAATTTAGGGAATTTCTTGGAGTCCCCCTAGGACACCAGAACTAGTTTCCCCATTGGAAGTTTTGCCCTCTTACTTTACTGAGGATAACCCAAAACTTGGGATTTTCTTTCACTTTCAATGATAAACGGGACAATTTTAGAGAGAGTGAATCTCCCTAATGGAGGCACAGACAGCAATAAAAATGGACAGATACATGACCTGCTCATGTGTATATATACGTCCTTTTTTTTTAAAGATGGATATCTCGGTAACGGCAGCAGCTGCTGCCACAACCGAGATATCCATCTTTAGTGTGAGCGGTCCTGTAAACGATAACGGTGGTCTCCGCGGCAGATTCGCCGCAAGATCACCGTTATCGGCGGCAGGAGAGGGCCAGTAGGTAGCGACGGAGGCGATCGGGTCCTTTCCTCGGCTGGCATACGAGTGAGGGCGAGATGGTTCCCATAGCAGGGCGGAAGTGACGTCAAAACATCACTTACGCCCATGCTTCTTAAAGAAATATTTTCTAAATGTCATTTATTTCAAATTTTTTTTTTTTTTTTTTTTTTGCATTTAAGTCTAAATATGAGATCTGAGGTCTTTTTGACCTATCATGCTTTTTTATATTACAAGGGATGTTTACATTCCTTGTCATAGGAATAAAAGTGATCCTTATTTTTTACAAAAAAAAAAGAATAAAATAAATAAAACAAAAAAAAAAATTTTTTTTTTAGCGCCCCGTCGAGCTCGCGTGCAGAAGCGAACGCATACGTGAGTAGCACCCACATATGAAAACGGTGTTCAAACCATACAAGTGAGTTATCACCGCGATCGTTAGAGCAGGAGCAATAATTCTAGCCCTAGACCTCCTCTGTAGCTCAAAAGATGCAACCTATAGAATTTTTAAATGTCGCCTATGGAGATTTTTAAGGGTAAAAGAGCGGGTGCAATTTTGAAGCGTGATATGTTGGGTATCATTTTACTCGGCGTAACATTATCTTTCACAATATGCAAAAAAATTGGGCTAACTTTACTAATGTCTTATTTTTTTAATTTAAAAAAGTGAAGGAACCAGCAGCGCTTCACTTCCTGGTTCCCTCACCGTGGATAGTGGGGGGAGCAGCAGGGTGACGAGCGATCGCTCGTGCCCTGCTGCGGACGGCGCTGGACTCCAGGACAGGTAAGTGTCCTAATATTAAAAGTCAGCAGCTGCAGTATTTGTAGCTGCTGGCTTTTAATATATTTTTGGGGTGGAACATCCGCTTTAAGTAATTTTCTAGCAAAAAAAAATGTTTTAGTCTTGTAAACGCCAAATCTGAAAAACACCCAAGGTCCTTAAGTGGTTGTAAACCCTGTAGAACCACTTTTACCTACAGGTAAGCTTATAATAAGGCTTAACTGTAGGTGCCATGAATTTCTTCTAAACTTGCACGGTTTAGGAGATATTAACGTTATCCGCCAATGTCCTCGCCACATGTGTACTGAAGAAACGGCTCGCTTGTGCCGTTACCGGTAGCTCCTGCGAAAATAACTTTTTGGGTAAAAATTTTGCACGTTTGGGGTTTTGAGCAGTCTCACACCTAGTGCTGTGCTTTCACTGTTTATTTTTCAACCTGATTGATGTGAATGGATCTATGTGTTCAGCAGCTGGGTATAAATTGGGTGCAGGTTTTTTCTTCCGGTGTGCAGTCCTTGTTTATTTGTTACATGAAGATGGAAAGGTTTTATTCAATATTTTATTGGCATGTTGTTGAAGGGGGTGAGATGGAACCAGGGAAGGCAAACTATGAGCCGATTTTTAAACGTTTAATTTCATTGACCGTGGAGTAAAATCGTTTTTTCACGCACTTGTGTTTTTCCTCCTTCAGATTCTCCTGGTGTCCGATTACTTTTACGCCTTCCTTCGGAGAGAATACCACCTCCATCACGGCCTCTACCTAACCAAGAAGGATGGAACTGAAGCCACTCTCGTTTTAAAATAAAGCCATGGGGGGAACTTTGTATGTTCGGATCAGGGAAGTGGCTTGATGGAGGGCAGTGCCCTCCTGTGGAGCAGAGAGGCACAGCTCAAGCCTGTCCCTCCGCAACATTTTAAAGGACAAGCGGGAGAACTCTTTATTACTACTTTTTAACAGTACAGTGAATCTTGACAAGGTTATTCAGCATGGATCTCATCCTGCCCCCTTCTAACAAACATGTTGCAATATGATTGTTTGGTAAGCATGAAGCACTGATGAAGAAGAAAAAAAATGGTATGAATAAAAAAGGCAAGTAGGCAGCCGATGAGCAGACAAGTGCATTTGTCCAGTATGAAGCCGGTTTTGTGTAGGCTCCTTTAAGCCCCAGTACTAAATTTCTTATGAATGAAAAATCCTACAGATGCAATACAGTGCAGCATGTTTGGGATGGAGGTTGATGGACAGTTGTTGCTGCAATGTGGCACCTGGTGATGTCATCAACGGGTCTTTTCTAAGCCAGATTCCCATCTTTCATTTTAGTTTTGTAACCAAGGAGAGGCCTGAACTATCCCCCCCCCCCCTTTCTTTTATCATTTAATAATCTCTAAAATGGTAACTCGGCATTATTGCATGGCTGGACAAATCCCAAGTTGGGTGTAGAGAATGCTTCTGGAAAATGACAGCCCATTTTCTATATGGTTTTTCTCAAAGCAAGCCTGTGCATCGCCCATGCAGGGAAAAATGGGTACAGCTGTGGTGGCCTTGCCACCAGGAAGAATCAGAGGCAGCCCTGTGTGAGTCATGACTTGGAGCTTACATAAGCTAGGAACTCTGTCTCAATGTGACATACAAGCATTCTCCTGCGCTCGCAGTGGTAGACCCAGAGGTACACCGTGTAAAATCATTTAACGCCAATGCTGACCTCTCAGGACAATGGGTATCCTCAGACTTAAAAACAATCGAAAGAGAAGGGAAGCGCCAACCAAGTGCACATTTTTCAAGATAAAACCAGCAATAAATATACTCGCAATATAATGTGTAAACGCATATCATAGCAAGTGAGATAGACTGCCTGAAGGTCTAATCAAGTCCATCGGCACTGCCGAAGACCAGGAGGCGTCCTAAAATGGCTGACGCATTACAAGGGTGAGCCCTCTTCATCAGAAGCAGGGTAGTGAATAACCCACTAACTTTTACAATGTTCATATATACACATGCAGCTGCAATGTCTCCACCCCCAAGGAGTTGGGGGGTCGAGCTTGGACTCATATACTGTATGAGCAGACCCCACCTCCCAAGTGCTTGCTTGGGGGGGGGGGGGGGGGAGAGAGATTGACATTCTTAAAATAAATTCTATTGAGGTAATGTACTAGGTGGATGCTCCCTTCTCTTTCGGTTGCCCCAATGTGACAGCATGAACAGCCAGTCATACAGCACAGGATTGGTAGGGCAGGGAATCACGTGATTTTTTTTTTTCATAGCTGGAAGCAGCAAATATTTTTCTTTTGCTCTAGGAATGAAGTGGTGAAGTAAGCAGCTGCTGGGCCCACTGTTTGGTAAATCTGCTACTTCCCCCTGCATTTTCAAAACACAGGTTTACTTCAATAGGGTAACTTTGTACACACACAATGCACTGATGTGATGCAGTGCAGGTCTGTTGCTTGCTACTCTATAGTGTGTCGTTTTTAAAGAAGTACAGCCAAACAAGGTTCATTTTGCACCCCTGTGACCCATTTTCAGCAGACAGCGGGCTGAAGGCTTCTGTCGGCTGACACCACAGAGCCGGTCCAGGCTTGGAAAAGATTGCGACAATGAAGTTGGGATCTGTCCACATGCCTGGACCGACACCCGGCTCAGCCTCTCGGCAAGCCGCTGACAGCCTGAGCTGGCCGCTCCCGTCCCCTCCACAGCCCAGTGCTCCAATGAGCACAGGGGTGGAGGAGCAGAGAGTGGGTGACAGTCCCCCGCTCTCTGCTCAGGGAGCTCTGATGACTGCGTGATCGGTGGTGTTGGATCGCTCGGTTCTCAGTGTTGCAGCTGGCGGGGGACAGATGCTGCATCCACCTAGGTAAGTATGACTCTAGGGGGGAGAAAAAAAACATACTTCTCTTTTAATGAATGACAGTGAATTTGGAGGCATGTAAGGTGCAAAAATGCATGTTGCTGCAATGCAAAAGTCTGAATGGACCCTTAGGAGCAAACGCAAACATGAGCTGACTATGGCAGAAAGGGATGTCTGCAACTGAAATCCTAGCTCTAAAGTCTATAGGCAGTTTTGGTGAGTATTGGAAACGGTTACCCTTGAACACAAAACCTCACTGGGATTACAAAATATAAGAGGCTGGATTCACACCTATGCAGTTTTGGTGCTTTTTGCAGATTTGCACTACAGTCCATTTAACATGGTTTCCTATGGAACACGTTCTGTAGTGCAAAAAGCACTAAAAATGCATAGATGTGAATCCAGCCTTGGTGGTTTTAAAGGCAGATTTTTTTTTTTTTATACCTCCATGCATAGAAGGTTAAAAAAAAAATAAAACACCTGTGTGTACTTCCTCCCCCCTTTATACTTACCCAAGCCCCATCTCGATTCAGTGATGTGCGTGAGAGCAGTGACCCTTCCGGGTCTCTCTCTGGTCTCTCTCATTGACTCGCATTGCAGCTGGAGCCATTGGCTCATGTTGCTGTCAATGAGGAGAGAACAGGGTGCGGTGTGCAATGTCCATTCGCAGGAGTGTGGCTCGGGAGCGCCGTCATAGCAAGAGGTTTGCTATTGGCAGGGGGGAGGAGCCTGGACTGCCGGCGGGGGACTTGAAAAGAAGATTGATGCTGTTCTGTGCAAAAGAGCAGGTAAGTATGACATGTTTGTTATTAAAAAAAAAAAAAAATGGCAACCATTAAAATCACTTTAAAGCGGAGCTCCACCCTAAAGTGGAACTCCCACTGATCGGAACCGCATCACCCCCTCCGGTGTCACATTTGACACCTTTTAGGGGGAGGGGGGTGCAGATACCTGTCTAAAGACAGGTATTTGCACCCACACAGTCTCGGGTAAACTGCGGGCATGACGTCACCTCCCGTCGCCGTTGTGTTCTGGGAACACTCGGCTCCCAGAACAAAGCGGGAGCCAATCGGCAGGCGTGGCGCGACTTGCGCATGCGCCGTAGGTAACCGGGCAGTTAAGCCGGAGCGCTTCACTTCCTGGTTCCCTCACCGAGGATGGAGGGGGGGGCAGCAGAGTGACGAGCAATTGTCTTCTGCTGCGGACTGCGCTGGACTCCAGGACAGGTAAGTGTCCTAATATTAAAAGTCAGCAGCTGCAGTATTTGTAGCTGCTGGCTTTTAATATATATTTTTTTTCAGCAGACATCCTCCTTTAAATGCAGGTAAAAATAATGCTTACCTGTAGGTAAAAGTTACAACACAGACTTTACTACCGCTTTAAATGGCCAAATAACTGAAAATACAAAGCTGCTTTGCAGAATACATGTATAGAAACAACCGGATAAATGATATTGTATATTTGCTCTGCTGCCTATGGCTTTGCTGTCTGCCACTGTGGACTAAATAATTATTTTTTTTTTTTTTAACAGAAAGGTCATGGACTAAATAATTTACCTTGGGCACTGTATGTGTTCACAGTAGCTGTTATGTCTGTACTAGGAGCGGCTGAAATGTTTTTGGCTGGTACAACAACTGATCAAAATACTTGTAAGCTGTAATTCAGAGCCAGCATTGAATGCAAGGCAATACAATGTTTTGATGAATGGTAGGCACAGACGGGTCAGCTGTGGGTACTGATTGGGTCAGTGCCTTTTTAGATTTCAAAAGCAAAGGACAAGCAGTTCTAGCTATTTTTAATTTACATGTCATTCACCCTGAACCAAACGCTCCCATGTATTCTCACCCATGCTATGGTATACTTTGGTTTTAAAAGGATAGGCCACGTCTTTTTTTTTTTATTTTGGGCAGATGCCGAAAGCCTCACCCGCTTGCTTTTATCTGTCGAAGCCAAAAAAAAGACCTCAATGCTGAGATGCCCTCCCTGGCTCTAGAACACCTACACTATATTATCAAAAGTATTGGAACACCTGCCTTTACACACACATAAACTTTAATGGGGTCTTGGTCCGTAGGGTTCAATAATGAGTTGGCCCTCCGTTTGCAGCTATAACAACTTCAACTCTTCTGGGAAGGCTGTCCACAAGGTTTAGGAGTGTCTATGGGAATGTTTGACCATTCTTCCAGAAGCGCATTTGTGAGATCAGGGACTGATGTGGACAAGAAGGCCTGGCTTGCGGTCTCCGCTCAAATTCATCCCAAAGGTGTTCTATCGGGTTGAGGTCAGGCCAGTCAAGTTCCTCCACCCCAAACTCGCTCATCCATGTCTTTATGGACTTTGGGTAGGCCATTTCAGTATTAGATCCTACGGACTAAAGTCTCATACACACGATAGGACAAATCCGTGGATTTTTGTCCAAAGGGCGTTGGCCGTGAACTTGTTCTGCATACAGACGGCAGAACTTTTTCACCCAACATTCACGAAACTACATATTTTTTCTGCTCTTTAGCGCCACCCTTTGGGCAACTTCTGCTAATGTTATCTTAAGGTTAGCATTGGTTTGGAGCATGCGTGTTTGTACTTTGGATTTTATTTCTTTTTTTTTTTTTCAAATATTTTTATTAGGTTTTCAAAATGTATAAGTACAGATTAACACAACATATTATAGCATCTTATTTTTCAACAAAAAAGAGATATATTGTACAAACAATGAGGAAGAACATTGTAAATACTATACTGTGGAGGCTTAACAACAGTGTAATCTAACACTCTAAACAATGAGGGTAAAGCGGGGGATTGGGAGAAAGGGGAGAAAAAGACAATGTTTATCCATGTTAAGAAGGGTAATGACCAAAGAGCACAGAAGGAAAAGCTCATTGTGTACAGACAATATATCCGATTGTTATATTCCTATAAGAAATTAAATTAATATAAAGAGATTCATGTATCAGACTAACAATATCAATTGTCTAACATATTTTTAAATTCTCCAGAGTCTATAAATTGCAACCAGCATGCCCATTTTTTGTAAAACTTTTCGGAGGAATCCGAAGATTGACTGATCAAATCTTCCATATTTGCTATGTGTTGGGTTTTTCTCAACCAGTCAGAAATAGATGGAGGAGAAGGTTGAAGCCATTTTGCGGGAATGCAGAGTTTAGCTGCATTTATTAGGTGTAAGATTATTGAATTTTTGTAAACCGAATTTGGCAAGGTAGAATGATGCAACAAGTACTGTTGAGCGTTAAAATCCGGAGCATATGTAGTGATTTTGTATATCATATCGTGGACTTGTTCCCAAAATGGTTTGATGTTTTTACAATCCCACCATATATGGAGTAGTGTACCTACCTCCGAATTACATCTCCAACACAAGGGGGATACATTTGGGCTAAATTTATTAATGACATGGGGAGTCCTGTACCATCGTGAATACAACTTGTATCCGTTTTCTTGGGTAAGTACGTTCAGAGATCCCTTGTGTATCCTGCGGAACACTGTTTCCCACTGTTCCGAAGAGAGAGATATATTTAATTCTTCCTCCCATTTTAGATTAGATATATCAGTTTTTATATCAAATCCTGAGTAGAATAAAGAATGTAGTGTAGAAATCAAATGTTTTTGGGGAGATTTTTTCAGACATAAAATTTCAAATGGGGTTTTCAGTCTGTGCCAGTTGTAGCCAGGGTGTGGTTTATTCGCAAATTGACAGATAATCTCAAAATCATGTTGAGATATATTATCGTCTGGGTGATCTGCAAGAAAGGACTCATACGATACAGTGGCACCGTGTTTAAAAAGCATGTTAATTCTTAATGTGTCATTCAGACACGGGCCAGTAGGCTGTGTATAATATCCTCCCAAATGTATTTCTGGGTTGTGAAGCAAAGGAGTCATAGGACCATATACCGATGAAACTTCAAATTTTTTACAAAGAGATTTGAAAATGCGTAATGTGTTTCCAGTGATTAAATGGGAGTTAACTCTTTTAGGGATTTTACTGGGATGAATCCAAGGCAAGTGTGTTAGGGGGATAAGTTGCGAGTAAGATGATTCTTCCAGGTTAACCCAATCTTTTACATGTGCATGTAGATGCCAGTCTGCAATACGGGTCAAATGACATGCCCAATAGTATTTTTGTAAATCCGGCAAACCTATTCCCCCCAAAAGTTTGGGGACTATGAGCTTATCCCATTTTATTCTAGGTTGTCTCATGTTCCAAATGAATTTCAGGCACATTCGTTTGAAGGTCCTGAAGAATGTGCATGGAACTCTCGTTGGTATAGTTTGTAGCAGGTATAGAAATCTTGGGAGAACGTTCATTTTAATAATATCCGCCCTCCCAAACCATGAGAAGAAATTCGAGCCCCACTTAAGTAGATCAGCTTTAATTGTGGTAAGTAGTGGTATAAAGTTCTTATCAAACAAGTCTTTCACGTTAGGCGTTAAATTAACCCCTAGGTAAGTCAGGCATTCCTTTTCCCAACTAAAAGGAAAGTTTTGTTGGCAAAGTGATACAACAGAACCTGGCAGAGAAATATTCAGAGCCTTAGATTTGGCGAAGTTAATTTTCATATTAGAGATGTTATAAAATAGAGAAAGGTCCTTTAATAAATTGGGAATAGTAGTGATGGGACTAGATAGGAATAATAGGATGTCATCTGCATAAGCAGCTAATTTATAAGTTTTATCATTTATAGTGATGCCCATGACATCCGTGTTCATTCTGAGTTTACATAAAAAAGGTTCCAATATGAGTACAAAAATTATTGGAGAAAGTGGGCATCCCTGTCTTGTTCCATTCGACACAGAGAAAGCCTCTGACAGTCCGCCGTTAACTTTGACCTTAGCCGTGGGTGATGAGTATAATAATTGAATGAATTGAAGTATTCTGTCTTGTAGTCCTATAGCTTTTAGTGCTTCATGCATATAATCCCAGGCTATCCTGTCAAAGGCTTTCTCTGCGTCGAGGGATAATAAAAATCCTGGTGGATTTTATTTCGATGGATTTGTGTACACACGATCGGATAATCCAACGGAACACATTTGTCGTCGGACAATTTGAGAGAATGACCGTCCAACATTTGTTTGAAATTCTGACAACAATTGTCCGATGGCGCGAGCAGACGGTCGGATTATCTGACAAAAACACGTCAATCGGACAATTGTTGTTGGAATATCCGATCGTGTGTACGAGCCTTTAGACCAGGGGTCCTCAAACTTTCTAAACAAAGGGCCAGTTTACGGTCCTTCAGACTTTAGGGGGGCCAGACTAGCACCATTGGGAGTAAAAAAATGTCCAGCTGCCCAGTGGGAGTAAATAATACCATATCTTTGGTGACAGTGGGAGGACTAGTGCCCCATCGTTGGTGTTAATGGAAAGAATTGATGGTGTCAGTTGGAGGAATAGTGCCCCATTGGTGTCAGCAACAAGAATTATGCCCCATTTAAATTGGATGGAATAATGCCCCAAGGGCCGCATTAAAGCGGATGTGCCATGGGAAAAAAATATTAAAAGCCAGCAGCTACAAATACTGCAGCTGCTGACTTTTAATATTAGGACACTTACCTGTCCTGGAGTCCAGCGCCGATCGCAGCAGAGGACGAAGCGATCGCTCGTCTCTCTGCTGCTCCCCCCGCCATCCACGCTGAGGGAACCAGGAAGTGAAGCGCTGCGGCTTCACTGCCCGGTTCCCTACGGCGCATGCGCGAGTCGCGCCGTTCCCGCCGATTGGCTCCCGCTGTGTGCTGGGAGCCGAGTGTTCCCAGCACACCACGGGGGGGTGACGGAATGCCCGTCTTTTGCCCGGCCGGAAGTGGGTGCACCCCCCTCCCCCCTGAAAGGTGTCAAATGTGACACCGGAGGGGGGGAGGGTTCCGATCAGCGGGACTCCACTTTAGGGTGGAGAACCGCTTTAAGGCAAGCAAAGGGCCACATCTGGCCCCAGGGCCGCAGTTTGGAGACCCCTGCTTTAGATTGAGATGCCATTAAAGTTCATATGTGTGTAAAGGCAGGCGTCACACTATATTGTCAAATGTATTGAATGACAAACACAAGGCCTGTGGGCCAAATCCAGCACTCCAGGCCTTGTCAATGTGGCCCTTTGCACCCAGTTTTTCAGTTGGAACCTGGTGGGCCCCCATTCTGCCATCTCTCACTCTCACCTCCCATGTCCTGCTGTCACTTGTAAACACAAAAGTCTTCTGTGTTTACAAGGGACAACTTTTCTCCCACAACTAACAGATCTCTGCGCACACTTAGGGCGGGACAGATCTCCAGAATCTGAGAGAGAGCGTTCTCCCTGCAAGGCGAGGCAGAGCCGCCTACATAGGTGAGGTACTAGAGACAAGCAAGATAGGAGAGAGAGAGATGGGAGGAAGCTTTTGGGAAGGAGTTGCACACTCCTAAACCCTACACTCTGTACATGGTTCACTCCTGAACGCTGCATTCTGTACGTAGCATAATCCTGAGCTCTGTATGCAACACTCCACAACCCTGCACTCTATGTAGTGCACTCCAGATACAATGGAATTGAGTTTGACACCCCTGCTCTTGAACATCCTACACTTACAGTATTGGTGTGTTTAATGATATAACGTGTACTGCATTGATTTGCCGAAGAACAATTGCATTCTCCACTCTCAGATCTCAGTTAATGGCATGCTAACCCTCACAGTACTCATAGATCCTCAGCAGATTTTAAAGCTGGTTCCAGACCATTCCAGAGACTTTTCAATAAGTGAGTTGGCTCATAATCAACTAGTTTCATAATAGTGATAAAGAGAACCTGGTACTTTTTACAAATAAAGCTGTCATAATTTGACGCCACTGTCTAATTCTCTTCTAAGAAGCTCTTGCTCCAGGACTGGCATCTCATTAGTAAAACTTGGGGACAGTCATTGCTGACCCCCCCTTTCGAAAATGTTAATTGCTTGTTTGTTATGTCTTAATACTTTGTGTCAGTGACCTGGATCAAGTGTTTACGTCGGGAGAATCTGAGAAAAGTCAAAACTCTCTATCTGCATAACCCGGTCTGTTAAGCCAGCCATATATGGTGCGGTTTTTTTTTATTACAAGAGTTTAACCACTTAACCCCCGGACCATATTGCTGGTCAAAGACCAGAGTACTTTTTGCGATTCGGCACTGCGTCGCTTTAACTGACAATTGAGCGGTCGTGCGACGTGGCTCCCAAACTAAATTGGCGTACTTTTTCCCCACAAATAGAGCTTTCTTTTGGTGGTATTTGATCACCTCTGCGGTTTTCAGTTTTTGCGCTATAAACAAAAATAGAGCGACAATTTTGAAAAAAAAAATAATATTATTTACTTTTTGCTATAATAAATTTCCCTCAAAAATATATAAAAAAACATTTTTTTCCTCAGTTTAGGCCGATAGGTATTCTTCTACATATTTTTCGTTAAAAAAAAAATTGCAATAAGCGTTTGATTCGTTTGCGCAAAAGTTAGTGTTTACAAAATAGGGGGTATTTTTATGGCATTTTTATTAATTTTTTTTTTTTTTTTTTTTACTAGTAATGGCGGCGATCTGCAATTTTTTTTTTTTTTTTTTTTTTTTTTTGGAAGACACTTCGGACGCTTTTGACACATTTTTATAGCGATCAGTGCTATAAAAATGCATTGATTACTATAAAAATGCCACTGGCAGTGAAGGGGTTAAGTATGTCCCTGGGTGTGTTCTAACTGTAGGGGGGGTGGCCTCACTAGGGGAAATTACTGATCTTCTGTTCATACATTGTATGAACAGAAGATCAGCATTTCTCTCCCTGACAGGACCGAAACACACACAGCTCCCGGTCCCCGCTCTGTAACGAGCGATCGCGTGTGCCCGGGAGTCGGGGACGCGCCCCTGGTGGCCTGTGCGAGAGCCGACGTATAGCTACGTGCTCTCACGCAGGGGAGCCGACCTGCCGCCTTAAAACGACGGCGGCTGGTCGGCAAGTTGTTAATGTCATATATTTAGACCATGACAAGGAGGAGCACAGGATTCTGTTCTATAGGAATCCCTAGATCTTGGAGATAAAGATGCGTGACTAGTTATTGGTGGACCTAGGGGACTGGAGTTGAGTGTGATTGGTTGATAAGGGCCAGTGACATCACCCCTCGGTGTCCGGTGTGTCAAGTTCTGCTGGTGGATTTCTGATATGCTGTGAGTAGCATGGCCTCTGGAAAATGTCTATCATGCTTTTTTTTTTTTTTTTTAAGAGTACCTGTCTGCACTGAATTTTTTATTTGATTTAAAATTCTACATTTTTATTTATTTGTGGGATGTGGGACCTGAATAAAGACATATGCGAGGGCAGACCAGAGACTTGTTATTTTGCTTTCACATTATTATGAGTGGATAGTCATGATGATGATGCTGCAAATAGGTTCAAAAATTCCATCTTTGCACATCGTTTCTTTTTTAGTTTCCCTTTAAAGGTGACCTGCAGGCAAACGGCTAAATATGCAGTTGGAATTCACATAAGGAAGTTGTTGCCCCCCCCCCCCCCCCCTTGCATGGTATGGTTTCTTCCTCTGACCCCCCCCCCCCCCTATGTCATGGCGGACGCTATTTTGGGACTATTGTCATTTATACAGCGATCAGATCTATCAATGGCTACTGATTACTGTATAGATTGACACTGGCCGGGAAGGCATTAAACACTAGGGGGCAATCAAGGGGTTAAGTGTGTCCTAGGGAGTGATGCTAACTGTAAAGGGGATGGTCTCGCTACAACATGACAACGATCACTGCTCCCGATGACGGGGAGCAGTAGATCCCTGTCATGTTGCTAGGCAGAACAGGGAAATGCCTTGTTTACATAAGCATCTCCCCGTTCTGCGAGTTTGCAGGCGTGCGCCTGCTAGGCGTCAAATTCAATGGGACATACAGGTACTCCCATTTGCCTGCCCATGCCATTCTGCCGACGTAAATCTGCGTGCAGCGGTTGGAACGTGGCTAAAAGGTTACCATCCTCATCACCCGCTCCTGAGTCCTGCTGCTGTGTTCTTTGACACAGACAGCAGGACTCGGTCCCCACTCCCATGTCACATAATTTGATTGGCAGCTGCTATCAATCTGTCCAATAAGGAGAGAGACACGGAATCGGATTGGGCTCAAGTAAGAAAAGGGTTGGGGGGGGCTGCAGGATGCATGTCCCCGCACAGATGTCTTTCAAGTCGCCCCCAAAGTCAGACTGAAATGTGGTCAGACTATAGCCATTAAAAGTAGAGATTTCCCCAGCAAAAAATAAATAAAATGACAGTGCCTATAGTCAGTTGAAGGAGGAATAGTGCCCCATCATTGGTATTAGTGGGTGATATACAGTAGTGTCCTATCACTGGTGTCAGTGGGAGGGAAAAATGCCCCACTGTTGGTGTCAGTGAAAGGAATGGTTCCCCGCTGTTGGCATCAGTGTAAGGAATGGTGCCCCCTTGTTGGTGCCAGTGGGAATAGTGCCGCAAGAGCCGGATAAAGGCAAGCAAAGGGCCGCAGTTTGGAGACCATTGGTCTATCACATAAAATCCCAATAAAATACATTTACATGTTTGGTTATATTGTCGTATGTTGTTACATATAGGCCTTTGACGGGTGTGGTACGGTAATGGTTAATGCAGGCTTGTGAAGGTAAGGGCTGCAGAAAGGTTAATGATCTCTAGTAACAGAACACGTCTATAATTACAGGGATAGGCTCATTCAATCACTTGACCTGTTACCATTCTGTTGAGACGGCACCCAACATGAAAGCGATCCCTAGTGTAAGGGGCCACAAAACACGATGTTCTTAAATACATTACTATTTCAGTAAAACCCGTACTTAAAGCGGAGGTTCACCCAAAAAATAAATTTTTACCATTACATTCAGCCGAGTTGTCCTAATGACAATCGGCTGTTTTTTTTCCCCCCGTACATACCGACTTTCCGGGTATGTCTTCTGCGGGACTGGGCGTTCCTATCTGATTGACAGGCTTCCGACCGTCGCATACTGTGCGTCACGAGTTGCCGAACGTCGGTGCGCAGGCGCCGTATAGAGCCGCACCGACGTTCGGCTTCTTTCGGCAACGCGTGACGCGCTGTATGCGACAATCGGAAGCCTGTCAATCAGATATGAGCGCCCAGTCCAGCAGAAGACATACCCGGAAGCGGCGGTGAAAATACGGTATGTACGGTGGGAAAAAAAACAGCCGATTGTCATTAGGACAACTCGGCTGAATGTAATGGTAAAAAATTTTTGGGGTGAACCCCCGCTTTAACAGAAGGTGATATTTGGCTGTCCTATCTGATATTAAAATATAGAAAATGTTATATATATATATATATATATATATATATATATATATATATATATATATATATATATATATATATATTATATATTTTTTTTTTTTCTCTTGTTAAATTGTAACTAACATTTTAATTTTTAATATTAAATTAACCACTTCAACCCCAGAAGATTTTACCCCCTTCCTGACCAGGGTACTATTTACAATTTGGAACTGCGTTGCTTTAAATCACATTTGCGCGGTCATGCAATGCTGTCCCCAAACCAAATTTACGTCCTTCTTTCCCCACAAATGGAGCTTTATTTTTGTGGCATTTGATCACCTCTGCGGTTTTTATTTTTTGCGCTACAAACAAAAAAAGAGCGTCAATTTAAAAAAAATATATATATTTTTTGCTATAATAAATATCCCCAAAAATGTTTTTAACAAACAAAAATGTATTCATCAGTTTAGGTGTGTGTGTGTGTGTGTGTGTGTGTGTGTGTATATGTATATGTATATATATATATATATATATATATATATATATATATATATATATATATATATATATATATACACACACACACACACACACACACACACACACACACACACACACACACACACACACATATATAGCGCCTATTTTGATTTTTTTTTTTTTTTTTTTTTACCAAAGATATGTAGACAAGAAAATGATATATATATTTTCTCATCTACATATTTTTGGTAAAAAAAAAAAAAAATCGAAATAAGCGCATATTGATTGGTTTGCGCAAAAGTTATGGCGTCTGTAAACTATGGTAAATCTTTATGGCATATTATATATATATATTTTTTTTTTTTTTACTAGTAATGGTGGCAATCTGTTTTTTAGCGGTATTGCGGTGGACACTTTTGACACATTTTTTGGGACAATTGACAGTTATACAGCGATCAGTGCTATAAAAATGCACCGATTACTGTGTAAATGTCACTGGTAGGGAAGGGGTTAAACGTGTGTTCCCTCATGTGTGTTCTAACTGTATGGGGATAGGACTGACTAGGGGAGGAGACACATCGTTGTTCGTAATTAGTAGGAACAAATGATAGGTCTCCTTTCTCCTGACAGAACAGGGATTTGTGTGTTTACAGTGGGTGCCCAATGGCAGCGCCTAAAGGGGATGATGTACCCGTACGGGGGTTTTGCTCAGCTGGGCCATTCCGCCGCAATATATCTGCGCGAGGCGGTTGGCAAGCGGTTAAATTATTATTAAAAAAAAAAAAAAAACAGACCTTCCACCAGCTTTCTCATCGGGCACCACCCACTGTCAGCATCACTGGTTGCTAGGAGTCTGTCAGCTGTAAGGCCAACAGCATCCTTGACAACCAGTGAGAGGAGGGGGTAGCAGTGGCAAACATGCCTTCTGCTAGACAGTGTACAGAGACAGGCACTCTGCCTGTCTCTGTACGCCAACTTAAGGCTGGTATAAATTATTTTATTTTTTAACAAAAAAAATGTAATTTTAAATTTGGTGCAGCCATGGTGAAAAAATGGTCACTTTGAAAAATCAGTTCAGCGACAATTTTAAGATCTAAAACAATTGTAATAAGAAGAAACCATTGTATGCACCCGGGCAATGTTTATAGTATGCAGTCTTGCTTAGCACTGTACAAAGGTTATTTTTTTTTTTCTGTTCCACTCTCAGATGCCAGTCAGACCTTAGTCCTTGTAAACAATGCTGTTCTTACTGTATGTAGATGAGATTTTATTTCAGCAACTGTTGACTGGGGAGTGATTGCAGTGAAATAAAGCCAGGCACTGAAGGGGGCTTTGCTTGCCTTCTGCATCTGGCCCTTGGGGCACTATTCCTCCCACTGACACCAATGATGGCACACTATTCCTCCCACTGACACCAATGATGGCACACTATTCCTCCCACTGATACCAATGATGGCACACTATTCCTCCCACTGATACCAATGATGGCACACTATTCCTCCCACTGATACCAATGATGGCACACTATTCCTCCCACCGATACCAATGATGGGGCACTATTCCTCCCATTAACATCAATGATGGGGCACTATTCCTCCCACTGACACCAATGATGGGGCACGATGCCTCCCACTAATGCCAATGATGGGTAATTTTTATTCCCATTGATGCCAGGGCATTTTCTACTCACATGTCACAGTCCGGCCCCCACAAAGTCTGAAGGACATTAAACTAGCCCTTTGTTTAGAAGGTTTGGGGAACCCTGCCCTAGACCTAAATGGGCATGCAACCATTGCAGTGTGGTCCACTACAAAAAGGCATTTTTGTTTTCCACAGGCGTTCAGCTTTAAAATACTGGCTTTACGTGACTCAGCTGACCAAGGCCAAGACCCATTTCACACGATCGGCCCGCTCGGATCAGCTTGTCCGTTTTTGCAGGTGGATCTGAGCGGGCCACCCATTGACTTCTATGGGCAGGCGCAAGTCAGCAGAAATGTGTCCGCTGACACCTGCCTGCCATCCCATAAGATCCGCTCAAAACAGACGGATGGCGATACGTTCGCCATCCATCCAGCGGATCGGATAAAAAAAAAAAAAAATGTACAGGCTGTCCGTTTTCATTTGATCTCCCATAAAGAACAGCGAGGCTCTGACAGGTCCGTCCCTGCACAGTGAGCGGAGACGGACCTGTCATCTGCCTGCTCAGCAGGGATCAATGGAGCGATTCACTGCTGAGCTAGCAGAGTCCGTCCAATGGATCTGCCCCCCGTGAAAGGGACCCAAGGGCTCTGCACTGCATTATGGGTTGTTCCTCATTTCTGGCAATGAACCCGCAAAGTTTTCAGCCCAAAAAAATAGCAAATTGTGGAATTTTTAAAAATCAGACTCGCAAGAAATGGTCTGCCACATAATTGTATTTAATCTTTATACACATGGAACATCCCTCTGTATATACACATCAGCTTTTATACACATATAATTTTTTTTTTTTTATACATTTTTCAGATTTTGAGAGGGTTGCTGGTTATAGATACACACAGTAAGTTTTAGTAAATGTAAAATAACCTGTAAGAATCGGCAAAAAAAATAAAGTTAAAAACGCTACATAAAATTCATACATTTCAGAACAGAACAAGCATCAAGGTTGGGGGGTTCTGAACCTGTACAAAACCATTAAAATGTGCCCCTCGAAAGGTTTGTCTTAAATTTTTACCACGCAAAACGGAAAACTCATGAGGCCAACTAGCGGCCAATTAAAAAAAAAAAAAAATTATAATAATAACGACATGCAAAAAAGGTGTGTAAACCTGAATGAGTTCCAAATCGAACGTATTGCTGGAAAATGATCTCTCAGCGTTTTGTAAAACGGCAAGGCCACCTGGCAACAGAGCGCTCACATCGAATAAACATTGGCAGAAATTGCTCTACAACATCTTTCAGAGATTTCAGAACCTGCGTCAAGTTCCAGTTTAAAACGCCTGGTGCCTTCTAGAATTCCGATATGTCATAAATGGAGGATAAAACAGGAAGTGAATGTGTGTAAGGCCCTCGGGTAACTTCACGAGACGGTGGGTGTGGGTACAAGTACACAAAGTTCTTATGACACAAAAAAGGCTGAGAATACAGGTATGGCGTTTGTTATAAACATTTGCTGGCTTATAAAAAAAACAAAAAAAAAACACAACACTTTGTGGGGTGTGAAGTACAATTAGCAGTTGTACAGCGACAACTATTGTGAATTTTGATAGGTTGTCGTGGGTGGCACTGCTTTAAGTGTGTGTCCCCAGCCAAATCCTTATATTTTTGGGTGGCCTGGTGAAGGACTCTACCCCCATCAAATCTCTCTACTGTTGTCCAGGGCTCCGTTAGAGAATTGTTCCCTTACTTCCTGTTCTGGTGACAATGGTTTCCACAGACAGGAAGTGAATGCAACTCTTCAAAACCAACCAAGAGAAAGATTTAGGCCAATATGTATTCTGCTACATATTTTTGGAAAAAAAATTTAACGCCCGGCGCATTCGCAGTTCGATCGGCGTGGGGGCGCGCTTAATTTAATTTAAATACAAGCCGCCCCCTTTGAATTACGCGGCCTTACGCCGGGCCATTTTCACTACGGCGACGCAAATTACGGAGCAAGTGCTTGGAGAATACGGCACTTGCTCCAGTAATTTGCGGCGGCGTAGTGTAAATGGCTTACGCTACGCCGCCGCGGATTCTACAAGAATCTGGCCCATAGTGTTTACAAACTATGGGATTTATTTTTTCATTAGTATTGACAGAAATCAGTAACTTATAGGGAGACTGCAATATTGATGATTCACACGGACTGCGGAACTCGCACAATTTCATTCCTTCATGTCAGTCCCGACTTCGAGGGCAATTTCAGAAACATATGTGTAGGTTTCTGCACAGATGTCAATTAAAAAAAATAAAAATGATCAGTGCTTAAAAAAATACTGTCACCATACTAATGACACTGGCTGGGAAGGGGTTAACATCAGGGGCGATCAAAGGGTTAAATGTGTTCCTAGCCTTCACTTGTGTACTGTGGGGGAGGTCTTCTCACTAAGGGAAGGCAGAGATCCGTGTCCCTGCTTTGCAGGAACACAGGCTCAACGCCTTTCCCTCCACACAGAACGACGATCTGCCTTGTTTACATAGTCAGATCGTGGTTCTGCCCCTGTACTGAATAATTGGCGGGTGCCGATGGACATCCAGTTCACGATACTTGCTGCTGTTCTCCCACTGTGCAGTGGGAGCGGGGCAGCGGCGGCACACGCGTGCACCCCAGACCCAGAAATGTCAGATCACATACTAGCTATGTGATCTGGCACAGAGCAGCCACCCTGCCGCAGTATATGTACAGTGGGCGGTCAGCAAGTGGTTAAAAATTGCACCTCAACCACCTGGATTTACCGCACTGACATGCCCTTGTGTAAGCAGGCTTAGTAAGAGGAAATCTCTCTAATGGAGCCCCAGTTAACAGTAAAAACCTGCCAGGGGTTCCAATTCCCATCCCACTCTATTCAAGACTAATGGAAAAGGTTAAGGCTGGAGATACACTTTAATATGGCTGCAGGCCTTATTCTGAAAATGGATGAAAGGTGAATCATCTGTGTTGCCCATAGCAACAGTATTCCTTCATTTAGGATGCTTAAACAGGTTAGACAATGAAAACAATAACACAAAATAAAAAAGCAAAAAACACAGCCGATTGGCTGTCCTACCCAACACAGATAGTCCTGGTTTCAGATGAGACCTAACTTATTGTTCCTGCGGCCTACAGTGGAAGGCAATACATATAATTATAACGTGACAGCATTACAATGATTGTGTACAGTGAGTAGTGTAGGAGATACGTGTGATATGTCATCGGAGGTGTATGTAGGAATGAGTGTTTGCGGGTGAATAATGATTCAGACACGCAGGCGTGCCAAGGCATGTGGAATGTCTATGCACAGTACTGAAGGAAAAATAAAAACACGAGTGTTGGTTGGACTACAGAAGAAAAAACGTGTGCAAACATTGATGGCAGTGCGCACAGATTCACATACATGCTCCTATCAGCACACGCGTGGAAATGCACACACTGGGGAAAATCAGACGAGTGAAACTAGCCGAAGGTTTCCTGGGATGCGTACACCATGTAGAGGAAGCCGTCCTCGTCCTTCTCCTGCTCATAGATGTCCAAGATGGCGGCGGAGACGCTGACCATGCTCCTTTGGTTCACCAACAGGAAGAAAGCTTGAGTTGGGTTCAGCTGCAGTCGACGTCTAGGTTAGGGAAAGATTAGGACAAAATGCTTAAATCTCAAGCATACTTCACACAAAAGAAAAAAAAAAGAAAAATAATAATAACAATATAAAAAATGTGTGTGTATATATATATATATATATATATATATATATATATATATATATATATATATATATATATATATATACATATACACACACACACACACACACACACACACACACACACACATACATACATATATATATATATATATATATATATACATACATACATACATACATACATACACACACACATAAAACATTTTTCTAAGACTATGTGTAACACATATATATATATATATTTATTACACATTTATTTATTTTAGTTATATACAGTATCTCACAAAAGTGAGTGCACCCCTCACATGTTTTGCCATTTGTCAGCAACAGAATACAGCTGCATATGATATCTAAAATATAATTTCTGTTGGTATTAACCACTTAAGACCCGGACCGAAAAGCAGCTAAAGGACCCGGCCAGGTTTTGCGATTCGGGACTGCGTCGCTTTAACAGACAATTGCGCGGTCGTGCGACGTGGCTCCCAAACAAAAGTGGCGTCCTTTTTTTTCCCACAAATAGAGCTTTCTTTTGGTGGTATTTGATCACCTCTGCGGTTTTTATTTTTTGCGCTATAAACAAAAATAGAGCGACAATTTAAAAAAAAAAATTCAATATTTTTTACTTTTTGCTATAAGAAATATCCCCCCAAAAATTTAAAAAAAACGTTTTTTTCCTCAGTTTAGGCTGATACGTATTCTTCTACCTATTTTTGGTAAAAAAAAAAAAAAAAAAAAATCGCAATAAGCATTTATCGGTTGGTTTGCGCAAAATTTATAGCGTTTACAAAATAGGCGATGGTTTTATTGCATGTTTATTAATTATTATTTTTTTACTACTAATGGCGGCGATCAGCGATTTTTATCGTGACTGCGACATTATGGCGGACACTTCGGACAATTTTGACACATTTTTGGGACCATTGGCATTTTCACAGCAAAAAATGGATTTAAAATGCATTGTTTATTGTGAAAATGACAATTGCAGTTCGGGAGTTAACCACAAGGGGGCGCTGATGGGGTTATGTGTGACCTGAAGTGTGTTTACAACTGTAGGGGGTGTGGCTGTAGGTGTGACGTCATCGATTGTGTCCCCCTATAAAAGGGATCACACGATCGATGCTGCCGCCACAGTGAAGAACGGGGAAGCCGTGTTTATACACAGCTCTCCCCGTTCTTCAGCCCTGGAGACCGATCGCGGGACTCCAGCGGCGATCGGGTCCGCGGGTTTTGGAGCGTCGGACCGGGTCGCGGGCGCGCGACCCACAGGTGGGTACTAGCACAGGACGTACTTGTGCCCAGCCGTGCCATTCTGCTGACATAAATGTGCAGGAGGCGGTCCTTAAGTGGTTAAAATATTCATCTTCATCAAGAAAAAAGTGTTGCCTAAAATCATCTTCAGTTCAGAGCAGTGTTTGAGAAATGAAGTTCTATCCAAAGTCTTAGGGATAGGCAAATTACCTTCATTTAGACTTAATAAACCCAAATCATCATATGGAGTTCAATTAAAGGTTAGGTGATATCTTAGGGCCTATTAAAAATGAGTTGGACAAATGACACACACACACACACACACACACACACACACACAACTGTGCTGTCTGCACAGATTTTTGGCTGTAATTTCTTTAATGGATGAATTCCTACGATCATCAGCTCAATCTACTGCAATATATCCAAAATACAATATATTTTCGCATTGAGGTATTGTTGAATACAATACCTCCTTCTGGCCACTAGATGGAGCCGACGATCACAGGAATTAAATCAATTACAGAGATTTCTGAGCTAATTAGACACATACAGTATCCTACAAAAGTGAGTACACCCCTCACATTTTTGTAAAAATTGTATTATATATTTTCATGTGACAACACTGAAGAAATTACACTTTGCTACAATGTAAAGTAATGAGTGTACAGCTTGTATAACAGTGTAAATTTGCTGCCCCCTCAAAATAACTCAACACACAGCCATTAATGTCTGAACCACTGGGAACAAAAGTGGGTACACCCTTAAGTGAAAATGTCCAAATTGGGCCCAATTAACCATCCCCCAATGTCATGTGACTCGGTAGTGTTCCAAGGTCTCAGGTGAGAATGGAGAGCAGGTGTGTTAAATTTAGTGTTATCGCTCTCACTCTCTCATACTGGTCACCTCCAAGACGACTGACCACTACCATGCTAAGGAAGCTGAGGGTAAAGGTGATGGACTGGCCAAGCATGTCTCCAGACCTAAACCCTATTGATCATCTGTGGGGCTCCTCAAACGGAAGGCGGAGGAGCGCAAGGTCTCTAACATCCACCAGCTCCGTGATGTCATCATGGAGGAGTGGAAGAAACTCCAGTGGCAACCTGTGAAGCTCTGGTGAACTCCATGCCCAAGAGGGTTAAGGCAGTGCCGGAAAATGATGGTGGCCACACAAAATATTGAAACTTTGGGCCCAATATGGACATTTTTACTTAGGGGTGTACTCACTTTTGTTGCCAGCGGTTTAGACATTAACCACTTGACAACTGGGCACTTAAACCCCCTTAATAACCAGACCAATTGTCAGCTTTCGGTGCTCTCACATTTTGAATGACAATTACTCAGCCATACCCAAATTACATTTTTGTTTCCTCCCCCCCTCACACAAATTTTCTTTTGGTGGCATTTAATCACCATTTTTTGCGCTTTAAAAAAGGAAAAAAATTCTGTAAAAAAAATAATTTCTTTGTTTCGGTAAAAAAATGTTTTAGAAAATTTGTAATTTTTCTTCATAAATTTTGCCCAAAACTGGGCTCCAGACTGCAAACCCAGCCTCAGAAGCCGATTGGTTACTATGCACAGCTGCACCAGAGGCTGCATTCACACCTGAGCATAGCGATTTATGGCGTTTTTATTTGAGCGTTTTAGAGAGCACAAGGGGGAGGAGGGGGAGAGGAATGTAGAGGTGGAGAGCTGCTGTTTTTTGTTGAAGTCTATGGGGCCAAAAACGCTTGTAATCCGCCAAAAAGAAGCTCATTTATTAGAGCGACTGACACTTTGCATCATGCGTCAGAATGCTCAGATGTGAACAGGGGCCATTGAAATGAACAGGATTTGGCTTGTTGAGCGTTTTAGAGCTACAAGCAGAAAAATCATTCAGGTTTGAACAGGGCCTTAATCTCCCCCTATTAGTGTACATATTGAACCCATTGGGTGAGTACGTATTCCATATAGTGTGTGTATTCTGATCTCTCTTGCTCTTTAGATCCATTTCATAGATGCACATTAGTCAATGCAAAGCTACTGCTTTTGTCTGAAGCTTGCCAACAGCAAGTACTAAAATGTAGTATTACTATGCAATATTTTCACATGTATCTGATTGAAAAGCAATAAAAAAAAAGAAAAATTAATGAAAGAAATATATAAATGTTATTTAAAAAAAAAAAAATGTGTGTATATATATATATATATATATATATATATATATATATATATATATATATATATATATATATATATATATATATATATATATATATATATATACACATATACACACACACATACACACATACACACACACACACACACACACACACACATATATACACACACACACACACAAACGTATTTATCGGCGTATACCGCGCACTTTTTTTCCCTGAAAATCAGGGCAAAATCGTGGGTGCGCGGTATACGCCGATACCCGCGCCGAGTTTGAATATTGTGCCGGCATATACCAAGCGCAGTACACTCGTGTATAGTAGGGCAGTCTCGGCTCCTCTCGCGCTCACGTCCTGGACGTACAGGACGTGAGCGCGAGAGGAGCCGAGCCTGCCCGACTATACACGAGTGTACTGCGCTCGGTATATGCCGGTGCAGCATTCAAACTCGGCGTGGGAAACGAGCGGGGAGGACACCGCAGAAGGATGCCGGACCCGACGAAGAGGACACCCGAAGCCGCAGACGGACGCTGGACCCGATGAGGCCGCCGATGGACGCCGCGCAAGACACCAAAACTGTAAGTACAAAAAACTTTTTTCCCACAGGAATGCGGGTCCACTTTAGGGGTGCGCGCTATACGCCGGAGCGCGCAATACCCCGATAAATACGATATATATATATATATATATATACACACACACACACACACACACACACACACACACACACACACACACACACACACACACACACACAAAACACTTTATATTCTCTTTAATCAGTTAAAGACTTAAGAAATACACCCTAGTATCTTCCTGTTAGGTAAACATCCTTTCAGTTTGATAGCGGATCTATGTAGCAAAGCTGCCCTTAGTATGGTCAAACCTTGTTAAAATGTAAATAAAATACACTAGTATATCGTAGTTAGCTACACTTTTCAGGAGATGCCAATAACAAAACAAAAAAGATAAATAAAAAAATAGATAAATAAAAACTAGGTTTTGAGGTTTCCCGCCATAGTCCTACCCATACATATATTTTTTTCCCCCCCAAGTACTCGCCGATACCGATACATTTTTTTTAATGTCATGTGTCAGTATTTTTTTTTATTTTACAAATTTACATTTTTTACTATTTTTTTTTTTTTTTTACAATGCTTTCTTAGGGGGGGGGGGTGTATGGTGTCAGTGTGTTTTTTATTTTAATTTGTATTATTTTTTTACAATTAAATTAGTTTTATTATTTATTGCAATATATTTTTTCTTAGCCCTGTTGGGGGGGCTTTGGTGAGATGAGATATCAGGGGTCTTAACAGACCTCTGACATTTCCCCTCTGACAGAGAAAGGGAGTAAAGACGCAGATTCCCCAGTCCCTTTCTCAGCTGCACTGAAAATGAATGGACAGGAGACAGAGGCTCCTATCCATTCATAAACTGAAGCATCGTAAACACAGTGATCACTGACACTGTTCATTCAAAAAAGGTAGGAGCCGGGTTTAGTGGCTCCTACCACTGCTCTCCATCCTGACAGGGGGGGGGGGGGTGAGGAGGAGGATATGGAAGGTGACACGGAGCACAGAGGGGGACATGGAGGGTGACACCAAGCACGGAGGGGAAAAGCAGCAGCACGGAGGGGGGACACGGAGCATAGAAGGGGAGAGCAGAACGGAGGAGGACAGCAGAGGCACAGAGGGGGGACACGGAGCATGGAGGGGCAGAGGAGGACAGCAGTGGCATGGAGGGGGGACACAGAGCATGGAGGGGGAGAACAGAACGGAGGACAGCAGCGGCATGGAGGGGGGACACAGAGCATGGAGGAGGAGAGCAGAACAGCGGAGGACAGCAGTGACATGGGGGGGGGAGCAGAACAGAGGAGGACAGCAGAGGCATGGAGGGGGAGAGCAGAACGGAGGAGAACAGCAGCGGCATGGAGGGGGGACACAGAGCATGGAGGGGAAGAGCAGAACAGAGGAGGACAGCAGCGGCATGGAGGGGGGACACAGAGCATGGAGGAGGAGAGCAGAACAGCGGAGGACAGCAGTGACATGGGGGGGGGAGCAGAACAGAGGAGGACAGCAGAGGCATGGAGGGGGAGAGCAGAACAGAGGAGAACAGCAGCGGCATGGAGGGGGGACACAGAGCATGGAGGAGGAGAGCAGAACAGCGGAGGACAGCAGTGACATGGGGGGGGGGAGCAGAACAGAGGAGGACAGCAGAGGCATGGAGGGGGAGAGCAGAACGGAGGAGAACAGCAGCGGCATGGAGGGGGGACACAGAGCATGGAGGGGAAGAGCAGAACAGAGGAGGACAGCAGCGGCATGGAGGGGGGACACAGAGCATGGAGGAGGAGAGCAGAACAGCGGAGGACAGCAGTGACATGGGGGGGGGGGAGCAGAACAGAGGAGGACAGCAGAGGCATGGAGGGGGAGAGCAGAACGGAGGAGAACAGCAGCGGCATGGAGGGGGGACACAGAGCATGGAGGGGAAGAGCAGAACAGAGGAGGACAGCAGCGGCATGGAGGGGGGGGACACGGAGCATGGAGGGGAAGAGCAGAACGGAGGACAGCAGCGGCATGTAGGGGGACACAAAACGCGGAGGGGGAGAGCGGTACGGATGTGGGAACTGGAGGAGGATACAGGGACAGTCAGGTATCGGGTGAAGGACAAAGCATTTCCCCCCCCCCCCCCGAGTACAAGTACTCGGGGAAATGCTTGGTATCGGTACCGATACTAGTATCGGTATCGGGACAACCCTACTTTTAACCCCTTGTTATCACTAACACACTCTAATACATTACAATGCATAAAACCTTTTTTTAAGTTTCCTTACAATGCATACCTTATTTTTTTTCTAAATATTAAAAAATTATTTCCATACAGTTTACACGATAATTTAGCACTCTACCAATGAAAATATAAAATTTAACTTTTTCAAAAGTAATAAAGTTTTTGCAGATTTAGTAACGGAAATGTAAAAATGGCTTTGGAGCTCATATGATTCAAGTACACCCGTCATGAAAAATACAGGCTTCCCAGGTCAGCGTTTTTTTTGTATAGTTCCACCGACCCCCGACCCCTCCTCCACAGTTGCATATGTAATGGGGCGGCAGGTGCTGCAATTGAAAAGTGAGTGCTGGTATGTTTTATTTAGGGAATATGGAATTACATAGGGGGCTTTTTGGGAAATATGTCTGAAGGTGAACATGCATTTTAAACCACTTAACCACTTCAGCCCCGGAGGATTTGGCTGGCCAAAGACCAGAGCACTTTTTTGCGATTCAGCAATGCGTCGCTTTAACTGACAATTGCGCGGTCGTGCGACGTGGCTCCCAAACAAAATTGGCGTCCTTTTTTCCCCACAAATAGAGCTTTCTTTTGGTGGTATTTGATCACATCTGCGGTTTTTATTTTTTGCGCTATAAACAAAAATAGAGCGACAATTTTGAAAAAAAAAATGCAATATTTTTTACTTTTTGCTATAATAAGTATCCCCCAAAAATATTTTAAAAAAAAGTTTTTTTCCTCAGTTCAGGCCGATACGTATTCTTCTACATATTTTTGGTAAAAAAATAAATTAAAAAAAATAAAAAAATAAAAATCGCAATAAGCGTTTATCGGTTGGTTTCCAGTTGTATTGCATTTTTATAAAAAAAAAATAATGACTGCGACATTATGGCGGACACTTCGGACAATTTTGACACATTTTTGGGACCATTGTTATTTTCACAGCTTAAAATGCATTGTTTACTGTGAAAATGACAACTGCAGTTTGGGAGTTAACCACAAGGGGCGCTGTAGGGGTTATGTGTGACCTCATGTGTGTTTACAACTGTAGGGGGGTGTGGCTGTAGGTGTGACGTCATCGATTATGTATCCCTATAAAAGGGATCACACGATCGATGACGCCACCACAGTGAAGAATGGGGAAGCCGTGTTTACACAAGGCTTTCCCCGTTCTTTAGCTCCGGGGACCGAACGCGGGACTCCAGCGGCGATCGGGTCCCGGAGCGCGCCCGCGACCCACGGCTGGACAACACAGCACGTATAGGTACGTGCATGTGCCTAGCCGTGCCATTCTGCCAACGTATATATGTGCAGGAGGCATTTCTTAAGTGGTTAAACTGCAAACAAAAAAAAATAAACGTAGCATGATCAAATACCACCAAATGAAAGTTGCATTTGTGTAAAAAAAAAAAAAAAAAAAAAGAAGAAGAGCACATGGATTTTATTTGGGTACAGTGTCGCAGAACCGCACAATTGGCCATATCGCCAAAAATGACCTGGTCGGGGGTAAATCTTCACAAATCTGACAAACATTGTATACAATGCATCTCAGTGGTGACATTGGTGATATTTCTCATGCTTACCTGATAATTTTCACCAGCTCGCTCATATTTACATGATCCGGGACCAAGAATTTGGTTTTGTCCAAAACAGGAAGCTGTTTTTCCCCTTTATATCGCTCGATGATGACCTAGAAAACAGAGAGAGGAGCAGAATGTGTCACCAGATCAGTGGCTGGACGTGTGTTGGGTGACATCATGCTGGTGGAACATTTCCCATTCAGAAAGCAAACCAAATTTCCTGGAAGTGGCTATGAAAATATACTGTGTGCAGCTCAGAGAGGCAGCCCGAGGCGCTTCTGGTCTGTAAACCTCAGGACACGACATTTGAGTCTATTGCCTCCAATGCCACTGGAATGTGCATGCAAGGTCAAAAATATTGGGGTAGATTCAGAGAGCAATTGCGTCTGCGTAACCATAGTTACGCATCGCAATTGCTTACTTGCGCTGGCGTATCGAATGCTCCTGATTCAGGAACCTCGATATGCCGACTGCAGCCTAAGATATGCCTGGCATAAGGCTCTTATGCCGTCATATCTTAGGCTGCATTCTTACGCAGGCCGCTAGGTGGCGTTCCCGTAGTGGTCAGCGTAGAGTATGCAAATTGCATACTAACGCCGATTCACAACTGTACGCGCGCCCTGCGTACGCAGTTTACGTCGGTTTTTGCGTAAGGCTGCCCATGCTATTAGGAGGGGCAGCCAATGCTACGTATACCCGTCGTTCCCGCGTCGTGAAATTTGAAAATTACGTCGTTTGCGTAAGTGAATCGTGAATGGCGCTGGACGCCATTCACATTCACTTTGAAGCAAATGACGTCCTTGCGACGTCATTTACCGCAATGCACGTCGGGAAAGTTTCCCGACGGAGCATGCGCACTACGCTCGGCGCGGGAACGCGCCAAATTTAAATGATCCACGCCCCCTACGGGATCATTTAAATTACGCACGATTACGCCGGGCATTTTGCAGGAGCGCACACGTAATTTAGGGAGCTACTGCTCCGTGAATCAAGCGTAGCGCAGGTAATTTACGGAGGCGCAGCGGCAAAACGGTGCGCCTCCGTAAAAAATGCGCAAATGTACCTGAATCTACCCCAGTGGGTATTATTTTTGTGCCCGAGTCCTACTAGAGGGGGGGTTTCTGCACTGCAAAGGGTATTTGTTTTCAGCTATAAAATGAGTTTTGCAATGTAACCACCTCAGTCAATAAAAATAAAATAATCAGTCCAACTAGTCTGATTGGTTTGCCTTCAATGTGATCAGTTAAAACAGATTGAAAAAGGAAAGTAGAACTCGTTCACTTTTGTGGATTTGGTGGAAATTAAAATTGTTTGTAGCATGTGAGGTCAGCATTAGGGCCAGAGGTGTGGGTCCAAAGCCTCGTACACACGGTCGGATTTTCCATCAGACAAAGCGTAGGACTTTTGTCCGAAGGGCGTCGGCCATGAACTTGTCTTGCATACAAACGGCAAAGAATTGCCTGCAAGGCGCCAACAAACACGAAACGACGTGGTTTTGCATCTCTTTAGCGCCACCCTTTGGGCAACTTCTGCTAATGTTGTGTTATGATGAGCATTGCTTCTGAGAATGCGTGTTTGCACTTTGGAGTTTTGTCCGACGGACTTGTGTACACGCGATCGGAAAATCCGACACCACACATTTGTTGGTGGACAATTTTAAAGCATGCTATCCAACATTTAAGCTGACCATACACCAATTAAAATTTCAGCAGGTATGCTGCTGCAATTACTGCTGATTTCTGTATGAACAATGTCTGGCAACTGTTTCTTTGTTCTTTTTGTTTTATATAAATAAAAACCTTTTTGTTAAAAAAAAAAAAAAATCAGCAGGTACCAGCCAAGGTCTAAGCAGTGTATGGCCATCTGTGCTCAAGTGACATGTTGGAAAAAAAAATTGTCGACCAGTCCCACTGACAGAATACAGTGTCCCGGGATTCCTTTTTTCTGTAAATGGAGGAATCTGTTAGTATTTTTGAATTCAGTCTATAGGCTGAAATAAAAAAAATAAAACCAAAATATGAACAATGCGTGGCTAGCTTTACCCTTCTCTGCTGCCCGTGTAGCCTTCAGGAGGTACGCTGGCTAAGCTCTTTAGCAACAAGGCATCATCTGTGGTTACAAATCTTTTATTGATTTTATGGCGAGTTACAGCACAGAAGACTAGCGCGTTTCGGCTACAGAGTCTTACTTAAAGTGGTAGTAAAGTCTTTACTACCACTTTTACCTACAGATAAGCCTAGAATAAGGCTTACCTGTAGGTATAAAGAATATCTCCTAAACCTGTACGGTTTAGGAGATATTCCCCTCGCAATGCGTCGCTAATTGCAGCGGCGCATGCGCAGCAGAAATCCTCGGCTAAAGGGCCGGCAGCCGCCGGACCTTGCAGGAATGAAGTCTCCCACGCGCATGCGCGGGAGTGACGACATCGCCGCTCCAGCCAATCACAGCGCTGGAGCGGCGATACCCGGAAGACACGCCGAGGCAAGATGACATCTCGCTTGGCGTGGACCAGGTAAGTTCTCTACACCTCGTTCCAAGGTAAGTATTTCATAATGAGCTAGTATGTGGTGCACACTAGCTCATTATGCCTTTTGCCTTTCAGGTGTACAAAAAAAAAAAAATTATTGGGTATACAACCGCTTTAACTGATTGCCGATCGTATGACTTGCATATAGGGAGGCAAGGCGGCTATGCTGCGCAGTGCCAAATCACAAAAAGTGGTCTGGTCATGAAAGTGGGTAAATCTTCCAGACGTCAAGTGGTTAAAGCTAGGAGTAAGGCTCTGTAGCCGAAACCTGTTAGCCCTCTGAACTGTAACTCACCACGTAGCCAAAAATAAATAAATAAATAAATAATAATAATAATAATTGTATCCAAGGCTGATGCCTGGTTGCCGACTTTACTTTGTTGCATGGACTGTTCTCCAGTCAGAGCACAGGTTCTTCCAACTCCGAGAAGTCCATAGGGTTGAGCAGCTATTTTCCTTACTTTTGTTAACCTCTTCAGCACCGAACACATTTCTGGGTATGCCAGATGCCTGGATTCCCAGCTGCGCGCTGTGGTTCCTCCCTCCAACTCGGGGTCACTACTGTGTCCTGCAGTGATGTAGGGTCCGCATGAAGCGACCACAGCGAGCAGCGGGGGAGCAGGAATCCAACACTCCTGGATGCGACGGATGCAGAAGACTTATTAGCCAGCGGAGCTCCTGAAATCAGCAGTTATTGGTGGCATGGGTGGTAGGAGGGGTAGGAATGGACCCTTTTCTTTGTAGGCTTTTCTTTGGGTTTACAAACAGCGGCAGGTTCTCTTTAGTACGATTTGTTTACTTACAGGGATTTTATTGGGATGTTGCTCGCGGATCTGGAGAACTTCTGCGCATCTTTCAGCTAAAAGAAGAAAGACAAAAACATTGGCAACTGTACAAATAGTTGAGCAGGAAAGATACACAATAGGAACAAAGGAAAAAAATCTGCACTAGCTGGACTAACTGGAACTTTAAAGTAAAACATCACTTTTACCACTAGAGGGCGATGTTTGGAGCTGAATAGGCAATGCATCTTCCAGGTTAGAGCGCGGCCAGATGTTCTCAAAGCTGGGGGGCTGCAGGCAATATTGGTGGATATTAGAATCACCTCCAGGCCTGGGCTGACTCTTGGGGCTTGTTTACATTTGTGATTGGGAGAGGGGTTCAGCCACATTTTTACCATCCCAAAATCTCATCCTTTTTCTGCAAAAGGAATTACACTCCTGCCGTGTTCAGCGATCACTACCTCCCAGTAAACGAGTCCCATTTAAGTGAATAGGGCCGCATTGCAGCGAGGTAGTAAGGCTTTAGGTAGGGTTGTCCCGATACCGAGCATTTGCCCAAGTACTTGTACTCGGGCAAATGCTCCGATGCCTAATCCGATACTTTTGTCAGTGGTGCTTGTGTCCCCCGCCGTGCTCCGCTCCGGTCCCCCTCCATGTACTACTTGTGTCCCCCGCCATGCTCCGCTCCTCCTCCATGTAATGCTTGTGTCCCCCCCCCCCCCCGTGCTCTGCTCCGGTCCTCCTCCATGTAATGCTTGTGTCCCCTGCCGTGCTCCGCTCCGGTCCCCCTCCATGTACTACATGTGTCCCCCGCCCTGCTCCGCTCCGGTCCCCCTCCATGTAATGCATGTGTCCCCCGCCGTGCTCCGCTCCAGTCTCCCTCCATGTAATGCTTGTGTCCCCTGCCGTGCTCCGTTCCGGTCCCCCTCCATGTACTACTTGTGTCCCCCGCCCTGCTCCGCTCCGGTCCCCCTCCATGTAATGCATGTGTCCCCCGCCGTGCTCCGCTCCGGTCCCCCTCCATGTAATGCATGTGTCCCCCGCCGTGCTCCGCTCCGGTCCCCCTCCATGTACTACTTGTGTCCCCTGCCGTGCTCCGCTCCGGTCCCCCTCCATGCAATGCTTGTGTCCCCCCCCCCCCCCCCCCGTGCTCTGCTCCGGTCTCCCTCCATGTAATGCTTGTGTCCCCCGCCGTGCTCCGCTCCGGTCCCCCTCCATGTACTACTTGTGTCCCCCGCCGTGCTCTGCTCCGGTCCCCCTCCATGTACTACTTGTGTCCCCCGCCGTGCTCTGCTCCGGTCCCCCTCCATGTAATGCTTGTGTCCCCCGCCGTGCTCCGCTCCGGTCCCCCTCCATGTAATGCTTGTGTCCCCCGCCCTGCTCTGCTCCGGTCCCCCTCCATGTAATGCTTGTGTCCCCCGCCCTGCTCTGCTCCGGTCCCCCTCCATGTAATGCTTGTGTCCCCCGCCCTGCTCTGCTCCGGTCCCCCTCCATGTAATGCTTGTGTCCCCCACCGTGCTCTGCTCCGGTCCCCCTCCATGCAATGCTTGTGTCCCCCGCCGTGCAATAAAACTATCCCCTATTTTGTAAACGCTATACATTTTGCGCAAACCAACCGATAAACGCTTATTGCGATTTTTTTTAACCAAAAATAGGTAGAAGAATACGTATCGGCCTAAACGGAGGAAAACATTTTTTATATATATTTTTGGGGGATATTTATTATAGCAAAAAGTAAAAAATATTGTTTTTTTTTCAAAATTGTCACTCTATTTTTGTTTATAGCGCAAAAAATAAAAACCGCAGAGGTGATCAAATACCACCAAAAGAAAGCTCTATTTGTGGGAAAAAAAAGGACGCCAATTTTGTTTGGGAGCCACATCACACGACCTCGCAATTGTCAGTTAAAGCGACGCAGTGCCGAATCGCAAAAACTGGCCGGGTCCTTTAGCTGCCTAAAGGTCCGGGTCTTAAGTGGTTAAGAAGGTAAACCATCCCTGAAAACTCATTATACAGATCTCTCATCTCTCATCACATTTCGGGAAAACACAAGGAAGACACGCCGTCCCACCTGCTGAGTGCATCTTACAGTAATAGCTGAAAATAGGTTAGCGTGACTTTAATAACATTTAGCCTGCAGGCTTAGGCTTGCATTAGCAATAAATCTTAATTTTTGTTTTTTTAATATTCATCTTTACACGGCAGCTGTGGAAATGCGTTCAATTTACTTTTCATCAAAGAAACCACAAATCCTAATGAAACCAGATTCAGCAGCCTTCTAGCAGTGATTCTGGGCAGGACTGCAGCCTCTGGTCACATATTCCTGTCCAGTGCAGGGTCAGGTGCTGTCAAGGCAGAGAAGGCTTTTAACCAATTCAGCCCCGGACCATTTGGCTGGCCAAAGACCAGAGCACTTTTTTGCAATTCGGCACTGCGTCGCTTTAACAGACAATTGTGCGGTCGTGCGGCGTGGCTCCCAAACAAAATTGACGTTTTTTTTTTCCCCCACAAATAGAGCTTTCTTTTGGTGGTATGCGATTTTTATTTTTTGCGCTATAAAACAAAAAAAGAGCGACAAGTTTGAAAAAAAAAAATAGCATTTTTTTTTTACTATAATAAATATCCCCCAAAAATATAAACAAACATTTAGGCCAATACGTATTATTCTACATATTTTTGGTAAAATAGCAATAAACGTTTATTGATTGGTTTGCACAAAAGTTATACCGTCTACAGAATAGGAAATAGTTTTATGCCATTTTTATAAAAAAATAAAAAAATTACACTAGTAATGGCGGCGATCAGCGATTTTTAATGCGACTGCGACATTATGGTGGACACAGACACTTTTGGCGCTATTTTGGGACCATTCACATTTACACAGCGATCAGTGCTATAAATATGCACTTATTACTGTGTAAATGTGACTGGCAGTGAAAGGGTTACCCAGGAGGGGGCACTGAAGGGGTTAAGTGTGTCCTAGGCATGTGTTCTAAATGTAGGGAGATGGGCTGTGTGTGACACGACGCTGATCACCGCTCCCGATTACAGAACCTCACAGCAAAGTAGTTCTCTACACAGGGCACCGTCAAATCTTTTGCTTCGTACAAGCCTTGGAACCTTTCATCGGCTCCAGCACTGCAGCCTCCATCAGACTCTTCAGCATTCAACAGTCAACGAATTAATTGACTGTCGAATGGCGTTCCTACTTGATTGACAGGCTTCCGACCGTCGCATACAGCGCGTCACGAGTTCAAATAGGAACGCCCAGTCCCGCAGACCATACCCGGAAGCCACGGAGAACATTTATCTCTAAAACGGTAAGTACTGCATGGATTTGAAAAAAAAACACGATTGTGCTTCCCACAATTAGCCTCAATCTAATGTTAAAAATTTGTCTTTCGGGTGAACCCCCGCTTTAAAACAGGAGGGGACGACACAGGGCGTGGCTAGAGGGCGGGCTAGGTGTCAGTGGACAACAAAGCCCTTGGGTGTCCATGCAATCACGGGAAGGAGTCCAGAAGTCGCCCCAAAAGCGCTATACCAAAACACCATCAGATCAGATGAGGTGCCGTATCTAATAGAGGATACACTAATCACTTTTTTCAGAGGAAAAAAGTTGTCATCCCCTTAGAGGCGACCATGTTGTTCGTTGCTAGCAGGTGGACTAACAATGTCCACTTATATGGTTTACCCTAGTGTATACGCTATCAGTTTTCTGTGAAAACAGGCAACTCATCGAAATCATTAATTATTGCTACAGTCATTAGAAGTGACCTGTAGGGTCTAAACAATCTAAGGGTACCAAAGTTTGCTGCCATTTCACGGGGCGCACACAATTTCAGGGACTGACATGGGTATGTGTGTATAAATGGAAAAAAAAAAAATTACAAAAACGCTCTGGCAGTGAAAGAGTTAAATTTATCTTCTAGCTAAAAAAATTAAAATAAAAAATAAAAATTGGCCTTGTTGGAAAAGAGTTGAGGTACTTATAATAACTTCCTGAGGCTCCACAGGTCTCTGCAATTAGAGCAGGACAAGGCCAGAACCTTTGTAAGCCATTTATTGTTGTCTGTGTCCCCGCTGGGAATTGCCCCTTACTTCCTGTCTTGGTGACCGTCACAGACAGAGGACGTGAGGAGAAATCTTCCCAACGAGGCCACAGACAGCAATGAAAACAAGGCCGAGAATCGAACCCTTCTGTGATCTATATGAAGCTGAATAAAAGTGTTGCGGCTATAGATAGAATTTAATAGATGGAACGGCTCTCGTGTTGAACAAACAAGTGAGGAGAGCCGGAGATGAAAATAGCCTGTGAGGGGAGGAAGGGAGGAGGAGGGCGTCATGTTCTGCTGGAGGAAGGACATGCCCTGGAGGGCAGCCATGTTCTCTGTGTATAATTCGGGTGTAAACACTGCAAGGTTCTAAGAAAAACCCTGAACGCCGTGTCACGGCCGAACTGACTCTGGGGTCACAAATAGAACTGCCAGCGTCTCAACTTCAAAAATTACATAACACGCCTTTAACTAAAACACACTCCTCAGACTTAAATGGGAACATCTGGGGTCACACCTGCCTGGAAATCCACTGCTTTTAGGGAATGTTTACACCAGATGCAGTTGACTGCATTTTTAAATGCAGTCGAACGCATATGCAAAAAAAAAAAAACAAAAAAAAAAGAAGGGGGAGGGAATATATTTCAATGAGCCCATGTGACACTTGTATGTGCGTAGTAAAAAAAAAAATTCAACATGCATTTTTTCTCACATGTAAACATATAGGAACGCACATAAATGCAACACAACAAAATTAATAATGTCTAAAATACGCACTCCAAAACGTGACAAAAACACACTGCAAAACACATTAAAAATGCATGTAAATGCGCATGTAGAACTGCACACCAAACATGGGGATTACAGTGTAAATGGGCCCCTACACTTTACGCATTCGAGTGTGTTTTGAAAAATGCAATGTGGCATGCAAGGGGGCGAGGAGTGCTTAAAGCGGAAGTTCCACTTTTGGGTGGAACTCCGCTTTAAGAAAAAAAAAAAATAGCCGAATGGACTTTAAAATGGAAGATGCCCAAGTCTGGAATACTTCTACCTTTAAATGTTTTGGGGTTTTTGGATAGAGGAGAGAAAGGTTAGAATGTCTCTCATTTTTGCTGCTATGTAACACTTAACGTGAAGTGGATCTTCACCCTCAAATGAAAAGTCCCTGCAGTCAATCCCTCCTCCGCTTCACTTCCTACAGATCTTGGGGCAGATTCACGTACCTCCACGCATCTTTCCGCCGGGCGCAGCGTATCCAAGATACACTACGCCGCCGTAGTGTATCTTAGATTTTTTTCGAATCCTCAAAGAATTCGCTCCGTAAGTTACGGCGGCGTAGTGTATCTTTGGCAGCGTAAGGGCGCGGAATTCAAATGGCTGTGATGGGGGCGTGTTTTATGTAAATACGTTGTGACCCGACGTAAACGTTTTTTTTTTTTTAACGGTGCATGCGCCGTCCGTGGGGGTATCCCAGTGCGCATGCTCGAAATTAAACCGGAACAAGCCAATGCTTCCGACGGTGACGTCATTCTACGCAAATCCCTATTCGCGAACGACTTACGCAAACGACGTAAAAAAATTAAAATTTCGACGCGGGAATGACGGCCATACTTAACATCGAGTCCGCCACCATATAGCAGCTTTAACTATACGCCGGAAAAAGCCGAACGCAAACGACCTAAGACAAAAGCTTTGGTTGGAGGTCATCTGTACACACTGGTCATAGACACAACATAAATGCCATGAATTACTGAAACTTCAGTCTGGAAAAACATCTCCAGATATCATTAAAGGGGTTGTAAACCTTCCTGTTTTTTCACCTAAATGCATCCTATGCATGAAGGTGAAAAAAACATCTGATAATTATTACCGTTTTACTTGCCTGGGCCCTCGAAAGTCCTGCGTCGAGAACGAGCTGCATCTTTGCCCGGGCTTCTCGGATCTTCATTGGATAGATTGATAGCAGCGCAGCAATTGGCTCCCGCTGCTATTAATCAAATCTAATGACACGGCCGCCGGGGGCCGAGTCCGGCATTCGTGTCTATGGACGCAAATGCTGGACTCGGGAGCGCGCCTGCAAGGTAACCCCCTTGGAAGAACGCTTCCCAGAGGGGGTTATCTGATGTGGGGAGGAGCCGAGACAGCTGCCGAGGGACCCCAGAAGACGGCGTCGGGGGCCACTCTGTGCAAAACGAGCTGCACAGTGGAGGCAAGTATGACATTGAACCTATAGTATCACTTTAAGTTATGGGAATGCCAATTATTCTGGACCCCGTTAAAAGTCCAGAACCTCCAGCTACACACCTCTGAAGGGACGAAGATTCCCGATTCACATATGAAACCTCATAACAGATTCCCTAGTGCCGATAAACATGTACAGCAAGCAATGTACTTGAACAGTCTGTAAATAAGTAACCCATGACCAGATCTCATTGTCCCAGTTTAACCAAGAAAGTCATTCCGGCTGTGCTCATTTTTCTGCAACTTTCCCTGTTCTCTTTTCCACCAACAAAGGCTATGGTCTCTGCAGGCAGTGCTACTACACCAGAAGCTCAACCTACAAGAGGACCCAACAGGCTTACCACATGGAGTTAAGCTTATCAGATGTCAAGCTCCAGACCAAAAAATATAAATAATGACCCCCTCCCAGTAAAGCCACAATGACCTGCAAGCCAGCTGCTATCATTACTTTTATCAGAGCTTATGTATACCCATGCACAACTGTCCTACCACAGTCCCTTTTTCCCCCAAATGTCACCAACAATAGATAATGGCTTACCTTTTTCAACAGGCTTCATTAAAAAGGGACAGACACCATTTTTTTTGTTTAAGAATATATATCTCTTCCGTTCATAGACGGACACAGCCTTCTTTGACATTAGGGTTATGCTTCTTCCTACCAGGAGAAGCATAACCCTAATGTCAAAGAAGGCTGTGTCCGTCTATGAACTCAGAGAAATGGATTTTACGGTGAGTACAAAAATTATATATATATATATATATATATATATATATATATATATATATATATTTTCAATCTCAAACATGTTATACTTACCTCCACTGTGCAGCTCGTTTTGCACACAGTGGCCCCGATCCTGGTCTTCTGCGATCCCTCGGTGGCTGTCTTGGCCCCTCCCCGCATCAGCCAACCCCCTTTAGGGAAGCTGTCTCCCAAGGGGGTTAGCTTGTGGGTGCGCCAACGTGATACAGCCGGCGGCCATAGATCATTGACTGTATAACGCGGCCCGCCCCCCGCCAACGGCTGCGCTGCTATGAATCTAGCAAATCTAGCCAATCGACAGCCAGACTCAGAAGAGAAGAGGACCCTGGGGGAGCGCACAGCAGATTCAGGCTCGGGTAACTAAAAACGAGGGGGGGGGGGCGCTTTTCCAGTTTTTTTTCCCACCTTCATGCATGAAGGTGGAAAAAAAAAAACACTAACCTTTACAAACCCTTTAACTACTTGCTGACCTGCCGCCATCATTCTACGGCGGCAGGTTGGCTCTCCTGCATGAGAGCCCGTAGCTCTACGTCGGCTCTCTCGCAGGCAACTAGGGGCGCGCGCACCTATGGGTGCGATCGCGGGCGGGCACACGCGATCGCTCCTTACAGAGCGGGGACCGGGAGCCGTGTGTGTAAACACACAGCTCCCGGTCCTGTCAGGGGGAGAAATGCTTATCCTCTGTTCATACAATGTATGAACAGAAGATCAGTGATTTCCCCTAGTGAGGCCACCCCCCTACAGTTAGAACACACCCAAGGACATACTTAACCCCTTCTCCGCCCCCTAGTGTTAACCCCTTCACTGCCAGTGGCATATTTATAGTAATCCAATGCATTTTTATAGCACTGATCGCTATAAAAATGCCAATGGTCCCAAAAAGTGTCCGTAGTGTCCGCCATAATGTCGCAATACCGAAAAAAAATATAAAAAAAATAAAAAAATCGCTGATCGCCCCCATTACTAGTAAAAAAAAAAATATTAATAAAAATGCCATAAAAATACCCCTTATTTTGTAAACGCTATAACTTTTGCGCAAACCAATCAATAAACGCTTATTGTGATTTTTTTTTTTTTTTTACGAAAAATATGTAGAAGAATACGTATCGGCCTAAACTGAGGAAAAAAATAGTTTTTTTATATATTTTTGGGGGATATTTATTACAGCAAAAAGTAAAAAATATAATTTTTTTTCAAAATTGTCGCTCTATTTTTGTTTATACCGCAAAAACTAAAAACCGAAGAGGTGATCAAATACCACCAAAAGAAAGCTCTATTTGTGGGGAAAAAAGGACGCCAATTTTGTTTGGGAGCCGCGTCGCACGACAGCGCAATTGTCAGTTAAAGCGACGCAGTGCCGAATCGCAAAAAGCAATATGGTCCGGGGCTTAAGTGGTTAAGCTTACCAGATGTCAAGCTCCAGGCCAAAAAAAAAGGAAAAAAAAGACCTCCCCTTCCCAGTAAAGCCCTGCAAGCCAGCTGCTATCATTCCTTTTATCAGAGCTTTTGTATACCTATGCACAACTGTCCTACCACAGTCCCTTTTTTTCCCCATTACGGTGTTGGGATTCAGAAGATAATGTATCCCAAAGGTCACCAACAATAGATATTGGCTTACCTTTTTCAACAGGCTTCATTAAGGTGTCTGAGAACTCACCACCAACCGTGCAAGGCTGACACATAAAAGGGGAGGTTAATGTCAATACCTGGAGGGCCAAACTAAATTTGTTAAGCCGGCCATAGACGGTTCGAAAAGGGGACCAGCAGGGAACGGCCAAGAGTCGAACCATGTATGGACAGTAGAACTAAACGATTAATAATTTCCGCAATTTTTTTCCCTGTTGCGATCTTGACAAAGTATTTCCCAATTCTTTCTACGTAGAGAATTCTCTGCTGAAGCCCCAGCCCTCAAAAGAAAGGAAAAAATAAACCGAGCAGTCTGCCAAGTATCACAACATTCTTTAGCAGTGGAACCAAGTATAAACATTGTAACAATTTTTCCTTTAGATCAAAGGAATAGACTTTGGTGTGTAAATGAGGAACGTTTCAAGTTAAAAATCATCATTTAATTTTTGTTTTTTGCTAGAAAATTACTACCCCCAAAACAATATATATATATATATATATATATATATATATATATATATATATTTATATTAAGGGGTTAGCTCGGTAGTGGGGTGTGTGACCCCTTGGATGGGTTCAGTACACACTGAATCTATACAGACAGGCAGTCGAAAACGGTTGAAAACAAAGGTTTTGGTTTATTCTTCCATCTTGCTGGAAACAAGTGCAAGCATCCAAAACAGCATAAACAAAATCAAACATAAAATAAACCCTAGCCACTTGGGGCGTCTACCTTCACCACACAGGAACCTATCTATGGAGTCTGGCACAGCCTAGTGCTGGGCAGACACTGCTGGTCATACAGCAGAAGAAACAAATAGTCTTTTGATTTTTATCACACAGAAAAATCAATCCTCCTCACCTCCTCAGAAGACTTTCAGCTACTGCTCTCTTTCACTCAGAAAGCCTCAGGACGCAGCAAAACAGTGGTAATCCTCTCGATTACTTATAGAGGCCCTAATTGCCTCATTCTGAACAGCTGAAGTCTTCCAACGCTCTTAGACCTTTTCTGGCTACGTTTGCAGCCGACGCCTAATAACAATTGGTGTATTGTTTAAACAAGGCAGAAATGTATGTCTGTGACAACACCCACAGATTTACCTGACTTCCTGTCACAATATAAAAAAAATTTATATATATATATATATATATATATATATATATATATATATATATATATATATATATATATATATATAGCAATATTTAATGTCACACTGTATTTGTGCAGCGGTCTTTCAAATGCAATTACTTGCATTAAATTAATAAAAAAAATTAATGAATTAAAAAAAAAAAAAAAAAACACACACACCAGTAAAATTAGCCCAATTTTTTTGGTAGAATGTGAAAGATTTTACTCTGTGAGAATCGCGATCTTTATTCTAAGTATAAACAAAAAAATAAAAAATATCACGAGTCTGCATGGACTTACAAAAATGTGAGGGGTGTACTCACTTTTGTAAGATACTGTAAAGCTGGTCACATGTAAACAAATGCCGTTATCGGCACTAACTTTTTTACCCAGGATTTGTCCAGGAGACCTCTATGTGGACGACTGAGGAAAAAATAAATAAATAATCGTCTGACGTGCCAACGTCGCGGGATCCGGGGACAGGTACGTATACCAATATTAAAAAAGTCAGCAGCTGCAGTGTTTGCTCATCTAGTTATATTGCCAAAAGTATTGTGCCTTTACACGCACAATTTATTGGCATCCCAGTCTTAAGGCTCATACACGCTAAGAAAATCAGGCGAACATGCTCATCCGAGGAACGATCGTATGATTTTCTAAAAGCGTGTACACAACTTCCACAGCCGATTCCGGCCTTTCATACGAAAATTTCTTAGGTTGTTGGGTTTAGATTATGCACCTCCCTAGAACTAAAATATTCATCAGCGCTAACTTGTCACACTTGCGCATATATAGGGGCACACAGGAGAGAGGAGCCACTGACCGCTTAGACTCTGAAGAAAGGGGTGCGCCCCTGAAAAACGCGTCAGCCGTTCAGGGCACTATCTGATCCTCCTGTCATCAGGTCCTGTTTGCAGGTGCCAAGGGATGCAGTTCGACTGATAGAAAAGCCTTTACATATGCTTGTTTGTGCGTAGTATCTATGGCCCGGATTCACGTAGCACTTACGCCGACGTATCTCTAGATACGCCGCGTAAGTGCACAGATGCGCCGTCGTATCTATGCGCCGGATTCTTAATGCAAGATACGCCTGAAATTTGGATTCCTCCGACCGACGTAAGTGTCCTACGCCATCGTATTCCGGGGGGCATATTTACGCTGGAATATGCAAATGACTGAGATACGCCGATTCACGAACGTACTTGTGCCCGTCGCAGTAATATACGCCGTTTATGTAAGGCGTACGTCCGGCATAAAGTTATTCCACCTATAGGAGGCGCATCCCATGCAAAGGTATGGACGACGGTACAGCCGTTGTATTTTACGTTGTTTACGTAGTACTACGTGAATAGGGCTGGGCGTAGGTTACGTTCAGTGATTCGACGTATCTTAGGCGTTCGTTCCAACGTGATTCTGAGCATGCGCACTGGCAGCGTCCACGGAAAGGCCCATGCGCCGTTCGTTCGGCCATTCATTTGCATGGGGTCACGGTTCATTTACATGTATCACGCCCACCTTCCACCTACTTTGAATTAGGCGGGCTCACGCAGACGAATTTGCGTTACGCCGGCGCAACGTAGGGAGCGAGTGCTTTGTGAATACTGTTCTTGCCTCTCTGTGTTACGTCGGCGTAGCGCATATGAGATGCGCTACGCCGGCAGAAAGATGCGCCGATCCACCTGAATCCGGGCCATTGTTTTTATTTAATTTTCATAAAAACTTTTATATCAGTAATGCACTAGGTCGGTGCGCCCTCCTTTTTCTTGCAAAACTACAAGTCCCATCATGCCTCTGCCTGTGGGAGTCCTGCGTGTAACCGTCAGCCTTGCAAAGCCTCATGGGAATTGTAGTTTTCGCAACAGCTGGAGGGCCGCCAGTTTGAGACCCCTGCTTTAGATGGACCGACTTAAAACCTCCAGAGTTTTTGCACTGCCCGGTGTTCCACTTGACCTATTTACAAGCACTTACCCCAAGATATAAGTAGCCCTAGGTCCAGGACTGCATGCCAGGTGGCTTTCTCACTGGGTTCTCAGTACTGGAAATGTATACATGTTATTCAATCTAAACTAATCTAACCGTTTTAGATTCCATAACTGATGAATCACAGGAAATAGAGTACAGCAATGTGACCAGGGAATAAACATCACGTGACGGGGACACCTGTTATTAGCCATCACCTGCTGGGAGAAAACATTCCGTCCTTCAGTATATTTATCACACCGCTCACAATCATTAACCCCAATGATGCAATTATGCCGCCTGTTGGTAAATACAAGGGCTGAAAGATGACTTCTCTGTAGAAGCAGATGGTCAGGAGATCATTAGACGGGCCCAATTTCTACCACATTCCTAGTGATCTTTCTGACGGCAGATTATGAGGACCGGATTAGACAGGGTTGTTTTCTGTGCCGTACCCAGTGATCCCATGTAGAGGACATAAACAATGTCTATAATATCTAGATAATCCAGAAACCTCCTGACTGTAAACCCATGGTAGATCGCAAGGCCTCGTGTGCATGGATAAAGATACCGTGTTTCCCCAAAAATAAGACCAGGTGTTATATTAATTTTAGTCACAAAAAACACACTAGGGCTTATTTTCAGGGTGGGGCTTATTTGTGGTATGTACATTACGGCATAAAGTGCGCAAAAGGTCTCAAGTCTGTCTGACTGGTTGTTGCATTAATAAAAATCCTGTTCCTTTAAAGCATGATAAACAACACAGGCCCAGATTCTCAAAGGGCTTATGACGGCGCAACGCAATGTACGCCATCGTAAGTCCTAATCTGGGCCGTCGTATCTATGCGACTGATTCTTAGAATCAGTTACGCATAGATATCCATTAGATCCGACAGGCGTAAGGCTCTTACGCTTTCGGATCTTAAATGCAATTTTTTTTTGGCGCAAGGTGTCGCCTCCGTCGTTTTCCCCGTCGAGTATGCAAATTAGCTAAATACGCAAATTCCCGAACGTACGCGCGATCGACGCAGTGAAGTTACGACGTTTACGTTAGTTTTGCTCGGCGTAAAGTTGCCCCTGCTATATGAGGGGCAACCAATATTAAGTATAGCCGTCGTTCCCGTGTCGAAATTTTAAAATTTATGTTGTTTGCGTAAGTCGTCCTTGAATGGGGCTGGACGTAATTTACTTTCATGTCGAAAGCAATGACGATTTGCGTCGGAATTTCGAGCATGCGCACTAGGATTTTTTCCCGAACGGCGCATGCGCCGTTCGTAAAAAAACGTAAAATACGCGGGGTCGACCCAATTGGTATAAAACCCGCCCCCTCAATATCATTTGAAAGACACGCGCTAACGCCGGTCCCATTTACGCTACGCCGCAAGTTAGGAGGCAAGTGCTTTGTGAATACAGCACTTGCCTCTCAAACTTACGCTGCGCCGCCGTAAGAAGGGGCGCAGCTACCTGAATCTGCCCCAGTGTTTATGCTGTGTCATTTATCCCTCTCTATTTTCTAAAAAACCTGTTAAAATCTGAAAATTCTGTGTCCTCTGTCCCCCCCCCCCCCACCCCCTCTTGTCAGGTCAGGAGTCTGTTTTTTAGATCATTATTTCTGTTACTGTACCGGAATGAGGTTCAGAGCAGTTTTTTACTGGTATAACGGTAAAAGTATGGTACCAGTTTAACAGATTTTATTCTTCACTGAGATCTGAGGTGATGATTAGAGAGAAGAGTTCGGCTTTGGTGACGTCAGCCCGCTCCGTGCAGTAAAGAGGGAGGGGGGCGCAGACGTCAGCGAGAGGAGAGAAAGAAAAAGAAGAGCCGACATTGCCGCTGACGTCAGTGCGCTGAAGACCGCATCTGGAGGTAGGAGGGGGAGGGAAGAGAATAGCTGCGATACCCGGCTGACGCGCGCACAAGAGGAAGCAGCAGCAGAAACCAGCCGGGAGGAGAGAAGAGGACCTCCGGCGGGGCAGTGGTGGGTGCAAATGTTTGTTTTAAATATACCGGAGACAATAGCCAGCATTTTAAAACTTTTTTTTTTTACGGAGATTTACTAGGTCTTATTTTCAGGGTAGGGCTTATATTGCAGCCCGCCCAATAATCCAGGTAGGGCTTATTTTCGGGGTAGGGCGTACTTTCGGGGAAACACGGTAGGCTAAAAATATGCTGGGGGCGTAAAGTGCCAGGCGTTTTCCGACACCCGGGGAGCTGCATACAGTTTGCCATACAAGTGAAAGGCCATGATCTTGAATATGCCGAAGCTTCTGTGCATCAGCGTTTATCCACATTCAGGAAATACATATTTAATCCAGGGCTTGACTAATTTGCATCTAGGAGCCAGCTAAAAAAAGTTAGGAGCCAGTTTTTTTTAACCATTTGCCTACTGGGTACTTTGACCCCCTTCCTGCCCATGCCAATTTTCAGCGGCATCACATTTTGAAAGACACTTGCGTAGCCATGCAACATGGTGCCCAAGAGAAAGATTTTATAATTTTCTTCACACAAATAGAGATTTATTTTGGCAGTATTTAATCACCACTGGGGTTTTTACATTTTTTTGCTAAATAAACGAAAAGCATACCTAACCCTTTTTATTCATTCAGGTTTTTAAAAAAAAAAAAAAAAAAAAAAAAAAAAAAAATCAAAAAAGTACCGTATTTATCGGCGTATAACACGCACCCTGGGGCAGATCCACAAAGAGAGTACGCCGGCGTATCTACTGATACGCCGGCGTACTTTCAAATTTCCCGCGTCGTATCTTTAGTTTGAATCCTCAAACCAAGATACGACGGCATCTGGGTTAGATCCGACAGGCGTACGGCTTCGTACGCCTTCGTATCTTAGATGCAATACTTCGACGTCCGCTGGGTGGAGTTCTCGTCGTTTTCCGCGTCGAGTATGCAAATTAGCTATTTCCGACGATCCACGAACGTACGCGCGGCCGTCGCATTCTCTTACATCGTCTCTAGTCGGCTTTTTCCGGCGTATAGTTAAAGCTGCTGTTTTGCGGCGTATAGTTAGACTTGCCATGTTAAGTATGGCCGTCGTTCCCTCGTTTAATTAGAATTTTTTTTTTTTGTTTGCGCCGTGAATCGGGATGGACGTAATTTACGCCCATGTCCAAAAAAATTACGTCCTTGCGATGTCATTTCGCGCAATGCACGGCGGGAAATTTAGGGACGGCGCATGCGCCGTTCGGCGCGGGGACGCGCTTCATTTAAATGAAACACGCCCCCTACCGGCCCAACTTAAATTCCGCGCCGTTACGCCGCTTGAGATACACTACGCCGCCGTGACTTACGGCGCAAAATCTTTATGGATTCGAACCAAAGCCAGGTAAGGTACGGCGGCGTAGCGTATCTCAGATACGATGCGCCGGGGCAGATCTTTGTGGATCTGCCCCCCTAACTTTAAGAGGGAAGTTTCAGGAAAAAAAACTTTCCACAGCCCCCTGCGTATAACACGCAGGCACAGTTTACCCTCTATTTTCAGAGTAAAAAAAGTGAGTGTTATACGCCAATAAATACAGTAATTTTTTCTCTTCACTGATGTGCGCTGATGAGGCTGCACTGATGGGTACCGATTATCAGGGTAAATGTCCCACGATAGCCGATTATCGGCTTTCCTCACTCAGCGCTGAGAAAAGTTAGTGCCGATAAACGGCATTTGTTTACATGTGACCAGCTTTACAGTATGTTACAAAATTATGTACACCCCTCACATTTTTGTAAATATTTTATTCTATCTTTTCATGTGACAACACTGAAGAAATTACACTTTGCTACAATGTAAAGTAGTGAGTGTACAGCGTGTAAATTTGCTGCCCCCTCAAAATAACTCAACACACAGCCATTAATGTCTAAACATGTCTCCTACCCAACCGAACATCTGAGAGTGCCCATCAGGGTTCCTCCTTATGTGCAGAAGTGCCCATCAGAATCCCCCCCTAACATCTGCGAGTGCCCATCTGAGCCCCCCAGAATCTCTCCTTACATCTAGAAGTGCCCATCAGAGTCCCCCCCCCCCTCTCCCAACATCTGGGAGTGCCCAGAGGGCCACTCCCCCCACATCTGGGAGCACTTAAAGTCCGTCCCCCAACATATGGGAGTGCCCAGCAAAACCCCACCCAGGATCTGGGAGTGCCCATCATATGCCCATCAAAGCCCCTGCCTAACATCCAGGAGGGCCCATCACAAACCCCCTCCTGCGTTAATGCGTGCCCAGCACAGTCCTCGCCTACATCTATGTGTGCCCCATCACAGCAGAGTCAACCTTACTGCTATAGGTGTAGAGTACCGGGGACAGAAGCCAGGAGGTGGAGCGGGTCTGGAAAGGAACTCCAGTTCTCCTGTAAATAGCAGGAGCAAGGCAACACATAATTGGTTGCTAGGACTCCTGCGGTTCTAGTAATGCGTCACGGCAAGGGGGAGAGGAAACTGCAGTGGAGACTGGGGAAAGGTCACGGCTCTCTGGCTGGCAGGGGATGCTCTGATCTCCATATTCCCATACAGACTGCTGCCAGCTGGTGTATTTTCACGGACAGTTGTCGTGGGCCATAGTTTGGAGAATAGGGATATAAAGCAACAGGGTGGCTTACAATGATTTGCTTTTGATATATAAAAAAAAAAAAAAAATATATATTTTTTTTTTTTTTTTTTTTTTTCCCCCCCTGCATCTACAATGTACTAATCACACCAATTTATTGTTTGGGTTCCCAAGGACCGGAAAAGGGTTCCTCCGGGGTAAAGGGTTCAGAAAGACTGCATGAGCACCAACATCAGAGTATTCTCCTACATGGGCGGCCCCATTGAGCAATCAACATTTCTCTGACCTCTGGTGACCAAATCTGAGACTTTGGAACGAGCAGAAGAACATCTGACATGGTAAACAAGGGACTCGTGATACTCAACAATCACCGAGGGCTGAAGCTTCCATCTCCGGTCCCTGCAACCCAACCATAGTCCTTACCATGATAAGATTCCGAGAAAGCCGAGGCCAACCTGGATCACATGAGAACACCGATCCCAGGGAACAAAGAAGTGTCCGGCCTTGTCTGAGAAGAAGGGGCCAGATTCACAAAGGGGATACGACGGCGTTTCTCCTGATACGCCGTCATATCTCTGTTTCTATCTATGCGACTGATTCATAGAATCAGTTACGCATAGATATCCCTAAGATCCGACAGGTGTAATTGTTTTACACTGTCGGATCTTAGGATGCAGTACCGCGGCCGCCACTGGGGGGAGTTTGCGTCGTAAACCAGCGTCGGGTATGCAAATTAGGAGTTACGGCGGATCCACGACTGGGTTTTTCGCGTTCGCTACGTCGTCCGTAGTCAAGTTTCCCGTCGCAAAGTTACACTTTTTTTTTGGTGCCTTAACTTTAGTCAGCAAGTGTATTGCTGTCTAAAGTATGGCCGTCTTTCCTGCGTCGAAATTTAAAAATCAACGTCGTTTGCGTAAGCCGTCCGGGAATACGGAAGTACGCTACGCGCGTCGCCGTTCAAGAAAATGACGTCACGGCGCGCAATGCACGGCGGGAGTTAGGAAACGGAGCATGTGCAGTAGGTCCGGCGCGGGAGCGCGTCTAATTTAAATTGCACACGCCCATTTGAATTGGCCCGCCTTGCGCCGGAGGCCGCGTGCGTAGTTTTCATCGCAAGTGCTTGGTGAATCAGGCACTTGCGATGAAAAATTGCGGCGGTGTAACGTATACGTTACGCCGCCGCGATTCTACGTGAATCTGGCCCAAGGAGAGCCCCATTGTCCTCCCATCTGCAGAATGAGACGCAGAGAACTAATAGTTTGTACAGAAAAAAAAACACGATCGTTTGGCTTTTTTTTGGGGTCAAATAGTGGAAGTCGAAAGTTGAAATAAGCTTAACCATTCAAATATTGAATGATCGTTTGGCCTCATACAAATTTTTGGGGGATTTGTACAAATCTATGGTCCGCTGGCCATGGAGAAGTATAAAATAAAATATAAAAAAAAACAAAAAAACACACATTCGATGGCCCAATCATTGGATTGGAAATCCTCCAGCCAACATTCGACGGGCCCAATTGTTGTATTGGAAATCTTCCAGCCAACATTCGATGGGCCCAATCATTGGATTGGAAATCTTCCAGCCAACATTCGATGGGCCCAATCATTGGATTGGAAATCCTCCAGCCAACATTCAATGGGCCCAATCATTGGATTGGAAATCTTCCAGCCAACATTCAATGGGCCCAATCATTGGATTGGAAATCCTCCAGCGAACATTCGATGGGCCCAATCATTGGATTGGATATCCTCCAGCCAACATTCAATGGGCCAATCATTGGATTGGAAATCCTCCAGCCAACATTCAATGGGCCCAATCATTGGATTGGAAATCCTCCAGCCAACATTCAATGGGCCCAATCGTTGGATTGGAAATCCTCCAGCCAACATTCAATGGGCCCAATCATTGGATTGGAAATCCTCCAGCCAACATTCGATGGGCCCAATCATTGGATTGGATATCCTCCAGCCAACATTCAATGGGCCAATCATTGGATTGGAAATCCTCCAGCCAACATTCAATGGGCCCAATCATTGGATTGGAAATCCTCCAGCCAACATTCAATGGGCCCAATCGTTGGATTGGAAATCCTCCAGCCAACATTCAATGGGCCCAATCGTTGGATTGGAAATCTTCCAGCCAACATTCGATGGGCCCAATCATTGGATTGGAAATCCTCCAGCCAACATTCGATGGGCCCAATCATTGGATTGGAAATCCTCCAGCCAATATTCAATGGGCCCAATCATTGGATTGGAAATCTTCCAGCCAACATTCGATGGGCCCAATCATTGGATTGGAAATCCTCCAGCCAACATTCGATGGGCCCAATCATTGGATTGGAAATCCTCCAGCCAACATTCAATGGGCCCAATCATTGGATTGGAAATCCTCCAGCCAACATTCGATGGGCCCAATCATTGGATTGGAAATCCTCCAGCCAACATTCAATGGGCCCAATCATTGGATTGGAAATCTTCCAGCGAGCATATGGTGCCCCCCCCCCCCCAACAACTGACCTACAAACAAATAGAAAACACTTTGTTCAAAAAAAAAAATAGTTTGTTTACTTTCGCTCTTGTAATAGAAATGGACTGTTGCCATACGAAAGTCGAATGATCGGTCTGCCCGATTTTTTCTTTGGTTTTCTCTTGCTTGTATGGCCAGCCTCAGACTGGAGCAGCAGCCAATCAGCTTCTTCAGTTTAGGCTTTGAAAATAAAAGCTGGAAGCGGATTGGCTGCTACTCCAGCTCACCCCCCAGTGAGTCGGTTGCTGTTGCCCATGGCAACCAATCAGCTGTGATGATGAGGGATGTATGCAAATCGGTTGCTAGGGGCAACATCCCTCCCCCTAGGATCCCTGGTAGACAAAGAGAGGAGGATCGGAGAGATTCCTATGATTTGTTATGGAGGGATGCATGATGTGTAGAATAGAAGGGAACAACAATAACAATCTAATCCTCCCAGACGTGTCAGACTCACCGAAGCTCCTCCGGTGTTTAAAAGGCCGCTCTGACGGCATCCTGAGAAGGCAGCCCCGACTCCGCTCACACACCGGCCGATTCCTCAGATCGGGCTCAACACTTTCTTCTTCTGTACCCCTTCCGATCTCCTCGTCCCGATTCCCCCGACCAGCACCGAGTGACAACCTCCGACTCTCTGATCTCCCTCTGTGCGGAGACAATGTACCCAACCGTATGACGTCACCGGGGAGCGGAGCCGGCCTCTGCCGCCACCTGATGGCCGTTCTGCGGATTTACAACCTTCCATTCCCCAACGCTTGTTGTATAACCGATCTAATCCTATTTATAACCATATTATAAATAAACCGTGTATATATAAATATACCATCAACCCATCCGCTACTTATATCAGAACGCTCACCCAGCTCTTCAAACGAATGTAAGGAGAAGCAAAAGTGTCACATTTATTATTAGGCAGTATAAAGTATAATAAACCGATTGCATTTAAACTAAGGGGAATAGATGAAATGAATAAATAGTTCTAATGAAAAAAAAAAAAATAAGAATTCAAACTATATAACAGAGAAAAGTCATATATTCCTGCTTGTAAAACTCTAAAATATACAGGTTCATTGCAACATATAGCGCCTCGTTAGCGCAGTAGGTAGCGCGTCAGTCTCATAATCTGAAGGTCGTGAGTTCGATCCTCACACGGGGCACTCCATTTTTATTTATTTACCTCACAATTATTTCATATGCTTTGCCATCGGGGCACTGCCTTTTTATTTATTATTTTCCTCACAATTATTTCATATGCTTTGCCATCTCGCCTTTTTATTTATTTACCTCACAATTATTTCATATGCTTTGCCATCTCGCCTTTTTATTTATTTACCTCACAATTATTTCATATGCTTTGCCATCTCGCCTTTTTATTTATTTACCTCACAATTATTTCATATGCTTTGTTATCTCGGAACAAGTGATTCTGCAAAGATAAAATAATTCCCAGCTCGAGCAAAACATGAAACTAACCTGAAGAATAAAATATTACATTGGTGCAAGGCTGCAGATATATTGGGCCAGATTCACGTAGAATTCCGGCGACGTAACGTATTGCATTTACGTTACGCCGCCGCAAGTTTTACGGGCAAGTGCTTGATTCACAAAGCACTTGCCTGTAAACTTGCGGTGGCGTAGCATAAATCCGTCAGGTGCAAGCCCGCCTAATTCAAATGGGGCATGTATCATTTAAATTAAGCGAGTTCCCGCGCCGAACGTACTGCGCATGCTCCAATTTGAAATTTCCCGCCGTGCTTTGCGCGAAATGACGTCGCACCGACCTCATTTTTTGAACGGCGATGTGCGTTACGTCCTTTCCTATTCACGGACGACTTACGCAAAAAAAATTAAAAAAAATTAAATTTGACGCGGGAACGACGGCCATACTTTAACATGGCTAGTCTAAATATAAGCCAAGAAATAGCAGCCTTAACTATACACCCGGGAAAAGCCGACTAGCGACGACGTAAGAGAATGCGACGGCCGTGCGTACCTTCGTGGATCGCCGCAAACAGCTAACTCCACCCAGCGGGCGCCAAAGTATTACACCTACGATCCGAAGGCGTACAAAGCCGTACGCCTGTCGGATCGAAGCCAGAAGCCGTCGTATCTTGGTTTGAGGATTCAAACTAAAGATACGACGCGGCAAATTTGAAAGTACGCCGGAGTATCAGCAGATACTCCAGCGTACTTCTTCTGTGAATCTGGCCCATTGTTTCTTAACCGCCTAAGGACCGCCCTACGTACATATACTGCGGCAGGGCGGCAGGGCGGCAGTATATGTTACTCAGGGTAACATTATCTTTCACAATGTATAAAAAAAAAATTGGGCTAACTTTACTGTTGTATTATTTTATAATTCAAAAAGTGTATTTTTCCCCAAAAAATTACGCTTGTAAGACCGCTGCACAAATACGGTGTGACAGAAAGTATTACAGCGACCGCCATTTTATTCTCTAAGGTGTCTGGAAAAAATATATATAATGTTTTGGGGTTCTAAGTAATTTTCTAGAAAAAAAAAAAAAGATTTTAACTTGTACTGAGTCGGTCACAGGCCAATTTTCAGACTCGCTTACCGTATTTATCGGGGAATAGTGCGCACCGGCGTATAACGCGCGCCCCAAGTTTAGAGAGGGAAAAAAAAGAAAACGTAAATGTTTGCCCTGCGTCCATCGGCGGCCTTGTCCGGCGTCCGTCTGCGGCCTTGCGCGGGGTCCGTCTGCGGCTTTGGACGTGTCCGTCTGAGGCCTCCATCCAGGTGTCCGTCTCTGTCCAGCATGTCCAGTGTTCGTTTTTGGATTTGGCGCGAGCCGAGAGGAGCCGGATTTCCTGTGTGTTGGGCTTGTCTCGGCTTCTCTCGGCTCCTCTCACGTGGCTGCGGGCGGAGCCGAGCGTGGCCGAGCCTAGCCGAGTGCACAGTAAACTCGGCTGCGGCTCTAGGCTAGCGGCTCAGAGACAGCGGGGATCGACTTATAACGCACACCCACGATTTTCCCCTGATTTTAAGGGGAAAAAAGTGCGCGTTATACGCCGATAAATACGGTACTTAGAACCCCCAAATATTATATATAGATATATATTTTTTTCAGACACCCTAGAGAATAAAATGGCAGTTGTTGCAATACTTTCTGTCACACCGTATTTGCGCAGCGGTCTTACAAGCGCAATTGTTTGTTGAAAAATTACACTTTATCCCCTTCCCGCCGCCCGTACGCACATATGCGGCCTCGGCTTTAGGGGGTTATACCGGGACGATGCCCACAGCTGCAGGCATCTTCCGGTACCGTATTTTTAGAGCGGAGCGGTCGCCTCTTCAGGATAACAACCGATGCGGCTAAAAACCGCTCAGCTGTTATCCCAGGGGAGCGAGAGGGAACACCCTCCGCTCTTCCCAGGCCTCCCGCCCAGTGGCGGTGCGTCCATAGAGGGCGCAGGAGCGTGGCCCCCTCTCTCTCCTGCACCGCCACTGATCAACAATACATAGATTCATGCATTGCGCCCTGGTGAGTGCCGGCCACCTGAATAACGGCAGCTGGTTGGCTTGGGAAGTGCCTATCAGAGCCAGCGGCCCCTCAGGCTGTAATCGGCTTCCAAATAGTTAACCAGGGGACGCAAGGGGGGTGCGTTCCCTGGCTAACACTGACAGGCGTCTCAGCCAATCAGGTTCACCGGTTCTGGTTACCGGTAACCTGATTGGCTGAAGCGTCATCGAGGGTGGGAGAAGACATTGAGGGACCGTGGAAGGAGGATGGCTGACCCCAGAAAGCTAAGTGCCGGGTGAGGGGGCAATCTGGCAGCATTTTACAGGGCACAGTGGCGACAATTGATGGGCACAGTGACGACAATTGATGGGCACAGTGGCGACAATTGATGGGCACAGTGGCGACAGTGGCAGCAGTTTGAAGGCCCCTGTTTTAGACCACCCATATTTGGCGTGTAATTTGAAATACGGTTGATTGCAACATCCCCAAAATTCATCCCACTTCACTTTCCTTCACTTGGGTGCTTCCTTTCTCAGAAACTTGTGATCTTTTGAATGGCTTCACCTTCCAGGTCCGGGATCACTTCCTGCATGTCCCATCTGTCACGTGGCAGGTGGCCAAAGACTGACTAGGTGTAGATGTCAGGGGAGGTCAACGAAGCAAGAAGGCAGATTGAGTCACATTACTGGAGGGAAATCCTTCCATGAGGTGACCCGTGTATCTGCACATCATCATAACAGCCTGGAGACCCTCAGCTATGTCAATATCCGTTTCTTGAAACAGGTGACCAGGTCCATTCTGCCCCCCCCCCCCCCCTGAATCTCACTATCGCCCCATCGCCACAAAGGAGGGCCTCATTATTAATTCACACAGCAAACTATTGTTTAGCGAGGCAGCATATAATGGATATGAGCCAAGAGCGAGACACATGAGAGGGAGGGCAACGCTGTGTCCAGACCTAGACCAACAAGGCCCAGGCCTAGGGCAGCACTTTGCAGGGGGGCGGCATGAAACAAGTCCCCACCGGCTTGCACTGCACGGTTAGGCAAATTAGTCTAGCACCCCCTTAAAACAGCCGCTCTGCTTCCAGTATGTGGGCAACCGGCATTCCGCAACTGTGTGGGGGGGGGGGGGGGGTTGCCGCTTCAAATTTTGACTGTCCTATCATCCTGGACCACAAACCTTCCTCACTGTGCTATATGTTTTCTGCTGTACCATTGGCATGGTTATATCTTCTTAGTCCTCTCCATAAAATTATCAGACATTTTGGACAGAGTGAGGGAGGGTTATAGCCCCTGTCAGTTTATTTTTTACCATCCCTGTCCCATTGTGGAGATTTCCCTTCACTTCCTGCCCCACAGCGTGGGTCGAAAATGGCCGAATAGGCCAGAGGACACTTTGGCTTGTTTCCTGCGCCCCCGTTCCTCAGGCCAACTGAGGTACTGCAGGCCTATTTTCGGCTCTGCTCGGCTTCTGCGCACCCGTAACTCAGGCCAAATGAGGTACTGCAGGCCAATTTTCGGCTTTTCTCGGCTCCTGTACCCCGTACCTCAGGCCAAATGAGGTATTGCAGGCCAATTTTCGGCTTTCTCGGCTCCTGTACCCCCGTACCTCAGGCCAAATGAGGTACTGCAGGCCAATTTTCGGCTTTTCTCGGCTCCTGTACCCCCGTACCTCAGGCCAATTGAGGTATTGCAGGCCAATTTTCGGCTTTTCTCGGCTCCTGTACCCCCGTACCTCAGGCCAAATGAGGTAGTACAGGCCAATTTACGGATTTTCTCGGCTCCTGTACCCCCGTACCTCAGGCCAAATGAGGTACTGCAGGCCTATTTTTGACTTTTCTCGGCTCCTGTACCCCCGTACCTCAGGCCAGCTGAGGTACTGCAGGCCTATTTTCGGCTCTGCTCGGGTTCTGCGCCCCCGTACCTCAGGCCAAATGGGGTACTGCAGGCCAATTTTTGGCTTTTCTCGGCTCCTGTACCCCCATACCTCAGGCCAAATGAGGTACTGCAGGCCTATTTTCGGCTCTGCTCGGGTTCTGCGCCCCCATACCTCAGGCCAAACGAGGTACTGCAGGACAATTTTCGGCTTTTCTCGGCTCCTGTACCCTTGTACCTCAGGCCAAATGAGGTATTGCAGGCCAATTTTCGGCTTTTCTCAGGTCCTTACCCCCGTACCTCAGGCCAAATGAGGTAGTACAGGCCAATTTTCGGCTTTTCTTGGCTCCTGTACCCCCGTACCTCAGGCCAAATGAGGTACTGCAGGCCAATTTTCGGCTTTTCTCAGCTCCTGTACCCCCGTACCTCAGGCCAACTGAGGTACTGCAGGCCTATTTCCGTCTCTGCTCGGGTTCTGCGCCCCCATACCACAGGCCAAATTAAGTACTGCAGGACAATTTAGCTTGACAACACTCGCAAACTGAGTCAGAATTTTAAAAAAAATTGGCTTGCAAATCAAAACGCTCTCAAACCAAGTTACTCTTAAACCGAGGTTCCACTGTATATAGATCAGACCAAAATGGGGGACAAATGAGGAGGAAAGAGGGACTTTGTTCTGATTGAGGGACAGTCCCTCTAAATAAGGGACAGTTGGGAGTTATGCATAGAGTGTCATAGCTTAGTCTTGAGGAAGGGGCCCAACTTATGATTATGTACACAGGCCCACTTATTTCAGAATACCTCCAGTAATATTTTCTATCTTACAACACATATTTGTATAACAAGGAGGTAATTACTGGAACTCAATTGGGGCCACTGGCTGCATTTCCAGGCAATCTGTCCCATATTTTCTGCCATATCACAACATTTCCAGGCACCCAATTTACCTCGGTTAGCAGACATTTATGCTGACAAAGCAATCATATATTTATAGATAATAAGTATAGTGCATTGCACAACAAGAAAAATTATTGACACTATACAAGTATATAATGCAGATAATTACCTCTGTAAACAGAAGCCGCATTTCCAACACTGATGATATGTGACTCATCCCACTAATGGCCAATAGCCTACAAATCAGATTTAAAAAATCAGAGTCATTATTTAGATTTGTATCTTCCATTCAAAGTTTGGCAGGCAAGGACTGCCAGAATGGAAATTATTGCATGAGAATCATTTTTTCACATATGGCTACCTTAAATCCACGTGTCTTCCATCTGGTCACATGATGAGTACGGCCGTGGCCAAAAGTTTGGAGAATGACACAAATATACATTTTTCACAAAGTTTGCTGCTTCAGTGTTTTTAGATTTTTTTTGTCAGATGTTACTATGATATACTGAAGTATACCGTATTTAAAATCAGGGGGAAATCGCGTGTGCGTGTTATACGCTGTTCCATGCTGTCTGAGTGAAGAGGAGCGAGCACCGCTGAATTACATAGAGCCGTGATCTCCTTCCTGTGTATCCGGCACTCTGTCGTGCACAGCCACTCCGTGGTGACGGAGCGCCGGGTACACAGGAAGGAGATCACGGCTCTATGTAATTCAGTGGCGCTCGCTCCCCCTCTTCCCTGGGAGACAGCAGGGATGATCTGACAATGAAAGGTAAGACTGCAGATGGGCACTGAACAGGCAGGGCATTTTGGTAAATGTATAGACTGCAGATGGGCACTAATCAGGCTGCAGTGAGGAGCAATGTTGCAGATCAGGCTGCACTAAAGCTGCAGATGGACACAGATCTGGCTGCATTGAGGCTGCAGATGGGCACAGATCAGGCTGCATTGAGGCTGCAGATGGGCACAGATCTGGCTGCATTGAGGCTGCAGATGGACACAGATCTGCCTGCATTGAGGCTGCAGATGGGCACAGATCAGGCTGCATTGAGGCTGCAGATGGACACAGATCAGGCTGCATTGAGGCTGCAGATGGGCACAGATCAGGCTGCATTGAGGCTGCAGATGGACACAGATCAGGCTGCATTGAGGCTGCAGATGGGCACAGATCAGGTTGCATTGAGGCTGCAGATGGGCACAGATCAGGCTGCATTGAGGCTGCAGATGGGTACAGATCAGGCTGCATTGATGCTCAGATACCATAATTTTGCTTCAAAGTGGTTTATTAAAAAAAAAAAATATTTTCCTGAAACGTCCCTCTTAAATTGGGGCGCGTGTTATACGCCGGCGCGTATTATACGGATTACAAGCATTTCATAAGACCCCTTTCACACTGAGGAGTTTTTCCAGGCGGTACAGCGCTAAAAATAGCGCTGCTATACCGCCTGAAAAATTCCTTCACTGCCTACTCAATGTGAAAGCCTGAGGGCTTTCACACTGAGGGGATGCGCTGGCGGGAGAGAAAAAAATCTCCTGTCAGCAGTATCTTTGGAGCGGTGAGAGGAGTGGCATGTATACCGCTCCTTCACAGCTCCTTCCCATTGAAAACAATGGGAAACCGCGGCAATACCGCCCGCAATGCGCCTCTGCAGAGGCGCATTGCAGGTGGTATTAACCCTTTATCGACCGCTAGCGGTGCTGTATTAACCCCCGCTAGCGGCCAATATTAACCCTTTATCGGCCGCTAGCGGAGGTTAAAACCGCACCGCTAGCGGCCGATTCCTGCGGCAATACCGGCGGTATAGCGCCGCTATTTTTAGCGGCGCTATACCGCCACCCCGGCTCCTGCTCCAATGTGAAAGGGGCCTAAGTGTCAACGTTTTTTTTTTTTTTTACAATTACATGAAGTTTATACAAAGAGTCAATATTTGCAGTGTCGGCCCTTCTTTTTTAAGACCTCTGCCATTCGCCCTGGCATGCTATCAATCAAATTTTGGGCCACATCCTGACTGATGGCAGACCATTCTTACATAATCAATGCTTTGAGTTTGTCAGAATTTGTGGGTTTTTTTTTTGTTCACCCGCCTCTTTATTGACTAAAGGTTCTCAATGGGATTAAGGTCTGGGGAGTTTCCTGGCCATGGACCCAAAATGTTGATGTTTTGTTTCCCAAGCCACTTAGTTATCACTTTTGCCTTATGACAAGATGCTCCATCATGCTGGAAAAGGCATTCTTCGTCACCAAACTATTCTTGGATGGTTGGGAGGAAGTTTTTGTACCATTCTTTATTCATGGCGGTGTACTTAGTCAAAATTTTGAGTGAGCCACTCCATTGGCTGAGAAGCAACCCCACACATAAATGGTCTCAGGATGCTTTACTGTTGGCATGAGACAGGACTGATGGTAGCGCTCACCTTTTCTTCTCTGAAAAAGGTATTTTTCTGGATGCCCCAATCGGAAAGGAGATTCATCAGAGAAAATGAGTTTACCCCAATCCTCAGCAGTCCAATCCCTGTACATTTTGCAGAATATCAGTCTGTCCCTGATGTTTTTTCTGGAGAGAAGTGACTTCTTTGCTGACCTTCTTGACACTAGACTATCCTCCAAAAGTCTTCACCTCACTGCGCATGCCGATACACTCACACCTGTCTGCTGCCATTCCTGAGCAAGCTCTGCACTTGTAGTGCCCTGATCGCACAGCTAAACTGTAGGAGACGGTCCTGGCGCATCCTGGACTTTCTTGGCCATCCTGAAACCTTCTTCACAAATGCAGTGGAAATGTTTTTTATGGTGTTAAATTCATTTTCATGGCAAAGAGCAGGGCCGGATTCCCGACAAGGCCATGAGGCCAGGCCTTGGGGCGGCAGTGGAGTGGATGTGGGGCGGTGCTGGTTGTAACACATAGCTGTAGACTGCTGTATCACGGAGCTCACTGTGAAAAGTTCGGGCTCACTGTGATAAAAGTCCAACCCTCCTCCTAGGAGGAGGGTGGGACTTTTATCACAGCCCGCCCATACTTTTCATAGTGAGCTCCATAACACAGCAGGAGCAGGAGATGCCGATGTGCATAATGCACACACTGACTGGTGAGGCTACATTGTTTGGCACAGTAAGGCTGTAACGATGGTGAGGGGGGCTGTAATGATGGGGAGGGGGGCTGTAATAATGGTGAGGTGTGGCTGCAATGATGGTGAGGGGGGCTGTAATTATGGTGAGGGGGGTTGTAATAATGGTGAGGGGTGGCTGTAATGATGGTGAGGGGGGCTGTAATAATGGTGAGGGGGGTTGTAATAATGGTGAGAGGAGCTGTAATGATGGTGAGGGGGGCTGCAATGAGAGCACAGTAAGGCAGCAGTGATGATGAGGCTGCGATTAAGGGCACAGTAAGGCTGCAATGATAGTGAGGTGGCAATGATGGGCACAGTGAGGTGGCAATGATGGGCACGGGTTGGGGGACTTTGAGGTTTTTTTTGGTGGGGGGGGGGGGGCGGAATTGAAGGACCCGGCCTTGGGGTAGCAAAGGGAGTAAATCCAGGCCTGGCAAAGAGGGACTTTGCAATTAATCTGATCACTCTTCATAACATTCTTGGCTCTTTAAATTATTGGGTCATACAAGTTATATTCTGGAGTATATGCAAATTGCCATCATAAAAGCTGAGACAGTAGACAATTTCTACCTGTGTCATTCTCAAAACTTTTGGCCACGGCTGTAGTGTCCTTCCTTTTCTTGTGTTACATTGGCTTTTCCTTCTTCTGTATAGAAGAGCGTCTATATAATAAAGTGCAGTTGAGTGCTTTTCTGTTTAGCTCTACTGTCAATCTAGGCCGGCTTGATGACACATCCTTGGGCATGTGGTAGTCCTCAACGTGGGGCATTTGGGGCCTAAAAGTTTAAAAAAAAAGTTTCTAATATGTCCATGGCACAAAATCTAATCTTTAAAGTAGAACTGAACACAATTTTATTTTGGATAGAGGGAGGGTTATAATGATTGTCAGTTATTTTTTCCACCTGTGTCCCATAGCCAGAAAATGAAAGGACTTCCTTTCAAAGTGAGGATATCCCTGGTCATCAACCTGTGTCCCTACTGGAAAATGTCCTCTCTATTCCTGTTCTGGAGACAATCCAAAATTTGGCATTTTCTTTCACTTTTAGGGTACAAATAGAGAGGATGAAAACTGTGTCCCGGGACCCTTTGTGTAATTTTTTTCGGCCCTTGGGGAATAGTTGTTGCAACTGTATTGCTCCTACTGTCCCCAACGATGGGACACAATTCCTCCCACTGACACCAATGATGGGACACAATTCCTCCCACTGACACCAATGATGGGACACTATTTCTCCTACTGACACCAAAGATGGCACTGTGTACTCCCACTGACACCAGGAAATGTTCTGTGCCCCTGGCCACAGTCTGCCCCCCTTAAAGTTTGAAGAACAGTAATCTGGCCCGTTGTTTTGAAAATTCCTCCCACTGACACCAGCTATGGGGAACTATTCCTCCCACTGACACCAATGATGGGACACTATTCCTGTCACTGACAGCAATGATGGGGCACCATTCCTCCCACTGACACCAATGATGGGACACTATTCCTCCCACTGACTCCAACGATGGGGATCTGTTTCTCCCACTGACACCAATGACGGCATTATTTCTTCCACCAACACCAACAATTAGGTACTATTCCTCCCACTGACTCCAATGATGAGGCACTTTTCCTCCCACTGACTCCAATGATGGGACACTATTCCTCCCATTGACTCCAACGATGGGGATCTGTTTCTCCCACTGACAGGGCATTATTCCTTCCACCAACACCAACAATTAGGTACTATTCCTCCCACTGACTCCAATGATGAGGCACTTTTCCTCCCACTGATGGGACACTATTCCTCCCACTGACTCCAACGATGGGGATCTGTTTCTTCCACTGACACCAATGACAGGGCATTATTCCTTCCACCAACACCAACAATTGGGTACTATTCCTCCTACTGACTCCAATGATAAGGCACTATTCCTCCCACTGACCCCAATGATGAGGCACTATTCCTCCCACTGACCCCAATGATGGGGTACTATTCCTCCCACTGACCCCAATGATGGGGCACTATTCCTACACTGTTTACTCCCACTGACACCAGGATATTTTTCCCCCTTAAAGTTTGAAGAACAGTAATCCGACCCATTATTTTGAAAATGAAGGTCATTGCACTCAGTACAATTCAAATATAGAAATGTATAACGCGATTCCCCTTAGCGCGAGACAAGGGTTGCATGAATAATGTAGATTTGTGAATATAACAGACGTGGAATAGTGAAATAGACCTGCGTTATTTTGACATTAACAGAATACAGTTGCACGTGATATCTAAATATAACTGACGATGGAGTCAGATTTCTGTTGGTATTAAAATATTCAACTTCATGAAAAAAAAGTGTTGCCTAAAATGATCTTCAGTTCAGAGCAGTGTTTGAGAAATGAAGTTGTATCCAAAATCTTAGGGATAGGCAAAGTACATTCATTTAGACTTAATAAACCTTTCTAGATTGTAAGCTCTAACGAGCAGGGCCCTTTGATCCCTCCTTTATTGAATTGTATTGTAACTGTACTGTCTTCCCTGATGTTGTAAAGCGCTGTGCAAACTGTTGGCGCTATATAAATCCTGTATAATAATAATAAACCCAAATCATCATATGGAGTCCAATTAAAGGTTAGGTCTGTTAAAAAGTGATATCTTAGGGCCTAAGAATTTGTTGGACAAATATCACACACGTCTGTGCTGTCTGCACAGATTTTTAGCCGTAATTTCTTTAACCACTTTAATACCCGCCCATAGTCATTTGACGTCCACATATGGGATCTCCCATCCTGGGTGGACGTCATATGACGTCCTGGGCTTTGTGGGGGGATATCTGAATGATGCCTGCAGCTAGAGGCATCGTTCAGATATCATTTGTTAGTGCCGGCGATTCTGTGCAACATAAGAATGATAATAGCGGCGGTTCCGCCGCTTGATCGTTCTTATAGGCGGCGGGAGGGGACACCCCCCCCCCTCCCGCCGCCATCCGGGGCTTCTCCGGGCTCTCCCGCGCCATCGGGGGCCCGAGAAAGAATCGTCCGGGGCAGGAAGCATAGAGATGACCAGTCATCTCTATGACCGTCGGAGGCCTGGGCGTGATGTGATGACGTCACGCCCGGGTACCCGTAAGTGAACAAAGCTGCGATTGCGGCTAGTAAGCAACACTAATCATGAGATTGGTGAAATTTTTTTCACCGATCTCATGCTTTCCAGCCTGAAGGAGAGGTCCTCTTTATGGAGAGATCTCTCCATAAAGAGGACCTGTCACACACATTTCCTATTACAAGGGATGTTTACATTCCTTGTAATAGGAATAAAAGTGAAAAAAAAAAAAAAAAAAATTAAGAAAAAGTGTAAAAAAATAAATAAGTAAAAAACATAATAATAAAAAAAAAATTTAAACGCCCCTGTCCCCGGTAGCTCGCGCGCAGAAGCGAACGCACACATAAGTCCCGCCGACACGCTGTTTAAACCACATATGTGAGGTATCGCCGCGTGCGTTAGCGTGCCAGCAACAATTCTAGCACTAGATCTTCTCTGTAAATCTAAACTGGTAACCTGTAAACATTTTCAAAGCGTTGCCTATGGAGATTTATTCTTTAAGTGTGTGTAAATTTCAGATTTTTTGCTAAATGGTTTGCACAAGTCATCTTTGTATGTTTTCAATTGTTTGCACTATAGTATGATCATTTGAATATGGATTATAGATACGAATTGATATATTATTGCACAGTTGCACTTTATATTTGTCTTAGTAGGAGCGCCCCCTATATTGAAATGATCATACACAAAAAATAAAAAATAAAATCGGAGATATAATGGAACAGGTGTTTAATGCAGCGCTAACAAAGTCCATGCGCCAGTTCATCATGGACATCGGTTTATATAAAGACTTTCCCATGCACTTAAGCCGGCTACAAAAATGTCAGAAGCTCTTTAATATATTAATAAGGTTACAGTCTATATAAAGCACAATACACACCCAGCCAGTACAGCTATTTATTATGGGACTTGTTGGGTTCCATACTACAGAACACTGGTACTCAGTTTGGCCCTCAGTGTCCTCTAACAGTGCATGTCTCTCATTATACTGGGGCACAGGTACCCAGCTTATCTGTATAACCATTGGCATCTGGACTGCAGGCTCAATTCACAAAGATTTAACACAAGGATACAGATCTTTATTATTCACATGCAATTGGAATTTTCATATCCCACTGGACTGAGCTGAAAATGGCTAGATGTATTCTGGTATGTAAAGTATATGTAAAAGGAATTTTTAGAGTGTCGTAGAGTTAGTTGAGTTTTTATCGTTGTCTGTGTCCCCGCAATAAAGAGACAGAAAACAAGGAGAATTCCCCCAAAAAATGGGAGTTGACATCAGAGCAAGAATCCCATGGGTGTCTGGGACTCTCCCTCCTGATTGGCTGAGACACAGAAGTGGCGCCATTGACTGTCACTCAAAGTCAGTTAGTCAATCAGGGGGTAGAGGGGGCGGGGCCGAACAGCCGCTCTGTGTCTGAATGGACACAATGAGCTGCAGCTTGGCTCGGGTGCCCCCATAGCAAGCTGCTTACTGTGGGGGGCACTCAACAGGAGGGAGGGTCCAGGAGCACAGAAGAGGGACCCGAGAAGAGGAGGATCTGGGCTGCCCTGGGCAAAACCAACTGCATAGAGCAGATACGTTTATTATTTAAATAATAAACAAGCCTTTACAAAACACTTTAAAGGGCCGGCGTTAAAAACTAGAAACAAGTAGTGAAAAGACCTAAATCCATACACAATGAGTAAACCCCACACATTTACACAAATGTTGGTAATTTGGACAGATCAAATATAAAAAGAGACTGCATGTTCAGCATAACAGAGCAACACGTTCTCATTAGTAATGGGGAGAGAAAAGCATGCACAGTGTTAGGGGCCCCGAGGACCGGAGACGAGCACCAGTGCTATAGAACAGCAGGCCAATGTACTGTATTCCTCTCTGCAAAGAGTACCCAGGACAGCAGGTGTGAGAAGTAGGCATACATGTAGTCGTGATCTGTGGGGGGGTCTTGGTGTTCACCATTCAGATTCTGCTCTAGGCAGGTCCACAAACCAATAAATACGGAGGAGGCGGCATACTCAATAATAAAAAAGGAGGATTGCTGCGACCAATGGCGTGATCACTCCGACGGCTGCTGGATGACCACCAACATGTAGTCTTTATCTGAAAATAAACACAACGATTATTGTTAAAGGGCAATTCGAGGCATTCCTAAACATTCCATGAGCACAGCGGGGCACCTTTGGACAGCAGAATTGTCAGCCTGGGGGGAGGGGAGTGTTAAATGTACTAGCAGATTTAGATACACTAACAAATTGAAGCCAAACTCCAGCTAACACTGAGCGGTTACAACAGTTTTTCTCCTTTTAAAGGGATAAAGGTTTTACATAGTAATAAAACAAAATCTGATCATTATAAGCATCCATCAGTGTTAAATGGTTTGTCTCATCCCTGTAACTGATACATCTGTGGGAGAGCATGTTCTTTTGAAAAACAAACTGACTAGATCACCAGGTAAAAATATAAAAGAGAGAAAGCCTAAAAAAAAAAAAAAGAGAAAGAAAAAGAACACACAATACAAATGCAGCCATCGCATTTAAAAATTGGTAAGCTGCAATATAATAAAAGGTTTTGCTTTTGGGTGTAACACTGCTTTAACCACGCAAATACACTGCAGCAGGTCGGCTCTCCTGTGCGAATCGCTGTACCTGAACGGCGGCTCAGGCGGGCGCATGGGATGTCCGCCGGTGACCCGCGATCACCTAGTACAGAGGCAGAACATGGATCTGCCAGTGTAAACCAGGCAGATCCCCATTCTGACAGGGTACATGTCCAAGATCTTCTGTTCCCAGTCATCATGAACAGTGATCTCTGTCATGTCCTGGTGAGCCCATCCCCCCTACAGTTAGAACACACACAAGGGAACACAATTAACCCCTTGATCCCCTAGTGTTAACCCCTTCCCTGCCAGTGTCATTTTTACTTTGACCCGTGCATTTTTATAGCACTGATCAATGTAATAATGTCACTGGTCCCTAAATAGTGTCATTTGGGGGCAGATTTGTCCACCATGTCCCAGTCCCGATAAAAAAATAAAATTGCAGATCGCCGCCATAACTAGCAAAAACGATAACAAAAAAAAATAAAAGTCCATAAATCTATCCCATAGTTTGTAGACGCAATAACTTTTGCGCAAATCAATCAATATACGCTGATTGCGATTTTTTTTTTAACCAAAAATATGTAGAAGAATACAGGCCTAAACAGATGAATACACACTAATTATATATATATATATATATAGTGATCAAATGCCACCAAAGGAAAGCTCTATTTGTGGGGAAAAAAAAGGACTTCAAATTTTGTTTGGGCACAACGTCGCACAACCGCGCAATTGTCAGTTAAAGCGACAAAATGGCCCGGTCATGAAGGGGGCAAATCCTTCTGAAGTGGTTAATTATTATGCAATCCATAGACAAAAACAATACAAAATTTAAATAAAATTAACGGGTTCTCCTTTGCTCAGAAAAAAAAAAAAAAAAAGTGTTACCATAGATAAAAAATAAAAAGCAGAATCTCTGACGAGACTAATGCAAGCCATACATGGGTCGAATTCCAAATTATATTACTTTAGAAAATCAGAAAATTTGTGCATTTGTGATTTAAATAAAAAAAAAAAAAATAATAATAAAAATAATACTTTTGAAAATCAGAAAAATCGTGCATTTGTGATTCAAATACCGTATTTATCGGCGTATATCGCACACTTTTTTGCCCTGAAAATCAGGGCAAAATCATGGGTGCGCGATATACGCCGATACCCGCGCCGAGTTTGAACCACTGCGCCGGCATATACCGAGCGCAGTACACTCGGGTATAGTCGGGCAGGCTCGGCTCCTCTCGTGGTCACGACCTGGACGTGACCGCGAAAGGAGCCGTGCCTGCCCGACTATACCCGAGTGTACTGCGCTCGGTATATGCCGGCGCAGTGGTTCAAACTCGGCGCGGGGAGAACACCGCAGAAGGACGCCGGACCCGACGAGGAGGACACCACCGAAGCCGCAGACGGACGCCGGACCCGACGAGGCCGCCGCGCAAGACACCAAAACTGTAAGTACTAAAATGTTTTTTTTTACAGGAATGCGGGTCCACTTTAGGGGTGTGCGCTATAAGCCGGGGCGCGCAATACCCCGATAAATACGGTAAATCACGACCGTTGATTTAAAAATTTGACCAACCAAGCCTTTAATTTCACGTTGCTACAGAAAAGAATTTTCGCGGCCGGGAATTTTCTTTTCTTTCCGGGAATATTTTTTTTCTTGCACTCATGCGCATTTCTTTTTCCGGTTATATTTCTCACACGATTCTCCCATCATTGATTAGAGAAAACCGTTCGTCTTTCAAAGAATTTCCAACATGTCCGGTCACTCAAATTCAATAGACAAAATCGGCCGTTGCTGTAGCCCACTAATGGTGTGAAATTCGTACCCAAGTATGATCGGCCTTGGATGCATGTTATGTAGAGATCTTACCTGGCGCAATCATGATCTCATTTTTCTTTGATCGCAACCGGAGGAATGTCAGATCATTCTGGGGGTCAATATCCCGCAATGAGCTTCTGGATTTTGTCACTAGATGATGCATTAGACCTGCATACTGTGCGGTGGTTGCATTGTCCATAGTACTCTTAATGGGAATTCCTACAAAAGAAATAACATGCATTATTGAGAAGCAGATGAAAAGAAATCATGATAATGAAAGTTGTTTCTAATTAAAGGTGGAGCGCTGTGAACAAACATGGTCTTGTCCTCTTTTCTCTGGAAGCAGCAGCTACAGCCTCAGATTGTAAGACCCCTGTTTACACCACGGGGCTTCTTTTCAGCGGGAACGTGGAGGAACGCCGTTCGGCAAGGGGTGCTGGAAAGTCTATTGATGCCGGTTGCTGGGGGATATGTTTTTACATGGTGGAGGTCTATTATTGTTGCTGTATATTGATTGGTTTGAGTAAAAGTTATAGCATCTACAAACTCCATTTCCTGTTTAACTAAATTATTAATGTATCTTAACCACTTCCCGCCCAGTCAATATACAATTGACATCCAGGAAGTGGTTGTGAAATCCTGACTGGACGTCTATTGCCGTGGGGGCACACATCGCGGCGATCGGTGATGCGGGGTGTCAGTATGACACCCTGCATCTCCGTTCTCGGTAAAGAGCCTCCGGCGGAGGCTCTTTACCATGTGATCAGCCGTGTCCAATTACGGCTGATCACGATGTAAACAGGAAGAGCCGATGATCGGCTCTTCCTCACTCGTGTCTGACAGACGCGAGTAGAGGAGAGCCGATCGGCGGCTCTCCCGACAAGGGGGGTTCACGCTGATTGTTTATCAGCGCAGCCCCCCCTCGGATGCCAACACTGGACCACCAGGGAGTGCCCCCCAGGTGCTCAATACAGCAAAAAAAACAAACACAATCAATGCCAATCAGTGCCCACAAATAGGCACTGACTGGCAACATGGGCACTGACTCAAATGATGCCCAGCAATGCCATCAGTGCCACCCCTCAGTGTCCATCAGTGCCACCCAGTGTCCATCAGTGCCACCCCTTAGTGCCCATCTATGCCCAGTGCCCATTTGTGCCACCCATAAGTACCCATCAGTGCCACCCATGAGTGCTGCCTATGAGTGCCCATCAGTGCCACCTATGAGTGCCCATCAGTGCCGCCTATGAGTGCCCATCAGTGCCGCATAGCAGCGTCGCCTATCGGTGCCCATTAGTGCCACCCATCAGTGCCACCTCATCAGTGCCCATCAGTGCCACCTCATGGGTGCCCATAATTGAAGAAGAAAACATACTTATTTACCAAAAAAATTACAGAAAAAAATTAAATAAAAATTCATTTTTTTCAAAAATGTCGGTCTTTTTTTAGTTGTTGCGCAAAAAATAAAAATCGCAGAATTTAAAAAAATAAAATCGCAGACCAAAAGAAAGCTCTATTTGTGGGAGCAAAATGATAAAAATTTCATTTGGGTACAGTGTAGCACGACCGCGCAATTGTCATTCAAATTGCGACAGTGCTGAAAGCTGAAAAGTGGCTTGGGCAGGAAGGTGCGTAAGTGCCTGGTATGGAAGTGGTTAAATAGAAAATATATGTAAATAGATGTTTACTTCAAAAGCCTTTTATTAAAAAGAAATTGAATTAAAAAAAATCGATTTAAATCAAAACAAATCCGATTTTTTTTTTTTTTTTTTTTTTAAATCATTGAATTATATCCACCCTGCTCACAGCAAAAGTCCCAAGGCCATAAAACTCGCTCTCCAGCAATGCAGAAATGGCCTGTGAGAGAGATCTGTAGCCAACAAACACATTCATCAACTACTTCAGACCCGGGCCACTGTAAAAAGACGGCCTCAAGGTGGCTCTATAAATCCAGGAGGCCGTCTTTTTACGGCCTCAGGTCCTCCGGCCACTAGGGGGCGCGCGCCCGGCGCGTCACCGCGATGCCGATGCGCGTGCCTGGAGGCCGCGATGTCCGCCAGGTACCCGCGATCGGCAGTTTTAGAGCAGGGACGTGGAGCTCTGTGTGTAAACACAGAGCTCCACGTCCTGTCAGGGAGAGGAGACTGATGCTGTGTGCCTTGTACATAGGGACACAGTATCTGTCACCTCCCCCAGTCAGTCCCCCTCCACCTACAGTAAGAACACAATGAGGGAATACATTTAACCCCTTCCTCACCCCCTAGTGTTAACCCCTTCCCTGCCAGTCACATTTATACAGTAATCAGTGCGTTTTTATAGCGCCGTTCGCTGTATTAATGTGAATGGTCCCAAAAATGTGTCAAAGGTGTCCGATGTGTCCGCTGTAATATCGCAGACCTGACAAAAATCGCAGATTGCCGTATTACTAGTAAAAAAAAAAAAAAAATCATAATTCTATCCCCTATTTTGTAGCCACTATAACTTTTGCGCAAACCAATCACTATACGCTTATTGAGATTTTTTTTTTTTTTTTAACAAAAATATGTAGAATACGTATAGGCCTAAACTGAGAAAAAATATTTTTTTTTTAAAAGATTGGATATTTATTATAGCAAAAAGTAAAAAATAGTGTTTTTTTTTTCAAAATTGTCGCTCTATTTTTGTTTATAGCGCAAAAAATAAAAACCGCAGAGGTGATCAAATACCACCAAAAGAAATCTCTATTTGTGGGGAAAAAAAAAGGATGTCAATTTTGTTTGGGAGGCATGTCGCCGACCGCGCAATTTTAATTTAAAGCAACGCAGTGCTGAAATTTTGCCTGTGCAGGAAGGGGGTATATGTGCCCATTAAGCAAGTGGTTAAAGCGGTGTTCCGCCCCCCAAAAAATAAAGATAAAATAGTCTTCAAGCTGGGAACCCTACTGCGCATGTGCGAGGCCCCGCTCCTCTCTCCAATTGGCCCGGCAGCAGGGGGAGGAGGAGGAAGCCCCGCAGTGACGTCACAGCTCCGCAGAAGGGACTCCCACAAGTGGGAAAGGATACCTGTCAAAGACGGGTATCCTTTCCCCCCTCCCCCGCAGAAAGGTCCCAGTTGTGGAATAAGATGAGTGGAACTCCGCTTTAACAAAACATTGACACTTTCTTGTTTCTTTCCCCGGTTGTCCGCTCACCTTCTGCATTGACAATAATAATTCCTTGTACACCTTTCTGGCCTTGGATCCTCTTTAATGTTTCTTCAACGTCCGCCTGCAAAACAAAGTATAAAACAATGCTAAACATGGTCCCCAAATCGAGGCATGCGACTTCTTCCCATGATGCAGTGCTCAGATCTAAATGATCATACATGATAAAGGAGAGATGTCACTGCTCTCTGCACTCTGACTGTTTTACCTGCCAAAGAATATGAATTTCTGTCCATCCATTCCTAAGATTTCCACAGTTCTGCCACACAGCTAAGAATATGGCACTGTCCCCTTTCAAACCCCCAGACTTCTGATTGGACAGTGAAAGGGCAGCAGCTAACTGGTGAGGTGGTCCCTCTGCTCTTTCCTTCGTAGATGAAGCCTGTCAGCTGTGCGACCGATTCCCCTTGGTGCTCTGGACGGTACTTCCATCATGTACAATGCAGGCCCAAAAGTTCTGCAATGTACATGAGGACAGGCAGCACAACCTGGAGCGTCGCAGAGAAAAGGGGAGCGCCAGGGCAGCCGTCGCCACCGGCATTCCCGAGCTCCGCGATGGGACTGAAGAGTCCGGGAGAGTGCGCCACCCACAGAAGCGATCCAAGACTAACAATTAATGGCACCGCCGCATGTCTGTTAAAGGGCAGCGCGTTTCTGTGCATGTCGGGAAAATGCACAAGGTGTGAACCTAGACTTAGATAAAGAGGGGTCAGACAAAAACAAATATGGCTGCCCCCCCCCATGTACACAGTTAGATATACAGGAAGTAAACACTCTGCAGGGAAGTTGTAGCATGGCAACCAAGTGTTGTCCCCCATATTGTTCCCCTTTAAATGAGAGGAGGTTCAAAATATATATATATATATATATATATATATATATATATATATATATATATATATATATATATATATATATATATATATACATACATACATACACACACACACACACATTATATATATATATATATATATATATATATATATATATATATGAGAAGGGCAAATTATATATAAATAATAACGCACTGGCCCAGCTTCTGTATGCGATGACATGACAATACACACAGGACATAAAGCAGCAGCTTCATATAGCTGGGAACCAATCATAGAATAAAGCCAGCTGACGTCACCACCCCTAGTAACTCTCCCCTCCCGTCATGTAAGATCTCCCCAGGCTCCTTGAGACGCTTCCCGGTAACGTTTTTCCCACCAAGCATCCCATCACATACCATGTCCGCCGCCTTGTCTCCCGGTGTCACCAAATCAAACCGAGCATGCGCACAAAGTGGCGTCACCCCCCAGCGACCAAACCCTCGCTTGCCCCGCCCCTTACAGCTGGGCAGCAAGCAGCCAATAGCAGCTCGCTGGAAGAGCATGCGTCTTCGGTGCAGGAGCCATTTTGTCGAAGCCACCGCGCACTCCCTAAAGCTGATCTGACACAGGCACTGGCAAAATGGGCGCAGTTAAAGCTGAGCTTCAGGCAGACGCACAACAGGAAGGAGGCTGTTTTACCTGCCAAAGAGCTGTATTTCTGGCCAGAGATTTAGGAAAGAAAATCCCAAATTTTAATTCGACAGCAGAACAGCAATAGAGCGGAATCTTCCTAGTTCTGCTGATAACCGGGAATTCCCTCACTTCCTGTTGTGGCTATGGGACAGGAAGTGATGGGGAAATCTTCCAATGGGGACACTAGTTCTGCTGATAACTGGAAATTCCCTCACTTCCTGTTGTGGCTATGGGACAGAAAGTGAGGGGAAATCTTCCAATGGGGAGTTCTGTGGATAACCGTGAACTCCCTCACTTCCTGTTGTGGCTATGGAACAGGAAGTGAGGGGAAATCTTCCAATGGGGACACTAGTTCTGTGGATCACTGGGAACTCCCTCACTTCCTGTTGTGGCTATGACACAGGAAGTGAGGGGAAATCTTCCAATGGGGACACTAGTTCTGCTGACAACTGGGAATTCCCTCACTTCCTGTTGTGGCTATGGGACAGGAAGTGAGGGGAAATCTTTCAATGGGGAGTTCTGTGGATAACCGTGAATTCCCTCACTTCCTGTTGTGGCTATGGAACAGGAAGTAAGGGGAAATCTTCCAATGGGGACACTAGTTCTGTGGATAACCGGGAATTTCCTCACTTCCTGTTGTGGCTATGGGACAGGAAGTGATAGAGAATCTCCACAATGGGACACAGATTGCAACCCCACCACAAAAAATGTATAAATGATGGTTATAACCCTCCCGTACTCAATTCAAAAGGGGGGAAGGTTTTTCATTAGGTACACTTTCAGTAATACTTCCAAGTCTTTTCCCTCAGCTGTCTATGATTGGACAGTGAAAAGAGAAACAGTTGAATAATGAGCACATCTCTGTCACTTTGCATTCTGCTCCTATCAGCATGCTGCTTGCACTGCAGAACATCAGATTGGCCGATTGTGATGCTTCTTCCTCTCCCAATTTGAGCTCTGCTGTACAGACTGACGAGGGCTGATAGCAACTCTGATTCACATGCTTGTATAAACAAATAAATCAATGTAAGTATTAAAGTGGTAATAAAGTCACCAGAAGAAAAAGCCCCCCCCCCCCCCCCTGCGGGTTTAGGTCATAATGTACTAGTATGCACTAGACATGTTCGATCCATTCCAAATTAAAGAATAGAAAAGAATGGAATCGGAAAAAAAATCAGAATAAATAATAGAAAGAAAAATGTTTTTCAAATAGAATAAATACAAATAGAATCGAAAAGAATAAAACAGAACAGAATAAAACAGAACAGAAAAGAATAGAACAGAGAATATAATAGAAAAGAATAAAACAGAACAGTAAAGAATAGAACAGAAAATATAATAGAAAAAAATAAAACAGAACAGAAAAGAATAGAACAGAAAATATAATAGAAAAGAAGTAAACAGAACAGAAAAGAATAGAACAGAAAATATAATAGAAAAGAATAAAGCAGAACAGAAACGAATAGAACAGAAAATGTAATAGAAAAGAATAAAACAGAAAAGAATAGAACAGAAAATATAATAGAAAATAATAAAACAGAACAGAAACGAATAGAACAGAAAATATGATAGAAAAGAATAAAACAGAACAGAAAAAAATAAAACAGAACAGAAAAGAATAAAACAGAAAATATAATAGAAAATAATAAAACAGAACAGAAAAGAATAGAACAGAAAATATAATAGAAACGTATAAAACAGAACAGTAAAGGATAGAACAGAAAATATAATAGAAACGTATAAAACAGAACAGAAGATAAAATATAATAGAAAAGAATAAAACAGAACAGAAAATATAATAGAAAAGAATGAAAAAGAACAGTAAAGAATAGAACAGAAAATATAATAGAAAATAATAAAAACAGAACAGAAAAGAATAGAACAGAAAATATAATAGAAAATAAAACAGAACAGTAAAGAACAGAACAGAAAATAAAATAGAATAGAAAAGAATAAAACAGAACAGAAAATATAATAGAAAAGAATAAAGCAGAACAAATAGTGGAATAGAAAAGAATAGAATAGAACAGAAAAAAGAAGAATAAAAAAAGAAGAAAACAGAATAGAAAATAGAAAAAAAATAGAATAGAACAGAAAAAAAGAACAGAAATTAGAATAGAAAAAAACAATAGAATGGAACAGAAATAATATAACCATCTTTTAAAGTTTAAATTCGGAAAATTCAAATCGATTCGAACAAAACAAATTCCGAAAACAAAATTTAAACAAATTTATGTAAATACCAAATGGAATCGGATTTTTTCGCTCTGCACATGTCTGAGACATTATAACAGACTTACCTGCTGCAAGCGAAACCCTCCAGCACCGCGCCGTCACGGCTCTCCCTGGTCCCCGGCGCTCCCATCTTCGCCTGGTCTTCCGGGTTCCATATCTCCTGCCGCAGTGACATCACTCCCACGCATGGGCACAGAAGCCACATTGTCGCGACACACAGAGCAGGCTGTAAATGTGGTCTGAGCTGCGCATGCTCAGATACTATTGCCACTGGACAGGCAGGGGGGACATTTGACAGAAGAGACCTCTTGTGTTCTAGAAACCCAGCCTGTCAGCAGTAATGTTATCTGAGCATGTGCAGAAATATTCAGAGTTTTTTTTATATCTAACTGGAGTTTTATAGGAAGCTCCTTTGCTACCACTAACATGGCAACAACAGCAGTGGGGCTTTCACACACTTCTGGGGAGGCGGGAAAACACCTTCAAAAATCTTAAAATAAAAAAAATTACATTTTTTTTTTTTATTACAAAACAAATGGAGATCTTCCCCCTGGACTTCCGCCCTCACATCGCGAGACACCTCTGCATGGCGTACGCACGCACCATCGTGCTTACGTCATGCACGCACCACGTTCATCACCTTTCCGGCCCGGGGGTTCAAAAGCAGGCATCCACCTGCTTTCTGTGCAATGGATGTTGGACCCTGGGATTCCTGTGGCCCTACCTGGCTCACAGTAAGACACTTAACTCTTCACCCTGAGCTCTTCACCTGCTCTCAGCCCTCTTATTCACCACTCCACACCGCCCTTCTCCCCCCCCCCTCCTCTTCCTCCACCACTATCACTTTTAATTCTTTTTTTTTATTTTTTCTACCTAGGTATCACTGGTAGGCGTCATTACCCCCTGACGGCACCATGGGACCCTATGTGGTCCCCCTCCCTCTGGGGTCCAGTACCATGGACTCCTCCTTGTGGAGGCTACAAGTGGCCCGAGAAATCCCTACCCGGGCTTCCGTTCACGGGGCCCCCTATTTGCACTACATTTCCTTGTATTGAAGGTACCCTTTTCACCTTTTTTTCACCCCCTTTTTTTGTTCGCCTTGCCTTTCCCTCTTTTCTTCCCTCATTTATCCTCCTTTTTTTCCCCTATCACCACACCACATCACCATTCAAACCTCCTCATTGTGAATTTGCACCACTGGTCTACATCACGTGTGCTGCACCTACCTTCCTTAGTCACAACCTGGGCCTCATATATTAATTATATCTTTCACCCTATATATCCGAGAAGGAGGTCCATTCGCCCATACACGTGCCCCATGGTCGTCACACGGGACCCTCCGAGGTGGTGGCCGCCCTCCCCGCTGGCCCTATGTGGGGGGGGGGGGGGGTTTTAGGTGAGCAGCCGAGTCTCCCTTTCCCCAATGTATATTTTTTGTATTTGTTGTTTCATGTATTATTGTCTGACCTATGTCATTTTTAACTTTAGACTCTTTTGATGAAGTGGCGTGTAGCCACGAAACTAGTTAAGATGTCCTGTTATGACTTTCAACCCACTATGCTTCTCCCCCTCCTGGGGACTACTATACTGGCGCTATGTTGGTCGTATATTGTGTATTTTTTAACTCTGTATCCCCCTTGTGTCGTTATCGACATTTTATTCAATAAAAATAGTTTTTTATTATTATTCACTTGTTCTTGTTGTACACTACTTACATATATTACTAGTACCGTCATAGTCCAACAATGGCCCAAAAAAAAAAAAAACCCCACTTGGCTCTTTGGTTTGGGGACCTTGGAACCAAGTTTTATATATCTATATCATGGATGATGGTACGCCCCCTTAAAAGTGTTAACCTTTCACACCCTCAGAGGTTACATATCACTCTTGAATTTAGCCCAGGCCACCTTCTTCTATTGCTCCATGGTCCAGTTTTGAGGCTTATTGTAGGTGGTTTGGGCTCTGGACACAGGCCAGCAATGGGCACTCTGACCCATCTGCAATGATGCAGCCCCATAACACAACAAACTGTGATGTACTGTGTGTTCCGACACCTTTCTATAGGAACCAGCATCAACTTTTTCTACATTTTGTTGTTATGTTACAGCCTTATTCCAAAATAGATTCAATTAATTGTTTTCCTCAAAATTCTACAAACAATACTCCATAATGACAATATGAAAGAAGTTTGTTTAAAGCGGGGATTCACCCTAAAAAAAAATTCTAACATTACAATGAGCTGACCTGTGACACGAACATTATGCTGGTCTTTTTTTTTTATTTTTTTCGCACACACCGTCTTATCTGTATTTTCTCTGCGGATTCCCCGCGGGAGTGGGCGTTCCTATTCACAGGGTAAGTGATTGATGGTCCTCCCACCGGCACATACAGCGCGTCACGAGTTGCCAGGCGCCGTATAGAGCCGACCCGACGTTCGGTTTCTTTCGGCAATCACTTACCCTGTGAATAGGACCGCCCACTCCCACAGGGAATCCGGGGAGAAAATACAGATAAAACGGCATGTACGAAATAAAACAGCATAATGTCCGTGTCACAGGTCAGCTCATTGTAATGTTAGAATTTTTTTTTTTAGGGTGAACCCCCGCTTTAATAAAACAAAAAATCTCATGTACATAAGTATTCACAGCCTTTGCTCAATACTTTGTTGACGCTCCTTTGGCACCAATTGCCGCCTCAAGTCTTTTTGAGTTTGACGCTACAAGCTTGGCACACCTATTTTTGGGCAGTTTCTCCTATTCTTCTTTGCAGGACCTCTTAAGCTCCATCAGGTTCGATGAGGAGCGTCAGTGCACAGCCATTTTCAGATCTCTCCAGAGATGTTCAATCGGGTTCAAGTTTGGGCTCCGACTAGACCACTCAAGGACATTCACAGAGTTGTCCCGTAGTTACTCCTTTGTTATCTTGGCTGTGTGCTTAGGGTCATTGTCCTGTTGGAAGATGAACCTTCGCCCCAGTCTGAGGTCCAGAGCGCTCTGAAGCAGGTTTTTATCAAGGATGTCTCTGTACATTACTGCATTCATCTTCCCCTCGATCCTGACTAGTCTCCCAGTTCCTGCTGCTGAAAACATCCCCATGGCATGATGCTACCATCACCATACTGAGTAGGGATGGTATTGGCCAGGTGATGTGCAGTGCCTGGTTTCTTTCAGACTTGACATTTAAGCCAAAGAGTTCAATCTTTGTTTCATCTGACCAGAGAATTCGGTTTCTCATGGTCAGAGTCCTTCAGGTGCCTTTTGGCAAACTCCAGGTGGGCTGTTTTGTCTTTTACTGAGTTGTAGCTTCGGTCTGGCCACTCTACGATACAGGCCTGATTGGTGGAGTGCTGCAGAGATAGTACTTCTTCTAGAAGGTTCTCCACAGAGAAACACTGCAGCTCTGTCAGAGTGTCCATCAGGTTCTTGGTCCTCTTTCTAAGGCCCTTCTCCCCCGATCGCTCAGTTTGGCCGGATGGCCTGTTCAAGGAAGAGTCCTGGTGGTTCCAAACTTCTTCCATTTACAGATGATGGAGGCCACTGTGCTCATTGGGACCTTCAATGCTGCGGACATTTTTCTGTACCCTTCCTGAGATCTGTGCCTCCATTCAATCCTGTCTCGGAGGTCTACAGACAATTCCTTGGACTTCATGGGTTGGTTTGTGCTCTGACATGCACGGTTAACTGTGGGACAGCTGTGTGTCTTTCCAAATCATGTCCAAATAAATTTACCACAGGTTGAGTACAATTAAGTTGTAGAAACATCTCATGGATGATCAGTGGAAACAGGAGGCACCCAAGCTCAATTTTGAGTGTCATGGCAAAGGCTGTGAATACTTATGTACATGGGATTTTTTTTGTTTTTCATTTTTAATAAATTTGCAAAGATTTCAAACAAACTTCTTTCATGTTGTCATTATGGGGTATTATTTGTAGAATTTTGAGGAAAATAAATGATTTGAATCCATTTTGGAATAAGGCTGTAACATGTGGAAAAAGTGAAGCACTGAATACTTTCCGGACCTCATATGCGTCACTAACTGTAGGGGGGGCGGGCCTGGATGTGTGACGTCAGTGATCATCTTTCGCTATATCAGGGAACAGACGATCACTGCCACAATGAAGAACGGGGAAGGTGTGTTTACACCAGGGGTCTTCAAACTACGGCCCTCCAGTTGTTCAGGAACTACAATTCCCATCATGCCTAGGCATGTCTGTGAATGTCAGTGTGTTACAATGCCTCATGGGATGTGTAGTTCTACAACAGCTGAAGGGCCGTAGTTTGAGGATCCCTGGTTTACACACACCTCTCCCCATTCTTCATCTCCGGTGACCGATCGCGTGAACACCGGTGGCGATCGGGTCCCGCGGACGCAGAGCTTCGTACCGGGTCGCGAGCGTGCCGCCGCCGCCGCGCTCGCGACCCCACGGCTGGGCTTAAAGAGACACGTACAGGTACGCGATTGTGCCCACCTGTGCCATTCTGCCGACGTATATTGGTGTGAATGGGTCCTTAAGTGGTTAATCACATAAAAACACCTTTTTCGCTGCATTTGTGAAGGTGGCTTCAGGGCACCCAAGAAAGACCAGCAAGTGCCAAGACCGTCTCCGACAATTCAGCTGCGGGATTGAGGCACCACCAGTGCAGAGCTAACTCTGGAATTACAGCAGCAGGCAGGTGTGAATGGATCGGCACGCATAGTGGGGTGAAGACTTTTGGAGGATGGTCTGGTGTCAAGAAGGGCAGCAAAGAAGTCACTTCTCTCCAGGAAAGAGATGAGGGACAGACTGATATTCTGCAAAATGTAGAGGGATTGGACTGCTGAGGACTGGGGTAAAGTCATTTTCTCTGATGAATTCCCTTTCCAAATGTTTGGGGCATCCAGAAAACACCTTGTCCGGAGAAGAAAAAGTGAGCCTTAAGCCTTGTACACATGGACGGTTTTCCCCGGCATGAAAACTCCTAGGAGAGATTTTGGCTGGAAAAAAACAGTTGTGTGTATGCTTCCTCACAGTTTTCCCCATCAGGAAAACAGCCGGGAATCCCGTCGGGAAAATAGAGAACCTGCTCTCCATTTTCTCGTCGTATTCCCGGTGTTTTTTTTCCCCGCCAGATCTACTACTTTCCTATGGGAAACACTGCGAGGCAGTGCCGATGGAGCATACACACGGCCGGGATTCCCGGCCAAAGCTCCATGGCAGTTTTCCTGCCGGGTTCTCGGCGGTCTTTTTACCGCCGAGAAAACAGAGCGTGTGTACAGGGTTTCACCATCAGTCCTCCTGTGTCATGCCAACAGTAAAGCATTCTGAGACCGTTCATGTGCCGAGTTACTTCTCAGCCAAGGGAGTGGACTCACTCACAATTTTGCCGAAGAACACGGAATACAGAATGATACAAAAACATCCTCCAAGAGCAACTTCCCCCAACCATCCAAGAACAGTTTGTTGAGGAACAATGCCTTTTCCAGCATGATGGAGCCATAAGGCAAAAGTGATAACCAAGGGGCTTGGGGAACAAAACATCAACATTTTAGGTCCATGGCCAGAAAACTCCCCAGACCTTAATCCCATTGAGAACTTGGTCAAAGAGGCGGGTGAATAATAAAAAAAAAAACAATAACAAATTCCGACAAACTGCAAGCATTGATAATGCAAGAATGGGCTTCCATCAGTTAGGATGTGGCCTAGAAAATGAATGACAGCATGCCAGAGGTCTTGAAAAAAAGGGTCAACACTGCAAACATTGACTCTTTGCATAAACTTCATGTAATTGTCAATAAAAGCCTTTGATACTTATGAAATGCTTGTAATTATACTTTAGTATATACCAGGGGTCTCCAAACTTTTCAAACAAAGGGCCACTTTATTATCCTTTAAACTTTAGGAGGGCCGGAGAGTGTGCCCAGCAGGGGCAGAAAATGTCACGGGCCCGGCATCAGTGGGAATGAATATGCCCTTAGGGTTGGTGGTCAATAGGAGGAGTATTCCCCCTATTAGTAGGAGGAATAGTATCCCATTATTGGGATCGGTGGAAGATATAGTGTCTTATTGTTGGTGTCAGTGGGAGGAATAGTGCCTCATATCAGTGGAAGGAATTGAGCCCCAAGGGCCGAATAAAGGCTAGCAAAGGGCCATATACCATGGGTCTTCAAACTACGGCCCTCCAGTTGTTCAGGAACTACAATTCCCATCATGCCTAGTCATGTCTGTGAATGTCAGTGTGTTACAATGCCTCATGGGATGTGTAGTTCTACAACAGCTGGAGGGCCGTAGTTTAAGGATCCCTGGTATATACCATAGTAACATCTGACAAAAAGATCTAAAAACACTGAAGCAGCAGACTGTGAAAATTAATATTTATGTCCTTCTCAAAAATTTTGGCCACGGCTGTATACCCGTTCACAAAGTAAAAACACAAAGCAAAACAAAGAATACAACACAGTGAAACTGAGCAAAAATCTTTTTTAATTTTATTTTTTTACATTGGTATATTGTTTTCCAACAGATTTTTGTTTTCCTTAATCAGACAGTATTTCATACAATAAAGGGGAGCAGGGAGAGGGATCCAATTAAAAATCTACTGAAAAGGAATCAACACCTCACCTACAAGACGGAATCTTGCAATTAAGGGGTTAAAAAAAGTCCATCTCCCAACCCCCGCCCCTTTTTGGGGCAAAAAAACCCAAATATATATTTATATTTATATATTTACAAGCAATTAAAGTCTTCCTAGGTCATCGGTCATAAAAATAGTGTAGGAGCCTACCCTATAGAACTAGGGAGATGTCCATATTAATTATAGCTTTGTGTTAAAAATATAGGGTGGAGAGCCTCTGTATATTATCTGCAAATGATTTACAAGTTAGACGTTTATCATAGAAGTCCCCCTTCTCCGTTATAAGATATGCACCTTAAAACTTAAAAAGAGGTTAAAGACCTAGAGCGGAGTAGAAGAAAAAAAAAAAACGGACATGGATGCAAAGCCCTGCTTAATATTTACACAACTGTTTTTCACATCATTTGGTAAAATAGGTTAGATGCAGCTTAAATCGGAACAATTAGTGGGCGAGTTTAAAAAGGTTAAAGGTAACAAGACGCACACACACAAAAAAGAAAAGAAAGAGAAAAAAAAAAAAAAAAAAAAAAAAAACACACCTTCAAAAAAAAAAAAAAAACACAACAGTTCCACAGGCTTAGGCTGCATTCACACCTGAGCATTTTGTCGCCTGAAGCGCGACGCTCAAATACGCAAGAGGGGAAAAAATACATTATTCCCTACGGAGATGGATCACATCTCCACGCCAATACGCCTGACGCCGAACGACTGAAGCTCAAACAAGTTCCGGACCCTTTTTTGTCGCGCGTATCGGGCGGTTTGGTCGTTTTTGAGCGTTTCCCATTGAAAGTAATGGAAACGCTCGATTCAAGCGACTAGCGCGACAACAAGCGTTTCGTCGCTTTAATCAATAGAACTTTTCACCCAGGTAGAAGATTAAAAAAATCGACCAACATAGCAACAAGTGATGAAAAGATGATCATTTTTCCTATTGGCTAAAATAAAAAACGTTGAAGTACAAAAACGTCGGACGACGCTGTATGCAAACGCGCAAATAAGCATAAAAACTTCGGAAAAAACGACCGGCGCTCAGGTGTGAATGCAGCCTAATGGCGAGTTGGAGATACAAGTATGGTGTGGGAATGGAGTGTTTTGATTGGCTCAGACATGCACCGACATGCTGTTTAGGTCTGTTGTACTGCGCTTAACTCATGCTTGTGTTTAGAGGTCATGTGACTCAACAACTACAGTATGCCTGTGTCCTAAAAGAGTAATCCTATAGGATGAGCACCTGCCAGTGTGAAGAGCAGCATAAATGGTAGCACCGCATAAAAGAAAAAAAAAAAAAAAACTGCGCACATTATGCTAAACATCGGTAAATACGGTGCAATAAATGTGGAAACCACACAGTATTTCACCTGGGGAAAAAGTGCAGAAGGTGCATTTAATAAATATCGATATTTAATTAGAAAAAGGGGCTTCTTTGAGCTCCATAGTGTCAGACACACTAGTGCTCAAGCCACACGTTTGTCAGTCCAGACCTGAAGTCAGCAAGGAACACAAGGCAGCAGAACTTGTCCTACTGTCCCTTTTCTGATGTCGACCCAAAAGAAAAGAAAAAACACAAACTGGCAGGTGCAATCTTCATAGAACTTAAAGTGGTTGTAAACCTCAGACATGAAATATAAACAAAAGCATATCCCTCTATAGTGCGCACGTGTCTCAATTAAGGGCACCAAGTGTAATTTCTCTCTGCTGCTTCGTTCCTCTACTATCAGCATGAATCACTTATGACAAGTTTTCCTGACACCAAGAGAAAAATGGTGACAGGGGAGGGAGCTCCAGCTGATTGACAGCCCCAGCTCTGTTCCTGGGTGCTGTGTGAAAGGGAGGGGGGGGGGTGTCCCTTCCCTCAAATCAGCTCCAAGTGGAATTTTAACTCTACCCACCCCCTTTTTTTACTGACAGCTCAGACAAGCTTATAAATGCTGGACTTAGAGTGGATGTAAAGAAAAAAAAAAAAAAAGAGGATTGCAAATAAACAGGTACAACTTATGTAGATGGATTTTTTTCATCTCTGTGTATCACCTGAGGCCAGTCACTTCACTGGGTATATGTAAAGCCTCATACACACGATCGGATATCTGATGGAATCTAATCCGATGGATTTTTTCGTCGGATATCCGATGAAGCCGACTTTCATCAGTCTTGCCTACACACCATCAGTCAAAAATCTGACTGTGTCCAACGCAGTGACGTAAAACACTACGACGTGCTGAGAAAAATGAAGTTCAATGTTTCTGAGCATGCGCGGATTTTTGACCGATGGACTTCCACACAGACGATCATTTTTTTCTATCCACAGGAAAAATTTAAAACATGTTTTTTTTTTTCCCCACAGATGGAAAACAAACCAATGGGGCCCACACATGATCGGTTTGTCCGATGAAAACAGTCCATCGGTCTGTTTTCAATCGGACAAACCGATCATGTGTACAGGGCTTAAGAGTTTACAACCACTTTAAAAGTGTTTTACCAGCTCAGTTCCGTCTGAACCAAGACAGACGCAAGTGAGGGCAAATGGGACAAAGAGGCACTGAAGGCATCCGTATATTCAAGGACTTTTCCTCTTCCATCATTAAAGCATTCTTTTCATTGGGTAAGGAGTGGAAATGGATTCTTAGCTTGGATTACCAAGAAGCTCTTTCTTGGCCACTTTGCTTGCATCGGAGCTGCTGTACTAACCATGCAATGTTAGTACATCCTTCTCTTCTGCTGTGCTATTGTGTTCTGAAAGGGGGACACCCCCGCCCCCTCCCACCAGAACACTCAGACATTGGCCGAGAGCGCAGATCGGCAGACCTTTGTCATGCCCCATTGACAGAAGCCGGCCCGTTTCTATTGAACCGGCCGATGATGCTAGACATCCGGCCCTTGTGTTCTAGGCTTAACTAAACTATCCAATCAGACAGGCTGTTGCACTAAATAGCTGTGGGTAGATTTTAAAGTGGAGTTCCACCCATTTTTTTATGTTTGTCTGTGCTGCATGCCCTAATCTCATAGTGTTCAGAATGGACAATTTTTATTTATTTTGCTGCTTGTAAATACCTTTATTTTGTAGTCCTTCATTACTTCCTCCTCCTTATTAGCCTAGGCTAATAAGTCACAAGGCTATTCGCAAGGGTTTCTGGGATAGGCATCATGTATCCCAGTAGTCCTTGCAAATAGCCTATTTGCATAGAGAAGGGCGGCAACTTCCTCTGACACTCCTGTTGCTATGGAAACCTGACTGAAACCTATTACACGGCTTGTGCAGCACTGAGCATGTGCGAGATCTGCAAGGCTGGAATCCAGGAAGTCATACAGTCTGGCTTCATGATGCCCACACTTAAGATGGCCACGGTCTATTTCTAGATTATAAACTAACTAAATGCTGTAACAACCTAACAAAACGGACCTTAGTTTACAGACTAACTTTACTAGACTACATTAAGCTTGTGTATTACAGGGGTATTTATATTTAAAAAGTGAAATTGTGGGTGGAACTCCCCTTTAAGGAGATGAATTTGATTGCAACGTGTAGTAAAGCTATATGAATTTGCTATAATGCCAGCCGTTAAGGTGCACCATGCATGGTAAAAAGGAGAGATTGTAAATTCAGCCATGTTACACTGACAACACAAAGTCACATGCATGCTTTGTCAGCATGCACAGAATACAGGTGATGAATGTCAAGCAAGAATACACAGGACACGCCTAGGGACAGACCGTGGGACGTGACACCTAAAGCTTACGTAATGTTTTAAACCAGCAGTCGTTAAAAATGGTCCTCTAACATAGAAAGCACGCACTTATTCACATAATAGATTAACAATTTCTAACAAACGTAAAAATGGATTTCAATCTATGCAACAGTAAACTAATCATCAGATTTCTTCTATACATAAAAGGAGAAAAACCATATGGGCAGATTCTGAATGCAAATGTGCAAAATTATTAAAATTTAAGAAGAAAAATGGTTTGATAGATTTCCTTTACTCATGCTGGCTTTAAATGAGCCGATATGGCAAAGCCTCTAGTGTAGTATGTGAGAATCTCAGTGGTTTAGCAAAGTAAAGCCCAAATTAAACTTTCAGTTTTAATTACCTAAAAAATATTCCATCCGTAATCTTACACAGTCCTCATAAATCAGGCTGGCCTGTGTAGTAAAGCCTTTCCCCTGCCAGCTGCTGTGAAGTGGGGCTCTTTGTGGGGAAGCAGTGATCTCTCTGCAGGGATCCAACTTGCTCCACGAAGAATCAGAGCCGCAGGGAGCATGAGCTTTGTCTATTGGAGAGCTATAAAGGCCCCTTTCACATGAACCCAATCAGAACCTATATCAGGGATATGCAATTAGCGGACCTCCAGCTGTTGCAGAACTACAAGTCCCATGAGGCATAGCAAGACTCTGACAGCCACTTGCATAACACCCAGAGGCAGAGGCATGATGGGACTTGTAGTTTTGTAACAGCTGGAGGTCCGCTAATTGCATATCCCTGACCTACATTCTCCTCTATGGAGCAGCAGGTGTAAAAGGGACATGTGCGTTTACCCCTGCGATCCAATCCACTAAAAACATCCAGCAGATCAGATGGCAGTCAGGTCAGTCTGTTTACATGCAACTGCCCATAGAGAAGAGCTGGTTGTGTCTGTTCTGTACAAGTAGAGCAGACACAGACCTGTCATCTGCCTGCTCAGTAGAAATCAGCAGACAGATCCCTTGCTGAGCAAGTGGATCAAAGGGTGAAGTCCACCACGCGTGAGGAACCCAAGTCTGATTCAGCGGAATTTCCGACCTCTGCATTGGAACCACCGATTTCACACAGAGAGCAAGGCTCCTCCCCCTGCAGCTGCTGGCAGGGTACAGGGTTTTCTACTCCGGGTGTGTCTGCTTTAGAAAGAAAGCAAAACGTTAAGGCTCAGTTCACACTGGATGCTAATGTGGCTCCCAGCAGGGGTCCTGTGTGTTCACCATTTCAGCCTAAATTTAAGGCGCACAGGGCCCCTGTGCAAATTTGCACCGGAGCTGCATCGAAGATACGTTAAACGGCTCCATAGAGAGCCATTCACATTCTCCTGCTATTGCGAATTGGATGTGGAGATTCCAATTCACAATAGTGTGAACCCGGCCTAAAGCCCCATACACACCATCAGATTATCTGCAGATTTTTGTCTTCAGATTTACCAAAACCATGTAGTACAAGGGCCTGCCTGATTGCATACAAATTGAAACTCTTAAGGTTTGACCTCATATTATATGGTTTTGGTAAATCTGCAGAAAAAAATCTGCAGATAATCTGATGGTGTGTATGGGGCTTAAGACACTGAACACCTCGTTTGATGAGCCTGGAATTTATTTAGCCAATTTAAAATTAAGTTTCATTTTGGGCTTAAATTGTTACAAACAAGTGTTTTTGTGCAATGGCGTTTTCTAGCATGGTCAAAAAAAATAAAAAATTCTTCCAGCGCACCGTCAACTTTTGGTCATTTGAAAGCTTCAGGTCAATAAGAGATACACTTCACAAGCAGTTCCAAGATTAATGATGGCTCATCGCAGGGGCCGTTTAAAGTAGAATTTTAGCCTTCATTAGATTTAATTATTAGAGTAGAGCTACCATTGCTGACTTGTTTTGAGGATGCAAGCTCAGTGGCCGTCATCTCATCCTTCCTTTACAAATTGAACCCCAGATCTAGTCAATTTTTTTTTCTGTATTAAATAGTCCCAAAACGGTTGTTCCCAGCAGAAATTCATTGCTGCCACTAGATGTTCTTAGTCTTTTGGGTTGAATGACGCCCAGGCACAGGAACCCACCAGAGCACTCTGCGCTCACATACAATGATGTTTCAAAGAACATTATGATTGGACGACATCAGTGCTGCTGCTTTCTGCATCATCGAGGATCACCCACAGCTGAAGAGAAGGGGAAGCAACTTTAACCACTATACTACCGGACACCGTCAATTGACGGCGGCACGATAGATCTATTGTTCTGACAGGATGTCATATGACGTACTCGTCTTTCACCCCCACTAGTGGGGCGCGCCCCCGCCGTGTTTCTGGGAACACGATGCGCATGCCCGGCGGGCCGTGATGGCCCAGTAACTGAGCAGGACCGTGGATCTCTTTGCGTAAACACAGAGCTCCACGTCCTGTCAGGGAGAGGAGACCGATGCTGTGTCCCTTGTACATAGGGACACAGATCGGTCACCTCCCCCAGTCAGTCCCCTTCCCTCACAGTAAGAATCACTCCCAGGGTACACATTTAACCCCTTCCTCACCCCCTAGTGTTAACCCCTTCCCTGCCAGTCACATTTATACAGTAATCAGTGCATATTTATAGCACCGATCGCTGTTTAAATGTGAATGGTCCCAAAAGTGTCCTATGTGTCCGCCACAATGTCGCAGTCCCAATAAAAAAAAAAAAAAAAAAAAAAAATCGCAGATCGTCGCCATTACTAGTAAAAAAAAAAAAAAAAAAAAAAAATCATAATTATGTCCCCTATTTTGTAGGGGCTATAACTTTTGTGCAAACCAGTCACTATACGCTTATTGCGTTTCCCCCCCCCCCCAAAAATATGTAGAAGAATACGTATCGGCCTAAACTGAGAACATTTTTTTTTTTTAAATTGGGATATTTATTATAGCAAAACGTATAAAATAGTGTTTTATTTCAAAATTGTCACTCTTTTTTTGTTTATAGCACTTTTTCTTTTTTTAATTGGGATATTCATTATAGCAAAGTATAAAATAGTGTTTTATAGCACAAAAAATAAAAACCGCAGAGGTGATCAAATACCACCAAAAGAAAGCTCTATTTGTGGGAAAAAAAGGACGTCAATTTTGTTTGGGAGTCACGTCGCACGACCGCGCAATTGTCAGTTAAAGCGATGCAGTGCTGGGAGCTGAAATTTCGCCTGGGCAGGAAGGGGGTATACGTGCCCAGTAAGGAAGTGGTTAAAGTGATTGTAAAGGCAGATTTTTATTTTTAAAACAAAACATGTTATACTTGCCTGCTCTGTGCAATGGTCTGAATCTGATCCTGATCCTCCTTTGCCCAGGTCCCCCGGCGGGGATCCTGGCACCTATCCCCACGCATCAAGTCGCTTGCTATGGGGGCACTTTATGCATGCTGGCTCTCGAGCCAGCTTTGTGTGTCCATAAGACACAGTGCGCGGCTCGGCCCTGCTCTCATTATCTGAGTTCAAGCCTATGAGGATAGAGAGAACAAAGAGCCTCTGCTCTCGGGCACATCACTGGACCAAGTATCAGGCTCAGGTAAGTATTTAGGTGGACTTGGGGAGAGCTGCATGAAAAAGGTTTTTTACCTTAATGCAGAGAATCCAAACTTCTGAAAGAGAGCCTTAAGCCTTGTACACACGATCGGATTTTCTGCAGACAAAGCGTAGGACTTTTGTCCGAAGGGCGTTGGCTAGGAATTTGTCTTGCATACAAACGGCAAAGTATTGTTGGCCAACAAATGCAAAACGATGTGGGTTGTCAGCTCTTTAGTGCCACCCTTTGGGCACCTTCTGCTAATGTTGTGCTTCTGAGCATGCGTGTTTGTACTTTGGACTTTTGTACACACGCTCCAAAAACACACAATTGATCGTGGAAAATTTTAAAGCCTGCCATCCAACATTTGTCCGCGGAAAATCTTACAATTGTCCCATGGAGCATACAAACGGTCAGATTTTCCGATAACAGCCTGTCATCACACATTTCCCGTCGGAAAAGCCGATCGTATGTACAAGGCTTAACAGTAAACTGATAATACTTTTATTAGAAAAGCTTCTTCTGTGCCCCTCTCTGATTTAGTTCTACTTTGTTAATACGGCCTGCGTTCCCCTGAATTCTCAGCTAAGCTCTGCCAACTGCCACTGGACCATGTTTAAAGTGGTTGTAAACTTTAGACATGAAATATAAACAAAGCATACATCTCTCTAGTGTACGATTGTCTCAATCCAGAGCACCATGTGATTTGTTTCTGGTTCATACAGGTAATATCAGACATTTTCCTTGTCTGCTTTAGGGCTCTTTCACACTAGCGGACCGTTCGTCCGCTCATTACAAGTCCGTTAACGGACTTGTAATGAATCCCTATGGGATCGCGTCCGTTAGCGGATGGAGCATCCGCTAGCGGATGGAGCATCCGCTAGCGTCCGTCGGGATCCGCTTTTCCGAATGGAAGGAACCCTATTTTTCTTCCGTTCGGCGGAACGGATCGGATGCAGACGGACAGACGGTCCGTCTGCATCCGATCCCCCATAGGGGAGAGCGGAGCAGAGATAGGGCGGTCCCTGCACTGTGTGCGGGGACCGCCCTATCCGCCGACAGCTCAGCCGGGATCCCCGCTGAGCTTTGGCGAACACACGGAGCGGACCCAGAAACGGTCCGCTCCGTGTGAAAGAGCCCTTAAAGGCAGAGCGTTACTTTTTAAAGGTTTAAAACAGTGTACACGTTCTTTTTATCGAGTCACCTGCCTAAGCATAAGCATACAGGTCAGGAGTTTTGAATATATTGCCCCCATTTTTCCAGGCCAGCAAAGATGAGAATGACAGCCCCAGCAATGGCAGCTCCCATATTTATATTCTAACATGCTCCCTTTAAGCAGTCTCACAGTTAATGTACAGGTCAGCATGTCAGAAGTCAGTGTTGAATCCTTCTAGAGAAATAATTAAGACACAATTTGCAAAATTCACACAGCTAAAACACCAGGAGAAGAAACCTATTTTCAAAAAGCAACAGTGATTTTCAGCCGAATGCAATGAGATTTCAAAATTACAGTCCACATGGTTGTAAATCAAGATCCATATCCTTATGTAAAGCTTCATGAAGTGAGCCTATAAGCTGAATCTTTTACTTCATGATGGAACACTTCTTCATGGGGACAATAACAGAACCGTGATCAGAAAGAACAATTCATTTCAGATCAAAGGCCACTGTGCCTTCTAAATAAAACAGGTTTGGTTTACGTTATGTTACTTATTATATCATTTACTTCACCGTACAAATCTTTTATAATATTGACTGCCATTTTCCGAAACCACAGCTTGGGAAAAGGATTTTTTTTTATCTTACACTGACTACGTCAACATTTGTTATCAGTTCTAGCTGACTCACGGGGAGCACCATCTGCTGACCTGATGTACATCCAAGAGGGTGGAACTGCACCCTTCTGTAGATGTGAAGACAACTTCCTAGTTTCCAGGGGAAATCTTCTGTGCCGCTTTTGGTATGATTTGCTGTCTCCTATTACTCCACAGGACACCTTCCCGTAGTGCATAATAAATATGGCTATATACAGCTCAATGGGCTGTGAGTATCCTGTGGCGTAACATTGTCAATGTAAAAAGAGTTTATTCACAGGAGGAAATCGTGGCATGGCTGGAAGACTGATAAAAAAAAAAAAATCTACACCTTGGTGCACTTGTCTGTTCAGATGGACAGGTCATATTTCACGGTATGAGACGTGTGTGAAGTTTACATTAGAAAGGAGATGTTTGGAAAGATGTAATTGAAACAGATTAAAAAAATGGATGCTTGCTCGGCTTGAACAGGTGGAAAGAGGCCAGGGACGGGAATCAGCAGTGTTCACACTTGCAGCATTGTGCCTGGAGGATATGTGGAGGGCTTCTTATTCCTGTCCAAATCCTTCCGTCTCCTCTATTGCAAACAGTAGCTTCTCTTTCAACTGCTCAAAGCTTTTGTAAGGTGGGAGGTCCAGGCGGTTAAAACTGAAAAAAAAGAAAAAAAGAAGGAGAGACAAGAATTAGGTTGTGACCCCATTCAATAAAAGATCTCTATGAAAATAAAGGCTTTTTTATTACTGTGATCCGTCTATTTTATTGTGTTAGAGTGCTGCAGCCTTTGCTAAAATTCCCTATGCATGCAGCACCCTGGAGATCTAGACTGTTACTCTCGCAAATAGTCACATCTACAAAGGTCCAGCATGCCCCCTGCACAGGACTCCAGCCAAAAAAAATGCACTCTCTTTGATCAAAAACTAGCATTTTGGCAAACAAGCCAGCAAAAAGTAGCCCAATAACAGGTGCACTTTAAAACTCTTTTAGACTGGTACACACTCCTTTAGTATTTACCATGTGTGACTCCTGGGCAGCCAGTTTTCTTTCCCGACCTTCTCAATGCAGAATTTTTGAGGACCATTGCTCCCTAAAATATAGAAGACATACGCAGCATTGATAAAGACATGTGTCAACTACAAAGGATTTTTCATTATGTTTAGAAATTGTTGCTATAAAGCAGGTTTAGCCGTGTTTAGATGAGTATAGCCACATTTAGAGTTTCTAATTAGATTCTGAAAGCACAGAAAACTACTTTCTCTAAGCACAGCCCTAAAAAGCAGCTAAATGTCCAGTTAAAATACCTTTGAGAATTTTTATTACTTTATTTTCAAAGTTTATACATTTTTTAAAACTGAGATTATATATATATATATATATATATATATATATATATATATATACACATATATATATATATATATTATATATATATATATATACATACATACATACATACACACACACACACATATATATTACATACACACACATATATTTTTTTTAACACATGACAAAAGAATACTCAGAATACTATGGTTATCAAAAGACAACACAACACAGCAGGAGCCAACAACCACAAGGTACAGAGCTGGCAGCAAGGAGACTCGCCGACAAACTTTGAAAAAGCCCTCTGAGAAAAAAAAAAAAGTACCACTTGACCACTAGAAGATTTACCCCCCCCCCACTTCATGACCAGGCAATGTTTTGCTATATGGCACTGCGTTACTGTAACTGACAATTGTGTGTTCATTCTATGCCGTCTATAAATAGAATGTGTCCTCCCCCCTCAAGAGCTTTCTTTTGGTGGCGTCCATAGCCGCCGAGTATAGGACTCAGCCCTGCCCTCCGGGTCATTGAATTCGATTGACAGCAGCGCGAGCCAATGCGCTGCCATCATTCTATCCAATGAAGAGCCGAGAAGCCCGGGCAAAGGAAGAGCGTGTTCGTGACGCGGGACTTTCCAGGGCTCAGGTGAGTAAAACGAGGGGCCGGTAATTGTCAGATGTTGTTTCACCTTACTGTATAGGATGCATTAAAGTGAAACAGCATGAACATTTACAACCCCATTAAAGCTGTTGTATACCCGCTGAACTTTTTTTTTTAACCTTGTAAAGCAAAAGGCATAATGATCTAATATGCACAGCATACTAGCTAATTATGAAATACTTACCTTAGAACGAGGTGTTGGTAACTTAACTGGTCCACGCCGAGGGAGATGATATGTTGCCTCGGCGTGTCTTCCGGGTATCGTGGCTTCAGCGCTGCGAGTGGCTGGAGCCACAATGTCGTCACTCCCGCGCATGGGAGACTTCTTTCCGGCAAGGTCCAGCGTCTGCCGGGCCTTCAGCCGAGTATCCCCTGTGCGCATGCCCCGCTGCAGTCAGCAGCTCATTGCAAAGGGAATATCTCCTAAACCGTAAAAGTTTAAGAGATATTTTTTTACCTACAGGTAAGCCTTATTATAGGATTACCTGTAGGTAAAAGTTAAAAAAAATCTATATACAACCACTTTAAGTCTCATTTTCATTCACTTAGAATTGCCTCAGCTTCCCATGTGACTGTACAATAAAGTTGTATAATAAACAACTCGTTATAAAGATTAGCAGCATAAGACTTAAAGCGGAGTTCCGTCCACAATTTCACTTTTTAAATATAAATACCCCTGTAATACACAAGCTTAATGTATTCTAGTAAAGTTAGTCTGTAAACTAAGGTCCGTTTTGTTAGGTTGTTACAGCATTTAGACACTTTATAAAATAGAAATTGACTGGGGCCATCTTAAGTGTGGGCATCATGAAGCCAGACTGTATGACTTCCTGGATTTCAGCCTTACAAATCTCGCACATGCTCAGTGCTGCACAAGCAGTGTCAGATCAGGTTTCAGCACCTGTGCTGTCCAAGTCACATGATTCTTTGAGACTGGGGAATGCAGACTCCTGGAAAGTTACACCCACTACATTCCCAGGAGTCTGTGCTGTGTAGGTTAGGAAGCATTAAAGCGGAGGTTCACCCTCAAAATGAACTTTCCAGCATCCTTAAAGCGGAAGTAAACCCAATCAATTTAACAGTTTGAAAAAGCAGTTACATTCCTGGCATGCCGGGAAAGCTAACTGTCACATTGGTTGTGCTCTTAACCAAACTGTCAAACCATCCAATGGCTGGTGTCATAACTGATCACATGTGCAGCATCATGGCAGTTGAAGCTTAAACAGAGGTCAAGACGCGCCTTAGCAGCCGTCAATCAACTCCTCTTCGCTTACAAATGCCCATTCCCCCCAGGATTCCCCGCTCGGAGCCGGAAAACAAGGGCTCATATAACGATAAGTACAAGTAAAAAAAAAAAAAAAAAACCAGCATACTGCAGATGTTAGCAGTATGCTACAGCTAATGTCAAAAAGTGGATTTTTGGGTGAACCTCCGCTTTAAGCACTAGGTGCAGGAAGTGGGAAGATTAACTATTCTGCCTAGCAACAACACTTTGAAGGCATCTAAAAAAAATGTTTTTTTTCATAAAGGACTGACATTTTTTTAAAACTACTGATGTAATGTTATATTTATGGGTGGAACTCCACTTTAACTAATTAATAATAATTGCCAAAAGGCAGCAGATCTTTTAACAAGTGTATTCAGTTTACTTTAAAATATAATGTACAGCTTTGGCAGTTATATTTTTGCACCTGACTACTGCTCAGTTACATACCCATGAGGTCAGCAAAGCCTCCAACTGGTAAACGACAAGTGCCAGTAACAAACTGAAGGAGTCTCATGCGCTTCTCATTGTCAATCTCTTTTGCAAACTGTTGGGGAGAAAAAAAAAACCACAATAAAATTTACATCATATATCTCTTCTTAATAAGTTCTCCTGATGAAATGAATACACAATTCAAGGCTGTGTATATCAGATTAGTGGTAAATAAATGGACTCAGAGACTGATATGTGATGGAATTATTAGGGCCATGTTACAGTAGCAGAAGATTTATAGCAGCTACAAATCTCTGTTCTCCCTGACCATTTGTTTCTGGATCTAGAGTCTTTTCAGTAGCTATATACAATTTTTATCCAAGCAGCTACAAATCGGTTGTGTGCCATGGTCACTAGCAATTGTATCACATACGATAACTCCTTAAATGCATTTCCTCTTTTACAGCCGAATTGGAATAATATCTACAGGCGGTCCCCGTGTTACAAACAATCTGACTTACAAACGGAAGGAGACAACAGGAAGTGAGAGGAAATCTACCCCTAGGAAGGGAACTTCACTCCTGTAGACGTTATCATGGGAAAAAGGTGTCTCCTCTAAAGCTTTACCACCAATTCTTGTTTCCTCAACAACCCAAAAATCTTTTAAATGCAATAGTCACTGGGACAGAAAGCGAGATGAAAACTTCTGAACGGGGCAGACAGCAAAACAAATGTTACATGGGTGTTAAAATTTTTTTTTTTTTGGCTGGAGCTACATTTAAATTTTTTTACCTGTTCCGACTTACAAATTCAACTTAAGAACAAACCTACAGACCCAATCTTGTTTGTAACCCGGGGACCACCTGTACTTTACATTTGAAACATGTTGTTATTTACACAGCACAACAATACTTACAAGTTACTGCTTACATTTGATGTACTTTTAACATTTCTAAACTAGCTACCTAGTTTTCCCTTATGTAAAATTATAGAGGGGGCTTTGGAGGTGATCCTTACCATTTTTTTTTCCACTTCAGACTCAACCATGGATAAAAAGGATCTATTAGACGAGGAGAGGACCACCCTCCTGGCCCCCGTTTCACTTGCCGATATCATCTCCTCTATGGTATCGCATCACAAGTGGTTTCTATTCATTTTAGTTAAATGTATGATTATTTTTTTCTTTTTTTTCCCTCTTTTCCTGTTTTTTTTTTCTTTCTTTTTCTTACCATAATTAATCCTGTGTGCCCTGTGCTGACCGATCTCCTCATCAGGTGTAAACTAGATTTCAACACCATCTGTCCTAACAAAGGGTTAAAGATCTTGGCTAGGATTCCGGATAGTACAGGCATAGCCCGCTTTAAGTACACTCACTTTACGTACACTCGCAAGTACGGACATACCCGTGAGTGTACATAAAGTACCTCACAAGTACAGAAATCCAGCGCCACGCAGCATGGCCTGGAAGAGGCGTAACTGTCACCAGTGAAGAGGCAAAGTTCCCGTCAGCCAGCACAGAGATGCTACCTAAAAACGCAAGTGGATTACTGTACAGTACTATAAACTTCACGCCCTGATCCCCCTCCCCCACTACAGCCCATGGTCCTCCCCTACACAGCCCTTAACCCCCCCCCCACTAAAGCTCCTGACCCCCTAGAAGTGAAATAGGGTATTGCTTCACTTTAAATATTGTATATACTCGAGTATGGGCCGACCCGAGTATGAGCCGAGGACTGAATTTTAGCACAAAAAAACTGGGAAAACGTATTGACTCAAGTATAAGCCTAGGGTGAGAATGCAGCAGCTAATGTAAGCGGAAAAGAGGGTCAACAATGCCCATTTGCACACCTTACTGTGCCCTTTGCAGTCTCCCTGTGCCCATTGCAGTCTCATTGTGCCATATGGTACTCTGTGCCCGAGTACATGCATTCTTGACAGGCATCCATTTTTTAAAAGTCGCGGCTTCCGCCTGGCGTTCCGTTCCGCGATAGGCATTTGACACTGTGTTCCAATTGTCACGGAGGTCCTCGGACAGTTTCCCAGCAGACACTGTGTTCAGTGTTCCGCCAATCACTGACATTCTTTTATCCTCAGACAAGAGGACATCCGTGATTGGCGAAACACTGAACACAGTCTCTGCTGGGAAACTGAGGATGAGAGAACCTCCGTGATAGGCGGAACAGTGTCAAGCGCCTATCACGAAACGTAACGCCAGGAGGAACCTGCGACTTAAAAAAAAAAATGGACGCCTGTCAAGAATGCAGGTACACAAACTTGGCTTATACTCCAGTATATACGATACATTTTTGTTTTATATACATGCTCTGGTCTGTGTACTGAAAAGTGGGGTATGTTATGGAGAGGAAACTATGTCCCATGACTAAGCACTAACATAGTGCGAAATATGTCGGCTGTCCCCGTCTGTGGCTGTGTTTTGTTTTGTAAAGACAACTTTCTGAAGTTCTTTTGGAGTGCGGCTGTCCATCTTCTCCCAATTCTCTACATATGTCCCCACTTTGTCCCTCAAATTGTTCAGAATAGTTGGCAGAAACAACCTCTACAGAAAACTATAAAGTTACATATCTAAAATAATTTTTAGGTATGCCGTTTAATCAAGAACACATGACAACATAGTGGGCGTTTCTCAATTTTTACTGCAACAGTGGAAATATACTTTTAGTTGGCGATTCTGGCGATTGCTTCAAATGCATCAAACGGCCAGTAAAGGTACTACAAATCACTTGCAATTTTTGCAACACAGACTTTAATGACTGCAGTTAATTTTTCTAACCACAAAAAACACCAATGACAAGGATTCTGTAGCTGTTACAAAATTTGCTAGTGTGACACATGCATTAGGTGTGTCCAATTCATTCAACATAAATGGTAATGTATAGTTTAAACTGAAGCTGTGCATGACGCTTCATCTCAACCTTAGTGCAATTCACAGGTAAGGGTTAAGCTGGCCTTAGACTTTTCCTATATATCACCTGGTTTAGCAGTAACCAGATGAGATTTGAACCATGTATGGGCAGGCTGAATGTATCCAAGTTTATTGATAGATCAACTTGGGTATGACCAGCTTACCAGATTATTGTGGTTATTGCTAGCAGCTGTTATAGCCAAGTAGCAATCATCACTGTTCTCCTGGTGGGGACAGCTTCCCTCGCCAGGAGAGCACAATGGCTCGGCAGGAGGGATTCCCCTTGTCAACACTCTGTGCTGATGGGGAAATCTAGCAAATATCTTTCCTGAAACTCATAGTTGCAGGAAAGAAATTTGCTCTGTCTCTAGCAAGTATTAAACATCAGATTCACCCAATTAATGTATCAATTCACTCAAACCTATTTCTTGGCTATTAAAAAATAAATAAAACACAGCTTTCTTACCTGCCAGAACCAAACAATCTGCTTGCTGGTTCTTGTATAGTGCCGGTATATGGCGTTCCTTTGCCAGTCATTAAGGTCTATTTCCTGCATACCACACAGAAGAACCTGAGGAATAAAATATAAAAGATTTATTAATAATTGAACTACTAACGGTACATTGGTATTATGCTGTAATTAACAAGCCTTACTTCCAATTCTTTGGCATCAAAATACTGCAGGTACTGCTGGGGAAGAATTTCATTGAAACCCTCAAAGAAAGCCTGAGTCTGTTCTTCTACGCCTCGAGACAGTCTCCACTCTGCCACCAGCCTACAGAGAACGGGAGCAGATCCAACACAATAAAACTTAATGAGATCAGTAATGTTCAGGAATGCACTATACTGAGTGCATTGTATACAACATTATAATGCATCCTAGATTTTTATTACAAATGGCAACAGCTACCTGATATATTCCTCTTTGTCCTCCTCGGTCACCTGGAGGTTGCTCCCATTTGGCTTCAGATCGTGACTTTTTACTTCCCCAAGAATCTCCTTATCCACTGAGAAGTACATCTCCAGACCACATTCTTCTATGTTGTTCTCCCTGAAAACAATACAGCCAGGTTCATTAACAACAAAAGTACAGAAACAACTTTCACCAACACAATATAGGATAGAATTCATATCACAAAAATGGAAAGTTCCCCCCGGGGGGGGGGGGGGTTTAGCGACATAGTGTGTAGGATTCAAAAGATGAAAATATAATTTTTTTTTTTTTTTAAATCTTTCCTTTTATTATACAATGAATAAAAGACAGTTGGATTACTATAATCCAATTATCGTGTATTCATTGTATAATAAAAGGAAAGAGTTTTAATTTTCTTTTAATATTAATTTTCATCTTTTGAATCCTACACACTAGGGGCCATATTCTCTTACATTTTCGGCGGGCGGCGCGTAAGCCATTTACACTCCGCCGCCCCAACCTACAGGAGCAAGTGCTGTATTCCCCAAACACTTGCTCCGTAGTTTGGGGCGGCGTAGTGTATTTGGCCCGGCGTATCCCCGCGTAAATCCAAGGGGGCGGCTTCTATTTAAATTAAGCGCGCCCCCGATTCTAACGAACTGCGCATGCGCCAGGGCTTAAAATAGCCCAGTGCGCATGCTCCAGTTCTCGGCGTAAAACGTCAATGACGCCGACGTGTGCGTCATTGACGTAAAGTCGTATTCAAGAACGACTTAGTAAAACGACGTACCCGACGGGAAAACACGAGGCGGACCCGACGCCATACTTAACATGGCCTACGTGGGACTGGCGTAAGGTTACCCCGCATATAGCAGGGGTAAACTTACGCCTACGCAAATGACGGTTACGCGACGCAAATTTGTTCGGGAATCGGCGTATCAGGCTCATTTGCATAAACAAGAGACCTGAACGTAAACGCCACCTAGCGGCCGGCGGAGTAATTACATTTAAGATCCGACAGTGTAAGTGACTTACACATGTCGGATCTTAAGAGTATCTATGCGAAAATGATTCCAAGAATCACTCGCATAGATACACTGGCCAAAAAAGAGAGATACGATGGAGTATCCTGAGATACTCCATTGTAACTTTACTCAGAATATGGCCCTAGGTCACTAAAAAAAACCCCGGGGGAGCTTTCCATTTTTGTTTTTGCAATTCTTGGGGTGTGCGGCCCTCGGACTCTCTACATACGCGTTTTTCCCAGTTCTAGAATTCATATCACATCCTGCTTGATCAGTTTAAACCATTTGTCAGCCAGAGCTCATTGATGCCTAGATGACCTGAAAATTTTGCAGTGTCTGTATGTTGGAGTTAACTTGACAATAAAGCCATTACTAAATTTGCAAAACAAAAAACATTTTTTTTTTTTATTGAGGCCTCCAGCCTGCATGTGATCACCACGTGGGATCTCTAAAGCAGGATCTGAGCTGTAGCGGACAGCTGCATTTTAGAGCTACTAGCAACGCAGAGTGTTGGCTTTTAGCATTCCGTATAAAAGCCAACACTCTGTGTTCCCTGTTTTCTCAGTATGGGGCATCATGCTGAAAACAGCTAAAGCCTGAGAAGAAAACCCTATTCTCTGCCAGTGTAATGAAAAGGACTTTTGCTCTCTTTGTGGAAACCGTGATATCTCTGCAAAGCTCCAACATACCCCCTCTGCTGAGTCATACCTCAAACTCTGCAATAAGCAAAAAAATCATTACTCCCTTATTGGAGGTTCCTAGCTCGGACTTAAGCAGGAGGGAGCGTTGTACCTCAGCAAAGAGCAATGTAGATATTTGCTAGCACACCACGGATATTCAAGTTGAGTCTTAACGTTTTTTTTTAATTGAAGTATGATCACATCATAAAACAAGAAAGTGCAACGTTTTGGAGCCACGCAGAACCTCTTCGTCAGGCATGTGAGGTTGCATGTCTGAGGAAGGGGTCATGCGTGGCTCCAAAATGCTTTGACGCCTCTTCCATCCTGCAATGATATGGAGACGGGTGGGCAATCTACCCCTTGTCTCCATGTCACACAAGGGAGCAGACGCGATTGTCGCTTACCAGAGGCAACGCTTACGGAGGCGGAGGGCACCAGAGAGCGGCGGCCCTTCTCGCGCTGCCGATAAAAGTAATCTTGCTGCGAATCCGCCACAGACACCACTTTTATCTTGAAGCAAACTCCTGAAGAGGATACCGGGGTTATGGTTAGGGTTGTCCCGATACCCGAGTATAAGTACCGATACTTTTTTTCCCCCCAAGTACTTGCCGATACCAATACTTTTATTTAATCCCATGTGACAGTGGCACATGTGTCAGTTTTTTATTATTTACAATTTATTTCGATGCTTTCTTTTTTTTTTAAGGGGGGGTGGGAATGGACAGTGGCAGTGTGTTTTTTTTTTTTTTTTAAATTTTATTGTTTATTATTTTTTACAATTTTTTTTTATTATTTATTGCAATATATTTTTTTTTAATCAGCCCTGTTGGAGGGCTATGGTGAGATACCAGGGGTCTTAACAGACCTCTGACATCTCCCCTTTGAGACAGGGAAAGGGACTAGGGACATACATTCCCCATTCCCTTTCTCAGGGGCCTCCGCTGCACTAAAAATGAATGGAGAGAAGACAGCAGCTCCTCTTCATTCATTAACTGAGACATCGTAATCACAGGAGGTTACAATGTTTCAGTTATGTGAAGGGACAGAGTCCGTGATCACCGACTATGTCCATTAAGAAAACGAAGGAGCCGGGTTTACCAGTTCCAACTTCGCTCTCCATCCTGACAGATCGAGGGGGGCGGCAGCACGGAGGGGGACTGGAGGATACGGGGACAGTCAGCGGTGATCGTGTGTGGGAGAGAAGCACCGATCACCGCTGAAAGCCGCGCGGTTGGGGGGTTTGGGGAGAGAGAAAGAATCGACTGTCAGACTTTGAAATCTATACAGGGTGATCAGTGCTTGTAACTCTCCCACCACACTAATCACCCAACTACTGCCCAGGTATTGGGTGAAGCATAGGAGCATTTGCCCGGGTACCGATACTCGGTATCGGTACCGATACTAGTATCGATATCGGGACAACCCTAGTTATGGTAGCTAGCTACTACCATAACGGTATTCCTCTTCAAAGTAGTGACGTATAATGATGGCAGGCGGTCCAGAAGTGGTTAAAAGATTTCTATTTTTACCATTAATCAACCAAACTTCAGGTTTGGTTCCCCTTTGCTGGTCTGTGGGACAAAGTGATGGGCATTTTACTTACAGTGGATACAAAAAATGTCTACACACTCTTGTTAAAATGTCAGGTTTCTGTGATGTAATACGAATGAGACGAAGATAAATTGTTTCAGAACTTTTTCCACCTTTAATGTGACCTATAAACCATACAACTCAAATGAAAAACAAAACTGAAATCTTTTAGGAAGGGGAAGTAAAAATAAAAAACTAAAATAATATGGTTGCATAAGTGTGCACACCCCCTTATAAATGGTTTTCAGAATTAACCAAACATATTCAAACTAGTGTTATAAAGGAGTCCGTACACATCTGCATTCATTTAAATTGTCCGATTAACCCCAAATAAAGTTCAGCTGTTCCAATAGGTCTTGCCTGACATTTTCTTAGTCGCATCCTACAGCAAAAGCCGTGGTCCGCAGAGAACTTCTAAAGCATCAGAGGAATCTCACTGATAAAAAGGTATCAGTCAGGAGAAGAGTACAAAAAAATTCCAAGACATTAGATATACCATGGAACACAGGGAAGACAGTCATCAGAGTGGAGAAAATATGGCACAACAGTGAGATTACAAAGATCTGAATGTCCAAAATGTATATAAAGACGAAGACTGGTCAGGGAGGCTGCCAATAGCCTCCTGCACCATTAAAAGAGCTGCAGGAATATCTGGCAAGTACTGGCTGTGTGGTACATGTGACAACAATCTTCCATATTCTTCATGTCTGGGCTATGGGGTAGAATGGCAAGACAAAGCCTTTTCTTAAGAAAAACACCCAAGCCCGGCTAAATTTTGCAAAAACTCGTCTGAAGTCTCTCAAAAGCATGTGGGAAAAAGTGTTATGGTCTGATGAAACCAAGGTTGAACTTTTTGGCCATAATTCCAAAAGATATATGTTTGGCGCAGAAACACTGCACATTACCAAAAGAACACCATACCCACCGTGAAGCATGGTGGTGGCAGCATCGTGCTTTTGGAGACGTTTTTCTTCAGCTGGAACAGGGGCCTTAGTCAAGATAAAGGGAATTATAATCAGTTCCAAATACCAGTCAATATTGACACAAAACCCTCAGGCTTCTACTAAAAAGCTGAAAATGAAGAGGACCCAAAGCATACATCCAAACCAACAAAGGAATGGCTTCACCAGAAGAAGATTAAAGTTTTGGAGCCAGAGCCTAGATCCAAATCTGATTGAAAATCTGTGGGGTGATCTGAAGAGGGCTGTGCACAGGAGATGCCCTCGCAATCCGACAAATTTGGAGTGTTTTTGCAAAGAAGAGTGGGCATATATTGCCAAGTCAAGATGTGCCATGCTGATAGACTCATACCCAAAAAGACTGAGTGCTGTTATAAAATTAAAAGGTGCTTCAACAAAGTATTAGTAAAGGGTGTGCACACTTATGCAACCATTTTTATTTTTTATTTTTACTTCCCTCCACCTAAAAGATTTCAGTTTGTTTTCTTACCGAGTTGTAGCTTATGGGTGACATTAAAAAGGTGAAAAAAGTTCTGAAATTATTTATCTTTGTCTCATTTTTTTTATACATCACAGAAACCTGACATTTTAACAGGGGTGTGTAGACTTTTTATATCCACGGTATTCAGTGAATCTGGGGTGACTCTTTGCTCCCCCTATATTTGTCCTTGGCATTTTCCTGGTTTCCTATAGGTGGACAAGAAAAGTAAATAACACAGTCGCAACCTATGTACAAATTACCACTGGTAACAAGGTAGCGTCAGGTCTATTTTCTTTAAATCACTCTAAGATGAAGGTGATGAATCCTTCCATACCAGTACCAAACTCATTTTCAGAAAGGTGTGGCTGTCCAGCATAATTACACTTCATCAGCATAATAAAAGTTCCCTCCACACATTTACATCAACTGCAGTTCAAGTACAGGGCTTCAACCTTATAAACCTACCTTATCCAGATCAGGGAATTGTAAAACTCTGGATCCACAGATTCCAAATCCTTCAACCCCACTGGCTTGTTAAGTATACGTTTGTAGAATGGTAACGAGAAACCAGTATCTATGAATTTGCCATGAAACAAAGCCTGGGGAAAAATACATTGCATGTTAAAAAAAAAAAAAAAACTGGTAAAGATACAGCTTTACACTTTTAGAACTTAATAAGTATCTTCTACATCTTTGTATGTCCCCCCAGTATTTCATGTCTCATTGTATGTATTTTGTATTTTTTGCCAGAAGTAAAATTGTTGTTGGTGAACTCCCAAAATCTACAGGATAAGTACAAATTACAGATGCATAAGAGGATAAAGCAGAATATCAGTAGACTTACCATGGCGATAAACCTGCCGATAAACCTGAAGTAGCGCAAGTGATCAGGATTAATATAAGAGGCAGGATTTATCTGCAGACAATAGTTGTCTTTCCCAGCATACTCAAACAGACAATACATGGGGTTCAGAACTTCATGGGAGAGAAGGAAGAACCACTCCCTGTGGATGAAATTGGATAAGCCGGGTGTTAAATAAACAGTCACAAATATATACTTATATTATGCACGCGCACACAGATATTACCTTGCCACTCCTCCATAATCCAAACCCTCCTCTCCAGGAATAATAAGCCACAGCCTCCTCCTAAGATCTTGTGGGTTAAAACTCATTATCTATATGAAAAAAATAAAAAAATTGTCCAAAATGGCAACGTGAGATAGCCCTAACATCTATTTATACTACTCATGCATTGTTCTACTATGTAAAGAAAACATTGTCTACTAAGTGAAGGTAAAGACTGGTTCTAGCCAAAGCCTTTATTTTCTGTAGAACTGATAAAAGGTTGGGAGAGATTATTTTAGGCTTTTGACATCTGTGTCCCTACTGGGGGAGAGTACCCCTACCCCCCTCTCCCCCACCTTCCTGTCTGGACAGCAAACGATAGGAAATTGCTCATACTTGGACACAGGCAAAAACATTTTTTTTAGCAGATCGGGGTAGGGTCATTTTAAAATTGCACAGGAGGCATACTACGTCTCTTCTGCATTAAATGTCTATGGGTAGTCAAATTCACAGCAGCCTCCAGCAGTATGGTTCACCCTTCGATAACAATAGGGCAGACTGAAGAGGGGCCAGTTGGGTCAATGCCAGAGGTAAGATCATGGTTGAAGGCAGTATTGATTGACATCACATTTAGATTTAGTTTTAGTCATAGTCTGATCTAAAATGGCATTTTAATTTTAGTTGTATTTTAGTCATCTGAATTGTTTTAGTCATTTATTAGTCAACTAAAATCTCCAGTGTCCTAAACAAACATTTATTTTAAAACAGAAGTGCAACTTTAAAATATAAAAAAAACTGTAAACTCCATTGGCAGTAATAACATTTTTTTATTCAGACAATAAGGGCAATGGCATCAGTTCTCTGCGAATAATAAAAACAGTATCGAGTACCATCTTTATAAATAAAACCAAGTTTTGTAAAGAAACACGAATATTGCCTTTTGACTACTGTTAAAGCGGGGGTTCACCCTAAAAAAAAATTCGAACATTACATTGAGCTGACTTCTGACACTACGCTGATCTTTTTTTTCCCGTACATACCGTGTTATCGTTATTTTACCCCCCGGCTTCCGGGTAGTGAATCCCGCGGGAGTGGGCGTTCCTATTCACAGGTTAAGTGATTGACGTATGACAAAAGCTTCCCACCGGCGATTCGCGAGTTGCCGAAAGAAGCCGAACGTCGGTGCTCACGTATAGAGTGGACTCGCAGTCTGGCTTCTTTCGGCAACATGTGACGCACCGTATGCGCCGATGGGAAGCTTTTGTCATACTTCAATCACTTAGCCTGTGAATAGGAATGCCCACTCCCGCGGGATTCACTACCCGAAAGGGTAAAATAGCGATAAAACGGTACGTACGAAAAAAAAAAAAAGAAGGTTCAGCGTACTGTCAATGTCAGAAGTCAGCTCAATGTAATGTTAGAATTTTTTTTTAGGGTGAACCCCCGCTTTAATTTTGATGTAAAATTTTCAATTTAGTCATAGTCTTGACTAAAATGCCATTTTAGTTTTGATTGTATTTTAGTCATCTGAATTGAAACTGAATTTAATTTTTATTACTGAAAACATGCAGCTGAGGGAACTATGACAAAAATATTGGTCTACTAAATTAACATGCAAGTACCAATCTGACTGCATGGCTGTAGTAAAAGACAATTTCACTAAGGAAAAGTTCACATGAGATGGAGTTCCATGTAGTTCCGTTTTTTTTCTGCACCAATACAGTCAGTTCCGGTCAGTTTCTGCACCGGAAACTGACTGCATGGTATGAACTAGAGTCATTGGAATACATGGAAAAAACTGTGCATGCATTTTTAGTGCAGAAAAAATGTGAACTGGGCCTAAGGCTGGATTCACACCTATGCGAATTGGTTGCGGCTTAAACCGCATCCAATTTGCATAACATTATAAAATACATTGTTTTCATTGAGGCTGGTTCACATATGTGTGATGCATTCGCACTGCCAAAAAACGGGTGCCTTTTCTAGGCATTGCGGTTCGGCTCAGGTGCGAATTCAGGCCCATTATCTTCTATGGGAACGCATCTGATTCGCAGATGTGTTCATTTCTCTTCAGGATTTCTCATTCACCTCAAACTTCCCCCCTCCCCTTTGCCAGGTCTCCAAATTCGCATCTAAAACGGAGATGATCTGCTGAACAGTTCTCTTATCTCTCTGCAGAGATAAGAGAGCTGAAATTCGCACCGCACTAGTGTGAATCCGGCCTTAAGGTGAAGTTATCCTTTAAGGCTGCTTCAATGCATTGGTGATATTTCACAAAAGAAGTGCCAACATTTTTTAAAGTGATAGAAAAAAAAAAGAAAAGAAGGAAAAAAGTGAAACAAGTGGCCACATACCTGCTGAAAAGAATCCTCAAACAAAGTTTTCCTATTGACAGTGATCTTGACATGCTGCGGCATGTACAGTTGCTAAAAAATAATACATAAATATTAAATGGATTTCTGTAATGGCACGTTCAGCACATAAAGATTTGCTACATTGTGATTTAGAATATAAAATTGTATTTAAAGGAGTTGTAAAGTCTCGAGGTTTTGTGGTGCAGCTGCCCCCCTTTTTCTTACTTGAACCCAATCGTTCCAGCGACGAGCACAAGCCAAGCAGCTCCTGCTGCTGTCTGGGGTCCTCATTAAATAGATTGATCGCAGCAGGAGCCATTTGCTCCCACTGCTGTCAATCATATCCAGCAACACAGAAGCCGGGAGGGGGGGGGGGGGGTACACATCAGGACTCAGGAGAGCACTTGCATCATTGTCCCCGGGAAATCAGCTTTCCGTGGGGGCACTTGATGCGGAGGAGGAGCCAGGAGCGCCACTGGGGGACCCCAGAAAAGCAGGCCAAGATAAAACCCTCGTACAGAGCAGGCAAGTATAACAAGTTTTTTTTGTTTTTTTTTTAAACACAAACCTTTACAATCACTTTAAGCTTGAAATATCACACTGGTTCTGACGTTTAAAATGTGTCCGACGTTAAGGGGTCCATTCATAAAGCAATGATATGCTGACAAACAGCGGATTTAAAACAAAAGCAAATCTGTAAAACCCTCATGCACACTGGGTGTTCAGCCCTGGTGCATGAAACTGACGTTTAGGTGCTGGCAGAGGACACAGATACACCCATCCAGCCCTGCTGCCGGGAGCCTTTTTAAACTTTATGGACTCGATCAGTCTGCATCTTGAGCATTCCTCCCTGTGCGCATACTGCCCTAAGCATTTGTACCACTCTGAGCCCAGACCAGTCGCAGCAGCTTTCAGCCTCTCATAGTTTAACAGGCTGCCAGCAGCAGAGCACCAAAATGCCAGAGTCTCACACATGAAGGCTAAATGCTCAGTCCACATGAGGCCTAAAGTGTTGAGATTTGCAATTAAAATGTCAGTCATGTGACCAGCATCTTCTCCAATCATAAAGTTCCTGCCACTGGTAGGTAGAGAGAACTTTGCAAAACATTACAGGCTCCACAACAGGGACAGCATTTTAAACCTGCTGGGCCACCAATGAGTTTGTTTTTACATCTTTTTCTATGCCAAAAAAATTATTGCTTTGCTAAGAAAAAAACATAGAACCACCCAATGTTAAAATTGGAAAAAGCCAATACAGCACCTCCACCGACTTATAAATGCCAGATGTTGGCCACATAATTTTGAAAGTATTTTTTAGTGAACACATCACTGAAGCCATGGATTCATTTTTAGTGGGTATGTGTACTTACCTGACACCAAAACCGAAAGTATTGCACCTTTGCCTTAAAATCTCGCACATATGCAATCTGTGGCCCGTTGTCCCTGCATAGATTAAAAAAAAAAAAAAAAAAAAGAGAAGGTGGTAAGGATGGATAACAAAAAATAAAATAAAAATTCAACCGACTTATTTCCATTTTAACTACGGGGAATAATTGAGACGAACTTTAAATCTGCATGCGAATACTTAACCACTAGACTACCCCCCCGCCGTCAAATGACGGCGGGACGATAAGCCTCTCGTTCCGGGAAAACGTCATAGGACGTCCTCACCCGAGCCACTAGGGGGCGTGCAGACACACGCCGCGGCACTCGCGGCCGCCGGGCACCCGTGAATGCCCAGTAACTGAGCAGGACCGTGGATCTCTGTGTGCAAACACAGAGATCCACGTCCTGTCAGGGAGAGGAGACAGATGTGTGTCACTTGTACATAGGGACACCGATCGGTCCCCTCCCCCAGTCAGTCCCCTCCCCCTACAGTTAGAATCACTCACTAGGGTACACATTTAACCCCTTGATCACCCCCTAGTGTTACCCCCTTCCCTGCCAGTCACATTTATACAGTAATCAGTGCATATTTATAGCACTGTTCGCTGTATAAAATGTGAATGGTGCCAAAATAGTGTCAAAAGTGTCCGCCACAATATCGCAGTCATGTTAAAAAAAAATCGCAGATCGCCGCCATTACTAATAAAAAAAAATATGCTATAAATCTATCCCCTATTTTGTAGCCGCTATAACTTTTGCGCAAACCAATCAATATACGCTTATTGCGATTTTTACAAAAAATATGTAGAAGAATACATATCGATATGTATTATATATACATATCGATATATCATATAAGGGCGTGGCTACACAACGATTCAGCTTGTGAGGCAGCTTCGCTTCTACCCGGGACTTACGAAGGGAATTTTGAGCCAAAACCTTGAAGCCATATTTCTGAGTGAACAGAGGCAGCAGCCCATATGACAAGCCTATTTTACTTTTAATTGTGTAAGCATGAGCGGGTAGCAGGGGTATAATATTGGAATAAAAAGGATTTTACACTATGCAAAGTTTCTTTTGCTTCCCTGCATGTCTGCCAAGCTACACATCTCATAGCATACAGATCATCACCACCATACACCAGAGGAGGAGAGCCGATGTGTGATCACTGCAAGCGGTTGTATCCAATGCTTTAAACTTACTACATTCTGGTGAGTACAAAATCTTAAGGGGGATATCGCAGAGAGATCTTATCAGCACTCAAGCAGATCAGTGCGTACACCTTGAGATTTCTTTCAATAAGATTGAGAGAATCGGTATCTGAGGAAGTGTATGGACTATTATTAATGGGACTTTGAGGAGAAGGAATCCATGTAAATTACTGATTTGGGGCATCCACCGTTATACACATAGTCCAAAGTTCATTTATTCAAGTAATATTTGCAGTACACATGGGTGATTGACTCATAAGCCAATTTAAAGGCTAATTTCAGCGCTGTTAGTGTCTTGTTAATATCGTTTAATAATACATTGTTTTTTTAGTACTTCTTTGTTATAATAGCTGCTTTTTTACTGCGTTAAACAGTCTTTCATCTTTCCATTGAGCGCTTGGATCAGAATAATCCATCGACTATTTCTGATATTTTTCCAAGAATACATATATCGGCCAAAACTGAGGAATTTTTTTTTTTTTTTTATATATAGTTTTAGGGGATATTATAGCAAAAAGTTAAAAATATTGCTTTTTTTTTTTACAATTGTCGCTCTTCTTTTGTTTATAGCGCAAAAAATGAAAACCGCAGAGGTGATTAAATACCACCAAAAGAAAGCTCTATTTGTGAGGAAAAAAATATTAAAATGTAATTCCAGTACAGTGTTGCATGACCACGCAATTGTCATTCAAATTGTGACAACGCTGAAAGCTGAAAAATGGCTTGGGCAGGAAGGGGGTGAAAGTGCCCATATTTTATTTTTTTTTTTAATCAGAAAGGTTTTTAATGAACATAAGACATAGCACAGCAGTTTCCAGTGCACAAGAACTTACAGGAATTGTTCGCACACAAACATTGTGTGCACATTTAAGTTTAACAATCCAATACTTCATCAGTATTGAGGTGGTTAAACATATTTTTGTGCCCAAGACTATAGGGTGTAGCATTCAAAAACATTCAAGTGCATCACACGCCATCCTGTTCTAGGGTTACAATGCTTACTCATGTAATGTATTTATGCAGGAGCAGCAAAAAAAAAAAAAAAACACAAACTAGCACATCCAAGCACTGGCATGCTTTTAGATTTTTCTTCTTGGGTCTTATACTCACAGGGCAGACTTTCCAGTCCTAGGATCAATGTAGGTGGTGGTTCTTCTATTGTGGTCAACAAAATAGGGGACACCATCCACTGTAAATCTCATCTCCCAGCCCTCTGGTAATGGCTTTTCATTCATCTGCCTGAAAGACAGAAATCAGTATCTTATATGCTACACCAGTGTAAAGGTTTAATAAAACAATATCATTGTTTCCCTTCTCTTATGCCCTTGTCTGCCAGCACAGATTTGTGTTTACGTTGGAAGAGATGTGATGCCACAGAATTTCCTGTTCATATGGAGATTTGGGCAGAGCTGCGTGCGTCAAAAAGGGGACTAAAGGTCTCCTAAACTAAAGTGCATACGTTCACTTTGACCTTCACAATTCCACTACCTTAAAAAAAAAAAAAAAAAAAAAATTGCGCTAGATTTTATTCAGGAGACTTTTTTGAGGCATTATATTTTAAAGTAAATATATGGGGGTGTGCAAATTACCTACATCCTGGCATTATAAAATAATTACAGGATATTGCATTTTTTTACTATTGATTACTAATAACCTAGGAAATAAAAATATATGTATACAAAATTGCAGGCAAATTTATTCAAGAGCTGTCCAAAAAAAAAAAAAAAAGACAAAACATGCCGGGCTAAACTACAGAATATAATAAAAGATTGCTAAAACAGAAAAATGCTCTGGTTAAGTGTAGCGCCTCCATTAGTTATTGGCTGCGTTTCCTGTTCAGACGTATAAACTTACCCCTGATTCCTCGGGTCCTCCCACTGAGTTGTCCGCGTTGTGTGATTGACAAAATATACCCTGCCATTGGCATCAGTTCTCTTTTCTAGAACAATCAAAGACAAGTCAAAAGGTGATCAAAAGCAGCCAATAATGTTTCAATAAATGAGCACCTTTATATATAGAACTAAAAAGGATATTTACCCCATGCACCAGGTAATGGTCCAAGTGGGTCATACTCCTTGTTCTGTGTTGAATCCTGATTCTAAAACAAGAAATAAAAAAAAAAAAACTCTTGTAGTAGTGAAGAGAAGATTATAATAAAGATATCAAAGCAACAATGATCCCTCTATGGTTAATGTAGCTATGATACTTACCCCATAAATGAAACGCTGATTGAACTGTTGCATTGCTCCCTGCAGCTGGTTTCGTTGATGCTGCCACTGTTCGTAGTTGCGAACAGATTCGATAGTAGGTCTCTGCCATGTGGTAGTCCGTGTTATGTGGTCAACATAGTAGATCCGACCCATGTGGTCTACACGTCGCTCCCACCTAGATATAAACGTTTGTTGCACATGTGAGCCAAGGGCATCAGACAGAAAATATATTTTTCTAATTAGCTAGATAACTAGGAAGATTTTTTCTTTTTAATCAAAATAACCTTTTATTGAAGGTCATTAAAAAGTTGGGGATTTTTAATGTCCTCGGCATGTGCATGTGGTGCACACATTGTGGGTAGGTCAGTCCATTTTAATGGGCTTCACTACCACAAGAAAAACACAAACATAAAAGTCCTTGACCTTTTTTTCCAAAATCATGCAGAACCAAGCTGCATGGTGCTGCAGCAACATGCTGTTTGGCACATGCGAAAAAGCACCACGGTTACCGACATGTTTGGAAGAAAATTTTACTAACCTGACCTCTGAATTTTAATTCAATACCCCTGTGCTAGCATTTTAGGTTCTGAGGCATATTGCAAAGAAGCCTGGTAGATATGCTCGCATATGAATGCCACTGCTATAGCTGAATGAAATTGTGCCACCATTGTAATATTAAATGAATGTATGGCAATTAAAAAAGAAAACAAAAAAAAAAAACAATTAACAAGTATGATATTGATAAGCAGACCATGGAAATGTATGGGTAAATGTAAAAAAAAAACGAAAAAAAAAAAAACCGAACAATTAAAGGGCATTTATCTACCCTTTTGAAAAATAATATTTAGTATATGGAGACACTTACCCAGGGGGGAGAGGCTCTGGTGGATCCCATGTGGTTCTTTTTGCAACATGGTCCACAAAATAAACACGTCCATGTTGATCTACACGCTGCTCCCAACTGTGGAAAAACACCAATAAAACAGTCAACAACAAACACAAAGTATGCGGCTCACTATGCCACATTCTAAGTATGAAAAATAAAATAAAACCACCATTTTATTCAGGGTGTGTATGAAACCATTTGCATTTACAAGCCCCAAATCCATCCCAAACCAAAAGGTTTGACCACTTTCAGCTTTTGTTCCATCTGACTTTTTTTGGAAAGGTACTTTTAACCAGAACTGAAAATATTGGAGGTCTCTCCAAAATGGAGAGGTCCTTGCAATATACATGGTTTTATATGCACTCTCCAGCTGTCTGCGTCTCTTGCCTCCCCTTCGTTTTAGCGCTACTGCCTCACTGAAATTTGACACTTCCCTAAATGTAAGACGCCTATGTGTCTGTCAACAGGCTGCAGTTCTTCCAAACACACAACACTCCCAAAAGTGTTGGGTGCCAAAGTGACTGGCAGAGGCTGCTGTGCTGGAACGGAGGAAAGCTAGGAGTCACAGGTCACTAGAGACAAAAATACTACCTACCGTATTTAATCGGCGTATACTGCGCACTTTTCCCCCCTTAAAATAAGGGGAAAATCGTGGGTGCGTGATATACGCCGATACCCGCGCTCAGTTTGAACGCCGCAGCCGACATACACCGAAGCGCAGTACACTCTGGTACATTCGGCCAGGCTCGGCTTCGCTCGTGGTCACGCTCTGTGACGTTTATGCGCGAGAAGCAGAGCGTGCCCGAGTGTACTGCGCCCGGTATATGTCGGCGGCGGCATTCAAACACAGAGCGGGACGCAGGGATTCGACTCAGACAGTGCGGGAGAACACCACTGAGGCCGCAGAGGGACGCCGGACCGGACAAGGCCGCCAGGCAAGACACCAAAAATAAGTATTAAAATGTTTTTTTTTTTACAGGAATTTCAGGTCTACATTAGGGGTGCGCGCTATACGCCGGAGCGTGCAATACCCCGATAAATGCGGTAATTTATTGACGAAACTTGCCATTTTAACCTAGACTAACCTTTTGCTGCCACTGAAATAAGGCTTACATCAGCAGCAGCATTTTTAACTCAATCCTTGCTACTATAGAAGGCGAAGCCAGGAGTGTGTACTTCCTCGGCCAACTTTCTTGTGGAAACCTGTGCTTAGTCAGCTTCAACAGGTCAGTGCAGAATTTTGGCAATGCCGAGCTTACTGAACACCTGTGCGTGCAGGTGTGACATTCACCACGGCCTGACCAAGTGAAGTGTCTGGAGATCAGTACCTGGAAGCCACCCAGCTGAAGATGACAGCGGGGAGCTCTGGGACAGCGCAGACCTGGAGTGAAGGTAGGTATAAGTCCACTTTGGGTTCTATAAAAGGACCAGACCAATATTTCAGACACACAGATTACCGTGATAAAGGGGACCACCACGTCTCCAAAACTTTGGTCAGGTCTCTTATGGACGGTCAGGAAAAACTGCTTCATTCACATGATGTGCTGGCTTTCTCACATTGGCCATTGACTAGCCACCGTTGGCTAAGCACATACAATATCATTGGTGGTTATGAGACTGTTGTGCAGTAAAGAAACCTGACAGAAGTTCCAACTCTTTTTGGAAAACAAAAAAAGAAGTTGGACTTTAATATTTCTTCTGAAACAGGTAAGTAGAGAGAACAAATGTCTAATAGCTTATACAGCCTACAATAATGCAAACATGCAATTTATCTCCATACCCAGGCGGTAGCGCCCCTTGGGTGACAGGTGGAATCCTCTGGTTATCAATGTTGACTGGAGCTATCTGTCTGGACACGGGTACTGCAGTAGATGGTGGGTCTGTTTCAGGTGCCACACTGCTACCTGGTATGTTCACTGAAGCATCCGAGTTGTTTAGAAAGACACCATTGGGAGATGCTAGAGAAAAAAAAAAAAACAATTTCATGTAGTCCATACTACAATGAAGTTATGCATTGCGGAGGAGGTACGTATATTTATTTCAAATAAGAATAAATAAAATTATATATATATATATATATATATATATATATATATATACACACACACACTATATATATATATATATATATATATATATATATATATATATATATATATATATATATATATATATATATATATATATATATATATATATATATATATATATATATATATATATATATATATATACATACACACACACTATATATATATATATATATATATATATATATATATATATATATATATATATATATATATATATATATATATATATATATATATATATATATATATATATATATACACACACACACACATACACACACACACACACAGTTCAAATTCTCATTAGCATACAACCGGTTGGATGGTTAGCCGCTAAGGTTAAATTGTCATCCAACACAGTGGATTTGATGTGCCCTAGGATACACACAATAGTATCAGGGGTAAGAGCATACAAGTCATTTAATGTTCTAATAACCCCAATCCAATACCCTTTGCGTTTTGGGCATCTTCATAATAAGTATGAGATAGCCGTGTGGGTGGTTGTATCTGGTACCATGTGAATTCTCCCCAAGCCTGATTTTATAAAGAAAGTTTGGTGTACAGTAAACTTTGTGCAGAATAAAAAGATGTGTCACTAAAAACTTTGTGCAGAATAAAAAGATGTCACTATGTGTGGGAGAGAGCAAAAGCAGCTGACCATTCTGCAGTACATCACCCCAAAGCTCCCCAGACAGAAAGGAGAGGAAATTTATGGAAAAAGGTTTGATATCGACTGTGTGTAGGCTGTTGAAATAAACCCCTAGGTAGATTCAGCTTGAGTAAGTGTATCAAGCAAAGGTGTGGGAGAAAAGGAGATGGAAGGAGTCAAGCCCTGTGTATGAAGGGCATGGCACAGTTGGGACTTTTATGCAGTTCAACCACTCATGTTCTGCTGTATGATCATATGGTTGCTTGACTGTATTATAGCATGATTATTGTATCCTTCCAACCACAGTCTATATTTTAAAACTGACATGTATCTGTAATTTTTATATAATTTTCATACTTTTGACCTATTTTACTGCAATAAAGCCCCCTGGGGGAACCTTCCCACATCATTCTTATTTATCTTGGGGTGTAGCCCGAACTCTCTTATGTGCGTTTCCTTTTTCAGTTGGGAAAAACGACACAACCATTTAGGATCTAGGCCAAACTATAAAACGGAGGTGTTGAAAATAATGTATTGTCCCAAGTGAAACTATGCTTTGCCCATGCAGAACTATAACCTTTCATCCCCCAAGTTACTAGCCTGCTCATACACTACAACCAAGGCCAAAAGTTTTGAGAAGGACATTAAATACATTATTATCACAAAGTTTGCTGCTTTTGAGTTTTTATAGATTTTTGTCTGGCGTTACTAAGGTATACTGAAGTATATTTACAAACATTTCACAAGTGTCAAAGGCTTTTATTGACAATTACATTAAACGTGGATTATGGAGTCTTTTTCCCCCAATCATATTTACCTAGGTGGATGCAGCATCGGTTCAGATTGTATGGCTGAATTCACATTGCATTTGGACCAAAGTCGTGCAGGACCCTTTTTCTGGTCCACATTAGAATTGGATAGCATGGGTGTTCACACCCATGTGATCCGATTCCTGTCTGAATTGATAGTTCGCACTGCGATATGCAAACCAATCTGGGGGTGTCATTAACTTTGTATTGACACCTGCAGCGGTTCGCATAGGGCAGTGTGATCTGCCTGCAGGGGAGATGCAATGCTGGAACCCGTACTGGATTTGCACGGATTCTTGCATCGCAGCAGTGTGAACCAAGCCTGAATTCCAGGTCTTCTTGTACAACATCTGTACATGACCCCACAAATACTGGTTGAAAGAGCACAGATTTCACAAGACATGAAAATCTTAAAAAAAAAAAAAAAAAAAGTTTTCTTGAATGAGTGGCGGCTGTTACAGCTCCATTATTAATGCCCATGGCTCAAGAATGGGATATTAAACCAGTTAATGTAGATGTGATGGTCAGGTGTCCATAAACTTTTGAGCACAGTGTATATACTGCAACAATCCCCAGTGCCCTGACCTCCCATTCACCATGGTAGGAGCCTGGAGATATTATACAAACAGCAATAACATTATGGCCACCCACCATATTCCATCAAGGCATGGACTTCACTAGATCTCTGAAGATATGCTGTGGTATCTGACACCAAGCCGTCAGTAGCAGATCCTTTAAGTCCTGTAAGCTGCTTGGTTGGGCCTCCATAGACCTTTTTGTCCAGAACATCCCACAGATGCTCAACTGGACCTGGAAACATTGGAGGCCAAAGCAACACCTCACACGTTGTGTTCATCACAACAGGCTTCCTTCTTCCATTGCTCTATGGTCCAGTTTTGATGCTCACATGCCCATTGTAGCTGCTTTGGACACAGGTCAGCAGGGGCACCCTGACCAGTCTGTGGCTTTGCAACCCCCTGTTTTCTGACACCTTTCTATGGGAACTAGCATTAACTTTTTCAGCAGTTTGAACCATGCAGCTCTAATATTGGATCTGACTACATGGGCCAGCCTTTGCTGCCCACGTACATCAATGAGCTTTGGCCACCCATGACACTTGTAGCAAATGTATCCGTTTTCCTTCCCTGGACCTCTTTTGATAGTTCCTGAAGACTGGAAAAATCCCACAAAAGCTATAGTTCTGGAGATGCTCTTAGCCAGTCATCTACCCATTACAATTTGGCCCTTCTCAAAGTTGTTCAAATCCTTACGCTTGCCCATTTTTTTCCGCTTTTAACACAGACACATGTTCACTTACTGTCCAAATATGTCCCACTGACATTTAGATGTCATGGTAACAAGATAATCAATGCTATTCACTTTACTAGTCAGTGGTCATAATGTTATGGCCAATCGGTGCATGCGGACAAACAATGCATTCACGCTGTATTCAATCAGGCAGGCCCTTTCACCACATAGTTGTTAGGACTAAAGAAGGTTGAACAATCAGAATGTATAGTGTATGACCAGCTTTACAGTCAGGAAGCAATGTTACCAGCATAAAGTTTACCTGGAAAAAGAGAACATTGAAGCTGTGTTGGCCCCTAAATGATGGTGCCTTGCATACAAAGCCAAGACCAGCCATAACTGTCATACCTGAAATGGATGCCCTCTGAGGGGTTGGTGGAGGGGGCCGTGATGGTCTTGGGGGCCTGCTAGGTTTGAAGCCTCCATTGGACAGAGATGGTGAATTGGTGCCATTGGTTGACATGTTATCATTAGGAGTTGTACCATCGGCAGTATCCATACTGAAAAAAAAAAAAAATATATGATATGAAAACTTTTAGGTAGCACATTTATAGATTTATTCTTTAGGATCTCCTGGAGAGCCTAATAGTGACATTCCTCCACACTGGGGTGTGCCCCTGCCTTCTCCCACAAGCCATACTGACTGCGTATTCTTCAAGGAAAGACCCTTCCATTGATTTGTAATCAGTGGGGAAATTAACATAACTGAATTTTGTGGCTGTTCAATTAAAACTCACACTATAAAAACAATCACTCTGCAACAGAAAGATGTAGAAAAGTCAGGAATGGAATTGTGTCATGCGATCATGCAGGTGCCATTCACCCCTTGGCGTTTTCGGTTTGCAACAGAATCACCGATTCTGCCCGTGATCTCAAACGCAGGCTTAGGGGCCATTATTTTGAATGGCACCAAAAAAGTGGAGCAGTTTTGCCACGATTATCATGCGATTTAATGCATGGCAATCTGGCAAATAGCATTGCATGAAGCTGGTCGCCCAAAAAAAGAGCAGGATCTTTTTTTGGGTGATAAGCTTCATGCCATTTGCCGTGATTTCCATGCGACAAATTGTGCAAAAATTTAGGCAACACCGCACTGTTTTAGGTGGCAATGAAAGCAATGGCACCTAAAGCTGGATTTTGCGTTTTGAAATTGTGGGCAAAATTCTGCTGTGTTCCCGAAATGCCCAGGTGTAAATGGAGCCCAACTGATCAAAAATAGGCCTAAAACTTTCCAGTCAAGCAAACATAAACACCCAACATGTCAAAGATACACTAAAAAGACTTGCCTGGTAGAAGTTGGGTCAGTCTGAGTTCTGGCATTATCTGTGGAACCAAGTACGAAAACACGAAATATTAAAAATCAGTTGAAGGTGTACAGATACGTAAATTATAAACACAAAAAAAATAGAACCTTTCAAATGACTAAATTTCATATTTTAAAGGCTTCTAAATGCTTGCCGATTCTGATAGTTTTGTATTTCGTCTGGCGATTCCTGTAAGAGGGTTGCTAGGTACAGACTCCAATGCTGGGCACTCAACTGGTATGAGGATTGTGCATGGACTATGCATGCATTGCATGGCATGCTTTCAAGGTCCCATAGTCACTGCATCATATCATAGGCTGTCATTCCACAAGAAGTAGTTATTTTGTCACTACACTATAAGCCATCCTAAAGCCCTGGCCATGCAAGCCAAGAAAAAGGGCAAAGTGGTTATGAAAAATAAAAACCGTATTTAAAATCTTATTTATTCAAAATTATTATTCTTGAAATTTACATACAACGCTTACCACGTGTCTGTCCTGTAATGCTAGAGTTCTCTTGATCTGCATACATATGACTCGGAAAGAATTAAAGTAATCACGTGCTTTACCCATGCAGGAAAACATAGCAAGTTCACCCCAATGCCCAGCTGCACAAACCCAACTTTCATTTGCTTCCCCACCTCTTTGTTCAGCCACTGTGAGTGAAGAAAGACATCCCTTGTCCTGAGTATCTGCATTTGAACTGCTCCACCACATGCGACATTGCTCAGCCAATACCAAGCACCAGTATAATTACATGGAGCACCTTCGTACTCAGAAATACCAAGTATTTTCTTTGGCTGCCAGAGCTACACGGATTGCTCGGGAAGTGAAAGCAATCATTGAATAGCCAAAGCTATTGCTTTTGTCACTAAAAAAAATAATGGAGCTGCAACTGCTGACCTCCTGAATAGCCATTTATTTACACGACTGGCATGAATACTCTAAAAGTCACCAAGTAAAGCTGGCCATACAAAAACTATTTTGAACTGTGTGTAGCCCTGTCTGTTCAGGCAAGTATAGGCATCTTTCCGGTTATAGGGTAGATAGAATAGGCTTAGAATGGGGGGTGGGAGCAGGATTGGGTTTATTTAGGTTTCTACTGGAGTTATATTTTAAAGTGGATGTAAACCCTCCATACACCCAGTGAAGTGAACAGCCTCAGATGATACACAGAGATGAACTAAATCTCCCTACATAGGTTTTACATCTAGATCTGCTGTCTTTACATTTATATACAGTTTAGAAAGATCAGATTTTGTTAGGAGATTTTCTCTTCCTGTTTAACACAGAGTGTGATGTCGGGGCATACAGCCAAGATAGCTAAAATAATTGCTGATTGCAGAGACTCTCTGAGGTGTTTTGTAACAGGGTCAGCTCCCTGCAAATCAATTTTAGCAACCTCCCCTGACAGAAATTTCAGGCTGCTTTTATCTGATGTGTCTGAGAATTTGTCAGGAGTTATCAGGCAGATGGCAGAGGAACGGTTCAGGAGAGAGCTAAGAGACATGGCTCTTTGAAGAGAGATAACAAAACACTGCAGATATATATGCCCAGCTCAAATTTCATGAATCGGGTTTACATCCACTTTAACTTTATTCCCAACACCTCCCACCCCATACAAGCCGCTGTAATTATAGATACAATACAACTCTTACCCGATACAAAAGTGACATCACCGTTTGTTAAGATCTCCGGATCAACCTGCAGTCCATTAAGACACACCGATAAGTCACCGACTGTTTCCCGATCACCTTGTAGCTGTAAACTCACAACCACTTCTTCCACTGAGAACAAAAAAATAAATGTTTTAAATCTACAACCAACTATCTTCAAGGGGCAAAATCAGTACATGGATTCTATGAGCACGGATAGCTGTATAAAGGAAACAAAATGTGCAGACAAGCAGAAGAAAATAATTCTGGCCACTGAAGCAATGCAGCTAGGTCACCTATATGCCCCCCCGTCTATGACTGGACAATGAAACAGAAGCATCCCTCTGCTCAGCTCTCTCTTCTCATTGGTATATACCTTGCCAGCATTCGCATTCGGCACACCTGATTGGCCTACAGCTGTACAGGGGACTAGAGGCCAATATGAAGGCCTCAAGCTCACTGGATGTTTTTTTCTGCTCCTACTAGGGTCATTTGGCATTTTTTTCCCCTGCCTCTAAACACCCTGCATGTTAGCCTACGTGTTCATGCACACATAGGCGTTTAGAGGCAGGGGAAAAGAAAAACATAAAAATGTCACCGCCAGCGCATGTCCAGAAGCAGCAGGGTTTTGGTAGAAAAAATGCTTGACATGCCTAAGCACTAGGGGGCGTTTAGCACTTGCACATTTATTTATTTGAACAGCCAAAATAAATATTTATTATGGCCGATGAAATAAATTAGTGCTCAAGCGATTGATGCACCTAAACACGTTACAACTTACAAGAGTTTACAAGTGTCGAGTATTTTTTCTGCCAAAACTCTGCTGCCACCAAGAAAGGAGTCTAAAGCCTAGTAAACGCGGACCAAATGTCGGACGACATCCAGATGCGCGTATGGCAGCCGTTCCCACAGAAGACGGCTGAACTGAGCATACTTGAAATGCAGCAGCCGACCGCCTCCCGATCAGCACCCTCAGATAATGGTGGGAAGGGGTAGCGTCCCCATCAAAACACAATAGAACAGCAGGGGGGAGATCGCTGTACCATCATCGGATTGTTAGTACAGCAGCTCCCTCCAGAGCGGTCAGTTTTTTTCCCCCCTTCAACCCAGTGGGGTGTACTAGGCTTAAGAGTTCGAAAAACATCCAGTGTGCATAAGACCTTAGTCACATTTAGGCAGTTCTGTTGCATTCAGTGGCACATTTAATGATTAAATTCTTTTTTTAAAACCTACTGATGAAGTTAATTTGTAAGCCGAGTTATGAATCATGTAAATCCTGCAGCTGTAGTTTACTCTTCTGTAGCTTATCTTCCAGTGGTGTGACATCCAGTCACATGACCAAGGAAAGTGCTGACTACTGGGAAATTAGAATGATGTTATCTTAAGGGACAAGCAGGAACTATGAATAGACAAACCGAGCTTGTCGCGTTTCATAACCAGCGCTGTACATGAAACGTTTTCCTCCACGAGTCGGATAAATAGTATGTAGTAAAAGGAGAAGAAGAAAAAAAAAAAAAAAAAAAGTGGGGGAAACACTACGCATGAAGATTCAAGTCTGCTACATCAGAAACTCCATATAAATCACCCCTATAAAGGATGTACAATAATCAGTATAATTAAAAGTGAGACTGATAAATAAAAAACAGATAAAGTGCATGAACTTAAAAAAGTCCTTTAATAGTGCCAAAGTCTGTGTGTAAAACTTCCTTCCAGCGTGCCGTCTACACACTCCATGCAAAGGAGACTGAGGGGGTGATTTACGAAAAGCAAATCCACTTTTCACTACAAGTGCACTTGGAAGTGCAGTCGCTGTAAATCTGAGGGGTAGATCTGAAATGCGGGGAAGCTCTACTGATTTTATCATCCATCATGTGCAAGCTAAAATGCCGTTTATTTTCCTTGCATGTCCCCCTCAGATCTACAGCGACTGCACTTCCAAGTGCACTTTCAGTGCAATTTCAAGTGCACTTTGCACTTGTAGTGCAAAGTGGATTTGCCTTTAGTAAATAACCCCCTGGCTGTCTTCACTCAGTGCTCCTCCGTGTGTGCACACCACGACCCCCTATCCAGTTATGACTCACCATATTCCTAGATCCTGGGTGAAGTGGGTCTTGGAACGCTCATTAGGCCCCTTTCACACCTGCGGACCGTATGTCCGCTTTTTCATCTAACCGTGTACAGATGAAAAAGGGACATACATTGGTCCCTATGAGATTGTGGGGTGTTAGCGGATGAACATCCGCAGATACCCGATCTCGCCCGCTTCCGCATTCCTCCGATTCTGCAGACTGGGAAAACCCTATTTTTCCTTCCGTCTGCGGATCGGATGAACACGGACAGACTGTCCGTGTTCATCCGCTCTCCCCATAGGGGACAGGACACAGTGTGTGGGGACCGCCCTGTCATCCGCCGCCTCAGCGGGGATCAACGGATCGATCCCCTCTGAGCAAGTGGAGGTTCACTGGGTGGATCATTACTGATCCGCCCCATGTGAAAGAGCCCCTAGAAATCTTAACCATAGGTAGTGATGAGAGTACCTCCCTCCTCAGATGTAGGAGTAAACCACAAAAAAGCAGGATCATAGTGCAACCCATTTATTACAGCAACAGAAAGTATAAAATGTACCGCTCACACAATTGTGCCCAAGCCAGCACTAGCAGGATCCAGCAGTGGACCCTCTCCGTATCACCGTTCACCCCATCAACAAGATGCCCGTACGTACCCGGTCCCCGCCTCAATGCATCTAGCTGCCCACAGTGTCATTGGGAAGCGTTTACGGTGATACGGAGAGATCAATTTATCAGTCTCACTTTTGATTATTGTACACTTTCATAGGGATGATTTATGGGGAGTTTGATAATTTGAATGTTTCACTTAAAGCGGTTGTAAACCGCATATATAATTTTTTCTTTTTTTTTTACCTGCAAGGCAAAATGCATAATCAGCTAGTATGCACCGCATAATAGCTGATTATGAAATACTTACCTCAAAACGTTAAATTGTGTACATAATACATGTCAAGGGTTTACACTAGCATCTAGAGCTCACTATTGGTTGTTTATCATTCATTTGCGCTGTGTAAATTACACAGGGAAGTTGGAGGAGCAGAAAGGGTTGCCACTATAGGGAGTACCATTTATTGGGGAATCTGTGGCACAGTATAGAGATTTGTTACATAAGTCTACTACATACAAGGTGCATTCCTAGATAGAGGAGTCATCTATCTCACTTCTCCAGCCGAGCACGCTGAGAACGGGGGGGGGGGGGTTAGGGGCGGGTGCTGCTGAGTGCTATCTCACCTCTCCTCTCTCCAGCCGAGCACACTGAGAACAGGGGGGGGGGGGGGGTTGGGGACGGGTGCTGCTGAGTGCCATCTCACCTCTCCTCTCTCCAGCCGAGCACGCTGAGAACCAAAAGGAAGTGTCATCTTTCCTCTCCTCTGTCCAGCCGCGACCTGCGAACGAGGGGGCGGCCGGGCCGCTGGGGATATTCGGGGCCCCTTACAGGTGTAATGCCTGTATCCTCCTGATGGCAGCCCTGGCTGTCAATACACCCAATCATGCAGGACTATTTGAAGCACAAGACAGAACTTGTGCAGCTGTGCATTATTATGCAGTTTAGTGAACATGCATTGCAGCACACTGTAGGTGTGTGCATTGAAGTGCAATAACATTGCATTGCAATATTGTGCATTGTAATGCATGGTATGGTGTAAATAGTCCCATAGACTGACTCAGTGTTTACACAATCAATGATGAATAGATCTACACATTACTCAGGCATTTATACACTTTTTGTGGGCATACTTCAGATTATATATATATATATATATATACACACATACACATACACATATACACACACATACATACATACATACATATACACACACACATACATATACATACACACACACACACACACACACACAAAAGATAATACAAGCCTACCATCCCAATAAAAAAAGCACTCAAAAAAGGTACACCACACACAACCCAGTTGTTAAAACGTAATCCATCGTAGCTGATAGGCAATAGTATGATGTCTAGGGAAACCATTACAACTCCTTTGGTCTCAGATTAATTTCCTTTTTATTATGGACATGTAAAAATGGGTAAATATTTTTAATTTATTTGAAGTACGTGTAGCGCTCACCCCCGAAGGAGCCGCTGGTTGATTGTGGGATCGGCCTACTAAGTTACCCTGGCGGTGTCTAGGGGTGTAATTGTGAGAACAGCGGAAGTGAGCGAAGGTCCAGACATCCAATAAAGAGTTTTTTCAATGCTTTATTGTCCAGGCCAAACATGGCCAACATCAACATAAATTGGGAAGGTCAAGGTTGACGAAGGAAAGAAAGAGAACCTTGCGGTATCAGGCCTGGATATCAAATGGAGCAGTCAGTACTGCTCTGTATAGTACCATTTTTTTCTGTAACTCGTCGCCACTCTGCGTGGGTAAAGTGCCGCTGGACAGACCCCCATGACAGGCCCGGCACCCGAAGTGTCACTCTGAACTAGCTGGGAGGAACAGGTCTCTCTCACAGACCTGGCTCTAGGGCCTCTGCCACAGGCCAATTTCAATAAAGGACTTAGGTGAATAAGGAGAGAGAAACCTCCCAGTAGACTTTCCTATATAGGGCCCCGGATGACAGCAAGCATACCTGTCAGTGGTCCCGACACCCGATCCCAGACTGGGATTCTCTCAACAGGCCTTGGAACACAGCGAAGCACTGGGGTCCCCTTTTCCCTCAGGATGAGGTCCGATGCAGCTTTCAGCTTTGGCCAGGTGTGCCGCGCCGGCGGGGTCCATGGATGCGCGTACCCGCGAAGATTTCTTAACACATGACCCCTGTCACAGATATACTCTCCCCCAGCATGCCCCGCGAGGGAAAAACTCCTCTAATTGGCTGCTGGGGAAAACTTGCTCTGTCAGAACCCCTCTGGCGCCAACTGCTGGCCAGGGGTGGCACCGCACCCCCTGACCACAGGACTGACCCAGTGGACATTTCTGGAATGACAGAAGTCCCAAATTTAGACAAACACCGAACGGGAGCAAAGTAACTCTCCCATTCCCCACTAACTTTAGCGTAGTGCCCATGCTAAAAGCAAGGGGGCGCTACATACATTTCATAAATACACCATCCAAAATAAAGACTGTTGTCCACAGCAACTTAATAGGGTCCGACTTACAGCATTATAGGGCAAGCTATAAAATGTGGAAAGGGTGAATCAGACTGAGATCTCTACCAGACACATTTTGCACATGATCTGTAGGGTCTCATACTCACATTTCATGTTATTTGCAAGCAGGGTCTCATGCAGGTTCAGGGATGCGCTACCAAGTAAAGCATCTGATTTTAGAGTCTGGTGACTCCACACCCGAAAATTTAACACACTGAATGGGGTAACAATCCTGCAAAACAAGAAGAGAAGGCATAAACCAAAGCAGTTATCAGCAGTTTATAGTAGTTGATGATGCATCATTATAAATATAGCAGTTATAAACCGTATATCAGATACATTGATAATACAGGTTAAAGTGTACAAAGTTTTCTACCAACCAGTCACTTTGACATGTTTTACGTCATCGTCACGAGGCGCCGCCTCCAGCAGCAGAATCCTAAAATCAAACATTTCTGAAAATTTTGGTTGCCTGCATCTCTCATAGCACACTGTGGTTTCTCCTGCAGGCCTCGATGTCAGATAAGAGAGTAAGGAGGTAATGAGTAGAGGCTGGTGGGCAGAACTACAGTGCAGTGGTGGACCACGCAAAGAACACACCCAGTAATGTGTCCAACATCAGGTTACTGCTGGAGGCTGTAGCTCTTGAAATGAGGATTTCCCAAATGCATAAATAGCAACGTATTAAAAGGTATGTAAAGCCTAAACTTTTTTTAGGGTTTGGATAGAGCAGGGAAAAATGAAAACCGTAATTTTTGTTTTGTGATTCGTATCCTATAGGGGAGATTTCCCTTCACTTCCTGTCCAAAAGACATAACAGAAAGTGAAAGGAAAGGTCTCCAAAGTGAGGTGACATTCCCTCTTAGGTGTGGGATTAATAAAAAAAAAAAAAAAACCTAGACGATTCCTCCATCCATTCTATACAGCACAGACAGGTGCATCTTCCTTTGTGGGAGGAGCCTGAGCTGACATCACCCGCCTGCTAGAGCTTTGGACAAGTAGCGGTGTTTGTAACTTGATGTGATAAGCGCTCCGTTTCTGAATATATGCAAGTAGATTCAGTGTCTTTATCCAATAAATTATACAGTACTGCACTTTTGGAGGCTGTGCTTTGTCTCTTGCAAGATTTAATGCCGGAGAGGAAGTGTTTGATGCAGTCCCCCACTGGCTTAATGTGCAAACACCTTGCTATGGGGGCACCTGAGCCAAGCCGCTGCTCTGTGTCTCCATTCAGACATGGAGCCGTGGCTTGGCCCCGCCCCCTCTCTCTCTCTCTCTCTCTCATTCGCTCACTAACAGCAGAGGGAGCAAATGGCACCTGCTGTGTCTCTTAGTCAATCAGGAGGGAGAGTCCCAGAGAGCCTAAGCTCTTATGCAAGATTGCTGAATCGATACTGGGCTCAGGTAAGGATTAGGGGGACTGTTGAACACAGGTTTTTTTATCTTAATGCATTAACCACTTAAGGACCTTGGCTGTTTTTCAGATTTGGCGTTTACAAGACTAAAACTGTTTTTTTTTTTTTTTTGCTAGAAAATTACTTAAACCCCCAAACATTATATATATATTTTTTCTAACACCCTAGAGAATAAAATGGCGGTCATTGCAATACTTTTCGTCACACCGTATTTGCGCAGCGGTCTTACAAGCGCACTTTTGGAAAAAAATAATTTTTGAATAAAAAAAAAAAGGCAACAGTAAAGTTAGCCCAATTCTTTATATATTGTGAAAGATAATGTTACGCCGAGTAAAATGATACCCAACATGTCACGCTTCAAAATTGCGCCTGCTCGTGGAATGGCGTCAAACTTTTACCCTTAAAAATCTCCATAGGCAACGTTTAAAAAATTCTATACATTGCATCTTTTGAGCTACAGAGGAGGTCTAGGGCTAGACCAACGATCGCGGTGATACCTCACTTATGTGGTTAGAACACCGTTTTCATTAGCGGGCGCTACGTACGTATGCGTTCGCTTCTGCGCGCGAGCTCGTCGGGACGGGGCGCTTTAAAAAAATATTTTTGTTGTTTTCTTATTTAATTTTTATTTTATTACATCTTTACACTGAAAAAAATATAGAAATAAAAAAAAAAATGGATCCCTTTTATTCCTATTACAAGGAATGTAAACATCCCTTGTAATAGAAAAAAGCATGACAGGTCCTCTTAAATATGAGATATGGGGTCAAAAAGACCTCAGATCTCATATTTAGACTTAGATGCAAAAAAAATTTACAAAAGGACTACTAGAAAAAATAGCTTTTTCAGCATGCAATTTCCATAACCAAGCCATGTTAAAGGCACTGAGCCTTTGCATGATTTTCCATAACCTCTATAGTAAATATGCCCTAAAACATTGCACTATACTAAGAATTCAGGAAGGGCACTTTAACACAACTAAATGATAATAGAAGCCTATAGGTGGAACCCCAGTTATCAGCAGAGACACACTGGCACCTGACATAACCAATACTTGATGCTCAAGATTCTACTGGGGCTTCCAACTCTACATGACAATGCAGATCCTATTCCACCATGTATAGTATTTTAAGAGAGACATGGTCATTAAGATACATTCATACTTATGACTAAGTCCCTATAAAGCAGATGGGCGAAATTAGAGCAAATATTAAAAAAACTGAACTCTAGGTATGACTTATTTTTTATTGCATAGTTACATAATAAGTATGCATATCTCATACTTGAGTGATCGCTGTGCGAGCTGCAGAACTGAACAACCAGGTCATGTGCCTAGGGCGTTCCCTTGTGCATAGTAAACACAGAGTGTCGTTCGCTCAGTACTGCTGCCATTTACAGAACACCCTGTATTTTTTCAATGAATACAAGGCGATCACTGATTGCATGAAATGTAGATTGTGACATCACCTTCTTGACATTTCATCTTGTGCACACGGTCCGGAATATCACTGCAATCATTGTAGCCATGACCACTACAGTGCAGCTTTGACAGCGATTGCTCAGGTATGAAATATACATACTTGCATTGGTGCAGGCTGTAACCATGCAATAAAAATCATATCTGAAATCCAGCTTTAAAGGTGGAGTTCACCCGAAAAATTTTTTTTTAACATTCTATTGATGCTCATTTTGTCAAGGGGAATCGGGTAGTTTTTTGAAAATCTAAGCAGTACTTACCGTTTTAGAGAGCAATCTTCTCCGCCGCTTCCGGGTATGGTCTTCGGGACTGGGCGTTCCTATTTGATTGACAGGCTTCCGACGGTCGCATCTATCGCGTCACGAGTAGCCGAAAGAAGCTGAACGTCGGTGCGGCTCTATACGTTGCCTGCGCACCGACGTTCGGCTACTTTCGTAAAATCGTGACGCGATGTATGCGACCGTCGGAAGCCTGTCCATCAAATAGGAACGCCCAGTCCCGCAGCCCATACCCGGAAGCGGCGGAGAAGATCGCCCTCTGAAACGGTAAGTACTGCTTCGATTTTAAAAAAACTACCCGATTCCCCTTGACAAAATGAGCCTCAATCTAATGTTAAAAATTAACTTTTCGGGTGAACCTCCACTTTAAGCTTTGTTGACACTGGTTAACATGTATTTCTATTTGCACTCATTAAAATGCCATTGACCCACCAGTCTACACTCCTTCCTAACTATAGGTTAGCACTTACACAGTGAGATGCTGCTTCCATTTTGGGCTGTGAGTGTTATTTCTGGTTTCGGTTTTCTTGGACTGACCGTCGACTGACACCTCCACGTATGGACTTGGACCAAACCAGTTCTTTCTGCCGTCCTTCAGCTTAGCCGATATGACTGTGGGAGAAAAGCAAGTATTACAAATGGATTGCAACACCATTGGATATAATCAAGAATGCAGATTCTAAGAAGAGACAAACGGAAGCTCAATACAAGCATGATAAGCAAAATATTTCTAGAACTTTTATAGCAATGGACAAGGTGGATGGTACACAAATATTTAATAAACAATAAAAAAAAATATTAATATAACTGGCACCAATTGAGAAAGAACAGAAGGAAAGGAAAGGATATCCAATGTGGATATCACAGATGTTTCCTAAGGTGTCTAAGACATCCTCGTATCAAGATGCCCCATCAGTGTTCTCAGCTTTTCCCACCAAAACCACAAAGTCCCAGTCCTTCCACTGCATGAACGTGGAAAATATTCAGAGAAAAACCACAGCAACAACAAGACCAATTTAAATTCTCACATTGAGGAAACCAGTAGCATAAGTGGTGAGCATCATCTTTTAGTGCAAAATGACCCGTCAGTCAGAGCCAGAGCTTTTAAAGCAAACCTGTCAGAGGAATTGCTGGCTACCCTCAGCTAGTTGCCTGGCTGTCACACTATTCCTCTGGATGTAACACTTCTACCAAACTATAAAAGTATCAACATGAACAATTAGAATTGTTATCTCAGGTTAGACACAAAGGGCCGGATTCATGTAGCTCAGCAGATCTTTAGATCCGCTAGATCTACCTGGTTTACGATCCGCCGGTGCAATTTAGCGAGGCTAGTGCATGATTCATAAAGCACTTACCTCGCAAATTGCACCGTTGGATCGTAACTCCCCCCGGCGGAATGCAAATTCCGTGGCTAGGGGGTGTGTACAATTTAAATCAGGCGCGTTCCCGCGCCGATTTAACTGCGCATGCACCGCCGGCGAAAAAGCCCAGTGCGCATGCTCCAAATGACGTCGCTAGGACGTCATTGTTAGCGGCGGGTACGTCAATTGCGGCCATCGGGATTCCCGATAGACTTACGCAAACGACGTAAAAATGTTGAATCTCGGCGCTGGAACAGCGGCCATACTTAACATTAGCTACCCCTCATATAGCAGGAGTAGCTCTCCGCCGGAAAAAGCGAACGCAAACGACGTTGAAAAAGAGCGACGGGCGGGCGTACGGACGTGAATCGGCGGTTCTCCTCATTTGCATATGCGACGTGTAAAACAAAGCGACGACACCTAGCGGCCGGCGGGAGATTACAGCCTAAGATTCGACTGGTGTAAGTCACTTACACCAGTCGGATCTAAGGGAGATCTATGCGGAACTGATTCTTATGAATCAGTCGCATAGCTCCGACCGTGGGATCTCACAGATCCGACCGTCGGGTCTCACAGATACGACGGCGGATCGGGAGATCCGCCGGCGTATCTATTGATGAATCTGGCCCAAAGTACTTAAACCACAGGATCAGCATTCCAGACAAGCACCTAGGTATTTTATTAAAGCGGAGTTCCAGCCTCTAAAAAAAACAAAAAACAAACACACACACCAAAAAAATTCAAAGTCGGCAGCTACAAATACTGCTGACTTTTAATACAAGGACATTTACCTGTCCAGGGATACCACAGTGTTGGCACCCCTAGCCAATTTGTTAATCGGCGTCGGGTGCCAGTGCCTTGCCGAAAAAAAGGTCCCCCGGTGGATTATGCCCCCCCCATACTGCGCAGGCACGGCGCTTGCCTCAGAAAACTGCCGAACATGTAGAGCTAGACGGCGCCTGCGCACCCTTCCGACATCCAGGTTCATTCCTTACCATCCCCGTGGACATGGAGGATGTTAAAAAAAGAGCCAGGAGGCTGAGCGAGCAAAGCTAGCCATCTGAGCGAAGCAAGGTCGACCGGCCACTTACAGCGAGCTCCACGCAGGCGCCGCATGTTTGGCTATTTTTGGAGCGAAGCACCGCGCCTGCGCAGTATGGGGGGGGGCCCCATAATCCGCTGGGGGGACACTCATCGGCATAACACCGGTATCTTCACAAAGGGAAACCGGAAAAACAATTGGAGCTTCATCTTTTGGGTCACCTGTGCCAACCCAGATTATGATCTTTATATATCCTACTCTCTGAAATCTATTTATACCATCATTGTTTTTGTTCTATGTCATTAAAATGCGAGGTGTAATCCTGCATTAACAGCCTGTCTGTACCCACATTTTATGATTCTTTTCGCATGGCTTCCCTCAAAACACAACGCAGACTTCCAGTGGAACAACAGATGGGGAATGGAACCAGATTCAACCTATTACTAATTAGAAGTTCTCACATAATCTTTGCTACGCTAACTTTTTTTCACATAGTGGAGACAGCATAAAAAAAACTGACTGCCAATTATCTTTTTTCTATCCCTAAAGAGGTTATGTATGCATTTCTTTAGGGAGAAACAAAGACTATCCATTTTTGTGAACTGTGTAAAGTCATGATTTGGAGCTTACACAGTGCTGAAGACACCTTTTCCTATTCCATATGACAATGTTGGCACACCGATCATCTGCCAAACGCCAAGGATATCATATGGTGGGGGGGGGGGTGAGTCATATGCTACCCTATATACCCTGTAGTACCAGGATTTTTTCTTTGCTACTGGCAGGCAAGCACAGGGTCGGGGGGTGTAAGGACGGAGTTTATGAGCTGCTGATGGGGGAGCAAATGTGTTGATTTGTCAGGAATGAGCAAGACACATGTACTTAAAGTAACAGTTGGTTGAAGTAAAAAAAAAAAGACAAGCAGCCTACGAAAATAAAAAAAAGAAGATGGGGGGGGGGGGGGGGGGTGTTGACTCCAACAAGCCTGAAAGTTTCAGCTGTTGGAAGATTCATCTGGAGGTCGCAGCTTCCAAAGCAATAAAAGTGAAGACTCAGTGTATAGTAATTTCAACAAAATGCTTCTATTGTGTACAGTATGCATGTATTTTTTGCTTAGCTTCAGCCACTACATTTGCCTATTTCCTGAACCTGGCATATATGGCATCTCTTTCATTGCTTCATGTGAAGCATGCAGCCCTGTGAATACAATTCCCATGCTTTGTTGTAGCTACAGTGCATCTGGAAGGTATTCACAGTGCTTCACTTTTTCCACATTGTATGTTACAGCCTTATTCCAAAATGGATTACATTTTCCTCAAAGTTCTACAAACAATCCCCATAATGACAACTATGAAAAACACATGTACACAAGTATACACAGCCTTTGTTGAAGCACCTTTGGCACCAATTACAGCCTAAAGTCCTTTTGAGTAAGGTGTGCCAAGCTTGTAGCATCAAATTTTGGGCGGTTTCAGTGTCTCTCCAGAGATGCTTATTCGGGTTCAAGTCTGGGCTCTGGCTGGACCACTTAAGGACATTCACAGAGTTGTCTTGTCTGTGTGCTTCGGGTCATGTTTTTTTTTTTGTACCCTTCCCCAGATCTGCTCCTCGATATGATTGTATCTTGGAGGTCTACAGACAATTCCTTGGACTTCATGGCTTAGTTTGTGCTCCGACATGCACGGTTTACTGTGGGATCTTATATAGACAGGTGTGTGACTTTCCAAATCATGTCCAAGCAACTAAATCTACCACAGCTGTACTCCAATCCAGTTGTAGAAACATCTCAAGGATGATCAGTGGAAACAGGATGCACCTAAGCTCAATTTTGAGTGCCATGGCAAAGGCTGTGAATACCTATGTACATGTGATTTTTGTTTCTTATTTTTAAAAAATTTGCAAAGATTTCAAACAAACTTCTTTCACGTTGTGATTATGGCAGGGTTTGACAAATTTGCTTGGAATCTAGGAGCAGCTAAAAAAGTTAGGAGCCATAAAACGCAACCCCGTCCCGACGAGCGTGCGCGCAGAAGCGACTACATACGTGAGCAGCGCCCGCATATGTAAACTGTGTTCAAACCACACATGTGAGGTATCGCCGCGATTGGTAGAGCGAGAGCAATAATTCTAGCCCTAGACCTCCTCTGTAACTCAAAACATGCAACCTGTAGATTTTTTTTAAACGTCGCCTATGAAGATTTTAAAGGGTAAAAGTTTGTCGGCATTCCACGAGCGGACGCAATTTTGAAGCGTGACATGGTGGGTATGAATGTACTCGGCGTAACATTATCTTTCATAATATAAAAAAAAAAAAATGGAGATAACTTTACTGTTGTCTTATTTTTTTAATTAAAAAAAGTGTAATTTTTTCCCAAAAAAAGTGCGCTTGTAAGACCGCTGCGCAAATACGGCGTGACAGAAAGTATTGCAACGATCGCCATTTTATTCTCTAGGGTGTTAGGATAAAAAATATATATAATGTTTGGGGGTTCTAATTAGAGGGAAGAAGATGGCAGTGAAAAATTACATTAGAATTGCTGTTTAACTTGTAATACCAACGGCCACCACCAGATGGCGCCAGCTCACACATCTGGTGGTAATAACTTTTAATACCAACGGCTCACCACCAGATGGCCCACCTTCCAAGCCAAGTCGCCAGGACACCATTTCTAGTCGCCATGGCGACCTGGCGCCCGGGATTTGTCGAGCCCTGGATTATGGGGTATGATTTGTAGAATTTTAAGGGAAAATAATGAATTGAATCCATTTTGGAAAAAGGCTGTAATGTGGAAAAAGTGTCACGCTGTTAATACTTTCCGTAAGCACCGTAGAAATTATAAAAAAAACATACGAGGGGGGGATGGGTATGTTCTCTCCAAGGACACTTCTTCCTGAACAGAGATGGAGTTTTTGTATAACTGGCACACAGGTCTCTCTAAAGGCAGGGTTACAGCTGCCATCGCTGCTCAACATATGTATTGTTCAGATATACAAAAGGTAGTTTTAATCAACAAGCACTCTGTAGTGGGCAACACAGCACTGCATATTGAAATATTATTTTGTGTCACCACAATCAGGAATCCAGAGAAACTGATAAAAATGTAAGTTTGCATTTTGATGAGCCCCTTTGATTAAACAGCTATGTTTAAAAACATGCAAATTAAAAGGCCCAATATAGACATACAAAATCTACTTTTAGGGCACATATACACAGGTGGCCACTGGCATTGGGACTCTGCACAGACTTGGATTCCTGCTGGCAGAGTAAAATCCTCTTGCGCAGTGTTTGTAAATAGCAGCAGTGTAGTTACCCATTAGTTGGTAGGCACTGCTGCTGTACACATGTAATGTCTCAAATGAGCCATTACATGCAGTCAGGGACTCTGACCAGCCCTTAACGCAGGCAATGTACAGGGACAGCATTTCCGGCTGCACACAAACTGGCTGCAGCTAATTACAGTTTCTACATGCCATAGCACAGTGCTGCTGTGTCTATAGGTAGCCTATCTGCCCTCATTCCCTAGTGTGAATGAGGCCTTAAGCAGGCCATACATGGTGCAAACTTCATGCCTAGTTAGCTAGTAGGCCAAAAAAAGACTGAACAGAGTCCCCCCTCCACACAATAGATGGGGGGAATCCTCCCCACTGTGTCATTGTATTCTGACAGCAGAGTCGTCAGCTGAACTTCTCAGCTGTCAAAATACACCGATCGGCACTGTGATCTATAGGCTGCAGTGCTGATCCAACTAAAGTTTTCCAGCAGCCCATTTGTGAGCAGTTGATCCGAAGATCCACTGCTGACAAACCGGACTGGGCTTAGATTGATGGAAACTCAACCAGTCCCTGCTGAACTGGCCAAATATCGATTCATCCATGGCCAGTCTCCTTTTGCAGGTTGCTTGCCATTTTATTAAAGTGGTTGTAAACCGCATAAAAACATTTTTTTTTTTCAAACCTGCAAGGCAAAAGGCATAATCAGCTAGTATGCACCGCATACTGGCTGATTATGAAATACTTACCTCGGAATGAGGTGAAGAACACTTACCTGGTCCACGCCGAGCGAGATGTCATCTTGCTCCGGCGTGTCTTCCAGGTATCGCCGCTAAAGCGCTGTGATTGGCTGGAGCGGCGATGACGTCACTCCCGCACGTGTGATTTAAATTCAAATTCAGCAAGGTCCGGCGGCTGCCGGTCCTTTTGCCGTGGATTCCCCCCTGCGCATGCGCCGCTGCAATCAGTGGCGCATTGTGAGGGGAATATCTCCTAAACCGTACAGGTTTAAGAGATATTCTTTATACCTACAGGTAAGCCTTATTATAGGCTTACCTGTAGGTAAAAGTGAAAAAAGTGGGTTTACAACCACTTTAAGGTGAAAGAGTTGCTTTAAGAGCAGTCTACTTATGATAAACGCTGGGAGAAAACAGTGTGGAAATGCAATTACAGCAAACATTAAAAACACTAACCTGTAACCTGAAGCTGTGATTTCATGGTGACGCCATTTACTGCAGCTGGTTTTGGGACACCACCATCCATTTCCCCTTTTCAAATATGTCTGTAGGAGCAACAAAATAAAAATCACATGTTTAAAAACAAGCATGTTACAGCAGTTTTAGAACAATCTGATGAAACTTTACAGTCACAGTTACAGTAGGATGAATAAAAAAGATAAAGGTCAGTCCACCCATACAGATATTTTAGTTTTTAATAGATGCTGGCCTCCGGATTCTTATAGCTTTCTTTTCCTTTCTCTGGTGATGAGTTTTTTTTATAAGAGTTCCACATATAAAAAGGGGTTTGACTCCGCTTGTTGAACCCGTCATAAATGGGAATGCCTTTAAGTACGCTAGTATCAGAATACTAGTTGGTGCAGTCTCCAAAAAAAAAGAAAAAGAAAAAAAGAAACAAGCGATCAGACGCATGACTAATTCTGCCAACTTGAACCCCCCGGGTATACAGCAAAGAACACAGATGAACTTCATATAAAAAGGAGTGGTTCTACCTCCTAAAGGATTTGTGTTTCTATCCATCCAGTCATGAGATTCACAAAGCTCTGTCTGCCTAGGAAACAAGACCACATTTGTTTTTTGCTGCTGTTATTCCACAAATAACAGGTCTTGTCCCTCTCCCACCCTGTGACTGGACAGTGAAATGAGAAGCATTAGTCCAATGAGCTCATCTCTGACACTGCTTTCTCCACCTATCAGCACGATCCCTGTAAGCACATCAGCACTAAAGCCCAACTGATTTGCTCTTTGTGCTCTTATGCCCATCTGAGCCCTGCTGTATATGCGATTGCATGTGGTCAATAACAGAGCAAATTCATGTACTTACACAAATGCATCTAAAAAAATGACGGACTAACTATATATTAAAATATGATATCTTTATTAATTTACCATAAAATGTGTGCAAGCAGAGGTAAAAAAACATGGCAATACCCAAAAATAAACCCTACGGAAGACCTGAGGATGCATTATCTGCATTAGGATAAGAAAAAAATTAAAATAAATATTTACTCGAGACCTGTATGGATCCAGCGCTGTGCCTCTCTGCAGCATTGACTTTCTCTGTTCCTGGTCTCACAGAACAGAAGCAGGAGTCATTGTCTCCTGCTTCGGTCAATCAAGTCCAGTGTTAAGGGAGAATGGCAGGGGCCAAGCCATCTATGGATACGCATCATGGCTCATGAGCAAGCTCACACATGTTCCCCCATTGTAAGTGGCTTGCTATGGGGGCAGAGAGAGACACTTACCTGTCCTACTCGCCCGCAATGTCAGCGCCCCCCCCCCCCCCCCCTGAGGCCAATCCCTGGATCCTAGTAGTCCCCGGCGCCGCCATCCTCAGTAAGGGAAACAGTCAGTAAAGCCGTGCGGCTTCACTGTCCGTTTGTGAATGGGCTCTCTGGGGTACACACAGTTCCCAGAAGGCAGCGCGCCCCATTCACCAGAAGACACCACGACTAGGATGGAGGAAGATGATCCACTGCGGACAATGAAGAGGCAGATTACAGACTTCCACATAGCAACCGCTATTTCTGGTAAGTATTAAAAACAAAACAAAAAACTTTTTTTTTAGGATTTTTGGGCAGACTCTGTTCTCATCAGCAAGGGATCTGTGAGCCAATACCTTGTGCTGTTTGCAGCACAGCAGGTGGATGACATATCTATATCCACTCAGTTAATGCAGAGCGGTCACAGACTCTGCTCTACTGGCGGGCAGAAGTAAACTGACCCCACTGTCCTTCACTCCAGTTCACCCAAGCGGAAGAGGACAAAGTCCTCTCACATTTTTTTTTAGTGGACCCAACTGGACCTGGAGGAAGGCTGGTAATAAAACAGACACACGAGTTAGTTTACACCCGACTGTCCACAGAGATGCATGGATCTGCCTGAAAAACTAACAGCCCATGTGAAAGGGGCCCAAATCCTTATACACTAGAGGCAAGAAGCAATTAAAACCACCAACCTTTGCCATTGGTGCGTACTAGCATTTGATATAGGTTTCAAAGGTCTTGTTTACAGCATGTAAGCACAGAATACATTTAATTACCTGGAGCAAAGACCAATCGTGTGCAGGCACTAAACTGTAAATATAACAGTGTCAATAAGGTGTCAACACATAACCCATCAGTGAAACCAGCATGATACAACAGATCTCTTGTATACAGTATAATCTGTGACACGCTGACTGGTGGGATATTGAGCATATACAGCGGTAGCAAAATTCTCAAATGTGTGTACTGGATACACAACAAGCTTCAACCCCCTTCATGTTTTATGCTTTCTGTGAATGGTTTTGAGACTTTGTGTACATGTACAGTTTATGACTGTAGCACCTGATCACTACCAGAAATTGTTCTCCGATGGTGGTTTGTGTCTCCTAAGCTTACAATAAATATAAATGCAAACATGCGCTCAGTTCACACTGTTCACAAAGTCGAATGACTTTGCCTGCGACTTTCTTCCGACTTGGATGCCATTTAGGAGCCAGTACAAGGGCTGAAATCGCACCCAAGTCAGACCAAATTAGTGCAGGAACCTTTTCTAAAGTCAAAGCAACTTGTGTAGCATCAGCTAAGATGGCTCTCATAGGGAAACATTGAACCTGACATGTAATGCGAATTGGGGGTCCCACAAGTCGGCTACCATGTGACAGCAGTGTGAACAGAGCATAAAGATAACATTTTAGTGACTTTGGAAAAAAAAAAAAAAAAAAAAAACCACACAGCACAGGAGATTTACAGCAAGTCCAACCATTTGAAAAGGAGGACAAAAAATAAATAAAAATAAAATAAAAAACAAACTTGCCATGAATAAATATTGACTGTGCTGCCACCTGCACCGTATGCATATTGATGGAGTGGATGAGTCACTGGCATATTACCGGGCACAAGTCACATTGGCAGAACCTATGAACTGTTGAACTGTGTAAACCCAGATTAATCTACACCACAGAGTAGCTTAAGGCTACAGTGCTCACTAAAGAACCACAAATGTGTATTAACAAAAACAAATAAAAAAAAATTATAATATAAATATATATATATATAAATATATATATATATATATATATATATATATATATATATATATATATATATAAAAGACTTCAAAATGGAATACCCAGACCAGCACAGACATTGGGCATTTCTACCCATTCAAGGCAAAGTTATGTGTCCTCTTTTTAGATCGCAGCTCTGCCGCCGTACCTTACCTGGCTTTGGTTCGAATCCATAAAGATTTTGCGTCGTAAGTTACGGTGGCGTAGTGTATCTCAATCGGCGCGGAATTCAGTTGGGTGGGTAGGGGGCGTGTTTCATTTAAATGAAGCACGCCCCCGCGCCGAACGAACTGCGCATGTGCCTTCCCTAAATTTCCCGCCGTGCATTGCGCGAAATGACGTCATTGTTTAGACTTGGACGTAAATTACGTCCATCCCGCGATTCACGGACGACTTACGCAAACAAAAAAAAAAATTCAAATTAAACGCGGGAACGACGGCCATACTTAACATGGCAAGTCTAACTATACGCCGCAAAACAGCAGCTTTAACTATACGCCGGAAAAAGCCGACTAGAGACAACGTAAGAGAATGCGACGGCCGCGAGTACGTTTCTGGATCGTCGGAAAACGACGAGAACTCCACCCAGCGGACGCCGAAGTATTGCATCTTAGATCCGAAGGCGTACGAAGCCGTACGCCTGTCGGATCTAACCCAGATGCCGTCGTATCTTGTTTTGAGGATTTAAAACAAAGATACGACGCAGGAAATTTGAAAGTACGCCGGCGTATCAGTAGATACGCCGGCGTACTCTTTCTGTGGATCTGCCCCCAGATATTTACCGACTATGGAAGATTATAAAAACTTCAATGCATTTTGTGGCACCACAGTGGCCACTTCCTCCTTATGGTCTATAAAACACTTAAAGTGGCAGTAAACTGCCGTTCCTTCAGAGCGTATGTGCGGGTGACGCAGCTTCACAAGTAAATATCTCCTAAACGTTTAAGTGATATTTACTGAACCTATAGGCAAAAAATCTTCCACTGGCAGAAAGTCCCGGTGCGATCATGGAAACCTTGCGATTCAGTGCTGGTTCCCGCATTACACCTGAATTGCACAATAGTGCGCACTGGAATCTGTGAACTGCTAGTGGTGTTGATGTTAAGTTAATGACCCCCCCCAGATCGAGTGAACATTTTAGGTGTGTTTTTGTAGTTGGAGAGCATATATGCAAAGACAGCAACATGGGAGGTTAAAACGCATCTTTCCAGCAGAGACAAAATGGTTCTGGCTAGAATTGTGCTTCAATATGTAGGCGTGAAAATATTTTTCGCTTTGCCGAGGTTGGCTTTTACAGAATCATCTGCCCATTGACGGAGAGAAGTACGGTACATTATATAATGCACAGATATAACCCAATTTCTGAAAATGAGATATATTTTCCTTTGGTGGACCCAAGTATGCCACATCAGGTCCTTCTGAATTTCAAAGCCTGACTCAAAAATCAAAATTTTTACTCATCACCCATTTCCGCCCTCTTTAACGCGTTCCGCCCGGTATTATGCTTTACTTATCTGGTAAAGCCGATTATACTCACCTGTGTCGTTCCCAGGTTCCTTGCTGACGTTGAGTGAAGGGTACTAGTCCAGGGTTGCATGTTAACCCTTGGCGGGCAGTACCCTTCTCGGTCCAACATAATCCCTCTGCTGACAACAATTTTCCATGACTCCCAGGCAGTTGCACAGACACCCAAAGGAAGGACCCCCTGCAGGAAGTAAACAGAGCCGAGAAGGACCCGACTATGGAACCTGAACCATGGCCACATGCCTTCAACATGGGGGGGATGGGTGCTTTGGGACAGGAGTGGCTTGATCTCTCCCCCCTTTCCCCCCCACCCTTTTCCTGACTTGCCAGGCTGCATGCTCGGATAAGGGTCTGGTATAGATTTTGGGGGGAGGCACGCCTTTTTGTTTTTAATTTTGACATGGGGTTCCCATAAAAAAAATTAAAAAAAAACGGGGATTCGTGAGCGAACCAAACAGGGGGGTTTTCAGCCTATCTCCATTAGGCAGCAAGTAAACATGTACTTTTGGCAATGTATAGTGTACACACACACACACACACACACACACAGGATTTAAAGTGGAGTTCCAACCACAATTAGCATTTTTTAAATGTATGTCCTTTCATCCTGCGTTTTCATAATATAAATCTGGTCACTTACTATTTTACAATCCGCCGCCGATCCGCATAGATATTCAAAAAAGATAGTTTATAAAACTATATCTACACCGTTGTCATTTTGCTTGTGGGCAATGTGAAGCCTACAGGCACTTACTTCCTGGAAGTCTTGGATGGGGAGTGATAATTGGACAGCGCACTGCATCCTGGGAAATGATGACACACATTTCCCAGGAGCATTAGAGGGAGATGATGTCAGAATCCTAGGTGGATTCAAAGGCAGATTTTGTGGGACTGCATAGCAACAGGCATTTCCAGATGAGTAAAAAAAAAAAAAAATCCTTTTTTTTTCTTTTTTAGTTGTAAGCTAGAGTTTAAAGCAAAATTGTTTTTTTGATGGAACCTCCACTTTAAAGATCCTGCAAGTACAGAAGTATACCCGATGATCTATTAGAAATGCACAAAGTAGTCCCATTGTGGACCGACATCACATTTTGTGGACTGAATGGTGTCAGCCCTGCTCAGTCATCAAACACTCCCACTCTTCTGTTCCCTACAACATAAAGACTAATTGCTCTGTGGTCCAAGATGGAAAGGCTAAAGATGTGCCTTCAGATAACATAGGAGTGCACACATGACAGCTCTGAATTTCTCACATAAAGAATTACATTTTCTGCTTATTGAACAGATATACCAAAACATGTTCAATGGTATATTTAACAGATCAAATGTTTGAAAATAAGAGAGGCTCACTGCTAGGGTTTAGGTAAAATTCAATAATAGAAAACGTGAGTTCCGAGACCACTACATAATATGATTACTTGTTCCAGATACATGCACAGAGCCAGAGGACAAGTTGCTGGGTAGCAGTATGACCGCGCCAATTATTAGAGCTCTGACACAGTTACCTGGGATAAGTATGCTGGCAATGTCACGTGGCGGCTTAGTATTCCTACTACATGAATCAGAGGCTGAAGTGTGCCATGTAACATGTGATTATTGGGAGAAAATGCGCACATTCTAAAGGCGTGTCCATTATCAGCTTTCTACAGCTCTTTCCAATTAAATACTGTAATGCAGTCCAATCTCCCATACCACCGCTTTCGGGCACAACAGTGAAGGCATGTGAGCAGACAATATGTGGGGGTGCTGATGCCAGTATGAGAACATAGCCAAATAAAGTGTACCTGTATAGGGACCGAGGGGGAAAAACTGCAAGTTAGACTTTACATTTTATTTATTTTTTTACAAAAAAATTATCAGTAATCCTTAAAGCGGAACGTCACTCTTTCAATCCCACCCCCCCACGCGCTCAGTGAGCTGAAGAAAGCAATCCGCCAATGCCAGAAGTTAACCATAGAGTAAAGGGCCAGAGGATCCCTGGCAGTCTCTATGACTCTCGGAGGCCAGGGCGCGACGTTATGGCATCAAATCCAGGCAGAAGCAAACAGTGTCAGGGACTTGGCAGGAAAGCCTAAGATTATTCATTTTTTTTTTTATCTTAGGCTTTTCAGTCTGGAAGAGAGAGGTGAGGACTTATAGATCCCACATCTCTCCATAAAGAGGACCTGTCACACACTATTCCTATTACAAGGGATGTTTACATTCCCTGTAATAGGAATAAAAGTGATAAAATGTAAAAAAAAAAAAAAAAGGAAAGTAAGAATATTAGAGCAACTTACACTAATACAGCTGAACACAGGGCGCTTAAAAAAAAAAAAGTTTCCCTAAATGGCTTCCTTTACCTTAGTGCAGTCCTCCTTCACTTACCTCATCCTTCCATTTTGCTTTAAATGTAGTCATTTCTTCTGAGAAATCCTCACTTCCTGTTCTTCTGTCTGTAACTCCACACAGTAATGCAAGGCTTTCTCCCTGGTGCGGAGAAAGCCTCTTGATGGGGGAGGGGGCGAGCAGGAGTGTCAGAACGCGCTCTACTTTGCAGATAGAGAAAGGAGCTGTGTGTTAGTAGGCGTCCTGACACTCCTGCTCGCCCCCTCAAGAGGCTTTTTCCACACCAGGGAGAAAGCCTCACATCATTGTGTGGAGTTACAGACAGAAGAACAGGAAGTGAGGATTTCTCAGAAGAAATAAGGACATTTATAAGCAAAATGGAAGGATGAGGTAAGTGAAGGAGGACTGCACTAAGGTAAAGGAAGCCATTTAGGGATTTTTATTTTTTTTACCTTTACAGCCCCTTTAAAAGTATACACACACACACACACACACACACTAAATATATATATATATATATATATATATATTTTTTATTTAGCGCCCTTTGTTCAGCTTTATTAGTGTAAGTTTGACATATTACAGGTTTTCTTTTATTACTCAGTAGTGTCTGTAGGTAATGGCAAGGTTTTATATAGCTGTGCTCATGTGTCTGCTGTAGTTGAGGTCAACTTTAAGATAAGATATTAGGAAGGCAATGGGGAGGTTGTAGCTCAAAACTCCAATGAGAAATGACCTGCATGGTGACCAGCCAATAGCAGGAGGAGAAGGAAAATCTCCGCCCTTTGGTTACATGCTTCCCTTGTACCTGGCTATCTCACAGCATAGAACAGTACAATGTATGAGGCAAAGTCCAGTAAAAACTTTTCCGAGAAGATTTTAAGCTGCTCATGACCAACATTAGTATTTATTTAGTCACTGACAGTTGAGATCACAAGTTCAAAGATGTGCATTCTCCCGGATCTAATCCTTATATTTGTCTTAATTATACATAATTCTACTTCAATAAAGCACATAAAATTAGTATAATAAGAGGTAAAATATGCAAAACATTTATTTGCTTGTACCCAGCTATCTTTAACCTTTGCAGCAAGAATGCCCTCTGCAGTTTTTCAGCTCGTAAACAGGTCATATAAAAATGCAATTGGTGAATGTGCCAGCCTGCATAGAAACCTCACCTAGTCGGAATGCCCTCTCGCTGAAATGTTTTGTCATTTAGTCTAACAGGCCAGGTATGCCGGATTATTTTGAAATGGATACTGGAGGAATGTTGACAAAACACAAGAGTGAATCACATGTGCAGTACTTCCTAATGGCACATAATAGTGCGTGTTCCAGCACAGTACCGGCCCTAGCAAATTGCCTTTAAGGTTGTTACAATAAAGGAAAGACTCTCAGATTAATGTTGTGTTGGATACTTGTTTGCTTACACTGTCAACTTGCCCACGTAGGGCAAGAGCCGGTTCACACTGGGGCAACACGACTTTCACAGGCAACTTGGAGACGACTTGAGCGCGAACAGCAGCGCGACTTACAACGCGACTTAATTCGCCTCCAGGACAGACAAAGCCAGTGGCCAATCAAATAATAATCTGCTCTGTGGGAGGGGTTTGCCCTTAAAAACTATTTTCACTTCCTGGAAAGTCGCTTCAGTCAAGACAGTGATCAGACTTTGGAGGCGACTTCCATTGAAATCAATGGGTACAAGTCGCCTAGAAGTCGGATTGAAGTAGTACAGGAACCTTTTCTGAAGTCGGAGTGACTTCAGTAGTGTACATTAAGACGGCGCCCATTCACTTCCATTGAATTTCTAATGTCACGCGACTTGGGGCGACATCAAGTCTGATCTCAAGTCGCCCCTGTGTGGACCGGCTCAATGGACAGTGTTTTTGCAAACAAAATCCCCTGTCCACCTTTATACTCCCTTTCCTCTGCTCGCTTGTTGCTTCTTCATCCTTTGCATTTGGCACCAAAAATCAGCTGTGTTAGCAACCCAGGGGGATGTCACTTCCTAGGTCAAATTGTCTGCCAGGCCTGGGCACGGTCACTGGGGAGCAGGTCACATGCTCCCTTATATCTGGAAGTGCCAGTTTGCTGTGCAAGAAAGAGCTGCAAGGGAGCAAAAAGGAAAAATTAGTCTAAAGCACGGGTCTTCAAACTACGGCCCTACAGTTGTGCGGGAACTACAATTCTCATCATGCCTAGTCATGTCTGTGATTGTCAGAGTTTTTCATTGCCTCATGGGATGTGTAGTTCCGCAACAGCTGTCGGGCCGTAGTTGGAGGATCCCTGGTCTAAAGCCTCATACACACACGATCGGATTTTCTGCGGACAAAGGCCCAGATTCTCAAAGACTTACGACGGCGTATCTCCAGATACGCCGTCGTAAGTCCGAATGGCCGCCGTTGCATCTATGCGCCCGATTCATAGAATCAGTTACGCATAAATTCTGTCAAGATACGAGCGGCGCAAGTCTCCTACGCCGTCGTATCTTGGGTGCATATTTACGCTGGCCGCTAGGTGGCGCTTCCGTTGATTTCTGCGTCTAATATGTAAATGAGCAAGATATGCCGATTCACGAACGTACAAACGCCCGTCGCAATTAGTTACGCCGTTTACGCAAGATCATACGTCGGCATAAAGATAAAGCTGGTCTCTAGGTGGCGCAGCCCATGCAAGGTATGGACGTCGGAACAAGCCTATCTTTTTACGTAAGTCGTACGTGAATGGGGCTGTGCGTAGGTTACATTCACGTCACAGGCATTGAGCCGGCGTATCTTTGGGCGTAAATACGACGCGATACTGAGCATGCTCCGTTCGGCCATGCATCTACATGGGGTCACGCTTAATTTAAATACAACACGCCCACGACCTGCCTACTTTGAATTACGCCGATTTACGCTACGCCACCGTAACTTGGGACGCAAGTGCTTTGTGAATACAGCACTTGCCTCTCTAAGTTGCGGCGGCGTAGCGTAAATAAGATACGCTACGCCCAAACAACGTAATGCCGCCCTATGTGAATCTAGGCCAAAGTGTAGGACTTTTGTCCGAAGGGCGTTGGCCAGGAACTTATTTTGCACACAAAACTATGTGAGTTTTTCAGCTCTTTAGCGCCACTATTTGGACAACTTCTGCTAATGTTGTGTTATGGTGAGCATTGCTTCTGAGCATGCGTGTTTGTACTTTGGAGTTTTGTTCAATGAACTTGTGTACACAGGATCGGAAAATCCGACAACACACAATTGTTGGCAGGCAATTTTAAAGCATGCTATCCCACTTTGCAGCCACTCTTTACATGAATTCCAGTGATAACTGTAAATGTAATTTCTCCGGGTGGGTTTCCCAGTGGTGAAAAAAAGTGGACCACGCCTGTGTGATTTATGTTGAAGTGGCCACTTATAGTCACCAACAGAGGCTTGTGTGACAAGGCAACATTGCAGGTGCAAAATTAGAAGAGGTGTACAGGGCAATGTCACATAGACAAATATGGCCTGAATAAGAACCTTCATAGCAGGTTCGTCAGATGTTCAGCTACAGATTAACATGTTAAAACCTATATAAGATTTTACATCTTGTAGAATGACCTCTCATAAAAAGAGATCCTACATGTTTAACCAGCTGCCATCTGAATTCTACAGGTAGGATATCCACAGAAAGACAGATCTACAGCTAGCAAGCAACAACATTTATTAGTACGCTAGTTATCTAGAAAAGCGTACCATGAGACGGATACCTGATCCTCTGCCTGGGCCACATAATGATTTATTCATGCGTTTTTTTACCAACAGTGTTCTAAACTCTGTGTGATTGCCCATTTCTCTATTCTGGTATCAGAAAAGCTAGAAGAATATGTACTAAAACTGCATGCTGAAAGGAGGTCAGACAAATCTAAAATTAAAAAAAAGGTCTGAGCATTAAAGTGGTACTAAATCCAAAGATTATTTTGTTTTCTATACTTTATTGCATTCTCTGCATATAAAGCCTATTTCTGACACTTGTTGTTCACTAGCTAAAAAAAGAGAAAAAAAAAAACAAAACACAAACAGTATTTTTTGCTAGAAAATTACTTAGAACCCCCAAACATTAGAGAGATTTTTTTTAGCAGAGACCCTAGAGAATTGCAATATTTTATGTCACATCGTATTTGCGCAGTGGTCTTTCAAAAAACGCAATTTGTAATAAAAAAAAAAAAAAAGAAGAACTCATCACACCACACATACAAATTAAATAAACAGTAAAGTTAGCCCAACATTTTTGTATAATGAGAAAGAGGATTTTACACCAAGTAAATAGATACCAAACATGACACGCTCGTGTAATGGCGACAAACTATAGTACTTAAAAAATCTCCATAGGTGACGCTTTTTTTTTTTTTTTTTTTTTTTTTAAGCGGGAGTTCACCCATTTGTGTTTTTTTTCCCTTTTCCCCATAGCTGGATGCTCGTTTTGTCTAGGGGAATCGGCTATTTGTTTTAAAATATGAGCTGTACTCACCCGTTTTCGAGATGCATCTTCTCCGTCGCTTCCGGGTATGGGTCTTCGGGAGCGGGCGTTCCTTCTTGATTGACAGTCTTCCGAGAGGCTTCCGACGGTCGCATCCATCGCGTCACTAGTAGCCGAAAGAAGCCGGTCGGTGCGGCTCTATACTGCGCCTGCGCACCGACGTTCGGCTTCTTTCGGAAAATCGTGACGCGATGGATGCGACCGTCGGAAGCCTCTCGGAAGACTGTCAATCAAGAAGGAACGCCCAGTCCCGCAGCCCATACCCGGAAGCGACGGAGAGGATGCGTCTCGTAAACGGTAAGTACGGATCATATTTTAAAACTAGCCGATTCCCCTAGACAAAACGAGCAGGAATCTAAGGGGAAAATGTGTTCTCCATGGGTGAACCTCCGCTTTAAGGTTACCAGTTTAGAGTTGCAGAGAAGGTCTTGTGTTAGAATAATTGCTCTCGCTCCAACAATCACAGCAAAACCTTACATGTGCGATTTGAACACTACACCGTTTACATTTGGGGGCACGACCTATGTATTTATTTTCTTTGTCGCGCGAGCACGGAGGGATGGGGCGATTTAACCACTTGCCGACCAGCCACCGCAGTTTTACGGCGGCAGGTCGGCTCTGCTGAGCGAGATCACGTAATAGTACGTCATCTCGCCGAGCAGCCAATAGGGGCGCACACAGCTCCCGGTCCTGTCAGGGGGAGAAATGCCTGATTGTCTGTTCATACAATGTATGAAAAGAAGATCAGTCATTTCCCCAAGTCAGTCCAACCCCCCTTCAGTTAGAACACACCCAGGGAACATACTTAACCCCTTCCCTGCCAGTGGCATTTTTATAGTAATCAATGCATTTTTATAGCACTGATCGCTATAAAAATGCCAATGGTCCCAAAAATGTGTCAAACGTGTCCGCCATAATGTCGCAGTACCGATAAAAATCGCTGATCGCCGCCATTACTAGTAAAACAATTTTTTTTAATAAAAAATGCCATAAAACTATCCCCTTTTTTGTAAACGCTATAACTTTTGCGCAAACCAATCAATAAACGCTTATTGCGATTTTTTTTATGAAAAATATAAAGAAGAATACATAAACTGAGGAAAAAAAAACGTTTTTTTTTTATATATTTTTGGGGGATATTTATTACAGCCAAAAAAATATTATTTTTCAAAATTGTCACTATTTTTGTTTATAGTGCAAAAACTAAAAACCGCAGAGGTGATCAAATACCACCAAAAGAAAGCTCTATTTGTGGGAAAAAAGGACGCCAATTTTGTTTGGGAGCCACGTCGCACGACCGCGCAATTGTCAGTTAAAGCGACGCTGTGCCGAATCGCAAAAAGTGGACTGGTTGAAGGGCTGAAGTGGTTAAAAAAGCGACATACTCCATGTTACTACATTGGACACTCCAGGCCTGCCGGCAAATGCGCCAGCTGGTGGCTCGGGTCTCCCAGTGGGACGTGAGACCCTGGCGGAGCAGTGGTGGTGGGGGGGGGGGGAGGGGATCTCCTGATTCCTGTAATAACACCCAGGTAAGTTTTTTTTCTTTTTTCATTAAAATAATAAACATATTACACTTGCATGCTCTGTGCAAAGGCATCTCACAGAGCAGCCCAGAAACCTCCCCTTTTGGGGTTCCCCACTGGTGCTTGACGCCTCCTCTCATGTGTGTGCCCCCCACAGCAAGCCATTTGCAACAGGGACACACCTGTGGGCTTGCTCCCCACATCAATAGACGCACACAGCATGACTTGGCTCTGTTCCCTCCTCACAAGATTCGATTGAGAGCAGCAGGAACCAATGGCTGGAACACAGACCAGCGCTGGATCAACATGGGACTCAGATAAGAATATGGGGGGGGGGGGGAATACAACTATTGGGATATTTTTTTGCCTTAGGCCCCTTTCAGACGTGTGGACCGTATGTCGGCTTTTTCATCTATGAAAAAGGGACATACATTGGTCCCTATGTGATTGCGGGTGTCAGTGGATGAACATCCGGTGACATCTGTAATCACCCGCCTCCGCAAAGATCCGATTTTGCAGACGGAAGAAAACCCTATTTTTTCTTCAGTCTGCGGATCGGATTGGATGAACACGGACACACGGTCCGTGTTCATCCGATCCCCCCATAGGGGAGAGCGGAGAAAAGACAGGACGGTCCCTGCACAGATAAACGGAGCGATCCCCGCTGAGCTTACGGACACACGGAGGCAGATCATTACTGATCCGCCCCGTGTGAAAGGGCCCTTAATGCTGGGAATGCATTAAGGTAAAAAATATCCTGCCTTTAGCACTAGGTTAAGAATTCAAAGACTTTGATTTTTTTTTTTTTAGGCTAAGTTTACAGTTTTAGTTAAAGGATAAGAACAACCGGTTGTCTTGACTACATGTTTCAGGGCAGGACCTGACGAAGGGGCGGGTAGGCAAGACAACCAGGCTTGTTCTTTTCGATCCATCTACTTGCTATTGATTGCTGTCAGACCATCCAGCAATTTGCACGTCCAGCGGCTTTCCTTTGGAGTGTTTCCAGTAGCTTGTGACGTCACATTTGGGTCACCACCGGCGTAACTTCCGGTCCACAGTTAGCTGCGGTAAAAGCCCTGGCAGACACCAGAATACCACATACCATGAGACTGATTTGTTCCGATTTGGCAAGCCGGCAATACTTCTTTTAACCTTTTGTGCAATATATATGAAATATTCAATTTTATGCCAAAAAAAAAAAAAAAAAAAAGTATTTTACTGCTATGCCTGGCGTTTTAATGACCTTGGAGATAGCATGTGGTGCTCCTGAATGACTTTTTTTGTGGATTCCTCATACGATCAAGCCATTAAAATAAAAAACATGCCCTTTGGGTCTGGTATGGTTTTTTAAGGGGAACTCAACTCTTTCATATTTAGTATATCATTTTTTGGGGGGGAGGGGGGGGAATAAGCAGGTACCTAGTTCTCCCCCTCTCCTCTTTCTCCGCAGCCTTCTGAGTCACAAGTTTAAGACGACTGCAGGACCATTCCAAAGCTCAGCGCAGTGGGCAGCCGGTCGTGAATCCAAAAACAGCATATCTGGCTGCCCACAATTAAGATGCTGTTGCCAGGAACCTGAAGCCTAGTCAAAGAACCGGCCCAGGCGAGGACAGCGCTGAACCTGTGGATAAGCATCTATCCTTTTATTAAGTATTTGTAGCTGATGATTTTTTTTTCCCCACCAGCGTGAACAACCGCCTTAAGTAAACAAAAAAAGGGACACGGTCACTCTGACCGTGTATGGCATGTGCATATTTGACCAATGACCACTTTGAAGGCATGTATCCTATGGGGTTCAGGCGGGAAGGTGTGCGCCAGGGGTCTGCCAGGCTGCATGATTAGATAAGGGTCTGGTATGGATTTTAGGGGGACCTCGTGACTGTTTTTGGGTATAGGTTACCCCTTAAAATCCATACCAATCTGATCAGTCTGGTTGCCTCGATCACAGTACCATGACAATGGAGTTGTGCCTCTTGGGCCTGATAGAAACACTGGTGCCGACTGTTGCAAAGAGAAACTTTGATTAGGTCATTATTCTTTTATGCTTGAAAAAATATAGCTATGCACTTGAAGAAACCTCTGTTACCTTCTCTGGATCAATGGAAGCGCCTCGTAAACGAGAGCCTTCCCCTGTATAAAGATACATCTGAAAATCGAGGTTGCCCCTTGAAATATGATAAAATCTGGTGTACGTGGCTAGCGGAACCTACTAGAGCTTGATAAGTTACGGATTAGGAATAGTTGGTTTCCAAATATTGAGGAGACGTCTGACATACTAGGGTATCATGCTGTGTCCCGAGTATGCATATCTAAAGTCATGAATTGTACATTTTGCATGCCAATCATACGTATGTTTGTTAAGCACTAACTGATATGTTGTTTATGTTCATTTATTTTTGTTCAAAAATGCAATAAAAAAAAAAAAAATATACAATCCATACCAGATCCGAAGGGCCTGGTATGGATTGTGGAGGGACTCAGATGCCGCTTTTGTTTTTTTATTGTAAGGCAGGATCCTTTGTTTACATTCTGCTGTCAGCCAGGAATCCCAGAATGACAGCAGGGATGAGCAACTGATTGAGCAACACCACAAAACACTGGACAAAAATGAACCAAAACCACATGTACATGCATTGTTGGTGCATTTCCATTGAAGTCTATCATCCAAAATTGTGCAGCAACTCCTCCAAATTAGCACCGGCACCTTTTCCAACAATGTGCCATGTTGTGCTGATGCAACATAAAAGAAAAAAAAATTCTATTGTCATTTTTGGCACGATTCTGAAAAGTAGATGAAAGATGGATAGCCGCACTCCAAAAAAAACGTGTAGGTTGTCTTTTATTTCAAATAAACAGCAAATACATCACCGAATCATAAAACGATTCTGTTGCATCAGAAACTGCACTTGTGTGAACCAGGCCTTACTGTTTTGATATAATCTGTCTAATCATTTCAACTCTCTTTCTATTAACTAAATTCACATCTTTTAGTTGCTCAAGTCAGTCTTTTAGAAAATCAGTTCAAATTTTTCTTACTGTTAAAAGAATCAGAAAGTGACCTGTTGCAGAGACCAGCAAGAACAAGAAAATCAGGAGTTACAAGTATCACACAGTGGAAAGAAAAACAGAAAATCTATTTTCTTATTGCTGGCATTTTAATACCATAACAAGTCAAGAATTCCCCTGTGGCAAAACATTGTTGAAAAAAAATCTGGTTCCTAGGGACACAGTCACCAGCAATATTTAGATGCTTAGAGAGGGTGCCGATCAATAAATGATTGTAAAAATATAAAGAAAAATGTTTAAAGCTGAGCTCTGGGCATGGGACCTAAAGGATAAAAATACACACACACACACACACACACACACACACACACATATATATATAATTTTTTTTTATACACACACAAAAATGCAATCATCACTGTGCTGCACATAGCATGTGCAGAGCAGAACATGAGGGGTGGAGAGAAGACTAGTCATTCTACCCATGGATATAGAGCAGCAGTGACCGGTCTTTATTAATAGAGGCAAAGTTGCCTGCTGGATTACTGCACAGATCCGGAGGAACACTCCAAGATTCAAATAAGAATATAATGCCTCTTGTATTTAGACAATATTTGCTTATCCGGGAGTTCAGCTTTAAGACCCCTTTCACACTGGCAGCACCCGTCCATTAGCGCTAAAGCTCCGCTCGTTTTTGTGGCGCTTTTCAGCCGCTAGAGGGGGGCTTTTAACCCCCCGCCAAAAAAAGAAAGGGTAACAAGTTTAGTTTTGCAGCGCTCCCAAACCGCACCAAAGATGCTGCTTGCATGACCTTTCGCAACGTCCGCACGCCATTTTTTTATGTCGACCCTTTTGTTTACATTCTGCTGACAGCAGGCATGACCCATCGCTGTTAGGATACCGATGGGTGGCAGCTCGTTAACAGACGACTCATCCCTGCTCCTGGAAAGTGCCTCCACCAACCAACCAGCACAAGTCGCACTCAAAAAACGCATGTAGATGCATCCATTAAAGTCTATGGACCACAAAATTACACTGCATGGTGCAGGATGCCATTAAAACATACGGAAAAAAAAAACATTTTATTTTTTTGCAGCTTACCACCAATCCTTAGATGTGGCAGCTGCAGTTCTTTTATTCAGGCATTTTCCCCTTTATGTTCACCTGATGAACCTGGGTGACAACACTTACTCACCATACTGTCCTATTAGGAGTGTGTGTGTTTCGTAGTTCACAATAGATAGTTAAAGCAGATAACATTGTTTGAGATCTCAATTTATTGCACAGGTTACAAAGACACTGGAATACATATTTGCTTGTTTGGATTTAGTTGTTTGCCTTCATGTCTGCTTTATTTGTCAGTTGGCATAGGAGTCAATAAACACAGAACAAGGACTCCAGAGCTAGAGTACGTCATTGTTGTATTCCCTCTCCATTTAAAATAGTTCCACAGGCTTAAAGGTCATAAAATTAGTCCCAATTGGCCAATTACCTACTTTTTACAACCAATCAAATGGACTGAGAGCAGCTGGAACAATAAAAGAGGAATTGCGTTTGGTTGTTTGGGCATTTGCTTGTAAACGGGTCTGTACATTTAACTGTAGCTGTGGAATTAGTCATTTGTTTTCCGTTTTGGAAGCAAGATGGCCAAAGTAGGAAATGCACCCGGCCAAGTCACTCAACACCGTAAATGTTATTGAAAATAATAATAGCCATGTAGACGTATCACCATTTAAAGATGCTCACAGTGACAATATCATAAGCTTTGACATTTAGATCCCTTTCACACAGGCTGTCCGTTTGTCAGTTTTTCAGGCGGACCCGATTGTACGCTCCAGTCACCCCTTATGGAGCGGCAAATCCAGGCGGATGGTGGTCCTATTTTCCATCCGTCTGGCGGATCGGATGAAAGATGCTCTCTTTTCATTCAATCGCCCCATAGAGGAAAGCGGGACTGGGTCGGTCTCCGCTCTGCTCAGTAAGTGGAGACGTACCCCGTCATCCACCTGCAAGCGGAGTCGCCCGTGTCAAAGGGCCCAAGGCACACAGCCTACAAAATGTGCTTTAAAAAAACTCATATTGCCCAACACACAATAAATGCACCAAAAGAGAATCACCATTCTTTTATATATGGCTCCTTCACACCTGCCATGTATTGGGAAAAATAATACACAAGTGTGTCTTTGTGCGTGCATTTTTTTTGGTCCTATAGACCTCAAGTTCAGCACGCAAAAAAAACCCCAAAAAAAACAACAACACGTAGTACTAGTTAGGCCCCATGCATACTGGACACTAATATATATATATATATATATATTATATATATATTATATATATATATAAAAATGGTTTCCTTTACAACCCCTTTAAGGACCGAGCCTCTTTCTGAGATTTGGTATTAACAAGTTAAAAACTGTTTTGTTTTTTTTGCTAGAAAATTACTTAGAAACCCCCAAACAAAATATATATATATATATATATATATATATATATATATATATATATATATATATATATATATATATATATATAAATATAAATATATATATAAATATAATCACCCTACAGAATAAAATGGCGGTCATTGCAATACTTTTTGTCACACCATATTTTCACAGTGGTCTTACAAGCGCGCTTTTTTTTGGGGGGGGGGGGGGAGGAACAAAAAAACACACAACAGTAAAGTTAGCCTAATTTTTTTTTAGATTGTGAAAGATGATGTTATGCCGAGTAAACTGATACCCAACATGTCACGCTTCAAAAGTTGTGGAATGGTGACAAAAGGTGATGTTTAAAAAATTCTACAGGTTGCATGTTTTGAGTTACAGAGGAGGTCTAGGGTTAGAACTGCAGGGCGCTTTAAAAAAAAAAAAAAAAAGTTTTTGTTTCTTATTTATTTTACTTAAAAAAAATTGGGTCACTTTCATTCCTATTTTTTATGTCATTAAGAGCATTGGGCGGAAGTGGTGTTTTGACGTCACTTCCACCCTGCAGCGATATGGAGATGGGTGGGGGCCCATCTTCCCCTCACTCATCTACATACCCAGGCAGGGACAGAACCCAACTCCAGTAAGCGGCGGAGGGCACCGGAAGCCCTTAAAAAAAACACACTAGTTCTGGTAACACACGGATAACAGCCTATGTGTGCATGGACACCTAAGATAACATGCTGGAGAGTTTACTAGCTGCAGTTTATTAGTGCTTGAAGCCAAAAACAGCAGCTGTAAAGACGTCCAGTGTGCATAAGGCATTATATTTTTTTTTTTTTTGAAAAGCCTATGGCGTGTGAACACACCCAAAAAAACTCCACCCGGTGCAGAAAAAATGTGCACACACATAAAGAGTGTTCACAAAAACGTGCAGACGGGTGCAACGTCAAGTGGTCCTCCTGTGAAGAGGGACCCATAACCCTGATCCCCCGGGGCGTTAGGCTCCAGACGGGGACTGAGGTACTGTGGTCCGAGCAACCGAAGCCGACACGGACCCAACTTCCTCGGAGGGACTGCCGAAACAGAACCCTCCCAGTACTAGGTGGGGCTCCCCCGAAGGGAGACCCCATGAGAGCAGGCGAACTAAGCCAGAAGGCCATGTCCACCCACTCCCAAGACGTTCAGGGCTGGCCCGAGGACCCGCACCCTACTAATCACACAGTGAGACAAAACGTGCACAACAAAAAAAGACAAAAAAGTGACAAACACAGGCTTAAATAAAATTAAAGTGGGGGAAGGGATAGTGGAGAGGAGAGTGAAAGAAGTGGCCATTGTGGTGAAACAATGACCAGGCCCTCCGGCCAGGAATAAAAAAATTCCTCCGGTCCTAGCCAAAAGGCCCGGCCCAGGAGGCAGGTGCTAAAAAAAGCGTGTATCTGGTGCAGTGACCGTGGTATCCTTTAATCAATGTGTCCCTCACACACAGTGATCTTCAGATACCCCTGGACTGCCACTCCAGGGGCACATGCACCATAGGCTTTTCGTTCCATATCCGACCCCCCGACTGGCCAGTGCAGCCCTCCACCCCCGTCAGCTAGAGAGCCCTTCAAGGTTTTCTTGGGGAGAACTGCCGCTCCAGTTAGCAGCCTCCACCAATACTAGCCCCTCCAGACCCTCCGTCAACCCAGCGGATTTGCATGGCTCTGCCCTGTCCTACCACAGGGCATTACCAGCTCCTCCAACCGGATCGCCGACAGAGATAGCACTTACACCAGCCAGCCAGAAGGCCAGACTAGAACTCGGCAAAAAGACCAAGACCAAGCACAGCACCCATCCTCACCAGGAGCACCCTTCCAGATGGCTCAGACTCAACCATGGGCCGGCCCCCAGTATTCTGTCGGGCAGCACGGCGTAGTCCCTGCTGAAACCATCCTTCCAGGTGCAATGACGTCATTGGATTGCATCCACCCTCCCCATGTAGGAGGTGCTTCAGCGCTCCGCTGACAACTGATAAGGACAGATACCACACCCAGTCCCAGCCAAAAGGCCGAGAAGCGGCAGGGAAGACAACCACGATCAGCACGGCCTAGAGTGTGCAATAGCCGTGCCTCGCCCTGGGAGAACCGCCTTCATGATCATGGTGTCTCCCCTGCCAGGTAAGTATAAGGCATTATATTGCTTTGGGGAAAGCATGTTATTACCCATCACAGAGAGGTCCCAAGGATGACGTCACTTGGGAGTGCAGTCGCCCTGGCACACAGGTCCTGTTATGGAATGTAAAATTACACATGTGACGCGTCAAAGTAAACTACGTTTCCCACTGTCATTTGCTCCACCTCTGTTTACACAATGGAGAATCTTTTTCTCTGTGCAGTTTCCCCAGTATAGGAATGTCATTGTGGAAGGGCTAAGAATACCAGGGTGAAAACTGCAGTCCTAGTAAAGGGCTGATGTCACCTGGGTAATGAAAGAAGATCTGTGCCACATTAATCGTTGCAAATTCAGGAAGGCAACCATTGTGGACTGCAAGTGGAAAGAAGTCAAGTAAATAGCGTAGTCGTAAGCTACTTTGGGGAGCAATAAAATGTTTTGCCTTTAGGCAAACTTTAACCAATTAAGGACCTTGCCTGTTTTTCAGATTTGGCGTTTACAAGATTAAAACTTTTTTTGCTAGAAAATTACTTAAAACCCCCAGACATTATATAAAATATATTTTTTCTAACACCCTAGAGAATAAAATGGCGGTCATTGCAATACTTTTTGTCACACCGTATTTGCACAGCGGTCTTACAAGCGCACTTGTTTTGAAAAAAAAAAAAAACACTTTTTTTAATTAAAAATTAAGACATCAGTAAAGTTAGCCCATTTTTTTTTTATATTGTTAAAGATAATGTAACGCCGAGTAAAAGGATACCCAACATGTCACGCTTCAAAATTGCGCCCGCTCGTGGAATGGCGTCAAACTTTTACCCATAAAAATCTTCAAAGGCGACGTTTAAAAAATTCTATAGGTTGCATCTTTTGAGTTATAGAGGAGGTCTAGGGCTAGAATTATTGCTCTAACGATCGCTACTCACGAATGCGTTCGCTTGTGCGCGTGAGCTCATCAGGGCGGGGCTCTTTTTAAAAAAAATGTTTTGTTTTCTTATTTTTTCTATTTATTTTATTAATTAAAAAAAAAAATAATAATATGGGTCACTATTATTCCTGTTACAAGGAATGTAAACATCCCTTGTAATAGAAAAAAGCATGACAGGTCCTCTTAAATATGAGATCTGGGGTCATAAAGACCTCAGATCTCATATTTAGACTAATATGCAAAAAAAAATTTGTCATTTGAAAAAAATGACAAGAAAATGTTCCTTTAAGAAGCATGTGCGGAAGTGACGTTTGGACGTCGCTTCCGCCCTGCTATGGAGACGGGTCACTCGTATCCCAGCCAAGCAGGAGGAGGGACTCATCGCCTCCGTCACTGCCGACGGCTCCGGTAAGCCGCGGCGGGTGCGGGAGAATGGCGGGAGGGGGGCCCCCTCTCCCGCCGCCGATAAAGGTAATCTCGCTGCGAATCTGCCGCGGAGACCACCATTATCGTTTAGAGGACCGCTCACTGAAAAGATGGATATCTCGGTTGTGGCAGCGGCTGCTGCCGTTACCGAGATATCCATCTTTAAAAAAAAAATTACGTATATATACAGTGAGGGGTCCTTAAGTGGTTAAAATGGTTCTAAAAAAGGTAAAATGTTTATTTATTTATCAAAATGCATTCTTCACATTAAGGTAAAAAAAAAAAAAAAAAAAAAAAACACATTTGAGTAGCAGCTCCCCAAGTGCCCCCTCCTAAACACTTACACGAGTCTAGTCTTGATCCAGTGCTGTGCCCTTCCTTCTGCTGCATTCTTCTCTCCTCTTCCTGGTCTCACTAGAGGCTCTGATGGCAGCAGTTGTCAGTCAAAATTAGTGAGGAGAGAGCGGAGGGTGGGATCAAGACATATTGTGTGCGTCTATGGATACACATAGCCCAGCTTGAGGGCACATCTGCCCCCACAGCAAGCTGCATGTTTTGGGGGCAGAACAGGAGGAGCAGATATCGCTGGCAGGGAAATCATTGCAGAGCAGGCAAGTATACCATGTTTGTAATTTTTTTTTTAATTATCTATATAAATGCTTTAACCGCTCATTCAAACCATGTGCACTAGAAAAAAAAATGCAGGTCTCTGCAAGGGCACAAAGAAAGCAAATCAGCACCAAAATGCTGTTGCGAGTTACAGAGCAGAACTGTGTGGAATGCAGCTAGGATGCATTTTTCTGCACGACTCTGCACACAAAGGGATGTAAAACCCACAGAAACATAAGTGGACCTTGCTTTTCTGTGCAGGGTCTGCTTTAGTATATAGGATACGACAAAAACAGAGCCCTATCCAAAATATGAAAAGTTTTGGCTTAAAGGGGTTGTAAACCCTAGTGCTATTTCACCTTAATGCATCCTATGCATTAAAGTGAAAAAAAATACCTTGCACCTTCCAGCCCCCCAAATTTTACTTACCTGAGCCCCAAATTTTAGCGGGCGCAATCCCGCGTCATTCTCTCCACTGCTTCTCGGCTCTTCATTGGATAAATTTATAGCAGCGCAGCCATTCGCTCCCGCTGTTGTCAATCAAATCCAATGACGCGAGCACCAGGACCGAGTCATACACACAGCGGCTATGCACGCCAAGTGTATGACACAGGAGCGCGCCCGCAAGGTAACCCCTTCGGGAGAGAGCTTCCCAGAGGGGGATATCTATTGCGTTGAGGAGCCGCGAGAACCGCCGTGGGACCCCAGAACAGGAGGATCGGGGCCACTCTGTGCAAAACCAATTGCACAGTGGAGGCAAGTAGGACACTTTCTTTTTTTTTTTGTTAACAAAGCGAACCTTTAGTATCACTTGAAGTTGTACTTCAGAGGACACATGTACTAAGAAATATGTAAGCTTCCACTACTCACCTACTTCAGTAAACACTAATTGTCACGCTGTCACTGGACTGAGTCACTGACATGAAACACGTATGTTGCAAGTGAAACTAGACTGAACCCAAATTGCCTGGTATTCAAAAGATCTAAAAAGTATAAGCTTGGTGTACATATCAAAATAGGGCCAGTTCAGCAAGAAGCAAATGAATTTCTATCTGTGTGTTCCCCTGTCTGTTCAACAGAAGCTAATCCTTAGACTGTCTTTTGTCAAAAGGGGCGTCCCCGCTGTCAGAATACAATAACACAGCGTTCACATTACTTGCATGGATGCAGGAACCTGTGAGCCGTTTTTCATCCAACCCGCTGGTACACTTCGCTTATGAATGACATTGGATTTGCAAGACAGGCGGGTAGTTAAAGGAGTTGTAAACAAAAAAAAAAACGTTCAGCTTAATGCAATCTATGCATTAAGGTGAAAAAACATTGAATGCTGACCCCCCCCCCCCCCCCGAGCCCCCGTTATACTTACCTGACCTCTCAAAAGTCCCGAGCGGTCCCGATATCGTCTTCGCCGCTCAACCTGGCCGCTGATTGGCTAGAGCGGATGGATTGAGAGCAGAGCAGCCATTGGCAACAGCTGGAGGTCCACTTTTCGTCTTCTTCTAGTCTACAACTGTACTTTATTACTGTCCACAAAAATTGGCCACAGCAATTTCTGGTTACTTTGGCCAGTTTTTGTGGCCAAATGTTTCTTCCTTTGGCCAATTCTTGTGGCCAGTCTAAATTAAGAAACATTTGGCCAGAACAAAAATGGCCAAAGTACAACAACTGACCACAGAATTTCTACAGCAGGGCAACTGGGAACTTCTGGTACCTCACAGGGCTTTAAATAGATAGACACTATTTTCTTGATACACTGTATATGTGTAGTAAAAAAAAAAGGGGGGGGGGGGGAAGAAGCATGAACGCTTATAAAAAAACGTTTTTGCATGCTTATGCGTCTTTTCAGCTTAAAAGCTCTTCTCAAAAACCCAAGTTTGATTTTCTGCCTGTAAACTCCTGAAACTGCCCACAGTGTGCATGGACACAAAGGGTAACACAGAGGGGGGTTTTCAGGCAGAGAAAAAGGAGACCTTTAAAAAAAGCTCAAACGCTGGTAGGAGCAGCTTGTTTGCGCTGCGTGTGCATGAGCCTTTATAAAACGGCCACCCCTTTATCCTGGTCAGTAGAATGTCTCCACCCCTAAGTGTCCCTGTAACTTGCTGTTCCAATACTGTGCTGCAAGACTGATCAATATGCAACAGAATCACCTTTAGACTGAATGCCCTGCCTTGCCAGGTACAAATAGTGGATGATAATGACATTGTACACTTGCAAAAATCAATCCACTATCTAAGTAAATAATCGCAAAACAACCCCCAACAAATGGCGTGACTGTTGGTCACGTGACATTACAACTATTTTAAACCAGAGAGCGCTGCTGCGGCCACAAGCAGCTGATCACATTGCCGTGAAATAGGGGAAGAAGAAATGTAGGTGATCACAAAATTCATCTTAAGGGTCAATTTACCGACTTGAGCTACAAAAGGTTTCTACCCCCTTCACGACCAGGTCATTTTTTTGCTATGCAGCATTGCGCTACTTTAACTGACAATTCCGCGGTCATGTAATACTGTACCATAAAAAACATTTATACAATTTTTTCCCCCCAAAACTAATAGAGCTTCATTTTGGTGCTATTCAATAAAAAAAAAACCTAGTGAACAAAATTTTTTTTTTAAATATAAATATATATATATATATATATATATATATAAATATTATTTTGAGATTTGTTTTATAGCCGAAAGTAAAATATATTATGTATATATGTATATATGTGTGTGTGTGTGTGTGTGTGTGTGTGTGTGTGTATGTACACACACACATATATACATTATATTATTTTGAGATTTGTTTTATAGCCGAAAGTAAAATATATTATGTATATATGTGTGTGTGTATATATATATATATATATATATATATATATATATATATATATACATACATACATACATACATACACACACACACACACACACACACACACACACATACATATATACATAATATATTTTACTTTCGGCTATAAAACAAATCTCAAAATAATATATATATATATATATATATATATATATATATATATATATATATATATATATATATATATATATATATATATATATATATATATATATATATATATATATATATACACACACACATTGATTGAGATATATAGATTGAGAGATAGAGATTGAGATATATATATATATATATATATATATATATATATATATATATATATATATATATATATATATATATATATATATATATATATATATATCTCTCAATCAGCTACATGCAATTAGGGGCGATGACCAGCCCTGGCTGCCATACAGATTGTGCGCAGGATGTATTTCTGGTTGCATAAAAACTTGCCACAGCTAATGGTCCAGTCTGTGTGCATCCATAGCTTTCAGCAGCACTCTGCAACCTCTTGCAATTGAATGTACAGCAGAGATCAAAAAGGGGGGAGGGAAGCAGCACAAGAAGCCAATCAGATGTGCTGTAGTACAAGGAGAATGCCGATAGGAGGGAGCAAAACGACAGAAAGACAAACTCATCACTGCTTCTCTTTAGACATACAAATCCTTTTGCATGTAAAACACCTTGCATATACGATACATAAAGTGGTGGTAAAGCCAGAAGATTTTCTTTATCTTCATGCATTAAGATAAAAAACCTTCAGTGTGCAGAAGCCCTCCTCAGCCCCCCTAATCCCATCTTAATTGGCTGAGACAGCAAAGGTGGCTCGGCTCTGGTAACCCCATAGCAAGCTGCTTGCTATGGGGGCACTCCGCAGGAGGGAGGGGCCAGGAGCGCCAAAGAGGGAACCGAGAAGAGGAAGATCTGGGCTGCTCTGTGCAAATCCACTGCACAGAGCAGGCAAGTATAACTTAATTTTATTTATAAAAAAAAAAAATAAACAGACTTTAGTAATCACTTTAATTCCTTAAACCAGCGTGTTGAAGTGGGGGGAAAAAAGGGGGGGGGGGGCGGGATCCAAAATTTCCCCCACCCACACATTCGATGTGAATGGAGGAATCCTTCTCGCTGTGGTATTGCATTTTGACAGCAGGAAGCCTTCCCTACTGGCAGAATAAAATTGTTAATGTTGCCAACTAAAGCCAGCAGCACTAATCATTTATTTGGGAAAAACCTGGCAGTCTGGATGTAGACAAAACGATCGATAGATTGACTTGTGTACAACCAGCTATCCAATAAATGGATCGAAATTCAGCTGGCCCCTGCTGAACCGGCTAAATTTACTGTGCTAAATACAGCAGCAGCCAGTTTTATTTCCATGTGAACGTCCAGGCACCACTGAGCTTGCTTTTTACCTTTTGTGATAGACTTTAATTAACAGAATATAGGTATACTAAAAAAAAAAAGAAAAAAGTTCAGCAACACTTTATATGTAACACTGAATACAGGGAAAGAGGAGTTAAGGAAACAAAAATGATGGCAACGCACACCTCAACATCAAACACTTTTACAGGTACTTTCACTTGTCCAATCATAAATCTGCATTTAAAAAAAAACATTTTAGAAGACTGAAGGTGAGAAAAAAAAAAAAAAAAAGAAGTTCACAACCTTATTGTGTCATCCTTAGAAGGTGCTGCTCAGGGAAGACCCGATTCTCCCTTCTCGCAAAGCCGGTGGTAATTGCTAGCGACATGACAGGAGTGAAACTTTGCCGACTACTTTCATGATGTAAGCACATCTAATCACGCCCAGGGAGAGGCGTTCTGTCCCAACTAAAACAGGCTTCAGCCTGCTCAACAGAAAAAAGGTACAAAACAAACACCGCTATTTGGGAGTAAATTGAACATTTTTGTATGCCATAAACAGCTTTAGGCTACATGCACACTGCAAAAATACGCCAGTTCCCTTCAGGTGCGTTTGGCGTTTTTTTCTGCCAGAAAACTCCAATCACAAATGCAAACCAGAAGGGATTTTTTCTGCCTCTAAATGCAGAGTTTATAATACCCAAATTATTTACTTTTACCTACAGGTAAGCCTATAATAAATATCTCCTGCACGGTTTAGGAGATATTCACTTTGCATGCAGCCGCTGACGACAGAGGCGCATGCGCTGTGAACGCCCGGCTGAAGGTCTGGCCAGCGCTGCCATACCTTGCCGGGAAGAAAACACACGGGAGTGACGTCATCGCAACTCCAGAGCCGCAAACCCGAAAGACACGCCGTGGGCGTCGGCTCCCTCGGCGTGGACCAAGATGAGATATCGATACCTCGTTCTAAGCTAGGCATTTCATAATGAGCTAGTATGCCTTTGCCTTACAGGTTTTTTTTTTTTGTCCTGCAGGTATACAACCGCTTTAAAAATGTGCCTCTAAATGTCCCAATGTACATGGACACAGGATAACATTGAGCAAAAACTCCTCTAGAAGCAATTATTTTTGGAGCCAGCATGCACTGACCACTAGAAATATCTTAAAAGTATTAGAACACAGTCTAAAAATAGAAAAAAAAATAAAAAAAAAGTCCTATAGTTTCTACAGGCAATTCCAAACGAAATATTTGGCACAAAAACACCGCCGCTCAACACCAAAAGAACACCATACCCACTGTGAAGCATGGTGGTGGCAGCATCATGCTTTGGGGCTGTTTTTCTTCAGCTGGAACCCAGGGACCTTAGTCAAGGTAGAGGAAATTCTGAACAGTTCCAAATACCAGTCAATATTGGCACAAAACCTTTAGGGCCCTTTCACACGGGGCTGTTCATCCGCTGACACCCGCAATCACATAGGGACCAATGTATGTCCCGTTTTCATCCGCAACGGATGGATGAAAATGCGGACATACGGTCCGCACATGTGAAAGGGGCCTTAGGCTTCTGCTACAGAGCAGACAACTACATCAACAAAGGAATCCCTTCACCAGTAGATGATTATAGTTTTGGAATGGCCCAGCGAGAGCCCAGACCTGAATCGGATTGAAAATCTGTGGGGTGATCTGAAGAGGGCTGTGCACAGGAGATGCCATCACAATCTGACAGATTTGGAATGTTTTTGCAAAGAAGAGTGGGCAAATATTGTCAAGATGTGCCATGCTGATAGACTCATCCCCAAAAAGCCTAAGCGCTGTAATAAAATTAAAAGGTGCTTCAACAAAGTATAACATGTTTGTTATTTACAAAACTACAATATAGCCTCTAGTAAAGATATGCAATATGTAGATCTGTAGTACCTTCATCCAAAACATTTTTATTGATTGTGTATTAATAACATTTTTTCAATTTTTTTTATATATGTTTCCATACTCGACTTTACCTCTAACTTGTACCGAGTTCAGTAGCCCCCACTCTTTGAAATTTTGTTTGGGCACCAAATAAGTCCGACCTCCATGTTTATTATTTAACCACTTAAGACCCGAACCAATATGCAGGTTAAGGACCTTGCCCCTTTTTGCGATTCGGCACTGCAACGCTTTAACTGACAATTGCGCGGTCGTACGACGTGGCTCCCAAACAAAATTGGCGTCCTTTTTTTCCCACAAATGGAGCTTTATTTTGGTGGTATTTGATCACCTCTGCGGTTTTTATTTTTTGAGCTATAAACAAAAATAGAGCTTTTTGCTATAATAAATATCCCCCCAAAAAAGTGCTGGGGGACTGATGCAGCATCGGGCTGATACTGCATGTAACTACACAAGAATGATGGAGGAAAAACCCCCAAACCCATACTTCTCTTTTAAAAGGGGTTGTAAACCCTCAAGGTTTTTCACCTTAATCATGCATTCTATGAAAAACCTCCTGTGATGCAGCCCCCTGTTTACATACCCAAACTAGATCTTTCCATCGAGGGACAATAACAACAGCTCCAGCCGGTGTCTCAGGTCCTAATAGGATAGATTGATAGCAGCGCAGTCATTGAGGTAGGAACAAAAATGGTCTCTGGACAGCCGCACTCTGAACAAATTGTAGACTTTTTTAAAAGGACAGCACTACAAGTCACAGCAAAATAAAAATAAAACCTGGCTGCTGATGCGTTTCGCACTGGAACTAGTGCTTAGTCATAACTCAGCTATGACCAAGCACTAGTCCCAGCGCAGTCATTGGCCAACGTTGCTGTCAGGCAAATTAATCTAATGACTTGGGGGGCGGGGCCGAGTCCTGCCGTCTGTGTCAATGGATGCAGCAGGACACAGGAGTGTGCATGCATCAGTGCCCGAGGGAGAGCGGCTCTCCAACAGGGCACTCAAAAAGAGAGAGAGCCAGGAGCACCGCTGAGGGACCTCCGAAGAGGAGGATCTGGTCACTCTGTGCAAAACCAACTGGAGGCAATTATGACATGATTTCTTTTTGGTCTTTTTTTTTTTTTTTTTTTAAATGAACCTTTACATATCCTTTAAGATAAAAAAACATTCTGTCTTTACAACTACTTTAAGCTGCAAATGATCCAACATTAAACAAAAAACAAAAAAAAAAAAGACAATTCAGAAAGAAATAATCCAATGATACTGGTTGTTGTCAGCATTATATACATTTTCTAAAATTATACATACAATTACATCACTAGCCCAAGGCCCAATAGATTATACGTTGCTATGGTGGCACAGATCTTTTACCACTGGTGCCATTGTAGAGACATGTCATGTTTGCAAACTTTGCCTGGGCAGGGGTGATGTGACCCAGATAGATATGATATATGGAAAAGGGGTTTTCTGGCTGGGGATGAAGCCAAGAAAGAAGATACATGAAACTTACACAGAGAATAAGGAAAATGTATATAGCTCACTTACTGCTTAAAGGGGTTGTAAAGGTACAATTTTTTTCCCTAAATAGCTTCCTTTACCTTAGTGCAGTCCTCGTTCACTTACCTCATCCTTCCATTTTGCTTTTAAATGTCCTTATTTCTTCTGAGAAATCCTCACTTCCTGTTCTTCTGTCTGTAACTACACACAGTAATGCAAGGCTTTCTCCCTGGTGTGGAGAAAGCCTCTTGAGGGGGCGAGCAGGAGTGTCAGGACCAGGGATGTGGAGTCGATAGATAAATGTTCCGACTCCTCAGTTTTTTGTACTTTCGACTCCGACTCCTCTGTAGTAATATGCGAATGTATAAGTATTGTCGCTCCTAATTGTGCGTTGCGTGCCATATAGTGAAGCACATGAAAAGCATGCTTTTTCACGGTCACTTAATGTGTTCGTTTTGCGGTTACGTGAGGCACTGTATGCATTGGTCTTTATTCTTACAGTAGAGAAGTCATTAATTATAACTTTTTGTGAATTGGGACATTTAAACTTGCTTTTTTAATTCCAATCTAAATTTAGTAGGAGTAGGAATCGGTGCATTGTTTGCCGACTCCAGGTACCCAAAATCTCCTCAGACTCCACAGCACTGGTCAGGACACCCACTAACACACAGCTCCTTTCTCTATCTACAAAGTAGAGAGTGTCCTGACACTCCTGCTTGCCCCCTCAGGAGGCTTTCTCCACACCAGGAAGAAAGCCTTGCATTACGGTGTGTAGTTACAGACAGAAGAACAGAAAGTGAGAATTTCTCAGAAGAAATAAGGACATTTAAAAGCAAAATGGAAGGATGAGGTAAGTGAAGGAGGACTGCACTAAGGTAAAGGAAGATATTTAGGGGGAAAAAAATGTTTTCCTTTACAACCCCTTTAAGCAGTAAGTGAGCTAGAGGAAGCTCCACTTATCTGCCTCTGGTGGGGGGTATCCGCTCCAACTTCCAGCCAAGTTCAGCCGCAAACTCAGCCAGACATTTGGCCCTCGGATCAGCCGGCTCAATGAGAAAACGCATGCACATTGGGAAACTGGCTGTGAAGCCGCAAGTCTGTACAGTCGGTTTCTATTACCCAAGATGGCAGCGCCAGTACCCAAGATGACAGCGCCAGTATCCAAGAGCCAATTCAAGAATAAGCTGGGATGAGGACCCAGCGAGATTCCTGGACAGGTAGGTGCCCTAATAGTAAAACTCAGTAGCTACAGTATTTGTAGCTGCTGACTTGAACGTTTTTGGTGGGGAGGCTGGAGCTCCTCTTTAATATTCTGTTACTTACATTTACTGTAATCCCCCTTCTTGGTACATCAGGACACCACTGACATAGTAAGGGCCTCATAGCTGCCCCCTAGGAAGGCCCCTCCAATACATAGTTGATAGTAGGTCTAAAGCAGATTGTTATTGTGACATTAAAATGGAAGCAAGCCTTCCCATCGTCTTCAGCCAAGGAAGCTGCCATCTTGGCCTGTGATCTTCAACTGCTATGATGCTGCTCATGTGATCAGTTAGGACACCAGCCATTGGATGGTTTGACAGTTTGAATGTAACCGTTTTTTGAAACTTAGACCCCTTTCACAGAGGAGTTTTTCAGGCGGTTTAGTGCTAAAAATAGCGCCTAAACACCACCTGAAAAACTCCTGCCCTGCAGTCTCAATGTGGAAGCCCGAGGGCTTTCACACTGAGGCGATGCACTGGCGGGACCGCTACAAAAGTCCTGCCAGCAGCATCTTTGGAGCGGTGAGAGAAGCGGTGCGTTTACTGCTCCTCCACCGCTCCTTCCCATTGAAGACAACACGACACCGCGGTAGCCGGTGGTATTAACCCTTTTTCGGGCCGCTAGCGGGGGTTAAAAAAGCACCGCTATCGGCCGAATACTGCAGCAATTCCGACGGTATAGCGCCGCTAAAAATAAGGGCGCTATACCGCCACCGCACCTCCCGCTCCAGTGTGAAAGGGGCCTTAAAGCGGAGCTCCACCCTAAAGTGGAACTCACACTGATCGGAACCAGCCCACCCCCCCCCCCCTCCGGTGTCACATTTGACACCTTTCAGGGGGAAGGGGGGTGCAGATACCTGTCTAAAGACAGGTATTTGCACCCACTTCCGGCCACAACAGTCTCGGGCAGACATCACCTCCCACCGACCACCTCCCCCCCCCCCCCGTTGTGTGCTGGGAACACTCGGCTCCCAGTACACAGTGGGAGCCAATCGGCAGGCGCAGCGAGCGTGACTCGCGCATGCGCCGTAGGGAACCGGGCAGTGAAGCCGGAGCGCTTCACTTCCTGGTTCCCTCACCGTGGATGGCGGGGGGAGAAGCAGAGTGACAAGCGATCGCTCGTCCTCTGCTGCGGACGGCGCTGGACTCCAAGACAGGTAAGTGTCCTAATATTAAAAGTCAGCAGCTGCAGTATTTGTAGCTGCTGGCTTTTAAAAAAAAAATTCATGGCACATCCGCTTTAAAATAATGGGTTTACTTCCGCTTTAGGATGGCCACGTACTATACAATCTGATGGTACAAACAGCACCAGATCTCGTACAGTGTATGTGCAAGATCTGGCGCTGACATATCAGTGAGCGGGCATTGAGGGGGGGGCAGCCACTGATGAAGTCTACTAATCAAAATGTTGGCGTGGGAGGAGCAGAATAAGAGTAATAGCACAGTGGCAGGTTCATATGACAAGGAGGAAAAGAGGTAAAGTCCAAATAAATAATCCAGATGCAATATGACAGAAAAATGTTTGTTCTTTTGTGCTGTATTGCAACTGAATAATAATAATAATAATAATAATAATAATAATAATCATCACGTGGCTTCCCAGAAAGAGAATAATTGAGTATGAGACAATCAAATAAAAAAAGGCAATAAAGGTTTAAAAATCAATCCAATACAAATATGATAAAACAGCTGCATCCAGCTAACCATCTTCATATTACACACAACATTAATAATGTCATAAACACTGAGTTTACATGACAAGCACATATTTACTATACTGTAGAAAACACCAGCATGGCTGACCAGGAAGACTCGACCGTCAACAGAAGCACACAGCCGCTCCTAAAAGTACTACATGGGTGTATTGTTTCCAATCTTTTAAATAATTCCTGGGGACACTGCAGCTGAGCCAAAATATCTGTACGTGTCACCCCCCCCTCAGTGTCCTGGGAATCACAGAGTACTACACAATCTATTCACATAAAATTTTAATGTACATACTTTCCTCTGAATTGTAAGCGCTGTCCCTCAAGAAGTATAAAAACTTTAAAAGCTTGTGGAACATTAAAGAAGACATCAGCTCATTCAGCTTGGGAAATGGATGTCTCCCCATAATAGGACCTTTAGGTAGTAAAGTGGAACTACTACACTGTATCTGAGCACCACAAACACCATTTAATTCATTTTTAATATTCAAAGCAGGCTCCCCCATCCATCCATTCATCCATGTCTCCATGCTTTATTTTGCCGAGAGATCACTTTGAAAAACACCCCCTAGCAGAGCTTTACAATGCCTCATGGGACGTGTAGTTCCGCAACACCTGGAGGGCCAGTTTGAAGATCCCTGACAATAGCATTTATGGCCGTGGTAATCATAATGGCAGACGAGTAATGTAGCATTTACTTTTCGGAATCCATCTGCCCTTAGCTTAGGCAATAAGGTGTGCTTAGCTGAGAAAGCTCAGCCCCTCTCCTCCTGAAGACTCCTGGAATGTGAAACATCATTTGTCTAGGCATGGAAACCAGGAAGTAACTGAAGAAATGTAGAAAAAAATATCTAAAACAAGTAAATATAATATACCTTCCAACAGTATTTCCTAATGCTAGCAGCATAAAGATTAGATCAGGGTTTGACAAATTTGCTTGGAATCTAGGAGCCAGCTAAAAAAGTTAGGAGCCAGAAAACGCGCCCCGTCCCGCCGAGCTTGCGCGCAGAAGCGAACGCATACGTGAGTAGCGCCCGCATATGTAAACGGTGTTCAAACCACACATGTGAGGTATCGCCGCAATTGGTAGAGCGAGAGCAATAATTCTAGCCCTAGACCTCCTCTGTAACTCAAAACATGCAACCTATAGAATTTTTTTAAACGTCGCCTATGAAGATTTTAAAGAGTAAAAGTTTGTCGCCATTCCACGAGCGGACGCAATTTTGAAGCGGGACGTGTTGGGTATCAATTTACTCGTAACATTATCTTTCACAATATAAAAAAAAAAAAATTGGGTTAACTTTACTGTTTTATTTTTTTTATTTAAAAAAAGTATTTTTTCCCAAAAAAGTGCGCTTGTAAGACCGCTGCGCAAATACAGTGTGACAGAAAGTATTGCAACGACCGCCATTTTATTCTCTAGGGCAGGGGTCTCCAAACTTTTTACTTCGAGGGCCACATTCTATATTTTACACATATTCGCGGGCCGGAAACATAATTTATAAATAAATCCACAGTAGAAGAAGAATAGAATAGAATTTGACTTACTGCTGACAGCAAGATTGAATGGTGCTCCTCTATTCTTTGCTGGCACCTAAACGCTGGAGCATCATGCAGCGGGGCTAAACTTCCAGCGTGCATGAGGCTTTACATCCGTGTCACCATCATCTGTGTCCCCATCAGTCTCTCCATTCATCTGTGTCCCCATCTGTGTCCCCATTCATCTGTGTCCCCATCAGTCTCCCCATCCAACTGTGTCACCATCATCTGTGTCCCCATCAGTCTCCCCATCCATCTGTGTCCCCATCAGTCTCTCCATTCATCTGTGTCCCCATCAGTCTCCCCATCCAACTGTGTCACCATCATCTGTGTCCCCATCAGTCTCCCCATCCATCTGTGTCCCCATCAGTCTCTCCATTCATCTGTGTCCCCATCTGTGTCCCCATTCATCTGTGTCCCCATCAGTCTCCCCATCCAACTGTGTCACCATCATCTGTGTCCCCATCAGTCTTCCCATTCATCTGTGTCCCCATCAGTCTCCCCATCCAACTGTGTCACCATAATCTGTGTCCCCATCAGTCTTCCCATTCATCTGTGTCCCCATCAGTCTCTCCATTCATCTGTGTCCCCATTCATCTGTGTCCCCATCAGTCTCCCCATCCAACTGTGTCACCATCATCTGTGTCCCCATCAGTCTTCCCATTCATCTGTGTCCCCATCAGTCTCTCCATTCATCTGTGTCCCCATCAGTCTCCCCATCCAACTGTGTCACCATAATCTGTGTCCCCATCAGTCTTCCCATTCATCTGTGTCCCCATCAGTCTCTCCATTCATCTGTGTCCCCATCTGTGTCCCCATCAGTCTCCCCATCCAACTGTGTCACCATCATCTGTGTCCCCATCAGTCTCCCCATTCATCTGTGTCCCCATCAGTCTCCCCATTCATCTGTGTCCCCATCAGTCTCCCCATCCAACTGTGTCACCATAATCTGTGTCCCCATCAGTCTCCCCATCCAACTGTGTCACCATCATCTGTGTCACCATTCATCTGTGTCCCCATTCATCTGTGTCCCCATCAGTCTCCCCATCCAACTGTGTCACCATCATATGTGTCCCCATTAGTCTCCCCATTCATTTGTGTCCCCATCAGTCTCCCCATTCATCTGTGTCCCCATCAGTCTCCCCATCCAACTGTGTCACCATCATCTGTGTCCCCATCAGTCTCCCCATTCATCTGTGTCCCCATCAGTCTCCCATTCATCTGTGTCCCCATCAGTCTCCCCATTCATCTGTGTCCCCATCATTTTCCCCATCCATCTGTGTCCCCCATCCATCAGTTTCCCCATCCATCTGTGTCCCAATCCATCAGTTTCCCCATCCATCTGTGTCCCCATTCATCTGTGTCCCCATCCACCTGTGTCCCCATCAGTTTCCCCATCCACCTGTGTCCCCATTCATCTGTGTCCCCATCAGTCTTCCCATTCATCTGTGTCCCCATTCATCTGTGTCCCCATCCACCTGTGTCCCCATCAGTTTCCCCATCCACCTGTGTCCCCATTCATCTGTGTCCCCATCAGTCTTCCCATTCATCTGTGTCCCCATCAGTCTTCCCATTCATCTGTGTCCCCATTCATCTGTGTCCCCATTCATATGTGTCCCCATCAGTCTTCCCATTCATCTGGGTCCCCATTCATCTGGGTCCCCATTCATCTGTGTCCCCATTCATCTGTGTCCCCATCAGTCTCCGCATTCATCTGTGTCCCCATCATCTGTGTCCCCATTCATCTGTGTGCCCATTCATCTGTGTCCCCATCAGTCTTCCCATTCATCTGTGTCCCCATCATCTGTGTCCCCATTCATCTGTGTGCCCATTCATCTGTGTCCCCATCAGTCTTCCCATTCATCTGTGTCCCCATCATCTGTGTCCCCATTCATCTGTGTCCCCATTTATCTGTGTCCCCATTTATCTGTGTCCCCATTCATCTGTGTCCCCATTCATCTGTGTCCCCATTCATCTGTGTCCCCATTCATCTGTGTCCCCATTCATCTGTGTCCCCATTCATCTGTGTCCCCATTCATCTGTGTCCCCATCAGTCTCCGCATTCATCTGTGTCCCCATCATCTGTGTCCCCATTCATCTGTGTCCCCATTCATCTGTGTCCCCATCATCTGTGTCCCCATCATCTGTGTCCCCATCATCTGTGTCCCCATCATCTGTGTCCCCATTCATCTGTGTCCCCATCAGTCTCCGCATTCATCTGTGTCCCCATCATCTGTGTCCCCATTCATCTGTGTCCCCATCAGTCTTCCCATTCATCTGTGTCCCCATTCATCTGTGTCCCCATTCATCTGTGTCCCCATCATCTGTGTCCCCATCATCTGTGTCCCCATCCATCTGTGTCCCCATTCATCTGTGTTCCCATCAGTCTCCGCATTCATCTGTTTCCCCATCAGTCTCCCCATCCATCTGTGTCCCCATCATCTGTGTCCCCATCATCTGTGTCCCCATTCATCTGTGTTCCCATCAGTCTCCGCATTCATCTGTTTCCCCATCAGTCTCCCCATTCATCTGTGTCCCCATTCATCTGTGTCCCCATCACTCATCAGGCTATCCCCAAAAATTGGTGTCCCCATTAGAGCCCCCCCATCATTTATCCGAGTCTCCCTGCACATTTGTGTCCCCATCACAGCCCACCCCCGCCTGCATATTTGTGTCACCATTAGAGCCATCAGCCCCCCTCCTCACATGTTTGTGTCCCCATAAAAGCCACCAGCACCCCCACATTTGTGTCCCCATCAAACCCCACAGATATTTGTGTCCCCATCAGAGTCATCACCCCCCCCCCCCCCACATTTATGTCCCCATCTGAGTCATCACCGCCCCCATATTTATGTCCCATCAGTCATCAGCCCCCCCCCATTTATGTCCCCATCAGTCATCAGCCCCCCCCCCCCACATGTATGTCCCCATCAGAGTCATCAGCCCCCCCCACATTTGTGTCCCCATCAGAGTCATCAGCCCCCCAACATTTGTGCCCCCATCAGTCTACAACCCCCCCCTCCACGTGTGTCCCCAGCAGAGTCATCAGTCCCCCAAAATTTGTGTCCCCATCAGTCTGAAAAACCCCCTCCACGTGTGTCCCCATCAGAGTCATCAGCCCCCAGATGTTTGTGCCCCATCAGCGCCATTCAACCCACCCCCACACAAGTGTATCAGCCCCCCTCCTTGCATGTGTCCAGCGTGTCTCCACTCTCCGTCACTGGCTGTGCACTGCAGACCTGCTGCATCTCCCGACTCCCGCCCCGCTGGTATTACACACTCGTTACTGGTTAACAGCGAGGCGGGAGGCGGGAGCAGGGAGGCGGCAACAGGTCTGCCCTAAACACCTCATTGGCTGCTGGGATGCCGTGGTCCCAGCCAGCAGCCAACACACACAGTGAGACGCCGGGAGGGATTGCGGGACCTGCGCTGCATATTGCCTGGGGCGAATATGCAGCGCAGGTTTCACAACTAACAGGGGAACTAAGGATTCACACTGCGGGCCGGAATAAATGGCCTGGCGGGCCGGATGTGGCCCGCGGGCCGTAGTTTGGAGACCCCTGCTCTAGGGTGTTAGCATAAAAAATATATATAACGTTTGGGGGCTCTAATTAGAGGGAAGGAGATGGCAATGAAAATACTGGGGAAGCACCATTAGAATTGCTTGTTTACTTGTCATGCCAACGGCCACCACAAGATGGCGCCAGATCACAGAAAGGAAGTATAGGCCTGTAGAAGTCCGCGGCCCCAATTACAGGCCGGAGCGGCGGGGGGGCGCACGGAGACACAGGAAATTGAGAGCGCGGCTTTGCAGGCCTAAGCTTCCTTCCCCGGGCGCCAGGTCGCTAATTCTAGTCGCAATTCCGGGCACCCGGATTTTGTCGAACCCAGAAATATAGGAGGTTTATCAACACCCAGGGGCATGGCTGCAAACATGATACTTCAGTCTGACACATTCATTGGGGAGATGCCCCTTCGCCTGTTTATCCTGCTGGGAGATTTCTCTTTAATTCCAGTAAAATGTTAGGAACATTTTGATTCGCTTCATCTGTCCCGTTGGGGAGATTTCTATTTACTTCCTGTAAAATTATGTTGGGAAAAGGTCTAGTTCCTGTCCAGTCAGTGGATAATTTCCCTTTGCTTCCTGTCCTGCTTGAGGGGAATTCCCTTTCATGTCCCGCTGGGGAGATTACCCTTCACTGCCTTGTCCTGCTGGAGAGATTTCTATTTACTTCCTGTAAAATGAATGTTGGGAACATTCCTCTTTACTTCCTGTCCAGTTAAAGGAAATCTTGCTTCACTTCCTGTCCTGCTGGGGAGATTTCTATTTACTGCCCGTAAAATTATGTTGAGGAAATTTATTTTTCCTGTCCAGTTAGAGGATTATTTCCCTTTGCTTCCTGTCCTGCATTAGGGGGGGAATTCCCTTTCTTGTCCTGCTGGAAAGATTTGCCCTTGCTTCTTTGTCCTGCTGGAGAGATTTCTATTTACTTCCTGTCCAGTTAGGGGATAATTTCCCTTTGCTTCCTGTCTTGCTTTAGGGGGATTTCCCTTTCTGTCCTGCCGGGAGAGTTCTATGCTCTTCCTGTCCTGCTGGAGAGATTTCCCCTTGCTTCCTGTAAAGCTGGAGATATTTCTATTTACTTCCTGTAAAATTAATGTTGGGAACATTCCTCTTTACTTCCTGTCCAGTTAAGGGAAATCTCGCTTCGCTTCCTGTCCTGCAGGGGAGATTTCTATTTACTTCCTGTAAAATGAATGTTGGGAATATTTCTCTTTACTTCCTGTCCTACTGGAGAGAGTTCTATTTACATCCTGTAAAATTATGTTGAATTTTTTTTTTTTCCCTGTCCAGTTGGAGGATAATTTCCCTTCGCTTCTTGTCCTGCTTGAGGGGGAATTCCCTTTCTTGTCTGCCAGGGAGAGTTCTATGCTCTTCCTGTCCTGCTGGAGAGATTTCCCCTTGCTTCCTTGTCCTGCTGGAGAGATTACCCTTCACTTCCTTGTCCTGCTGGAGAGATTACCCTTTGCTTCCTGCACAGCTGGAGAGATTTCTATTTACTTCCTGTAAAATGAATGTTGGGATCATTTCTCTTTACTTCCTGTCCAGTTAGGGGGAATCTCGCTTCGCTTCCTGTCCTGCAGGGGAGATTTCTATTTACTTACTTCCTGTAAAATGAATGTTGGGAATATTTCTCTTTACTTCCTGTCCTACTGGAGAGAGTTCTATTTACATCCTGTAAAATTATGTTGGGAAAATGTAGATTTCCTTTTCCAGTTAGTGGATTATTTCCCTTTGCTTCCTGTACTGCCGGGGAGACGTCCCTTCGCTTCCTGTCCTGCTTGAGGGGGGATTTCCCTTCAGGTCCTGCCTGGGGGGACGTCACTTTGCTTCCTGGAGAACAGGAAATGAGGGGAAATCTCTCCTAAGAGAAGATAATTTCTATTTTAGCGTTGTCAGTTACCCTCACAAATTGTGCGATTTCTCATCACCTTTTGTCTCAGTGGTCACCAGGTCACATAATGGGGTAAATCTCCTCATTGGGGACACACAACCATAACCTGGCAGAGGGCCTAACCCTCACCCACTCTGCTCAGTACTAAGAAGACCTACACGTGAAGCCATGGAGGACTGTACGAGCACTGGGAAGGTCCCAGTCAGGTGACAACCATAACTGTACACTCAGGCCCGATGACTGGGGTGCTGTGACAGGAAAGCAGCCAGGCAGAGAGCCCCCCTCCCCCCCACACTGAGGTAACAGAGTTCACCATAACAACAGGACACTCCAGAGGCCGGGCCGTCTTACCTGAGTCTGGGAATAGCCCGACACGACTCGGCCGGGGCCCGCAGGCGACCTCAAGCCAACACCTCGCTCTCCGCGACTCTTCCGCCCCGGTGAAGATGGCAGCGCCCGGTGTGAGGAGGAAACGACAGCCAAAAAGGGGCTGTGTACAGCGCATGCGCACAGGACAATACTGCGAAGGGTGTACGGGACCAATAAAGTTTTAGTTGAAGAAGGCAGGAAATCCCAGCGCCTGCGTATTGTGGACTAGTTTCACACCCGGAAGTAGAGGGGTTTGCTTGGTTTTTTAATAAAGTTTAGTCTGTAAAAATAAAAAGTAGTGATTGATTGAAGTGGATAGTGAGTAAGTGGGTGAGACCTTCAGGTGGTTCTGGGTATTGCTGTGTGCCCAGTGCTCCTTCTATCACAGAGACCCAATACTAAGGTGACCAGATTTTTTAAATGAAATCCAGGGACATTTCTTTTACTAGTAATGGTGGCAATTAGCGACTCATAGCTGGACTGCTATTATGTGGCAGACAAATCGGACACTTAGGCTGCATTCACACTACAACGCAGCGTATTTTACCGCGAATTGCCGCGACAAATTGCAGCGTTTTGTCCCGCGATTTGCCGTGACAAAACGCGGTAAAATACGCCGCGGTAACATACACAGGAGGGGTGATCAACATTGTCGGCTTCGGCGTGGAGATGTGAACCATCTCCATAGCCGACAATGTAAACTCACCCCTCCAGCGTATCAGGGGCTGCTGCGGCGTGGCGCTTCAGGCGTATATACGCCTAGGTGTGAATGGGCACTTAAGTGACACTGTGGGGGAACCAGTGACACTAATACAGTGATCAGTGCTAAAAATATGCAGCCCCGCGATCAGATCCGCTTCCCCTCTGTTCCTGCTTCTGGACACCGTCAGCTGAGCTCAGCTGCCTCTCTCTGCCCGTCGCCGCCTCTCATATCTCATGCTCCGGGCCACGGCTACTACTGGGTGGGAATCAGAGGAAGTTCACTCCACCAGGGAAGGCGAGGAGATAAGCAGGCAGGTGACTGGCCGGGACTTGAGCCAAGGCAGGAGAACATGCGAGTGAAGCTGAATGGGCATGAAGAAATGGTCCCTTCTCCGTTTTGACCAGCATATGATCATCAGAAAGGGGCACAGATAATAGAAAAAATATACCCCCCTAAGCTAATAGGTGCGGTGAAGCAGGGGTGTGCTGACTGTCTTTGAAATTGCCCCAGCCCTTGTTCAAATCCAATCGGGGGACAAAACCGGGGACAGACTTGGTCGAGGGAAGGCATCCTCAATCCAGGGACTGTCTCCGGAAACCGGGGATGTCTGGTCACCCTACCCAATACCAGATAACGAATAACAAAAACAAACAACAATATTTCCTAAACATGCACCGTTTATGAGATATTTACAGTAGATGCAGCCAGTGACATCACCGACAATGATTGGCATACCCATGCCGTTCCTTCAGAGTCCTGCGCCGTAAACGGCGGCTCCAGCGCACAGGAGTAACCTCTTTAGAGTTGCCACCTCATCCCTTTAAAAACCAAACACATATTAATTACACAGGTTCTGTGGCTAATTAAAGCGGAGTTTCACCCAAAAGTGAAACTTCCGCTTATTCGTCTTCTCCCCCCCCCCCCCCTCCAGTGCCACATTTGGCACCTTTCAGGGGCAACAGGTTTTTGACAGATCCCCTTCCCCACTTCTGTAGACGGCACTATGACAAAGCTCGGCCCCCTTCCTCCTTTCTCTGCCGCCAGGCACATGCGCAGTAGGGAACCGTCTGTGAAGCCGCAAAGCTTCACTGCTGGGTTCCCTTACCAGCAATGGCGGCGGCTGCACCCGACACCTAATCCGAGGATCGGCTTGGGGTGCCGACATCACTGGTTACCTAGACAGGCAAGTGTCCATATATCAAATGTCAGCAGCTGCAGTATTTGTAGCTGCTGACTTTATATTTTTCATGGGGTGGGCGGACCTCAGCTTTAGACCCCTTTCACACTGAGCCGGCCATAGCATCAGCGGTAAAAAGCCGCTATTTTTACCGCCGACGCTAGGCGGATTTGCGGCGCATTTCATCCGATACTTTTAACCCCGAACAGCGGTCGAGAAAGGGTTAAAACCGCCCGCAATGCGCTGCTGAAGCAGCTCATTGCCACGCTGTCCCATTTATTTAAATGGGCAGCAGCAGTGGAGGAGCGGTAAACACACTGCTTCTTCACCGCTCAAAAGATGCGGCTAGCAGGACTTTTTTTACCGTCCTGCTAGCGCAACGTTCCAGTGTGAAGCCCTCGGGCTTTCACAATGGAGCAGCTGTTTGATGGCGGATTGCAGGCGCTTTTTTTAACGCTATAGCGCCTGCAATACGCCCTCGGTGTGAAAGGGGTCTTAAGGTGGTAATTAAACCCACTTGGGGCCTTGAGTGCATTAAATTAGCCTCAGAACCTGTGTAATTCATGTGTTTGGGTTTAAAGGGATGGGGTGGCAACTCTAGACCTCTCCGCGGCTCTGACTATTCACACAGTCGGAGTTCGCAAACCCAGAAAAAAGACCGGGTGAAGATGGAAGTGCCTTCGGCAGTGACAGCTTACCACTGGAGGGCTTTGTTCTAAGGTAAGTTTCACAAAATATGCTAGTATGCGATGCATACTAGCACATTATGTCATTGCCTTGCAGGTTTAAAAAAAAATGGTTTACTTCTGCTTTAACTTTTTTGATGCTAGGGGAAATTTTATCTTGTTTTGCATATGTGGTAAACCACACATTGTAGGCCTTCTACTAAAACCCCCAAAACATTATTTGTATATACAATATATACAGAGTGTGTGTGTGTATATATATAGATGTGGGGAACCAATGCGCAAAACCAGCCTATCCAGGGCACTAATAAAACTAGGTTAACCAATAGATAGATTGAAAAGAATAAATACAGTAGCAGCCACAACAATTAGGTTCTCACACACTGGTATCAAGTTATCAAGGGGGGGGGGGGGGGGTGAAATGGTGCTTACTAATAATAAATACTTAAATAAGCTTGATGAATGAATCCTGTGAGTTAAAAATGTTATATATATATATATATATATATATATATATACTTTATATTCTGAAAGCAGAAGAGACTATGTGCAATAAAATGTTGACCGCAATTTTTTAGGTTGCACAATATTAGTGTAATCCGTCATCAAACTCATGTTTTCAGTAGAAAAAAGGAACAAATTCATTTTAGTGCAAACAATAACAATATATTACCTATATATATATATTATTAACCACTTTCCGCCCGCCATATAGCAAAAAAAAGACGGCAGTAAATTGGTTTACTTATCCTGATTGCACGTCATATGACGTGATCAAGATAACAGAGCCAGTATGTGCCCACAGGGGTGCGCATCGCGGTGATCGGAGGTGCTGTGGCTGGGCTGATAATCAGCACATCTACCCCCCATCATGGTGGTGAGTCAGGCGGCGAGTTGTGCATGTCTTCCTCCTGTATTTCTTGGCACCAAATGGGATTACTTCTGCCTTCAGGCAATCATGTGCCAGGTTTTACATCCGGGCCTGCCGATTGGCTGAGAGACGGTTCTGTGTTAGCAAAGGTCACCTTTTTTGACGCCTTTTTTCCCTGCAGAAGGCTGGGATGGGCTACAGGACAATAGACAAGCAGCTTGGTGAGAAGGCAACAACTGTTTTGGTGCAATTATTAGAAAATGGAAGAAGTTCAAGATGACGGTCAATCTCCCTCAGTCTGGGGCTCCATGCAAGATCTCACCTTGTGGGGCATCAATGATCATGAGGCAAGTGAGGGATCAGCCCAGAACTACATGGCAGGACCTGAAGAGAGCTGGAACCACAGTCTCAAAGAAAACCATTAGTAACACACTACGCCGTCATGGATTAAAATGCAGTGCACACAAGGTCCCCTTGCTCAAGCCAGGCCCGTCTGAAGTTTGCCAATGACCAACTGGATGATCCAGAAGAGGAATGAGGGAAGGTCATGTGGTCTGATGAGACAACATTTTTGCTTTTTGGTCTAAACTCCACTTGCCGTGTTTGGAGGAAGAAGGATGAGTACAACCCCAAGAACACCATCGCAACCGTGAAGCATGGAGGTTGAAACATCATTCTTTGGGGATGCTTTTCTGCAAAGGGGACAGGATGACTGCACCATATTGAGGGGAGTATGGATGGGGCCATGTATTGCGAGATCTTGCCCAACTACCTCCTTCCCTCAGTAAGAGCATTGAAGATGGTTCGTGGCTGGGTCTTCCAGCATGACAGCGACCCAAAAAAAAACAGCCAGGGCAACTAAGGAGTGGCTCCGTAAGAAGCATCTCAAGGTCCTGGAGTGGCCTAGCCAGTCTCCAGACCTGAACCCAATAGAAAATCTTTGGAGGCAGCTGAAAGTCCATATTGCCCAGTGACAGCCCCAAAACCTGAAGGATCTGGAGAAGCTCTGTATGGAGGAGTGGGCCAAAATCCCTGCTGCAGTGTGTGCAAACTTGGTCAAGAACTACAAGAAAGGTATGATCTCTGTAATTGCAAATAAAGGTTTCTGTACTGATTTTCTGAGGTATCAAATACTTATGTCATGCAATACAATGCAAATTAATTACTTAAAAATCATACAATGATTTTCAGGATTTTTTAGATTTTGTCTTTCACAGTTGAAGAGTTCCTATGATAAAAAGTACAGACCTACATGCTTTATAAGTAGGAAAACATGCAAAATCGGCATGTATCAAATACTTGTTCTCCCCACTGTATTTGCTATTTATTTATTTATTATGTATTTATATTTTTGGATTGTTTGTTTTTATTCGTTCTCTTTTCTTAGTTTTTTTATTATTTGTATTCATTGTTTCCCATTTACTATTTATTCGTAATGATTTTGCTGCCTCCTGCTACAACAAAATGGCTCCCCTACTGAGGACAGAAAGAATCAACTGAAGAAAACCAGCTACCTGTGTCCTTTCAGAAAACTGCTACCCATCAGAAAATGCATCAGAAGTGAAGTTCCATCTCGGCCATCTTGGTACACCCGCACTTGTCGACAGTAAGGCCGGGTACACACGGACAAACATGTATGGTGAAAGCGGTCCGTCGGACCGTTTTCACCATACATGTCTGCCAGAGGGCTTCTGTACGATGGTTGTACACACCATCGTACAGAAGTCCGCGCGTAAACAATACGCGGGGCGTGTCCGCGGTGTCGCCGCGTCGATGACGCGGTGTCGCCGCGACAATGACGCGGCGACGTGGGCGGCCCGCCTTTAAAATGCTTCCACGCATGCGTCGAAGTCATTCGACGCATGCGAGGGACGGCGGGCGCCTGGACATGTACGGTAGGTCTGTACTGACGACCGTACATGTCCGAGCGGGCTGAATTCCAGCGGGCTGTTTTAAAACAAGTCCAGGAATATTTGTCTGCTGGGAAAAGGCCCGGCGGGCAAATGTTTGCTGGAATTCGGCCCGCTCGCGCCCACACACGACCAAACATGTCTGCTGAAACTGGCCTGCGGGCCAGTTTCAGCAGACATGTTTGGTCGTGAGTATGGGGCCTAAGCCTTCAGTCAGAAGGTGGCAAGCGGACATCTTTTTACACCCGGCCAAGTCTTGCATTTCACACTTATTTTTTCCAGTAAACTGAGTTTATAGAGTGAAATACAGTATTTTGAAATCTCTCAGACCGTTTTGATGTTGAATTTTTAAAGCAGCTGTGTTCTGTCAGATTAGCAAACTTGTGAGATCAGCAGGCTTCCTGATGCTTTAAAAATTCAGCATCAAATCATTGTCACGGATTTCAAATACTGTATTTCACCCTATAAGCTCCATGGCGGTGGCTACTTTTTCCTCATTGTCCGCTGTTGTGTCAAAACAGCAAAATCTTTGTGTACTGGAGTGTACACGCTTGCCTGTGATGTGTTAAAAAGTAATCGAAATATCCAATTAATAAATAAATAAATAAATAAATATATATATATATATATATATATATATATATATATATACAGTATATATGTGTGTGTCATGTCAATGGCTAATGGTCTCTGCTCTCCCTCCAGCCTGGGCTGGTACCAGGGTACATCACTGAACAACGTCCCACAGTACCCCCGTCCCACAGTTTCCCTCAACGTCCCACAGTTCCCACAATCCCTCCCTCCCTCTGCGTCCCACAATTTCTCCCTCCCTATAGTTCCACAATTTCTCCCTCCCTCTGTGCTTCCCACAATCTCTCCTTCCCTCTGTGTCCAACAATCCCCCTGCGCCCCACAATCCCTCCCTCCGCGTCCCACAATTTCTCCCTCCCTCTGTGCGTCCCACAATCTCTCCTTCCCACTGTGCGTCCCACAATCTCTCCTTCCCACTGTGCGTCCCACAATCTCTCCTTCCCTCTGTGTGTCCCACAATCTCTCCCTCCCTCTGCGTCCCACAATCTCTCCCTCCCTTTGCGTCCCACAATCTCTCCCTCCCTCTGTGTCCCACAATCTCTCCCTCTGTGTCCCACAATCTCTCCCTCCCTCTACGTTCCACAATCTCTCCCTCTGCGTCCAACAATCCCCCTTCACCCCACAATCTCTCCCTCCCCTCTGCGTCTAACAATCCCCCTGCTACCCAAAAACCTCCCGCTCTCGTCCGCTGGTTACAAACGAAAAGCTACACACACCTTCCTGTCACGTTGGTTCACAGATTCAAATGATAGCTGGGGCGTGGCACACGTTACTTATATGTCAGCAACAAACATAGGATAGGTGGTTTAACCCTTACCCACCCCCATTTGCCATGGTCGGGGTTTTTCTTTAAAGTCCCATTCAACTCTATGGGAAATACATGTTACTTCATAACTTCCAAACGGCTGTAGATATTTCGATAACACTTGGTCACATGTTACTTATATGTCCACTTAAACTATAGGATAGTTAATTTATCCCTTAACTACCCCTATTTGTGAGGGTCGGGGTTTTTGTTTAAAGTCCCATGCAAATCAATGGGAAATGTATGTTCCCACATAACTTCTGTACGTCTGGAGATATTTCAATAATACCTGGTACACATATTACTTATATGCCAAATAAAAATATATGACAGTTAAATTAACCCTTACCTACACCCTTATATAAAAGATGGGTATATTTATATTACTATGATTTTCCTCCCCAAAAGGTTAAGATAGGAAGACCGGGCAACGCCGGGTATTCAGCTAGTAGATGTATAAAGAGGACCTGTCATGGCTCTATACATGTATATAGAGGACCTGTCGAGACTCTTTACATGTAAAGGAATATAAAGAGGAACTGTCATGGCTCTATAAATGTATATAGGAGTATAAAGAGGACCTGTCATGGCTCTATACATGTATAAAGGAGTATAACGAGGGCCTGTCATGGCTCTATAGATGTATAAAGAGGGCCTGTCATGGCTCTATACATGCATATAGGCGTATAAAAGGACCTGCCATGGCTCTATACATGTATCCAGGAGTATAAAGGGACCTGTGAATTGCCGGCGGCCACAATGTCTTTTGCGCAAACTAATCAATGTACGCCAATTGTGTTTGTTTTTTTTTGGTACCAAAAATATGTAGAAGAATACATATTGGCCTAAACTGAAGAAAATAGTTTATTTTTCTAAATTTTGGGGATATTTATTATAGCAAAAAGTTAAAAAATATATATATTTATAGCACAAAAAATATGCTGCCCCCCTAAAAGTGCTGCCTGGTATCCATGGTACCACCCGGTCCCATCATAGGGCCGGCCCTGGTTGCGGTTCGTTTGTAACCAGCGGACGAGAGCAGGAGGTTTTTCAAGACTGGGGATCTCTGCAGTGCAGTGCGGTGGAGTGGTGAGACTCATTCAAGCTGTGTGCAGGCCCGCCGAGGCCATAGTTCATCAGCTGAAGGATGAGGAGAGAATCTTGAGTTTGCTGTGATCACTGCTTTTAATTTGGCTCTTTTTGTGAGTTTAACCATTGAAGACTTGTATGTGGTGTTTTATTAAACTGCTTTGCAATATTACACTATTGTGCACTTCTCTTTAATTTCCATGTGGAGCCAATCCAATCACTTTGGTGTAGACGGAGCTGTGCGATTGTGATTTGGAAAATTCTATATTTGATTTGGAAAATCTCTTATGCTTTTTTTGCCAAAACACGAGAGTGTGAGGCAAATCGTTCTGGTGAGTGACCATTTTGATGGGTGGAGGATTCACTGATCACTGCTGGTGTGGTGGAAGATTTTGAAGATTACAAGATTATTTACCATTTATGAACTTTTGAGTTTTATCACCTTTATTTATTCACGGGTTCACCTATTTAGTTTTTGGACATTTAATATTTATTTATTGATTTGTCACTATATTTATGTTGTATGTGTGTGTTCATCATACATTTGAGCGCTGTTTAGTATATATATCTCTTGTAAGTTTAATCACACAATTATTATATATATAAATATATATATATATATTGTCAATGTGCCATACCTGTGGGGTTCAGTGGAATCTGGAAATCACTGTAGTAGGTACCGCTAGCTTCTACTTCCAGTAGTTTCTGGATCCAGTGCTGAATGGATGTCCTGCTGCACTGTGAACACAGGAGGTCGCTCATGCTGCACAGGTGGCATTTAAGGAACACTGCATTTCCTCAATGCCTAGTGCCTACTAGAGTGATTTCCATCTTCCCTGGGGATCCCAGAGGTATGACACATCCATACGTACATTGGTCGAAGCTGGACCAATATAACTATGTAAAAATTGTCATACCTAAACTTCAGATTTAACTGTCTTCTTTTCATGGAGCACATTTTTTAAATGAGTCTTTTTAGGAAAATAATAATAACAAATAATTATTATTAATATTCAGAATTTCTATGGTGCCAACAGTTTGCCCACTGCTTTACAATATAAAGGGAGACAATACAGATACAGTATAATACAGTTCAATACAAGAGGGTTAAGCCTGGTACACACTACAGTTTTTTTTTTGTGCAAAACTTTGAGAGCTGTTTCTTAAATTTTCAGATGGGAAAAGTTCTTGTCGGAAATTCCATTTGCCCATATGCAATTCCGACGCACAAAAAAAACACGCATGCTTGGAATCATTGAACTTATTTTTTCTCGGCTCGTTGTAGTGTTGTACGTCACTGTGTTCTCGATGGTCGGAATTGGGTGTGACCGTGTGTATGCAACACAAGTTTGAGCCAAAATTCAGACGGAAAAAAATCCACGGTTTTCTTGTCGGAATTTCCAATCGTGTGAACCCCACCCAGAAACATAATTTCCTGCTTGTGTGATTGGCTCCCTGATTTTCCCAGAAGTCTGCGCTAAGATACAAGTCAGATTTCAGGCATCCCCTGCAACAACATTTTTTGGTGAGATACTCCCAATAGGAAATCATGTCTAAAGGGATGCAGGCCCATCAGCTTTCCTCATTAGAGCCCTGTAGGTTCAGCAGCTGATGGATAATTATGAAACCACTCCCATTAGACTCACTTACCCACATGGACACAGACAAACACACAGGGATTTCTTCTGAATAATAAAAGGTAGGAATCTGCAACAATTTTTTTTAAATCCTTGTAATGTACATAGATCACCTAGAGGGGAATGTTTTGTTTTTCTCAACAAAAGTGGAGTTACTCTTTAAAGTAAAAAAACATTTTAGCTTTAGAACCATCCGCGGATCAGTTCCAGCAGATAGATCCGGTCGTGTGTACGGCCTAGCGGACATTTTCAAGCGGACATTTGTCCAGCCGACGGTTTTCCAGCGGATAAAAATTTCTGCATGCTAAGAAATCTATCAGTTGGAAACCTGTCCTCCGGACTTATCCGGTCGTCTGTACAGACGCATAAGTCCGTCCGATCCCCATCCCTCGCATGCGTCGAAATGATTCGACGCATGCGTGGAAGTATTTACCTTCCAGGGTCACGCACGTCGCCCCGTCATCGTCGCGGCGACGGCACGGCCACGTCACCGCGGATGTTTTCCGCAGGGATTTTGATCTGATGGTGTGTACAGCCATCAGATCAAAAACCACCAGCGGACATATCCGATGGAAACGGTCCGGCGGACCGTTTTCATCGGCTATCTGCCCGTAGTCCGAAGACCTGCCCCCCATCATGCTTTGCTCCCCTTGTGTTCTTCTGGGCCAATGTGCAGCTTTTTCTGACATCTATTATATTTTGAACCTGTAAACCCAGAAAAGATATTTATTCGATCCTAATCTTTCTTACTCTCATTTAATCATATCGTTCTTTCTCTGATTATATAACCCCTTTCTTCCCATCTCACAGCCCATACTGGCTGGAATTCAGTGCTGTTCTTTTTAAATCAGTGCTGAAACTACAGTGGCTTTGAATTCCTTGCTTAAAATAGCAAAATAAATGCTTTTTGACAGCTGTGCTACTGACTGATTAGACCAGGGATCCAGGGATCTCCGAACTTTTCAGTATGAGGGCCACATCATACATTTCTCAAATATTTGCAGGCCCAAAAAAAGATCAGTTTTACAAATGAATGCATACGTTTTACATATTAATTTGTTTTAATTGATTTACTTTACTTAGCAGGGCATGGTTCAGAACAAAAGAGTAAACTTTAAAAAGGCATTCTCATCAGAGTCCTCCCTTACATCAGTGTCCCCATCAAATTCTTCCCTTATACCAGTGTCCCCATCAAATTCCCCCCTTATAGCAGTATCCTCAACAAATCCCCCCCCCTTACACCAGTGTCTTCTTCGTAGAGTCCCCCTTGGCATCAGGGTTCCCATCAGAGTCCTCCCTTACATCAGTGTCCCCATCAAATTCTTCCCTTATACCAGTGTCCCCATCAAATTCCCCCTTTATACCAGTGTCCTCAACACATCCCCCCCCTTACACCAGTGTCTTCTTCGTATGGTCCCCCTTGGCATCAGGGTTTCCATCAGTGTCCCCATCAAATTCAGAGTCTCCATCCGGGTCTCCCCTTACACCAGTGTCTCCTTCAGAGTCCTCCCTTACATTAGGGTTTCCGGGTCCCCATCAGAGTTACCTCCTACACCAGTGTCTCTCTATCATAGTCCCTTTTACATCAGGTCGCCATGAGACCCTCCTCTTACATAAGCGCCCCCATCAGACCTGCTCTAGAGACTATGGAAGGAAGCAGAGACCAACTGTGCCACTGACACTAGATGAAATTTTGTAGCAGACCAAAGTTTAGAGATCCCATAGACACAGAGAAAGAAAAAGAAAATTCACAAATACAAATTGAAAAATCCCAAACAGTTCCTTGTATTGTCATCAGATGTTTCTTCCTTGTTTTTCTTAAATTCTGTACAAAGGTAAAAAATTAACACAGAAGAGGGAGTGATCAGCTGCCTGGATTTCATTGGAGCTTGTTAGTAGAATATCACGGGTTACTTCAGGATACGTTGTGTTAAAACTATTCGGCAGAGTTTTTCTATTTTGGTGAGTGTTGTGATATTATCTAGGGATCAAGGGCTTAGCAGCCCTTGTCTAGCCAAAGTTATGTTTGCAGGCTATTTATTGAATAGGTCTTTTTCAAACATATTTTCATTATCTCTTGAATTTAAACAAAAGCAGCCTGGATTGAAAAAATAATAATAATACCTGCAAGCCTTTTCCTTACCTAAACCTGGATACATGGTATAGAGGCCCCGAGTTTTCTATCTTCCATCCAACAGAGTGGGATGGTCCTCCTTCGGGTGAGCAAGTCACTGCCTGATGATGTGTAAACCTTTAATTGGCTGTCCAACAGTGGGGCCCTCTCAGGCTCCAGAAGACTGCAGCAGTGAGATAAAAGGAACACTCCAATTAGCTCTTCTTGCAGTATTTTTAAATAATCAGTGCATTGACAGCATACCGTAATGTCCCCAACCCAAAACCGGCCTTTATTGATGCATTTCGCCATTCCTGGCTTGTTCACAAGGATAGGGATCTTCCCTAGGAAGGCTGGTTTTGGGTTTGAGACATTACTGTATACAGTCAATGCACTGATTATTAAAAATACAGCAAGAAGAGCTAATTAAAGTGTGGCTGATATTTTCCTATTTTCAATGAAAAAGTGGAGACAGACTGTTATGGCCGGCACCCAGGGGAGGGCTGGCAGCCTTAGGCCTGGGGGGCAAGTTCAGTCAAGTGGCCATTGAACCGCCAAATCAGCTCACCATCTATGGCCCATCTGGTTTTTCAATGCAGCCTCACCAGTGCAGCCAACTCCAGTGGCCATCAATGCAGCCTGATCACTGGGGCAGGTTACATGGGGTGTATGGGGAGGGATGGGGGGTCAGCTATGGGTTTCAGGGTCTCACCTCAGTGATCTCAGCAGGTCCTTGCATGCCACAGCCTCCTGGGGGGGTAATGCTCCTGGCCCTGGGGTCACGTTGCAGCCAGCACCCAGCCCTGCGTCCTGACTCCCTGGCACACCCTGCCTCTGCCTGCTTCCAAAAATCCAGTTTCCAGGAGTTGTAGTTTCCTCTGCACAGCTCTGTTTTCCACCCACCGGGAGCTTGAGCTTGGACTACAACTCCCGGAATGCAACAGCTATCGGGCGGCTGCCGTGGCCATGCCCCCGGCCCAACTTCCTAGACCAGAATAAAAAAAATGGTAGCGGGCAGCAGCTGCCGGACATTTTGAACACAAGTCAGGGCGGCCTGGGAGGCAATTGCCACCCTGCCCCCTGGCCCAGCCCTCCCCTGCCGGCACCCAGGTTGTCCATGTGCAGGAGAGGCCAATCTTGAGCAGACTATGGATCTGTGTGTGATCCTGAGCAGTGTGGTAACATTACGAAAGGGGAACTGGTCATGGCTGGCATAGATTGCAGTGATAAACCATCAGTCACCAAACTCTAGCAGGTTCAGGTAAGTGAGAAAAAGGGGTCATATGGGAGTTTTTATATAAAAAAAAATTCTCAATGATTTTCATGCATATTGCAGACATTACATTAAAGCAGTTTTAAATATTTTTTTGCTTATAGTAACACCCAGCAGCATGGGCATCCGCTGAAATTTTTCCAGAGGGGGGCGCTTCGGCAGCGGCGATACACAGTCGCTTTTTAGCCTTTCTGCGACCCCCCCCCCACGTTAAAATTTAAAAACACCCCACTGTGTCCCCTGCATCTTTCAATATCTTTGTTACTACTGTGTACCCCCTCTCCAAAACTGCACCTCTGTACCCCTTTACATTACACAGCACCCCACAGCTTTGGACCCCTTTACATTACACAGCACCCTGCATCACTGGCCCTCTTTACATTACACAGCACCCTGCAGCTCTGTACCATTTTACATTACACAGCACCCTGCACCACTGGACCCCTTTACATTACACAGCACCCTGCACCACTGGACCCCTTTACATTATACAGCACCGCTTTCCCTTGACTGAAACACTACACTATATTGACAGTATATTTATTTCAGGTCTAAAAGAGGAACCTTTTGGAATGAGGGACACATGGATTTGATTCCAGAAGAGGGACAGGCACTCTAAATAAGGGACAACTAGAGGGGAGGGGGGCACTGCAGTCACTGCTTAAATCGGCCCCAGGGTCAGTTCGGCCCTGCTCCTGGCTCTCCTTGGCGATTCCAGGGGGGGCAAACGACCCCCCTTGCCCTATGGAGCGGACGCCCATGCCCAGCAGGTACGATATTTAAAGGAATTTTTCAAATTATTTTTTCACTTTAAGCATCATTAAAATCACTGCTCCAGAAAAAACGATAGTTTTTAAAACTTTTTTTTCCATTGATACATGTTCCCTGGGGCAAGACCCGGGTTCTCAAACCCGTTTTACTACAATGACTTGCATATTAGCCTTTAAAATTAGCACTTTTGAATTCGAACGTTCGAGTCCCATAGACTTCAATGGGGTTCTAAAAGTTTGCGCGAACGTTCGGTCCGTTCGAAGGTTCTGGTGCAAACCGAACGGGGGGGTGGTGTTCGGCTCATCCCTAGTCCCTATGTACTAAGGCACAGAGGTACTTGTTAATTCAGTTGCCTGGAATCTTACTTAATAACTTCAAATCAACATTCAACAGAAATATAGGTCTGAACTGGTGTCGTCAGGGCCGTCTTTAATATTGATTGGACCCTGGGCAAACATTTTCTTGCCCAACCCCCAAACCCCCCCCCCCCCCCACACCATGCAATTCCGCTCTCCACCTGTTTTGAGCCATACAATAAATAGCAGCTCGACTCAAAATCAGTTGAATAAATAGATCAGGCAGCGATTGTGATTGGTTGCCAGAGGTTAGAGTGTATCATTACCGTTTACTGACTGGTTGCAAGAGGTTACAGCACACATTATGGCTCACTGATTATTTGCTAGAGGTTACAGCACATGACTTGATTGGTTGCTACAGAGACCCTTGCCTTGAAAAAGGGTCCCACCTCCAATTTGCTTACCTTTGCAGAACAGCCTGATGTTAGGCTTAATGACCACAGTTGTAGGCGGGACTTTAAAGCATGCCCCTTTACCTCCCCAGTGGGCAGCATTCAGCAGAAGTTATGGTGGATATGACCTCAGGGGAATATGAATGCCGTCTCTATTTACATATCAATGGTCTGCAGCTATTTACATATTAATGCCGCTGCTATATACAGATCAATGCAGATTATTAACATGTGAACACATGGTCTGCAGGTGAGTCATCTGTACAGGACAGAGCTGGGCGGCATTAGTAGCAGAACTTCACACTAAGATATCGGGACACAGCAAGAGACTAAAACATCACAGGACAAAGGAATTCAAACTGGGATAGTTGGCAAGTATGAAGACACTCACCTGCTCCACGTTCCAGCGACGCGCCGGCCAGGGCTCCGCTATTCTCCCCCCCTCTCCGGCTGGCGTCCTCATTCCAAGTGTGGGTACCCGGCCGTGAAAGCTTTCGGCTTCACGGCCGGGCACCCACTGCGCATGCGTGAGCGCGAGCCACGCCGCGTTATCCAATTGGACAGGCGATCGCCTGGGACCTGTCATGTGTCCCAGGTGATCGCCTACAGGGAGGGGCTGCAGAAAGACGATTAGGCTATTTGCCTTAGCAGCCCCTCGGCGGAAGGAGGAAGTGGGACAGGAAGTCCCACTGCTCCTGAAGCCCCCACTCCCCCCCCCAAAAAAAATTACATGTCAAATGTGGCATGTAAGGGGGTGCGGAGTGGACTAAGCGGAAGTTCCAATTTTGGGTGGAACTCCGCTTTAAGAGCTTTCAAATGAGAGACCAGAAGGGGGAATATTTTTTTAATAGTCCCACAAAACTATCTGAGCCTGGGGCTTTAGAAGGCTTAAGGGCTTCAATAGCTGCAGATACTCGAGACTCAGGAATGTCCTCACCAAGGGCTGCAGAGGCCGATTCAGAGAGGGCGGGAAGGCATAAGTGCTGACAAAAAGTGTTCAGCCTAAAGGCCCATACACACGATCGGACTTATTGACAACAATGGTTCGATGCACCTGTTTTATTGGACAATCTGACCGTCTGTATGCTCCATCAGACAATTGTTGCTTTTTCAAATGGCAAATGTTCGCTGTGCATGCTCTCAAACTTTTTGACAACAAATGTCCGATGGAGGATAACTCGTGTGTACACAAGTCTCTCGGACTAAAGTCCAAAGTACAAACACGCATGCTCAGAACCAATGCTAAACATCAGCCAACAATAGCAGAAGTTGCCCAAAGGGTGGCGGTAAAGAGCTGAAAAACCATGTGATTTGGTGAAAGTTGGCTGAAAATGTTCTGCCGTCTGCATGCCAACGCCCATTCGGCCCAAAATCCCCGAAAAAGTCAGATGGAAGTCCGATCGTGTGTACGAGGCTTTAGAGGGAGAGAACGAGCTGGGATTGACATATACAGAAGCTCAGAAATCTCCAAATTGAGAGACTATTTTAGAGGGCTCAGATGTGTGGTCACCACTGAGATCTCATAGTCGGATACGTTTGTACAATTTCCTAATAGAATTACGTTTTTTGGCAAGCATAGGGCCAGGCTTAGTTCTGTACATGTCAAATTTATGTTTAGACCACGGGAGAACCTTTTCTGCTTTGTCAGGGGGTAAAAGATCCAGTTCTGCAGGTGTCATTAAAATATATTTCATGATTTTCAATGAACATATAACTGGATTAAATGCTTCTTATATATCTGCCTGGAGTAAAAACATGATGCTAAGCACCAGACCGTGTTTTCTCTGGTATCTTGATAATTGAGTTCCACAGCTATTAAAAATACCTGGTTATCAGTAAAAACGTGTATTGTATCATTAGAGCTCAATGTCCAGAGATGTTCACTAGTGTGACAGAAAGCAGATGGAAAACACAAAATCTATTGACACAGGTATCTTCTGCTTTATCTTCACCATAATTTCCTAGTTCTCAGTTGGATGTGATTTATTTAACCACTTGAGACCCGCGCTATAGACAAAAGACGTCAACAGCGCGGCTCTCAGGTGCCAACTGGACGTCTTTGGACGTCATTTGAAGTGCATTACCCGCGCGCAGCGGGTAAACACTGTCCCTGCGCATCGCTGGGAAGCCGATGCGTGTACCTGGCGGCCGCGATGTCCGCCGGGTACACGCGATCGTCAGTGACACAGCCGGTAACAGCAGGGACGTGGAGCTCTGTGTGTAAACACAGAGCTCCACGTGCTGTCAGAGGAGAGGAGACCGATCTGTGTCCCTTGTACATAAGGACACCGCATCGGTCACCTCCCCCAGTCACCCCCCTCCCCCCACACAGTTAGAACACACCTAGGATACACATTTAACCCCTTCCTCACCCCCTAGTGTTAACCCCTTCACTGCCAGTCACATTTATACAGTAATTAGTGCATTTTTATAGCACTGATCGCTGTATAAATGTGAATGGTCCCAAATTTGTGTCAAAAGTGTGCGATACGTCCGTCGCAATATCGCAGTCCCAAAAAGATCGCCGCCATTACTAGTAAAAAAAAAAAAATAATAAAAAAAATCATAATTCTGTCCCCTATTTTGTAGGCGCTATAACTTTTACGCAAACCAGTCGCTTATTGCGATTTTTTTTTTTTTTTACAAAAATACGTCGAAAAATACGTATCGGCCTTAACTGAGAAAAAAAATTGTTTTTTTAAAAAACAAAATTGGGATATTTATTATAGCAACAAGTAAAATATATATATATATTTTTTAAATTGTTGCTCTTTTTTTGTTTATAGCGCAAAAAATAAAAACCGCAGAGGTGATCAAATACCACCAAAATAAAGCTCTATTTGTGGGGAAAAAAGGACGTCAATTTTGTTTGGGAGCCACGTCGCACGACCGCGCAAATGTCAGTTAAAGCGACGCAGTGCCGGAAGCTGAAATTTCGCCTGGGCACGAAGAGGGTTTATGTGCCCAGTAAGCAAGTGGTTAAACAGGTCATTGATGCTGTTCCCTGCATTAAAGCAGTAATTTGACAAGTAAACTGAATTAAAGCACCAGACCTATAAGATTATAAATGCATGTATGTTATGCATGTAAGCAGGTGCAGTCTGTTTTCTTCACTGCAGGTGGCACTCAACCACAGCTACAATGCAGAGGGAGAGGAAGTCAAGTGGAACTTAGTTCCTCTATGGTTTCCTGGGTCACAGGAAACATTTATCCGATTGGATGCTAGTGCCCTATGTAACTCTGGCATCCATCTTGGATCAAGCAGAGTCTTTTTAAGCCCCTAGCTCCCAGGCTTGGGCACATATCACGTGTGGTTAGAGTAGAGACAGGTCACCCATCTGGCAGGGAAAGTGCTTAACGTTCCATCCAGAAGCCTCCCCATTTGGGTACGGACTGACCATGCTGCATTCCACCCCTTGAGACAGATGCTGTTGGCATACCTGGGTCCTACCTCTTCTGACACATCGCTGTTACATGCTGTGAGTGTTCCCGGTCGGGTTGCTTTCCCGCCAGGCTTGTTTTGTATTATCAAACCTCAGTTACAATATATTCCTGTTAGGCCCCGTACACACGAGAGGATCGATCTGCTGGAATTGATAGATCCCCTGGTGTGTACGATCCAGCGGATATTTTTCCGCTGATTTTTTTCCCCGGGGATGGATTTCCAGCGGATCAAAATTTCTTGACATGCTAAGAAATCGATCCGCTGGAATCCAGTCCGACGGATTGATCCGCTGGTCTGTACAGACTCACCGGATCAATCCGTCCGAATCCATCCCTCGCATGCGTCGTAATGATTCGACGCATGCGTGGAAGTCCTTATATCACAGCGTCGCGCACGTCGCCGCGTCATCATCGCGGCGACGGCGCGACACGTCACCGCGGACGGAATTCCGCAGGGATTTTGATCTCATGGTTAGTACAACCATGAGATCAAAATCCGCCAGAGGATTTATCCACGGAAACGGACCTCCGGACCGTTTCCGCGGATAAATCCTCTCGTGTGTACTAGGCCTATGTCTAGGGTGACCACATTTCCAAACTACAATTCAGGGACACCCCCCCTTCCCAAAAATCAGCCTGTGCTGTAACGAATCACAGCACAGTGATTGGACACAAGAGGTGGGATTTATGATTTCTAAAATCACAAACAGGGGGCGGGGATTGTGCTCCTCCAGACATTCCCGGCCAGGACAAGTACTGTCAGTGAGTAAAGCGGTGATGTGGCGGCCTTTTTTGAGGGCATGAGATTGGCCGGGGGGGGGGGGGGGGGTGTCAGTTTCATTCCAGGACACTGTATGAAGGTGCCCGGGACAGACCTGCAAAATGCGGGACTGTCCTGGGCAATCCGGGACACGTGGTCACCCTATGCTTCACAATGCTTCACATATCCTTGGAGACAGATTTATTTTAGCAGTGCACTTTGCTACTGCAACGTCATGCATGTCATAGGTCAGCATTCTCTTTATCTACGCTCAGTGTTCTAAGTGGTTTATCTTTCAGTTGCACCATACTAGTAGCACAAGATTTTCCTGTAAATGAACATTTTAGTGCGTCCCTTGAAATGCATAAACACTCTTGGAAGACACCAAGGGGTTGATTTGCTAAAACTGGGGAGTGCAAAATTTGGTGCGGCTCTGCATAGAAACCAATCAGCTTCCAGTATATTTTATTTTTGTCAAAACTTAAAGCGGCAGAATAAAAAAAAAAACTGTAAGACACTGTGCTAGTATAATGTGCTAGTATGCAGCTTCCAGGTTCGCGAGCTCCGGTGCTGTGAGTGTCTGGAGCCGGGACAGGGGAACATCTACACTGATAATCAGGGCACTGATCTTCTGATCCAACAAGCTCGGTACTGGGTGTTCCTATTTGATTGACAGGCTTCCGACGGTCGCATACATCGCGTCACGATTAGCCGAAAGAAGACGAACGTCGGTGCGGCTCTATACGGCGCCTGCGCACTGACATTCGGCTACTTTCGGAAAATCGCGACGCGCTGTATGCGACCGTCGGAAGCCTGTCAATCAAATAGGAACGCCCAGTCCCGCAGCCCATACCCGGAAGCGGCGGAGAAGATCTATCTCTAAAACGGTAAGTACTGCTTCGATGTAAAAAAAAACACCCGATTCCCCTAGACAAAATGAGCCTCAATCTAATGTTAAAAATTGAGTTTTTGGGTGAACCTCCACTTTAATATGCCAATCCCAACAACAAATCAGCGGCACCTGCGGGGGTAGCGCTACATACTGTTCAAATATTCACTGGCCTAGATTCAAAAAGCAATTGCGTCTGCGTAACCATAGTTACGCAGCGCAATTGCTTACTTGCGCCGGCGTTTCGAATGCTCCTGATTCAGGAACCTCGTTACGCCGACTGCAGCCTAAGATATGACTAGCATAAGGCTCTTATGCCAGTCATATCGTAGGCTGCATTCTTACGTTGGCCGCTAGGGGGCGTTCCCGTAGTGGTCAGCGTATAGTATGCAAATTGCATACCAACGCCGATTCACTACCCTACGCGAGCCCTGCGTACGCAGTTTACGTCGTTTCCGTTCGTCGGGTTTCGCGTAAGGCTGCTCCTGCTATTAGCAGGGGCAGCCAATGCTACGTATACCCGTCGTTCCCGCGTTGCGAAGTTTAAATTACGTTGTTTGCGTAAGTGAATCGTGAATGGCGCTGAACGCCATTTACGTTCACTTTGAAGAAAATGGCGTCCTTGCGACGTCATTTGCCGCAATGCACGTCGAGAAAGTTTCCCGACGGAGCATGCGCACTACCTAATTTAAATGATCCACGCGTCCTACGGGATCATTTAAATTACGCGCCCTTACGCCGGGCATTTTTGAGGAGCACCCACGCAAATTACGTGGCTACTGCTTCGTGAATGAAGCGTAGCGCAGATAATTTGCGGGGGCGCAGGGCAAAAACGGGACGCTGCGCCTCCGTAAGAAGTGCGCAGCGGTACCTGAATCTGGCCCACTGTTTTAGTTTTCAATAGGAGTTCTGTAATTTCTCAGGTTGCCAGTAAAAAATGTGCCCACCAACAAAAAAATGCTGCGGGAGGTTGGCAACCCTGGCACCAGCCACCACAGTGCTTAGAAGAAGAGAAGCAGCACATGGCATGTCACCCCTCCCTGGCTCCCACCGGGGACTACAGATGAACAATCATTAATCGGCACACACACACACACTCTCTGATCTCCTCGGCACCTTTGCCCACTGATAGGTGACGTCACCAGGCCTCAAGGTCCACAGCTCAGCCAATAGACGCCTCCACCACTGAGGGCCTGCCTGTCATTCCCTTATTCCCTGATTGGCTGGGTTTCTTGCCCATCAACGCGGCGACACGCCCCGGCCGGCGGTCAGATGGTCCTGTCCCCGCCCCTTACCTTACCTTATATGGCATAGAGCGGGTTATTCTTAAAGGGAACTGAGCAGCACGCCTCCTTTTCCTCTGCTGGCTCAGCGGCTCGTGGTGCTTCTTGGATCTCTCCGCCGATCATCATCATGTCTGACAAGCTGCCATACAAAGTTGGTAAGAACCGGCCCGGGCACCGAGCACGCTGTACCGGGGACGGCCCGGTCTATGCTGGAGATCCAGACGGAGGAGGGTTGTGGGGTGTAGAATGGGGGACAGCTGCACGATCTGTCACTGGCCTCTGCTCCAATCCAACTACAAGAACCAGCATGGCTGTCAGTGGGGGGCACAGACCAGCCAATCCGGACATTGTACTTATTGTGTGTATATAAGTGCAGTATGGGAGGGAGTGACGGCTCATCAGTGATCTGCATTAGAAGATGATAATTGGAATAGTGACCAGCAGATAATATTTGGATTGGATGATGGTTATCAGATAATAATTGGCTCCGGGGGATGGATGAGATTCTTCAGCTAATATTTGAATTGGGGGGGGGGGTCATCAGATAATTGGATCTGGGGAGGGGGGTGGTGAGATTCATCAGATAATTGGATCTGGGGAGGGGGGGTGGTGAGATTCATCAGATAATTGGATCTGGGGAGGGGGGGTGGTGAGATTCATCAGATAATTGGATCTGGGGAGGGGGGGTGGTGAGATTCATCAGATAATTGGATCTGGGGGGGGGGATTCATCAGATAATTGGATCTGGGGGGGGGGGGGATTCATCACATAATTAGATTGGGGGCGGGGTGTCGGAGAGATTTATCAGATAATTGGATCTGGGGGGGATTTATCAGATAATTGGATTGGGGGGGGGGGGGGGGGATTCGCCAGATAATTGGATCTGGGGGGGAGATTCATCACATAATTAGATTGGGCGGGGTGTCGGAGAGATTTATCAGATAATTGGATCGGGGGGGGGGGGGGATAGATTCATCAGATAATTGGGGGGGGGGGGGGGCTGAGATTCATCAGATCTGTTTTACTTGCCTGCTCTGTGCAATCGTTATGCACAGAGCAACCCCGATCCTCCTCTTCTGGGGTCCCCTGCCGCTTAGTAAGGCCCCTCCTCTTCATTGGGTACCCCAATGGAAAGCCACTTTCCCTGGGGGCACCTTAGTGGGCTGTGTGTATAGACACAGACGGTGGAACTCGACCCCCCCCCCCCATGTTGCCAGATTTGATTGACAGCAGTGGGGGCCACTTTCTCCTGTTGATATAAATCTGTCCAGTGGTGGGAGCTGCTGCGCTCGTGCACATCGCTGGCTTGGATGGGCTCGGGGGGGGAGGGGGAGCTGCAGCACCACCGAGGATTTGTTGCATTAAAGTGGTTGTATTGCCCACTTGGTCATTTTTTATCTACAGGTACGGTAAGCTTATAATAAAGCTTACCCAGGGCCGATCCGCTCTATAGGCTCATTATGCAAGCTGCTTAGGGCCCCGCAAAGCTGCGGGGGGCCCCCAAAATTACTAGAGGCCCTGCCTGGTGAGAAGTCATTTTCAGCCCCCTACCATGCTCCTCAGCTGGCTGCATGGGAGAAGAGTTAAGAAGGCAGCACCCCCCCCCCCCCCCCCCGCTTCTCAATTTTAAAATTTTAATGTGACATGTCATTTTGCTTAGGGCCCCAGGGAGGTCCGGATCGGCACTGAGCTTACCTGTAGGGAAAATGACTATCTCCTCCTAAACCTGTACGGTTTAGGAGATTTTAACCCTTCATGCAGCTGCCGATGTCACCGGCGCATGCTGCCGGCTCTTGCCGGAACAGGACTCCTGCAGGCGTGACATTGCGACTCTGGCCCCTCAAAGCCCGTGAGCCCACGAACCCGGAAAAAACACAAGGAGTATGTCGGCCCCCCTCGGCGGTGACCGGGCGAGCTGCAGGGGCTTGGTTCTAAGTATTTCATAATGTGCTAGTATGCAATGCACATTATGTTATTGTCTTGCAGGTTTTTTTTTTTTTGGTGGTTTACTACCACTTTTAGGCTGGGTTCACTGCGGGTTCGTGGGCTCCGGCGGGTTCCTGCATCGCACCCGACATGCATAGCAGATCACACTGCCATATGCCAACTGCTGGGGAGTGTCATACAATGTTAAAGCGGAGCTCCACCCTAAAGTGGAACCCCCGCTGATCGGATCCCTCCCCCCCTCCGGTGTCACATTTGACACCTTTCAGGGGGGAGGGGGGTGCAGATGCCTGTCTAAAGACAGGTATTTGCACCCACTTCCGGCCACTCTGCATGCAGGACGTCACCTCCTGCCCCCCCCGTTGTGTTCTGGGAACACTCGGCTCCCAGAGCACAGCGGGAGCCAATCAGCAGCGCGACTAGCGCATGCGCCGTAGGGAACCGGTCAGTGATGCCGGAGCGCTTCACTTCCTGGTTCCCTCACCGAGGATGGCGGGGGGGGCAGCAGAGTGATGAGCGATCGCTCGTCCTCTGCTGCGGACGGCGCTGGACTCCAGCACAGGTAAGTGTGCTGATATTAAAAGTCAGCAGCTGCAGTATTTGTACCTGCTGACTTTTAATAATTTTTTTTCAGCGGACATCCGCTTTAAGGACACCCCCCAGTTCAGCTTGCATATCACACTGCGAACTTACAGTTCGGACATGAATCGGATCACATAGGAGGGCTAACTGTCAGCGCAGATACAAAGTGCATGTATAGGTAGGGGTATGGTGATGATTAGTCCATTAGAAATAATAGTAACAGGCAGTTCAATGGTTAAAAATGCAGGTGATTTGGCTGTTCAATGGCGGCTGCTGTCCTCAGAGAGCTGACTGTGTGGTAAACAAGAGGGGTAGAGAAAGGAAGCGCCACCTAAGTGCAGTATTAAAGAGGTTCTTTTAATGACACATTGTACAAAACGCACTTACAAGAAGGTAAGGCTTCCTTTACCTTAGTGCAGTCCTCCTTCACTTACCTCATCCTTCCATTTTGCTTTTAAATGTCCTTATTTCTTCTGAGAAATCCTCACTTCCTGTTCTTCTGTCTGTAACTCCACACAGTAATGCGAGGCTTTCTCCCTGGTGTGGAGTGTCGTGCTCGCCCCCTCCCTTGGACTACAAGAGTCAGGACGCTCTCTACGTTGCAGATAAAGGAGCTGTGTGTTAGTGGGCGTCCTGACTCTTCTGTAGCCCAAGGGAGGGGGCGAGCACGACACTCCACACCAGGGAGAAAGCCTCACATTACTGTGTGGAGTTAGACAGAACAACAGGAAGTGAGGATTTCTCAGAAGAAATAAGGACATTTAAAAGCAAAAGGATGAAGTGAAGGAGGACTGCACTAAGGTAAAGGAAGCAATTTGGGGGGGGGGGGGGGGATTGTACCTTTACAACCCCTTTAGGGTTTTTGACCCACTTTAGCCACATGCTTAAAGGGTCACTAAAGGCAAACTTTGTTTAAAAAAACAAAACAAAAAAAAACATGTTATACTTACCTCCACTGTGCAGCTCGTTTTGCACAGAGTGTCCCCTAACCCTGTCTTCTGGGGTCCCTCGGCGGCTCCTCCTCGCAAAAGCTTTCCACCTTTATGCAAGCTCGCATGGTGGAAAGCTTTTGCGGGCGCGCTCCCGTGATACAGCGGCGGGCGTAGCCGCCGACTGTATCACCCGGCGTGCCGCGTCATCCACTGTGATTGACAGCAGCGCCAGCCAATAGCTGCGCTGCGATCAATCCGTCCAGCCTAGCCAATCAACGGGCAGGCTGGGAACCGAAGAGGATCACGTGGACGCGCGCGGGACTTTCGAGGGGTCAGGTAAGTAAAACGGGGGTTCGGGGGGGGGGGGGGGGGCGGTACCGTCGGATGTTTTTCACCTTAATGCATAGGATGCATTAAGGTGAAAAAACTATTATTATTATTATTCAGGATTTATATAGCGCCATCAGTTTGCGCAGCGCTTTACATCAGGGAAGACAGTACAGTCACAATACAAATCAATACAGGAGGGATCAGAGGGCCCTTTACAACCCCCTTAAGGCCCCTTTCACGCTGCGACTTGGGACTGCAATGTTGCATTACAAGTCGTATCCCATGATTTCCAATGAGTACCGTTCAGATCTGTGCGACTTCAAAGTAGTCCCTGCGCTACTTTGGCTCGACTTTGATGCGACTTGAGGTCCATAGGCCTCAAGATTACACAGGAATTGCTTCAAGTCGCCGCAGAAATCGTGGCGGTGCAGTTGCACAAGTGTGTAAGAGGCCTCAACGTCAACTCTTGGAGGTTTGAAAATTTGTGTGTGTGTGTGTGTGTGTGTGTGTGTGTGTGTGGTGTGTGTGTGTGTGTGTGTGTGTGTGTGTGTGTGTGTAGCATGGATATCTGTATTGACTTCATTCTGCCCATGACCCCTAGTAGTGAGTATATGGGTGTGCATATGTAACACTAATTACAAAGTGCTTTATGTATGATCCATGCTATGATTTATGTAATTGCCCAGCCATAGAGATGCTGATAGAGAGGGCAATCAATGAAAAAAAAATATATATATATTAATATTTTTAAATATATACATTTTTACTAAATTAATATTTTTAAATTATGAAATGCCTTTGTATTTGAAAATATGGCTGAAGAAGGGATATTATGATTTATTATACAATGATGGAAGATTCCATTCTGGGGCTGTAGAAGGAAGAGATCCAGGGCTGATCTTTGCTTTCTGCACAGACCCCCTCAGGGAAGGTGACAAGGCAGTGAGCCGCTCTGTAGTCTTCATGCTCCTGATGTAATCATGGCTGTGTTCTGCTTCATGTGGACTCCACGCTGCTGCTGCTAACTCGAGCTCTGCCCCCTAGAGGCTTCTGGGAGTTGTAGTGTTGTAGACAATCAGCTGGGTGCTGCTCTGTTGTGTCTGAAACTACACTTCCCAGCATGCTCCACACCCGGCAGCTTCTATGACTTGGCACGCTGTAACAGGATCTGGCAGCAGCACTAGAGCAGACCTGCGCTGAGCATTCCAGACTAACCTTTCTTACACAAGAGATTAGCTCGCGGCTGCCTGCTTTATGTAAGCTGTATTCTGGATTTAGGATAATTGGCTTACAGTTCTTGTTTTTTATAGAAATGTGTTATGGGTTATCACTGTTGGCCAAAAAAAGACTGCCTGTGCTTTTTAAGGAGTGCCAGTAGATCAAATCATTTTGCATTGCTATGGAATGATATTGAGTAATGTACCTGCTATTGCTGTAAGCCAGGGGTCCTCAAACTATGGCCCTCCAGTTCAGGAACTACAATTCCCATCATGCCTAGTCATGTCAGTTTTACAATGCCTCATGGGACTTCTAGTTCCGCAACAGCTAGAGGGCCGTAGTTTGAAGATCCTTGCTGTAAGCAGTTTTTGCCCTTCCAGCAGCCTGCCTGGAAAACTTATATCTGTCCTCCCTTTTGGACCTAAGCCAGGAGCGTTTTGCGAATGCTCGTGATTGGTGTGTATGTGGTTTTTTTTTTTTTTTTTTTGGTTTGTGGTGCTGTTTAGAAAAAAGGCACTGCATGCATTTTGCAGAAATTATCATTTTTGCCCGTGTTTGTTACACCCAAGAGGGCGTTGGGCTCCACTTACATCTGCAAATACACGAGAAACCAGCATCAAGCTTGCAATGTAATTAAATATTAATGGAACCTCATTGCTGTGAGGATTCAGCCGCCTCTCAGGCCATTGATGATGCACCATCAAGAGCGTGTGCTTGCATTCAAAACCCCACGCATGTGCGGGGTCTCTCACTTGCCTCAGTAGCCTCTGAGCTTAACACCGTGGCGAGAGGGGGGTATATGTTGTGCCTGCACATGACCGATGTTGGCATAGACTTTCTTCACATGGGTGTGAAACCGCCACATACAGATGCAGTTGGTGTCTAGTTCTGAACATCACCTAATTACTAGGGATGCACCGATGCATATCGGCCGAAAATAGCTGTTTTGGGGAAATGCCGAAACAACATAAATTGCAGATAATGACTAGTGGTGCAACGCGGTAAAAAACACACTGAAATTGTCTCCGCTCTGCTCGCACACAGCCCCGCCTGCTCCTAACCACGCTGTGATAGACAGAATACGGGTCTAATGCTGAGATGTGTTCTGTCTATCACAGCGTGGGGTTAGGAGGAGGCGGGGCTGTGTGCGAGCAGAGCGGAGACAATTTCAGCATACGGGTAGTGGGTTGCTTTCTTTTCTAGTAGAACATGTGTGCACTCATCCGTGCTGTGGCCACCAACTTCAGTAAGGGAATCAGGAAGTGAAGCCGCAAGGTTGGAGTAGGTAACAAACATGGCGTAGGTCACCGCAGTGATCTATGCCCAGAAGTGGGAGCAGATACCTGAATTGCGCAGGTATCTGTCCCCTCCTGTCCCCTGAAATGTGACATCAGAGTGGGGGCAATCCAAAAAGCCGAAGTTCCATTTTTTTTTTTGGGTGGAACTCCGCTTTAAATCTGCTGGGTGTGCTAATGCTGCACTCATATGTAGGCTGTTTGTCAGCCCCCCCCCCCCCCCCCCCCCCAATAACACACATAGGGCAGTCCCATCCTTTTGAATGAGCTGCCTTTAAAGGGTCACTAAAGGAGAAAAAATTTTTTTTGCTGAAATGACTGTTTACAGGGTATAGAGACATAAAAGTTAACTGATTCCTTTTAAAAATGATTAAATTCAATCCTATAATGTGCCTGCAGTTTCACTTTCGGTTTTAAACTGGATTCATGTTTCTGTGAAGTAAAGAGACCCACAGAAAAAAAAAAAAAAATCCAGGGCAGTGTTTTGTTTTTAAAATGAATCTGATTGGTTCTGAGGAGTTTTAGACACACAGTAATGACGGCTTAGACCACAGTGAAAAGCTCCCAGTACGATGGTTATAAGGAGCTAGACAACCAGGAAGTGTGGAGATCAGAGCAGAATTACAGCAACTTCAAAGCAAAAATGAACAATAAGGACATGAAACCAGTACTGCAGTAAGGTAAAAGAAAGTGATTTAGCTAAAAAAATTTTTTTTCCTTTAGTGACCCTTTAAAGGCAATGCGTGCAAAAAAAGAAGCTCCTGCACATATTTGAGCTTTGTGCCCTTTTTGTACTGCAATTGGCCCCATGAGCAAATGTGTGTGTGTGTATGCTGGCTGCAATTTAGGGCCATTAAGAATTTGCATTTGAAAGACCTCTGAGCAAATGGTGACCTAAAATATTGCACCACCATTTTATTCTCTAGGGTCTCTGCTAAAAAAGTATGTATGTATGTTCTTGGGCCCCTTTCACACTTGCCGGACAGTTCAGGTCCGCCTGTCGGTTTTTTCAGCAGACCCGTATGGCGGCTCCATGCTTCTATGGAGCGTTGGATGTCAGCTGACATCCAATCCGCTAAAATCAGACTGATGGCGTTATGATCGGGTGGGATCTGATGAAAATGGACATGCTGTCCTTTTTGTCCGATCTCTACATAGGAGACAGTGGCGCTCGACAAGCCCCTCCCCACTCAGCGGTGATCAACAGGGTGGGTCAGCTTGAGCAGAGAACTCTGCATAGAATCGGGGAAATTATTTGTTAAAGGGTGCAGGGAGGAGCTGCGATGCGAGGGAGATACGATGCGGGAAGGAGCTGCAACAGCTGTCGAGGGATACCCAGAAGAGGAGGATCAGGTCGCTGTACAGTGGAGGCAAGTATGACATGTTTTTTTAAATAACAAAGCCTTGCAATCAAGATCACCAGGGAAAGAATCTCGATTCTTAACGCTTAATCATGCAGCACTCTAATCTGTGTGTGTTTTCTCATTTGAAAACCACCACTGCACCTTGTCTTTGTATGACTTTCTGTAGTAAAGACCGGTCGTGCAGCTTTTGTAGCAAATTTGGTGTGACTAGAGCCTTACTTCCTGGTTTCCACGCCTAGGCAAATTATGTCATCCATCCCAAGAGTCTTCAGGAGGGTTTTTTTCTGCTGAGCACACCCCCTGCCTGCATGCCTGAGCTAAGGGCAGATGGTTTTCCAAGTAATAAATGCTACATGAATCATCTGCCCTTACTCAGGATGGCCACGAGTGTAAATGCTAGAGGGGTGTTTTTCAAAGTGATTCCTTGGCATAAGACGTGGGTGAGGTTTAGTTTACTTTGAATATTGAAAATCAATTAAAGCAGGGCTCCACCCAAAAGGGGAAGCTTTGCTTGTTTGCACCCTCCAATGCCACTTTGGAGGGGGAGGGTGGAGCAGGTACCTGATTTTTTTTTTTTGACAGGTACACACTCCCACTTCCTGGTAAGATCGCAGCACAGCGATCTTAACATGTCCCGCCTCTCCTGTACACTGTCCTGCCTATAACCAGTGTATTGGTAGAATGAAGATTTTGTACTCATCAATTTTACTGAATTGGATCTCGTACTTTTAATAATTTAATGTGTATTGTGTGCTTTATAAGCTGTGAACTTTGTGCTGTACACCCTAAAGCTCCATTCACACCTGAGCGTAGCGGTAACGTACACTCTGCTTTTTTTTTTTTCTCCCCCCCCCCCCCCCCCCCATGTGATCCTGCCTAGGGGCATCCTGTTCACTTGAATGAGCTTCCCTAGGCACAAGAAATGCCCCAAGCAGCAGCAGAACCTTGTTGGTCTTGGGGCATCAGCCATTTTTTTTTTTTTTTTTTTTACAGTGCCTATTTTGTTAAAGCGGAGTTCCAACCACAATTGGCATTTTTTTTTTTTTTTTTTAATAAATCTGGTCACTTACTATTTTACAATCCGCCGCCGATCCGCATAGATATTCAAAAAAGAGTTTATAAAAGTAGATCTACACCGTTGTCATTTTGCTTGTGGGCATTGTGAAGCCTACAAGCACTTACTTCCTGGAAGTCTTGGATGGGGAGTGATAATTGGGCAGCACACTGCATCCTGGGAAATGATGACACACATTTCCCAGGAGCATTAGAGGGAGATGATGTCAGAATCCTAGGTGGATTCAAAGGCAGATTTCGTGGGACCGCATAGCAACAGGCATTTCCAGATGAGTAAGAAAATTTTTTTTTTTTTTTGTAAGCTAGAGTTTAAAGCAAAAATTTTTTTTATGGAACCTCCGCTTTAAGAAGCAAAATCTGCTTAGTATGGCACCCAAATAGTGGCACTTCTGACACGCATGGCACAACCTGCATTTTTGTTTAGCTTATCGTGCATTTAGGAAACGCGCAGATGTGAATGCAACCTAAAACCTGCAGTTGTTTTGGTGTTGCTCATTGAGCAGCTACTGTTGTGGATCATGTCCAGTAAAATCTCTTTTTTTTTTTTCTAGCTGACATCACCCTGGCAGAATGGGGCAGGAAGGCCATCGACATTGCAGAAAACGAAATGCCTGGCCTGATGAAGATGAGGGAGATGTACTCGGAGAGCAAACCTCTGAAGGGGGCCCGGATTGCTGGTTGTCTGCACATGACTCTCCAGACAGCTGTGCTCATCGAGACCCTGACTGCAATGGGAGCCGAGGTACATACTGCTTATACAGTGCAATGAAGCGAGTTATTAACCACTTAAGGACCGCCTCCTGCACATATATGTCGGCAGAATGGCACAGCTGGGCACAAGCACGTCCTCTTAAGTGCCTAGCTGTGGGTCGCGGGCGCCCCCGACCCGGTCCGAAGCTCCGGGACCCGCAAACCCGATCGCCGCTGGAGTCCCGCGATCGGTCCCCGGAGCTGGAGAACGGGGAGAGCTGTGTGTAAACACAGCTTCCCTGTTCTTCACTGTGGCGCCGTCATTGATCGTGTGTTTCTTTTTATAGGGAAACGCAATCAATGACGTCACACCTACAGCCACACCCCCTACAGTTAGAAAGACAAATTAGGTCACACTTAACCCCTTCAGCGCCCCCTTGTGCTTAACTCCCAAACTGCAATTGTCATTTTCACAGTAAACAATGCATTTTTAATGAATTTTTTGCTGTGAAAATGCCAATGGTCCCAAAAATGTCAATTGTCAAGTGTCCGCCATAATGTCGCAGTCACGAAAAAAATCGCTGATGGCTGCCATTAGTAGTAAAAAAAAATGAATAAAAATGCAATAAAACTATCCCCTATTTTGTAAACGCTATACATTTTGTGCAAACCAATCGATAAACACTTATTTTTTTTTTTTTTTTTTTTACCAAAAATAGGTAGAATACGTATCGGCCTAAACTGAGAAACTTTTTTTTTTTTTTTAATGTTTTGGGGGATATTTATTATAGTAAAAAATATTGAATCTTTTTCAAAATTGTCGCTCGATTTTTGTTTATAGCGCAGAGGTGATCAAATACCACCAAAAGAAAGCTCTATTTGTGGGGAAAAAAAGACGCCAATTTTGTTTGGGAGCCACGTCGCACGACCGCACAATTGTCAGTTAAAGCAACGCAGTGCCGAATCGCAAAAACTGCCCAGGTCCTTTACCTGCCTAAAGGTCCGGGTCTTAAGTGGTTAAGGTCTCGGTACCAACGCCCTGGATTTACAGCTGAGCTCTGGGGAAAATGTATGGGCTCATTCACACTAGCTTAGCTGTCTTGAGAGTGATCTGTATTAGGATCACTCTTCAGAGAGCATTTGACGGGTATTGAGGCGTTCTGTTGCTCTTACCACCTACTTTAACCCCCCAAACTGTCATGCATTTGAGCATTCCCATGGCATGTATACACCCCCACGTGGCCACTGCCTGCGCTGCTAAGGGGGTAGCGGTTGGATGGACAGTAAAGGCATGGCATAACTGTGGGGTTTTATGCTCCTCTCCACTCCCACTGCTAGGTGTGAGTGAGCCTTTGGATTGGGGTTTCCAGCACACTGGAAGACAGGGTGGGTTTGATTTTAAAATCAAGCCGATTTTTAAATCGCAAGTAAAAAGGCTCAATTTAAATCATAATTTTTAAAGAGTAACTGTCATCTCTGTCCCGCAGACGCTCCTCCTCTGACCCGTAAATGGGAAAATAATTTGGCGCTGAAAAATATGTAACAGTAAATTATGGTTGCAAGCCAGAACTCAAGGTAAATTCATATAAAATCCCTCAAATAGAACCATAAAAGCAGTGCAGCGCAACCTAAATATAAACACTAATATAAAATGTCCATGAGAAGAAACGGTCCACAAGTGATTGTGAAAAGGCACAATGAAAATGACGGCATGCAATGTGGATCAAACGTGGCCAGAAATCCCTCCACCGCACACAGTGGCCTCTCACCTCACTGATTCGACTTATTTTAGGTCACATTGCATGTAACTCATTCCCAGTATAACTACTTAGAACATCCAATCGATCAGCATACCAAAGGTGTTGATCAAGGTCCTGAGCTTTGTCTCCAACACAAACATAAATGAAGACAATCTAGTGCTCTCTGTATAATGAGTGTTTAATTGTAAGATAAAACAAAAGCAAAACTACTTCCCAGTTGCAGTGGGAGGACATGTAGGCTTCGGCGACGTGTTTGCGGAGCATGCGCGCCTTCAGCCTCTGATGCAACCATATTGGAAGAGGGCTATATCAGGGTGCAGCTATGCTGATGTTGGGACATGTTCCGCCTGGGGGTGTGTTGTCCTATAACGGGTCAACACCCCAGGGTGGAGTATGTCCCAATGTCTGCATAGCTGTGCTTTCATATAGCCCTCTTCCAATATGGCTAAATCACGGCCTGAGGAAGAAGCGCATGCTCTTCAAATGTGTTGTCAAAGCCTACACATCCTCATGCTGCAACCAGGAAGTGATGTCGTCCTCGTCTTTCCAGTGAGTTCCACCGGCGCTGACTGCCTACCTACCCTGACAGATGACAGTGCCCCCCCAAACCTGGACTCTTCTCAGTGCACTTGCGACCATACATGCCTGATTAAAGTGGTGTTCTGCCAGATAAAAATATAAAAAGCCAGCAGCTACAAATACTGCAGCTGCTGGCTTTTATAATGGGACATAAATGGGAGAAAATTTATTTTCTCCCATTTATGCTCTGTGCATTGCCTGCACCCACTGGATTTTGGGCTATTTTATTCACCACTGAGGTACATCATCTGGAGCGGCGGTTCCTTCTTTTATAATGGGACACTTACCTGTCCTGGAGTCCAGCAATGTCGGCACCACAGCTGATGTCTCCATCAGCTGCCATTGACATTTTGGGTAAGGGAAACCGGCAGTGTAGCCTTTTGGCTTCACGCCGTGAACCCTACTGCACATGTATGAGACCCCGCTCCTCTCTCCTATTGGGCCGGTGGAGGAGGGGGGCCATGGCCCAGACTCCCGGAAGTGGGAAAGGATACCTGTCAAAGGTATCTGTAGCCCCCCCCCCCCCGAAAGGTGGCACAGGGGGGGGGTATGGGTAGTCTGAGCAGAAGTTTCACTTTTGGGTGGAACTCGGCTTTTAACATCTTGAGTAGTTCTGATTTACTTCAAATAAATTTGTACCATACAGCTACACTTGAGGCGCCTGTGCTTCTTCCCTTCACGGGACTACCTCAGTAAACTGCACTAATGGACTTTAATCTACTATGGAGTCTTTCATGAGCAACTAGGTAGGGGAGAGAGGGAGATTCCTCAGCCTTTGGACTTTGTGGTGGTAGAGGAAACTGAAGCAACACGAGATGGTTTTGAGAAAGTTGTCTAATTTCAAAACCGATTCCTGAAGTGCAGAGAGAACCAAATTCAGATATTGCTATTGAAACAGTATGGCAAACCTGTCCTTGAAAGTTTCCGACAATAGACTCCTCCAATGATTTTTTTTTTTTTTTTCTTTTTCTCAATGCTAAACTAAAATAATGACTTAAAGCAGGAGTTCACCGAAAAAAATTTTTTTAACCTTAGATTAATGCTCATTTTGTCAAGGGGAATCGGGTAGTTTTTTAAAAATCTAAGCAGTACTTACCGTTTTTTAGAGCAATCTTCTCCGCCGCTTCCGGGTATGGTCTTCGGGACTGGGCATTCCTATTTTGATTGACAGGCTTCTGACGGTCGCATACATCACGTCACGAGTAGCCAAAAGAAGCCGAACGTCGGTGCGGCTCTATACGGCGCCTGCGCACCGACGTTCGGCTACTTTCGGAAAATCGTGACGCGATGTATGTGACAGTCTTCTGACAGGCTTCCATCAAATAGGAACGCCCAGTCCCGCAGCCCATACCCGGAAGCGGCGGAGAAGATCGCTCTCTAAAAAGGTAAGTACTGCTTCATTTTTAAAAACTACACGATTCCCCTTGACAAAATGAGCATGAATCTAAGGGTAAAAATTAACTTTTCGGGTGAACCTCCACTTTAAACTTTGGACCTGTGCACTTTTGATTTTTCACCACTAGGTGTCGCCATTTCATAAGGCTAGGCATGAACCAGATTTCAGAATTCTGAGCAGTTTTTAAATGTTTAGACCGTGCAGAAAGCATGGCATTATGGGTCACTGTGCTGCTCTGTGTCTAGGGCTGATATGTCTTTCCATTGACTGAACTTTGCATACAGGTTGTCGGTCTCCGAATAATCGTGCACCTTACCTTCCCTGATCCTGTACAATAATTTTTTTTTTTTTTTTTTATTCTTCCAGGTACAGTGGTCAAGCTGCAATATCTTCTCCACCCAGGATCATGCTGCTGCAGCCATTGCCAAGACCGGGGTCCCAGGTAAGGCAGAGAAGATATTCTGTGAATCGAGGCTTATGGTTTGCAATTGCGCATAATCCTTCTAAAGCCTCGTACACACACGATCGGATTTTCTGACAACTGTGTTTTGTCAGATAATTGGACGGTTTGTGCGTTCCATCGGACAATTGTCGGTATTTCCGACAACAAATGTGTGCCGATTGGATCATCTGTACGGCGAAGAAAAAAAATCCAAACGTGCATGCTCCGAAACCAATGCTAACCATAGCTCAACATTGACAGAAGTTGCCCAAAGGGTGGCACTAAAGCTGAAAAACCACATAGTTTTGTGTATGTTGGCTGAAAACTTTCTGACGTCTGTATGCAAGTTCACGGCCAATGCCCTTTGCACAAAATTCCACGGATTTGTCCGATGGAAATCCGATTGTGTACGAGGCTTTAGGCTCCTTTTCACACGCGTGAGCCTTCTGTGACTTTGGACATCAGTCGCATGACAAGTCGTACCCCCTGATTCCCAATGATAACCATTCATATCTGCAACTTCAAGTCGCACCAACTTCAAAGTAGTCCCTGTACTACTTTTGGTCTGACTTTGATGCGAGTTGAGGCCCATAGACCTGAAGTTTAGTTATTGCTTCAAGTCGCAGAACTGTGAACGTCCCCTAAATGAGCGCATTTTAACATTCCCTACCCCCCCAGACACGAGGCATTTTTTCAAGCTCTGCCGTCAGACGGGGGGGGGAAACTTGCTTGATCCATTGTTAATTGCAGTTCTAATTTAATTATCTAGCAAAAGTGGAATTGTGTATAACCCAGCTGTTTCCATGCAGTGTACGCCTGGAAGGGGGAGACCGATGAAGAGTACATCTGGTGCATTGAGCAAACCATATATTTTTCCGATGGAAAACCACTGAACATGATCCTTGACGATGGAGGAGATCTCACAAACCTTGTTCACACCAAACATCCAGAGCTGCTGAAAGGTGATTAGACTGACAATCCATTTGCATTGATATGTTGCAGTTTATAATATTACCACTAGGTGGAAGTGTTGCACAGACTTTTTTTTCTGTTAAATACATGCTTAGGTGATGGCTTTTATTAGCTGATGAAATTACAATAAAATGTGTTCTGTTAACCAGGAAAGGCTATTATATTGGTTTTTACTATTCTCATGTAATATGACTTGATGGGTACAGTGCTGTAAAGGGTGTGAGAGATATATATATATATATATATATATATCTCTGAGCTCTAGGCAAAAATTAGACGATTAAAATGGTACTACGGAGAAAAATGGAGTGACTACCTAAAGTCTGTCATCCACATTTGTGTGTTTTTTTGTAATTGTTTTGAGATTCCAACACCTAGTTGAGGGCATGGGGTATTTGAATTTATTTATATTACCTTGGCACTGTTTTTGCACTCTTTATATTGAGCTGTATAATGGGGTAGACATACTGGGCCAGATTCTGGTAGACTTACCACGGGCGTATCAGATACACCGTCATAAGTCGGAATCCCCGCCGTCGCAACTTTAAGTGTATGCTCAAACTGAGATGCGCTTAAATGTTGCTAAGATATGGCCGGCATAAGTCTCCTACGCCGTCGTATCTTAACTGCATATTTACGCTGGCTGCTAGGGGCGTGTATGCTGATTTACACCTAGAATATGTAAATCGGCTAGATACGCCTATTCGCAAACGTACGCCCGGCCGTTGCAGTAAAGATACGCCGTTTACGTAAGGGGTTTTCAGGCGTAAAGATAAACCACCAAAAAGATGGCGCAGCCAATGTTGAGTATGGACGTCGAACCGCGTCATTTTTTTTATATTTTACGTCGTTTGCGTAACTCGTCTGTGAATGGGGCTGGCCATAATTTACGTTCACGTCGAAAGCATTGACTATTTGCCGACGTCATTTGGAGCATGCGCACTGGGATACGTCCACGAACGGCGCATGCGTCCGACCGAAACGTCATTTACGTGGGGTCACACTTAATATACATAAAACACGCCCACAGCTTCAACATTTGAATTAGGCGGGCTTACGCCGGCCCTAATACGCTACGCTGCTGTAACTTCGGTGGCAAAATCTTTGAGAATACCATACTCGCCTCTCAAAGTTACGGCGGCGTAGCGGAGATACGCTGCGCCCGCCTAAAGGTATGTGAATCTAGCCCCTTGTATGCATACTTGACCCCCTTCACACCAAGGGTAAAAAATAAATAATCTTTATGCCTAAGCCCCATTTCGCTAACTTTGACGTGTTGGTAAAACCGTACACATCATAGCAACTACTAAAGGTGCAACGGATCAAAAAACTCACTGGATCGTTGATTGGATCATTTTTCGGCTCCGCAAATAAAAAATAAACTCCCCCACTGTAATATCCACCTTTGCCCCCACTCACTGTAATATATCCACCATTGCCCCCACTCATCGCTGTAATATCCAGTCCAACATTGCCAAAACTCGCTGTAATTTTGACACGCTCTTGCAGAATAGAAGCCGGCTAGAAGATCCACGAGCAGTTGAGGGAGGGGTGATGACGTCAGCGCGCGCACCTAGTCAGCTGCTGGGTGTACCAAGATGGGCGACCTATCCAGAGCTAGGCCGAAGCTGCAGCCTTTCCTAAGGCTGAGGCAGCGGATCGCGTTGTGTGGCGATCCGAACAGGTTGACCCGTTCGGATCACAGATCGGTCACGATCCGTTGCACCACTTGCAACTACTCTGTGCATCCAGGTGGATTATACCTTGTTTGTTTTTTTGTTTTTGTTTTTTTAGTTAGAAGAAAAACACACCGATATAAAAATGTATTTAGTATTTTATATACTTGTTTCACATAATAATAAAAAAAAAATCTCAGCTATCAGACTGCAGCCCACCATAACTCTACAGACCTGCCAGCCTTTTGTCACCCTCTATGACCTTGACCTATCTCTTGATGCTTTCTCTTTCCTGTAGGAATTAAGGGAATCTCTGAAGAGACGACCACAGGCGTGCACAACCTTTACAAAATGAAAGCTGATGGGACCTTAAAAGTACCCGCCATCAATGTCAATGACTCTGTGACAAAGGTAGGTTCATGCCTTCTCTTTGCCTGATTTATTAAAGGCTGAATTGGTGCGTGATTGGTTGTGGTGAAGACTTCACTTGTTGCCATTGTTGATGCATTCTTTTTAAAAATTACGTTTTCAGAGCAAATTTGATAACCTGTACGGTTGCCGAGAGTCTCTGATTGATGGCATTAAGCGAGCCACTGATGTGATGATTGCAGGGAAGGTCGCGGTGGTTGCCGGGTATGGTGATGTTGGAAAAGGTTGTGCTCAGGCTTTAAGAGCCTTTGGTGCTCGTGTCATCGTCACCGAGATAGACCCCATCAATGCTCTGCAGGCAGCCATGGAAGGTGAGGACCATACAACACGCCAACTTTAAATTCTGAATGGTTTAATAATGTTATGTACAGAATCTAAAATCCATGCAATCCAACCTGATGGAACACCTTTGGGATGAATTGGAGACTGCTAGCCAGGCCTTCTCTACATCAGTGTCTGACCTCACAAATGCGATTTCTGGAAGAATGGTCAAACATTCCCATAGACACACTCCTAAACCTTGTGGACAGCCTTCCCAGAGTTGAAGCTGCTTTAGCTACAAAGGGTGGGCCAACTCAATATTTAACTAGGCTAATACTGGGATGCCATTAAAGTGATTGTAAGGCTTCGTCTTTAAATTATTAAAAAAAAATTGTGTCATACTTGCCTTCACTGTGCAGTTTGTTTTGCACAGAGTGGCCCCAATTCTCGACTTCTGGGGTCCCTCAGCGGCTCCTCCCCTGCATTGTATACCCCCCCCCCAGGAGAAGTGTGCATTCAGCATCCATAGATGACAAATGCAGAACTTGGCCCACGTCATTGGATTTGATTGATGGCAGCAGGAGCCAGTGGCTGTGCTGCCTTTAATCTATTGAATCAAGGGCAGAGGAAGAGTGTCTCTGCCGTGGGAAATTCCGGGGGTGGGGGCTGGTGTTCTGCCCGATGTGGACCCTTTTACTGCGCAGGCGTGGCGCTGAGTGTCCGAAAATAGCCAAACATGTAGAGCTGAGTCGGCTCTACACGGTGCAATGACTATCACATATCCCGCACGCAAGGGACAGGGGTGATTTTAACACGTGCACGTCTTAGCGGGGCGTGTTGGCCATCTGAGTTAAATGTGCAAATCCGCCCATCAACAAGCCCCGCTAAGACGTGTACTTTATTGTTAAAATCGCTTCCGCCCCTTGCAGAGTAGCACTAGCATCGGGAGCGTGCGGCACATGTGATACTCATTGCGCATGCGCCGTGTAGAGCTGTCTCTCAGCTCTACGTGTTCGGCTATTTTTGGAGGCTCGTTGAGGTTCGTACTGCGAAGGCGCGGCGCTTAGGGTCCTAATCCGCCGGGGGAACATTTTCGTCAGGATACCGGCCGCTAGTTAGTGTGTGTGTGTGTGTGTGTGTGTGTGTGTATAGATATATCTATCTAGGTTTACAGCCCCTTAAAGTTCTGTGTGGGCATCCCAATGCATGAATCTTGCAGGTATGTTGGGTGTAGCATTTTTAAGACTAGAGTAGTTTGGTAAAGCCCAGAATACTGCCTTTTGTAAAGGCTGTCAATGGGTATTTCTGAGGAATCGGTCAACCTGAATCTTGCAAAGGAAACTTAAATGATGTGAAACAAAACACAGATGGTGCAGATCCACGTACATCAGCGCATTATTGCGTCGGGCGTAGCGTATCTAAGATACACTACGCCGCAACTTTTTTTTTTTTTTTTTTTTTTTTTTAAATCCTCAATGAATTTGCGGTGTAAGGGCGCAGAATTCAAATGGATGTGATGGGGGCGTGTTTTATGTAAATACGTTGTGACCGGATGTAAACAACGCTTTTTTTATTTATTTTTTTTGAACGGCGTCCGTGGGGGTATCCCAGTGCGCATGCTCGAAATTAAACCGGAACAAGCCAATGCTTACGACGGTGACGTCATTCTACGCAAGTCCCTATTCGCGAACGACTTGCGCAAACAACATAAAAAATTTAAAATGCGAGGCGGGAACGACGGCCATACTTAACATTGAGTACGCCACCATATAGCAGGGGTAACTATACTCTGGAAAAAGCCGAATGCAAACGACGTAAAAAAAAGTGCCGGACGTACGTTCGTGGATTGCCGTAACTAGCTAATTTGCATACTCGACGCGGAAATTGACGGAAACGCCACCTAGAAAAAATGCACCTGAGATCCGACGGAGTACTAAGACGTAAGCCTGTCGGATCAATCCGAGATGCAGTCGTATCTTGTTTTGTAGATGCAAAATTTGAAATTACGCGGCGTATCAAGATATACGCCGGCGTAATTCTTTTGTGGATCTGCCCCTATGTCAGCAGGGTTCTACTTGTCATCTCAAAGACTAAACTTTTTTTATTTTGCAGGTTATGAGGTCACAACAATGGATGAAGCTTGCAAAGAAGGGAACATTTTTGTCACCACAACAGGGTGCACCGACATTGTAGAGGGCAGGTAAGAAACCGCAAAGACTTGCGTTTTTAAAAGCAAGCTCTGGTGTAAATGACGCCAGTAAAAAAACAAATATTTAAGGTGCATGACACTTGTACACCAAAATTACTGTGACGGTGCACTGCTCATGTGATCTCAGGAGTATATAGCTTCTTGGTTGGGCAGCATTGGCTTTTGCAACAGGAAGATCTTGCTACCGGAAGATGGGATTCACAAAAATGTGCACTCCACCCCCCCCCCCCCCCAATACCAGAGGTGTGCTGGGTGCACCTGGGTGCACATTTAGACCCCTATCACACTGGAGCAGTGCGCTAGCAGGACAGCAAGTCCTGCTAGCGGCATCGTTGGTGCGGTGTGTATACCGCTCCTGCCCATTAAAATCAATGGGCACCATGGCTATAATTAACCTGTTCTCGGCCGACTAGCACCGTGAAATTGACAGTAAAGCACCACTAAAAATAGCAGTGCTTTCCTGCCGCCCCAGTGTGAAAAGGTGTTGTAAACACGCGCATGCGGACATACAACCTGCAACCATTGCATGCTAGCTCAGTGTGAAATGCTTACCTTGGACCGGCGCACTGTTGACAGGGCCAACATCTTTCCTGGAGTTACTTCAGGGTTCGCGGGCTCAGACGCTGTGATTGGCTTGAGCCAAGATGACGTGACATCACGGGCACTGAAGAAACTGCACAAGTGGGCTGTTGCATGCGCCAATGGCGGCAGCGTCCTAAACGGTACAAGCTTGCCTGTAGGTACTTTTTTTAAGTACGGGTTTAATTGAAATAATAAAAGGATTAAGGGAACAGAGGAAGGAGAAGGGTACACTACATCACGGAGGTGTGGATGAGGAGTCTGTCACTTGTGGCCCATGTTGGAAAATCAGAGTATCGGAACATGGACCAAGAGGTTCAGGTGAGAGGACTTGTCTTCCAGTCCTGACTCCTTTGCCAAGAGTCCAAGGTCTCATTATAAGAATCAAGATGTATGGCCCATTTTCCCCCCTAGTGTAGGTAAATCTGACTTCCAGACATGTGCCAAACAGCCCCAGCTTGGAGGTGGGGTTATTTCTTGACTATTTTGCTGCTGCGTTGTGATCCTTGCACACTGTCTTTGTAGTCCTTTGCAACCCCTCCACTCCCCCCCCCCCCCCCCCCCCCAATTGTACACAACTTGGCTAACCTCTTTTTTTTGCCCCTCAGGCACTTAGAACAGATGAAGGATGATTCCATTGTTTGCAACATTGGCCACTTTGATTGTGAACTCGACGTGAAGTGGTTGAATGACAACGCTGCTAAGAAAGTGAACATCAAGCCACAGGTAAACCATAGCCATGTATTAATGCTGTAGCCTTAGAGCCTTGAACTGTATTTCAATGTGGGCCGCATCAGCATTATGATTGCCCTCAAAAGGGCCGGTTGTATCTGTAAAGATTAGATGTTCAGCGTATTTCTCCCCCTCCCTTACATTGGATGTTAAAAACCACCCCACCATCAGAAGATGAGTCCCCGCCCCCCCCCCCCTCTCCCTTACATCACAGTGCACCTACCTTTCCTTATGCTGCTGGGGAAAAAGCTGGATGTATTGCTTAAAAGCAGAAAGTACAGGGTCATGAGGACTGGAGCTGCAGGAGAGGTATGAGGGCCAGATTCAGCCTGCGGGCCTTGTGTTTGACACCTGTGCCTAGAGTTATTAAATCCATGGTATAGGCACATGCAGTAATCGCATGTGTAAGTACCACATTTGGCCACTAGATTGCGCTAAGGATTATATAAATTTTCTATAATACTTGGCTCCATCTAATGGGCAATTTATGGTTTGCAATTGTAGAGTGTGTGTGTATGCACTTTCCCAGGGTGAATGACCATGCAAACTAATGTAAATCAATTTTTTTTTTTTTTAATGTGCACCTGTTTGTTGCCCACCGGTAACACTAAAGACCTTAACCTCTTGCCTACTGGGCACTTTTACCCCTTCATGACAATTTTTAGCACGGTCAGTTGAATGACAATTGCGTGGTCATGCAACACTGTACCCAAACAATTCTCAATTCCTTCACACAAATAGATCCCCCCCCCCCCAAGCTTCATTGAAGAAGCTGAAGTTGGAAGCTTGCTAGCATGCACAGCTGCACCAGATTTTGCAGTCTTGGGAAATCAACCCCAGTGTGTTCTTAATTGAGACAAGTATTCACTATAGAGGAATGTGCTCTGTTCATGTCTGAGGTTTACAACCACTTCTATTGCAAGTACCTAGTCGCCCTATATCAGGGGTTCCCAACCAGTGGCCTGCGTAGCCCTCTGATGTGGCCTGGGATAGAATACTGTTATTAAAGGTCAGTTTATTACTAAAATCAGTGTATATTTAGGCATATCTGTTCTGCAGTGGTTACTGGGCTGCATTCAAACTAACCCGCTAATGCAGAGCAGCACACCTGTGGGTTGCCTGCACTGAGCCATAGACTTCTGTTACCTGCGAGTTTGGTGAGCTTTCTGAAATTTCACCAAACCTGCAGAATATAATGGTCTATTGCAAAGTGCAGAAAAGCCAAAAAATACATTGCGTTGCACCTGTGGTGCGGGTAAACCACAGCACATCAGTGTGAAAGCAGCCATGGGCCCTTTTCACACGGTCAGTCCGACCCAATTGAACCCTCCAGTCACCTCCAAAGAGTGGCAGATGTAAACGGACTTGTGTCCTACCTCCAATCCAGCTGTGTCCGTGTCTGCTTTGCATATGCAGAGCAGACATGTGACCAGTTACTAAGCCGCTTAAGTGGCCCTCGCGCTTCAAAAGGTTGGGCCCCCCTGCCCTATATAGTTTAGGCTGGGTGTGGAGCGGCTTGTGTTGATTTCCTCTTTACAAATTAAAGTGGATCTGAAGAGGTTTATAATGAATTCTTTGCTTTCTACAGGTGGACCGGTACCTCCTGAAAAATGGACGCCACATTATCTTACTCGCTGAAGGTCGTCTAGTAAATTTGGGATGTGCGATGGGTCACCCTAGCTTCGTCATGAGCAATTCCTTCACTAACCAGGTCATGGCGCAGATTGAACTGTGGACCAACACTGACAAATATCCTGTAGGGGTGTACTTCCTGCCCAAAAAGGTAGGTGCCAAAGAGGTCAATGTCCATAGCGGGAACTTGGAAATCTGCAGAAAGCCTAGTTGTCTTCGTTTTGAGAATTGTTAAGGACTTCAAATAGTGCTGTTCTGTATACTTGGGTACAGTCAGTGCCGATCCTGACCTCCCTGGGGCCCTAAGCAAAATGACATGGGGGGGAGGGGGGGGGCGCGCTGCCGACGGTGACATGTCATATTAAAGAAGCGGGGGGTGCTGACTTCTTACCTCTTCTCCCATGCAGCCAATGATTTGAGAAGCGGTTGAGGGGCTGAAAATGACTTCATACCAGGCGGGGCCTCTAGTAATTTAGGGGGCCCTAAGCGGCTTGCATAGTGAGCCTATAGGGCAGATCGGCCCTGGATACAGGTTCCCATCATGCCCCAACACGCCTGCAATTTTGCTCTCCACCTGCTCTGAGACGTACAATACATTTCAGCTAGACTTAGACCAGGCAGTTATTACAATTTGTTGCCAGAGGTTACAGCATATAATTGCCACTTACTGACTGCTGGAGGTTACAGCACACATTACGGCTCACTGATTAGTTGCTAGAGGTTACAGCACATGGATTTCTTCTTGGTTGCTAGAGATTACTGTACAGAAATACTGCTCACTGATTGGTTACTAGCGGTTACAGCACATCTCTTAACTGCAGAGGGACATGCCCCTTTATTTACACATATAACAGTTATTCACATGTAAACACAGGGTCTGCAGGTGAGTCCTCTGTACACAGTAGGGCAGAGCTGGGCAGCATCAGTAGCAGCACTTCACACTGAGATATCAGGACACGGCAAAGGACTAAAACTATAAGGGACAAGGGAATTTAAACTGGGATAGTTGGCAAGCATGAGGAAGCTGCTTTGGGCCCCTCAGCAGTCACAGGGCCCATGGCAGCTGCCCCCTTTTGCCCTGCCTTAAAGATGGCCCTGGCTACATAGTATAGTAAATTTACAGGTGATTTTTGTGTAGTTGTGTTGCAAGCATAACTGATCTGAATTAGATTGTGTGGTAAGATTAGGTCAGCACTTGATGTAAGAACACCTTTAGCCAAAAACTGACACCTCATTAGTGGTACAAAGGTACCTTGCCTGAATGCCTAAGGTGTGATAATGGTTGTAAAACCTACGAGGTGATACAACATGGTGGTTTCAATTATTTTTGAATTACACCGCAGACTTGGAATGATCACGTGTCGCTGTTCCCACCAGGGAGCCTATAACTGCCTTGCAGGACCTTCTAATGGGGCATGCCTTGACAATTAGTGGCCAGCTTGTAAATTTTCTAACGCCAAAGGCAGCGGCACTTTAGTCTGGCAAGTGTCAGCTTTTGCTTCAATATTTGCTATGGCCAATGGGGAATTTTAATATTTCAACCTCCTATTTTTATAGCCTCTTAATTTCTGACTCCCCACTAACTTTTTACGTGGCCTCTTTGTGTTGCCGCCGTAGGAAGGCGAAGCAATGACTAGGAAAGTTGTCTTGTGCAAAAGCAGCAGGATCTGGAGGTTTAAAGAAAAATAGGAAATGGCCTGAATCATTGCTTAAGAAATATTCTACAACCGTTTTTTATTGATCTAAACAAGAACACATAAAGGCAACCTAATCGTGTGTTAAAATGAAAGGGAATCAAATTGGAGAACAGGTTGTGGTGGAAATTGTTGTCGTCAACATTGTCCCCCCATGCAGTGCCTATAGCACACATGTAATGCATGTTGCATTAAAGCCCATAGCCACTTAATTGCTAACACCCTACTAGCTTTTGAAATAGCCTTTGTGTTGCTGCCAAGCAGTCTAGAGGGCTTTGAATGGTCTTGCTCAACAGCAGCTGAATCTGGCGGTTTCAAAGAAAAATTGAAAATTGCGTGAATTGTTGCTTGGGAAGTGTAATGCAATCTTTTGTAATGGTCTAAATGAGCACATAAAGGCGACATAATCATGTGTTGTATAAATGAAAGGTGGGGGGGGGGGGGGACCTTGAAAATGGAGCAAGAGCGGTCTGCTGCAGTGCATTCAGTGGATGTGTGTTAACTGCTTGCCGACCAGCCGCCATACAGCGGCGCCTCGGCTCCCCTGCGCGAGAGCCTGTAGCTATACGTCGGCGCGATCGCTGGTTACAGAGCGGGGACCGGGAGCTGTGTGTGTAAACGCACAGCTCCCAGTCCTGTCAGGGAGAGAAATGCTGATCTTCTGTTCATACAATGTATGAACAGAAGATCAGTCCTTTCCCCATGTCAGGCCACCCCCCCCCCCCTACAGTTAGAACACACCCAGGGAACATACTTGACCCCTTCCCTAGTGTTAACCCCTTCACTGCCAGTGGCATTTTTATAGTAATCCAATGCATTTTTATAGCACTGATCGCTATAAAAATGTGTCAAGTGTCTGCCATAATGTCGCAGTCCCGAAAAAAATCTCTGATCGCCGCCATTACTAGTAAAAAAAAAGAGATTTTTTTTTTTATAAAAATTCCATTTAAATATCCCCTATTTGTAAACGCTATAACTTTTGCGCAAACAATCAAAATGCCTATTGCGATCTTTTTCGCTAAAAATGTAGAAGAATACGTATCGGCCTAAACTGAGGAAAGAAAATGTTTTATATATTTTTGGGGGATATTTATTATAGCACAATTTTTTTTTTATATATATATATATATATATATATATATATATATATATATATATATATATATATATATATATATATATATATATATATATATATATATATATATATATATATATATATATATATATATATATATATATATATATATATAATTATTTCAAAATTGTCACTCTATTTTTGTTTATAGCGCAAAAACTAAAAACCGCAGAGGTGATCAAATGCCACCAAAACTTTGTGGGGGGGAAAAGACGCCAATTTTATTTGGGAGTCACGTCGCACAATTGTCGGTTAAAGCGACGCAGTGCCGAATCGCAAAAAGTGCTCTGGTCTTTGACCAGCAATACAGTCCGGGGGTTAAGTTGTTAAAGTGATATTAAAGAGGGAGTAAACCCTCTTTAAAAAGACAACCTGCAAGACAAAGGCAGAATGAGCTAGTATGGATTGCATTGGGGCTCAGGTAAGTATTGGGAGGCGCTGCTGCACACAGGCTTATAAGATTGGCTGGGAACTAGAAATGTTAGCTTGGGGGGGGGGGGGGGGGGGGAAATAGTGTATGGATACATAAATGTGCGGAAATTGTAATTGTGGATAGGACAAGCTATAGCACTATCAGGGCTCCTTATAATTGTTTTAACATAATTAAGGGGGGGGGATGACAACTATTGCTGTATTAACTCATGCAGCATTGATTCCAGTCCCACTACATGTATTGGATAGCTTGTTCAGGAATTGGTAATGGGGGGGATTCTATTAAATGGGACCAAATGAATATGCACAGCTGGCTACGTTGCTGAAATTGCACACCATTGGCTTGGAAACGTGGGGCACTTGATGGGTTGTGTTATTTTGTATCTCCTAATCGATTTTGTTACTTTTTGCAGCTTGATGAAGCAGTGGCAGCTGCCCATCTCGATAAACTTGGAGTGAAACTGACTAAGCTTTCCGACAAGCAAGCCAAGTACCTCGGCCTAGACAAAGAGGGACCCTTCAAACCTGAACACTACCGATATTAAGAACCAACTACAAAGAGCCAAAGATGACCTAGCGGAGAGATCGGTCCACCATCCATGTGCTTTTCCCCATGATCCCAAACGGTTTACCTCTGCAACCCTGATCAGGAAACCTTGTGGTTCTATAGTCTCCTAGCGAGCACACCTTGTTGTGTTTCAAAGACTGTACCGCAAAATGTGCCTGTTTTTTGTACCTGGATGTGAGAAAGTTACATGCGAATCCTTAATACTGTTTTATTGCTTTCTTGTATGAAGAAAACAATTTACTTTTCGGATGCCGGTCTTGGCTTTGTGGATGTGTCATGAAAGCACTTGAGATGTATAAAAACGCCTTTGTTTATTATAGTGCCTTGGTTTTTGTGTCATATTTAGGATGTTGATGGTCCATTGCTGGTTTTTGGTAGAGAAGTACAATACAGCCTCCCTTTTTCTTTACAGTGGAGAAGTCAACCTTGTAAGTAATCCTCCTTTTTCATACATCCTCTGATAACACACCTGAGGGGATCTTCCATCCCGCAAAGGAGTCGGGGAAACTACATTTCTATAGATATATATATAATTTTTTTAAGTCCAGTTTACGCCATTTGTAGCTTGGGTGCAATCCCAACCTCATGGAGGTTCATATCGGAAGTTTGGGTGCAATCCTAACTTCATGGAGATTGGGGGTGTGTGATTGAAATAAATAAATTTTATATATATTTATTTATATATATATATATATATATATATATTTTAAATTTTTGAGGAAAGTGGGGGGGGAGCACTGGACCTGTAGTTATCGCACTCCTATTGCTATCTTAAGGGATCGCCATGGTCTCCTTGGTTGTAAAGGTAACAAAATGGGAAAGTGAAGCACCACAACACTAAGAGGTCCAGATAGAACTTTATTCCAGCAATTCAGGGGGACAATCCAAAAGTACCAATGTGTTTTGGGGGTCCAAGAGCACCCCCTTCATCAGAGGTTGCTTGACCACAATGTGATGACTAGAAGGGCAATGGACATTTGGTGTGTGTGGTGGGTACCCCCTCCCATGATTTCAAGCCCAGGCCTTGTCAGTAGCTTAACCCTGTGTTTTTCAACTCCAGTCCTCAAGGCACACCAACAGGTCATGTTTCAGGATTTCCTTTAGGTGAAACGACTGTGGTGATTACTAAGGCAGTGAAACTGATCAAATCACCTGTTCAAAATAATGGAAAGCCTGAAAACATGACCTGTTGGTGTGCCTTGAGGACTGGAGTTGAAAAACACTGGCTTAACCAGCTTCTGACTAGGCCTGTGCTTGTGAAAAAACATTGATCCCAGGATTACTAATTAATTTTTTATTTTTTTTATTTTTTTTCCTCTGCATGCCAGTCCGGACTTCGGAAACATCTGTGCAGGTTGCTGCACAGAAGTTTTTGGAAATCGCACGCCAATAGTAGTACAGAAACTACCTTTTGAAAATCTGTTCAGACAGTGCCAATTTGGCATGTGAACCTAGGCTAGCGGTCCCGTTCACTTCTATATATCTAGTGTCCCCATTATAGCAGTGGGAGACCAAATGAGCAACACGGCATGCAGTGTGGGGGGGGGACCGTTTTTATTTTAAAGATTCAATGAGTGACTACTGAGCTAAACAGTCAGTGGATATGGCAACACACCAATGCACATAGACAAAAAAAGACCATAACACAAACAATCGTCCGGATGCCAGATAATCAATGCACAGTTGTTCATGCCACGACTATGTCTTGTATTAGGCTGGCTTCACACTGAAGCGTCAGCCGCGGTGACGGTATAGCCGCGCTATTTGTAGCACGGCTATACCATCGTTTTACCGCGATATTCGGCTGCTAGCGGTGAGGTTTTAACCCCCGCTAGTGGCCGAAAAAGGGTTAATACCGCCCGCGTTGCGGCGGTATTACCGCGCTTTCCCATTGATTTCAATGGGAAGGTGCAGTGAACACACCGCTCCTATACCGCGGTAAAGAAGCGGCTAGCAGGACTTTTGGAGCGTTCCTGCTAGCGCGCCGCTTCAGTGTGAAAGCCTTCGGGCTTTCACATTGAATAGTACAGGGCATGATTTTTCATGCGGTATAGCAGCGCTATTTTTAGCGCTGTACCGCATGAAAAATTTCCCAATGTGAAAGGGGCCTAAAACATGATGGATATATGGCATGAACACCCGTGCAGAGGTCCCTGGGGGCTCGAGCTCGCTAGAATAAAAACATTTTATATTTTTCGATATATGCAGTTTTTTTGACTAGAGCAACACTACCTGTACTAGGTAAAGTGTTTTATGAGATGGTGTGTGTGTGGTAGAGCTGCACGATTCTGGCCAAAATGAGAATCACAATTTTATTTATTTTTTCTTAGAATGAAGATCACGATTCTCATGGCGTAAAATCTTTTACATTTATTCAAAAAAGGCTAACTTTACTGGCTCTTTTATTTTTTATTTTTTTTATTTAAAGTAATTTTTTCCCAAAAAATTGCATTTAAAAAGACTACTGCGCAAATAGAGTGCAACATAAAATATTGCAACAACCGCCATTTTATTCTCTAATGCTCACCTACACTGCAGAGTACATGAACATCATGGGAAAATGTAGGGATGGTGCCACCCCCGAACAGCTCACACACCAACAGCAGGCTGCCGGGAGGATGAGCTCACCTGGAGAACCTCAGCAGGAGACTCCAACAAACAGTACTGTCGGTATTGTCTGTACTATCTATGCCCCATTGTCATCTGCTGACAAATCCATCCTCCTTTGTTAAGTGAAAGAGTACCACAGATTTTACCAATTGCACTATCCCCCCTAGGCATCATGCACACAGGACATTTTGCAAACTCTTATGCCGCGTACACACGATCAGACATTCTGACAACAAAACCGTGGATGTTGGCTCAAATGTTGTCGGAAATTCCGATCACCAAGAATGCGGTCACGTACAATGCATACAACAGCACTATAAAAGGGAAGTTCAGTACCAAGTGTGCCACCTCTTGTCTTAGTAAAAGTTTGGCGAAAGACAATTCGCGCTTTCAGCCTCGTGCGTTTCAGTCCTTTACAGTGTGACAAATGTGCTATCTCCATTACGAACGCTAGTTTTACCAGACCGAGCGCTTCCTTCTCGTACTTGATTCAGAGCATGCATGGAATTCTGTGCATCGGAATTGTCCACACATGCTTGAAAATTACGAGAACGGATTTTATTGTCGGAAAATTCGAGAACCAGCTCTCAAATTTTTGTTGTCGGAAATTGCGACAGCAAATGTCCGATGGAGCCTACACACGGTCGGAATTTCCATCAACAAGCTCCCATCGAACATTTGTTGTCGGAAATTCAGAGCGTGTATGAGAAACCTTTCCTCCCAGCAGCAGCGTTTTGGCAGAAAAAAAAAAGCACGTCACTTATAAAAGTGTCACTGCATTTACAGTGGAACATCGGATTGTGAGTAACATGGTTAACGAGCATTTTGCAATACGAGCACTGGATTTTGAAAAATCGTGACTCGGTTTGCGAGTGTTCTCTCACAAAATGAGTACGATTCAGGCCACAGTGGTGTGCAGTTCTGCTTTTGACCTGAGGTGGGGCGGACGCCGGAGCCGAGCAGAGCGTTTGTAGCCGATCAGCGCCGTTTGGAAATGCACGGAAAGGCCCAAGGACAGTACAGCTGACCTTGGCAAATCTCAGGTAGGAAGGCTTTCCGAGGTCAGACGAAGTGTCCTCGGGCCTTTTCGGACTTTCTGAGGCTCCCCGGCGCCACCCCCACCTCTGCCCGTATTGCATCCCATTAAAGTCAATGCGGAACAAATTATTTTAGTTTCCATTGACTTCAATAGGGAAACTCGCTTTGATATGCTAGTACTTTAGACTAGAGCATTCTCCTGGAAGGGATTATGCTCGGAATCTGAGGTTCCACTGTACATGTATCAAGAGCTTGGACGTTAATTCATTATATTGGCCAGAATAATATAGTTCATTTATTTCTTCTGGATAATTAAATGGAAAAACATTCAAGTGCTAAACGCGCTTAGCGCTTATGCATTTTTTTTAGACGTGTTAAGCAGCCAAAACTCTGCTGTTCCTGGATGCACTGGCAGTTTTTTTTTTCGCTACTGTAACGGCTACCCATGTAGTGAGGGGTCTCAGCCGTTGGAGAAGTCCTTTTCCCTGGCAAGCTGCGATATGCAGGTACCGCCGGTATATACCATCGAACGCCCTTTCAAGAAACGAGACGGGCTACGTTTGCAGAGTCAAGCAGGACTGATTTTTAATGGTTCACTCTGAGATTTTATACAGTATTCAAGGCACATGAACAATCAAACTGTCCCCACCCACACATCACACCATGGGGAAGCTTCAATCACCTTCTTTGAGCTAATTATAAACATTTCTTCATTACCAGAACTCAAACACAATGATCTCCTTGAATCAATCAGTCTCTAGATGTTCCGGCACCGAGATCTACTTAACATGACCTGGCCGGGCACATTCCTTTCTCAATAGAATTCAATTAACCTTTTGAGCTCGGTAACCAGTCATGCAGTCCTCTGTAGGCAGAATAGTTCATAGGTCCGTTACACCTACCTCTTAGAGCTCCTGCTACTAAACGCTGCTAAAAGCCTCTGTGCGCACGGACACAAAGGTTAACTTGCTGGGTAGTTTAGTTGCAGGGAAAAAAAAAACCACCTGAATCCCCTAGAAGCAGCTGCAAAAGCATGCATGAGGCCTCATACTTCAGGTGCATGAAGGTTGTATCTTGGCCACATGGACATCTCCCAGGCCCCTGGGTCCTGTCTAGGTTGGGCTTGTGGATGATATGGCTCTGTTCAAACCTGATACCTTGACATGTAATTACCCTCTTGCCACAGGTAGAATTTCCAAAAATTATGAATATATGTTATGTGGCGACTTAAAGCTGAGGTTTACCCCTAAATTACACTTTTTCCCCTTAGATTAATGCTCGTTTTGTCTAGGGGAATCCGCTAGTTGTGTTAAAATATGAGCCGTACTTACCGTTTACGCGATGCATCTTCTCCGCCACTTCCGGGTATGGGCTGCGGGAGTGGGCGTTCCTTCTTGATTGACAGTCTTCCGAGAGGCTTCCGACGGTCGCATCCAACGCGTCACAATTTTCCGAAAGAAGCCGAACGTCGGTGCGCAGGCGCAGTATAGAGTCTCCGAAGACTATCAATCAAGAAGGAACGCCCGCTCCCGAAGACCCATATCCCGGAAGCGACGGAGAAGATGCATCTCGAAAACAGGTAAGTACAGCGCATATTTTAACACAACTAGCCGATTCCCCTAGACAAAACGAGCAGGAATCTTAAGGGGATTTTTTAAAAATGTTTTCTTATGGGCGAACTCCCGCTTTAAAATGCAACTGTTGTTTGGTGGAGCTCTTTAAAGTGCGAGCAGCATTCTACAACCATAGCCCATTTTCAAATTTAAAGTGGAATGTTAATGGACACGTAATCTGATCATAGAGCCCAGACTTACAGTATAGGTCTGTGTGCAATGAATTAGTCTGAAATAAGTAGAACATGTATAATCCTGCCATTATAAAATAGATGCCATGTGTGTATGAAGTACAAGTTCCTTGAATAATTAGTATTCCTTACATAATTACAAATTCCTCAAATGAGACAGATTTTTTTAGGGCGGTGTCTGGATAGTGATCTGACACGCAAGGCTTTTCATAAATTGGTTAAAGGTAAAAGCTCCCCCCAAAATACTTTTCTTTTTTTCTTTTCTTGTTCTATTGAAAATATGTACATTATACATAGACAAGGGTACATACACTAGGCAGAATGACAATCAAAAAGAGATACAAAAACATAAAACTATAAAACAGCATGCGTAAACATCAAACAAGTTTACCCTAGGTAGGCTATATTTTGAATGCATCATATGGCTCAGAGAATTAGTACAGTGGCCACTAAGTTCTCTCTGTCCAGATAAATCAAAGTTGAACGATCAGAACAATCTTAAATGGATCACCCCCTGAAATACTTACCAGTACCAATACTGAATCCAGTGCTGTGCCCGTCTGCGGCTCTTACATAAGGCTTGGCAGCAGCAGGAGATGTTGGATACTTTTCTTTCCAGGGTTACTCTTTGGCAGGAAATGCTCCAAATATTGCTCCCATGTCTGGACTCCATAGTCCCAGAACCCAACCAACCTAACGATGGCCTCATTGGAAGCAGTTCCATAGGCCCAATTAGCACATAGTATGCTGGTAAGGTATAGAAGGTTTGGGTATCTTAGCAGAGAACAGAATAGGATATGACCGTTGCATATATATAGAAATATGATGGCAAACTATGACCTAATTCAAAATCTCTGTTCAGCTAGATGTTGGTTTACCATTTATTCTCATAGAAAAAAGCACTAAAACCAGTGCTCATGGCTCTCAAACACATATAAACTCAATACCAAAAAGTAAGTCCATTTATTGGTCACAATAGCATATACTGGATCCAATCATGAGTGGATAGTAGTCCAAATAGTGAATGAAGTTAAAAATAAATATAAAATAAACAGCAATGTACAGCAAGTAATAGTAGTGTCCAAGATCCAGTGAGCACAATGGGTTAAGGTCTCAGGACTCAGAGAGCAGCTCCTATGTTCAAAGAGATACACAGTACCTTAGGGCTTCTAGCTGTCAGCCATCCATGGTGGAGGGAAGGGAGCTGGAACTCTCAAACGTAGGCATCGCTGGCCGGGACTGTGGCGCGGCTTAGGGCTTCTGTTCCCAAATATTAAACAGTCTGTGGTGAAGGGGAGGGTGAAGAAACCCTCAAACGCGGGCAGCACTGGCCAAGACTGTAGCGCGGCTGAGATGGAAAGGAACACACACGCCCCCTGTCTCCGATCCTCTATGGCGGGTGATGTCACACGTCTGTGATGCTAGCTGCCGTCGGAGGATACAGGCAGCGCTATGGATGGACAGTGCCGTAGGTGCAATGCCTGCCCTCGGAACATAGGTGTACTGCTGCGAAAGGAATGGAAGTACCATCCAAATCTTAGTCCTTAAAACACAAGCTGACAAAATTGCTGAATAAAATCCTCATGGACTGGATCATGGTGTAAAATCTAAAATTGATGAAGGGGGAGGGTTTTAAGGCCTCGACAACGCGTTTCACGCTCAGTGCGCTTTTTCAAAAACTTTGAAAAAGCGCACACACAAACTGCAAACACACAACAGGAAATGGTCAAATACTACGGCATGTGACAAGGGATGACCAAGACCGCAGATATGTTACAGGAGATGGTCAGAGACTGTGAACATGATAAGAGATGGAGACTGGGCACCAGGGATCTAAAAAACGTACAAAAATAAATTGTTACAAATACAGTAAATTTTACAAACTTTATTAAAGAGCACAATTGCGTTCAAGGTTTAGGGATTATGGCAAACATGAACACTTTAGACAGCCATCTATATTAGGAAAAGTATAAACTAAATCCCTGGATTAAAAAAACTCACTTGTTATCCTTTCACGTGGGATTGAACTTTCTTTTTTTTTTTTTTTTTTTTTTTTTTTTATATATATATCAGGAAGGCCGGCCTGCACAGGCCACAACAAAACAACAGAACAGCTTATGTGGTATTGCATATCAGGTTACAATGGTACATCAGTGCGGTTCATCAACATGGGTGATATTACAGGACATGGTTAGGGGCTCAGAGAGACCAATGTGGACATCAACAGGGTACAGTAGCATATGACCAGGCAATCAATAATCACAAGTGTCTTCTCTGCAGTGCCGTCTTGCGTATTGTGTTGGTGCGTATGTTGTGACAGAGCCCGGTGTCCCGCCCACTCCAGCCAACGTAGTGCCCCTCATGTGTGAGTTCATCGTCCCGTGGTTGCCCCGGACGGAGCTCCCCTTGGGTGCTCGAGCCCGTACAGGGCCAGCGTCCTATTCATTTTCTAGAGAATAAACATAAAGAAAGAGTAGAGAGAATAGAAAGAGGGATTGAACTTTCACCTTATGTGGACTTTACTTCGATTTGTTTTACTTTTTTTTTATATCAATGGTTTTTATTAGAGTTTGAAAACATTACAGAGAAGAAACAAGTATACAAAATTAGTATCTGAGATGGTAAACGTCCATTGCTCAGGACAATTGGTTCTAGAACATGTAATTGCTTCATTATAGAAGTTACCGGTAATAGAGAAGAGAGCAAGAGGAAAAAAATATAACAAACAACCATTGCTCAAAACTCATGTTTCCAATACTGTATATAACTATGGGATTAGTGTGAAACATCAACATAATAACTGCTGTTCATCCATGGTTTTAATTTTTCATCAAAGACTAACCTAGTGGATGATTTGTACGAGTACATTTTTTCAAAGGAGTAATGGACATTCACTAGGCTGGTGACCTCAGAGGGGTTCGGTGCTTGGTTAGTCATGTCTCCAGTGCCTTGCCAAAAAAGTTTTGGCCACTAATAATATGTGAATCACCACTGTTCTATAGCTACAAGGGAAGGAGCCTATACCCAGGTGTAGAGTTGTGAGGCCCGGATCAGGTACCAGAGTGAGTATCTTTTGGGTAAGCTCTCAGGCCCCGTACACACATCCGAGAAACTCGACAGGCAAAACACATCGTTTTGCTCGTCGAGTTCCTTGTGAAGCCGCCGAGGATCTCGGCGAGCCAACTTTTCCCATTTTCCCCTTGAGGAAATAGAGAACATGTTCTCTTTTTGGCCCGACGAGATCCTCGTCGGTTTCCTCTGCGAAAAGTGTACACACGTCCGGTTTTCTCGGCAGAATACGTCTCCCATCGAGTTTCTGGCTGAATTCTGCCGCGAAAACCGGTCGTGTGTACGGGGCCTTAGTGTGTGATGTTGAAGGGTTGATTTTTTTTTACTTTTGATGAGTACATTTATTTTTAGAGTTTTCTGATATTCCCAGATTTTCATTAATGTTTATATTTGATCACTGATACACATATTTGTGTTGGTATTGTCAACAATTCCACACATTTTGCATACTTAATCACTGTAGTTTGGGGATTTAGAGCTACTTTTAACATTTGGCATGTATGCCTATTTACCAGGACATATAGTCACCTGCTTTATCCCTATATGATCTTGTTATCTAGACGTTTTAGAGAGTAATATTGTCACAATAAACATATTAACCCCAAAACGTAAGTGACAATATTGAAAAGAGAATGCAAAGATTAGACATATGGTAACATACTGTAGAGCAATGTTTCTCAAACTTTTTTGTCTTGCGGCGCACCAAAAAGATCTAAAATGTATTAAGGCACACCTGGAAAGCACGCATTTCATTGTCGATATTAAGAAGTAGATAGGCTTGGGATGAAAGCAGGGAGGGGAGCTTGAGATGAGAGCAGAGAGGGGGGCTTAAGATGAGAGCGAAAGAGGGGGTCTTGGGATGAGAGTGGGGCTTGGGATGAGAGCGGAGAGGGGGGCTTGGGATTAGAGGTGGCCCTGGGATGAGAGCGGGGAAGGGGGCTTGGGATTAGAGCAGTGAGGGGGGCCTGTGATGAGAGCAGACAGGGGGCCCTGGGATGAGAGCAGGGAGGGGGGCTTGGGATAAGAGTGGAGAGGGGGGCTTGAGATGAGAGCAGGGAGGGGGCCCTGGGATAAGAGCAGAGAGGGGAGATTGGGATAAGAGCAGAGAGGGGAGATTGGGATAAGAGCAGAGAGGGGAGCTTGGGATAAGAGCAGAGAGGGGGCCCTGGGATGAGAGCAGGGAGGGGAGCTTAAGATGAGAGCGAAAGAGGGGGGCTTGGGATGAGAGCGGGGCTTGGGATTAGAGGTGGCCCTGGGATGAGAGCAGGGAAGGGGGCTTGGGATTAGAGCAGTGAAGGGGGCCTGGGATGAGAGCATAGAGGGGGCCCTGGGATGAGAACAGGGAGGGGGGCTTGGGATAAGGGCAGAGAGGGGGGCCTTGGAATGAGAGCAGAGAGGGGGTCTTGGGATGAGTGCAGAGAGGGGGCCCTGGGACGAGAGCAGAAGGGGGCCCTGGGATGAGAACAGGGAGGGGAGCTTGGGATAAGAGCAGAGAGAGGGGCTTAGGATGAGAGCAGAGAGGGGGGCCTTGGGATGAGAACAGAGAGGGGACCCTGGGATGAGAGCAGAGAGGGGGGCTTTGGATGAGAGAAGAGAGGGGGCCTTTGGATGAGAGCAGAGAGGGGGCTCTGAGATGAGATCAGGGAGGGGGGCTTGGGATAAGAGCAGAGAGGGGGCCCTGGAATAAGCACAGAGAGTGGCAGGTGGCATCTATTTGATTTTAGGAAGAGGGGGGTCAAAAGGATATGTGCTGGGGGGTGCATTTGAGGGGAGAAGACTTGCAATAGTAGGGGGGGGGGTAGATTTTAAATCCCCCCTACTAGCACAAGTCATTTTCCCTCCAAAAGCACCCCCAGCACATATCCTCTTGCCCCCCTTCTCCCATTACTTCTCCATGTGTGTATCCTTGTTACCTGCCCCCCTTTCCTGGTTACTGTGTCCCTCTTCTCTAACTATGCACAGACCTCAGATAGCAAATAAATCAGCGTGGCTCTTGCAGTGTAAGATCTCTTCTCCATGGCTCTTCCTCCACCTGTCTGTGTACATCGGAGCCTAATGCCGCGTACACACGACCGTTTTTCGGGGTTGTAAAAAATTACGTTTTTAATGGTCTAGAAAAAACAACGTTTTTTTCAACCCGATCGTTAAAACGGGCTTGCCTACACAGGATCGTGAAAAAAAAATGCTCTAGCAAAGCGCGGTGACGTACAACACGTACAACGGCACTATAAAGGGAAAGTTCCATTCGGATGACGCCACCCTTGGGGCTGCTTTTGCTGATTTCGTGTTAGTAAAAGACGATTCACGCTTTTCAGTCTGTTACTGTGTGATGAATGTGCTTACTCCATTACGAACGCTAGTTTTACCAGAACGATCGCTCCCGTCTCATAACTTCTGAGCATGCACGTTTTTTTCACAACGTTAAAGCCCACACACGACCATTTTTTACGACGTTAAAAATGACAATGTTAAAAACGTTGTGAAAAATTAGAGCATGTTCTAAATTTTTAATGCCCATTTTTTGCATCGTTAAAAATGCTCTGGAGCCCACACACGATCGTTTTTAATGACATTTAAAAAAAACTTAATTTTTTACAACCCGAAAAACGGTCGTGTGTACGCGGCATAAGAGGAGGATCCTCAGTGAGCTCTGTTTGGTGTACTGGCTCAGGGGGGAGAGATGCCAGTGTTGACTGCCACAGATGGCGATCGCTGCGTGAGGGAGCCCATGCACTCCACAAGAGATACGGGGAAGGTTTCCTCAGTGTCCAACACTAGCGCACCCTCCAGTTACCAGAGCTCAGTGCTGGAAGTGCCCAAGTGCCCTAATCAGGGCAGCCATCAGACATTTTGGGACCCCTTATACAGCTTTAGGCCTTGGCCTCCCGGGGCACAATGCATCTCCATTCACACCCAGCATCACCCATCCCTCCAGTCTCCACCAAGTTTCCACCATATACATGCCCAGCAGAGGGATGGGTGACGCTGGGCGTAGATGGGGATACATTGTGGAGAGGGATGGATGGTGCTGGGCATGGATAGCGATGCATTGTGGAGACTGGAGGGGTGGTGCTGGGCGTGGATGGGGATGCATTATGAAGACTGGAGGGATGGAATAGATGCTGGGTGAGGATGAAGATGATTGAGCTGCATTGTGAAAATGGATGAGGAGTCATCCTCATCCATTTTCCACAATGCAACTCAATCATGCCAGCTTGTCAGCCTCTGCCCTCAGGTGTCCCATCCAAGGAGAAGGAGATTAAATAAAGTCCAAAGGCAGAGGCAGCACAGGGGGGCATATATGGGGGGCATCCGACTCATAGGTTTCTATGAGTTTTTTTTCAAGCCACATGATTAGAGCCTGAGACTCGAATTGGCTTGAAAAAGGTTGGACTTGTGCGCCCCGAACTTACCCACTTGTGACACTAGCAAATCAAATTTTGCTGTTGTTTTCAGGCTTCTCCTCCCGGTAAATCAGGACAGGAGGCGGACCGGGTTGGCTGGGAGGAGAAGCAGAGGAAGTCACAGAGGGGCTGAGTGCGAGGGGATCGCGGAGTGGTGAGTGCGTGACCGTGGAGGGGTGAGTGCGTGACCGTGGAGGGGTGAGTGCGTGACCGTGGAGTGGTGAGTGTGGAACTGGAGGGGGTTTGTTTGCTGCCGCCCCCAAAAGTTTAGCACCAGCCGCCACTGAGTAGGAGTATCCAACTGCTGGCCTTCTAGCTCTACATATGTAGCATCACCTTCTTTGTCTTTGCTGCCTGGGATTCCAGGTAGATATAGGGAAGGAATATTGCTCTCTGCTTAAAATACTAGTTGACCTGGCCATCATGTGGTTCCAATAGATTCAATTTTTTTTTCTAGATGATGAATTGTTGAAATGTTGTGTGTTTTAAAAGCAACACCAACAATGTGTCTAATTTTCACATTATTTTTGCAGATTTGCTCAATTAAAATGTTTAATAGGGGACACATGAAAGTAAAGTCCTCTTTGTTCACGGAATATTGTGCAACATTTTTTCTTATAAGCTCTGCTTTGGTGTCCTTAATTATTTATATAATCATACATGCGCATTATTCTGAGGGGGAGTTTTTGTTTTTTTTTTTAAATAAAAAAAAACTCTGGGGTCTGTGACACACAGATGGTCTCAAACATGAGACATGAGTAATTTGGCTTGCGGAGATCACAAGGAATCACAAGGTCTCATTGTTAATATAAAATGCAAATAAAATAAATTCTGTATATTAACCACTTAACCCCCGGACCATTTTGCTGGTGAAAGACCGGGCCACTTTTTGCGATTTGGCACTGCGTGACTTTAACCTCTTGACCACCGCCCCATGTCAAAAAGACGTCCTCCTTTTTAAAGTTGAATATCTCGATAATGGCAGCAGCTGCTGCCACAACCGAGACATTCATCTTTTCAGGGGGCGGTGGTGTACACGATAACGGCGGTCTCCGCGGCGGATTCGCCGCGAGATCGCCGTTATCGGTGGCGGGAGAGGGGCCCCCCCCCCCTCCCGCCGCTCTCCCGCGCCCTCCGCTGCTTACCGGAGCCGTCGGTAGCGGCGGAGGGGATCGGATGTGTCCGGCAGCTGAGCGGGGACGGGACTGAAGGAGAAATCTCCTTCACCCGTCCTCATAGCTCTGCTGGGCGGAAGTGACGTCAAAACGTCAGTCCCGCCCAGCCTCTTAAAGAAACATTTTTTTTTTTGTCATTTGAAAAAATGACTTTTTTTTTTATATTTATTTTTTTGCATTTAAGTCTAATTATGAGATCTGAGGTCTTTTTGACCCCAGATCTCATATTTAGGAGGACCTGTCATGCTTTTTTCTATTACAAGGGATGTTTACATTCCTTGTAATAGGAATAAAAGTGATCAATTTTTTTTATTTATTTTTTTCAGTGTAAAAAATTATAAAACTAAATAAAAATAAATAAGAAAACCAAAAAAAATTTTTTTAAAGCGCCCCGTCCCGACGAGCTCGCGCGCAGAAGCAAACGCATACGCGAGTAGCGCCCGCATATGAAAACGGTATTCAAACCACACAAGTGAGGTATCGCCGCGATCGTTAGAGTGAGAGCAATAATTCTAGCCCTAGGCCTACTCTGCAACTCAAAAAATGCAACCTGTAGAATTTTTTAAACGTCGCCTATCGAGATTTTTAAGGGTAAAAGTTTGACGCCATGCCACGAGCGGGCGCAATTTTTAAGAGTGACATGTTGGGTATCATTTTACTCGGCGTAACATTATCTTTCACAATATATAAAAAAATTGGGCAAAATGTATTGTTGTCTTATTTTTTAATTCAAAAAAGTGATTTTTATCCAAAAAAAGTGCGCTTGTAAGACCGCTGCGCAAATACGGTGTGACAAAAAGTATTGCAATGACTGCCATTTTATTCCCTAGGATGTCTGCTAAAAAAAAATATATAATGTTTGGGGGTTCTGATTAATTTTCTAGCAAAAAAATTGTGATTTTCACATGAAGGAGAGAAGTGCCAGAATTTACCTGGTGGGCAAGTGGTTAATTGACAATTGCGCGGTCGTGCGATGTGGCTCCCAAACATAATTGACTTTTTTCTCCACAAATAGAGCTTTCATTTGGTGGTATTTGATCACCTCTGCGTTTTTATTTTTTTGCGCTATAAACAAAAATAGAACGACAATTTTTTAAAAAAATGCAATATTTTTTTCTTTTTGCTATAATAAATATACCCCAAAAATATATATTAAAAAAATGTTTTTCCTCAGTTTAGGCCGATACGTATTCTTCTACATGTTTTTGGTATCTATGCGCCTGATTCTTCAAGTAAGATACGCCTAAAATTTGGCTCCATACGACTGACGTAAGTTTCCTACGCCGTCGTATCTTGGGCGCATATTTACGCTGGCTGCAAGGGGCGCTTCCATTAATTTACGCGTCAAATATGTAAATGAGCGAGATACGCCGGATCACAAACGTACTTACGCCCGTCGCAGTAATCTACGCCGTTTACGTAAGGCGTACATCCAGGGTAAAGTTATTCCACATAAAGCAGGTGTAAGTCATGTTAGGGTATGGATGACAGAACACCTGTCGTATTTTACGTCGTTTACGTAAGTCGTATGTGAATGGGGCTGGGCGTAGGTTATGTTCACGTCGTAGGCATTGAGTCGTCGTATATTGAGGCAACGTGATTCTGAGCATGCGCGCGCATGCGCAGTTCGTTCGGCCCTTCATTTGCATGGGGTCACGGTTAATTTAAATGTATCACGCCCACTACCTTCCTACTTTGAATTAGGCGGGCTTACGCCGGCCAATTTACGTTACGCTGGCGCAACGTAGGGAGCGAGTTCTTTGTGAATACTGCTCTTGCCTCTCAGAGTTACGTCGGCGTAGGGCATATGAGATGCGCTACGCCGGTATATAGATGCGCCGATCTATGTGAATCTAGGCCATAGCGTCTACAAAATATGGGATAGTTTTATGGCATTTTTATTAATAATTTTTTTCATAGTTACTAGTAATGGCGGTGATCAGCGATTTTTATTGTGACTGCGACATTATGGCGGACACATCGGACACTTTTGACACATTTTTGGGACCATTGTAATTTTTACAGCGATCAGTGCTATAAAAATGCACTGATTACCGTGAAAATGACAATGGCAGTGAAGGGGTTAACACTGTTGGCACTGTAGGGGTTAAGTGTACCCTAAGGAGTGATTCTTACTGTGGGGGGGATGGGCTGTGTGTGACAAGACAGTGATCACCGCTTCCGATTACAGGAATCTTTGATCACTGTCATTGTCACTAGGCAGAGTGGGGAGATGCTTGTTTACGAGACAATCGCGGGTATCTACGCGGCGATTGAGTCTGCGGCACCCGCCGTTGGGTTTACGGAGCTTGTGGCGGGTGCTCGTGTGCCCACAATATCGCTTCCTTAAAGAGGACGTACAGGTATGTCCTTTTGCCCAGGAGTGCCATTCTGTTGACGTATAAGTACATGCGGCGGTCGGCAAGTGGTTAAAGTAAAACACAGTTATTAATTCCAATCAACACAGGGAATTACACATGTATCTTTGTTCATTTCTCTAAATCGTAAATATGAAAATGCGTTATATATCAAGTATTGGATAATTTGGAGATTTGTGAACAGAAATGTTTTGAGAGATTTGTTAGGAAATGTAAGATGTTGATTTTTTTTTTCATGCTACATACATTCAATGGGGCTTTTAGTGGGAACACCTGGTTTGATAGTCAAGGGGCACACTTAAGCCCTGTACACACGATCGGTTTGTCCGATGAAAACAGACTGTTTTCATCGGACAAACCGATCGTGTAGGGGTCCCATCGGTTTGTTTTCCATTGGTGAAAAAAAATAGAACATGTTTTAAATTTTTCCTATGGATCAAAAACCGATCGTCTGTGTGGAAGTATCGGTCAAAAATCCACGCATGCTCAGAATCAAGTCGACGCATGCTCGGAAGCATTAAACTTAATTTTTCTCAGCATGTCACCGTGTTTTGGCACGGTCGGATTTTTGACTGATGGTGTGTAGGCAAGACTGATGAAAGTCAGCTTCATCGGATATCCTGGTGAAAAAATACATCGGATTAGATTCCATCAGATATCCGATCGTGTGTACGAGGCTCAAAGGGTTAATAAATAACAAACATGTCATACTTACCTCCACTGTGCAGTTCGTTTTGCACAGAGTGGCCCCGATCCACGTCTTCTGGGGTCCCTCGGCGGCTGTCTCTGGTCCTCCCCGCAAGAACTCACCACATTCATGCAAGAGAGCTTGCATGGTGATGAGTCCTTACAGGCGCGCTCCCGTGATACAGTGAGCGGACATAGCCGCTCACTGTATCACTCGGCCCCCGCCCCTCGGCGCGCCGCGTCACTGGATGTGATTGACAGCAGCGCCAGCCAATGGCTGCACTGCTCTCAATCCATCTGCTCTAGCCAATCAGCGGCCAGGCTGAGCGGCGAAGAGGATCTCATGACCGAGCGCGGGACTTTCGAGGGTATGGATTCACGTCTGGTGTCTAATAACATCATCTCTGCAGTTCACACGGGTGTTTTTCCTGCCATTGGAATACCTTTGGACTTATCACTTTATCTCGATTTATTTTAGCAGCAACTTTTAGCATTTACCACCGGGAGTCCCACATACTTTTCCACGCAGGGTTAGGTGGTTTTGGGCCTCCTGACTCTGTGTGATTAACACCATTGTTTGTACATTAGAGTGTTATTATATATATATATAGCACATGCACTTGGGCAGATGCCTAATTGATTTGTTTGATATATTTACACTATTTGGTTTAGCGCAATTATCCTTTTTTCCTTCCACCATCTGCTGCGCCTGCTACGTAGACTCATTCCCTTCATCCCAAAAGAAGACAGAGCAGTCGTGGTGGGAACATTAATCAACTCCAGACTCGACTATGCAAACGCCCTTTACCTTGGACTCCCAAAATACCAAATTGCTTGTCTACAAGTCGTCCAGAATACGGCGGCACGACTTGTAACAGGAAAAAAACCCTGGGAATCAATCTTGCCCTCCCTTAGGTCCCTCCACTGGTTGCCCGTAAAAGATCAAATTACGTTTAAGGTGCTCTGCCTGATGCACAAATGTGTACAAGGAAGTGCGCGCCAATATCTATGTGAAAAATTAAAATGCCACAACCCCAATCGCGTTCTCCGATCTACCAACCAAAACTTACTTAAAATACCTGAGGCCTGCTACAAGTCCAAAGGTGAACGAAGATTTGCAGTCCAAGGACCTCGACTGTGGAACGCATTACCAATCGGTATCCGAACGGAAGTGAATCACCAGGCCTTCAGAAAAAAACTCAAAACCCACCTATTCTGAAGGCAAAAAATAGAAGGAAATGGATACCCTGAGGCGATTCAGTTCGCATGTGTAGCGCTATACACGTTTTTCACTCACTCACTCACTCACTCACTCACTCACTCACTCACTACGTTTTATAGTGAGGGGTTGGCACATAGGAAATCCCCCCTTATTTGTCATTTTTAAGCCACTGGCTAGGAAGTCCAATATTGATAGTTGGTTGCAATGGTGCGAAAGAGCGGCATAAGTTTGGAGTCAGTGTCTGTAAACTGTAACTAAGCCATGACTAAGCACTCATTGTAAGTGCGAAACGCGTCGGCCATACTGCGTGTTGTGGGTTGCAGTGACTGTATGTACAGTTGAAAAATAAAAGACCACTTATTTTAAGTGATTTGGAGTGCGGCTGTCCAGTTTTCTTCCTTTCATTTGCTAAACTGTAACTGGGTTGGATTTGCCTCAAACCCAACCTCAACCTGAATTTAAGTTTTGATTAAAAGGGCATACTATTCAAATTCATAAAAAACATTTATGATTTGTTTGAAAATAACCAGAAAATATTCTCAATTGGGTTGACAACAATGAGGCAATCCCATTCCAGTGCAGGCGAATAAATTTGTATTATGTGTGTACCACCTGACACCCAGGATTGATGTATATGCCCAGAATCGGCAAAGATGACATGGGAAAACAATTCCCTTTATCTTGATATATACACTAGAAGGTGTATATGACAACAGTTAAAATAGACTGGCCTGACTGAGTACCTGCCAGTTTCTGCCCTGAAAAGGTGCGTGTGGTGCCAGTTGGTCCACAATGTTTCCAAATATCTACATGTATACTGAGGGCTACTTACCTGCATTGAATGCCTACAAATGATGCTTCAGGAAATGTGCTAAATGCCCCAAAGTGGAATGCATAACTATATGAAGCAGTTCCTAACCAAAACATGGGGGCAGATCCACAGAGAGAGTACGCCGGCGTATCTACTGATACGCCGGCGTACTTTCAAATTTCCCGCGTCGTATCTTTGTTTTGAATCCTCAAAACAAGATACGACGGCATCTGGGTTAGATCCGACAGATATACGTCTTCGTACGCCTTCGGATCTAAGATGCAATTCTTCGGCGTCCGCTGGGTGGCGTTCTCTTCGTTTTCCGCGTTGAATATGCAAATTAGCTATTTCCGACGATCCACGAACGTACAAACGGCCGGCGCATTCCTTTACGTCGTCTCTAGTCGGCTTTTTTTGGCGTATAGTTAAAGCTGCTATTTCGTGGCGTACTCAATGTTAAGTATGGCCGTCGTTCCCGCGTATAATTTCAATTTTTTTTTTTTGCGTAAGTCGTTCGTGAATCGGGATGGACGTAATTTACGTCCAGGTCAAAACCAATAACGTCCTTGCGACGTCATTTCACGCAATGTACGGTGGGAAATTTAGGGACGGCGCATGCGCAGTTCGTTCGGCGCGGGGACGCGCTTCATTTAAATAAAACACACCCCCTACACACCCAATTTGAATTCTGCGCCGTTACGCCGCTTAAGATACACTACGCCGCCATAACTTAAGGCGAAAAATCTTTATGGATTCGAACCAAAGCCAGGTAAGGTACGGCGGCGTAGCGTATCTCAGATACAATGCGCCGGGGCAGATCTTTGTGGATCTGCCCCTAGGTCTATAACAATGGTTCTGCATGACTGAAAAATTCTGCATGACTGAAATGGCGATGATGGCGAACTTAGGAATTAAATGCATTAAGAAAATTAAAGTGAAGATTCAGTCAGTATGTTCAAATGATTGTCACATTCGCACAGCAATTTTTTCTATATATAGATCTCTAATTCCTCCTCCACTCCATTCCTATAATCTTGCACTTCAAAAGGGTTAAACAGCATACTAATCTAAGACATAGCTGAAGATGTCAAACATTAAATACTGTCCAGGGGTGTATTATGAAGTAGATGCGCAGTTCGTAATTGAGACCATGTTGAGAATTTTGGATCTAGGTCTACATTGATGAAGGTTCTGCTTTGTGTCAAGTCACAGCTATGTACCAGAATTTTTGAAGGAGTCAGGCGCACCCATCTCTTGAGGCAGCTCTGCTACATCTCAGTGTCAACTTGTACCCCTGCAAGCTTAAAATAATTTTCTGGAATCTCTGAGAGAGGAGACATAAGGTGACCAGAAGAGCAATGTTGCTACTCTGCGCATAATGCCTAAATTAAACCAAGCTAACCTTGAATCTGGGGACATTGTAAAACAGTATTAATACAAATACAGAGATATTGATTCTGTCAAATCTAAGGTGAGAGTTACATTAGTCACGCTAATTAAATGTTCTGTTTGTTGAGCTATGGTCTGCAATTCAGCATACCACTAGTGCTGTACACTTGTGCAGAGGCGGCTCTAGGCTTTGTGAGGCCTTAGGCAAAACTTGACATGGGGCCCCACTCACACCCATGATGGGAAAAATAATTCAAGGACAATGGCCTCTTCCCCACAACCCTGGCCGGTGGTTTTAAGGGGGGTCTGCCGGCAGGGGGCTTATAGGAATCTGGAAAACCCATTTAACAAGGCGGCCCACAGATCCTACTCTTTATTAACTAAGGGGTGATGTCACTTGGTGAACCCGCCCCCTTGTGACGTCATTGACTGAGGGCATGCTGGGTCATTGATGTCACAAGGGGTGGTGTCACCGATATTTACTGGTTGTTAGGGAAGCTGGCGGCCCCGCTCCTGAGTCAGGGCTCTTAACGCTGCCTGTGCACATCAGCTTTAAGGTCCCCTGTCCCTCAAAACTGGGGTAACGCATTGGGTAAGTTAGGTGGCCACGAGGCCCCTGTGAGTGCAAGGCCTAATTTGATAAGAATCTATGGTCGCGTTTAATAAACTACTCCCTGAAGAAGACCACTACTTTTAAGGTCGAAACGCGTAGGGATATTTCGCCCATAGTACTTGTCTGTGTACAAATAATCATTATGATCCACCATTTTGAGTGTTCACATGTCCTTCCTGGTAGAGGAATTCAAGACTTAAGCACAACTAACAATTCTAGATGTTTCCTATAAAATAGCAAATCCTCATTTGTTTTAGTTCAGGGCCACTTAAAAAGAAAAAAGAACAATTGGACTATTATCATTCACTCTTTGATTCACCCTGACGTGATTGCTATCAATTTTGGAAAGGCACAATTGGTCTTTAAGGTATTTGGAGTGATTTTGTACTAAAGTGTCCCATTTCTATTAATATAATTCACGCTTACTCTCTACTTACTTGCCAAATGTTCTGATTTAGGAATTAGCATATGGAGTCTATATTTTCAGTAACCTGTGAATTTTACACACATGATTAGGCTTTAGATTTACCCACTGCATTACAAATCTCATTCGCTTAGTTTTCTTGTACTCTAAGGATATATCCCCTTTATAGTCAATAAATCAGTCACAGCTGTGTGAAAAGCTTCAACCATTATAGTTATTTTAGAGTCTGGATGACTTTCATGCATGGAAAAGGATTGTTAAACAGAATTCCTGCCCATTTGCTGGCAATTTTCAAGTTAATCTCGGTCAACATGTATGGCTCTTGTTATGCATATCCAAACTGCATCTAATTCCAGATTTTCTGTGACTAATTAGAACAAACTACTTCTATTGATTTAACCTTTCTGCTTCTAAAGCCTTTAATGTGTCGAGGACAAACAGAGACATATTGGGGATAAAGGATAGATCTGGGTTATCAAAAGGTAAAACTAGAGGCAGGGAAAGGGTTTAGTAGAGAAAAACACTAATATCAGACAAAAAAAAATGGCATAAGTTGTTTTAAAATTTAGACATAAAATGGGAGACCTCTATAGTTAGAAGAAAATTCATATGAGAGCCTTCTCCAGGCATGCAATCCCAAAAATGTGGCCACGGAAGGGAGGACAGCAATCATATGGCTACCATCTTGGTAGAGGGAGGACTTTACTTGTGTCATATACCGTACTTCAGCCAGGACAGTATTTAGCAAGACAGTGGTGACATGAACAAATGTGACAACAAATCTCATAAGTCTAGCAGTCAGGTGCAGCAGTGCCTTAGATCTCACACTGCAGATACAGTGCCTTGAAAAAGTATTCATACCCCTTGAAACTCCACATTTTGTCATGTTACAGCCAAAAACATTAATGTATTTCATTAGGATTTTATGTGATAGACCAACACAAAGTGACACATAATTGCGAAGTGAAAGGAAAATTATAAATGGTATGTGAAAAGTGTGGCATGCATTTGTATTCAGCCCTCCTTAGTCAATACTTTGTAAAACCACCTTTCACTGCAATTACAGTTGCAAGTCATTTTGAGGATGGCTCTACCAGCTTTGCACATCTAGAGAGTGAGATTTTTACCCATTCTTTGCAAAATCACTCAAGGTCTGTCAGATTGGATGTAGAGTGTCCGTGAACAGCAATTTTCAAGTCTTGCCAAAGATTCTCAATTGAATTTAGGTCTGGACTTTGACTGGGCCATTCTAACACATGAATATGCTTTGATCTAAACCATTCCATTGTAGCTCTGGCTGTGTGTTTAGGGTGGTTGTTCAGCTGGAAGGTGAACCCTCCCCCCCCCAGTCTCAAGTCTTTTGCAGACTCTTAAGCCTCGTACACACGATCAGTCCATCCGATGAGAACGGACCGATGGACCGTTTTCATCAGTTAACCGATGAAGCTGACTGATGGTCCGTCGCGCCTACACACCATCGGTTAAAAAAACGATAGTGTCAGATTGCAGTGACGTAAAACACAACGACGTGCTGAAAAAAACGAAGTTCAATGCTCCCAAGCATGCGTCGACTTAAATTTAAAACATGATTGCTTTTTTAACCTATGGTTAAAAAAACCAATGGGGCCCACACACGATCGGTTTTGACCGATGAAAACGGTCCATCAGACCATTCTCATCGGTTTAACCGATTGTGTGTACGAGGCCTAACAGGTTTTCTTCTAAGATTGCCCTGTATTTGGCTCCATCCATCTACCCATTAACTCTGACCAGCTTCCCTGTCCCTGCTGAAGAAAGGCATCCCCACAACATGATGCTGCCACCACCATGTTTCAAGGTGGGGATGGTGCGTTTAGGGTAAGGTGCAATGTTAGTTTTCCACCACACACACTTTTAGTCTCATCTGACCAGAGCACCTTCTTCCACATGTTTGCTGTGTCCCCCACATGGCTTGTTCCAAACGGCAAACGGGACTTGTTATGGATTTCTTCCAACAAAGGCTTTTTGCCACTCTTCCATAAAGGCCAGATTTGTGGAGAGCACGACTAATAGTTGTCCTGTGGACAGATTCTCCCACCTGAGCTGTGGATTTCTGCAGCTCCTCCAGAGTTACCATGGGCCTTTTGGCTGCTTCTCTGATTAATGCTCTCCTTGCCGGGCCTGTCAGTTTAGGTGGATGACCATGTCTTGGTAGGTTTGCAGTTTTGCCATACTCTTTCCATTTTCGGATGATGGATTGAACAGTGCTCTGTGAGATGTTCAAAGCTTGGGATATTTTTTTTTATAACCTAACCCTGCTTTAAACTTCTCCACAACTTTCCCTGTTAAAAAAAAAAAAAAAAAACTTCTCCACAACTTTATCCCTGACCCGTCTGGTGTGTTCCTTGGTTTTCATGATGTCATTTTTTCACCAAGGTTCTCTAACAAACCTCTGAGGGCTTCACAGAATAGCTGTATTTATACTGACATTACATTACACATAGGTGGACTCTATTTACTAATTAGATGACTTCTGAAGGCAATTGGTTTCACAAAATTTTAGTTAGGGGTATCAGAGTTAAGGGGGCTGAATACAAATGCACGCTACACTTTTCAGATATTTATTTGTAAAAAATGTGAAAACCATTTTTCATTTTCCTTCCACTTCACAATTATGTGCCACTTTGTGTTGGTCTATCACATAAAATCCCAATAAAATACATTTACGTTTTTGGTTGTAACATGACAAAATGTGGAACATTTCAAGGGGTATGAATACTTTTTCTAGGCAATGTATACAGCTATGAGGCTGTAGACATAGACGTACCTACAAACACTCACATATCAGGAAGTTTACTGCTGCTTTTCAGGAGAAATTCCAGAGAAAAGATACATTTTCAGGGTCCAGCCTAGGTACAGTTAATATTTCTAAATGTTCTCCCTAACACAGACTTTTTCACAGACAGTTAAATGAACCATTGCATTGTCCTGCATGGGGAAATTACAGGTTTACTTGTACTGTGTATTGTACTTTTTCCCTTTAAATTCTGTATATTTCCTAGAGAATGTCAACAACAGCTTCTTTATGCTAAAAAAAACTTGCAGTTGAGGTATTGTGGCTCTTTAAGTCTAATTTTGAAACAATCTCACAGTATGAGGTTAGAATAATGTGGACATTTTTATGATAAATCATAATGCATCAAATAGAGAAAAACAATACGAATGATCCTTGGCACTGCTTAGTAATATTTCCTACTGTGCTCACCAAAACCACTGGAACATTTTCAATTTCAATGTTTAAAATAGATTCCATCCAAAAGTAGAGATCAACCACTGTAAAATAAATTCTGTACTCATCTTTTAGTGAAGGGCCTTGAGTGACTTAATGTGGCTTAGGCCGTGTACACACGATCAGTCTATACGATGAGAACGGTCCGAAGGACCGTTTTCATCGGTTAACCGATGAAGCTGACTGATGGTCTGATGTGCCTACACACCATCGGTTAAAAAAAACGATTGTGTCAGAACGTGGTGACGTAAAACACAACGACGTGCTGAAAAAAAACAAGTTCAATGCTTCCAAGCATGCGTCGACTTGATTCTGAGCATGCGTGGCTTTTTAACCAATGCTTTTGCATACTAACGATCGGTTTTGACCTATGGGTTAGGCGTCTATCGGTTCAATTTTAAAGCAAGTTCTAATTTTTTTTACCGAAGGATAACTGACCGATGGGGCCCACACACGATCGCGAACCCTGCAGCCATGTGCTGAGGACCAGAGTTGTTCCAGGAAGATCCAAAAGTGATGTAATGTCTGAACAGTGGGACCCCTGTTCTGTGACATTGAGGACTGGTGAGAGGTCACTGCTGCCATCAACCTGTTTCTGTTAGCAGAAACTGAGCTCATAGGGGCTGGCTATCTAACTAGCAGCATTATTTACTGCATGCAGACATTACTGGGACTGTACTTAAGTGCACCACTGTAAAGACTGGGCCCAACGCTAGCTGGTTGAAGAAATAGGGATAAAGACTGCTCACTCTGATATATGCTTCACAAGAACTTTGTCTTTTGTACATAGTAAGAGGTACTTCTTTAGGGAGTTTTACATTTTATTGCTGCCATTCATATAAAGTGCACTCTAAAGTGGTTATAGCCTGCTGTTTACAGAGGAGGTATGGCGGTATTGATTATCATTGCTGTTATTGTTTTCTGTTATGTAAGTAAAGCCAGCTACTTGTCAGAATACTGGAGACCCAATGTCACAACCCAAAATGTGGAAAGAAAAACTGAAAAATGCCCCTGGGACTTTATAGACAATGGCCAAAAACAGATGAAAACTGTGAGAAGATATAGTAAAAGTACATTTTATTAAATATAAAATATCTGGATGTAAAAATCAATAACACAATTTTGAATAAAATTAAAAAATGGTGTATACAATACAGGACTGTAAACTTGAAAACACGGTTGATCTCGTGGTGGGGGCTGAACCACAAACAATTATGTAGATGATTCCAACATGTTTCGGAATATAATAAATTCCAGCTTCAGGGGATGACCAAAATAGATTGTATTTTCTGAAGGTATAATAACAAATAGTCAACATAAGCATGTAATATACAAATTATGAAAAGAGTAGTACATGGGTGATGGATAATCTTAATTGTGTTCAGGGTATCTGTATTTGTGCTCCTAGTAGCAGTGCAGTAACCATGTGCATAACCAGGTGTGTAAATAGGCTGGGGTTTTTCTCAGAGTCGAGGCCGAAGAACAGAGAATCCAATCTACCAAGCTGCTCCTGTGAGGGTAGTACTACACCTCTGGAAGTTTTAAGTCTCAACAACTTGTAGCCTAGCTAAAAGTAGTAGGTCACCTTGAACTGGGCTTGTTCAATAGTTTTAAAGGTATTCATGCCACTCATCCAAGTTGTTTTCTCAGTTCTAATGGGTGTAAGAAACATACCCAGCATTTATAATCACACTGTTTGTCCAAAAACATGACCAGAGGTGTGAACGTTCATGATACCACTCTGCACTAATTATAGTACCGAATCAATTCATCATCCTGCCACAAGGTCTGGGGCAGGTGTTAATGTGAATAGTTGACACATCATGGCGGGTTAGCATTATATGTGGGTGACAGGCGTTGTGGAAGGACCCAATTTCAGTATAGGCATGGTTGTTCCAGTTTAACATAGATGGACCTATTGTATGTCACTTGAGCTTGTTGTCCTGTTCTAAAGTTTGTTCCCTCTCTTTTTCAGCCCCGTCCCCTGCTGCTATGCCACTGGAGTGGTTGTATGTGTTCATCTGGCTACTCTGCCTTCTCCCTCTGGCTCCTGTGAGGGGAAAGGGGACTCTCTGATGCTGCCACTGATCTCCCACTGTCACCTGGATGGTGCAAGTGTATTTGAAATTGTGGAGGCACAGGGCTGTGGAGGGGAATAGCCTGTGGACTACTACGCCCAGAGACACCCTGCAACAGGAAGAGAGTGAGAGAGTTATTCCTGGGCAATTGAGCAGACATTTTCTGTATTTTGCTGAGCGTGACCTGGAGCAGTGACATCTCTCCTTGTATCTGGGGACTGGAGAGTACAGACCTGTGCGCTTTGTGCGGAGAGATTGAGGACTGAGCCATTGATGTGTGGGCACTGGAAGAGGACATACCTGTTGTTGATGTGTCTGTGCCTACATCAGAGGAGAAAGCAGAGCTTGTGATCATGAGAACTGATTTACTGGGAACTGGGCAGCAGAGGCAAGCATCCAGAACAAGGTTTGCTGTGTGCCAGGACTGGTGAGTGGATTAAGCTGTGCTTATTTTGCCACTGTTAGCAGTTCAATACAAGAAAATACTGCCATTTGCCTAGCAACCCCAAAGCAATTCACTGCATGCAGTCTTGAAGAAATGGTATCAAGTGCACCACAGTACAGACCGGGCCCCAATGTTAGCTAGCTAAAGTTTGCAATTTAGGCACCAAGTACTATCCAACCATTTTCCAGGTGTACCCCACTCAGAAAAATAAACATATACCTACACTGAGGGATATATACACAGAGTGCACTTTGGGACACATTGATCATTGGTTGCAGTGCGTTACTGTAAGGCTTTTCAATGACATTAACATCTTGCACTGTTTATGCTGTTGTTCACCAGTGTTACTAAGTTAATTTTGCTTAGTACTGTGGTTATCTAGATTAACTGCTATATTATAGTCTAGTATTCACATCAGTTATTTCATTGCGCCGCGCCCAGAAGCGATTCAGTTCGCATGCGCCGCGCTTTATAAGTTTTTCATTCATTCATTGCATTCAAACTGATTCGTTTACCTGTTTCTTGATCTTATGCATTGTCTTCTACTGTATTTTTCCTAACATAATATACTTACTCTATCTACAATCAAATAGCCCGGTGTCTATTTCTATGCTGAAATAGTTGTGGTAGTACTGTATACTAATGCTAAAGCTCATACGGGTGCTTGTAGCATTCCCTTGTAGTACCAGTTATGTCCAAGGAGATGAAGTGGATCACAGAGTCATGGCAGAACAGACAACCTGTCGTACCAGGTGGCTTCTTCGGGAGTAAGTGCCCCAGATGCATGTGTTGGTGGGTGAGGGAAGGAAAGATAACTATGTGCAGCTGGTGAATCCACAAAAAAGTGAACTTGTTGCTTTGCCTTGCATGATCAATGTATAAGTTAAATTTAAGCAGTGTGCATGGAGTTTATCTTAAATCTGTCCTGATCCACCTTGTGATAACCTTAACTTCATACTTACCAAGGAGCCCCACAGCTATTATCTTAGGCTGCTGGTTTTAAAGTTTAATAAACATTCTAAGGGGAAGATAAAATCAAAGAATAATCAAGAAAGGGCTTGCTGATTTACAAAGCACTATACGGCTTTATTATAAAGCAAAGCAGGAGTGAAATGAAAACCAGGTGCCTATCAAATTTTATCAAACACATGTGAAGAAAGTTATTTAACACTGTGTACTAATTCTTCTGCTTCTGTGCACTATGTAGTAATTTATGCATCTGCATTGCTTTGTGACCCCACAGCAATATAAGAGCAGAGCCTAAAACACTGCAGTCACCAATGCTAATTCAGAGCACATTAAATCTGTAGTGTATGACCTAAAAATTTGAAATCATTAAATACTTGCTCATGGATTGTGTTCACTCATTTATTTTTTGTTGACTCTCTTTTCTAATCCTGCCAATTATAGCTTTTGATTAAACTTTATGCCCTAAGGGAACAACCTGAGCAGGGGAAGCATTATCATCCTAGGATGCACAATGTGACAGACCCAACCAGGACAGTAGCTTTTGGAGAGGACAAAGGGCAAGCCTCCTACCCACTGATTATGGCCTATGGAGAGAGCAGATGATCCTCTAATGATGGACAGCCACGTATTGGACGCTAAGAGCGAGTCTTGGATTACTTCTCTGAATAAGGACAATAAAACTTCCATTCTGGAGTGGATTGGAAGGTGTAATATTAATCTTGTACAGGTTAATAGTAAAAGGGAATATGGTGCCCCTCCTGCAGACTGGGTTGAAGAGGCTCCTTCACTTGGGACATAAATATTTATCAACACTATCCCTCAAGAGACCTTTTAATTATTTTCAGACTACTCCAACATTGTATGAGTATGTTTTATAGACTTTTGTAGGCTGTTGTTGACCAGACTGAGGTTGGGTGGGATTACTGTTTATGTTATGTATGTCTCTCCCATTGTGTGCCTCCAAAGGTGTGAATTTCCATTGTTTTTAGTGTTATTTGAGTCACCCATTGTTTCTATCTTTTGGCTAATTAGGCTCTTGGAGGTTCCTACATGATTGGATAAGCCTTGTGTCAACTCAATGTTGGGTAAATATTTGGTTTTATTGTTCATGTGGTGACTGACCTACTTTTGAAGTGTATAAAAACCTGTATTTCTGTTCAATATACAGTTGGTTCTACCTCAACATCTTGTCTGTGTGTGATGCTTGGGGTAAAATGGCTGTTATTAGCTCTCGCTCTGCCGAAAGGGTTTGAATAGCAGGAGGCACTGTTTGGCAGAAGCACCTAAACAGGGTGCTAGGCATTCGGTTACACACAATCCCTCTGTGGCCTACAAACTGAAGTGTCAACATACAGCCCAAGCACATTTATCTTGAAAGTTATCAGTTTGGCCTATTGGACAGCCTTACAGCTTCAGCACTGCCCACAGCCCCAGTGTTGTGTACTGGTAAGATGGTAAAACACAAAGGTGTAGTCATGATGTTTCAATCATTTTATGTTCTTGCAGAAGAGTCATGAGATCAGTGGCTTTCTAGTCCTGTAACATTTAAGAACTATGACAGTGTTCCCTGATAAAAACAGAACCCTGAAGTTGGTGCTTTCCCACCTTATAGTGAACCTGTGACCAGGCTAAGGATATTAAATTATACATAGTTACAACCTGAAGTAAGAAAGAAACTGTAATACAAGTCCTCACTGACCTTGAAGCTACAAGAACTGTGGAGAAATTCATCCTCACAGCATAGATATTGAGGTCAGTTAAGTAATTTCTTAAGCAGCTCTGCACCCCTCCCAAAGGCCATGTTCTGCTGCTCTGTGTTTACATTAGAAGAAATTACAATTCAAATAATAACAATGCTTGTGACTTATTGTGCAGGTTTACACTACAGCGACTTGGAATCCGACTTGTGTTGCCTCAAGTCGCGCAACATGAGAAATTCCATTGAAGGGAATGAGAGCCGTCTTAATGTACACTACTGAAGTCGCTCCGACTTCAGAAAAGGTTCCCGTAATACTTTACCGCAACTTCTAGGTAAATTGTAGGCAACTTGTACCCATTGATTTCAATAGAAGTTGCCTCCAAAGTCGGATCACTGTCTTAACTGAAGCAACTTTACAGGAAGAGAAAATAGTTTCCTCAGGCAAACTCCTCCCTCCCACAGAGCTGATTATTGTTTGATTGGCCAATGGCAAAGTCGCCTGTCCTGGAGGCAACTTGAAGTTGCGTTGTAAGTCGCTCCAAGTCGCGCTGAAGTCGTCTCGCAAAGTCGTGCTGCCCCTGTGTGAACTGGCACTTCAGGTGTTACTTTTAGTCACAAAGAACAAACAAACAGATACTGTATACCGTACTTTATTAAAGTGGATTTTAACCAACCCCACGTATTTTTTTTTTAAAACCCCTATTTACCTGGTAGTGAACTCAGAACATTTCAGATACTTATCCACTCAGCAGGTCCAGCGTTGTCCAGTTGAGATCTTCTTATCTAGCAGTGTTCCGTCCTGTGCTGTCATGTTGTGGTCAACATCATCAACAGTCCGTACAATCATATGACATATATATTGCAATAAGTCTGTGAAGGATATGCTTCAGTGTAAATCTCCCTGCTAGTAATTGTGTGTGTGTTAGAGGTAACAGGTGATTTCAGGTGTGACTCATTCCTCTGTTGAAATGTTAATGTCCCTTCCTCAGCCAGCTCCCTATTTGAAAGGGTAATTGATCTATTGTGTGTGTGAAGGAGACCTGTGTTTACTGTTTACTGTGATTAGATAAGGGGCTCATGTTAATTATTCTGATTGCTTCATTGTGGTAATCTATATGCGGGGCCAAGCTGTCTAGATAATGTATTCTGTTACAACTAGTAATTACCTTCACTGATGTCATTATCTAAAGAAATGTGTCTTCAGAGTCGGTGCCAAAGTGTCTGCCTATAATCTGTATAGGAGCCCCCACTGTGTGTGAAAATGGGGTGGAGAGTTCATTGTTCTGTGATTGAGGATTTAGCTTGTAAACTGCATATACAGTATACCAGCAGCATGCTGCCATTAAAGTGTCTTGTTCCAGCAGTAAGCTTGGCTCATGTGTGGCTTATTGGGCGATTCCAGGAATATTCCTCCTTGTGGGATATTGGGTGATTTTCGTTATGGGAAGAAGGGAATGTTGACGGGGATATCATTCTAATACCGTCACAAAGTCAAAATGGCTTCCACCCACATAGTCCCCCTACAAACTATACGGATATCAACATTATATTTGCATAATTGCATAATCACAATTCACTCTATGTTTATGGATGACAACATGTTTCATAGACGCTATGGTCTACTTAATCAGGAAGAGGTGGAATACAATTATGTGCATATACAGTAAATTGGGGTATGTTCCCCCGATAATGTGCCTCAGCTATATTCATGGCAACAGGGACATTTATCATCATTCCCAGTCCCAGGATGGAAACAGGGTACTTGAGAGAACCCAAAAACTGCAGTACCCGGTGGGCCACTTGTTTATCTTTCTGAAAACTTGAATCTGGTAGGATTCAAAGAGGCTTCATAACATGTCCAAGTAGCAGTTTCTTTCATAATATAGGCACTTATAGCAAAATACACCAGACGTGTACCTTTAGAGCCCATTCACACAGGGACGACTTTGGATCCGACTTCAAGTCGCCCCAAGTTGCCTCAAGTCGCGCTGCATGAGAAAATCAATGTAAGTAAATGGAGCCATCTTAATGCACACTACTGCAGCCGCTCCGACTTAAAAAAAAGGTTCCTGTACTACTTCAATCCGACTTCTAGGCGACTTGTAGGCAACTTGTACCCATTAATTTCAATGGAAGTCGCCTCAGAAGTCGGATTGGACACCAATGACACTAAAACAGTGAGCAGTGCTAAAAATATGCACTGTCACTGTACTAAAGACACTGGCTGGAAAGGGGTTAAAATCAAGGGTGATCAAAGGGTTAAATGTGTTCCTAACATGCTTTCTCACTGTGTGTTTAGTGCATTTTCAGTTTTGCAGAAACTAAAGTCCATTAAACCTGGTTTCCTATGGGTCACATTCACATCTGTGCATTTTATGGAAAGGGCCAGGGACTTTTTATCTGTTTTTTTGGTTCCATAGCCTGAAGTCTAGGGATCAAAAACGTGTTTCGAAAAAGACGCAAAATGCACCTGGAATATGCAAACTGCAACCTGCATAGGTGTGAACTGGGCCTTATTATGTAAACAAAATACAAGCAAAATATTTCAAACAATAGCCATGCATATGAACGTATTTATTGTAGATGGAAGATTTTATAAATAAAATGGATGCTTTGACAAGTATACAACACAACAGATTACATTTGATGACCATTGGGTGACAATGTAAGATCCTATTTTCCTGGTTTAGCATACAGTGGGGGAGATTTACTAAAACTGGAACACTCAGAATCTGGTGCAGCCGTTCATGGTAGCCAATCAGCTTTAGCTTTGAAAATAAAACCTGGAAGGTGATTGGTTTCTGTGCAGAGTTGCACCACATTTTGCAGTGTCCAGTTTTAGTAAATTTACCCCAGTGTATTGTTGCGAAACTCAAGACACATCCAGCAGAAAAGTAAGTGTGGAATGGAGTATATATTTTACATATACACTAGTGGAGTTACTCAGGGTATCATCCCGATATGTATAGTAAAGGGAAGGTAAGGGAGGCTTTGGGACTTTAAAAAGGAAGTAAACCCATACAAAAAAAACGAAAAATAAAAACCTGTAAGACAACATCGAAGCCCCCGCAGCCGTCCTTGTCTCACCCTCGGGCTGCCGACATGTTGCCCGGGCTTGGTTCCAGGTATCGCGGGTCCGGCGCTGTGATTTGCTGGAGACGCGTTGGCATCACTCCTGCACATGCGCGCGGGAGCCGCCGCTAGCGGCACACAGACTAAAGCAGCAGGACATTGCTTCAGTTTGCCCCATTGTGCATGTGAAGATCACTTCGGTATATGCAGTGGACAGGGGATATCTCCTAAACCATGTAGGTTTAGGAGACATCATGGGTAGCTACAGGTAAGCCTTAAAATAGGCTTACCTGTAGCACAAAGTTGTTTTCAAGGGTTCACAACCACTTTAAATATACCCCCACTGTCACTTATGTATGATTTAACAGAGCATACAAGTTAATAAAGACCACAATTTTATTAAATACAGTTTAAAACCATATAGACACTGGATACATCACAAAGGCAAGCAAGCTGTGTCCTTCAAATGAGGTCTACGCGTTTCACGGATATATTGCTTCTTAGTGACCTGCAAAGGGTTTTCCCCTATACATGCAAAAATGGGTACTGGGATTTTGATTGTCACTGCAATACCTGCAAAGTGCAACTTATAGTTGAATAAAGAAAGAAATGTTACCTTTGTTGACCTCCTTCTGACAACTCTATCACTTGGCTACCACTCTGAGCAATACATAATGAATATGATAATCCGTTACTGACCTCTCTCATGCTTCTTGGCAACTGCTGGTAGCAGTAAGTATATATTGCTGTAAATTAGATGCTTCAAAAAAATAATATTCCTGCCTTCAATCTCAGGGAATGTTTCTATCCATGTCTAGAGCCTCTCCCATCCTCTGGAACTCCCTGCCCTGGTATGTCCGATCAGCCCCTAACCTCTCCACCTTTAGGAGATCCCTAAAAACTCATTTATTCAGGGAAGCCTATCCGACACCCACCTAACAACTGTCCCTGAGCCACCCCATCAAAACATTCTCCGCAGCTATTACCTTTTGTACCACCACCTCCTCTCTTTAGAATGTAAGCTCTACGAGCAGGGCCCTCCTGTACCTTCTGTATTGAACTCTACTGTATTTGTGCTGTCCCCCTCTACATTGTAATGCCCTGCGTAAACTGTTGGCGCTATATAAATTGTGTATAATAATTATAATAATAATAATAATAATAATAATAATATAATGTAGACCTGCTGGTGATAGTACTTGCCTATGTCATCAATATATGTTAGCAACACACAAGTGGCAATAAAAGTCATAATACTAACCTCTGGGTGTACCCACTGCTAATACATCCCAACACTGCCTAGTACCATTGCATTCCCAACATTCTCTTCTGCCACTTTTAGGCCCCTAGCCTATAAGGCAGTGGTTTTCAAACACTGGCTCTTTGCTTGCCTTTCTCCCACTGATACAAGACACTATTCTCCCAAATGACACTGTATCTCCCACTGACACCAACAATGGGGCACTATTCCTCCCAATCATACCAACGATTGGGCACTATTCCTCCCCCCAATACCAAATGAGATGATGTTTACTCCAACTGATGCCTGGAAAATTTTCACTGGCCATGGTCCGCCTCCCTAAAAGTTTGAATGACTGGCCCTTTGTTTAGAAAGTTTGGAGACCCTTGCTATAAGCAGTGAATCACAAAATATGGGCCTTTAAGGACTTGGATGCCCTCCATAGTTGATTCTTCAATAGGAACAAATATGGGTAAGACCCAATTCAATTTTATATCCTACCTCTCTAGGGTCTAATAAATCAAACAGTTTATTTTTACTTGATACCCTTTACTATGGAACGCGTGTCATAAAAAACCCTATGGGATGTGGAGAACTACTGTTCCTAGTATATATTTGCATCACCATGGAAAATGGTTAACATTTTCAACTTTTCATGTGACTTTAGGATTAAAGAGTTATCACAAACAGCTGTCAATGGCCCATACAAATGGACTGGAATAATTTTATAGTCAAATCAGTATGCATTGTTATTGCTGAATATTTCAAAATGTTATATTCTGTTTAAGGTTGTTTTTATAACACAAGTGAACATTATTAAATGATCTAGTACAGTGGTTCTCAACCTTCTAAGTGCCGTGACCCCTTGATAAAATTTCCGAAGCTGCGGGGACCCCTAACAGAAAATAAAAATTGTAGCGTGGCAAGTAATTTGCTCCCCTAACCCCTTCCACTCCACAATTTAGGTTGTACCACTCTGTTTTATCTCTCTATCCTATTTTTTTCCCATCTCTCTCCCTCCCTCTGAAAACCTGATATCTGTCAACAGCTTTGTCGCGTCAATAGGGTCAAGCAGTTCCTTGGCTTGGCTTTGACCCCCATTACCTCACTTCTGTAAGCTACACTATTAAGTAATGCTAAGAATGCTGGAAGTTATAGTTAAATTATTATGCTCTCCACGTTCTATAAAAAAAGTCGACTGCAGCAATAAGTGACAGAGGAAGGTCTTATGATGCAATAAGATATTAAGCCTTAATAGAAAAAGGCATGTGTTATGTTATAAAAGAGAACTAAAGCATAAATAACACCAGGATAGTAGATTTTAGACTGTTAAAAGTTGTATAACAACATAGACAGCAGAAAATTCTGCTTAAACCACAACTGCTTCATTTGTTTAGACCCTCTGTTTGCACCCACTAGGTGCCCTTCTGTAGTTTATTCATGCCCACTTGGCTATAAGGCTGTGTTTCAGCAATTTGGGTAGCCCATCCTATATATGCAGACAGTCTGGAAGATATGACAGTAGCAAAATGCACATGGTTCACAGCACGGAGGAGCAGGAGGTTTACAGCTGGTCCTAAGAGGTACACAATTTGGAGGCGGCAGTCTTTGGGGCTTCTTCTTTGGGATTACTTTTTTCTGCAAGACACATGAAAATAATTTGTTTATATCAAAAGATACATCTGGTAAGTCTAACTGTGTTTCATCAATATGTTCTTTAATGTTGAGAAAAAAGTTCTTCAGTTTTCAAGGTATTACACACACTATCACAAGCATGAGACTGCATGTTTGGCTTGCTTAAATCAGGTTTGGTCTTCTTTGAGACTGGCCACATTGATCACCTTGCAGGTGGGCAGACAGACAAGCAGAATGCCACAGACAAACCCAGGATTCTGCAATGAGGAGAAGGAGCGCTATATGGTCCTGACACAAGATACCCAGATAAACTTAGTGAAATTTTGTTATTTTCTATGGAATATCAAGGACAGCTATGAGCATAGTTGAGATAAAATAAAAATAAAACAAATGTTGAGGATGTTTATTCTCCATAACAAAGAGAATGTTTTACAATCATATTTTTGATATATCTAGTAAAGTTTTTGTAGTAAAGACTGATGACAATTGGGTATTAACATAGGGTATTTCACCTATTTATTACAGCACCTTTACTAAGGTAGCATGCCAAACGCATGAACCAATAGCAAACAGCCAGAATTCACCTTCTACTCATTTTACTACAGCAGAAAGTATGCATTTTAGAAATGCTTGTTGTTTTTTGACCATATCATTGAAAAATATGGGGAAGAAAACAAAACAATGATTAAACTTTTTTTTTATGGTTATATAAGGCAAAGTGACAGTGTCGCTTGAAAGGGAATCCTATTACCCCAATATACTCACTTTACTACGCTTGATACTGCAGACTTGGCTGGCTTAAATCAGGTATGGTCTCCACACAGAGACTGTCCAAATCAATAACCTTGCATGTGGACAGACAAACGGGGATGCATCATAGCCAAAACCATGATGCTGGCATGAGACCAAAGAACAGGAGTATTTACACGCTCCTGACAGGCAATCACTGAAAATCCATCTCTTCAGAGATGCCTATCATGCTAACTAATAAACTGTATTTTTACTTTTGCTATGAGCTCATCCCCCACAATTATTACCTTTTTTTAGAACTTGACCCAAGTTTTTAGATTATAATCTCTAGCGAGCAGGGCTCTCTGACTCCTCTTGTATTGACATGTACTGTATTGGAACTGCACTGTCTGCCCTTATTTTGTAAACTGCTGCACAATCAATTGGCACTATTTAAACCTTGAATAATAATAATAATAATTAAGTTTGTTATATTCCTGTGGATCTGCCCCTGTGGTTTGGGATTATATGCAAGCAGCTCCTAGGGCTTTGGGTCTATGAGAGGAAATGAGTGCTTGAATCCTGTCACTTTATGCTAACCCTCAAGCAAGAGTGAAAGTGAATGGCCATCTGAATCTGAAATGGAATGAGACAGGGATGCTCAACAACAATTTTCAAACTGACAACTAAACTTTCCCTCTACTGCTTATGTTTCAGCCCAAATATAGGGGGGCTCATGGTGGGAGAGAATATAAGATAGCAGTGGCTGCTGGTAATGTACTCTTAAGCCTGCCAAAGATGGATTGAAACAGAAGTGCTGAACCGGGTGAATATCCATCCATGTACAGGGTGGTTGTACAGTAGTCGATCTATTGATCGACTACTGTACAACTGCCCTGTTGTATTTTTGCTGCTCAATGCCACTACAGCCAGTAGCACTGCTCAGTGTATTCTGACGATGGGGAATACTCCTCGTAGTCAGAAAACAATAGGTCAGCGAGAAGATTCCCCCATCCACCTTGAATGTTTGGATGTGGGATATGAGTAATTTTGTTTCATTCAACTCTGTGGTTGAAAAAAAAAAAAAAGACTCATCTATGGTCAGCATTATTCTTCTGTGAACCACACATTATTCTCCCCAGTCTAAAGCAATACTTGGAGCAATTTCAATGTCTCTCTAACCTAAAAATGAATTGTTTGCTCTAAATATTTCCCACTCAATTGAGATAATGATACAATGTCAACATAATTTCCTTTTATGTGGCAAGAGGACACAATCATATACTTAGAAATTTAAGTACCAGCCAACCTTTTTAGTGTAACAGCCTTTTTCATGGTTTGGGAGGCTGCCATTTTAAAGATGAATATGCTCCCGAGAGCACATTCCCAAAATGTATTTATGTTTTGCACACAATCCCCTCTTTCCTTTCGTCAATCCATATAGAAAAGAATCAGATATTTCATTAGGAAGGATACAACTCTGATAATTAGCATGGTGCATTTGACCCTACCCAAACATAAGGGAGACACCAGTCTTCCAGTACTTCTGGGCCTGCCAGATCACCAGACTGATAGACTTGCACTTACACTCAACTCTAAAGGACTGTCCTGGAAAACACCAGGCTTTGCCTTTTACCTTCTGAAGATCCTCCCATGGATCTCCCCATGTGTACAAACACTCACTTCATAGGCATCACATGGGGCTTCAATAATGCATGCCCATCTCTTTCACCCCAGGCCAAATGGCTACAATAAAACAAAAGATGGACTTCCCATTTGTACTGTCCTGGAACAGAGGGTGAGCAGGTCAGTTCCTACGTAGGGAACTCTTCCAAGATTGCTGTAATGTGACAGACCAATCAAAATCAGCAAAGATCCCACTCTTTATGAGAGCTTTCACACCCCTGCAATTACTGTGTCTCACGGGCACCCCACAAATACCAACAATTTATATGTGCACGTTTGCCAGTGAGCCTCATAAAATTGGTGCAGCATGAACAGCACGGGAAAGGGAATTCAGTTTTACCCTGACTGAGGAAGAATTAGAATTGGTCAATACCGTGATTAGTAAAGGTTCACTAAACATTAATGTATAGGAAAAATGGATGTAACCTAAGATCATGGTGGTAAGGGACTCCTTCCTTGCTTCACAAAATCTCCCCTAAAATTACTGTGGAAAGGAGTTAGGCACATTGTTTATTACAGGTATTTAAATAGTGCTTTACATATATTGTACGTTCACATCAGTCCCTGTCCTCAAGAAGCTTACCTCCCTACCACACATATGAGCTGTAACAATTTAATTCCTGAAATGCCCGTGTCTTAGTACTATGGTGCTGAGTCACACAGCCATTCGCACTTGAGCATGTTCTGACCCGTTCTAGCTTGCACTCGCCTGGGTGGCAGACCAGTTGACTCAGTCTTTACAGAGTAGTAGAAAAAATAACGTGTGTATGTGTCGTACTGTTGGTGGAAAATGACAGGAATCTCAAGCAGCGAAAAATTGGCAAAAATGCGAGTGAAACGTAATCTCTGTTATAACAGGCCTATGGTGAACATTCTTTGAAGAAATCAAGAGTTTTTGAATAGCATAGGCGGTTTAAGGAGAGGCGGGAAGATGTCCATGATGACGCAAGAATTGGGCAGCCAAAAACACAAAGAACGGATGCAAATGTGGACAGAGTCCAAACCATTTGATCACAAGGGGATAGTTCTCTACAAGTTCATAGAGCATGGTACCACAGTCAACCAACATTATTACTTGGAAATTCTATAAAGGTTACAGGCATCTGTTCGAAGGAAAAGACTGGAATTTTGGTCTGACAAGTGGATTCTATAACACGACAATGCTCCTGCACAAATATAATTTTTTACAGTCCATTTTGTGGATTAAATTGCCACACCCCGTACAAACTAGGACCAATTTAGACAAGAACCGATTAACCTATTAGGTAGGAAACCCATGCAAACACAGAATACTGCAGGTAAAACTCATTGATATGCAAATTTCACAGTTAGCCAGTGGCAATTTGCATATAAATGACTCCAGCTCCAGTGAGTACAGGGGACAGCAGGAGCAGGGTCAAAATGCAGGACAGTCTCACCACAATCCCTGATTGTTGGGCGGTATGACTTGAACGCCCTTAAATGAAGATCTCACTGTTAATATGGATAATGGGAAGTGATCTGCATGTGCTGGAACGTAGAGCTTACTAAAGACATGGATAGGGGTAGATTCACAAAGACTTATGACGGGCGTATCAGTAGATACGCCGTCGTAAGTCCGAATCCCCGCCGTCGCAACTTTAAGTGAATGCTCAAACTGAGATAAGCTTAAATGTTGCTAAGATACGACCGGCGTAAGTCTCCTACGCCGTCGTATCTTAACTGCATATTTACGCTGGCCACTAGGGGCGTGTACGCTGATTTACTCCTAGAATATGTAAATCAGCTAGATACGCCTATTCACGAACGTACGCCTGGCCGTCGCAGTAAATATACGCTGTTTACGTAAGGGGTTTTCAGGCGTAAAGATAAACCACCAAAAACATGGCGCAGCCAATGTTAAGTATGGACGTCGGAACCGCGTAAAATTTTTCAAATTTTACGTTGTTTGCGTAACTCGTCCGTGAATGGGGCTGGCCGTAATTTACGTTCACGTCGAAAGCATGACGATTTGCCGACGTCATTTGGAGCATGCGCACTGGGATACATCCACGGACGGCGCATGCGCCGTTCGTTAAAAACATCAAATACGTGGGGTCACTGGTATTTTACATAGAACATGCCCCCAACCAGCCTATTTTGAATTAGGCGGCCCAGTTACACTGCGGTAACACTGCGGTTACACTGCGCCACCGTAAGTTTCAGCGCAAGTTCTTTGTGAATACAGGACCTGCTGCTCAAACTTACAGCCGGCGTAGCGTATCTCAGATACACTACGCCGGCCAAAATCTATGTGAATCTACCCCATACTGTATAGTGAGCTGTGTGTTCTATGGTACAAATTTCACTCTCTTTCCTCTTGTACTTGTGTATATGGGAAATCACTGTCGTCACTGTTTTTTTCTTGAGTATGTAGTTTCTCCTATTGCAGTTTACTTTCTGTGTATGCAGGAGATCAAAGACAGAAGCATGGACTTGATTTTCTTATGGACTCCTTTTATTTGGAAAACACTGCTTTCTAACTAATGAATCACATTCCCACATATATTTGACATCAAGAATATTATTTTCCACTTTACTGGGATCATAGACTTGATTTGTCTGAATACATATATCACAGTCCAACGCTGGAGGTGTAACTAGAGAAAGTATTAAAAAAACAATATTGAAAAAGTAGACCAGATGTTGCCTGGAAGATTTTTCTTGTTGTTAAAAGGGAAAATAAAATATTAACAGCTTCAAATGAAACAGGTAAAGTAAATTTTTGGACTATAAAATATCATAAAACCCAACAGATGAGCATCCAACCATTTATGGGTCAGGAAGGGCCTTTGACAAGTGTGATTGCATGCATGACAACAATGTCACTCAATGTGGAAAATTGCATTGATATTAATTGAGCCAGACCTGTTTGCCATAGGTTCTTCTTTTGCCAAAGCTATTTTGTTTCTGAATCCTTTTTTTTTTACCTTAGATGGCAAAGAGAGCACTCATTATGACATTCAAACCTAAATTAAAGTGCACCATTTTCTGCACTACATGCTGGTGGTTCTCTTTGTGTTTTTGTATATATTTGAAGCCCTAAAATATAGGTCTCATTAATATACAATTGAGTGTATATTAATATACAATTGAGTGTATATTTATTTATTTTAATAATTTAGTGTACATAGAAGCATTATATAATGACCGTCTGGGTCTTTAATACACTGTTTACATGTAAATCGAAGAGAGCTAGAGATCAAAACACTTATGCCGCGTACACACGACCGTTTTTCGGGTTCTAAAATATTACGTTTTTAAGGGTCTAGAAAAAACAACGTTATTTTCAACCCGGTCATTAAAACGGCCTTGCCTACACACGATCGTGAAAAAAAAAATGCTCTAGCAAAGCGCGGTGACGTACAACACATACGACGGCTTTTCAGTCTGTTACTGCGTGATGAATGTGCTTACTCCATTACAAACGCTAGTTTTACCAGAATGAACGCTCCAGTCTCATAACTTGCTTCTGAGCATGCGCGTTTTTTTCATGTCGTTAAAGCCCACACACAACCATTTTTTACAACCTTAAAAACGACAACGTGAAAAAATAGAGCATGTTCGAAATTTTTAATGCCCATTTTTTAGATCGTGAAAAATGCTCTGAAGCCCACACATGATCGTTTTTAATGACATAAAAAAAAAACACATTTTTTAGAACCTGAAAAATAGTCGTGTGTACGCATCACTCCTCGTGAGTAGGTAGAGAAAGTAGAGTGAAATTGACATTGATATCAAGAATTATAGATTTACCAAATATTATAGTATTTTCACACTCTAAATTAGTCTGCAAAAATACTATTGCAGGTTGGTAAAATTCTATTGCTTCCAAAAATGCTCCTGTCTCCCAAACCTTTAACATTCCAGGACATCATCTTAATTTTACTTGTCATCGTAATCTAGCCATTCTATGAAAATAGACCAGACAATTCTATAGCTATTACCTTTCAGGGAATAGAAAACCAACATAGCTTCAAGAGTAAGGAACGTAATACAACAATAACAAAAAAAAAAAAAAAACACTCCAAACACCCAGCACAAGCCATCCAAATTCCTCCCACCCATCCACCCACCCAACCCTCCAAACCAACTAGTAACCCCCCCCCCCCCCCAACCATTCCTTCCTGTACTTGGGAACAACTTAACTTGTTGAGGATTCTCCAGACCTTGGAGGCTCCAACATCTTGACCCGTTTCCACACGGGACACATACAGGGGGTCTATTGTGGGAAAAGGTGAAATCACGACAGAAAAAGAAAAAGCTCTACCACTGCATTACCTTTTACAGACCTCTGAACTTTGCATCACTTAACTATTGACCTCTGAACGTTGTGCTGTGTCACTTACTACCGAAATCTAACTGTACGTCACTTACTACTGAGATCTGCATCGCTTACTACTGACCACTGTGTCGCTTACTACTGACCTCTGAAGGGTCTGCCACTTTCTACTAGACATGTGCATTCGTTTTCGTCCGAATGCATTTTCGCCCGAATTTCAGGTATTTTCGTTATCGTTTTAACAAACGATAACGAAAGCACAGAAAACGAAAACCGAAAGATCCGACATAAACAAATGCTTTATTTTCGTTTTCGTTGCGGTCGAATGTGCCTAACCTTAACTCTATTAGTCCAATATTATTCTACATAAAGAGAAAAGATTCAACATAGAGAGAAAAGATTCGACATAGAGAGAAAGGATTCGACATTATAGAGACATGAAGAAGAGTCGACATAGAGAGAAAATATATAAATAAATAAAAACGAATTTCGGGAGTAACTACAGTAAATAAATTAATTTTTCGGACGAAAACGAAATTACGAAACAAAATATTTCAGTGTGCACATGTCTACGTTCTACTGACCTCTGACTTCTCCATCACTTACTACTGACCTCTGAACTCTTTGTCACTTACTACTGACCTCTGAACTCTGCGTCACTGACTATTGGCCTCTGCATCACTTAGTATTGGCCTCTGCAGTACTTACTACTGACCTCTAACCACACCAAAATATTGAAGTCCAAAGAAGTGGTTTCATTCCAAACATGTAATGAATTTAAAGCGGGGGTTCACCCTAAAAAAAAATTCTAACATTACATCCAGCATACTAACGACATTTACAGTATGCAGGTCTTTTTTTTTTTCCGCCATACATACCATTATATTGTGATTTTCTCCCCGGCTTCCGGGTTCTGAAAAAGTTCCCATGTCGCACAAGGCGCGTCACCAGTTTTCCGTAAATAGCGGAGCTGCGAGTCGGCGCTATACGGCGCCTGCGCAGTAAGCTCCACACGGCGGGCGCAGGCGCCGTATAGCGCTGACTCGCAGCTCGGCTATTTACGTAAAACTGGTGACGTGCCTTGTGCGACATGGGAACTTTTTCACAACACGTCAATCATCTAACCCAGGGATAGGAACGCCCAGTCCCGCGGGAATCAGAACCTGGAAGGCGGGGAGAAAGACACACTATATCGGTATGTACGGCGAAAAAAAAAAAGACCTGCATACTGTAAATGTCGTTCGTATGCTGGATGTAATGTTAGAATTTTTTTTTGTTTTAGGGTGAACCCCCACTTTAATATCCATTGCAGTTTGGGGATCTCACTTTGCCCCTTCATCAGGGCTTAAAAGAGGAACTATTAAAGGACTCAAGCAGATAAAAAACTGTAAAAAAAGTATTGGTCCCCTTCAGCAGCTGGTGCATGCAGCCAGATTAGTGCAGCACAGTAATGATGTCACTGCTACTTCTTTTACAAGGTAACACCGATAGGTAGATCCAGTAAGAGTTAGGCCGGCTTATCAGTAGATAAGCCGACTTATGTTTAAGTGTATGCTCAAACAGAGATACGCTTAAACATATCTAAGATTGCAATATTTCGGATGGCTGCTAGGTGGCGCTTCCATTGCGGTCGGCGTAGAATATGTAAATGAGTAGATACGCTGATTCACGAACGTACGCCCGGCCAACGCAGTACTTTTACGCCGTTTACGTTAGAGATAGGTCGCCTAAAGTTAGAGCTTAGCCCTAATGGAATAGTAATGTTAAGTATGGCCGCCGTTCCCGCGTCGAAATTCGAATTTTTTACGTCGTTTGCGTAAGTTGTCCGTGAATCGGGATTTACGTCGTTTGCGTCCACGTCAAAATCAATAGGCCCGTGCGGCGTACTTAGCCGCAATGCTCACTGGGAAATGTAGGCGCCCGGGGCATGCGCAGTTCGCAGAAAACGTAAAAAAACGTAAGGTCAAGCCCCATTAACATAAAACACGCCCCCTCAAACACATTTGAATTAGGCGCCCTTACGCCCACCCGCTTTAGGCTACGCCGCCGTAACATAGCAGGCAAGTACATTGTGAATCGTGTACTTGCCTAGCTAACTTACGGCGGCGTAGCCTAAACACGCTAAGCTACGCCGCCGTAACTTTGCACCATTCTACCTGAATCTACCTACTTGTTTGCAAAGTCATTTAGTGCACATAAAAAGTGCATTTATATCCATTGTGATTATTAGATTTTGTGCCAGAGCTCAACTTTAAGATTTACACTACAATATATCTCTAAACAGTTGCTTACAGGTTCGATAGACCAGATAAATTACCTTTGTTAATTTATTCCGTTCAGCATCCGCCCTGCTCACTCTCCGAGAGGACTTTTTTAAATCTGCAAGATAAATTTTAGGATGAATTGTGCTTCCTTACTTACCCTGTAGCTCAGTGGTTCTCAACCTTTCTAGTGCCGTGGCCCCTTGATAAAATTTCCCAAGTTGTGGGGACCCCCAACAATAAAAATATTTTCGAAGTGTGGGCTGTCAGCACCCAAGGCAAGAAAAGTAATTTGCACCCCCAACCCACAGACATTTAGCGCTCCCTGAGTCCCTTCCACTTTGTACAGTATTGAAACCCCTTATGGTGCATTTTAGGATGTACCACCCTTTCTCTTTCTCCTCCTTTCTTTCCCTTTTATCTCCCTCTATCCCAAATTCTCCCCCCCCCCATCCCTCTCTAGCCATCTTTCTTGTTCTTTCTCTTATTCTCTCTCCCTTTTTCTTTCTTCCTCCCCCTCTTTTCCTCTCCCTTGCATGTATTCTCTATTTTTATTCCTTTTCTTACTCCTTGGTGGGGGAAATGGGATGAGTGGCAGTGGTGGGGGGAGTGGGGGGGGGGGTTCTGATTGGCTAACTTAGGTGCTCTTGATAAAGGTCACCTGCTGATCTGAGAACTGTAGTAGGGACTTTTAATGGCAACTATAAATCACAGGTAGTGTTACTCACTGTGTCTCTGACTTTGTGGTGTCTCGTACACCTATGCTGCAGTCAGGAGTCTGCTCCAGCCCCTCCCATCTCACAATCCTCACCAGTCAGCGGACATCTAGTCTCTGCCCCTCAGTCATGCTGTGAACTTAATGAGTAGCTGCGAAGAGGCTGAGTGGGTGGCCTTGGGCTCCAGGAACAGCCCAGCTGGGGGGCCACAGGCTCCAGTGACAGCCCTGCTGGGCAGCCGCAAAAAGGCTGGGAGAGTGGTGCAGGCTTCAGGAAAAGCCCAGGATTTGGTGACCCCTGGCAAATCATCATTTGACCCCCGAAGGGGTCCCGACCCCCAGGTTGAGAACCACTGCTGTAGCTGAATAATAGCAATCTACAGCATCTGTTGTGTGTGCTACTCACCTAGTATGATTGGTGGGAGAATTTCTGGAAATCGAGCCACGGTTATGCTGCTGCTTCTTTCTTGTTTTTGTTCCAGAATAAGGTGAGAATGGACCAACCATATTGTAGTTATTAGAAGGAAAGTTACAGATACCCCATTCATGTCTGCAACAAGGAAAATTATATTATATTACTATATTACTATATCACTGTATCCTTTTAACAGGGAAAACTTTATTAGACAAATCAGCATTACATCACAGTTACATTACAGTAAATACATCAATGTACAAGCCCAGTGTCAGGAGCATGAATAGCTATCCGGCTGAGGGAACAGCCCCAAGCACATTCTCACTCAGAAAGGATGACAAACTATCGAATCCCAGCAACCTCACTCATCCAACCCACCCAAGCTTTAAAACTTGAGAGTACAGGAGCGAATTAGGGAAGGGGGAGGGGGGCCAGGTCAAGAGGCGCCCGAGCCTCTCTCCAACTGGACCAAACCTTGTCAAACTTATCCGGGCATTGCCTATTCTCATAAGTCAGCTGGTATAGGGGCAGGACCGAAGTCACCGTGCGTTGCCAAGATGCGCAGATGGGAGGGTCCTCCGATTTCCATCTCAACAGTATCAACAGTATCTCACGTCTGACATAAAAAAGTGCAAACGTCAGTCTCAGTTTACAGTACCTGTCCCCCGCTACGTCCTCCAGCTGGCTAAGTAAGAGGATTGTTGGGTCAACCGGGATAACCGCCCCAGCCACATCAGTCAGTCTAGAGGCCACCGCCGTCCAGTACGGCTGGAGCCTAGGACACGCCCAGACCATATGCCAAAATGTCCCCAGTTCCACCCTACATCTCTGACAATTAGGGTCTCTATATGATCCTCAAATGATAAGGGCTATGTAATGATATGAATCATTAAGTAGACCCTATATGGTATTTCAAAGCAGGTTTGGATGAATAGCATCACTCAACATAGAACATGGCCCTACATGACCTGTACCAGCTTCAGCTTATGTATACGAGATAAATAAACATGTTAACATCACAGACTATTTCAATCATCAGTAGACAATTTTTTTTTTAAATAAGTGAATGTCCGGCACTCATCACACAGGGAAAATAAAATAAAAACTATAGATACACCATATTGTAAAATGTATTGGGGATGTCTGCCTTTACACACATATGAACTTTGATAGCATCCCAGTCTTAGTCTGTAGGGTTCAATATTGAGTTGGCCCACCCTTTGCAGCTATAACAGCTTCAACTCTTCTGGGAAGGCTGTCCACAAGGTTTAGGAATGTGTCTATAGGAATATTTGACCATTCTTCCAGAAGTGCATTTGTGACGTCAGGCACTGATATAGTACGAGAAGGCCTGGCTCACAATCTCTGCTCTAATTCATTGCAAAGGTGTTCTATCAGGTTGAGGTCAGGACTCTGTGCAGGCCAGTCAAGTTCCTCCACCCCAAACTCTCTCATCAATGTCTTTATGGACCTTGCTTTGTGCACTGGTGCGTAGTCATGTTGGTACAGGAAGGAGCCATCCCCAAACTGTTTCCTTCACTGGACCTAAGGGGCCAAGCCCACTCCCTGAAAAACAACCCCACACTATAATCCTCCCTCCACCAAATGATTTGGACCAGTGCACAAAGCAAGGTCGATAAAGACATGGATGAGGGAGTTACGGGTGGAGGAACTTGCCTGGCTTGCACAGAGTCCTGATCTCAACCCTCAACAACTGCTCCTGAGATTTGCTGTGTAGGAGCTTGCTTGAAACAGGGCGTCTGTTCATATATACATAACAAATACAAACATAATACAATTGATAGCTATACAAATGTCAGCTAGTAAGAGAATTAATCTGGAGGCTGTGAGCAACTTCTAAATAGTGGTAAGCTGACTGCAGTCTGAGCTAGACTGCCTTCTCTGTCATGCTGGGAACCCCAAAGCTGTGAACCAAAAAGAAAAGAGAGTGGGGTGCCAAGCTGACCATAGTGTAGTAAGTGGGTTTATTGTAGAGATAAAAAAAGAAAAACGGCACTCTCAAACAAAAGTGCATAAAAGAAGGTCTCTTAAATCAGTGTGCAGTCCGGACAACTGTGGAGATGGAAGACCAGAGTGCAGCTCAATCTGTGGCTGTTATACCAGAGCCGCTGCAGCCAGGAGCCATAGTCAGGGGAAGAACCGCTGCTCTGCGGCAAAGAAGACACCTCTGGATAATGTGCTTACACTGCCAGGACATGTGTCGTAGGCAACTGACTGATAAAAACTGAAGAGCTGTTCACTCTAAAAACACTTCCTAACACAAAGCTTAAATAAATTAATACAAAGTTTGTAAACAAAAAAAAAAGAATAAATTAATACTGTGCCTTGGACAAGTATTCAAACCCCTTGAAATTTTCCACATTTTGTCATGTTACTACCAAAAACGTAAATCGATTTTATGTGCTAGATCAACACAAAGTAGCACATAATTGTGAAGTGGAAGTAAAATGATAAATGGTTTTCAAAGTTTAAAAAAAAATACATATCTGAAAAGTGTGTCGTGCATTTGTATTCAGCCCCCTATACTATGATACCTTTTACTAAAATCTAGTTGAAACATTTGCCTTCAGAAGTCATTTGATTAGCAAATAGAGTGCAACCGTGTGTAATTTAATCTCAGTATAAATACAGCTGTTCTGTGAAGCCCTCAGGAGGTTTGTTAGAGAACCTTAGGGAACAAACAGCATTGTGAAGGCCAAGGAACACACCAGACAGATCAGGGATAATGTTGGAGAAGTTTAAAGCAGGATTAGGTTATAAAAAAATAACCCAAGCTTTGAACATTTCACAAAGCACTGTCCAATCCATCATCTGAAAATGGAAAGCGTATGGCACAAATACAAACCTACCAAGACATGGCCGTCCACCTAAACTGACAGTCCGGGCAAGGAGAGCATTAATCAGAGGAGCAGCCAAGAGGCCCATGGTGACTCTGAAGGGATCCACAGTTCAGGTGTTCACAGGACAACTATTAATCATGCACTCCACAAATCTGGTCTTTATGGAAGAGTGGCAAGAAGAAAGCCATTGTTGAAAGAAAGCCATAAGAAGTCCTGTTTGCAGTTGGAAAGAAGCCACGTGGGGGACACAGCAAACATGTGGAAGAAGGTGCTCTGGTCAGATGAGACCAAAATTGAACTTTTGGCCTAAAAGCAAAATTCTATGTGTGGCGGAAAACTTACACTGCACATCAACCTGAACACACCATGCCCACCGTGAAACATGGTGGTGGCAGCATGATGTTGTGGGGATGCTTTTTTCAGCAGGGACAGGAAAGCTGGTCAGAGTTCATGGGAAGATGAATGGTGCCAAATACAGGGCAATCTTAGAAGAAAATGTGTTAGAGTCTGCAAAAGACTTGAGACTGGGGCAGAGGTTCACCTTCCAGCAGGTCAATAACCTCAAACATACAGCCAGAGCTACAATGGAATGGTTTAGATCAAAGCATATTCATGTGTTAGAATTGCTCAGTCAAAGACCAGACCTAAATCCAATTGAGAATCTGTGGCTGTTCACAGACGATCCCCATCCAATCTGACAGAGCTGGAGCTATTTGACACAGAAGAATGGGCAAAAATGTCACTCTCTAGATGTGCAAAGCTGGTAGAGACATCCCCAAAAAGACTTGCACCTGTAATTGCAGCGAAATGTGGTTCTACAAAGTATTGACTCAGGGGGGCTGAATAAAAATGCACACCACATTTTTCACATATTATATAAAAAACATTTATCATTTTCCTTTCACTTTACAATTATGTGCCACTTTATGTTGGTCTATCACATAAAATCACAATAAAATACATTTATGTTTTTGTTTGTAACATCACAAAATGTGGAGAATTTCACGGGGTTTGAATACCTTTTCAAGGAACCATAGCAAACATTTCTAGAATATCATTTAAAGATTAATAAAAAATCTAATTGTAAATTCAAAATAAAACCCTCTGTATTTTATATTAAAGTGTATGCATAGCCAACAATGTTTTTTTTTTTTACTTTTTTGAATAGAGCAAAGAAGTCTCTATCGGGTTGTATTTGCTGTCTTTTGTACTGTTAGGGAGATTTTCCTTCTCTTCCTATCCTGGAGGTACAACAAGTTAGACAGTAGTCACTAGTACAGGTGTCCTAATTGGACACATACAGAAATAAAAACTTGACAGAAGGTGTAATCCCTCACCACTCACCTCTCCACTCAAAGTAGAAAAAAGAATTTGCCATTACACACAGTTTAACAATAAAGATTTAGGTTAACCAAAAATAATAGCCTGGATTGGTCTTATTACAGTCAGTAAAGTATATTTTATTTTTCCCCACTAGGGCTTTATACCTCAGTGGCTTCAGTGGAGTAGAGTAGAGTACATTCAGGTGCATCATAATGAATACTTGTTGGGGGCACAATGCAGCATCAAAAATAATATTAACCAATAAGTTTAATATTGTCTTATTTATTCAAATTGCGTTTGAAATGTATTTTGTTATATTACATAGTTCCTGTATGGTGGATATTGCTAGGTAAAATACTTGCATACAAATAAAATACTTTTACAGTTATGCACATCACAATTAGTTCTGGTAAATCAGGGTGAGGTATACCTGTTGCCAGAGACTGATGGTACCCTGTAGGGATGAGAGATTTCTTCAAAATTGATTTGGCAACAAAATCACCCAACTATAAAAGATTTTGCTGATGTGAACAATGATTCACTAAATAGCTACTTTTTTTCTCCTCTTTATTTGGAGTTTTAGATTAGTATATTTAGGGTAGTTTAATGTATTTTAGCCTAGGTTCACATTGGAGCGATTTGTCATGCGATTTGAGAGATCAAATCGCTTGTCAAATCGCAGCCTATTGACGGCAATGGCACTGTTCCAATCGGTGCGACACCGATTTTGCGGCGCCGCATCGATTTGCAAAAGTAGTTCCTGCACTACTTTTGCCTGATTTCATGTGCGATTTCTATAGACATCTGTGTATGAAGCCACACAAATGTCTATCAAGTAGCACCTGAAATCACGCTGTCCTTGCTACTTTGAAATCGCGCTACTTCAAGTAAAGTAGCACGATTTCCAAGTAGCATCAATGTGAACCAGGGCTTATTAAGTTTTTGTGTCTTTTTTTGTCTATTTGATTGCTAGTTGTGTGCAGTCAATAAAAATCAATAAAAAGGAAAGAAAAATCGAACTACTGATGGCCTCGTATTGCTCAAGAACAGGTCCAGGACAGTAGTTTCTATAACCTGTTGTAAGCCATCCTAATTTCCTCTCTATTAATTCCAATACATTTTGCCAAAAATTTGAAATCTTGCAAAAGTTTTATTGTCACTGAAATTTTGGTAAAGTGAAAACTAAATTTTGCCCATCCCTAGACCTCCTGTGAGATTACCAATTTAGTAAATCAGGACCCTTATATGATTATTGAAGGGGGGGGGGGTTGTTCTAAATTGTCGCAAGCAGCAAAACACTAGACATACCTGACTATGAAGACAAGCAGCAAAACACTAGATATACCTGACTATGAAATACACTTCTGCGCTAATGAACACTCATATAGCTAGATTCAGAGACCGTTATGCCGGCGTAACTCTGAATCTACGCCGTCGTAAATTTAAGAGTATTCTGGAAACCAGATACGCTTAAATTAGGCTAAGATACGAGCGGCGTAAGTCTCCTACGCCGTCGTATCTTAGGTTGCATATTTACGCTGGCCGCTAGGTGACGCTTCCGTTGAGAATATGCAAATGAACTAGATACGCCGATTCAGAAACGTACGTGCGCCCGGCGCATTTTTTTACGCCGTTTACATAAGGCTTTTTCCGTTGTAAAGTTAGTCAAACAAATAGCTGGCCTAGCCAATGTTAAGTATGGCCGTCGTTCCCACGTCGAAATTTGAAATTTTTACGTTGTTTGCGTAAGTCGTTCGTGAATGGGACTAGACGTAATTTACGTTCACGTCGAAACCAATACGTCCTTATGGCGTACTTTGGAGCAATGCACACTGGGATATGTCCATGAACGGCGCATGTGGCGTTCGTTAAAAACGGCAATTACGTCGGGTCACTAGTCATTGACATAAAACACGCCCCCCTGTTCATCATTTGAATTAGGTGCGATTAGGCCGGCCCATTTACGATACGCCGCCGTAACTTAGGAGGCAAGTGCTTTGTGAATACAGCACTTGCCTCTCTGACTTACGGCGGCGTAGCGTATATGCGATACGCTATGCCGCCTCAACATTAAGCCAGTCTCTCTGAATCCAGCTAATAGAAATATATGGAGAATTACACCAGAGTGTAGGACCAGCAAGTGACACATTTTAGGTGGAGAGAGATCACCCTGCCAGGCTCACAAACCATGATAAAATCTCGTCAAAGTATGCAACCCTGCCAAACTGCACAAAACAAATTATGTGAGATTGCAATTGTATAGGCTGTAATTTAAAGTCAAGGATTTGTTGGCATCATACTTTAGGTTCACATATTTACATATGCTATTTTTTATTTTAAACATTTACATGTACAATTGCAAATATGCTTGGGATCAAGTATGAACCTTCAACACTGCAACCTAAATATGATTCCTTTCCCATGGCAAAGATCAGGAATGCTTCAATCAGATGATAAATAGTTTCAATATTACTTTGTATTCTTTCACAAAGGTTAACTCTAATCTCACAACAAGCTTTAAACTTGTGAACTAAGCAAGCTTCAAAGAATTGACAATGTAATTTTAATGCTTCAGGGGGTTAATTCGTTTCTATGCCCTTCAATAATTTTCAAGCTTTTTTTGTTATCCTAAGCAGCAATCAATGGTTTTTAAGACAGAATAAAAAATAACGGTAGACATAACCTGTGCAATGTTAAAAGTTTCTGTCAAGAAATAGAAACAGTTGAAGTAATATCCATGAAGTGCTGACAGTAATCAGTAATTAATCAGATATAAATCATGCATGGTGATCTATTAATTATTCTATCTAATCTTTAGTGTAATTTGTATTATATTTTTTGGTTTGTTTATTCTGATTAATTTTTTAAATAGACTTTCAAGTATTAAATAAAAATATGTATTTTTTTATTTAGAAATGTTTATGTTTGTAATTAAATATTCCATACTTTTTTATTTTTATTTTCCTTAGAAAATTATATTAAAGATCTTAATATTGAGGTTTTTCTGTACTGAAAACCATGGTTTTGCAGTGCTGCTTTGTTTAAAACTAAATTTTCTGCTTACACTTTATCTTTAGATTGGCGTAAACTGGTGTAAGAAAGATGTAAAGGAAAATGCTGCATGCTGTGCTTTTATCCTGATGTTTTTCTGCTGTTTGATTTTGGCAGCCTATATACTATATGTGCAGCAAACACATATTTGCATAAAGAAAAATAACTCTTTATATTGTACTACTCTGGTATAGATTTTTCTATTATCAATATAGATCAACTGAAGAGCAAGCACTACTAAATAATGGTGTCCAAATGCATCTGTATCCCTAAATGAGATTATGGTTAGACAAAATCCCCAAATCGGAGTAAGGTATGGGACTTTAAAGATGCAAATAGGAGCACAGTGAAACACAGTCATGGCACAACTGTACATATCATCCTGACATTTCTAGAAAGATATATGTACTGTAAAATCCAGGACCAACTAACAATAAAGTTTCATATATATATATTTAAAAAAAAAAAAAAAAGCCATTCTGTATTGACTGTAAATTACAGTAAGTTATTACAATAATATGAGAATACATTGTATAATGTGAATTTAAGTCATCCATTTAGGAATTTCAATTTTGCATTGCTTGTGTCATGTGATAAATAAATATTTAAAATTATTTGTGAAGTTTTTTTTTTTCATTGAAAGTATACTGTGCATCTATCTATCTATCTATCTATCTATCTATCTATCTATCTATCTATCTATCTATCTATCTATCTATCTATCTATCTATCTATCTATCTATATATCTATCTATCTATCTATCTATCTATCTATCTATCTATCTATCTATCTATCCATTTATACACATAGAACAGAACTGCAAAATTAATTAAAATAAAGTACATGAAAAATATCAAAATATATTTTTTTCCCCTGAATTCTGTTTAATACATTTTTAATAGAGGTACAGAAAAGCCCATGCAGTGGCCAACATGTGTGCAGATCACAAGTATCTGCCATACAAAGTAACAAAAGCAAAAGAAAAATACAAAAAAATCAACATAAATGAAAATGTATACCTTGAATTATTTTTGCCTTTGTACTTGCCTCTGTAATAATAAATTTGCTTGCAAGCACTTCCACTCCTATACATAATATACACTGTTTGCAGTATAATATAATTAATAATGTCAAATACCTTAATTTTACTTGCCATTACATATCCATTCACATATGGTTTTAAGTCTCTTACCTGTCTAGCTGTAGATCTGAATAACAACTTTGTAGCTGGTCCTTGTTTTTATTGTACAAGGTACTGGACATGTCTGTGTTTTAAATAAAGCTGTGCTGGGCATTGAGCCACATGTGGGGTTCCTTAATAAGGAGTAGATCTCCTTTCCTGTCAATTGAATTACCATGGTATGACATATGCACTACACTTGTTCCATTCCTTAATTTTGTTTGTGCCTTTTTATGCTTGGCTGCTCATTTAATACCCCCCCCCCCATTGTCCAAATTTTCATGCTCAAAACAATCCATCATTAAATGGTGGACCACGGTCTATACCTGAATTTAGCCAGCCAGTCAGGGAACATTCTGAAGGGGACAAATTATGTAAAGAGACAATGTGATGGGGACACCTGATGTAAGGGAGAACTGTGATGGGGATACCTGATATCAGGGAGCACTCTGAAGGAGACCCCTGATGTCAGGGAGCACTCTGAAGGGGACAAATTATGTAAAGGGACACTGTGATGGGGACACCTGATGTAAGGGAGAAATGTGATGGGGACACCTGGTGTAAGGGAGCACTGTGATGGGGACACCTGGTGTAAGGGAGCACTGTGATGGGGACACCTGCTTTGCTTTTCATATTTTAAGGTGGTAAGGTGGTAAACCCAAGGAAGCTTTCAAAAAAGCTATGTAGTGTATTATTATGCCTTTACTAAATAAAAATGCTGTACATACAAACTATTACAATTATAGGAAAACAATACAAGACTGACAGGTATACATACAGATATACAAACTATTACATTTATAGGAAAACAATACAAATCTGACAGATATAGGTACAACAAGCAAATTGCTATCTACTTCCTAGCAAATAAGAAAGAACTTTGGTCTGTATACAATAGAAATACGCTAAAGTATATAGCGGCTTCATTAATCTTGCTGTTTAATTCTCAGGCCTCTTAGTAACACCAATAAAGGAGCCCTGAGATTAAGTGATGCAGACTTCATTAGCTTAGAACACAAGGCAGACGTAAAGGGTTATATGTCAGAAAAGGTGTAAAAATTCTGGCCCAAATGCACTTCACAGCGCCACAGACCTGTGCTGTTTCTGAGCTGACTGTGTCAGTAGAGGTAGATGAACCGAGTCTATAAAGGAATATCAAAATATTAAAAAGCTAAAAGAACATAAGCAGCTATTTAAAAGTCAAAAAATGAGAAACCACATAGAAGACAGAAAATGTAGAAAGTACCAAGCGGGAACAAAAAGTCCAAATGATAAAACAGCGCTTTAAAATTGGTTAAATGTCCAACTAAATATTAATATTTGAGTGATGACGTTGCAACAGATTGTTCTAGAGTGATAAATGCTTCTAATAGATGGTTAGTGATGCATCCTACACCTGCTCCCAGTCTTCACCACAAGTGAGGCACTCTCCCCTGCGGGATACAAACTCACCAGAAAATTGATAAAATGGGCCTTAAGCAGTATCAAGAACTCTCACTCTCACTTGAATATCCGTCAGTACTAGCAGGGTCAGCATGGGTTAAACTCAATAGGAATATATAAAATACAAGAAGGCACCAAAAATAGTGTAATCCCGTTTTTAAAATATAAAGAATAACCCTTTAAAACAATAGACCCCCGTTCCAAATGCACGTACCATTAATACACTGTTAATGAGCACATAGTGATAGGAATGTATTCACCGTTTGGTATCCTAGTCTGGTACTGTATCGGAGGTATATAGATGACCTGTTCTTTATTTTGACAGGATTACTCCTAACATTAGAGACCTTTCTAAAGGAGCTAAATAACAACACACAAAATATTAACCTCACGTGTGAATATTAATAAGAAGGTATACCACCAAAAATAACGTGGATGTCCCCCCCAAAATCCATACCAAGCTCTTCAGGTCTGGTATGGATATTAAGGGGAACCCGCACCCAAACTTTAAAAAAAATGGCGTGGGGGTCCCCCAGGCACTATATACTCTGAACAGCAGTATATATACTATACAGCCTGCCCTATATACTCTGCAGAAAATTAGGTGTTGGTGGTACCAGAACACTATAAGCCCTCACAGTTACTCTTGTTGGGCGCAGGAACAGGCCCTGCTGTGAAAAATTATATCAAGAATTGTAATTACATGCCCCTGTTAAACAGGGCCAGACAAATTGGGCCTTGGGTGGTGGTGGGGGTGCCACAATACTGTCAGCCCTCACAGTTACTCTTGTTGGGTGCAGGAATGGGCCCTGCATTGAAATATTATATCAAAAACTGTAATTACATGCCCCTGTTAAACAGGGACAGAAAAATTGGACCTTGGGCAGTGGTGGTGGTGCCCTAAACCAAAAATATTGTTGGAAGCTAGCATCATCAAGATTGAGAAGGAATAGTATAGTCAGCATAGGCAGTCTTCAAGGGATCCCACATTCATAGCAGATTCAATCAGTTACATCAGCATCAGGTGCTTGATAGCTGCTGATCCATTGATCCTGATTCATTGTTATGAATGTGAGTCTATCAACGGAGTCGTGGACAGGTGCACTCTTTGATCCTCTTTGATCCTCCAGCAGCACTGAATATGGAATCTGGAAGCAGGACAGGCCAGTAGCTTGATTGCATATTGGGAAAGTTCTTGTCAGTGGTCCATCCTCAAGACCCAGTAACCCAGTGGATTCTCGGTTGGAAAGGTCTCCCAGTCTGCTCTTGACCATAGATATTCCTGCACCATATAATGCAAATGCTGGCGATGGTTGCTTGAACAGATCAGACCTTGGCGCTGAGGACTGATTTTTTTAAAAGAATTGGTCAGACGGCCACCTTCTCCACCGCTCTTTCTCTGACTGAACGAAGCCTCAGCAACATTTGGTCAAGAGCCAGGAAATGGTAACCTCTCAGGGTCTGGAAATGCGTTGCACAAGCCTTTCTTCAAGGCCTCCTGTAGATGTTTCATCCTCTGCTCCCTCTGCGAAGGCAGGATGAGTTCTGCAACCTTACCCTTGTAACGTGGATCAAGAAGGATTGCCAGCCAGTAATGATCCCTCTCCTTGATACCATGATTCCTAGGGTCCTTTCGCAGGCTTTGCAGAATCAGGGAGACCATGCAGAATAAGTTTGCAGAGGCATTTGATTCTAAGTCCTCTGGGTCACTAAGGATCACATGATCCGTAAATACCTCCTCCCAGCCACGTACAACTCTTTGGGTTTCTGGGGACTGAAAACCATCCCTTGAAGACTGCTACTGAGTGTTATTCTCTACATCCATGCTGACACAATCCTCCTCCTCCTTCCCCTCTTCTTCCTGTGTGGCGGGCCCGCAGGAATGCTATCTGGATAAAGGGGGTCTTTATCCCACTGTTCTGCCTTAAGTGCCCTGTCCATGATTCCACAAAGTGTTTGCTCCAACAGGAAGACTAGAAGGACAGTGTCACTGATGCATGCATTGTCACTGCTCACCATCCTCGTGGCCTCTTCAAATGGTGACAGGACAGTGCATGCATCCTTGATCAGTAGCCACTGGCATGGTGAAAAAAAGCCAAGCTCCCCTGACCCTGTCCTGGTGCTATACTCACACAGGTACTCATTGATGGCCCTCTGCTGTGTGTGCAGTCGCTGCAGCATTGCCAATGTTGCGTTCCACCTGGTGGGCATGTCACAACTGAGGCGGTTGGTGGGCAGGTTTCATTACCTTTGAATGTCTGCCAGCTGAGCACTGGCATTGTATGACCGGCGGAAATGACCACAGACTTTTCTGACCTGCCTCAGGAGATCCCGTAAGCCTGGGTACTGAACCGCTGCACTACCAAATTTTGGACATGTGCGAAACATGGAACATAGGTCAAGTGTCCCTGTCGGAGGGCGTAGGGAATGTTGGTGCCATTGTCGCATACAAACATTCCTGGCTGAAGCTGGCGTGGCGTCAACCACCTCTGAGCTTGCCTCTGCAAAGCTGACAGAATCTCCGCCCCAGTCCCCTAGACAGACCAACTTAAGCACCGCATGGCATCTTTTAGCCTGACCTCTTGCGTAGCCACTTAAACGCTTACCGGGCATCGCTGGTTCAGAGGTCAAATCTGCAGAAGAGGCCATAGAAGAAGAAGAGGAGGGGGTGGAGGAGAGAGCTGTGGCAGAATCAACACTAGCATTTTGGAGGTGTGGTGGCGGAACAAGCTCCAACAACATTGGACCATGTCCTGCATCCTTTCCAGCTGCCAGCAGAGTTACCCAGTGTGCTGTGAAAGAAAGGTAACATCCCTGTCCATGCCTGCTTGACCATAAGTCAGCGGTAATATGCACCTTACTGCTGACCGCCCTGTACAACAAGGCCAAAACATTGCCTTCCACATGTCGGCAGAGAGCCAGAATGGCCTCCTGTGAAAAGAAATGGCGTTTTGGAACCTGCCACTGAGGTACAACACATTCACTAAAAATTCACAAAAAGGGGCAGAGTCTACCAGCTGAAAAGGCAGCAGTTGCAGTGCTAGCAATTTGGCCAAGCTAGCATTTAGACACTGAGCATGTGGATGGCTGGGAACATCATTAGTGTCAATGGTAAGAATTGTGTCCCATCATTGGTGTCTTTGGGCCTCTTTTCTGGTGTCATTGGGAGGAATTGTGTCCCATCATTGGTGTAATTTCAAGCAATTGTGCCACATCATTGGTGTCATTGCGAGGAATTGGGTCTCATCATTGGTGTCATTTCAAGGAATTGTGCAGTATCGTTGGTGTCATTGGGAGGAATTGTGCCCCTTTATTGGTGTCAGTGAGGGGAGTTATACCCAATTGTTGGTATCAGTTAATAAAATAGTATTCCAAGGGCCAGGTAAAAGCAAGCAAAGGGCCGCATCTGACCCTCGGGCTGCAGTTTGGAGGCACTGGTTTAGATAAATGACTCTGACATCAACCTGGCAGTAGGAATTCTATCCAGCCTGTTGTCTTTTATCTTGCACATTGTTTGGAACAACTGAATACACCTTGGCATTTGTTTCAGATTCACTTAATTATATTCCTAAATTCCCAGACAGATAACCAACCAGATAGTCAGTTTGCAAGCCTGATAATCAGAACCTAGCCAAGAAATATTTATGTATATAACTTAGTTTTTACCAATGTCATAGAGATTTCACATAAGGCCACATGCACACTAAGGGGTAGATTCACGTAGAATGGCGTATGTTTGTCCGAGCGTAACGTATCCTATTTACGTTACGCCTCCGCAACTTTTACAGGCAAGTGCCGTATTCTCAAAAGAAAGTTACGGTGGCGTAGCGTAAATAGGCCGGCGTAAGCCCGCCTAATTCAAATTGTGAAGAGGTGGGCGTGTGTTATGTAAATTAACCCTGACCCGACGTGATTGACAGTAGTGCTCAAAAACAAGAAATCGGCAATAGTATATGTATTATGGGCCAGATTCAGAAAGACTTATGCTGGCGTATCTACAGATACGCAGCGTAAGTGTACAGATGCCCTGTTGTATCTATGCGCCTTATTCTCAATACTAGATAGGCCTGAATTCTGGCTTAATACGACCAACGTAAGTCTCCTACGCCGTCGTATCTTGGGTGCATATTTACGCTGGCCGCTAGGGGCGCTTCCGTTGATTTACACGTCGAATATGTAAATGACCTAGATACGCCGATTCATGAACGTACTTATGCCCGTCGCTGTAATCTACGCCGTTTACGTAAGGCGTTTTTCCGGCGTAAAGATAAACCACCAAATAGCTGGTCTAAGTCATGTTAGGGTATGGACGTCGGAACTGCCGTCGGATTTTACGTCGTTTACGTAAGTGGTACGTGAATAGGGCTGGGCGTAGGTTACGTTCACGTCGTTGCCATTGAGCCGTCGTATCTTAGGGCGTAAATTCAATGTGATTCTGAGCATGCATGCGCCGTTCGGGAATTCATTAACATGGGGTCACGGGTAATTTTAATACAACACGCCCACTATCTTCCTAATTTGAATTAGGCGGGCTTACGCCGGCCCATTTACGCTACGCCGACGTAACTTACGGAGCAAGTGCTTTGAGAATACTGCTCTTGCCTCTCTATTTTACGTGGGCGTAGCGCAAATGAGCTGCGCTATGCCCGCTCAAATGTACGCCGCTCTAGCTGAATCCAGCTATATATGTCTCTATGTTGTTTATGTTGCGCATTGTATTGCCATCTAGTGAGTAACAGTGTGCGTTAAGATTTTATTATAGCTATGTGAATGATTGGGGCGCTTGTAAACGTAAGCCAGTGGTGAGGCTTCGCCCATCATAGCGGGTTGATTGTGAGAGGTAAAAATGGCAATATGTCAACAACATAATCTTGGTGACTGTCACCCGGCTCCAGCCCTGAGGAAGTCACGTGATAGTGATGCAAAGCATCGGGTTGACGTCACTTCCTCTCTGCCTTTTGAAAATAGATGATCCCTTAAAAGGGCCTGCATATGTGTGGACAAAGAGAGGATCGAGCATACTTGCACTTTAAGACCTATAAGAAATATGGGTCCAAGTTAGAGGTGAACAGATGTATTGCACAGAGGTGGAACACAAAAAATGTAATACCTAGATCACATTGTGGTTGAGTCACTTGTTGCGCACAAGAATTACTAAAGTTTTATATGAGGATAAGGACACCATCTTTTAGCATTGTAAGCCATGCAAGCAGACGTTGGGATGATAAATAGAGGTAAATATCCACTTTATTGTCACAGTCCTAAAGCTCAGTCCCGGCTACAGTACAGACCAAAAGTTTGGACACACCTTCTCATTCAATGAGTTTTCTTTATTTTCATGACTATGAAAATTGTAGATTCACACTGAAGGCATCAAAACTATGAATTAACACATGTGGAATTATACATAACAAAAAAGTGTGAAACAACTGAAAATATATTTAATATTCTAGGTTCTTCAAAGTAGCCACCTTTTGCTTTGATTACTGCTTGGCACACTCTTGGCATTCTCTTGATGAGCTTCAAGAGGTAGGCACCTGGCGCAGCACCCCATCACTCTCCTTCTTGGTCAAATAGCCCTTACACAGCCTGGAGGTGTGTTTGGGGTCATTGTCCTGTTGAAAAATAAATGATGGTCCAACTAAACGCAAACCGGATGGAATAGCATGCCGCTGCAAGATGCTGTGGTAGCCATGCTGGTTCAGTATGCCTTCAATTTTTATTAAATCCCCAACAGTGTCACCAGCAAAGCACCCCCACACCATCACACCTCCTCCTCCATGCTTCACGGTGGGAACCAGGCATGTAGAGTCCATCCGTTCACCTTTTCTGCGTCGCACAAAGACACGGGGGTTGGAACCAAAGATCTCAAGTTTGGACTCATCAGACCAAAGCACAGATTTCCACTGGTCTAATGTCCATTTCTTTTGTTCTTTAGCCCAAACAAGTCTCTTCTGCTTGTTGCCTTTCTTTAGCAGTGGTTTCCTAGCAGATATTCTACCATGAAGGCCTGATTCACACAGTCTCCTCCTAACAGTTCTAGAGATGTGTCTGCTGCAAAAGGTGGCTACTTTGAAGAACCTAGAATATGACATATATTTTCAGTTGTTTCACACTTTTTTGTTATGTATAATTCCACATGTGTTACTTCATAGTTTTGATGCCTTCAGTGTAAATCTACAATTTTCATAGTCATGAAAATAAAGAAAACTCTTTGAATGAGAAGGTGTGTTCAAACTTTTGGTCTGTACTGTATGACACATCAGTTCAGTCAATACTACTTGGAATGGTTACTGCACCAGGGCTATAACCAACTTCCTCATACCAACTGAGGTACAGGTTCCTTTGAATTGTATTGTGCTGTTGTGCCCATCCATGCAGTTCTCTCCATCTGTTCTTTCAGTGCATGCACCACCATGTCCAGTGTAAAGAGGCATAGCTCCACGTGGCTTCAACGTCAACGTGCTTCACCAAACGGTGTAGCCGTTTTTTTCAGGATGCAGGGGGCCTCGCTTATTTCAAGGCATGAAGATTTTTCTAGCGTATCGCCCACCTGGATTCTTAAATAGAACCACCTTGTCTATGTTCTAACCTAATTATTTTCCAATGAACTGCTTTTACAATTTACATAAATCCAATAGAGTAGATCTAATATACTTTCAAATAGACATGGAATATGGACTGAATAAACATGCTCTCATATATATACAGTTTTCAGTAAAAATCAAACAAATGAAACAAACTAAATGGCAAAGAGCACAAACAGAGGTGCAGATTACAATTATTCTCCATGGTTTACCACATTATACCAACAATGCCTATATCTAATAATACCCATTTAATAGATTCATCAAGAGCTTTCCAATTAAATGGAAAAGTCATACCTTAAAGTGGAGGTTGACCCTATAAAATATTTCTAACACTGCATCCAGCCCAGTTGTGCATATAAAATGACACTGACCTTTTTTTTTTCTTTTCCGTAGATATCGTTTAGCCGTGGAATTCACCGCGGCTTCCGGGTAGGGAATCCCACGGGAGTGGGCGTTCCTATTGGCATGCCAATTGATTGACATGCTAAACGACGGCGCACACAGCGCGTCACGACTTCCCGAAGGAAGCTCGGGTCGGCTCTATTCGGTGCCTGCACACCGGCGCCGAATAGAGCCGAGCCGACCCGAGCTTCCTTCGGGAAGTCGTGACGCGCTGTGTGCGCCGTCGTATATCAAGAAATTACATAAATTATTCTAAAATCAGGAAAACAAAATTACTGAAGTCAAACAACACCTCTTGGGCACTCTGATACAGCAAAAATGTACTCCTATCCTCAATGACAACCACACTAAATACCTTAAAATATGGGAACCATGACTTAATTATGAATATGGATCTTTCCCTTTTTTCTTTTTGATCAAATGTTTTAACAACTACCATCATCTCCAATATTGGATCCACATGGGATTACCTTCTTTTTATCCCAAACTTCCAGATCTCCTCCCCTCCCCACTTTCTTCTCTTAGCTACTTTCTTCTTTCCTTTATTTATTTATATACGGTGCCTTGAAAAAGTATTCATACCCCTTGAAATTTTCCACATTTTGTCATGTTACAACCAAAAACATAAACCTATGTTATTGGTATTTTATGTGATAGACCAACACAAGGTGGCACATAATTGTGAAGTGAAAAGAAAATGATAAATGGTTTTCAAAAGTTTTTACAAATAAAGTTGTACTTCTTTTAATTTTTTTTTTTGTAAAACTCAATATAATTTATTGTAAAACAGAGATGGTAAAAAAAAAAAAAAAAAAAAAAAAAAAAAAATGATGGTTGGGGATCTGTTTCCGATCCATCCAGCTGATCGTATTGGATGACAGGCAGTCTGGTTACATCAGACGGCCCCATAGAGGACAGCGGGCTAACTCCTTGTCCGCTCTGCCTTAGCGGAGCAGACACAGACCTGTCATCATCCGCCATGCTCAGCGGGGATCGGTGGAGAGATTCCCTGCTGAGCATACGGATCTTCTTAATGGATTATGCTCCTATCTGAAGGGGATCTAATAGACAAAATGCTTCAAATGCAGGAAGAGTTTGACTCATGCATAATACAGACTAGGAGCCTAACTAAACAAGTTAACAAAATGCCAACTGTTTAATGTTTTGTTGCGTTTGTCACTTGTGCTGTTATGTGATAGGAAATTATTTTAAGACCAGGTCTGGTTGAAAAACATAATTAATTATTGCCTTGCTGGTCATTAAAAAATGATCCAGAAATTGTGACAAGTATTGTTTCTGTCATGGGCATCCGCTGACATTTTTTCAGGGGGGGGGGGGCACTTCGGCAGCAGCGATACAGTCGCATTTAACCCTTTCTTAAAATGCTAGCGGGGGTTAAAAGTGCCCCGCTAATGGCAAAATAGCGCAGCTAAAACGATGATAAAATGCGCTTTACCGATAACGCGGCCAGCTGGAAGTGAAATAGCTCTTGAGATTATTCAGCTTCACTCAATGCCCATATAAATATAGCCTAGAGAATGTACAGACCCCACCATTCAGTACAGATGGACCCCCCATTATGCACAGACCCCTCCATTCAGCACAGATGGACCCCCCTTCAGCACAGACCCCCCCCATTCCGCACAGACCCCTCCATTCAACACAGACCCCCCCTTCAGCACATATGGACCCCCTTTAAGCACAGACCCTCTTTCAGCACAGATGGACCCCCTTTAAGCACAGACTTCCCCCTTCAGCAGAGATTGACCCCCCTTCAGCACATACCACCTTCAGTACAGACCCCCCCTTGAGCACAGATGGACCCCCCTTCAGCACATACCCCCCCCTTCAGTACAGACCCCCCTTCAGCACAGATGGACCCCCCATTCAGCACAAACTCCCCCTTCAGCACAGATGGACCCCCCTCCCCCATCCTATTCAGTACTTCAGATCAGCCATCAGTGCGGCACAGGGAGCAGGTTCCCTCCCCCTGTGTACACATAAACACTGGAGGGGGAGGCGCCTTCACTCTGCTCGCTGTGCCTGTGTGACATCCGGCCCAGGACTGCTCAGACAGCCCGCGGCTGCGAGACTCTTCAACACCTTCTTGATTTTCCAGGGGGTTTCTGTAATTATGTTGTCTGAAATTTCACAATAATAAGATGTCCTGAAGCCTATGAGTCAGATAACTTTACATTTGTACAATTTAAATTCAGTTGCACATTTGAATTTGGGGATTTTCAAAGGTAGATGTTTTCAAGGCTTGCATTGTAAAAAAAAAAAAAAAAAAAAAAAAAAAAAAAAATATATATATATATATATATATATATATATATATATATATATATATATATATATATATATATATATATATATATATATATATATATATATATATATATATATATACATATATTTATCATAAAAGGACAACTTTTCATTATGTACCCACATAATTACTGGATAGTGAATTTCATGCAACTGCAATTTCAGTGAATTTCATGCAACTGATCCAATAAAGAAGAATTTACAAAATCCCTAAATTCCTTTGATAAAAATCCATTACAGACACTATAAAATCCCTCACTATTTAATAAGTTTCACTAAAATTGACAGTTCGTTGGGCTTGCCTCCCTTTTTCTCTTAGTAAGTGTGTATGAAAGTTATGGAAGTGAAGACATAGCAATTTAAGAAGCATAGATATGCGCAAGGAAAATTCTGATTTGCTGTCTATGCTTTCAGTAGAATTAGTTAACTAATTATAAAGAACCATTTTGAAAATATTTCTAATCAAATTAATGCGGTGATGCTAATACCGATGTATACCAAAAATGTTACTAGTGTATTATTAATTATTCTTGATAGATTATGATAAATTATCTTAATAGATAATATGTTGTTGTAAATCTTGAGACAGAAATTATATATCTGTACCTAAACAAGCAAACTCCATGTGGTATTATTGAACTCATTGGAATTGGGACACAATGAATAATAATAAGGGGCTAAAGGTTTCAATAACCTATTACATTTAATGTATTTTTAGTTTATGATTGTTTAACATGTAACTAACTATTGGTTAACCTCCCTGGCGGTATGATTATTTCAGATTTTAGGTGCTAAAAGCGGTACCATTATTTGCAAGGAAATTTGGCGTTTTATATTGTAGGCCTGTAATTCTTAGGAATAACTCACTTAAATCTGACCAGGAGGCATCCCGGGTATGACATTTTTTTAAAAACAAAATGATAAATTATAATATAATAAATAATTATAAATAATTATAACAAATAATAATATAATTATAATAAAAATTATTCAATAATGTAATCAACTCAAAATCACTGAAATTTGTTCAGTTGCAGAATTGTCGCTGTCATTACTTTTATTTTTGTATGACGAATTTTCCCACAAATCGCTATCGCACAATTCTGCAAGTGATTATAATTTATTATCGCTGTTTTCTAGCTGCTCTAAAACCATTTTTGACATAAAGGGACACTTTTGGTTGCTATGGACCAGTGGCGTCACTAGGGTTGGTGTCACCCGGTGCGGTAAAACATGGTGTCACCCCCCCTCTGTCTAGGCTGCCCAGCACCAAGCAGTATAGTGGCAGGTGAGGCTAGTATAGAGTGGTATAGTGGCAGGTTGGTGTAGTGGGGTGGTATAGGACAGGTTAAGGTGGTATAGGGCATGTTGGGGTTATTTAGGGTAGTTTGGGGTGGTATAGGGCAAGTTAGGGTTGCATAGGGCAGGTTGGGGTGGTATAGGGCAAGTTAGGGTGGCACAGGGCAGGTTGGGGTGGTATAGTGCAAGTTAGGGTGGCATAGGGCAAGTTGGGATGGCATGGAAAAGGCTGGGGTGGTACAGGGCAAGTTAGGGTGGCATTGGGAAGGTTGGGGTGGTATAGGGCAAGTTATGGTGGCATAGGGCAGATTGGGGTGGTACAGGGCAAGTTAGGGTGGCACAGGGCAAGTTGGGGTGGCATGGGAAAGTTTGGGGTGGTACAGGGCAGGCTGGGGTGGTACATGGCAGGCTGTGGTGGCACAGGGCAGGCTGGGGTGGTACAGGGCAAGTTGGGGTAGCACAGGGCAGGCTGGGGTGGTACAGGGCAGGCTGTGGTGGCACAGGGCAGGCTGTGTGGTACAGGGCAGGCTGGGGTGGTACAGGACAGGCTGGGGGGGTACAGGGCAGGCTGGGGTGGTATAGGGCTGTTTGGGGTGGTACAGGGCAGGCTGGGTGATACAGGGCAGGCTGGGGTGGTACAGGGCAGGCTGGGGTGGCACAGAGCAGGCTGGAATTGCACAGGGCAAGCTGGGGTGGTACAGGGTAGGCTGGAGTGGTACAGGGTAGGCTGGCATTGCACAAGGCAGGCTGGGTGGTACAGAGTAGGCTGGCATTGCACAAGGCAGGCTGGGTAGTACAGGGTAGGCTGGGGTGGTACAGGGCAGGCTGGGTGGCACAGGGCAGGCTGCAGTAGTACAGGGCAGGCTGGGATTGCATAGGGCAGGCTGGGTGGTACAGGGTAGGCTGGCATTGCACAGGACAGGCTGGGTGGTACAGGGTAGGCTGGGGTTATACAGGGCAGGCTGTGGTGGCACAGTGCATCTTGGAACTCTATGTAGTGACACTGCAGAGTAACTTACTTACATAGCATGAATGCAGATGAAGACCCGGGCTTGTGGGCGGGGCTGCTGTGTCACCTCTAGCTGCTTGAGCTGCAGCATCATCGATGATGGAGGAGTCTGTGGGAGGAGAAGAGGAGGCAGCCACACCCACAGCTCCGCCAACCAACTCCGGCTCACACGGGGATAGCCTGACTGAGGAATGTTACAGGCAGCCTCCCCGCACGGCTAGATGCCCTGCTCGCACCGCTCCAATCAATACAGTACAGTGTTTAGCGGCGCAGTGGCCCTGGTGTCACCCCTCTGGCGGGTGTCACCTGCTGGGCATGTAAGCTAAAAAAAACCAAAAAACGGGATGGTGTCACCCCTCTAGCGGGTGTCACCCGGGTGCGGACCGCACCCCGCACCCCCCTAGCAACGCCTCTGCTATGGACAATCTACAGTTTGCAGGCAGAAAGAACAGTTTTTATTATATAAAAGAACATGTAGGGCACTGGGCAGACCACTAGGGACAAGGGGGGTGTGTATTTTTTACATACAGTACTGTAATCTATAAGATTGCAGTATACTGTATGTAATGTGTTTGTTTACGTTTTTGAATTTGGCGCCGTTCTCCGCCCCCGTGCGTCGTAACGTCGCAGGGAACGGAGATCGGCGGCACAGGAAGAAACTGTGTGAATCAAGCGAGGACCCGCTCGCTCACACAGAGCGGTGGCATCGCTGGATCCAGGGACAAGGTAAGTAAACACTGCCTGTGGATTCAGCGAGGCGAGCCCGAGTCTGCCTCGGGGTTACCGATCGCAGCAAAAAATGTAACCCCTAGTCAGACTCGGGAATACCGCCAGAGGGGTTAATATCTAGGGAAAGCATTGAAGCCACTTGATCTTGTCTATACTTTTGGATCACACCATGTTGTATGAACATTCTTGTCTGATTATTTTTGATTTTCCAGAACCACAAAAGAGGACTATGGTGCCAGATTGCTTTGAGTTTTCATTTTTTTAGGGAAGTTGGGTAAAGTTATGACAAATACAGAAGTTTATACTAAACATGCTGAGTTTTTTCTTTTTTAAAGAAAGCCCTTACAGCGTTTGTTACCCCAACACTTCATATTCCTGATATTTGCCTGCTGTACCATGTACTTGTATGTAAAAGTATCCTGTTTTCTTTGTATTGCTTCCTTTGTGTGAAATCCCTGGTGTTCTTGGTAGTCCCCTTGCTTTCCTATTAAAAACTGACCGCACTTGGCAGGAGAACACACTGTGGTCAGTTCTCCAGCTATGCTGGCAACTCAGCCTGCTCTCCTTCAATGATCAGACTTGTCCTGACATGCCGCCACTGCACAGCCATTCACTGGGAAGCTGTTGCTCCTCCTCCTCCTGCTCCTCCCAGCTCTTATGCAGCTGAAAACAGAGGGAATGTGATCACTTATAAAAAAGGAAAAAATATATTTACCGTATATACTCGAGTATAAGCCGACCCGAGTATAAGCTGAGGTACCTAATTTTACCACAAAAAAACTGCGAAAACGTATTGACTCAAGTATAAGCCTAGGGTGAGAATGCAGCAGCTACTGTAAGCGGAAAAGAGGGTCAACAATACCCATTTGCACACCTCACTGTGCCCATTGCCATCTTACTGTACCCAACCCCACTGTGCCCATTGCAACCTCACTGTGCCCACCCTCACTGTTCCCATTGCAACCTCACTGTGCCAACCTCACTGTGCCCATCCTCACTGTTCCTATTGCAACGTCACTGTGCCAACCTCACTGTACCCATCCTCACTGTGCCCATTGTAGCCTCACTGTGCCCGAGTCAGTGTACCTGAAATTATTGACATGCTGCGGGCATCCATTCATTGTTTAAAAGTCGCGGTCTCCTCCTGGTCCCTTCCATGACAGGCGTTTGTCAGCAGACACGGCTCCGCCTATCACAGACGTTCTCTCATCCTCGGACTCAGTTTCCCAGCAGACACTGTGTTCAGTGTTCCACCAATCACGAACGTCCTCTTGTCCGAGGATGAAAAGACGTCTGTGATTGGCGGAACACTAAACACAGTGTCTGCTGGGAAACTGAGTCTGAGGATGAGAGGACATCCGTGATAGGCGGAATTGTGTTTGCTGAGAAATGCCAGGGAAGGGACCAGGAGGATACCACGACTTTTAAACGATGGACGCCCGCAGCCTGTCAATAATTTCAGGTACACGGACTCGAGTATAAGCTGAGGGGGGTATTTTTAGCCTTAAAAAAAGAGCTGAAAAACTCGGCTTATACTCGAGTATATACGGTATAATATTTTCTTATATCTGTACAAAAAATGTTTTGCCTTTCATTTCTATTTTAAACTGAATGGGTTGCTTTATAAGGTGATCGTTTACAATCACTTTAAGGCATTTTCACTTTTTAACATTAGGTAAAAATTACAAAATATCAAGTCTGACGTTAAGGTATAGATAAAAATTCAATTGCAAATAAGAGGTTAAATCTGTTTTGAACTGAAAATAGAGACGGATGCTAATGACAAATAATATGAAGTACGCTTTTGATGATAATGGTAAATAGGACAAATAGAGGGGGTGAATCTCCTTAACCACTTGCCGACCAGTCGGCTCGGCTGCGCGAGATCACGTAGCTATACATCATCTCGCATTTCAGCCAATAGGGGCGCGTGCGCGCCCCCCACTCGACACTGGTGCCGACGCGCGTGCCCGGCGGGCGCGATCACCGTCGGGCACCAGCGATCGCTCGTTACAGAGTGAGAACCGGGAGCTGTGTGTGTAAACACACAGCTCCCGGTCCTGTCAGGGGGAGAAATGACGGATCGTCTGTTCATACAATGTATGAACATCGATCAGTCATTTCCCCTAGTCATTCCCCTCCCCCCTTTAGTTAGAACACACACAGGGAACATCATTAACCCCTTCCTCGCCCCCTAGTATTAACCCCTTCCCTGCCAGTGGCATTTTTATAGTAATCAATGCATTTTTATAGCACTGATCACTATAAAAATGCCAATGGTCCCAAAAATGTGTCAAAAGTGTCCGAAGTGTCTGCCATAAGGTTGCAGTACCGATAAAAATTGCTGATCGCCGCCATTACTAGTAAAAAAAAAAATATTAATAAAAATGCTATAAAACTATCCCCTATTTTGGAGACGCTATAACTTTTGCGCAAACCAATCAATAAACGCTTATTGCGTTTTTTTTTATAAAAATATGTAGAAGAATACGTATCGGCCTAAACTGAGGAAAAAAAACATTTTTTTATATATTTTTGAGGATATTTATTACAGCAAAAAGTTAAAAATATTCATTTTTTTTTTCAAAATTGTCGCTCTATTTTTGTGTATAGCTCAAAAAATTAAAACCGCAGAGGTGATCAAATACCACCAAAAGAAAGCTCTATTTGTGGGAAAAAAAGGACGCCAATTTTGTCTGGGAGCCATGTCTCACAACCGCGCAATTGTCAGTTAAAGCGACGCAGTGCCGAATCGCAAAAAGGGGCCCGGTCATTGACCAGCAATATGGTCCGGGGCTGAAGTGGTTAAAGGGAGCACAGACAGCAATGAAAACTGACAGGTTTCTAATCCATCTCGGTTCTTTACAAATTCAATGCAAAGAGGGATATTTAGACATATAGAAGATGAAAAATAAGGGCCAGATTCAGAAAGAATCGCGGCGGCGTAACGTATCGTCTTTACACCGCCGCAAGTTTTCAGCGCAAGTGCCTGATTCACCAAGCACTTGCGTGTAAACTTACGGCGGGGTAACGTAAAGCCGTCCGGCGCAAGCACGCCTAATTCAAATGGGGCGTGTACCATTTAAATTAGGCGCGCTCCCGCGCCGAACGTTCTGCGCATGCTCCGTTTAGTAAATTTCCTGACGTGCTTTGCGCGAAATTACGGCGCCCCATAGTGTTTGTGAATGGCGACGTGCGTAACGTACTTACGCCGATTTTTTTTTTTAAAATTCGACGAGGGAACGACGGCCATACTTTAACATGGCTGGTGTAAAGTTAAGCCATGAAAAAGCAGGCGACGACGTAACGCACGCGAGTAGCTTCGTGGATCGCCGTAAAAGCTAATTTGCATACCCGACGCTGGAAAACGACGCAAACTCCACCCAGCGGCCAAAGTATTGCAGCCTAAGATCCGAAGGCGTACGAAGCCGTACGCCTGTCGGATTTTAGCCAAATGCCGTCGTATCTTGTTTGTGAATCACAAATTAAGATACGATGTGGCAAATTTGAAAATACGCCGGAGTATCAGTAGATACTCCGGCGTATTTCTTCTATGAATCTGGCCCTAAGTTCTGTTGGGTGGTAAAGTGAGTAGACCTATGTAGGGATTTTAAAGGTCATGTAGAAGTTCTATACTCAGGGGCGGACTGACAACTCATGGGGCTCCCGGGCAATAGAAGATTATGGGGCCCCCCGGGCTTACAGATGGCCACCACGCCAGGAGGCAGTGCAAAGGCAGGGCAGCTAAAATCTCAGGATTTTCACATCAAAAGCATGTCGGTTTCGGACATATCAGGGACAGATGTAAAAAAACCACAGAATTTTACATACTGTCCCTGGTTTTATTGAGCCTGTCAACCCTGATGGGGCCCCCTAGTGGCATGGGGCCGTCGGGCAGTGCCCGAGAGCCTTAATGGTCAGTCCGCCCCTGTCTATACTATAGCATCTTGGAGTCAGTAGGTCCATGCAGAGATATAAAAGATAAAGTAGACATTCTATAGGATCTCAAAATGAGTAGTGCCTTTCACGGATGTGAGAGATTAAGGAGAAGTTAGAATGGATTTCTAATGTAGCAGGATTTGAGGAGAGCACCACTCAACATTGCACATAGTGCTATAGAACTTTTAGCATTCTGTACTACCTCCAGAAAAGGACTACTTGTCAAACGTATGTGAGATAAATTAAAATATTAACATCACAGACTATTTCATGCATCATTTACTCACACAGACCATCATACAAACGCACATAGGCACCCTGCTGCTATGTGATTGCCTGGTATAGGGTGTCCTCCTTATCTAGAAGAGCATATAAAAGTACTTACTCTGCATTGAGGAGGAGATGCTCCCAGGAGCAAAGTATCAGAATGAAAAATGTAGGCTAGTATCCAGCTGTCCTTAATTTGCCTATTATAATGATCAGTCTTCCTCTTTTGCTCTGCCTTTTATGTTTATTTGCTGCTCAATAACTATATGCAACTATAGTGCTGCAACTGCTCTTTTTCAAGTCATACCCTGCTATATATTTTTTTATAATTCATGAAAAGTTAGTGTAGACAATGGGTTAAGATAATATTTACACAATTTAAAGCCTTAACCACTTCTTTACCAAGCCTTTTTCTGACACTTTTTGTTAAAATCAGTATTTTTTTGCTAGATCCCCCAAACATTATATATATTTTTTTTAGCAAAGACTGGAGAATAAAATGGCGGTCATTGGAATATTTTTATGTCACACAGTATTTGCGCAACGGTCTTTCGAACACAATTTTTGGGGAAAAAATACACTTCTCTGAATAAAAAAAACCCAAAACAGTAAAATTAGCCCAGTTTGTTTGTGTATTGTGACAAATGATGTTACACTGAGTAAATAGATACCTAACATGTTATGGCTTAAAATTGCACACACATATAGAATGGCGACAAACTACAGTACCAGGTATTGCTCCCGCTCTGACGATCGTGGCCATACCTCACATGTGTGATTTAAACACCGTTTACATTTGCGGATGTGACTTACATATGTGTTTTCTTTGGTGCGCAAGCGCTTTAAATTTTAATTTTTTTACAGTAATACGCAGTGACAGGTACTCTTTATGGAGGGTACCAGTCTAAAAGACCCCAAACCCCTCCATTGTATTTCAAAGTATTCAAAATGCCAAAATCTGCATTTTGGAATACTAGGGATTTTTTTAAATCGGTGCCATTGGCAGCTGAGTAAACCAGAAGTTACATTGTAATATCGCTTCCGGGTTACTACATTGGTGACCCGATCGGAGCAGATTCCAGGCTTTGTTTGGGACTCCGGCCAGCCGGAGACTTTGGAGACTTTTTTTTAAATCGGCGCCATTGGCAGCTGAGTAAACCAGAAGTAGCATCGCTTCCGGGTTACTACATTGGAGACCCAATCGGAGCAGATTCCGTCTTTGTTTGGGACTCCGGCCAGCCAGAGACTTGGGCGGATCGGCGGAAGAAAGAAAGCAAAGATCTCTAGTGCAGCACATCCATGGAGTCCTATGGTGGTATGAGAGAGACAACCTCAGACTGGGCTCCTGCCAGGCCACGCCCCCAATGCATTTCACTCCACCCCATGGAGATTAGTCATGGGGATCAAAAACTTGACAGTGCAGTCTAACCCCTCATCATGGTGATGCAGGAGTTTGGGTAGGTGTCCCGCAGTGCATTGACGTCACTCCCCTAGCGCTGTATTTCCTTACGTAATCAATTAGTGATGTGGGTGCGCCAACGCTGTGATTCCATCTTGGCGTCCTACATGAGGGGTTGGTGCCAGCTGGTGAGCGGTGTTGCACTGCTCAGCTATTGGCGCCTTTCCTCCTACTGGCCGGCAGCGTGGCGTTGGAGCTTAACCATGGCTATTTTGGAGTAATTATACTCACATCAGCTCAACCAGACAGTCTCTATGGTCTATGCTTCCATGGACACTGTGCACCAAATGGAGAGCACATAACAGTTGTGTGAAGGCACGAAATGAATATATATTAGAGATACCTCTAGCATGAAGAACTATGTGGATTTGATGTTTTTGCACATTTATATTATATTGTTTGTGATACTTTAGTACTGCGCAAGATCACTCATTTGTTATTTCTACTATCTGTGTATTATGAACACTATAGGTTTTTTGCAGCCAGTTAGAATTTTTATCTCTTGTTGTCCCAAGCTGCTGCTTCCTCTATATCCTCCAGTAGCCTACTGTGAGCATGAGCTGGGAGACCCTGGGGGCCGTGACCTGGAGGCAGACTGCAGGGGAAATCCATCCCCACCTTCAGGGGCTCCTGGTGAACACCTGCTGGCTCTTATATTCCACACCCTGGGAAATCTCATGCTCTAGCTCCTGGCGCGAACCGTGTTGGTGCTCCAGAGTACCTGCTTTCCTGAACCACCCAGAGCTCCATCCGCAGCAGTCAGCAGTAGGGTCCACTACCCTAGCGGTGCAATCCTGACCCAAACAAGGTGCATCTGTCACTTGGCCTCAGGTGACTTGACAATTACATATTGAAGTGTACAAATTCAGCTAAGATTATTTTCATCCATATGAAATATTTCAGAATTGTATGTATAATACAGTATATACACTTAATACAGCTTTCATTCAAAAAGTTTAATCTATGTGCATATGATTATACTGTACTTTTTTTGTGTGAATAGATACGTTATGGAAGATGCATAAACAGTGTAGAAGCTTTATGTAGAAAATGTATTTCTGCATATACTTTGGACTTCCATGAACTGCTATTAGAAATATGTAAGAGAAAAATGCAACACGTTGTGCTTTTATCCAGATGATTTTCAATGTTTCCATTTTGTCAGTTGGTATATATGCAGCAAAAAGGTCTTTGCATAGAGCATTTTATGTCATCTATCTTTTTCCCATTGTTCACCTGAAGGGAGAAGGATGCAGTGGAAGTTGGAACACAACCATGGCAAAATTTTATATCTCATCCTTTGATGATATTTTTTGTAAAACGTATTAAACAAAAGCTGTACTGTAAAATCCAGGCCAAACTAACATTTAAGATTGCTATTATTTTAAACATGAATCAAAGGAATGTAAGAAAATCATAATTGATTAATTTTAAATACAAGAATGTTCTATAAATACTGTATATGATTATAAATTGTATAATTTCCTTATTATTATTTTATGTCAATTTGAGTCATTCAGATATGAATTTACCACCATTTGGTGTCCGAGTGTATGGTATATTAAAGGCCATCTCTCGCTGTTGCATGAAACAACCTTACAGTCTTGTCCCTTTCTGTCTGATAACCTTTTGCAATAACAAGAACCTTATAATGAGATTTAGATTTTTGTTGGTGATAACACCCTTTGTCTATAATGAACTCCTTTGTTTGACGGTATCGTTTTATTATAACCTGAAAACTTCAATGAACATTTAATAAAATGGAAATAGAAATGTAAATCTCAGTGATAAAAATAAAAATATTTTTAAAGTCACATTTAGTACAGTTGAAACCCATACAATGGATCTACATATCCATATTTTCACCCAGGCATTTCACCCATGCTTGCTTAATGAGGATGGATTTACTAAAGGAGTAGAATATAATAACTTTACAAAAAAGAATATTCACATAGCTTATGAATAAGGAGCAGCTGCATTCACATTAAATAGCCAATTATGTTCAAGGAAAATAAAAATATTTTTGCTAGCACATGATTAGATGACTGACATGATGACAGTTTTCCCATATTTACTAAACTTGGTAAACTTTCACCTTGCTATATGGACAGTTTTCTCTTTTTAGAAAAATAACCCTTTTATTGACCTTGATACGATCAATCATTTGAAATAAGCACTGGGAAACCTTTAGGGAAACATGCTCAAATAAATCTGTTTTAATTAATTTATTTTTTTTGGAAAGGTGAAAACATAATATCCATGAAATTCCAACATTAAGCAGTACTAGACATAAGTCATTCCCCAAAATATCTTTATTATTATATTTGAGTGAGTGAGAAACTTATATAGCGCAACACATGCGAACTGAATCGCCTCTGAGCGCTTAGTATCCATTCCCTACTGTCCTTTTGCCCTCAGAAAATATGGGTTTTTATTTTTTTTCTGAAGGCCAGGTGATTCACCTCCATTCGGATGCTGGTTGGTAGAGCCTTCCATAGTCTAGGTCCTTGGACTGCAAATCTTCGTTCTCCTTTGGACTTGTATCTGGCTTTGGGTATCTGGAGTAGATTTTGGTCGGTGGATCGGAGAACGCGATTGGGATTGTGACTTTTTAATTTTTCGCATAGATATTGGGGGGCAACTGGTTGAACACACTTATGTGTCAGACAGAGTGCCTTAAAAGTAATTCTGTCTTTCACTGGCAACCAATTAAGGGATCACAGTGAAGGCGAGATTTATTCCCATGGTGTTTTCCCAGTCACGAGTTGAGTGGCCGTATTTTAAACGACTTGCAGAGATTTGGTATTTTGGGTATATTTGATCTTCATTGTAATTTATTAGTTTATATTACATTTATCTGCATTGTATATTCAACAGTTATGCAAAATGTTTATACTTGCAATAAAATATTTCATAATTTTATGTATAATACAGTATATATACTAGTAATACGGCTTTCATTTATGTCAGAAAGTTTAATCAATGTGCATATGATTATACTGTACTTTTTTTTTTGTGTGTGAATAGATATGTTATGGGAAATGCATTACCAGTGTAGAAGCTTTGTGTAGAAAATGTATTTCTGCGTATATGGACTTCCATGAACTGCTATTAGAAATATGTAAGAGAAAAATGCAACACGTGCTTTTATCCAGATGATTTTCTATGTTTCCATTTTATCAGTTGGTATATATGCAGCAAAAAGGTCTTTGCATTTTATGACATCTATCTATTTCCCATTGTTCACCTGAAGGGAGAAGGATGCAGTGGAAGTTGGAACACAACCATGGCAAAATTTTATATCTCATCCTTTGATGATATTTTTTGTAAAATGTATTAAACAATAGCTGTATTGTAAAATCCAGGCCAAACTAACATTTAAGATTGCTATAATTTTAAACATGAATCAAAGGAATGTAAAAAAAAATCATAATTGATTCATTTTAAATTAAAATGAATGAGTGAATAAAATTAATTGAAAGTTTTCTATAAATACTGTATATGATTATAAATGGTATAATTTCCTTTTTATTTTATGTCAATTTAAGTCATTCAGATATGAATTTACCACCATTTGGTGTTCGAGTGTATGGAATATTAAAGGCCATCTCTCGCCGTTGCGTGAAAAAGGTCCTTTCAACCTTACAGTCTTGTCCCTTTCTGTCTGATAACCTTTTGCAATAACAAGAACCTTATAATGAAATTTAGATTTTTGTTGGTGATAACACCCTTTGTCTATAATGAACTACTTTGTTTGACGGTATCGTTTTATTATAACCTGTGGAAACTTCAATGAACATTTAATAAAATAGAAATAGAAATGTAAATCTCAGTGATAAAAATAAAAAATAATGTAAAATCACATTTAGTACAGTTGAAACCCATACAATGGATCTATATCTTCAGTTACTAAAAAGTGCAAAACAAATTTAATCAAAATAGAAATTCTTTAGTTAAAATCAATTCCTTAAATTCTAATTGACCTTGTTATAATATGTGCATAAGACTTGTCATTGTTATATATTGATCTATAACATAATATAATTCTTCAACGTTACTGCATTTTGTTTAAACAATACATTCACTTGCAATCGCTTACATTTGTATACAATATATATATATTTTTATATACATACATTAACACACTCACACAATATTAATATTAAATACAAACATTTTACCAATAATTAGCATTGCAATTATCACATTCCAATTTAAATAAAAATGTAAGCTTCCTACCTGTCTTTCTGGAGATCTGAATAACTATTTGTAGCTGGTCCTTGCTATCATTGTACCCAGCACTGGACCTGCCTGTGTTTTAAATAGAGTCACGCCGGGCATTTAGCCACATGTGGGTTTCCTTAATAAGGAGTAAAATTTCAGTCCTGTCATCTCTATTTCCATGTTATGGAATCTGCTAAATGCTTATTCCATTGCTAATTATTTTATGCTCGGCTGCTTATTTAATCCATGCCTTTGTTGTACAAAATTGTATTTGTTAAACATTTCCCGTATGAAACGCTTCACAAATATGGCTCCACGTCCAGGCTGTTTTCAGAGTGATAATGGTTTCTGTTCTGCGTAAATGCTAGAGATATGGAAACTGATTGATATGGCACAAATAATAGGTAGCATATGCATGCAGGACCAGAAAATCTTAGAAAGCTTAACTATGAAAAGTTGTATCACTTACCGTTGCTACAATAGGTAGTATTTGTCTTATCTAATTTTATTTTGAAATAGTACTTTGATACACATGCATTCTGATAAAAAAAAATATGTCATTGCTACTTAAAAAATACTATACACCAATAAAAGTAAATAATGAATTAAAAACATTTAAAAACAAAGTAAAGAAATTAATAGCTTTTGCATTACTACAATAGGTAGTGTTTGTCTTCTCTAATTTTATTTTTAAATAGTACTTTGATACACATGCGTTCTGATAAAAAAAAAATGTCATTGCTACTTAAAAAATACTATACACCAATAAAAGTAAATAATGAATTAAAAACATTTAAAAACAAAGTAAAGAAATTAATAGCTTTTGCATTACTACAATAGGTAGTGTTTGTCTTCTCTAATTTTATTTTTAAATAGTACTTTGATACACATGCGATCTGATAAAAAAATATATGTCATTGCTACTTAAAAAATACTATACACCAATAAAAGTAAATAATTAATTAAAAACATTTAAAAACAGAGTAAAGAAATTAATAGCTTATGCATCTTTTTCTATAAAATATGTTTCTAAAATATATATATTTTAGAAACATAGAAGAGTGACAGCCTTAAAAGACTACAGTCTGCTCATGATTTCATTATAGCTTTTTTTTTAAATACAAAGAAAAATGTGTTGTTTTAAAATTAAGTGATAATCACAATCAGCGCAATTATTTTGTGTAATAACCTAAATCCACAATATCACAAATGTTGCCAGTCCAAACACTTTTTTTTTTTTTTAAGTATTTGCTTGTATTAAATATTTATTCACACAATTAAGTTGTTTAAATGTTCTATTTAATTAAAGGGAACAAGGGGAAGATATTAGGGAACCTAAATTATATAACTTTATTAAGACAAGAAAAACAATAATAGTATAATTTTGACTTTTTACATTTTGAATGTTTCAATCAGGTTATAAATATAACAAAAAATTAGAAAAGTTAATTTATAATTAAATACATATTTCTGAATAGTTATACCGTATAAACATATTTTAATTCGATTTTTTTTAATGAGATTTAATGAGAACTTCAGTCACAGTCTGTATTATCTATGTGGGAAAGGGTTAAAAAATAATTGACAAGTTAAAAAAGTTTTATACTTACTTAGGTCTTAAAGTATATGACCCATCTCCACCTGGTAATAGTTCGTAATCCTGGTGTTAAAGCCATCCTGATGTTTGGTAGAATATAAGTTACACTGACACTTTTATTGCCCCAGGAAGAATCCTCCTAGTCCATTTTCTTTGCTTTGCAGGCTTATACATGCCAGAGGCCGGAACTTGTACGAGCTGTTCTTCTTGAGGAACAGAGATGGAAAAAGTCTGATTTGGAAGAGCTTACAGGCATTCAGTGAAGTAAAACAAATTCTCAAATAGGGTTAAGTATGGTATGTCAATAGATGTGAGATGAAGTACCGGTATCTGTCAATATGCATTGGGTCCTTGCTGCAAGGTATTATTTGACCGTCTTTCAAGGCAAAATTATTTTCCTATCATTGTAAAACATTTAAAAATGTTTTCTGACCACAGGATGGACTGTGTCATATGCATCACTTCTCACATCATCATCAATGCATACCCTGAGCTCACATCTGACTGGATGGACTGCAAAAACAAGGCAGATTAACAGAGAACAGATGCTAATCTCAACTACAAAGTAAGGAGAAAAGTGAATTAAACTGGGGACAAGGTGAGAATGATAAGAGGTAAAGTTAATTTAATTGTGTCACTGCTGCTTTCTGAACTCAAGATGTTGTGGCAGGGCAGACATAACCCAATGTGTTCACAAATGAGGTGGTTATACACAGCTCAGTGAAAGCTTTTGAAATGTATACGAGGATGGCTCACGAAGGCTGGCCCATGCTCAAACTAAAGTTGAACCCTGGTCAAAATAACTTTTTACTTTTGGATAGAAGGTTTGAAATTCCTCTCATGGTTTTTATTGCTGGATAAGAAGGTATGTGGTCTTATTTTTGTGGGTACTGATGGGGTGTCTTGTCTGGTGGGCAACATTTCCAGGGACATGTCTATCGCCTTGTCTACCTAAATGATCTTCCATAAGGTAACCAAACAGAGTTCTGATTTCAGTTATGGTTTAGATATTTTCTTTTTTTCTTTTTCCTTTTTTTCTGTGGGATTAAGCAGCACCTGAGATGCCCCCTTACTCTATCCTTTATCTCATACCCTGAAGATATCTGCTCTGGAGGTCTTTTATCCATATATGACCTGACTCACTATCTCAGAAGGTGTCCCAACCAGCTGGCTTCTTTTCAGATCCTCATAGCCTCATCTATCAATGTAAGACCCTCCATTGGTTGCCATCTTATTCTTGTTTGTATATAGCACACATGTGTTAAACACAGTGTCTCTTTGACATAGGAACAATTAGTGAAGTACTGTTTATTACTTATACCTTTAGAGTTTCTTATACTAGACCAGTGGTTCTCAACCTGAGGTCGGGACCCCTTCAGGGGTCAAATGATGATTTGCCAGGGGTCACCAAATCCTGGGCTGTTCCTGAAGCTCGTACCACTCTCCCAGAAAGGGAGATGATAAAAGGGGAGGAACAAAGAAAAAGGAAGAGAAAGGGAAAAAAGAGAGAGCAAGAAAGACTGTTAGAAGAAGGGATAGGGACAAAACAAGGAATTAGGATAGAGAGAGATGAAAGGGAAAGAAAGTTGAACAAAGAAAGAGAGGTACATCCTAAAATGTACTATAAGGGGTTTTAATATTGTACGAGTGGAAAGCACTCAGGGAGCGCTAAATGTCCGCGGGTTAGGGGCGCGAATTACTTGTCTTGCCTTGGGTGCTTTCAACCCACGCTATGAAAATAATTTTACTGTTAGGGGTCCCCACAACTTGGGAAATTTTATCAAGGGGTCACGGCACTAGATGGTTGAGAACCACTGTACTAGACCAATATCATTTAAGCTTCTCGTTTTTGGCCTTGATGGGAGTCCTCAGCGGGTGGGCCCCTGTGGCTTTCGCCTCCCTCTGGTAGCTGAGTTGTTCATGGTGGTGTCAGTAACTATCCCTGGTTTTATATGCAGCGGTTAATATCCTTTCATATATCATATTGTTTTTCATTATCAATTTTAGATCCCCCTCTGGGGCATTCTATTTTTGTAAGATCACTATGTACTGTATATATATATGTTGATGATATACTTATGTTTACATCTATATTGTAGGTAGTGTTTTCCTGCTACAGACACCTCTGAAGAAGAGTCCTCGAAACGTGTCAGAGGGTCTTCATCTATATCACCTTTGAACTACTCCCCTATAATCGGTGTTCTTACATTTCATTTTTGTATTATATATATATATATATATATATATATATATATATATATATATATATACAAAAAATTGTGAAATACACAGTGCCAATTGTCACTATCTCGGTGCTATGGTCTATACGGATTTATTACAACAGATTATAAAAAATATCCAAATGTTACCTTTAAAATCAAATAAATGTACAATCATAAATTAAAAAAGGTAAACAAACAACAAGTAGTCTGATAAAACTTGTTAGTTACTCAAGCAGTGCTAGTTGTCAGAAATGAGGCGTGACCACTCTTTCTTATGCCCCGTACACACGATCCGAAAATCGTACGGAAAATGCCGCTTTCGAAACGATCGTACGATAATCGGATCATTAGTACAGCGCTTCCGAGAGCCGATCAGGACAGTTCATCCGATTTTATTTATCGGACATGCACGAAAATCTTTTTCGTACGATGCCAGATCGTCCGATTTTCGCATAATCAGTACAGCTGTCGTTCCAAAATGCAATACAAATGCATTACAACACATGACATCACTTCCGATTTTTTATTCTGCCGTACGAGAATTTTCGGGACTTTAGTAAACTCATCAGATTCGACATGAGATTAGCATACAAAATAAAACGGACGATCATTCGTCCGATAATCGGATCGTGTGTACGGGGCATTACTCTTTCTTAGTCCATAAGAGAAAAAAATATAATAATAATAATAGTTCTAGAGGACAGAAGATGTATAAAAAGTCCAGTGAAAAAGTGCTTCTAGGGTATGGTGAAGTCTCCACTGAAAACAGCTTCCACCGTGTACACTCCACTTCAAACTCCTCCCGTGTATCACACTCCCCTTATGGGTTTCTACTCACCAGAAGGTTGAGTTCAATGGACATTGCACAACTGAATCATCACCCACCTCCAGAACAGACCAAATCCACTGGACACTTCTCCCTCCAAACTTTGGCCTTTGGCTTTAGTTTGGTCCTTTGGACAGTCTCACCCAGCTCTTCTGGCTGCCTAAGTTCCCCTGGCTCTGAGACCCCATACACACTATTAGCTAAGAAGTGTCCAGTGGACACATATGGTTGGCCCACCCTTTGCAGCTTCAACTCTTCTTCTGGGAAGGCTGTCCACAAGGTTCAGGAGTGTGTCTATGGGAATGTTTGACCATACTTCCAGCGCATTTGTTAGGTCAGGCACTGATATTGGCCGAGAAGGCTGGCTTGCAGTCTCCGCTCTAATTCATCCCGAAGGTGTTCTATCGGGTTGAGGTCAGGACTCTGTGCAGGTCAATCAAGTTCCTCCAACCCAAACTTGCTCATCTATATCTCTATGGTCCTTTCTAAGACTGGGGAACCAATAAAGTTAATGTGTGTGTAAAGGCAGGTGTCCCAATACTTTTGGTAATGTAGTGTGTGTACTCCAAGTTTTCTCAAGACATTCATTTCATAAAAAATGTAAAAAAATAATGCACATCCTGTATTTTTAGACCTAAGAAGCTGCTTTTTAACTATTTGTTGCAGGGGTGTGAATAGATAGATTTTTCCCTGATTATTTACACTCTTTGAAAATCTAACTCTTCTCCGCTCTGCTAAGAGCATGATTTTTCTTGCTGTGTGTTTCCATTGGAGAGATTTTCCCTTACTATACTGACAAAATTACACCATTTTCTAGCAAAACACTGTCAGCTCACACTGCTCCCTTCTCCTATCATTTAACCAATAGCCTTCAGCAGTGGCGGACCATAATGTGGACCGTAATTCCCCTAATCCATGTGTCCAGATCCCTAATCTATATGCAGAGCACCGAATGCATGGACTTCAATGGGATTTTTTTTCTGGAAGCACACAATTAGAGCCTGAGGAGATCACCTCCCCCCTATCTATTGATTAGCACACCTGTGCTCCTTTTTAGGAGACTTTAAATTCATAGTTAGGACTGCAGCACACAGGGTGCCTTAACAATGGCGCTGCAGCTTACTACAGGTATTTGCAAATGCTTGCAACTAAACCTCTGATTTTAAATGCATACAGCTAGAGAGATCAATTTGGTTTAGTGCTTTTTTGTTGGTAACTTTGAGCCTGGCTATTATGGAAACATTTTTTATATTCCATATATATATACTTAATCGCATACTGCTAAAAACGCATCTCATTTAAAGTCTCAAAACCTCCCCCCCTTTTATCTGCACCCTAAGCCCACCAGTTGTGTGACAAAAGCAAATTAATATTTGCTATTGTCTTCCTAATTCTCCTCAGAAAGCGGGTCCTGAGACCCGATTGGCCAGGGAGTCTCAGGACCCATTTCCTGTTTGGCCGATGGGAGAATTCCCGGCTCTTCCCTTGGCTGGAGCGAGGAGCAGCAGCCCTACCCCTCGTCCGCGATGATCCCTGTCATCTCCTAAGATAAGGCCGCCTTCCCGTCCTTCTCCCATGCGCGGGTGGTGGCAGCGATGGCGGCAGTGCAAGTGAGGGGGGAAGGTTTATTTGCCACCACCCCCAAAAATATTGAGGACCTACCACCAGCCTTTTAATCTCTTATGTAAACAGGGAGCAGGAGCTGTGAAAAGAAATGCTGAACACCTAAGAGAAAAACCTAAATGCCTTCAGTGCTTCTTCTATGAACTTGGGGATGAATTGCTCCACAGCACTCTCAGCTACAGCGACAGCGACAGCTTGTTTTTCATTCACTGCTCAAGAAGAATATGTAAATAGTTGAATGTCCATAACCTGGCCATAATTTTACTACAAAAGCTAATTTTACTGCAATCCAAATGTAAAACTGTACCTAATAAGGAGTAACAAGCAAGCCTGACCAATTTTAACCACTTAAGGACCGGAAGTGCGATACAGCACTGCTTTGCTTTAACTGACAATTGTGTGGTCATGCGACATTGTACCCAAACAAAATTTCCCCACAAATAGAGCTTTCTTTTGGTGGTATTTGATCACCTATGGAGTTTTTTTTGCGCTATAAACAAAAAAAGCCAATATTATTTTTTTTGCTATAATAAATACCCCAACAAAATAAAATATTTTTTCACAAGTTTACGCCTATATGTATTCTTCTACATATTTTTGGTAAAAAAAACACAATAAGCAGATATTGATTGGTTTGCGCAAAAGTTATAGCGTCTACAAAATAGGGGATAGATTTATGCCATTTTTATTATTATTTTTTACTAGTAATGGCGGTGATCAGCAATTTTTTGTGAGACTGTGACATTAAGGCAGACAGATCGGACACTTTTGACACTTTTTTGGGACCATTGACATTTAAACTGCGATCAGTGCTAAAAATAGCCACTGATTACTGTAAAAATGTCACTGGCAAGGTAGGGGTTAATACTATGGCATTATCAAGGGGTTAAATGTGTTCTAGGGAGGTGTTTCTAACTGTGGGGGCAGTGTAGTGACTGGAGGAGGAGACAGATCACTGTTCCTAATCAGGAACAGCAGTTTGGGTGCTGAATCAGAATCCCATTGAAAGCAATGGGAGTGGAGTCTTAAGCCTTGTACACATGACCGGTTTTCCCGGCAAGAAAACTGCCAGGAGAGCTTTTGGCCAGGAAATCCGGACGTGTGTATGCTTTCGCGCAGTTTTGCCATCAGGAAAACAGCCGGGAATCCCGATGGGAAAATACCCTGCTCTCTATTTTCCCATCGGGATTACCAGTTTTTTTTCCTGCCAGATCTACTACTTAGTACTTACCTATGGGAAACACTGCGAGGCAGTACCGATGGAGCATACACACGGCCGGGATTCCCGACCAAAGCTCCTGCCGGGTTCTCGGCTTTCCCCTCGGTTTTCTCTGTGGACTTTTTACCGGTGAGAAAAACGAGCGTGTGTACAGGGCTTAAGAAATCAGTAATATCCATTATCTAGGCCTAAAGTCGATTGAATTGCTGGTAAACGAGAGCTCCCAGCTGTTTCATTTTAATTGTAACTAAATCAGCCAGGGATTCCGTTCATCTATACTAGACCCTTATCCTAGATGAGTGTCTAATATAGATGTTAATGGGTTACTGCATGCAAAAACACCTAAGATTTGTTATTTGGCCCGAGAGTCATTACCCAAACAGGTAGCAGATTTTGCTATAGACATGTTTCTTGTTTTGTGCTATGAGATCATGTGCAGCACTGTTAAATGGGCTTCTTTTGTGGTAAAAGGTTAACTGCCTAGTCAATGTTTTATGACCACACAAATGACATGGGGTTTTCACTAAAAATACATACCAGACCCTTATCCTTGATGAGAGCTTGGTATGGTTCCTGTTTTGTGCTATGGAATAATATGAAAGATTGCTGAATGGGTTTCTTTTGTGGTAAAGGGTTTATTGCCTAGTCAGTGTTTTATGACTATGGCCAATAAAAACAGAAGTAGGTCTGATTTATGATAACAGTAGAAAAGGTATCCACAATGCATACAGCAGCTATAACGATATCTAATCCTGAAGCTTTATTAAGCCTGAAAGAACCATATACTGTACATTGTCTATAGCATTTTTTTTGTCTAAGCCGGTTGTCACCACTTGTCCCTTCCCCATGTATGAGTTCACTAGCATTGTTCATTTCTACAGAATAGGAATATATGATGCAAAAACAAAAAAAAATGATAAAAAAAAACAGAACTGAACTCTGAAAGCTGTGCCCACACTATAGGACAAGTCACCAGAATTGCCCACAGTCTACATGCAACTGATTTTTCCTATTGCTAATTTACCATGTTTTGCTATCTCAGTGCAACTCTTCAAAAATGTGGGCTTCAAGGATTTATGCTCTCAGCGGTATCCGCATTATGTACTAAACCCTCAGCCACAATATTTATGTCCATCACCATATCTGATAAGTACTATATCAAAAATGGAGCCCGCTAGGGATGCCCGTCATCCCCTCTCATATTTTCGCTTATGATGAAATCCCTGTCGGAGGCCATTACAAATATAACACTATCACAGGAATAGATGTGGCAGGACACAATAACAAGATAGGGTTGTTTGCGGACGATTTAGTCCTCACTCTTACCATTCTAGCTTCTTCCTTGACCAAAGTGCACTCACTTCTACAAGAATATGGTTCAGTGTCATACTACAAACTCAATGTCACGTGTATATTACCTATATATGTTCCAAAAAAACAATTAGACTTAAATGACAATTTCCTTTCCATTGGGTGACATAAGCCGCGTACACACGATCGTTTTTCAGCATGAAAAAAACCCGACGTTTTTAAAAAAGTCATTTAAAATTATCGTGTGTGGGCTTCACATCTTTTTCCGGCTTCTGAAAAACGACCAAGTTTAGGACAAGTTTAGGGAAATCTGGGCCCCCTATATTAGATATAAGGAACGTGGGGAACGAGGTAGGGAGGAGGGGTAGGGGGAAAGAGGGAAAATATATATATATATTTTTTCTTCTCCTTTTTTTTATTGCTTTTTGCTTTTTGCTGGTTGGACACACAGCTTTGAAGCAGGAGGGGTGGGCATAACAGGGGGAAGACCCCAGGGTATTGATACCTTAAACAGGGATGGAAAACCCTAAGCGTTTAGTGAACGGGAAGTAGTAGAAAGGTGAGGTTAACCTTTATTTGTGTTTTGCTTAATTAGGAATAAGTAAATGTTGTTAAGAGAAAGGATACTCTCGATTAAGAAAACCTGAATTTTGGAAGAAATATATGATGTATAAATGTGATGTGTTATTATCCTTGTGTAAGGAAAAGAAAAAATGGAAAAATAAATAATAAAAAAAAAAGACCAATTTTTTTTTTGAACATGCTGCATTTTTTAACGTCGTTTTTAAAAATGTCGTTTTTCGGGTTGTAAAAAATTATCGTGTGTGGGCTAAAACGACGTTTTAAACCCGCGCATGCCCAGAAGCAAGTTATGAGATGGGAGCGCTCGTTCTGGTAAAACTACCATTCATAATGGAGTAAGCACATTCATCACGCTGTAACAGACAAAAAAGCGCAAATCGTCTTTTACTAACAAGGAATAAGCTAAAAGCAGCCCAAAGGCGAATAGAACTTCCCCTTTAGAGTGCCCTCGTACGTGGTGTACGTCACCACGCTTTGTTTATCATTTTTCAAAAACGATGGTGTGTGGGCAACATCAATTTTAATGATGAAGTTGGAAAAACTTCGTTTTTTGGACATGCTGAAAAACAACGTTTTTGTTCATTCCTAAAAACGATCGTGTGTGACTATGCCATATTTGGGAGTTAAGCTATCGTTTCCCACATCCTCTACCTATAAAGCTAATATTCCCAAACTACTGGACATTATAAAGAACGACTTAAAGCATATCTCTACCTATGAACTTTCTTGGATGGGAAGAGTAGCAGCTTTAAAGATGCTACTCCTACCCAAAATTATTTACTACTTCAGAACAATACCTATTTGCTTACCGGAGTCTTTTTTCACTCTGACGAGACAGTTGCTTGAAAGGACAGTTCAGTGTCTAGGGTTACCCCTAGCACCCTGGCATGTGGGGATGGACTGATAGTTGATCGTGACAGAGAACTCAGGGGAAGAGGCATGTGGGGGAGGAAATATTTTGAGCTGGAGGCACAAGCTCGGACGACTCCAAGATGGCCGCTTAAGCCCGGAGCTCCGCATCACCCCGGCCTAACGGCACACACAGCACCCGACTGCGGCCAGTGAGATGCCACTGGACCGCACCATCAGCTGGGGGAACCATCTGGGAACACTTTCATGCCCAGGGGCTTGGCCAGACGAGACCTAAGGCCACAATTTAGCATGATCCCGAAGCCACTCGCTTTAAAGATGGTGGCCGCAGCACACTCAGGTACAGCCATGAAGAAGGAAAACACAGAGCTTTCGGCTCTCCAGCATCCACACAGTAAGCCACAAAATGGAGGATTATCTGCTATCCCCACCTGAGGCATACTGAGGCCTACTCGGCCTCCCCGCACCTCCCTATACAGGGCAACAAAGACTCCCTCATCAACACAGCAGACCTCTTTAACAAGCTGTCTGAATTACTTGACAGAAGGCTAGAAACATTCCTTTTTCTTTTTTTTCTCTTCTAGGTTTTGGTGGTAGCCCGGCTATCTTGTTTGGTGTAAGTTACGCCAGTTTGCATAGTTCACTGCAATTTTACCTCTTTCCAGGACCTTCACCAAGGATAGTGATACTATCCCCAGATGATTGTAAGCACAGATAGATAGCTCCCATTTCATGTATCAGGGTTTTTCGAGTGGGATTCCCTCCCGATGGTTCCTAATTCTGGGGGATCCCCCCAGACCCATACACACCTGGATCGAGGACTTCCATTCATACCCCCTTTAGCCCACCCCCATCTGTACATCTTTGTATTGCGGTTCTGGTAAACTTTCCTCCAACTCCCCCTTACCTCCCCCACTCATTTTCAAGCTAGTCTAGCTCAACCTTTTTACTGCATTGTACCTGTGGTAGTCATACTTTAAGTTTTTCAATATTTTTGTAATGTTATACATTTTGGTGTTTCTAGGCCGAGGTGTTATGCTCTTGCGCCCCACCTACCCAATGGCTCTGGACTTCCCGAGTCCATTCGGTAGAACCTCTGTCTCTCTAGCAGAGATTGAATCCACTGTTTGTTGTATAGACAGCAAGTTAGTACGCTGCTTCTGTCCATTAGAACCCCTAGAGGGTTCTCTCCTCTTTCTCTTGCCTCTGCTCCTTCTCCTTTCTTCTTCTAACCTTTTTTCTTCTTCTCCTCTTTTTGCCAGCCTTCGGGATCCATCCACTGAGACAGCCTCTGACTGGGTGCAAAAATCTCGCTGGAACGTGTACCGTATAAGACCCATGGACATCTCTGAGGTAGGTGACAGGATAATGAAAGAGGGCCCTTACCCTATTCTTGTTGGCTGACACCGCCACACTCTCTTCTCCCCTGCGGGTTTCTTCCCACAACACGCAGGGGATAAACTCCCCGGTCAAACATTGGAAAATCCTACAATTCATGCATTCCCAAAAAATTTAGATAGTCCTACTCCAGGAAACTCACTTTCCAAAGCAGTATAATCCCTCCATCCTGCATGGATCAAATTTAAATTTACAAAACTAGGGAAGTGGCGATTTTAATATCTAAAAACTGCAGGTACATGCCGCAACTAGAAAACAGGGACCAAGAGGGCAGATTCATTCTCATAAAGGGCACAATAGATGACAAAATGTACTCTATCATTTCGTATTATGCACCCAATTGGGGACAGGCTACATTTTTTCAGACGATGCTCAAAACACTAGGACCCATGGTGAGCGGGACAATCATTTATGGGGGTGACTCAAATACCGCCCTAGATCCACAGCGGTACTGCAGGAGACCACAGGGTGAGTTGAATTTCCACTAATTGGGGTCACTATGATTTACTGTCTATATATTGGAAGGGGCTACAGTGGAGGTTTACCCCAGATGAAGTGTTGTGACACGAAACGCGTCGGGAGGACTCCACTGCCACCCCACTTGTATACAAGCGTGTAAAATTCCAGCTAAATGTAAGTGTGATAGCTGCAATAAATCCTTTTTTTACTCAAAACAAGATTACGCTATGTGGCCACCTTTCTTTCCCTTTTCTATACACCACTGAATCCTCTTGAGAAACCAGCCCGGTGACTCTATCTCCAGTCTTAAAAGTTTGATGAGACTTCATCCATTGGTCTAGTAGAGGCTCTGAAGACCTGTCCTTCCTTGATCCGTACATTGATCGCTGATGTTGGTATCTATACAAAGCCTTTTTGACTTTTGGTGACATGGTGGGTTGCCCTGCAGCCGATGATGGCCCAGCTCCATCCTGCACATCTGTGGAGGACACAAAACATTCAGATGTCGGTGGACCCACACACTTGACACTTGCTCCCCCCCCCCACACACACACACATGCAACACACCCGAAAGAAGATAAAACACACTTACCTGTCCTCAAGGGCTGTTCTCCAGAATCAAAGCCCTCCAGGCCCTCCACCAGCTCCCTAGCCAGGAACCTGGCCACGACAAGGTCCTCCGGTGTCAGGGTGATCCTTCTGGCTGGTCCTCCACCTGTTCCACTGGTATGCTTTGCTTTTTTTGGGCCACCAATTTTTCTTTCACTAATCTATGCAGATCATTGATCTTCTTGCGGATGTGCTTGGGCTCCCTCTCCGCCACCCCCAAAGCATTGACCTGGGTTGTGATATCCGCAATAATTCTGGCTTTGTCAGCCTTTCCAGTGTAGGCACTCTGTGGCCCATAGAGGCGGTCCCCATGTTGGGAGAGGCCCTCGATAATTACAGCCCTCTCCTCTGGGCTGAAATTGGTCATCCGCCCACCTGAGGAATCTTCATCAGCCATAACTGCCTCAGCACACAATAGCAAACGACCTAGCAGGAAAAAAAAGGCTTGGGTACATTTGCACCTGTAGGGCTGAAGTGTGGGCTGATTTATGGCTTGGGCGTAGCTCAGGGGTCACGCCGGGGCGCAGTTCTGAGCATGTGCAGATTGGGGCATTTACCCCCTGGAGGTCACTGCGCATGCGCGGTCTAAGATGCGCCCCGGCGTGACCCCTGCGCCACGGTCGGCACTTCATTTGCATAGGGTGACTCCCATTTGGCCTTACCCCGCCTTACGCCGTCTAAAATCCGCCCCGCTGGGGCATCTTGCACAGAAAAAAGTTCATGAATCAACTAACTGCCTCTCCGCGCTGGGCCGGCGTAGTCTAAAAATGATGCGCTACGCCGGTCCAAAGCTGCGCCATTGTACATGAATCTGCCCCATTGTGTTTACCATTCACGGTTTATACACATTTATGTATCACTTTTTTTAATGCTTTTCATTGTAATTATCATTTTCTAGCACTACACATTTATTTCCATTTCCATTTTTGCGTTTTTCAAATCAGCCGTGTTAGCAGCTATTATTAGTATTGGCAGCGCAGGGTATCCACATTATTATCCCTCAACCTAGCCCTTACATCGAAAGCTGAAAAGCATATCAGGTATAGCGGAGCTAAGTTTTATCACCAACGTGAAAAAATTGGCAACATGCTTGCAGCCAAACTGACTAACCAGGCAGCGAAACTTACCTAAAATATGGGTGTCGGCAATCAACACACCTTAAACCCAAAACGCATTATGGAAACCTTTCACCGATTCTATGAGATTCTATGAAGCCCTCAGAAGTTTGTTAGAGAACCTTATTGAGCAAACAGCATCACAAAGGCCAAGGAACACACCAGGCAGGTCAGGGATACAGTTGTGGAGAAGTTTAAAGCAGGGTTTGGTTATAAAAAAATATCCCAAGCTTTGAACATCTCACAGAGCACTGCTCAATCCATCATCTGAAAATGGAAAGAGTATGGCACAACAAACCTACCAAGACATGGCCATCCACCTAAACTGACAGGCCGGGCAAGGAGAGAATTAAATAGAAAAGCAGCCAAGAGGCCCATGATAGCTTTGGAGGAGCTGCAGAAATCCACAGCTCATTTGGGAGAAGTTGTGCACTGCACAAATCTGGCCTTTATTGAAGAGTGGCAAGAACAAAGCCATTGTTGAGAGAAAGCCATAAGAAGTCCTGTTTGCAGTTTGCGAGAAGCGATGTAGGGGACACAGCAAACATCTGCAAGAAGGTGCTCTGGTCAGATGAGACCATAATTTAGTTTTTTGGCCTAAAACCAAAACGCTATGTGTAGCAGAAAACTAACACTGCACACCACGCTGAACACATCATCCCCACCGTGAAACATGGTGGTGGCAGCATCATGTTGTGGGGATGCTTTTCTTCAGCAGGGACTAGGAAGCTGGTCAGAGTTAATGGGAAGATGGATGGAGCCAAATACAGGACAAAGAAGAAAACTTGTTAGAGTCTGAAAAGACTTAAAACTACGGCAGGACAATGACCCTAAACATACAGCCAGAACTACAATAGAATGGTTTACATCAAAGCATATTCATGTGTTAGAATGGCCCAGTCAAAGTCCAGACCTAAATCCAATTGGAAATCTATGCAAGACTTGAACAATGGCTGAAACACTCTCCATCCAATCTGACAGAGCTTGAGCTATTTTGAAAAAATTGTGGGCAAAAATTTTACCCAAAAAGACTCACAGCTGTAATTGCAGTAAAAGGGGTTCACTTCTACAAAGTATTGACTCAGGGGGGCTCAATACAAACGCATACCACACTTTACACATATTTATTTGTAAAAAAAATATGTATTTCATCTGTGTACCGTGTTTCCCCGAAAATAAGCCCGGGTCTTATATTAATTTTGGCAACAAAGGACACAGTAGGGCTTTTTTTCAGGGTAGGTCTTACCATGTAATGTGCTGTCTTCTCCCCCCCCTCTCTCTGCCTGACAGAAATCCCCAGTGTAAACTGAGTTAAAATGCTTGTAAAATCCTATAATACACTCTATTACAGTAGTATATAATGTGTGTGTTTCTGTAATATAATTGTGCCAAATACCTTCGTTATAGCGCTTCTATGACCCGCCGGAGCTCTCTTCCCTGCAATTATATTACAGAAACACACACATTGAACATTATATACTACTGTAATAGAGTGGATTATAGGATGTTACAAACATTTTAAACTAGGTCTTATTTTCGGAGTAGGTCTCATTTTAAGGGAAACACGGTATATGTCTTTCCCAGGAGCTCGACTTTAAGCTTAGTGGCAGACATAGACCCCAAGGGGCCCCTGTGTAATACCACATTTTGAACCTCCCATTTAAATACCAGTTAAGTAAAAATACCTTTTCCTTGTGTATCAATTGACAGCATGACAGAAGTAAGCTGCTTCCAGGTCTACAAGCAGTTAGCACCCATCTGACCAACCTCCGGTATAAATTGACCCCTAAATCCCAAGTTGCCCTGATTCTTTTGGGGAGATTTCTTTTAACTCAAAAATGCACAACCTTTTTTGTATATATTGGTATGATCTTAGCATTGCCTTGCTATGACATATGGTGATGAAGCAAAGCATTAGTCAAAACATTCTATCTTCTGCAAGTCCTTTGATGACCTCAATATCATCTTTTAAACTATTTAAAGATAACTGCCTGCATTTTTCTGAAAGATTAAAGCAGTCCTTTTATGCCTGGAAATATTTTGGGCTTGTTAGTGACCTGCTGTATATCATGATGTATAGAGTTTGTTGGTGATATCTGAAGATCCATCTGTTTTCAATATAGTGATTACTGTAAGTGTGGAACTTTATAGGGCCACAACATAGCCGGGAGAACTATGTCTAAAATATAGCTTCGATTTTCAAATATGTGAAGAGCAAATACCCTTTGATCAAGTGATCTAGTACAATATTGTTTATTTTGGCCATATGGTTGAATTAATACAGGGGGCATGCAAAATATTTTTTGAAGATCGTTAACCACTTCGGCTCTCACACCTGTTTACCCCTATGGACCAGACCGTATTTTCACATTTCTGCTACGTGTCTGTTCATAAGTCTTTCATTTTGTAAGTGCTTATTATTTTGGGGGCAAACTGAGCTTTTTTTGTGACCCTGATTTTTATATATTTTTTATTTATTAACATTTTAAGGGGAAAAGAGTAAAAATCCGTATTTTTTCAAGTTTAACAGCTTGCTGACCAGCCGCCGTAAAACGGCAGGTTGGCTCCCCTGCGCGAGAGCCCGTAGCTATACATCGGCTCTCGCGCAGGCCACTAGGGGCGCTTGCGTGCCGCCTGAGGCATGCACGCGCGCCCCCGCTCTCCCCCGACTCCTGTGCGTGTGCCCGGTGGGTGCGATCCCCGCCCGGCACACGCGATCGCTCGTTACAGAGCATGGATTAGGAGCTGTGTGTGTAAACACACAGCTCCCGATCCTGTCAGGGAGAGAAATGCTGATCTTCTGTTCGTATGAACAGAAGATCAGTCATTTCCCCTAGTGAGGCCACCCCCCTACAGTTAGAACACACGCAGGGAACATACTTAACCCCTTCCCCGCCCCCTAGTGTTAACCCCTTCACTGCCAGTGGCATTTTTATAGTAATCCAATGCATTTTTTTAGCACTGATCGCTATAAAAATGCCAATGGTCCCAAAAATGTGTCAAAAGTGTCCGAAGTGTCCGCCATAATGTCACAGTATGGAAAAAAAATCGCTGATCGCCGCCATTACTAGTAAAAAAAAATATTAATAAAAATGCCATAAAAATATCCTCTATTTTGTAAACGCTATAACTTTTTCGCAAACCAATCAATAATAATAATGATTTTTTTTACGAAATATATGTAGAAGAATCAATAGATACGCCAGCGTAAACGCTTCGTGGATCTGGTCCTATGTGTGCATTGGAACATAAGGGAAGATTTACTAAAACGGAAGCGTGCAAAATCTGGTGAAGCTCTGCATAGAAACCAGCTCCTAGGTTTTATTGACAAAGCTTAATTTAACAAGCTGAAGTTTGAAGCTGATTGACTATCATCCGTCCAGTACTCTGAGGGGTAAATCAACCCCATAGGCTAAGATGCAGGGGTATTTAGAGGCAGTAAAAAATGCCAAACACCCCTAGGAGCAGCATTAAAAAATGTCCAGTGTGCATGGGGCCTAAAAAGAATGTAGCGCTATACAGTAATACCATTGGTACAATAAATGTAACCATTCTATAATACGTACAATACGTAAGTATTTACTCGTCATTTGTTATCAATAAAACAGTTATTAACCCACACTTTATTTAATCCATATGATGTATATGTCATTTGTAAATCCAGTGCACCTCTAATCTGTAAACGAACTGTTTTTATTTCACCAAGTGTGCCCTTACTACATTGATTCCCTAAACTTTTAACTCCTTTGGGTCTTTTTGATGACATTGTGCAAAATGTAAGTAAAGACAATAGGGGGAATTATAAAAAAGTGTCTGAAACAAACTTTGTCTCAACTTTTTCCCCACTAGAGGGTGTTGTAATATGTTGTACGTCACTACAGAGGGCAGCTCACTTTACATTTTTTTACTTTGATTTGAATTTTTTAGAGTGTTACTAAACACACAACAGTAAAATCAGTGTGTATATGCAGTAAAGCATGCTTGTTATTAGGGATGGTCCTGTAAGTTCGACACGAACATCGGGTGTTTGTTTGCTCGCAAAGAACCGAACATATGGGGCGTTTTCGGCAAATTCGAGCGCAGCAGAGCACCTCGTAATACACTGTAAGATTGCACTGCATTGACGGCTGTTGATTGGCCAAAGCATGCACGTGACCTGCATGCTTTGGCCAATCACAGCGCGATCTGCTGGGAGAGCCATGATTGGCCAAAGGCAGGGTGCACTGTTTGTTATTTGCACAGCAGCATAGGGTATTTATTGAGATCAAGGTGTCATTAGACATACAGGCATACCCCACTTTTAAGTACACAATGGGGTTTATTTACTAAAGCTGGAGAGTGAAAAATCAGGCTCACTTCTGCATAGAAACCAATGAGCGTCTAACCCCAGCTTGTTCAATTAAGCGTTGGTAATAAAACCTGGAAACTCATTGGTTTTTGTGCAGAAGTGAGCCGGATTTTGCGCTTTTCAGCTTTAGTAAATAAATTCCATTGTGTACTTAAAAGTGGGGTATGCCTGTATATACCTATACCACTGTCCCTTTTTTAAACAGTGCAGCATCACATTTTTTACACATATATTTCCCTTTGGGTACGGGTTGACCCTTTCGGTGCTTGCAGCAGTTTATTTACCATTAGTCAGTTATCTCTTAAGTAGCGTGGGGATATATATACATTTCACTCAAGATCTGCTTGATCGCTTTTCAGTGGTCAAACGAATAAGGGTATACAATGCAAAAAGCTGCTGTTTAAAATGTTCAAGAGAATAAAAGGTTACCACAAGAAAGTTCAGATAGAGTACTGCATCAGTCCCATGTTAAAACAGCGCTGCTGTTAGTCCATTTCTGCTTCTGACCAACTCAATAACCCAAATAGATAATTTGTATATGATGACAGTATAAATTGCTCTTTAAACACAGTGGGTGATCCTAGAGATCGGTCAGTGTGTGCAGCATCCACCAAACACAAAATCTTCACCGTGTGAGGCACGCTCCCCCAAGGGGTTAAACTCACCGGAGCCTAGATAAACACAAGCCTTTAAAATGAAATCCTTATGTTGCAATGGAGGCGGTTTTGGTAACTATAATTCACTCCGATCAAGTGTGTTCATAAAACATAAAGGAAATTGTGGACATAGCGTAATCCTGTTTCTTGAATTTATTAATAGAAAACCCATAAACCCGTCCCTTATACAGAATACATACAAATTTTAAACATCAATGAAGCATAAAAGTCACAATGTGAGTGTAGTCACCAGTCTGCTGTCCAGGGAGACGTCCGTGTTGAATACACAGTGATACTGTGTGCTTCCCAAAACTAGCCAGCTGATGGGGGAACGCACACGTCACTTCCGGTTGCCGTGGGGAATGGATCACGCCCTGATGTTTCGTCACTTCCGACTTCAACTGAGGGCGCCCTGTGGGTTCCACCGTGTGCGAGATTTTGTGTTTGGTGGATGGTACACACACTGACCAATCTCTAGGATCACCCACTGTTTAAGGAGCAATTTATACTGTCATCATATACAAATTATCTATTTGGGTTATTGAGTTGGTCAGAAGCAGAAATGGACTAACAGTAGCGCTGTCTTAACATGGGACTTATGCAGTACTCTATCTGAACTTTCTTGTGTTAACCTTATATATATATATATATATATATATATATATATATATATATATATATATATATATATATATATATATATGTATATACAGTGCATTCAGTGATACACAGTGCAGTCAGTGCAGAGTATATAAAAGTGGTTAATGGGGTAAGGGGAACCTATGACAGAATTAAGAAAAAAACGGCATTGGGTCCCCCCAAAATTCATACCAGGCCATTTGGTTCAGGTATAGATTTTAAGGGGAACTCCGTGCCAAAATGTAAAAACAAAATTGGTGTGGGGTCCCCCCGAAATCCATACCAGACCCTTATCCGAGACAGCAGCCTGGCAAGCCAGGGAAGGGGGGGAATGAGCGAACGCCCCACCCTCCTGAACCATAACAGGCCGCTTACCCTCAACATGGGGATGGTGCTTTGGGGTCCATATTTTAAAGAAGTACAGCCAAAGCTTGCTTGGCTGTACTTCTGTGGAACACAGGAGTGCAGTTCGTCCTCCGTCCCTGTGACCTGTTTTCAGCATACAGTGGGCTGAAGCCCGCTGTCAACTGATGTCACTGAGCTGGCACCTGGCACAGCCTCTCAGGGATCCGATGAGAGTCTAAGCCAGCTGCTCCTGTCCCCTCCACAGCTCAGCATTCCAGTGAGCAGGGGGGGGGGGCAGAGCAGACAACGTGACCTACAGTCACCAGCACTCTGCTCGGCAGTGCCATTGGCTCCCACTGCTGTCAAAGTCAGTGAGACAATGAGAGGAGAGAGGGGACAGGGCGTGGCTCCATTTCTGAATGGACACAGAGTAGCAGCTCGGCTAGGGTGGCCTCATAGAAAGCTGCTTGCTGTGGGGGCACTCAGCCGGGGCCAGAAGCACTGGTAAGGGGTAAAATCACTGCGTAGAGCAGATAAGTATGACTTGTTTGTTATTTTGGTCCAGGGAGCTGTCCAGTATCTCAGGAAATAGAGCTACTGCCAGACACAGCAGTGGTTTCAGGTTCAGATCTGGGTCCTGACAGAAGCCAGTAGTTGCTTGTGTATGAAAGGAAGGTGTGAGTTTGCCTTAGGACTAAGTTACTGAGAAACTGGTGGGGTAAAAAGTAAAAGAAACAGAAGAATGAAAAAAGGTACACGGAGGAAGCAGATATGTGTGGAAATTAGGTATCTAGAGCAGCGGTCTCCAAACTATGGCCCTCCAGTTGTTCAGGATCTACAATACCCATCATGCCTAGTCATGTCTGTGAATGTCAGAATTACAATGCCGCATAAGACGTGTAGTTCAACAACAGCTGGAGAGCCGTAGTTTGGAGATCCCTGATCTAGAGCATGTAGCTTGGAGGGAAGAAGTAAGGGTAAAGGCCCAGAGGGTTCCCGTGAGAGCTGACCCAATAGCAATACCCACATGGACCTATATATCCAATTTCACAGAGAGGAAGGAACATTCCAAGTTTAAGTTTTACTCAGTAACAAGTGACCATTTTAGTCCAAATGTTTCAGAATATTGATGAGTACACAACTTGTATACCCTTAAATCAATAGCAGTTATGCTCACTGGATGATTTAATGCTGATGCTGATGCTTGTTTCTTAAATATCAAATAAACAAATTACTGTATTTATCGGCGTATAACACACACCCCCCCTGAAAATAGGGGGAAAATCACAGGTGCGTGTTATACGCCGATAGTGTACCTCAGGCTCAGAGGGGAAGGAGGGGGTCGAGCGCTGTCGAGCGCCGCCAGAATTCCCCCGAGCCGTCATCTCCTGTTTACTCGGCTCTAACTTGGCTCTGACGTCACACACACAGTCCCGCCTCCACCACCAGCATTGGACCAGTGTTCTATCAATCACAGGAGCTGGTCCAATGCCGATGGTGGAGGCGGGACTGTGTATGTGACTGCCGACGTGACTGAGAGCCAAATGAACTGGAGATGACAGCTCGGTGATTCCCTCACTGCACGAGAGATGGTGAGGCTGCAAATGGGCACATAGGCTGCATTTAGGCAGCAGATGAGCACACAGGCTGCATTTAGGCTGGAGATGGACACATAGGCTGGATTTCGGCTAGAGATGGGCACATAGGCTGCATTTAGGCTGGAGATGGGCACATAGGTTGCAATTAGGCTGGAGATGGACACAGATTAGGCTGCATTGAGGCTGCAGATGGACACATATTAGGGTGCATTGAGGCTGCAGATGGACATTGACCATAAAATGAAACGTTTTTTTTTTCCCTGAAACTTCCCTCTTAAATTGGGGTGCGTGTTATATGCCGATAAATACGGTACATTTTATTTTATTGTTCTGCTATTGTAGTCTCCCTGGGATATACTGGTCTCTTTCCTAATAATAATAGTTAATATATTTTGTTTCCATAAGGGGCACCCTGTGTTGTCTGTACTGATAATGGTTAATTTGAAATAACTGACAAATATTGTGTTGTGTTTTGTGTTTCTATCACTAGATTATTTTCACGTGGAGTTCCGCCACTGTAGCTAAACCACAAAATATTATGTACATTCGAGTTAATCTTCTGTCAAACTTCTGCGTTCCTCTGCCCTCAATTATTATTCATTATAAAACCCATCTTTTATTTAGCTTTTACTAGATCAGGGTTAGGTTGGTTAGGTTGTAAAATTAGAAAAAACTGCGCTAAGACAAATTGTTTAAATCAAAAAACAAAGGCAGCAGCACTAGTGGGATAAACACAAATGTACATAAAATAAAAGAAGAGCTGCGCCAATAGAAGTTAATTTAAATCAGTCCTCAAGGAAGAAAAAAATGTAACTGATGATATGTAGCAATCCCAAAAGTGACTATGGTGGCAATATAACATAAAACGCAAAAAGAAGGACCATAGATTGTACAAGTCCAAAAGTCCAATCAGGTAACACCACAGTGCTTGCAAACCGAAGTGCCCACCACCGTAGATAAATAGGCCACTTATCAAAAGTAAGCCAAAAAGCACAGTCAGCTATGACCTAGCCACTGCCTTTAGCTTGTGTACTGTGTAGGATGGACCTAGGACCCAATGCAGACACCCTGGACACTCCTCCGGTAAACGGCATACTCGTATGCTGTATTACAAGCTCCGTAGCAATATGGATCTGTAGATGAATGACCCAAAGGCTTTCAGGCAGATGTGGTGGCACACTGTCCAGCTGATTGTTAGCGAAATAGAGATAAGCTAAGTTTGTCAGCTTTGTACAAGGCTCCCAGTCCCAGAGCGATCTCCGCAGGTAGCCTGCGGAGATCGCTAAATCAGTTTTTTACATACAATGTGCACCCTATTCAGAAACAAAATTTTTCTGGTTGACGTTCAGATACAATACTGTAAATAAGCTTTTTACATAGCTACATTGGTCTAACTTGGACGAACGTAACTCTGAACATACCATACCTTTGGCATCCTTCTAGAACCTGGAAATAACTGTAGCAGACAACGCTTTCCAGTGATCTGCACTTGCTTCTTTGTCCCATGGGTTCTTTAAAGCAGAGTTCCACTCAGAAATGGAACTTCCACTGATTGGATTCCCCCCCCCCCTCCGGTGCCACATTTGGCACCTTTCAGGGGGAGCGGAGAGCAGATACCTGTTAAATACAGGTATTTGCTCCCACTTCTGGGCATAGACTACAACGCAATGTCCGGCCCCTCCTCCTTCTCCCTGATGTCTTCTGGGAGACACAAAGGTCCCAGAAGACAGCAGTGACCATTCAGATCACGTAGCGCAACTAGCACATGCGCAGTAGGAAACAGGCTGTGAATCCACATGGCTTCACTTCTTGTTTCGCTTAGTAAGGATGTCAGCACCTGCACCTGGAGCCGAGGGATGAGCCGGCTTCGGGTGAGGACATTGCGGGCTTCCTGGGCAGGTAGGTGTCCTTATATTAAAAGTCAGCAGCTGCAGTATTTGTAGCTGCTAATTTTTAATTTTTTTTTTAATTCCCTTCACTTTAATCCTTTACAAGCCAACCTAGGTCTTTCACAGAGATTTCAGAGAGGGCTGTGGCAAGGGCACGGGGTGGGGGAAGGTATGAAAGGTAGGGTTCAGTAGCAAAAGGAATACCCCCTGATGTTTCCTGGTTTGAAAGCAGTAAAATAAATGGGCAATGAGTAGGTTGCAGGCACATCTGACTATATTTTTCTCAGATCAGTTTCCTTTATTGTGCAATATATCAGAAATGGTATAACATGGTTGCCTTAATGCTTTTCATCAACATGGCTTTATCCAACGGGTTACAATGGTTATGTTAAACAATTTCAGATATATAGCATAATAAAAAAACACTTTGTCTTTGTGCGATCCACATCTCTTTGGGATCGTATGCACTGGCTGGTTTGCAGATGAGCTACAGAGCTAGGGTAGAGATGGGCCGGACCCCCTGGAGGCAGCAGGTTCCTATTTATGTGTGTGTGTCTTGCTCTATTTGCCAGAAATGCTCAATATCTTCATTAATATTCATTTCATCATATATGAATCTTCAAAGTCTAAGAGGAATTGTAGTCTTACTATGATTTATTTCATGAAAATATATAATTCCGGTATGTCTTCTGTAATATTTGAGAAAATTAATCATTTGCCTTTTGAAGTTAATTTCATTATATTTGAGCCTTCCAAGAATAAGAGGACTTTTATTCTTCACACAATATATTTTTTGAATGAGCAACTCCCTTCTGTTCTTTAATATCTTGATAGAATTAAAGGTGAACTCCAAGCAGATATTAAAAAACTATGAATGCAGTTATATATATATATATATATATATATATATATATATATATATATATATATATATATATATATATATATATATATATATATATATATCACATTTGAAATTTCTTAACAATTGGCAAATTAACTTTAAATCAAGATCTTGCTGACCTCTGTAGCTTCAGGTACTGAGGGGAAATTCATTAAATTTGATGCAGGGAAGTTTTATTTTTATAAGCTCACCTTACCTTGCTCCCCCTTTAGGCTGTAATTTGGTAGCCTTCCAGTCTTCTAATCTCTAATGTAATCACAGAGTGGGAGAACAGTAGACATGTGCAATTTGTTTCGGTCCGAATACAAATTCTGATTTTTCTTTGGTTATTTACAGATTCGGATGTATCCGAATCTCCAAATGAAATAGTAACGAATTTAGTTGAAATCTATTAAAATTAGTTATGTTTATTAACAAATCCCAACTTTTCAGAACAATTAGAATTTGGATCGGTTGAAAAACGGTCGATAGATTTAAATTTTGTGTGAAGAAATAGCTGGTTGTTAATCAGCGGGTCGGGAAGCCAGCCGCCCGAGTCCTTAACAACCATGAGATGAGACATGATCTGTCAGCGGCTTGAGAGCAGAGTTTTTGAGCCAAATTTTTAAGTATAAAAGGTCGTCTTATACGCCGGCAAATACGGTAATTAGATTAAATGTTTTACAATTTATAGATGCAGCTCTTCAGTTGAAAAATTGAAAAATACAAGAGTATACTGTATACCAGTTATACCCTGTTCTGTGATGGGTGAGGGTAGATATGGAGTAACCCTTATTTTAATCACAGATGTCAATAAATGATGGCGGTCAATATTGCATAATTAATTACATTTAGGGTTAGTTCACACCAGACGCATTTCCGGTCAGTTTCTGCACCGAAAACTGACCAGAAACTGCATGGTGTAAACTAGAGCCAACTAGAGCCATTGGAATACATGGAAAACACTGTGCATGCATTTTGTGCAGAAAAAAAACGCACGGAACTGAATGGAACTGCGTCTGGTGTGAACTGGCCCTTAAATAAAGGCATGATTAGCTTCAATTATGTCTTTGTGAAATTATAAATAATTGAGCTGAAAATAGCATATTTCCCAGCTGGCTTACCCTGTACTTGATTTACCGACAACAGTTAACCTACTTAACTGACATACAGACAAACAGGAGAACTTACAAATCAGAGATTAAATTTAACCACTTGTGGACCGCCCACTGCAGGGTGTCCTAGAACGTGATCTCACACTCCCTGGTCTGAGGCGCACATACGCGTCGCAGCCGGCCCGCTCCCACTGTGGTTATATACAGTGGGACTTGATTGGCGGGCACCCACCGATCCTTTGGTACAGAAGGAGAACAGCGATCTGCCTATGTAAACAAGGCAGATCGCCATTCTGTCAGTACAGAAGGCATGGATCCTGTGTCTCTGCAAAACAGGGGCACTGATCCATGCCTTCCCCTAGTACAAGCATCTCCCACACTGTAGTAAAACACTAGTTAGGCACACAGTTAACCCTTTGATCGCCCCTGATGTTAACTCCTTCCCAGCCAGAGTCATTAGTACAGTGACAGTGCATATTTTTTAGCACCGATCACTGCATTAGTGTCACTGGTGCCCAAAAAGTGTCAAAAGTGTCAGTTAGTGTTCCATTTGTCTGCCGTAATATCACAGTCCCGCTATTAATCGATGATCGCTGCCATTACTAGAAGAAAAAAAATCCCGTAGTTTGTAGATGCTATAACTTTTGCGCAAACCAATCACTATACGCTTATTGAGATTTTTTTCCACAAATATGTAGCAGTATACATATTGGCCTAAACTGATGAAGAAATTAAATTTTTTTCTATCTTTTTTTATTGGATGTGTTTTATAGCAAAGAGTAAAAAATATTCTTTTATTTTTTTCAAAATTGTCGGCTTTTTTTGTTTATAGAGCAATAAATAAAAACGACAGAGGTGACTGTATACCACCGAAATAAAGCAATATTTGTGGGAAAAAGAACATAAATGTTATTTGGTTACTGCGTTGTCCGATCACGCAATTGTCAGTTAAAGTAACGCAGTGCCTTATCGCAAAAAATGGCCTGGTGGTAAGGCGGGTAAATCTTCCGGACGGCAAATGGTTAATTACAAATAACTTTATCCATTAACAAAAATGTTGAGGGAATCCCTCAACATTTTCTATTAACTCCTCCTCAAGCTCCATCTACCTGTATATGGTCCTTCTTCCCCCTTCTTGATGAACTGAATATGCAATGGTTCCAAGAATACCTGCCACAGATCAAAACAAGAGGTAGCAGCACTTTAGGGGAGCGGGGAGCGGGTATAGGAAGCAGTGCAAACCATTGATAGAAATCTAGAACAGGTAAAGAAGACCTCGCTCATCCTTATTCTGAGGGTTTTCAGCATCGACATGCAGTGCTGATGATAAGAATATGATCTTAAAGCGGAGCTCCACCCTAAAATAATTTTTTACATCAGACTCCTGGAAAGCTATAATAAAACATTCGGAGAATTATTATTTTTTTCTTACCAGAATCGCCCTGTTGCTATGTAGCCCTCCTAATCTGCCACTTCCTGGTCCGCGGCGCTCCTCGGTCACTTCCTTCTTCGTCTGTGCTCCTGGGAAATGATGACACATCATTTCTAAGGAGTCTGTGGGCAGTACTGTGATCAAAAATCGCGTTATTTCCTGAAAGAAAATGACGCGATTTAGGGTGGATCACAGCGCCGAGATGTGTTTATCTATGTTGCCATAACAACGGGGCAGGACCTTCCTCCGTTGCCGCCCGTTGTTTTGGCAACTTTACAAACAACCTCTCCAGCATGCACCGCTCCATAGCAAACCAGGAAGACATATCGATTGGGCTTCACATGCCCACAGTAAAGATAAAAACGCCCAGAACAAGAGGGAGAACATATTCAGTAAGCGATTTAGATTGTTATTAAATACAGGAACTGTGCATAAATGTTATTTTATGTACTTAGTACTAATGCTAGGATCAATAAAAAGGGTAAAACAATTTTGGGCCGGAACTCCGCTTTAATATAAAATAATATCATGAAATATGTCTTATCAAGCAAGCTAGGCTGTGAATATTATATAAAAATTCTGGTAAATATTACAGTGATAAGTTGGGACTTTCCAAGAATAAACAATGTCTTCCAGTTTAGAAAATGACTATGGGCCAGATTAACAGCTGAAATACGCCGGAGTATCTACTGATACGCCGGCGTATTTTCAAATTTGCCACGTCGTATCTTTAGTTTGAATCCTCAAACCAAGATACATCGGCTTCTGGCTTCGATCCGACAGGCGTACGGCTTCGTACGCCTTCGGATCGTAGGTGTAACACTTCGGTGCCCGCTGGGTGGAGTTCGCATCATTTTCCGCGTTGGGTATGCTAATTAGCTGTTTACGGCAATTCACGAAGGTACGCGCGTTCGGCGCATTCTCTTACATCGTCGCTAGTCGGCTTTTCCCGGCGTATAGTTACGGCTGCTATTTCTTGGCTTATATTTAGACTTGCGATGTTAAAGTATGGCCGTCGTTCCCGCGTCGAATTTTACATTTTTTTTTTGCGTAAGTCATCCGTGAATAGGAAAGGACGTAACGCACGTCGCCGTTCAAAAAATTACGTCGGTGCAACGTAATTTCGCGCAAAGCATGGCGGGAAATTTCAAAACGGAGCATGCGCAGTACGTTCGGCGTGGGAACGCGCCTAATTTAAATGATACACGCCCCATTTGAATTAGGCAGGCTTGCGCCGGACGGATTTACGCTACACCGCCGCAAGTTTACAGGCAAGTGCTTTGTGAATCAAGCCCTTGCCCGTAAAACTTGCGGCGGTGTAACGTAAATGTGATACGTTACGCCACCGCGGATTTACGCAATTCTACCTGAATCTGGCCCTATGATTCTATTCATGAAATTTTGTGTTTGCTGGAACCAGGTCATATCAGTGCTCTGAGTAAATTAGAATTGTGTATTACCCAAATATGTGTGCTATGCAGTCCAAAGGAACTCTGTCTTTCATTTCCCTGGGAATTTTCACCCTTTCTTTGGGCTTTGATACAGTACATTTTAATGCTTAGTCTCAGCGGGGAGAATACTAGCTGAGCAATACTTTACTCCCATCTAACAGATCATAAATACTTTCTTTTAACCTTAGGCAGAAAAGCAAATATTAGTTTTCACATGAGCTTATGAAAAAATCTGTGTTTTTTTTTTAATGACATCCATTGCTGTGATTGCACGTTAAAAATGCTTGTACGGGCTGAATGCAGTCTGCCCAAAGAAGTCATCATAAGTTTAAATCACTTTAATTTTGCTGACCTTAGTTGTCAATAAACAATTAAAGAGAGTCAATTCTAAGTGTAGCAATAAGTTGCTGAATGTTGTACCTTCATTAAATGTAACCATATTGCTACACTTAGAGGCTCCTCTCTTCTTTTTTGTACTCCGTTGTGACATGACGCTACAAAATGTATTAAAACATTTTGCTTGTCTTTCAAAACGCTCTCAAACCAAGTTACTCTCATACCAAGGTTTTACTATATTTTAAAAATGAGTGCCCTTCCATGCTTCCTATATCTGTTGCAGCCAATGCCCATCCATATTCCTGGACATTATTCCTGTCTATCTGTAGGGAATTTCTCTGGTGTTTCTGGGGCCTGATGGCTCACTGTATGGATACATTCGATTGACACATCCCAAATTTTGTGGTGCCATAGACTTTCTGGATCCTTGATTTTACCTCACAGTGCCTCATGCAGCCTGGTACAAAATGCCCTACTCAAGAATTGTGTTGATCTTGAACAAGACTTTCGATCTATTCCTTTAGTGGCATTATCTTGGCTGCCCAACTAAAGTATCAGTCTCAGATTTCCTACCGTCACATGTGCCTCCTCTAAGGAGTTTCATACTTAGTCAGGAGTGTTTGTCTCCCCCGTCCCCCCCCCCCCAATTATTGCATGCTCTGAATAGTTGGGAACCCCAGATGAAGTTCTTATTGTAACGAAACATGTCGGGATGGACTGCTGTTGTTCCTGCTACCCTAATTTTATGAGCTTGGCTTATCATTGCAAAATGTGAGTTACTCTCTTTTTAAAATAAATATTGATTTTTACGGAATTATGCTATGTGCGCCCCACTTTTTCTTTTACATACTCATCGATATGCCCTCCTTGTGATCTGTTGAATATCGCTGCATGCTGGGAACCATTCCTGAATTGTCTGCCTGAGGTCTCTTTTTCAATAATACCGAATCGCAAGACGTGTATGGTGTACCCTCTTCAGTGTATCATCTTTACCAAAGCTTGATTGGCCTAGTAGGTACATGCCTTTCTGGGTCCAATCCATCCGGTAAGCCCCTTGTCATAAGTGGTGGTGGACTTCTCACTTCTCACTGTTGGATTTTGTTTATTTATCCAGTTATTGAACGTCTTTCAACATAGTTTGATTCAATTCATTTATCCAGTCAAGGATTTATGGACTTTAATTATCATCGATACCATTAGTTCACATGTGGTGTTGCACGATACAATTTAGATTGTTTTATCACAATTGATTCACTGTTAGCGCTACACTTTTTCCACATGTTTTACTAGCAACTTTTGATCTCTTTTGCTGTGTTAGCGGCTTTATTTTTTAACCTCTATGAGATAGCGCAGTATTTTTTCTTTTTGTTTATCTGTGTTATGCTCTACCTACCACAGGAAAGGCAGGTCCTGACCATCTGTAGACACACAGGGGCTGATATTCTGAAACTGGAGAATGCAAAATCTGGTGCAACTGTGCATGGTAGCCTGCGGGGACCTGCTGATATGTATTCTTCTATATATTTTTGGTAATAAAAATTGCAATAAGCGGGAGGCGCATGCGCGGCAGCTTCCAAGATGGCCGCCGTCATCTAAAGCTCCACTCCACTATGGCCTAACGATCCTCACCGGAGCTGTCTGAGTGCCCCGCAGCCTTTTAACCAGGACCATCGTGTAGGGGAGACACCCCCCCGATCCCGCAGATGGACTCCATAGCAGATCAGGACCTGCTCCCCCCACAATCCCCAGGTACTGATTCCCCCCCCCCCCTGGCTGCTGCTGCATCCCCTTCCTCCACCGAGTCACTGCTGGACAGGGTGGGAGCTGGATTCCCCACTACCCCCATGATTGATCCTCATACAGGCCTGCTGCTCTCTGTTTGTAAGGTGCAGGAGGAGGCCCCCATCCCCACAAACTTTCCTACAATGATGTCTGCTTTCTCCCAAATGTTATCCAAGAGTCTGGCTTTAAACGCAGCACAAATTACATCATCCATCCATGCGGATTTGCTGCATCTGGGGATGAGGATGGACACTATTGAACAGAAAGCTGATCAGGCGGTGGTACGGATTAATCAGAATTCTGCCAGGTTACAAGAAGTTCAGGATCAGTTGGAAACAGCCTTTGCTAAGATCGACAACCTTTTTGTTATATGATATATATATATATATATATATATATATATATATATATATATATATATATATATATATGTATTAGGGCTGTGCAAATTAACTTTTAATTAATCGATTAATCTTAAATTTTTTTGATCTTCAAAATCTTTTTGATCGATTAAAATTCTTTTGATTGGTACTCACCTCTCCGCCGGCTTCTGGGCCTTCAGGGAGTTTCCGTCGGAGATCCAGTAACGTCACGGACACCGTGTCCATCTGAAGGGCTCCTTTGCTGTGCCTTCATATCTGCATGCCGGCGGGACCTTACTATCTGTCACACGCAAGGGCTGTTACACTTCCCTCTATCACTTCCCTCTATCAACCTGGGATTCTACAACCATCCACTGGGAGTTGTGAGAGTTCCCTTTATGGGACATCTACATGCCGACGGACTGATGTTAATCCCTCCTCATCTGGATTCAGCAGTGGTATCGTTGTACACATTTTTATACCAGTATCATACTTAGCTACATGTTTTTATGACTGCTTTTGGTACCGTTTGGTATTACTCGCACCATTTTTACAGTTTATGTAGCTACATCGATTTTATCTCCAGTGCAATATTTATTTTGTTACCTACTTGAAGACTATAAAAGTTTTAATGCTTTAAAAGCGCTGCCTTTGTGTGTTTTTTGTATCCGGCTATCCATTTTTCCCGTGGTTGGTAGCTGCACTGGGAATCAGCCTGCAAGGAGATCAGCTAAAAGTAGTTGGATCTGCATGTGTGTTATAATTAATCGAAATAAGTCGATTAATCGATTAAAAAAAAAAAACGATTAATCGAACAGAAAAATTTTGATCAGTAACAGCCCTAATATATATATATATATATATATATATATATATATATATATATATATATATATATATATATATAGTACATGCATGTATTTTGTTGTGCTCCCAGTGCCTTCCTGGCTTGGTGACCCTGCACTCCACCACCATTTCTTCTACAGATAACACAGGGAAAAAAATTGAGGGGGAAATCCCGCCAATGGGTTCACAGGCAAAACAGAATTTTTTTTATTCTTTCCCATGTTATCCGAAATTGAAAAAATACATTTTGGCTGCTACTAGGGCTTTAAAATGTCGCAGCCAAAAATAAAACCGTTTAGCCATAAAACCCTTCAGCAGAAAGCAATTACAAAATACCTAAGTCAGCAGAGTAACATAGAATTGAACATTATCGGTTGTCTTGTCCATGATTACCTGATCAGTCCTTAACTGTCATCTGTATTAGACAGGTGTGTATATTTACAAGGTGTTTTGTAATCTGGCATCTGTGCAAAACGAATACCAGTTTTCTCGTTTCTGTTTCCAATTACGCCTTAGTAATTTCCGGCTGCATACCTTTCCAGAATATTTACCAATTTATTGAGTAAACTCTGCTTTTGTTTTCCTCTTTATTGCTATTGGCATGATAACATATATATAATAGATATCAGGCTACCTTTATATGGTGCTTCCTAGCAAATCAGTTTTAATTAGTGGACAAAGTATGCAAAGCTTGTTCAACACATTCTTCTGCCTAAAGCCATACTGTAAAAAGCACTCCTCACCCCAGCTTTCTACATGTAACGGCAATAAACGTTCATTTTGTTTCCGTAAAAAATGTTTTAACTCATTTCCACCATTTCTATCTGGACTCCTAGTACTGATTTTCTAGATGTGGTTGAAGGTAAATCAAAATGTAATATCATCCAGCAATTAATGTGTAGCAGTTTGTATATATTTTCTTTTTAATACATTTTGAAAAAAAAAAAAATCCTATTTTTATCAACAAAATATTAAATATTGCATATTTTTACATATTTACCAGCAAAATGTAACTGCTGAAAAATAGTATGTTGCTTACACAGCTCAATAGCTGAAGTGCATATTATAATCACAGCTGAATAATCAGAGCAATGACTCATCCTTCCACTGCTCTTTCTCTGTCTTTACACCAGATGCAGTCCAATGCATTTTTATTCTGCATCTAACAGAACAGTGATGAACATGGATTTAAATGTCCTTAGTTCATACCAGTAGAGTCAACAAAAGTAGTAGAACACATTCCATTTTTTTCTGTAAAGATTTGATAGAGTGATGTCACAACACTTTCTGTCAGTATAGAGGCTCAGGCAAAGCTGCTGTAATTCTGTCCAGCTTCTACCTGCTATAGCAAATTGTTGCTGGCTGCTTGCAGTCACTATTAAGACCTGTGGATTCATAGGCCCGGATTCACAGAGCACTTGTGCCGACGTATCTCGAGATACGCCGCGTAAGTGCAAATATGCGCCGTCGTATCTGTGCGCCTGACACAGAAACTAAGATACACTTGAAAATAGGCTTCATCCGACCGACGTAACTTGCCTACGCCGGCGTAGAGTGGGCGCATATTTACGCTGGTCGTATTTGGCGCTCCCATTGATGTTCTATTCACATATGCAAATGAGGGAGATACGCCAATTCACGAACGTACGTCTGTCTAAAGCAGTGCGTGTAAAGTCATACGTCCGGCGCAAAGTTATGCCCCACAAAGGAGGTGTAACTCAGTAGCATCCATGCAAAGGGAACACAAGCCGACGTATTTTACGTAGTTTATGTAGGCTGTGAATATGACTAGGCGTAGATTACGTTCACGCCATAGGCAGTGATCCGGCGTATCTAAGGGAGTAGTTCCGACGTGATTGTGAGCATGCGCACTGGGATGCGTCCATGGGACGGCGCATGCGATGTTCGTTATACGTTTCTGTCTGGCGCTCTGCCCCTCATTTGCATGGGGTCACGCCTCATTTGCATGGCTCATGCCCACTTCCACATACGCCGGCTTACTCCTAGGAAACCCAGCGCAGTTTTGGAAGCACTGGCTTTGTGAATCCAGTGCTTGCCTCTCTGCGCTGCGTTGGCGTATCGTAAAGGAGATACGCTACGGCGGCATAAATATGCGCCGCTGTATGTGAATCCGGGCCATAGTTGCATGGGGAGTCTGGAACTGGTTTCCATTAATTAGACCCAGACCCTAATGAAAAATAAAGTAAAAAAAATCTAAAAAAAAAAATACTATATACTGTATATACAGTGACTTGAAAAAGTATTCCTACCCCTTGAAATTTTCCACATTTTGTCATGTTACAACCATAAACATAAATGTATTTAATTGGGATTTTATGCGATAGACCAACACAAAGTGGCACATAATTGTGAAGCAGAAGGAAAATGATAAATGGTTTTCAATTTTCTTTACAAATAAATATCTGAAAAGTTTGGCGTGCATTTGTTTTCAGCCCCCTTTGTAGAACCACCTTTCTCTGCAATTACAGGTGCAAGTCTTTTTGGGGATGTTTCTACCAGCTTTGCACATCTAGAGAGTTATGCCACGTACACACGACCGTTTTCATGGCGAGAAAAATTTAATTTTTTTAATTGGTCGTGAAAAATGGTTGTGTGTATGCTCAAGAGGAATTTTTCTCGATAAGAAAAATGCCCGAAAAAACCTGCTCTATTTTTTAGCTCAAGCTCTATCAGATTGGATGGAGAGCACCTGTGAACTGCAATTTTCAAGTCTTGACACAGATTCTCAATTGGATTTAGGTCTGGACTTTGGGCCATTCTAACACATTAATATGGTTTGATCTAAACCATTGTAGCTCTGGCTGTATGTTTAGGGTCAATGTCATGCTGGAAGGTGAACCTCCGCCCCAGTCTCAAGTCTTTTGCAGACTCTAGCAGGTTTTCTTCTAACATTGCCCTGTATTTGGCTCCATCAATCTTCCCATCAACTCTGACCAGCTTCTCTGCCCCTGCTGAAGAGAAGCATCCCCACAACATGATGCTGCCACCACCATGTCTCATGTTAGGGATGGCGTGCTAAGGGTGATGTGCAGTGTTATTTTTCTGCCACACATAGCGTTTTGCTTTTAAGCCAAAAAGTTATATTTTGGTCTCATCTGACCAGAGCACCTTCTTCCACATGTTTGCTGTGTCCCCCACATGGCTTCTCACAAACTGCAAATGGGACTTCTTATGGATGCCTTCCAACAATGGCTTCCTTTTTGCCACTCTTCTATAAAGGCCAGATTTGTGGAAGCTGTGGATCTCTGCAGCTCCTCCAGAGTTACCATGGGCCTCTTGGCTGCTTCTCTGTTTAATTCTCTACTTGCCCAGCCTGTCAGTTTAGGTGGATGGCCATGTCTTGGTACGTTTTCAGTTGTGTGATACTCTTTCCATTTTCGGATGATGGATTGAACAGTGCTTCATGTGATGTTCAAAGCTTGGGATATTTTTTTATTACCTAACTCTGCTTTAAACTTGTTCACAACTTTATCCCTGACCTGTCTGGTGTGTTCCTTGGCCTTCATGATGCTGATCGTTTACTAAGGTTCTCTGACAAACCTCTGAGGGCTTCACAGAACAGCTGTATTTTATACTGAAATTAAAATACACACAGGAGGACTCTATTTACTAATTAGGTGACTTCTAGAGGCAATTGGCTCCACTAGATTTTAGTTAGGGGTATCAGAGTAAAGGGGGCTGAATACAAATTCACGCCACACTTTCCAGATATTTGGAAAACCATTTATCATTTTTATTCCACTTCACAATTATGTGCCACTTTGTGTTGGTCTATCATGTAAAATCCCAATAAAATACATGTACCTTTTTGGTTGTAACTTGACAAAATGTGTACAATTTCAAGGGGTATGAATACTTTTTCAAGGCACTGTATATAGTCACTGTTATGCTATATATATATCTATATATATATAGATATAGATAGATATCTATCTATCTATTAGACATGTGCGTTCCCGTTCGTAACGAATGGATTTTTGAACAAATTTGTTAGTATTCGTACATTTGTATCAATTCGAACATTCGAAAAGCTGAAAGAACCAAAATACGAAAATTACAGAATTACGAATAAGCAAAATAACGAACAAGCAAAAATACGTACGTATGATTGGACAATCTTACTAAAATACGAAACACCGAAAAAGCAAAAGAACGAAAATGACATCTATAACGAACAATTTGCATTCCGTATTCTAAATCCTTTGTCTGTTCGTATTTTCATTCGTATGTTCGTATTTTCATTTGTGTGTTTTGTAAATCCGTTTTTTTGTCTTTTCGTAAATTTGTGTACTTGTATCTTTCTTTCGAATGGGCACTGGGCAGTGTAGTTAGTGAGTGATTACTTAATATCTTAGCTAATCAGCTTATCTCTTTTGTGCTGAGTAGTGTTGCTCACGAATATTCGTATTGCGAATATTCGGCTCGAATATGGCATATTCGAGTATTCGCGATATATTTCGAATTTCGCGGTGAATATTCGCTATTCCGAATATTCAAATTTTTTCAATTTTATTTTTAGAACAGATCACATCCTAGAGATCTCCATCGACGTCTAAAAGCATTGCTGGTATGATTAGAGACCTTGGGCCGAGTAGCTGAAGCGTTCATTTTATCTTGCCGAAAAATCGCAATGCGATTATTCGGCAATCGGAATATCGCGCGATTATTTTCTCCGCCCTTCTTTTGCATCAGAGCCAATCAGAGTTCTCCTACCACAGTTGTCGAAATTCCGCAATAAATATCGCATTCGCATTTTGCGAAATTTCGATAAAATATCACGAATATTCTGAGCCAATCAGAGTGCTCCTACCGCAGTTGTCGAAATTCCGCAATAAATATCGCATTCGCATTTTGCGAAATTTCGATAAAATATCACGAATATTCTGAGCCAATCAGAGTGCTCCTACCGCAGTTGTCGAAATTTCGCAATTATTTTCGCATTCGCAATAGCGAAATTTCGCAAACATTTCATTTTGATAAAATATCACGAATATTCGAATTTAGCGAATATTTCTCGAATATTCGGCTATATATTCGTGATATATCGCGAAATCGAATATGGCGTATTCTGCTCAACACTAGTGCTGAGTCACATTGTACAGTGTAAAGCCTCGTACACACGATCGGACTTCAAACAAACTTTTCCGTGGATTTTTGTCTAAAGGGAGTTGGCCGGACTTTTGAAACCGAAAAAGTTTGTCCGATAGAGCGTACACACGGTCGGATTTTTTGGAAAACGCTCATTTTGACGTTTGTTGGCAAAAAGTCCGACCGTGTGTACGGGGCTTAAGAGAAAGTATATCTTAATATGGATTAGCCGCGTGTTGCTATGTATTTACGAAAGTACAAAATTACGAATCCATTAAACGAAAATTATTATCTAACAAAATTACGAATTTCGAATAAACGAAAATAAATTAGACAGAATTACGAATCATTCAGTATAAACGAAAATAAAACTGTTACGAAAATACGAACGGGTCCGAATAGGAAAATTTGAGTCTTACGAAATTACGAATCCTTACGAACCTACGGAACGAGACGAAACGGAACAAAAAAATACAATTTTTTTTTTGTTGTGCACATGTCTACTATATCTATCTATCTATCTATCTATCTATCTATCTATCTATCTATCTATCTATCTATCTATCTATCTATCTATCTATCTATCTATATAGATGTTACTGTTATGCTACTTTGTTCTGTCCTCAGCCAAACTTATCTTAATGTTATGCTAACAATTTACACAACGCAAACAGTTTTTTTCCCCTGCATGAGATGAAATATAGCATTGAATAGAATAAAGTTCTCCCAAAATAATACAAATACATTCACTTTGAGCTTTACCATTCTGCTATGTTACGTAAAAGTCAGACTAATGTGCTATCATTTTATTCAATTTAATTTAATACAGTAAATATATGGGGGTTAGCAAATTGTGTAAACGTTGCATTCAGAAAACTTAAAGGGCAATGCATTTCTTTTACATCCTGTAAAAACCAAGGAAATACAAATATGGTCATTCAAACTTGCTACCAAAAAAAGCCCTAAGACACAATTAAGCATAAGACATTGGGGTAGACTACAAACGTTAAAATGTAAAATGTAAAATGTGTAGAATTGGGACTTCCCCAAAATAAAATAAAAAAGTTTTGGGATTTACAGAGATTTAGAAAGAAAAACTCATGGGGGCTCAAGTGGTTAACAATTATCATCAACAAGACTGAATAACACAATCTTTAGTTTCATCTCTCCCTGTGGGAATGCTTTCATCATCAATGTTATAATGAAATCCAGCCCAGAACTATCCTTAGCTGCTAGTAACACATTGGAACCTTGTCACTTATTGGGAGACACAAATGAAGGCCAATGGTCCCTCGCATTTATGAGAAACACATGAGCTGTCTATACTATTTATCTTTAATATATTTTGCTTTATTTGTTAACATATGATGAATGGAGCCAGATAGTATCATAATGTCAAGACGAGACAGTTTCTGTTTATTCTCATAATCAACTCACTTGGTCCTTGGGAACCCCCAATGGTTTTTACAACTCTCCAATTTCTACTGGGAACTATTTATTGAAATATCTAAGGAAGACTTTTTTTTTCAACACAATTATCATCATGGACAGTGTCGGTACCCCTATGTATTAAAACTCATTGTGACGCAATGGGTTAGTCCACTTGGATAGCTTTTGTGAAAATATATTGTGAAAACTGTATGTGGTTAATAAATACACCCCTAATCAGGGGCGGGCTGACAACTCCTGGGGCCCTCGGGCAATAGGAGATTATGGGGCCCCCAGGCAATAGATTATGGGGCCACACAGTACTGTATACACACACACACAGGATACGTACACAGTATACACACAGATACACAATATATACACACATAGTTAACCAGTGTTGCAGTTCGTAAAAACTGGCACTTTTTTCCGGTTCGTAAATATCCGTGGTTGCAGGAATGTGCCAGTAAAAATAGCCAAGATCGGTTCGACTTGGAACTGCGCATGGAGATTTGGGACAGGGGGAGATTTGGGGCAGGGGGAGATTGGAGGCAGGGGGTGTTAGTGGCAGGGGGTGATTGGAGGCAGGGTGTGTTGGTGGCCCCGCAGAGGGGGATGGTGGCACCGCAGAGGGTGGGGGATGGAGACAGGGGTTGTTGGTGGCCCTGCAAAGCAGAGGGGGATGGAGGCAGGGGATGATGGAGGCAGGGGGCCTGGGGAAGATTGTGGCTCTGCAGAGGGGGGTGAAGGCAGGGGGTGTTGGTGGCAGAGTGGGATGGAGGCAGGGGGTGATGTGACTAAATAATTTGCCCTTATTATATCGAAAATAACAAAAATATGTTTTTTTACCTTAATATCTACCTTAAATCACATTGCTATTTGCCTAGCGTACTTGTTTGTAGCCTAAATACTGAAATTTGCATCTAAAAATTTAATTTAGTAACTTTTGTGAAATGCCGGTAAAAACATGGCTGCGCCAGTCAATTTTGGGTGTCGTGCCAGTAAATTTCAATCTGGTAGGTTGGCAACACTGTAGTATACATACACAGTGTACACATACAGTATACATACACAATCTGAGAAGGGTACTGGAGAGGTAGGGCAGCTATAATCTTGGGATTTTTCGGATACTGAGGCTGGCAACCCAGATGGGGCCCCCTAGTGGCATGGGGCTCTCGGGCAGTGCACCCCTGCTCCTAATATTAAATCACTGAATTTGATTTAACATGCCTTTATATTTTTCTCCACATTTACAGATAGAGCAAACTTTCCACCAGAAGGGTCAGAGGGAGTGTGTATGCCATCGGAGTAATTCCATCGGAGATTGCATAGAGAACATGTTCTCTTTTCCTCTGATGGAATTCCATCGGAATTCCAATGTGAATTTGGTCGGACAAAGGTCGGATCGTGTGTACAGGGCATTAGGCGTGAAAAGGTTAAGATCGTAGGATAGAATCGTATCTTAACTATCAATTAAAATCCAGCTCCCTGTGGCATCTCGATCGGATCTGTTGCCGATTACAGATCAATTTTCAGTAATGAAAGAGATCAACTAGAAAACAAATCCATTATTTAATAACCGCTTGCCAACCGCCCACTGTAGTTTTACCGCAGCAGGTCGACTCGGCTGCGCGAAATCACGTAATATAATGTGATTTTGCATTGCGGCCACTAGGGACGCGTGCGGGCCGCTTGCTCAACCCTGGTGCCGATGCGGGTGACTGGCTGTCGCGATCACCGCTGGGCACCCGTGATCGCTCGTTACAGAGCAAGAAACGGGAGCTGTGTGTGTAAACACACAGCTCCCGGTTCTTTCAGGCCCCATACACACCATAGAATCTATCCGCAGATAAATCCCATCAAATGGGTTTCTGCGGATAGATCCTATGGTGTGTACACTCCGTCGGATATTTATCCGCAGAGAAATCTCCCCTGGGATGGATTTCCAGCAGATGGATATTTGCTGACATGCTCAACAAATCCATCTGCTGGAATCCATTCCAACGGATGGATCCGCTCGTCTGTACAGACTTACCGGATCCATCCGTCTAAAGGGATTCCCCGCACGCGTCGTAATGATTTGACGCATGCGTGGAATTCCTTATATGACAGCGTCGCGCCCGTCGCCGCGTCATAATAGCGGCGACGGCGCGACACGTCATCGGCAGAGGATTTCAGCGCGGATTTCAATGCGATGGTGTGTACACGCCATCGCATAGAAATCCTCGAGAGGATTTATCCGCGGATACGGTCCGCTGGACCGTATCTGCGGATAAATCCTCTCGTGTGTATGGGGCCTCAGGGGGAGAAATGACTGTTCGTATGTTCATACAATCTATGAACAGCGATCTGTCATTTCCCCTAGTCAGTCCCACCCCCCTTCAGTTAGAACTCACCTAGGGATCATAATAAACCCCTTGATCGCCCCCTAGTGTTAACCTCTTCCCTGCCAGTGACATTTTTACAGTAATCAATGCATTTTTATAGCACTGATCGTTATAAAAATGCCAATGGTTCCAAAAATTTGTCAAAAGTGTCCAGAGTATCCGCCCAAAGGTCGCAGTACCAATAAAAATCGCAGATCGCCTCCATTACTAGTAAAATAAAATTATTAATAAAAATGCCATAAAACGATCCCCTATTTTGTAGGCGCTATAACTTTTGCGCAAACCAATCAATAAACACTTATTGCGATTTTTTTTTAATGAAAAATATGTAGAAGAATACGTATCGGCCTAAACTGAGGAAAAACAGCGCTTTTTTTATATATTTTTGGGGGATATTTATTACAGCAAAAAGTAAAAAATATAATAATTTTTTCAAAATAGAAAGCTCTATTTGTGGGAAAAAAGGGACGTCAATTTTGTTTGGGAGCCGCGTCGCACCACTGCGCAATTGTCAGTTAAAACGTTGCAGTGCCGAATCGCAAAACGTGGCCTGGTCTTTGGCCAGCCAAAGGGTCCGGGGCTGAAGTGGTTAAAGTGTGTATGGCCACCATTAGTCAACTATAATATTGTCAGAGAAATAGATTCCTCTTGGTTTTGTCCAACAAGGAAATATATTTGGCTTTTTAAACCTATCGTGAGTGAGGGCAAATCAGGAGAGAAAAATGTTTCTTATCTATCGTCAAATTTTGATTTAGAAAAGAATCAAGGAAATTACTGTATCATTTACCATAGCATAATTTTTTTTTGTTTTGCAATTTCATCAAAGACTTGCCACAGGCTGGACCTATAGACTCTGCATGTCAAAATCATTGTTGTCTCATTCAGTATACATACAGTTTAATGGAGATTATGTCATCCGTGAAGAGAAGAAATAAAATATGTAATGTAGAAGATTTGTACATGATTGCAGATTTGTTTAGAACAACAAAATGAGTTTTGGCACTGGAACCCTTTGTTAGAAATCAGGGGTGTCAAACTAATTTTCATCATGGGCCGCATTAGCATTATGGTTGACCTCACAGGGCCGGTTATATCTGTAAGACCACATGAATGTATCTACTCTTTATCACGTTAAATAATTGAATAATTTTGGTACTAACTTAAAGTGGATGTAAACCCACTCTCATCCTTTCTAAACTACTGCCATAGTGCCAGGACCGCCATCAGGGGGGTACAGGCAGTACACCTTTAAGGGGCCCGGATGGCAACCCCCTTTTTTTTAGGAGTCCGGAGGTCCCCAGGGGCCCAGAGGCCCACAGGGCCCCATATGGCAACCCCCCTTTTTATATATATATATATATATATATATATATATATATATATATATATATATATATATATATATATATATATATATATATATATAATATTATTTATTATTAAAGTGCCCAGAGGTCCCCAGGGCCCCGGATGGCAACCCCCCTTTTTTTTATAAAAAAAAAAATTATATTATTTTATTTCTTTTTATTTCTTTTATATATATATATATATATATATATATATATATATATATATATATATATATATATATATATATATATATATATTTTTTTTTTATTAAAGGGCTCAGAGGTCCCCAGGGCCCCACGTGGCAAACCCCCATTTATATATATATATATATATATATATATATATATATATATATATAAATGTTTATTTTTTTATTTTTGATTATATATTTTTAATTTATTTTTAAAGGGCCCAGAGGTCCCCAGGGCCCTGGATGGCAACCCCCCCCCCTTTTTTTTTTATAAATGTTTATTTATTTATTTATATATATATATATATATATATATATATTTTTTTTTTTTTATTAAGGGCCCAGAGGTTTCTTTTTTTAAATTTTATTAAAGGGCTCAGAGGTCCCGGATGGAAAACCCCCTTTTTTTTGTAATTTATTTTCATAAAAAAAAAATATTAAAGGGCCCAGAGGTCCTCAGGGCCCCAGATGGCAACCCCCCTTTTTAAAAAAATAAATATTTTTTTATATATATTTTTTATTTATTTTTTATTTTTATTAAAGGGCCCAGAGGTCCCCAAGGCCCCCGGATGGCTACCCCCCTTTTTTTTTTATATATATTTGTCTTTATTTCCTCTTTTTTTTGTAAAGGCCCCCCCCCCCGCTTCTCAATTTGCGGCGGCAGCCCCCCCCGCTTCTCAATTTCTGGCGGCAGCACCCCCTCCCCCCCTCGGTTCTCTGCTCCAGGGGGGCCATGCCTGAAGCTGTGTAAGGGGCCCCATAATTCCTGATGGCGGCCCTGCATAGTGCTGATCTATAAGGATATAGATGCCTCCTGCATGTATCCTTACCTGTCAAATGTCTCCCCTCTGTCTGTTATAAGAACTGAAAAACTGCAGATTCTGTGGGTGGATCTGTTGTCTGGAGCTCGGTGGGTGGAGTCGTGATGTCAGTAGACTCCCCGCCCTCCTCTACACTCCCCTTACACTAAATTGCTCCAAATCAGGGACAGTCCCTCGAAATCAGGGATAGTTGGGAGCTATGGACTCCACCAAGGACACACAAAAGAACTCTTATGGTGTAGTAAGTTTTAATAAAAAATGTTTAAAAAGATAACAAAAGATTTTGCACTCACATGTGACTGCTATGCCAAGCACTAAGGTGTCTATAGTATGTGCAGGTGGATATATCGATCCACGCCTCGTTCTGGATATACCAAAAGGATGTCACATAGAGGACCCGGAAGTGACGAGCGTGGACAGCACTCGTGGTAAAACGTTTTGAAGGAACATCCAACCAGAAGATTCACATTTATTTATTTATGGTGTTGGAATTGTCACTTTTGGACTTTATATATTTATTTGCTTTTCAATCATTACTTGCTTTTTCTTAATACTGTTCACACCCAATTTGTATTATTCACCTTGATGTTTTTAGCGCCCACACCTTTACATTTGATTTTTTATATGCTTCAGTGACTACAATTTCTTAAAGGGACAGCAATGTTTTCAAATATTACACTAGGTGCCATTTTCAACCCACTCATTGTCACATTCTACCCCAATATCCTATCAATAATAAGGTCTACTGGAGCTAATCCTGGTACATCAAGTCAACCCCCCCAAACCATCTCAAATTTAGCAGGGCATCCACAGTGCTAATAAATAACCCGTTCATATCTTAACCTCCCTGGCAGTATGATTATTTCAGATTTTAGGTGCGGAAAGCGGTTCCATTATTTTGCATGGAAATTTGGTGTTTTATATTGTAGGCCTGCAATTCTTAGGAATAACTCACTTAAATCTGTCCAAACAAGAGTCTAGTAGACATGCCGGGTATGATAAAGTTTGAAACACAAAATCATAAATTATAATATAATAAATAACTATAAATAATTATTACAAATAATAATGTAATTATAATAAAAATTATTCAATAATGTAATCAAATCAAAATCACTGAAATTTGCTCAGTTGAAGAATTGTCGCTGTCATTACTTTTATTTTTTTATGACAAATTTCTCCACAAATCGCTATCACTCAATTCTGCAAGTGATTCTAATTTATTATTGCTGTTTTCTAGCTGCTCTAAAATCACTTTTGACATAAAGAGACACTTTTTGGTTGCTATGGACAATCTCCAGTTTCCAAGCAGAAAGAACAGTTTTTATTATATAAAAGTACATGTAGGACACTGACACAAAGGCACAAAGGGGGTGTGTGTTTTTTACATACAGTACTGTAATCTGTAAGGTTACAGTATACTGTATGTAATGTGTTTATTTACTTTTTTGAATTTGGTGCCAATCTCCGCCCCCGTGCGTCGTAACATCGCAGGGAACGGAGCTCGGCGGCACACCGGCACTGTGTGAATCGAGTGAGGACACCGCTCGATCATACAGCGGAGAGGCATCGCAGTATCCAGGGACAAGGTAAGTAAACCATGCCTGTGGATGCTGCAGGGCGATCCCGAGTCTGGCTCGGGGTTACTGCTTTTGGTTCTGAAATCTTACCCTGAGCCAGACTCGGGAATACCGCCAGGGGGGTTAAAGTAGTACCCATGTGGTCTAGCTAAGGAATGGGGGGCAGGGGGAAGTGCTTCTATATATGCGGAAGAGACATTAATGCTATATTGGTACACAGGGGAGCTGAAATTCACAAGAAAAAAAAAATCGGTGAACAAAGGTGAACTTAGCCTTTAATTGCTGGGCAAACATTTAGAAGCTTTACAGTACATTGACATCACACATTGCATGGTAATCAACTGGGATCATTAACAGCAACTTGTTGAATGTAATTCTTTTGAGAAATTTTACCATCCCAATCAATAGGCACTTAATAACAAATGTTAAAACCTCTCACAATACAGTTAAAATGCACTTGCTGACAAGCCGTTGTCGTTATACAGCGGCCATGTTAAGTGGTATAGGGGGCCTGTCGTGCTACTCTGAAGCCGATGCACGTGGCTGGGGGCTGTGATGTCCACTGGTCACCCCCGATCGCTCCCCAGAAAGCCAGAACGGGGAACTCTCAATGCAGACAAACAGATTATGAAAGGGAAGTAGAGAGAGATCTGCTGTTCCTAGTGATCACACCTCCCTTGGGAACACTTAACCCTTTGCTTACCCCCTAGTGTTAACCCCTTCCCTGCCGGTGACATTTATATAGTAATCAGTGGCTATTTTTAGCACTGGTCTCTGTATAAATGTCAATGGTCCCAAAAAAGTGTCAAATGTGTTTGATTTGTCTGCCGCAATGTCACAGTCCCAAGTCAAGGACTTCTTATGACATACTGCGGACGGGAAGTGGTTAACATATGTACAGTTAAGGTCTTGGTGGTCATTGTTTACTTCATTGAATCGCTATTTTATACAAGGAATTGGAACCTGTTAAAAGCAGTCCAAATGTTCTGATCGTAACCTTATTTGTCAGATAGGAAGGTTGAATAGCCTCGAATTATGTGTCTAAATGCAGTAATCCTGCCTAGATGCTGACAACTCTACTGTCAGCATCTAGTTAAGATATTGTCATCTTTAAAATTTCTTGTAAAACAAGCTGTTTCATCATGATGTATCTACCTGACACTGTAATATATTTTCTTGTACCAGGCAGTCCTGTGCAAATATCCTTGCAGTGTACCAGCAGTCCAGTGAACAGCGGTGGCTGGTCCAACCTTTGTTTAACACTACAAAACATTCTCTGATCAGACGAGGTGGAGAGCAGCAGGGTAGTCGCTTGGCATGGGAGTCGGAAGATAGTGGAGTTCACTCTAGTAGGGGTGTCTAGTATAGTGATTTTTAGCTTCTATTGGGGGGGTCAGCAACCCGTAGATCACGGCCAGGTGACCGGTAGATCAGTCTGGGTTTGCTGAACGATCCCAGGGCATCAAACGATTGCAATGCAGAGGGACTACTACCGTACTTGTAAAGTTGAAGCTGTAGTAGGGAGCAAGAGCCACATACACTGATATCTCCTATGTAGTGCTGGCTCTTGTACCATGCAGAGTGATGCCAACTGCACTCCACCCCTTATTCCAGCTAGCAGTTTCCAGAGTGGTGCCAGCAGCAGATAAGAAGAAATCTTCAGGTCAGTGTGAAGCAATATACTGGGCAAAATTGTATAGCAGCAGATAAGAAGAAATCTTCAGGTCAGTGTGAAGCAATATACTGGGCAAAATTGTATAGGGCTGCTTTCACCCTGCTGCGCTGCGGTTTACTCACACCATGGGTGCAGTGCAGTGTACCTGCAGCTTTCCTGTGGGTTTGGTACACTTTCTGAATGAAGGAGGCAATACTAATGGCGCGTACACAGGATCATTTTTCGGCATTAAAAAAAGCAACGTTTTTCGTCATGTAGAAAAAACAATGTTTTTCCAGCTTCATCATTAAAACGACGTTGCCCACACACCATCGTTTTAAAAAAATGCTCTAGCATAGCGCGGTGACGTACAACACGTACGACGGCACTACGACGGCACTATAAAGGGAAAGTTCCATGCGGATAACACCACCCTTGGGGCTGCTTTAGCTGATTCCGTGTTAGTAAAAGACGATTTGCGATTTTCTGTCTGTTACAGCGTGATGAATATGCTTACTCCATTATGAACGGTAGTTTTACCAGAACGAGCGCTCCCGTCTCATAACTTGCTTCTGAGCATGCGCAGGTTTTTAACATCGTTTTAGCCCACACACGATCATTTTTTACAACCTGAAAAACGACATTGTTTAAAACGTTGTTAAAAAATGCAGCATGTTCGGAAAAAAAAATTGTCGTTGTTCAGAACCCAAAAAAATTATGTGAAGCCCACACACGATCATTTTAATTTTTTTTCTTTTTAAAACTACGTCTTTTTCATGCCGAAAAATGATCGTGTATATGCGGCATCAGGCTCAACATGTACAAAATGGGATTTGTTTTTTGTTCTTAGTTAGCAATAATAAATTTGGTTCATGAATCAACATGAAAAATGTTTTTATTTATTAACTAAATAGTACTTCCTTTTCAGGCCCTCTATCTCTTTTAGAAGATGTCCTCATCCCCTTGTGTGTGAAAATTTCTGCTTCAGCTATTGAGCACTGTTAAAAACAACATGCTTTTTACAAGAAAGAAAAGAGAAGAATGGAACGCTGTAAAACCTGCTTCCATTCTGACTTAATTTTCATGCAATATCTCTAAAAATAACTGCTTGGTGTTTTTTTTAACGGATACATGACAAAAGCTTCACAGAGATCCATGTGTCATCTGCAAAGACAGCACAGCATGCTTTCTCCTTTCATGTAATGCCATCTCTTAATGAAATCTCTGATGGAGGGGATTGGGAGGAGTAAGGGGGAGGTGTCTTTGCTCTGACACATAGTAAATTTTAGCTTGACTTAATAAACTCCCTACGTTATAGAGGATTTCAGAAAAATAGTGCCCATCTGGCGGCTGGTGCTCAAGATTTTTTTTTGGGGGGGGGGGGCACAAACAAACTGAAAAATTCTGAAAAAAACATCAATTACAGCCACTGTGCCCATCAAACGCAGCCACTGTGCCCATAAAACGCTCCCACTGTGCCCATCAAATGCTCCGACTGTGCCCCAAATGTTGCCACTGGGCCCCATGTGCTGCCACTGTGCCCCATGTGCTGCCACTGTGTCCCAAATGTTGCCACTGTGCCCCCCGTCATCTGCCTAGCACTTACCTTGTCTTTGGTGGGCAGCGGGTGACAGCGGCAGGCGGCGAGTGGTGTCCGGTGTCCTCCATCTTCCCCGACCCCAATTGCTTCTCCCGCCCGCTCCTCCTCTCGTCCTGTGCTGTGATTGGACGCCTGATAGGCGTCCAATCACAGTGCCTGTTGCTTCAGCCAATCAGGTGACAGGTAACACAGACCTGGTAAACCTAATTGGCTGAGAGGTGGTTCAATGTTAGGAAAGCAAATTCCTTCGCTTTCCTAGCATACAGCTGAGTGAAAAGCGAACGCACAGCGTTGCGTCCGCTTCTCACTTTATTGCATGCCTATTAGAGCCTATGGCTCTAATCAGGTACATGCAAAAAAACACCCCCACCGCTGTAACTCAGGTGCCCGGTGACCGAAAAGGGGCCGGCCTAATCATAGAGGAAAAACATGGCAGAAGGGGATTTACCATGAGTAAAGGCCATTTTTTACTAAGAGGAGCACACTACATGCTGTGGTAGTGTGCAGACAGATGCCATTTTGTTGTACCACTTGATGTGTCTGACAGGAGTGGATTCAGACAATTTTGTTTGGGGGGTGCTATATGGTGCTAAAAGAATTAGTGGGGGAAAACACCCCCAAGCACCCACCTGGCGCCGCCCCTGGTGTCTGACGAGCCAGTATTCATCCCGACCAGCATGTGCAAAAATTATGGCAAGCCGGCTGGGATTACAGATCCGAGCATTCAAATGGTATTGATGTTATGTTTTTTCTCTACACTAAAGGCATTTTTACAAGAAATTAGCTAGGGAGAAACTTGAAAATGCAAAAAGAAGCCCAAAGCTCCACCTGCTGGCTGCATATGAGTACTGTGATGTACAATAGAGGCTGTGCTAAGTTAGGAGCTACAGATATGAAAGCTGCTGGAACATAAATGCTGCAATGACAACATAACAGAAAATAATATGACGTAGGCACAGAACCTAAAGTCAAGAAATCTGATTATAAAGTCCAATTTTCATATTATTGATCATGATTCATTCCATTTAAAAGCATTATCAATCCTGCTTTAAGAATAAGTTCAGGTAGCAATCAATGGATAGATTAAAGGAGTAGTCAGAAAAGATATATCACCAGCTCTCATTCACACTGCCTTTTACCCCTCAATGTGGACCCCCACTAAAGAAGGTCAGACAAGCATGTTCAAAATGATCCTGGAATGGTGTCACTGGAATAGAGTTACCCAGCTCCTTGTAAAAAGATGCTCCTCCACAGCCAGCAAAATCTTTAACACCCCCCAGAAGGCATAGAAGGATAAAGGGGCATATCATAGTGTAGTATTTTCCACATAGTTTATTGTTTAAAATGTATTACACTCACCCGTTATAAAATCAAATCAGGTATCAATGCAGAGAAACCAAAGTTTCCGTCCATCAAAATGGCCGCCGCATCTCGTTGCACCATGATGTTACACATCATGACGCGTTTTGTCATCAATGACATTGTCAGGGCGTTTCGGCAGGGACAAAATGTGAAAAACAGAAATGGAAGGCGCGCACACCTAGTGCATTACCAGAGATAATTTAATAATAAGACATTTTTGTATAAAAGTGGGAACTCACAAAATGCAACTGACAAAGGGCCATTAACACAGTGCATGGACATGCGCAGAACACGGGGTACAGCTAATGAGTTTCTTGGGCACACCACCTTCCTCCAGAGCTAGACTCAACAAGAGACAAAATGTGTAAGGAGGAGTCCTGACGTGTGATGTCATCGTGCACTGGGATGCGGTGGCCATTTTGATGGTTGGAAACTGTTTTTTCTGCATTGATGCCTGATTGGATTTTATAACAAGTGAGTGTAATACTTATTATATAATAAACTATGTGGAGGCTACAAATACGAGAGGGAGCAAAAGAGGGAGCAAAATCCACTATCTGGAAAGGTAGGAGTTGTAAAGCCAGAAATGTGGCCAAGCTGGTATTTAGGTGCTGGCCATAGAGGTGCCTGGCAGTGTATTTTTCTTTTTTTTTTGTGCCCTAGCAGCCGAGACAGGTCAATGCTACAATGCTATGATTTGATGGGGGTGGCTTGGGAACAGTTGTTAGGTGGGTGTGGGAAAGGCTTCCCCGAATAAGTGAGTTTTCAAGGATCTCCTAAAGGTGGACAAGTTAGGGGCTATGCTTGTCCCTACTCTGTGTGGCCCTATGCAGACCTTCTTACGATCTGGAGGAGCCGAAGGGTAGACCTCTGACATCCCTTGATATACCGTCATGTCCATCGCTGGAGGCTGGAGGGAATTGTGTAAAGCAGGGTAAGGTAGAGGTGCGAAAAGAGGGGACAGAAGGAGGAGGAGGAGTGCTATTGGGAATAGCATTCTGGCGCTATTCCCAATAATCTGTCTGATAAGAGGTCAGATGTCTCATACACTTGGTGTCTGTTTCGAGCACAGTTGTCTAAGTGGGTATTTCCCCCTCTTTTTAGTGGGTTGTCATCAGCATGCAGCTGTGTGATGTGCATATTTCAGATAGAGAGGAAAACTGCCTTGCAAAAGACATAAAAGAGGCCATCTATGTCAGACTGAGCCCTCCACACTACCTGTCACCCACATATAATACGGACGTTTTGGCATCTTTAGCCTGGCAATTTGACATCACTGCTCACCTTAACGGGGTTGTAAAGTATTGCGTTTTTTCACCTTAATGCATCCTATGCATTAAGGTGAAAAAGCATGCAATGCTTACAGGCCCCCCCAGCCCCGTTTACTTACCTGAGCCCTCGAAAGTCCAGCGTCTTGAACGTGCTGGCTTCTCTGCCCGGGCTTCTCGGCTCTTCATTGGATGATTGATAGCAGCGCAGCCATTGGTTCCCGCTGCTGTCAATCAAATCAATGATGCTGCGGGGGGCAGAGCAGAGTGATACAGTCAGCCGATATGGTCGCCGACTGTATTACGGGAGCATGCCCGCAAGTTAACCCCCTTGGGAGAGCGCTTCCCAGAGGGGGGTTAGCTCTTGTAGGGAGGAGCCAAGACAGCTGCCGAGGGACCCCAAAAGACAAGGATTGGCTGCACAGTGGAGGTAAGTATGGTATGTTTGTTATTTAAAAAAAAGAAAACCTTTACAACCCCTTTAAGTCATGTAACTCAAACAAATAATACTTGTCACAGACTTTGTAACACTATTTTGATTGGATCATGTTCATCTGAACAGTGGTTTAAACTTTCAGCCACGTTTTCCAACAATCAACACTGTCCTTGACATATTTCCATGGCCCCATGGTATTTGGATTTAGGTCATTGAGTTGCTCATGGATGTCTAACTACTGTGGTTTGTTCCCAACATTTATTTGGACTGAGACAGCCTCTTGAATGACTTGTAAAATGTTGTCAACATTACAAAGAACTGCTGCAAGTCATATTCTTCCCACCTTAATACTGGGCACTTTTACCTCCTTCCTGCCCAGGCCAACTTTCAGCTTTCAGCGCTGTCACACTTTGAATAACAATTGCGTGGTCATGCAACACTGTTCCCAAATACATTTTTTTATCATTTTCTTTCCACAAAAAGAGATTTCTTTTAGTGGTATTTAATCACCTCTGGGTTTTACATTTTTTACGAAAAAAAGACAGAAAAGTTTGAAAAAAATATACGTTTTTCTGATAGGTGGCACTGATATGCACCACTGATAGGCAGCACTTATTGGTGGCACTGATGGACACTGATGGGTGGCACTAATGGGCACAGAAAGGCAGCACTGATTGGCATCACTGATAGGCACAGATTGGCCTCACTGATGGGCACATATTGGCATTACTGATGGGGACAGACTGGTTTCACTGATGGGCACAGACTGGTGTCACTGATGGGCACTGTTGGGGCTGCATTATAATCAGGACACTGATGATCAGTGCCCTGATTACCAATACAAGTCTCCCCTGTGAGGAGATGCCACTGGGATTGTCGTTAAAGCGGGGGTTCACCCTATCGACGGGAAAAATTTTTTTTTTTTCTTTTACCTTTAAATCAGGCATTGTAGCGCGAGCTACAGTATGCCTGTCCCGAATTTTTTCCCCCCATACTCACCTTGTAGTCGTCCATCGAAGATACCGGGGAATGGGCGTGCCTCTGGAGACGGAGGATGATTAGCGGCCGGCTCTGGCGCGTCACGCTTCTCCGGAAATAGCCGAAATAGGCTTGGTCTTCACGACGCGTGCGCATAGCCTGTGCGCACGCGCCGTGAAGAGCCGAGACCTACTCCGGCTGTCTTCGGGGAGAGTGACGTGCCAGGGCCGGCCGTCAATCATCCTCCCTCTCCATAGGCACGCCCATTCCCCGCGGGAGCCGAAATCTACGATGGACGACTACGAGGTGAGTACGGGGTTAAAAAAATCGGGACAGGCATACTGTAGCTCGCGCTACAATGCCTGTCTCGATGGTAAAATCAAGTACGAGAGGGTGAACTACCGCTTTAAGTGCAAACATTTTCTTAAAGGGCCTAAGTGACAGCCAGCAGAAGAACATGTTCAAGGACTGTCCCTTTTGTTCCCCAGCCCCTCCGGCTACTATCCTCCTTTTCTTTTGGACAGTGCATACCCAGTCGGTCTAGGACTAGTATCGCCACCATAAATGCACTCTGGCAGTAAAGTTTCAGCACTCAGCAGATTAAGCTTTACCACTACTCACTGCTGCACTTGAGGTGGTCGTACTACTATTTATGGTGATCGGGACACAAAATGTCATCTTGTGCCTAGTCCTTACTGTTAATCATTTTGTATGAAAAATTGTGTTATTACCATTGTTAATCCATTTTATACTTGCCTAGTCAACAACACTATTGGGTGACAATATATTAAGTTTGCCTTTATTAACTCGTTTGGCGCCTGTTTTCTTTCATGTAGCACTACTATTGGGTACAAAGTATTATTTTAATAATTTCCTGTGATATTGTATGTTTATACACTCAGCCTGGTGTGTCGGAAGGGCTGAGGTTCTTGAGAAGGTTGAGGCAAAGAACAGAGGACCTATCCAATTCCCTATGGTGGTAGGGCTACTACGCCAGCATACTTTGTGATGACTGGGGGGTGTCTAGCTCAGCCGCTCAAGGTACCTATCAGTTTATTGGGGAGGTAAGGGTCCATTTTAATAGACACTGTCACTTTGCTCTGATGGGTACAATGTTTCTTTAAAGCCAGACACAGCCATGTTAGCAGCATTTTGAGAAAGAGGCCACAAATGCCAGTCTATAAGTCTTTGTCATGCCAGGTTCCCTTCAAATAGGACAGGTAATTGAGTGTACCTGACCATAGTAACTAAAAGAACACTCTAATGCATTTCTCTGGGCAGGCCTCAGTAACCAAGCCAATGCCTATTAGCCCAATTCTTCAGTTTTCCCTAGGCTGTAGCTTATTTAGGCTATTGCATCCTGGTCTCAATTATACCTCTGTAAAAGAAATCCAACAGAAAAGAAGATGCATTCCATATGCCTTTTGCATCATGTTGCAAGGAGGATTTTAACACTGCAGAACTTAAAGCCTCGCTTATTTTTACTTTGTCCATGGTTGTAAGCTTAAACTTTTCAGGGAGCACATGGAAGTTCTAAAAAGAGTCCATAAAAAGCAAATCTTAAAAAAAAAAAAAAAAAAAAGAGTTTGACTTTTTGAAGGGAATGTAGTCTTGAACAAAATTTTGTCTACATTATTTTTAAAGATCAGATTGAAGTTAGTAGTTTTAGTAACATGTGGTATTATTTTCAAAAAAGCTTTTTTATATGTAAAGTTTGTAAATACCATATATATATATATATAGTAACATGGGGGACCATTAGCTCTCGTGGTAGATGTATTTGTCAATGATTCAAGCCAGTCAGGAACTATATTTTAGGGCGTGGTAGGCCCATTTTTATTAAAAAAGGCAAATAAAAGTCCGTAACATAAAGGTTTCCCACGCTGGGGTTTTTTCTCCAGTACATTCACAAACAAAAATTGCTAGCCCACCTGGCTCAATTTAGCAGCACCTCTGCTCTTTATCCTGGTCACACAGACCACAGGATTCTTCAATGTGGACGGCTTCACTGTGGACAGCTCCGCTCTGGCCTTGGTCCTCAGGCTGTTTAACTACCTCTCCTACGGCCTCCTGCAGCCCCTCTGACTCCTGGAGACCTCCTGTCTCTCTTGGTGTGGAGCAGTGAGGAGCCATGAGGTCTTCCCATACCCTCATTATAAGGGCTGTGCTCATCTGACTATATATATATATATATATATATATATATAGTACAGACCAAAAGTTTGGACACACCTTCTCATTCAAAGAGTTTTCTTTATTTTCATGACTATGAAAATTGTAGATTCACACTGAAGGCTTCAAAACTATGAATTAACACATGTGAAATTATACATAACAAAAAGTGTGAAACAACTGAAAATATATTTCATATTCTAGGTTCTTCAAAGTAGCCACCTTTTGCTTTGATTACTGCTTGGCACACTCTTGGCATTCTCTTGGTGAGCTTCAAGAGGTAGTCACCTGGTGCAGCACCCCATCACACTCCTTCTTGGTCAAATAGCCCTTACACAGCCTGGAGGTGTGTTTGGGGTCATTATCCTGTTGAAAAATAAATGATGGTCCAACTAAACGCAAACTGGATGGAATAGCATGCCGCTGCAAGATGCTGTGGTAGCCATGCTGGTTCAGTATGCCTTCAATTTTAAATAAATCCCCAACAGTGTCACTAGCAAAGCACCCCCACACCATCACACCTCCTCCTCCATGCTTCACGGTGGGATAGGTACCACGTGGGTAGGTACCGGAGCATGATGGGACTGTGACATCATAAGAGAGGCCTATATAAATCGGATGCAAACCGCGCACCCGTCATTGCAGCGAGAAGAGGCGTTGTGTCAACATCATAAGAAGGCAGACGAAGAGAAGAAGAGAAGACGACGTCACAGAAGAGCCGGGCTGGCCACCGCTAGTAACTGAGCTAACACACGAAGATAGTGGCGGCAAGTCCTGAAGGAGAAGGCACCGGACAGCGAGCGGGAGAAGAACCAGAGAGCGGAGAAGATAGAAGACCCCCGGAGAGTGGAGAAGACCCCCGGAGAGCGGAGAAGACCCCCCGGAGAGCGGAGAAGACCCCCGAGAGCGGAGAAGACCCCCCGAAGAGCAGAAGAGAACCAGACGGCGGTGAAGAAGAAACCCCCCCTGCTAAAAGAGCTAAAGAAGATAGGGGGCCCCCGGAGCAGACTAATAAATTATTTTAAAAACCCTGTGTTTTGTGTTTATTTACTTTTACACTTTGCCTCCAGGTGAATGGGTAGGGGTACGATGTACCCCATATTCATTCACTTAGGGTGGGGGGCCGGTATCTGGGGGCCCCCTTATTTGAGGGGGCTCCCAGATTCCGATGAGCCCCCCACCCGCAGACCCCGACAACCAACGGCCAGGGTTGTCGGGAAGAGGCCCTGTCCTTATCAACATGGGGACAGGGTGCTCTGGGGTGGGGGGCCCCGCAGTGATTCCCCCATCCACATTAAATGTGTATATGGGGGAATACGTTCATATTTTTTAATTCAACCAGCTGGTTAAAGGGGAAAACACAAATCATGTATGGCCTGTTATCTTTGACCACCAATTTCCTAAAGGCTTTGTACATAAACGGTGTTTACCTCAATCAAACAATCATGGGCTAGCATAATACTTTTTTTTTTATTTCTTTTGCACATGATTGTATATTTAGAGTTTACCTTATTTACTATCATTCACATAGTATCATTCACACAGTTTTCAAAGTAAATGCTCACTAGTGTAGGAAAGGGCAAAAGTACTTTACCTTACCTGATCCTCTGCTCCCCCGGCAGATGAAGCTCCCCATTGCTCCATAGGTGGACTGTCCCTCAGCTTCATCATGTCTAATTGACCTTGCTTTGGTCCTAATAGCATAAGGACCATAGACTGCTGAAGTGTAGACGTAAAAAGTGTTCTAGACTTATATGGTAAATTAACCCCTACAGTACTGGGCACAGTTCCACTACAAGGGATAATTTTACATTTCCCAGAGTGGGACTTTATTAAAAAAAAAGCGATCTATTCCTTTAGTAAATCAATCTTACTGTCTTTAGGATACATGAGGGAGTAAAACAAACTTGCGCAGATAGGATGCCCTTTAATAAATAAAATGGAGAGAAATTGCACTAACATAATTAGCTACAAATAAGCTACTTGATCAGAGCATGTAGCTAAGTAACTTAACTCCTATCGGATGTCAGGTCACTGAACAGATGCAAAGACTCGACTTCTGAAAAGCCTGTAAAAGGAGAGGTGCTATGCAGAGATGGAAACAGCTGTGAATGAACAAAGCAGGAGCGAAACTGATAAAACTCTTCTCTATTTCTCACCCAAATGAAGGGCAAAGCCCCGAAATATGGAGGTGAAGGAGCTTTTATCCAAGTTGCAAACACTAGGTTCTCCATTCTTGATGGGTTTTCGCAGTTTCACTACTGGTTTGTTCAGAGTCATTCACAGCTGTTTCCATCACTGCATAGTGTCTACTTTTGTCAGCTTCCCAGAAGTCATAGTCATAACCTTTGTAGGAATGTTCTCCTCCAAAAATCTATATGTGTATGGCAAGCATTAGGATTGGTAGGCTTCAATACATTACATTTTTGCTTGTTTTTGGGTTTAGATACACTTTAAAGTTCCACCCCCCCCCCCAAAAAGAAATTCTAGGGCCGCGTACACACAGTCGGTCCAAACCGATGAAAACGGCCTGAAGTCCAGTTTCATCGGTCCGAACCGACCGTGTGTACGGCCCATCATTCTGTTGTCCTTCGGACAAAGAACTTGCTTTAAAATCGAACCGATGGACGGCTGACCATCGGTCAAAACCGATGGTTAGTACACAAAAGCATTGGTTCAAAACCTGCGCATGCTCAGAATCAAGTCAACGCATGCTTGGAAGAATAGAACTTCGTTTTTTTCAGCATGTGGTGTGTTTTACGTCACCGCGTTCTGACCCGATCGGTTTTTGAAACAATGGTGTGTACGCACATCAAACCATCGGTCTGCTTCAGCGGTGAACCGATGAAAACGGTCCGTCGGACCATTCTCATCGTATGGATCGACCGTGTGTACGCAGCCTTACTGTTAGGATACTTACCTGCCCAGGCATCCAGTGGTGTCCTCACCTGGGCCAGTTCTTGAATCGGCTCTTGGGTGGCACCATCTTGGCTAAGGCAAACCGGCTGAGAAGCCACAATCTACTGCGAAAATCGCGCTGCACATTTTTATAATGGGCGGTTGTGGAGTGGAAGGAGGAGGGGGAATACTTCTGGCTCACTTCGCCGGCTGTCGCCATGAACTGAGCTGGAGGTGGGTACCCACCCAAAAGATGCCAAATGTGTCAGCGAAGGGGGAGGGAGGAGGCAGATAAGCGGAACTTTCCTTTTTGGGTAAAGCCCCTTTTTAAGCAATGGTATGGCATAACACATCTAAATATTCTATCCTTCAGGATACATGTATTCTAAATACAGATCCTGGAATTCATAAAAAGAGTCATAGACAGTGTATCTTTTAGAACCATAAACATAGGCATGGTTGAGGTGTTTTGTTGTGGGATGGGTAGAGCCCGATAGGGCTTTTTTGTGCATCATCTTTAGAAGAGGCTTCCTTCTGGGACAACAGCCATACAAACCAATTTGATGCAGTGTGCGGCGTATGGTCTGAGCACTGACAAGCTGATCCCCGAACCCTTTAATCTTTGCAGCTATGTTGACAGCACTCATATGTCTATTTCCGAAAGATAACCTCTGGATATTACACTGAGCATGTGCACTCAACTTCTTCAGTTGACCATGGTGAGGCCTGTTCTGAGTGGAGCCAGTCTTGTTAAACTGCACTGCAGCTCAGTTTCAGGGTCTTGGCAATCTTCTTATAGCCTAGGACAGTGTTTCTCAACTCCAGTCCTCAAGGAGCCCCAACAGCTCATGTTTTCAGGCTTTCCATTATTTTGCACAGGTGATTTGATCAGTTTCACTGCCTTGGTAATTACCACAGCCATTTCATCTGAAGGAAATCCTGAAAACATGACCTGTTGGGGCGCCTCGAGGATTGGAGTTGACTTTCCCTAGAGTGGAATCCTGACATAAAATAGGCCAGTGTCTTTTAATACGTTTTACTTATACTGAGCGTTAAACAAGGTGAGGAAGGCCAAATCCAAAGATTCTGTTCCTTCTTGTAGCATGATTTATATATCCATGCCACCCACCAACCTCCTAGTACTTTCTATGTTTTATCCCATATCCTTTTTCAACAAACATATCTATCAAAATGTCAGTCTGTGCCAGATAGTCCATTTCAAAATTGACAAAGGAGCAGTGAGTGGCTCTAAAACACACTAGCCACACCCTGTTTTTCCACCTCCATCGCTGACGTCAGCCCCAGCCACCGTTGTTCGGCATCCTGCAGCCACGGGAGCCCTGAGCATCCCGGGAACACTGTATACCATTCGGCTGACCTCTCCAGCGAGCGCATGTCATTGCGACACTACACCTTTCCCTGTGTGGCGAACCTCTCGACCACCTCCATTGAATCCTGTCTTTACTTGTTTGCAGAGTTTAAAGGAATGAAAGAAGCTTTACCATTAATCTCTTCCAGGTGTGTTTTATTCCTGCATGCTATGGTTTAACCCTCCTGTTATCTCAGTAATGTGCCCCTGCAGCTTGGAAATAATGTTTTAGTGGCATATACAGTGAAGATACACAGACATCTGACACCGCACATAGCCAGGAAAAGTGCTCTACTACTTGCTGGTTCAGTGCTACTGCTTCTGGATTGCCTCATCATGTCAATTTGTTATACCATGAACAAGCTAGGGTGAAACTGGAAGCTAATTTCCAAACCACGAAATACATTATGGCAGATGTACTAAACCAATAACAATGTACTCTATCAGTCAGTCTTGAGTTTCAAAAGCTCAAAATTTAGTCTACTAGTGGCAAAGATACATTATAAAATTGTTTTACTTAGTTATAATTCAGCTGAGAAGGTCCCACCCTGTGATAATCCATCCAGCTCCTTTAAGTTTAGACAAGGGTTAAATAACATGTATATCCAATAGGTGACACTGCATGTTAATAAAATTATGTTGAGTCAGTGATGCTAAAAAGAAGTTCAAGTGTATTGCATTGCCAAAGCCCCGGCTGGGTGCCAAACAACAGGTTGGTGGCTGCATGAAAAACGCAAGTTCAAACATTAAGATGGGTGACATCATTCCTTTCCACAGCTTTACTTTCAATGCACTTCCATAAGTAAGTACCCCTCTTTAATCTCATGGAAAACTGTGGATACGCAAGGTCCCTTATTTCACATTTAGATTCCTTCTTGGGACAATTAACTCTTGGGTAGCAGCAAAAAAAAAATGTTCAAATAGCTCTGTATCATAATTGATCTCCACAGAAACAATAGAGTCAAGTTTATTAACCCACTTAGATGCAGTCCCCAAATTTTCAACACAAAACTGACTCCATACCAGTCATGCATTACATGTTCATCCGACCAAAAAGATTTCATACTGATGCTCCCTGTAGTGTTTAGGCAGTGGAGGTGTGTCCTTCCTGGTCAGGATCCACAATATTACTTGAGAAATATAGGTGGACCTATCGAAACGTGTCAGAAGTGATGCTGTGGAATCACCCACTGAGTAAGTTAAGCTTAGATAGGCATTGTTCACAAAACCACCTACATATCATTTTGCTACTGACCTGTTTTTGACAGTATATTGCACTCAAACTTATTTTTGTGAATAACTGCCTCCTTTTTAGAACTGAGTCCTATGAGATTTTAACTATTGGCTATACATGGTATTTAAGGACCTTTAACGGAAAAACTTGAAGGAGTCAGATGGATTACCATAGGAAGGAATCTGCTCAGCTGAATCTTTGCACTATACAGGTTTTTTTTCACAATTATGAGTAAGTATGTTGTAACTTTGCCACTATTTAACAATAGATAGACTTATGTAAGATAAGCACTGACTAATACAGTGGTTTTATTTCTTATACTAGATTAGTGGAGGATTGACTTGATTCAGTTATGCTGTTGTTGGTTGTATTATTTGTATGTTCTAAAGTGAGCCAAAGTAAGCAATTTGTATTTCTTTACCTTTTCGTGCTCCCAATTTGGGTTTTATACCAAACCTATTGACATTTGGAAGTAAAGTGCAAATTTCATTATTCAAATTTAATATTTTTTAAGACTCACCTGATTGTGCCCTCTTTTAAATATGACTAAGAAAATATATTAACTGATTTGAGAACATTAGAGAAATATCTGTTGCAAGAAACAAGGAATTTATGGAACGTATTAACATTCAAGATATATTTACAGTGTTATCCAGTCCAAATAGGGCGAAAGTACGGAAAACATTATCTTTTGACTTAGTTGATGACATTATTCCAAAAACAAAAGTGTGACTCTTTACTTTATAGATTCTCTCTACATGTAGAAAAATTTGAGTTGGAGGCCAGGAAGGCAGGATTATAATCTAATGAGAAAATTAAATCCATTCTTAAAAAAAAATACAACCCTTCATGAGAACTATATGACTATCATTTTTTTTTTACAACACAGGTTACATCTATTGGAAAGAAAATATTATTGATTATAAAAATAAGAGATTCCAGAGAGACAGAGTCCCCATTATAGAATGAACAGAATGTCAACCAGATATGGTGGTAGAGCAGAGGGATAATGGAGGGGTATACATGATACAGAAATACAGAACAGATTAGAAGTGAAAACATTGATAAGCCCTAATCATTCTGAAGGCAAAGCACACTCCAAACATCATAAAAAAATAGAATGAGTCATCAATTAGCTGGGAGGAAATGAGGATATACAGTAAATAATGGGTGGTCCAATAAATATGTGGTTCTACAAAAATAGATTTTCACTTATGTCAATACTTTCTCAACCAAACAAAGGGACTAATGTTAAAACAGGATCTAGTAATCAGGTTAAATTTACGCATTTTTAAATGCAGTAAAAAGGGTAAAAAGTCCAGGGGGTGTAGTAGACAGTGCACCAAGCAAAAGCTTGTACAACCAAAAGATACAGCCTAGATTTTCAATTCAAGCCCACTCATTCTTAATGAACATGAAATCTCCCTTCTGATCAAGGGTCTCATATTTACACCTACTTGTAAAAAAGTCAATTTGAGACTTTCATAAATTTGAAACTCTCTACAAAGAAAGTGGAAAAAAAAGTGAAAGAAAAAAGTAACATGCAGAAGAGCTTTTATTTGTGAACATGCGAAGTTAAGAGCAACATTTCTTCCCTGCAAATACACTCAGTGTTATTATTGGTAATGCAGGATCTTAGAAATCCTAAGGAATAGAAAGATAGAGAATCACTTTAATCATCAAGAGATTCAAGCAGATCAACTGAAATAATAATTAAACCTGCTGACAAAAATAGGGAGAGGGGGGAGTGGTAACAAAGGGAATATATAGGTACAGAAATTGTACAGAAGCACAATTATTTGGAGACCTGAATACATATATCAAACTAAAACAAGATCTGACTGCTGAATTTCAAAATAATTTAAGATCACTTTTACAGAACGGTTTGATGTCAGGCATTTTTAGTCAAACATAAAACAGGCAGGCAATATGTTTGACACAAAAGTAATTAAAATATACTTAATAATTGGACACCCATGCATACCAGTATTTAATTTATAGGCAAAAATGCATAAAGACCCATAAAACCACGAGTGCATCCTATTAAGTAACTGGATATATGTTTACAAACTCAAGAACAAATTACCCCTATCTAAGAGGCTTAAAACACATCCTTGATTTATTGAAGGCAATCAGAGTGGTCATGATGGAAGACAGCTCTCTACATGGGTATTTCAGGTGATAAAGTATGTTTTGTGATTACAGTAACTGAAGACTTGGGAGAGCAGGTTCTCTACAGGTTGACTTTGTTATCGACTCACTTTTGTTTACTATTACTATTTTGGTGTCAGAAAATATTTTTTCATTAACTTATTGGGACTGCAATGGGAATTCATTTTGCACCCAGCTTTGCAAATCTAAATATGATAGCTTGTAATCTAGGTTTATTTGGCAGAACAGGAAGCTTATGGAAAAGGTGGACAATACATTTGTTGTTTGGTGTGGGTCCAAGGATGCATTGGATCAATTTATAGTGTCATAGTAGTAGAAAAGATTATAATCAAAATGTTACACTATTGGTCAGCAAAGAGAGAGTTTATTTTATGGACTATTTTTTATTGAAAATAATAGAACTAAAAAAAAAACACGTTAATTGTAATATATATATTTTTAGAATCTGTTGCAATCTACTTTTTTTTACAATCTTCTATATTTTAGGGGGCAGCAAATCAGTTAATAGCCCCATCTGTAGAAAAAGGATACATGAAAAGGCATTACAGATGGAAGCATAAAAATTAGGACAAGGGATAGATTTCTAGACGATAGGAGAGTGTGAATGATCTGGAAAATACATTTTATTTTTCTATTTTATACAGTTGCATCTTGTGAGAAGAATCATCTCCAAACCCTGGAGTGTACTTAAAGTTGATAGAATCCTCTTACAAAAACTTCCATAGAGAGACACAGTTTTATTTAAAAAGCAATTAATTTGGGACATGAAATCTTAGGGCCAGATTCACAAAAGAGATACGACGGCGTATCTCCTGATACGCCGTCGTATCTCTGTTTCTAACTATGCTACTGATTCATAGAACCAGTTACGCATAGATAGGCAGAAGATCCGACAGGTGTAATTGTTTTACACTGTCGGATCTTAGGATGCAGTACCGCGGCCGCCGCTGGGGGGAGTTCGCATCGTAAACCAGCGTCGGGTATGCAAATTAGGAGTTACGGCCGATCCACAACGGTTTTTCACGTTCGCTACGTCGCCGCTAGTATATTTTCCCGTCGCATAGTTACACTTTTTTTTGGTGCCTTAACTTTAGTCAGCAAGTGTATTGCTGTCTAAAGTATGGCCGTCGTTCCCGCGTCGAAATGTAAAAATCAACGTCGTTTGCGTAAGCCGTCCGGGAATACGGAAGTACGCTACGCGCGTCGCCGTTCAAAAAAATGACGTCACGCGGCGCAAAGCACGGCGGAAGTTAGGAAACGGAGCATGTGCAGTAGGTCCGGCGCGGGAGCGCGCCTAATTTAAATGGCACACGCCCATTTGAATTGGCCCGCCTTGCGCCGGAGGCCGCGGGCGTAGGTTTTCATGGCAAGTGCTTGGTGAATCAGGCACTTGCGATGAAAAATTGCGGCGGTACAACTTATCTAGGATAAATTACGCCGCCGCGATTCTACGTGAATCTGGCCCTTAGTTCTTTTCTGTCTTTCACATGAACCATAAATGCAATTTGCAGTCCTAAATTCTTAGGGGCAGATCCACATACATTTGCGTGGGCGCAGCGTATGTGAGATACGCTACGCCGCTGTAACTTACTTTGCAAATCTTTGAATCCTGAAAGATTTTACGCCATAAGTTACGGCGGTGTAGTGTATCTCTCGCGGCATAAGGGCGCGAAATTCAAATGCGGCGAGTAGGGGGCATGTTTCATTTAAATGAAACGCGTCCCCGCGACGAACGAACTGCGCATGCCCCGTCCGTCAAAACTCCCAGAGTGCATTGCTCCAAATGACGTTGCAAGGACGTCATTGTTTTCGTCGTGAACGTAAATGGCGTCCAGCCCCTCTCATGGACGACTTACGCAAATGACGTAAAATTTTCAAAAATATACGCGGGAACGACGGCCATACTTAACATTGAGTACGCGGATTACGACGTGAACACCACCCAGCGGCCGCCGGAAAATTGCATCTTAGATCCGATGGCGTACTAAGGCATACACCTGTCGGATCTAACACAGATGCCGTCGTATCTTGTTTGGTGGATACCAAAACAAAGATACGACGCGCAAAATTTGAAATTACGCGGCGTATCAACAGATACGCCAGCGTAATTTCTTTGAGGATCTGCCCCTTAATGTTCAACACATCATCCGAAACCTATGTAAGAAAAAAAAAATATTTTGACAAGGATAGGGATTTTAAAGGTGTTGAATCCTTCTCACAGAATAAATTGGCACATGCACTTACATTATTAAAAAAAATTAAATTTTTTATTACAAATTCTTTAAAAAGAGAGTAATTGCTGCAACTCTCTTTTTTTTAAAGAATTTGTAATAAAATGTATACTTTTTTAATAATGTAAGTGTATGTGCCAATTATTTTATGTGAGAAGGATTCAAGATCCCTATCCTTGTCGAAATATATATTTTTCTACATATTTGAATGTGGTGTTGATTAATTCAACTGGAATCATTCATATATAACAATCTATTTAAAAAAATATATAACATGTGTTTACGTGGTTGCTACAAAATTAGAATTTATGTTAAACTAACATTCAGGTTTATTTAATTGTAATAGCATGTATTTAAAACTGATTAAAGGGAATTTGATCAAAGCAAAATACCGGTGTGATAAGCTTTTTAAGGTAGCTGTCATTTTCTGACACTTAGGCAACACAGTAGTTCTGGGGTATTGAAACGGAACCATTTTATGTGGCATTGTTATGCCAGAACTGACATGCAGTCCTGAAGTCATAGATTGGAAACGTGTATATGAGCTATGTTACATAAATAGTTTTTTTGGACAGATTTTATTTAAGATGTAAATACGCTACAATAATAAAATGCTGTGTTAAGATACTTGTAATAGCTGTTGTAATATTTTCTGATATATTACTACAATCGTCCAAAGCAGTGCTTTGTTTTTATTTTATTTTTATTGCACAATATTATTTTAAATGATTCTCTTTGCCATTTAATTACACATTTTAATTATACATTTTAAAGTTGTTCTGCATTTTTACAATCAATAAACAACATGAAATATTTGTTTTATAAATGAGAAAATATTGAGAATAACAGAAGGGATAAAAATATGAATGCCAGTGATCAATATAAAATAGTAATGATATTTCTCTTTAAGTACTAAAACACTTTTCTGGAACTGTTCTGGAACATTGATATAGCTTTGTTTTAGGAAAACCCATTGATGGAAAATAAAGGGTTATTTATATTCTTTAGTTGCATAGGTTTATATGTTTAACAACCTCATTCATGTGTATAGAATTGGAAGATTTTAGAAGTGATTAACGCTGCAACTTGATATGATTTGTACTGAGGTTTACTAGCCTAATATTTGGTGAGAATAAATACATGAATGCCAGTGATCAATATAAAATAGTATAGGTATTACTCTTTATAAGTAATAAAACACTTAAACAGTTCTGGAACGTTGATATAGCTTTGGATATATGGTTTATGTTTAAAAAATAAAGCATTATATGTATTTTTTTAAGACTATTCACATGAATATAGAAAATTCACATAAATCAGTGGGTTATTTAAGAAGTTAATAAAGCAGAAAAGTTTGTTATTTCACTTAAGTAAATATCTGAATACATTTTAAAAATCTGTTTACTGTATTATAAAAATGTTGAAGTACATTTATACAATACACTTTTTTTTATTAGATTTATATTTGGTGCTATATTTCAGATATACAATTAATTTAAAGGAAACAAAAAAGAAATACATTTTCTATCTGGTCATCATTTGAAATTTGCCTTTTTTTTACCACCATAATTAAAGTCTTTTTTTTTTTTAGATTACTTCTAAAGCCCAATAACAGTCTTTGAAGTTTGAAGAAAACTTCGGCTGTGTTTAAGCATCCAATCACATTTGGAGAATTCTATATGTGAAATTTGTATTGAGCATATCAAACGTCTAACAAAATAAACGGGCAATTGTAAAGCTTATTATTTTAGTAAATCACTCCAAAAATGTCCTCAGAAAAACATAGCAGACCTTTTTCAAGGATCTTGTCTCATTTTTCATATAAAACTAGAATGTCATATATTATACATTATTGCCATATATTATTAAGAAAATAAGAAATATGCAATGTGATATTCCTATGTGACACAGCCCTAAATTAAATATGACTTAACATGTATCATGTATCATATTTTCCAGGACAAAGGAAAGAATTTTATCTTTCATTCCTAAATATCATCTGAATTGTCACTGCTGTAAGCCATGTAAGCAATTATTCTATTTAAAGATTATCACTGCTGACAATTATTTGTTAAATTTTTCTTGTGGGACAAACATTAATGCCATTTATGGAGTAGTGTATTTCGAATTTAGAAGACACTGTTGTATTTCTGGTTGTCAGATCTCAGAAGTGGTGATTGCAACAACCTTGTTCTAACCTTTGTTCTGGAGTGAATATGCTTCAGTGAACTGTACAGTACGTTAATTCATACTGTTATTGCTGATGTGTCCGAAACTATGATTGGTGGATTATTATGTTAAGTTAAGCAAAGAAAACAAATAACTTTAAAAGCATATAATTACTTAAAGTGCTACTAAACCCACAAAAGTGAAATCAGCCTGTGTATATGCTGTAAAGCATGCTTGTTAAACTTACTGTGGAAGGGGCTAATCCTCTGCATTGTGTAAAATGGCTATTTGATCCTGTCTTCTCTGATCCCTCCTTCTTCCACAGTCCACAATCCATCACCTGATAGTTCAGAGCCTTGGGGTCACTCTACACATGCTCAGCGTATTGCTATAGAGTTATTTTTTGTGGGGGGTGCATGTGATTGGCACAGGGCCAATCAGCACTGTCCAGACAGAGGGTCAGGGGTCATGCAGCCTCATAGGACAATCAGGAGAGAATGAAGACTCCTCCTACAAGCTTTAACCATTGCTCGGCCGGCCACTGATAGAAGTCACAAGACTGCTATATACTGCTGATGAGAAAAGGTATTTAGGAGTTTATATTTACTAAAATAATTGCATTTCCATGTTCTGTGTACTGTGGCAGACCAGATATAGTGAATGTAGGTTTCTGGGTTTAGTAACACTTTTTTTTTTAACAGGGAAAGGGTTTAGTAACACTTTAAAGTGGAACTCCACATCATGGGACAGACTATTAATCACATGATCACTGTGACAGCCAATCACAATTGCCACATGTCTGGGAAGTCCATGTAATGCTTACGACAGCTATAAGTGTATTGTATAAATGTACTTCAAAATTTTTATAATACAGTAAACAGATTTTTAGAATTTATTCAGATATTTACTTAAGTGAAATAACAAACTTTTCTGCTTTATTAACTTCTTAAATAACCCACTGATTTATGTGAATTTTCTATATTTGTGTGAATAGTCTTAAAAAAATACATATAATGCTTTATTTTTTAAACATAAACCATATATCCAAAGCTATATCAATGTTCTAGAACTGTTTAAGTGTTTTATTACTTATAAAGAGTAATACCTATATTATTTTATATTGATCACTGACATTCATGTATTTATTCCTTCTCATCAAATATTAGGCTGGTGAACCTCAGTACAAATCATATCAAGTTGCAGCGTTAATCACTTCTAAAATCTTCCAATTTTATACACATGAATGAGGTTGTTAAACATATAAACCTATGCAACTAAAGAATATAAATAACCCTTTATTTTCCATCAATGACTTTTCCTAAAACAAAGCTATATCAATGTTCCAGAACAGTTCCAGAAAAGTGTTTTAGTACTTAAAGAGAAATACCATTGCTATTTTATATTGATCACTGGCATTCATATTTTTATCCCTTCTGTTATTCTCAATATTTTATCATCTATAAAACAAATATTTCATGTTGTTAATTGATTGTAAAAATGCAGAACAACTTTAAAATGTATGATTAAAATGTGTAATTAAATGGCAAAGAGAATCATTAAAAATAATATTGTGCAATAAAAATAAAATAAAAACAAAGCTCTGCTTTGGACGATTGTAGTAAGATATCAGAAAATATTACAACAGCTATTACAAGTATCTTAACCCAGCATTTTATTATTGCAGCGTATTTACATCTTAAATAAAATCTGTCCCAAAAAAACTATTTATGTTACATAGCTCATATACAAGTTTCCAATCTATGACTTCAGGACTGCATGCCAGTTCTGGCATAACAATGCCACATAAAATGGTTCAGTTTCAATACCACAGAACTACTGTGTTGCCTAAGTGTCAGAAAATGACAGCTACCTTAAAAAGCTTATCACACCGGTAATTTGCTTTGATCAGATTCCCTTTAATCAGTTTTAAATACATGTTATTACAATTAAATAAACCTGAATGTTATTTTAACATAAATTCAAATTTTGTAGCAACCAGGTAAACACAAGTTATATATATTTTTAAATAGATTGTTATATATGAATGATTCCAGTTGTATTAATCAACACCACATCCAAATATGTAGAAAAAAATATATTTCGACAAGGATAGGGATGTTGAATCCTTCTCACATAAAAGAATTGGCACATACACTTACATTATTAAAAAAGTATAAATTTTATTACAAATTCTTTAAAAAAAGAGAGTTGCAGCAATTGCTCTCTTTTTAAAGAATTTGTAATAACATTTATATATATTTTTAAAAATGTAAGTGCATGTGCCAATTTATTATGTGAGAAGGACTTAACACCTTTAAAATCCCTATCCTTGTCAAAATATTTTATTTTGTTTCTTACATAGGTTTCGGATGATGTGTTGATTAATACAACTGGACTCATTCATTCATCGTATTTGCCAAGGATTCAATGCCTTCAATATTTTGTTAAATACATTTTAATAATACTGTTTTAAGTGAAAAAAAAAATCTCTTCAAAATAGGGCACTTATTTTACTTTTGATATGTTAAAGCATTTAAAAGCAATTAGCGGCCTGTCAACGTTTAGTTAAAAGCAAGCTGAGCAAAAAGAAATATGAAGGTTGCCATTGCTGACCTTCTTCTGAAAATGCTAGTTCCCACTGGATACTTTACAAATCACTGACCTGGACCAAGCACACAGCATGAGAAATAACTTAGAACACTTCCCCCTCTCCTCATCTCCGTATCATAGAGGGTCGGGGTTCTGCAGTCCTCAGACATTGCTGGGAAAAATGTGCAGCACACAAAGGTATCAACTAGACTTGTGCGCGCAGGAAAATTTTGTTTAATTTTCATTCGTAAAATACACTATTTAGATCTGTTATATTTGTTATGTTACTTTAGTTTGTTTTCGGATAATTTGTTATTTCTGTAGAGTATAGATATTTGTTATAACAAATCATTTCGTTTTATTGTTTAATTGTTTCGTTTCCAGATAATCTGTTATTTCTGTAGAGTATCGATATTCGTTATAACTAATCATTTGTTTTTTTGTTTAATTGTTTCGTTTTTGGATAATCCGTTATTTCTGTAGAGTATAGATATTCGTTATAACGAATCATTTCTTTTTTTTGTTTAATTGTTTTGTTTTCGGATAATTCGTTATTTCTGTATGTATACAGTATATATTCGTGATAACGATTCGTAATTCAGAAAAGTTGTTTGACTTACTCCGTTTGATTTACTCCATGCCAGTAATCCAGCCCCCAACACAAAAGGAATCAACTGATTGGACTAGAAAACTGTTAAGCCTCGTACACACGACCGAGTTTCTCAGCAAAAACCAGCAAGAAACTTGCTGGGATATATTTTTTTGCCGAGGAAACTGGTCGTGTGTACATTTTCGTTGAGGAAACTGTCGAGAAACTCGACGAGCCAAAAAGAGAGCATGTTCTCTATTTCCTTGACGGGAATGGAGAAAATTGGCTTGTCGAGTTCCTCGACAGCCTAACAAGGAACTCGAGTTCCTCGGTCATGTGTACGAGACTTAACTCTCGAGCATCTGGAATAACGAATGCATTTGAATTTAATAGACTATTCATTCGTTATATTTTACGGACGTTGCCTACTAATAGAATAAAAACAAATCAATAGAATTAATTCAGATAATTCGTTATGCCATTACGAGTTGACCTGCTGTTTCATTAGCCCTTTAACGAATTAACGAATCATGCCAAATTCATTCGTTATTTTCTTTACATTTCCTTTCGTATTCGTTAAGATTCGTTTTTTTCTTCCTTTGAGCGTTTGAATGCATCCAAATGTCTGAAAGGTTCAAATTTAATGAAAGTTTTGATTTGTTACTAAACGAATTGTCATGCCTAGTATCAACTCGCTACATTTCTGGCAGGATCAACAGGTATTTTTTGACTTACCAAACAGAAATAACAGAACACTTTCACTGCTATATATAACAGACCAGGGGAGCAAATAAAGATTACATTCATTTTTAATATATTTTTGAAAAGGACAATTGTCATGCTTAAATTATTTCTCGGGACATTTGCAACAAATATTTGCCCTTAAAATGTTTTTTTTATAGGTTGACTTGCTCTTGGTAAAGTATTTAAATTGCTAGATTACTAGAGGCACTGTGCAAAAAGAAAACTTACAAACACATCGATGCACTGATTAGGCTAACATATTTTCACCAAGTTTTTTTATGTCTGGATTAATATTACAATATAACAACACAAAATTCACTGAGGGCGCTGTCTGGTTTAATCAATCTGAGCATGCAGAGCAATGGTGATGTTGGTTACCACTGATGTTTCTAGAAAAGTTCTGCAGATTTAAACAAAACGTGCCAAAAGTCTGATTGCATGGCAATAGCAGCTTGTATTGGAACAATTAAAAGTAACAGGATCCCCCAAACCATTTAAATATTAAATTAAACATGACCTTGTTTAACTTTTTATTTTATTCAAAATTACAATTTAGCTGTTGTAGTTTACTGATTGGATACCCCCCCCCCCCAAAAAAAAACACTTTCAAACTAAATCATAAAAATGAAATTCTGTAGAGCCTACTCTACAAATATATAATTTTTGTCTTGTATCTGACAAATCAAATTAAAGCAACAAATTGGATGTTCATTAATTCTAGCTATTTATTTTATTTTTTTTAAATATTGTGAATTGTTTTACATTTTTTTTATATATTTGGTAGTATTTGTGGTTTGTCTTGAGTTTATTCATAGTATTAACAACTGCAATATTTATTTAAATATGTTTTTAATATTTGGTTGTATTTGTGGGCTGTCTTGAGTTTAATTCATAGTATTAACTGCAATATTTATTTCAATATATTATTTTTTCTATTTGGTTGTATTTGTGGTTTGTCTCGAGTTTATTTTATAGCATTAACAACTGCAATATTTGTTTTAAAATATATTTTTTATCTACTTGGTTGTATTTGTGGTTTGTCTCGAGTTTATTTTATAGTATTAACAACTGCAATATTTGTTTTAATTATTTTTTATCAATTTGGTTGTATTTGTGGTTTGTCACAAGTTTATTTTATAGTACAGGTATACCCCACTTTTAAGTAGACGATGGGGTTCATTTACTAAAGCTGGAAAGTGCAAAATCAGGCTCACTTCTGCATAGAAACCAATGAGCTTCCTGGTTTTATTACCAAAGCTTAATTGAACAAGCTGGGTTTAGAATCTCATTGGTTTCTATGCAGAAGTGAGCCGGATTTTGCACTTTCCAGCTTTAGTAAATAAACCCCATTGTGTACTTAAAAGTGGGGTATGCCTGTATTAACAATTGTAATATTTGTTTTAAAATGTTTTTTTTTTTTGGTTGTATTTGTGGTTTGTCTCAAGTTTAATCCATAATAATAACAACTTATTTTTTGTATCTATTTGGTTGTATTTGTGGTTTGTCTTGAGTTTATTTTATAGTAATAACAACTGCAACATTTGTCTTAAAAACATTTTTTTTACCTATTTGGTTGTATTTGTGGTTTGTCTCGAGTTTATTCTATAGTATTAACAACTGCAATATTTATATTAAAATGCTTTTTTTTTTTATCTATTTGGTTTTATAACTGGTTTGTCTCAAGTTTAATTCATAGTATTACCAACTTTAATATTTGTTTTAAAATGTTTTTTTGTTATCTATTTGGTTGTATTTGTGGTTTGTGTTGAGTTTATTTTATAGTAATAACAACTGCAATATTTGTTTTAAAATGTTTTTTTTTTTAGCTATTTGGTTGTATTCGTGGTTTGTCTCGAGTTTATTCTATAGTATTAACAACTGCAATATTTTTTTTTAAATGTTTTTTTCTATCTATTTGGTTGTATTTGTGGTTTGTCTTGAGTTTATTTTATAGTGATAACAACTTTAATATTTGTTTTCAAGTGTTTCTTTTTGTTATCTATTTAGTTATATTTGTGGTTTGTCTCGAGGGTAATTCATAGTATTACCAACTGCAATATTTGTTTTAAATATTTTTTTTTTTTATCTATTTGGTTGTATTTGTGGTTTGTCTCGAGTTTATTTTATGGTATTAACAACTGCAATATTTGTTTTAAAATATTTTTTAAATCTATTTGGTTGTAATTGTGGTTGGTCTTGAGTTTATTTTATATTTTAAAATATCCTGTTTGATTTATTTAGTTGTATTTGTGGTTTGTCTCGAGTTTATTTTATAGTATTAACAACTGCAATATTTGTTTACATTTCTGTACAAACCATTGACTACTGGACACGGATTAACAAAATAGAAAACATTTTTAAATAGTTTTGCAGGTTTATTTTCTTGCAATGTGTTTGCCACAAACTGCTTTCTATGTAGGGGAAAAAACTTCGAAGAAAAAAAAAAAAACTCAATGAATTTCCAAAGCATTGCCAAGCAGACTCGGAATTGAAAAAAATAAATAAATATTTAAACTGACAGTACTGAACAAGCATTTTCAGCACAACCTAAATAATGGTAAAAACATGTCGGAATACTTCAAAGGCTCTTTCAAAACCAATATTTTTAATTTATAACGATCCAATACATGGAAAATTTACAGATTGGTTGAATTGTAAACCATTATTCATATAAAAAGACTTACCTAAATTGAATCAAATATATTTTTATATAAGATACACAATTAAATTTTTTAACCAAAAACAAGAAGAATTTATTTCACACTTACCTGATAGTTAATATGCAATTAGGCATACCTAGAACGGCTTTCTCCTTTTGTAAAATGTAATCCTATAGTACAGCGTCCCAACAATCCAACAAGAGCTGTATATATAGACTGTATCTTTAGCAAGTAAAAATAATGGAAGATGAAACAAGTCTCTCTCCAGCCCCGTTTTGTCTCTTCAAATGAGATATGATATGTATGAGCAAAGGGCATGTCAACATGGTTGAGTATTTGATTGAAAAATAGAGTCCCTTTTTTCAGGGTCCTTAACCTTCTCATTGTACAAATATGCCTCAAGACAGATGTATATGTATGTATGTATGTATGTATGTGTATACACAAATAAATTAATCATTGCAAAAGTTTTTCTTTTTCTTTTCGTTTTTTTTTTTGTCGTTAATCTACAGAAACAGGCAATTTTCATTTATAACTTGCTTTGAAGCCCTCCAAACGTTTGCTTTTTGAAATTTAACTCTGTAGGTACTGTACAGTTTCTGGAATCAAACCTATTTATTGGCTTTGAGATTCGTAGGGATAATAAAATGATTGGTATTTGGTTCAGAAAATAAAAGAAAAGGTATTTGAAGTATATTTTGTTATTGTGCATATGTTGTTTAATAGTTCTTCAACTCATACTCATATTATATATGTTGTTGCTATTGGTCCTCTGACTCTACAAATATTTTAGTCATTCCTTTCCTCCTCTTATTATCCAGTTTTCTTATTACTCTGCTCATGCTGATTCTATAGGAATGTTTTTGATCTCTGTAAGTCTTTATGTATTTCTGTTTTAGTTGCTTTCTTGGAATGAAGAATACATATGCTGGCTATACACAGGCAGAGCTATAGTGTAACATTATTTAACCACTTGCCTGCCATCAAATGACGGCGGGAGGCAGACCCTATTGTTCTGGGTGGACGTCATATGACGTTGCGCCTTCCCAAGCCACGAGGGGGCGCACGAGTCACTGGGGGCCCGATGCGCATGCCCGGTGGCCGCGATGGCCGCCGGTTACCCGCAATTGCCCAGTAACTGAGAAGGACCGTGGATCTGTGTGTGTAAACACACAGATCCATGTCCTGTCAGGGAGAGGGGACCGATGGTGTGTCCCTTGTACATAGGGACAACCAGCGGTCACCTCCCCCAGTCACTTCCCTCCCCCCACAGTAAGAATCACTCCCTAGGGAATACATTAACCCCTTGATCACCCCCTAGTGTTAACCCCTTCCCTGACAGTCACATTTATACATTAATCAATGCATTTTATAACAGGGATCACTGTATAAATGTGAATGGTCCCAAAAATGTGTCAAAAGTGTCCGATGTGTCCGCCGCAATATCGCAGTCACGATAAAAATCGCTGATCGCCGCCATTACTAGTAAAAAAAATAATAATAAAAATGCTATAAATCTATCCCCTATTTTGTAGACCCTTTAACTTTTGCGCAAACCAATCAATATACGCTTATTGTAGAAGAATATGTATCGGCCTAAACTGAGAAAACATTTGTTTAAAAAAAAAAATGGATATTTATTAAAGCAAAAAGTAAAAAATATTGGGTTTTTTTCAAACTTGTCCCTCTTCTTTTGTTTATAGCGCAAGAAATAAAAACCGCAGAGGTGATCAAATTATTCTCTAGAAGATTCACAGACTGACCAAAAAGAAGGGAGACCCCTTGTAAAGCATCATATGGTCACTGACCGGTAACCATAGAATTAAATTAATATGGGGGGGACACATAATTCATTTTGGAGAGGGTTTGTATCTCATGATGTTAAAGCGGAGTTCCACCCAAAAATTGAACTTCCGCTATAAGGGAAGGTGATCCCCTGAAATGCCACATTTGGCATGTAAATTTTTTTTGGGGGGGCGCAAACCCTCTTTTTGACAGGCTTAAGCTCCCACTTCCTCCCTGGGCACCGTGGTGCCAGAAGGAAGTTCTCCTCTCCCCCCTCCCTCTCTGTAATCATCTGGGACACGTCACAGGGCCCAGACGATTGCCCGGTCAATCACGGCGTGCAGCGTGGCTCCAGGGGGTTGAGGCTGTATATACATTTTTGATGTTAATGTATTGTTTTTGTATTTTAATCTGTAGATTGTCTCCTGACGAAGCGATAGTAATCGCGAAACTAGTAGAGACTCAAGATTTTCTGTCTCGTGGCTCCAAACTCTTCACCTGAACCCCCCCCCCTGTTCCAGGGATTGCATGTTTGGTGATCTGATTGTTGTCACGTTATGTGTATTGCTTTTTAAATTGTCTATGTATGATTTTAATTCTTTTTTATGTATACTATGCCAATACATTTTGCTAAACTTACTTATGTGACAGCTCTGGTTTGAGTAGATTCACTTTATCTAGTACCGCTATAGTCCTCCCCGCCCACCTGTCTATGTTGGTGTTTCAGGGTCTATGGGGGTTCCCTGAACCCTTCAATTATTCTACCCTCTAAATAAACAATTTATAAGATTTGCTTTGAACTTATCTCCAGTTAGTTTGAGGTCATGTTCCCGTGTTCTTGATTTTGGTTTCATATTGAAAATACTGCCATGCTGAAACCTATTGACTTATGTCTCCCCTTTCCCTTCTTTCCTCTAGACCAGGGGTGCCCAACCAGTGGCCCGGGGGCTACATGTGGCCCGCGGAGCCCTCTGATGTGGCCCATGACCTCCTGCTCTGGGATGGCATGCCCAGATTGCAGGTTGCCTACCCGCCATTCCAGAGCATCAGTGTTGTGAATTAAGCCAGCGGTAGAGAAAGCAAGCAGCTGCGGAACAGAACCGCATAAGCCAATGCTTCCTGTATAGCACCGGCTCCAATCATAAGTGGACAGCAAGTTTATTACTAAAATCACAGTGTATATATGGACATATCTGTTCTGCAGTGGTTACTGGGCTGCTTTTAAACTGATCCGCAGGTGTAGTGCAGTGTTCCTGTGGCTTACATGCACTGAGCCATAAACTTCTGGTTTTACCTGTGGGTTTGGTGCACTTTTAGAAAGTGCACCACACACCTGTATGATATGATATAATTATATGGCAAAGTACAGATAGCCTTCAAAAAAGGCACAGCTGCATCAACGGCGACTGGTTACTAAGTCGACTAAGTCGCTCTTCAAAAGGTTGGGCACCCCTGCTCTAGACTGTACATGTTAGGTTCCTGAAGTCGCTCTCGATATGTTTTTCCCCTAGACCTTTTACCATTTTTGTTACCAATCTCTGGACTCTATCTCATCAATATTTTTTTTGCAAGTGAGGCATGCAGAACTGGTCACAGTGGGGTTAAATTACTAAAAATTTCAGTGCAAAATCTGGTGCAGCTCTTCATGGAAACTAATTAGCTTCAAGTTTTTTTTTTACCAAAGCTTTTTAGAACAAGCTGAAGTTTGAGGGAAGGTGATCCCCTGAAATGCCACATTTGGCATGTAAATTTTTTTTGGGGGGGCGCAAACCCTCTTTTTGACATGCTTAAGCTCCCACTTCCTCCCTGGGCACCGTGGTGCCAGAAGGAAGTTCTCCTCTCCCCCCTCCCTCTCTGTAATCATCTGGGACACGTCACAGGGCCCAGACGATTGCCCGGTCAATCACGGCGTGCAGCGTGGCTCCAGGGGGTTGAGGCTGTATATACATTTTTGATGTTAATGTATTGTTTTTGTATTTTAATCTGTAGATTGTCTCCTGACGAAGCGATAGTAATCGCGAAACTAGTAGAGACTCAAGATTTTCTGTCTCGTGGCTCCAAACTCATTGCATGTTTGGTGATCTGATTGTTGTCACGTTATGTGTATTGCTTTTTAAATTGTCTATGTATGATTTTAATTCTTTTTTATGTATACTATGCCAATACATTTTGCTAAACTTACTTATGTGACAGCTCTGGTTTGAGTAGATTCACTTTATCTAGTACCGCTATAGTCCTCCCCGCCCACCTGTCTATGTTGGTGTTTCAGGGTCTATGGGGGTTCCCTGAACCCTTCAATTATTCTACCCTCTAAATAAACAATTTATAAGATTTGCTTTGAACTTATCTCCAGTTAGTTTGAGGTCATGTTCCCGTGTTCTTGATTTTGGTTTCATATTGAAAATACTGCCATGCTGAAACCTATTGACTTATGTCTCCCCTTTCCCTTCTTTCCTCTAGACCAGGGGTGCCCAACCAGTGGCCCAGGGGCTACATGTGGCCCGCGGAGCCCTCTGATGTGGCCCATGACCTCCTGCTTTGGGATGGCATGCCCAGATTGCAGGTTGCCTACCCGCCATTCCAGAGCATCAGTGTTGTGAATTAAGCCAGCGGTAGAGAAAGCAAGCAGCTGCGGAACAGAACCGCATAAGCCAATGCTTCCTGTATAGCACCGGCTCCAATCATAAGTGGACAGCAAGTTTATTACTAAAATCACAGTGTATATATGGACATATCTGTTCTGCAGTGGTTACTGGGCTGTTTTTAAACGGATCTGCAGGTGTAGTGCAGTGTTCCTGTGGCTTACATGCACTGAGCCATAAACTTCTGGTTTTACCTGTGGGTTTGGTGCACTTTTAGAAAGTGCACCACACACCTGTATGATATGATAGAATTATATGGCAAAGTACAGATAGCCTTCAAAAAAGGCACAGCTGCATCAACGGCGACTGGTTACTAAGTCGACTAAGTCGCTCTTCAAAAGGTTGGGCACCCCTGCTCTAGACTGTACATGTTAGGTTCCTGAAGTCGCTCTCGATATGTTTTTCCCCTAGACCTTTTACCATTTTTGTTACCAATCTCTGGACTCTATCTCATCAATATTTTTTTTGCAAGTGAGGCATGCAGAACTGGTCACAGTGGGGTTAAATTACTAAAAATCTGGTGCAGCTCTTCATGGAAACTAATTAGCTTCAAGTTTTTTTTGTTTACCAAAGCTTTTTAGAACAAGCTGAAATTTGAAGCTGATTGGTTACCAAACACAGATGTTCCGGTTTTTGCACTTTCCAGTTTTAGTAAATAAACCACAGTATTCTAACTGAGGTCTCATCTATATAGAGGAATCAGAACCCCCTTCCTCCTGCTGGTGATTATTCTAGTGATGCATTGTATAATTATATTCACTTTTCCTACTGCCTGGCCACACTGTTTGCTAATTTTTCAATTATCTGAAATAAGTACCTCCAAATCTCTTTCCTCTGTAGCAGTGGCTAACACTGTACCCCAAATGCTGTACTCTCCCAGGGGATTGTTTTTCCCTAGGTGCGTTATTTTACATTTAGAAACATTGAACTGCAGTTTCCACTGCTTTGACCAATCTTCCAGCAATGCCAAATCATGTTCCATGTTACAGACATCTCCAGGGATATCAGCCCTATTACACAACTTTGTGTCATCAGCAAACCTTGCCCAACAAACCTTTAGTTATACCACTTACAACGGAGATTAAATAGAACAGGACCCAGTACAGAGCCTTGTGGTACACCACTAGTGGCTGGTCTCTGTTCTGAGTGAACAACCGCAATCTGGTATGTATTCTTTAGCCAACTGCATACCCACAGAACCACACAAGGGTTAAGTCCTAGCTTGTACAACTTTTGTACAGTATTAGATTATTATGTGGAACTGTACCAAATGCCTTGCTGAAATCAAGATATGATATGTCCACGGCACCATCCTGGTCCAAATTATTGGTTATATAGTCAGGATAGGATTATTTTGAATCTTGGTGTGCAGCATTCCTGTTGCTAATACAATAGATCTGTGTTGTTATGAGCAACATCATATTTTCTTTTCTGTTTGTGCTGGCTGTAGCTCCACCCTAGGCTGAAGCCCAAATGATGGATGTTACTATGGTGGAGATACAGGCAGTATTAAGTTCCTGTCCTCTTTCTGTTGTGTGCTGTGTTGTGAGTAATGTGCCTATGAATATATAATACAGAATGTTAGAATTATAGCAAAGTGTCCAACCATGCTGCTGAGCAACCACAGCATGAATTGGATTGGGATGTCTCTTGTTGGTACTTATTGCCCACATGCCTACACAGAATGTAACCAGAGTCTTTGGCTCTTTGTGTTTGAGGTTGTGGAAAAGAGGGCTCAATGTTCCACATGTGGGGGTCATTTGGTAAAGTTCTGCGATTCTGGATCCACACCTTAATATACTCTGTAACCATGGTGAATATTATCAAAGACCCAAAAATAGCTTTACTTAATGAACTTGTGGACGGGATATCTCAACATACGTAGGCTCGAATTTACTTTGTGTTTCTGGTGTCCAAAATAGCTATTGTCACTGTTTGGAAGAAACCTGTGGTTAAGTTGGCGATGGTGAAGAGTAAGCTCACCTGGATAATGACTAATGAAAAGCTGGTCAGCATACTTCATAACACAACAGTCCGGTTCATGAAAAATCTGGAATCCACAGATACAATATCTTCAAACTCCAACGTAGGGAGTGCTCTGGTGGTAGCCAGGGATGAGGATGGCACAGATCTCAATTCCCCTTCTTTGTTTCTTTCTATTCTCTCCCTCTTCTCTCTCTTCTACTTTTAATTCTTCTCCCCCTTTCTCTTTTCTTTACACTTTTGTTTGCACTTTCCATCTATTACCTGAGGTTTTTTTTTTAATTGGGGGCCTCCCCTCCCTATTCCCTCCCTTTTTTTTATTTATTTTTATGCAAATTGTCCCTCATATGTATGTAGATGGAGAAAATCTTTTGAGCTTGTTTGAATAGGCTATTCGGTTCTCTTTGAGGGAAACTTGTTTCTCCCCCACTGAATAGCATAACATTTAAAAGAGAAATATGAGAATTTTTTTTTTCCAGAATAATACTTACCTTGGTGGATGCAACATTGCCTAGGTGGCTGCATCTGTCCCCCGCCAGCTCTAACACTGAGAACCGAGTGATCAATCGCTCGGTTCTCATGGCTCAGCAGCTCTTTGCTCTATCCACCCCCCCCAAGCTCACTGAAGTGCTGATATCAGAATAGGGTACATACAAAGGCCGAGATGCCAAGAGCGGTTCGCTGTTGCGACTAAGCGCAGTCCGCCCCCTGGAGGTGGTACAGAGGGTGGATGGCACCAAGAGGCACAAGCTACCAGCAGGCAGGGTAGAGCTTGCGTGGAAGACCTGTAGAACTGAAGCAGGGACAGATGGGTATCAGGGTCCAGCAGAAGAAGACAGGTAGAAAGTCCAGAGCAGGCTGAGGCTCAAACACAGGTAAGCAGACAATCCAGGATACAGACTGGGGGTCAAGGCACTGGAGACAGGAGGCAAAACCGGGACACAGTCCATAAAACAAGCCAAGGTCGGGTCCAGGAGAAGATCAGAGTAAGTCAGGGTCAATCCGGGTCACAGCAGGTAATCAATTAATCAGGAAACAGGAACTCAGGTACAGGAAGCTGAAGACAAACCAGCAATTTCCTTTGGGCATCTGCTCAGCTTTATAGGCAGCCAGGAAGTCATGTGGAAGTCATGTGGTGCATGTCATGTGACAGCCAGTCTGCAGCTGAAGGTTTCTTTGACAGCTCCCGCTGACAACTTTGCTACCATCTAGTGTTCAGAATCCAATATGTTTCTTTGACAGCTGGGCTGTTGATGGAGTGGGAGCGCCTGGCTCAGGCTCTCAGCGGCCCTCTGACGTCAGCCGACAGCGGGCTAAAGTCTGCTGTCTGCTGAAAACAGGTCACAAGAGTGCAGAAAGAACTGCACTCCTGTGATCCTGATTCACAGGAGAAGTACAGCCAAAAGAGCTTCTCCTTTAACCTACAAATTGGGTCTTTTTTTAATGTTTGTAACATTGTTGCAAATTTCTGCTGGTGATCCTATGACTATCAGTATGGTATTCCCAAAGCTTATTGTTGTCATTATTTCCATGTTAACACTTTATGCTGCCTGGTAGAAGGCGCTTCCATCTCCACCCAATTTTCCTTCCAGGTTCACGGACTCTGGCTGTGTGAGTGTCCGGAGCCGCAATGACACCACTCCTGCACATGCGCGTGGGAGCTGCCCTTTATGGCCTAGGTGGCCTTTCCTTCAGACCGCATTCGCCGGTGACATCACCCGCTGCATATACAGTAAATATCTCATAAACGGTGCACATTTAGGAGATAATTTAATTTTAAATTTATAGCCTGACCATACCCTCAACAGATAAAAGTACCCTGATCGATATCCTCTGTCCTTACAGAATGCTGCTTGCACAAAAAAATCTATTTATTATCACTTCTCCCAGGTTCCTTCTTTGAAGTTTCCTACTGCTTGTCTTAAGCAGTGTTGAACAAATGTTCTGAATATGTCTGGAGGATGTTCAGCTAACAAAATAGCTGGGACTCATACAGAGCTGAAACTTGCTGGATAATAAAAGTGAGTTTAGAAATAATGAGTGGAGTTTATCTGTAATTTTTTTTCATTCTTTTGTCGTAACCTGCAGATTTCAGCTGTCAATACAGCGCTTTCAATATAAACACTGCAGAGGCCATGCTGTGTTATTTATTTCTGAAGCCCCTTTCTACGAATTGAAGTTGCCCTACTATATAGAGACCGCTGGGCTATGTTTAGAGTTGAGGATTATACTCAAGCTGAGAAGGAATAAAAACTGAAGACTAAAGGTGAGTGCCCGTCAAGATAAATATCTATTGTAAAAAAAAATGATATCCAATTACTTGTTCCTGTTTCATAATCTTTTCATACTGAGCTGCAGAAGTAAGTATCTGTATCACTGAAAAAAATATATTCAGCAGGTGGACAAAATCTGAACTCATAAATGGTAGAAAGTTTGGATGTGGGAGTGTCCAATATACTTACTAAGCAGGGCAGCTGATAAGGGGGTAACACCTTCCCTCCTGTAGGGGGCCCAGGCCCCATAAGTTAAACAGCGGGGTCCAGAGCATTAGGAGTTGGCATAGTGACTGGAATCATCTCCATGTGTTTACAAATCTTCTGTTTTTTTAATGAACGGCAGCCTCAGCTGCAGAGAAAGGATTGAAGAACCTGTGTCCTCAGCAGTGGCGTTGGGAGGGGGGCTGACAGGGGCTGGGGCCCCGAGTGTGCCACCAAAAAGCTCATGATTTCTAACAGCAATTCTATTACTAAGCTATGCAGCATGCCTGGTCCAGGTAAACAGCTAAATACACTGGGCCAGATTCAGGTAGATAGGAGCAATATTTGCGTGGGCAAAGAGCAAAGAGTTTTCTCTGCGCCCACGCAAATATTTCGATTTGCCCAGCGATTCACGGAGCAGTAGCTCCGTAAATTGCGCGGGCGATATGCTAAACAGCCGGGCGTAAGGCTGCCTAATGTAAACGATCCCGACGTGCATTGCGGCAAATGACGTCGCAAGGACGTCATTTGCGTCTAAGTGAACGTGAATGGCGTCCAGCGCCATTCACGAATCACTTACGTAAACAACGTGAAATTCAAATTTCACGAGCGGGAAGCGCAGCTATACTTTAGCATAGGTTGCCCCTGCTATAGCAGGAGCAACCTTGCGCTAAAGTCGCCGTACGGAAACTCCGTACCTTGCGTGCGCAGGGCCCGCACAACTTTTGTGAATCGGTGGTAGTATGCAATTTGCATACTATACGCCGATCACAATGGCCGCGCCCCCTAGCGGCCAACGCAAGAATGCAGCCTGGGATGTGAAGGCATAAGGAGGCTTATGTCTGTCAGATCCTAGGCTGCATTCGGTGTAACGAGGTTCCTGAATCAGGAGCACTCGTTACACCGGAGCAAGTAAGCACTTGCGCCGCGCAACCTATGGTTGCGCGGGCGCAAGTGCTTCTTGAATCTGGGCCACTATGTACATAAATGTTAAACCTACATGTGGACAAATGTATCCTTACCTCAGTCTTCTATCAACCCCTATCCCACCCATTTATAATATAAAAAACACGCCTCTAATGACTGATTTTACTTACCTGAATCTGCTGTCACGTGACTCCCCACAGCACCACTTTCAAAAGGAGACTGCCACCCCATGTCATCACTCCACCGCTGGAATGTTTTGAACCCTTAAGGACCCCACCAATGGCAGCCAATAGGAAGCATAAATATCACTGGCACGTCACGTGACCACCGATTCAGGTAAGTATCTGGGCAATTATTATTTTTTAATCAGTGGTGGTCATCAGTGGTGGTCTGCCATTATGAAGCTCCACAAAGATGCATAATTTGTAAAACATTTTTGTATATATAAGTTGGGTCAGAAGTAGTGCTGGAACCTAAAGTGGAAGTAAGAGCATCCATTTAACAGTTTAAAAAAACAGCTACATTTCCAGCCTGAATGGAACTGTCCCATCGGTTGTGCTCTCACCCAAACTGTCAAACCATCCGATGGCTGTGTCATAACTGATCACATCTGCAGCATCATGACAGTTGTTGATTAAACAGAGGCCAAGGTGGCAGCCTCATTGGCTGAAAACAATAGGAGGGTTTACTTCCACTTTAAGTTGTGGTGTGAAGGTGGTGGAGTTTATATCTTCCCTAGGTTGCTTCCCACAAATATACAGTTTGGAACATGTTTGTGTAGGTACAAGTTGGGTCAGAAGTGCTGCTTGATCTTAAGTTGAAATGAAAAGGTAGTGAAGTTTATACATTCAAAAGGCTGCTTTAAAACAATCTACTTTCCAGGGGGCCTTAGGCAGAACTTAAGTGGTATTAAGCCTAAAAACAAAACAGTATTACATTGCAGTTTATTAATCTTTCGACGTGGTGGCTGTATTAATTTCCTGTTTTTAGGATGTTTTTTCTTTAAAGGGGTTGTAAACGTTTGATTTTTGATTTTCTAAATAGGTTCCTTTAAGCTAGTGCATTGTTGGTTCACTTACCTTTTCCTTAGATTTCCCTTCTAAACTTTTTTTTGGTCTGAATTTCTCATCTGAGCCGTTCTAGCTGGGGGTTAGACAGCGTGCTCGCCCTCTCCCTTGGGGCTACATCCCTGCGTGCGACGCACAGGGAAATCAAAGGAAAAGGTAAGTGAACCAACAATGCACTAGCTTAAAGGAACATATTTAGAAAAGAAAAAACTAACCTTTACAACCCCTTTAATTTCACCTTGCGATTCGACCTGTAAGGCCGCGTACACACGATCGGTCAAAACCGATGAAAACGGACTGAAGGACCGTTTCATCGGTTAACCGATGAAGCTGACTGATGGTCTGATGTGCCTACACACCATCGGTGTCAGATCGCGGTGACGTAAAACACACGACGTTCTGAAAAAAACGAAGTTCAATGCTTCCAAGCATGCGTCGACTTGATTCTGAGCATGCGCGGCTTTGACCGATGCTTTTGCATACTAACGATCGGTTTTGACCTATCGGTTAGGTGTCCATTTTTTAAATTGGTCATTAAAAACGATCGTGTGTAGGCTCCAGAGCATTTTTCTCGACGTAAAAAATGGCCATTCAACATTTAGAACATGCTCTAATTTCGCTTGGTTTTTCACATTTTCACATCGTGAAAAACGGTCATGTGTACGCTTTAACGGCGGGAAAAAAACTTGCATGCTCAGAAGTAAGTTATGAGATGGGAGCACTCTTTCTGGTAAAACTAGCGTTTGTAATGGAGATAGCACATTCGTCACGCTGTAACAGACTGAAAAGCATGAAGACTGAAAAGTCGTCTCTCACCAAACTTTTACTAACACGAAAACAGCAAAAGCAGCCCAGAGGGTGGCGCCATCTGAATGGAACTTCCTCTTTATAGTACTGTCGTACGTGTTGTACGTCACCGCTCTTTGCTCGAGCATTTTTTTTTTCACGATCATGTGTATGCAAGGCAGGCTTGACAAGATTCACGTCGAGAAAAACGTTGTTTTTTTCTAGGACATTAAAACGGTTGTGTGTACGCAGGATAAGACAGGAATTGTGTTATTGGCTGGAACACAAGGTGAAAATAAGGGAAATAAATGCCTAAGAAAAAAAAAAATTCTGCCACCAGTTATGGATTGGTAAAACTGCAACATATTAAGTTTTATTTTTGGGTTTAATATAATGCAGCTTTAAAGTGTAAAGGAGACAGGACTTTAGAAGAAACACCCCTCTTATGGGAACAACAAATATTTAACCAACTGCACAATTTGGATGGATTTGAGCTGTCAAAATAGCAGGCGTTACTTGTTTATCACAAATATACCACGCTGCTACATCCTTTCAGCGAGTATTGCCTCCAGCGGTCTATGTTTTTTAAATATCTTCAACATGCCACGCTCTGAACTGCCAACAAAAGCTTACTGACCTTACATTGCAAAAATGGAACTAAATTTACTTTCTGGAAGAAAACCTGATGGAGTCTGCAAAAGACCTGAGACTGGGACAGAGATTTGTCTTCCAACAAGACAATGATCCAAAACATAAAGCAAAATCTACAATGGAATGGTTCACAAACATATCCAGGTGTTAGAATGGCCAAGTCAAAGTCCAGACCTAAATCCAATCGAGAATCTGTGGAAAGAACTGAAAACTGCTGTTCACAAACGCTCTCCATCCAACCTCACTGAGCTCGAGCTGTTTTGCAAGGAGGAATGGGCAAAAATTTCAGTCTCTCGATGTGCAAAACTGATAGACATACCCCAAGCGACTTACAGCTGTAATCGCAGCAAAAGGTGGCGCTACAAAGTATTAACTTAAGGGGGCTGAATAATTTTGCACACCCAATTTTTCAGTTTTTTATTTGTTAAAAAAGTTTGAAATATCCAATAAATTTCGTTCCACTTCATGATTGTGTCCCACTTGTTGTTGATTCTTCAAAAAATTTACAGTTTTATATCTTTATGTTTGAAGCCTGAAATGTGGCAAAAGGTCGCAAAGTTCAAGGGGGCCGAATACTTTCGCAAGGCACTGTAGATGCGTTACACACAGAGTGATATATTGGAAACATGTCATTTTTTAAATTTGATGATTTTGATGTAAAATGAAATCAGCATCTCTGGAGATGCTGATTTCATTTTGGAGATGCTGATTTCATTTTCCAGCAGGACTTGGCACCTGCCCACACTGCCAAAAGTACCAATATTTGGTTTAATGATCCTGGTATCACTGTGCTTGATTGGCCAGCAAACTCGCCTGATCTAAACCCCATCGGGAAACTGTGGGGTATTGTCAAGAGGAAGATGGTCAGCAGAGGGAAACATGAGTGCTCTAGAATTTCCTGGTAGAGGGCTGCACTGACTTTGGACTTGATAAAACACAGCTGACCAACACCAGAAGACGACACGGCTCCCCAAATCATCACTGACTGTGGAAAATGTTGCATTTCAATTAGAAATCAAGGTCCCGGAGTCTGGAGGAAGAGTGGAGAGGCACAGAATACAAGTTGCATGAGGTCCAGTGTGAAGTTTCCACAGTCAGTGATGATTTGGGAAGCCATGTCATCTGTTGGTGTTGGTACACAGTTGTTTTATCAAGTCCATAGTCAGCGCAGACCTCTACCAGGAAATTTTAGAACACTTCATGCTTCCATCTGACTTATGGAGATGCTGATTTCATTTTCCAGCAGGACTTGGCACCTGCCCACACTGCCAAAAGTACCAATACCTGGTTTAATGATCATGGTATCACTGTGCTTGATTGGCCAGAAAACTCGCCTGACCTAAACCCCATAGAGACTCTGTGGGGTATTGCCAAGAGGAAGATGAGAGACACCAGACCCAACAATGTAGATGAGCTGAAAGCCGCTATCAAAGCAACCTGGGTTACCATAACACCTCAGCAATGCCACTAGCTGATCCATTATCCAAGTGGGTGGGTGGGTCTGGAACAATTTATATACAAAAAGTATGTAATTTATAATTATCTCGAAATGTAAGTGGATTTACGGAGAGTCTTAACCTTTTGTTCTACATCAAATTGTGATCATTCTGAAATTGTGAAATACATCAATTGTTTTGCATGGAATGTGCTGTTAATTTTTTTTATAATAGAGAACAAAATAGTTTTTTGGATTGCCTTATCCAAGAGGGGACAGATTTATTGCGAACAGATTATACAGTGTTGAAATGTTTGGGAGACCTTCTAGAAGATAAGGGCAATCCCGGGGAATGTTTGGATACAGCTACAGGTATTTTGGAGATAGAACAGACAAGTGATTGGGGGAAAGATAGGAGATTTAGCAATAGACCAAAAACAATCCCAGACTTCTCCCTGAAGTCGAATTTACAAATATTTGCAAGACGTATCTGTTTAGAACCTGAAACAATTAATAGCAAGAAAGAAGAAATGGGCAAGATGTCAAAAAGGAAAGAAGAGTGTTACAGACATAGCATAATGATAATACTGTTGTGGTGAAACCATATGACAAGGGTAATAACATTATCATGTTAGATTGAGAGCACGATAAATCTAGTCCAGCTCTGCTTAGTAACCAATCAACTTACAGGTTTTATTGTCAAAGCTTAATGGGACAAGTTGATGTTAGAAGCTGATTGGCCAACGTGCACAGCTGCACCAGATTCTAAATGTAAACTAGTTTTAGTAAATACCCCCCATTATGTCATAGAATTTTGGAAAATGGAGAATGATTAAAAAATGATGGCAAGAGAGACAATTTGGGAGGACATTTTTTAATTGCTATTCATTAGGGCAGCAGCTGACAAAAAAAATTATTACAAGAGAGGTAGTCCATTGGATGATGGTATTTGAACTGGTCACACCAGTCTTTGTATGCTCTAAAACCCATAAATCTCCTAAAGATCCTCCAGGATGCCCTAAAATTTCAAGTAAAGGATCTCTTTTATATGACTCTGTCTTTGCAATTACATCCTTTGTGAAGTATATGATGCGCCTTCTGCAGACAGGGGTGCCAATCATTATCATCAGTATAATTTTTGTATCCCATGACGTCATAAGCGTGCGCACAGGGTGTGCCAGGGGTGCCACTTAGGAAGAGCAGTGTTAGACCGCGTACACACGATTGGTTAAACCGATGAGAACGGTCTGATGGACCGTTTTCATTGGTCCAAACCGATCGTGTGTGGGTGCCATCGGTTATTTATCCATAGGTTAAAAAAAAGCAATCTTGTTTTAAATTTAATATGGATACCTAACCGATAGAAAAAAAAAAACGATTGTTTGTAGGCACGTCCATCGGTTAAAAATCTACGCATACTCAGAATCAAGTCGACGCATGCTTGGAAGCATTGAACTTCGTTTTTTTCAGCATGTTGTTGTGTTTTACGTCACCGCGTCACCGCGTTCTGACACAATCGTTTTTTTAACTGATGGTGTGTAGGCACGATTGACCATCAGTCAGCTTCATCGGTTGGACCGATCGTGTGTACAGGGCTTTAGTATAAAATGAAATGTTTACATTGCTTCAAGGGGGACCTCAAATGTTGTTCATATGTGACAGAATCGCTTTAAGCATGTGCTATATTAAAAAGACAAAAAGCCTGGTTATTATGTGAAAATGCCTTTTATTAGTGAGGTGCTGAGATATGTACCAGACATAACAAAAAAATGTTTATAGATCCTTCTAAACCACATGCACTCAGCCTCCAAGGCCGGTTCACCTGCTTTACCAAGTGTTTCATGAAGAATTCATGACCATTATAATGAATTTAGCACCCTGTGAAATTGAACAGCTCTCCAACTTGTAAGCATTAAATCACTTTCATTCATTTGTCTTACATGCACTTCTGTCTTTACGGTCCAAAGTGCTTCTGCTGTATTTCCTCCTGGACAAAAATTAACATGTTGAATTGTGTTTAACCACTTGACCTCTGGAAGGATTTACACCTTCTTGACAAGGGCATTTTTTGCTATTCAGCACTGCGCTATTTAACCGCTTCAATACAGGGCATTTTCACCCCCTTCCTGCCCAGACCAATTTTTAGTCTTCAGCGCTGTTGCACATTAAATTACAATTGCGCGGTCATGCGGTCACTTTACCCAAATTAAATCTTCATGTTTTTTCCCCCACAAATAGAGCTTTTGTTTGATGGTATTTGATCACCTGTGCGGTTTTTATTTTTTGCGCTATAAACAAAAGAAGAGCGACAATTTAGAAAAAAACACAATATTTTTACATTTTTGATTTAATAAATATCACAATTTAAAAAAAAAAATAACAAATTTCCCTCAGTTTAGACCGATATGTATTCTTCTACATATTTTTGGTAAAAAAAATTGCAATAAGCGTTTATTGATTGGTTTGTGCAAAAGTTATAGGCCCGGATTCAGATCCAACTTACGACGGCGTATCTCCAGATACGCCGCCGTAATTTCAAATCTTGCGCTGTCGTATCTTTACGCTGATTCTCAAAGGCAGATACGTTGAAAAAATAGGCTTCCTCCACCGACGTAACTAGCATACGCCAGGGTATAATTGTGTGCAATTTTACGCTGGCCGCTAGGTGGCGCTTCCGTTGATTTCCACGTTGAATATGCAAATTAGGTAGATACGCCGATTTAGAAACGTACGTCCGCCCGCCCGGTGCATTTTTTTACGTTGTTTACGTAAGGCTTTTTCCGGCGTAAAGTTACCCCTGCTCTATGAGGAGTAGCCAATGTTAAGTATGGACGTCGGGCCAGCGTCGAATTTTGCGTCGTTTACATTGTTTGCGCAAGTCGTCTGCGAATAGGGCTGTGCATAAGTTACGTTCACGTCTAAAGCATTGACTATTTGCGGTGTAATTTGGAGCATGCGCACTGGGATAATTTCACGGACGGCGCATGCTCCGTTAGTTAAGAACGTCAATTACGTGGGGTCACGGCTAATTAGCATACAACACGCCCCCTACCAGCCTATTTTGAATTACGCGGGCTTACGCCGGCCAATATACGCTACGCCGCCGTAACTTTAGGCGCAAGTTCTTTCTGAATACAGGACTTGGCTCTCAAAGTTACGGCGGCGTAGCGTATATGAGATATGCTACGCCCGTATATAGTTACGCTATTGTATCTGAATCCGGGCCTAAGCGTCTACAAAATAGGGGATAGATTTATGGCATTTGTATTTGTTTTTATTTATTTTTACTAGTAATGGCGGCGATCTGTGATTTTTATTGTGACCGCGACATTGCGACGGACAGATCGGACACTTTTTACATGTTTTTTGGACCATTCACATTTATACAGCGATTAGTGCTATAAAACTGCACTGATTACTGTGTAAATGTGACTAGCAGGGAAGGGGATAACACTAGGGGGCGCTGAAGGGGTTAAATATGTTCCCTAGTGAGTGATTCTGTAGGGTAAGGTGACTCAGAAGGGGAGGAGACCGATCTGTGTTCCTGTGTACTGGGAACACACATCGGTCTCCTCTCCTCTGACAGGACATGGATCTGTGTCATGGTCCTGCCTTGATTGCGGGCAATCGCGGGTGCCCGGCGGACATCACGGCGGCCGGGCACGCGCACCGTGTCTGGAGCGATGCGGCGGCGTGCCCGCTAGCCGCCCAGGAAGCCCAAGACGTCATATGATGTCCATCCGGAGGGAAGGATCCTGCAGACGTCATTTTACAAGTGAAAAAAATTGTTTCTTTCTGTTATACAACAATAAAAAAATGTCTTTGTAAATTTAGGCAAAAATTTATTCTGTTACATGTCTTTGGTTAAAAAACAACTAAAAAAACAACTGATGTCTCACTTTTGAAACCGAGAAAGAGACTGAGGACAGAGATCCCCCAGTCCCTTTCTCTGCAGTCTCAGCTGGACTGGACATTAAACGAATGCTGAGAGACTTCCTGTTCATTCACAAGCTTCATTTAAGAATGAACACAGGACCGATCGGTACCGATCACTCACTGTGTTGATTCCGAAAGGGAAGGGGCCAGGAAATAACATTTTCTCTCTTGCCCAGATCTCCATCCTGAAACATTCCCTGCAGCAGCTGGAGGGATAGGAGAGGAGGGAACCTGGCAGCACTGAAGGGAGAAATGGGGGCTCCAGGAAGCAGGGGGTGATTAGGGTGTGCCCTGGCACACCTGGCACACCCTGTGCGCACACCTTTGGCTCCAACAGAGCAACAGATTGGAAAGGGAGCGTGGTTGGGGGTGGGTGATGGCTGGGATGAGCTTTCAACAGGGGAAAAATAAATTTGTCAGAGTATAAATGTAAGGTGACCAGATTTTTTAAATGAAAACCGGGGACATATTATTTAATTTTTTTTACTAGTAATGGCGGCAATCGGCAACTCAATAACCGTCGCCACCACCGCCCACCCTACAGTCTAAGGCCTTGTACACACGACCGAACATGTCCGCTGAAACTGGTCCGTCGTGTCCGACCGTGTGTAGGGCCTATCGGACAGTTTTCCGCTGGGATTTTGGTCTGATGGTGTGTACACACATCAGACCAAAATATCCCAGCAGACATGTCCGATGAAAACAGTCCGCAGACCGTTTTCATCGGACATGTCTGCTCGTGTGTACAAGGCCCCGGCTACTACTGGGTGGGGAGTAGAGGAAGATCACTCCACCAGGGAAGGCAAGGAGTAAAGCAGGCAGGTGACTGGCAAAAATGAACATGCAAGTGGAGCTGAATGGGCATGCGCCCCAAAACTGAAGAAATATTCCCTCCGCTCCGACCAGCACGTTATCATCAGAAGGGGGCACACATAATGGAAAAAAATACACCCCCCCTCAAGCTAGTAAGAGCGGCGGAGTGGGGGGGGGGCATGGGCGTCTGTTGAATTTTTTTCTAGGGGGGGGGGGGGCAATTCGGCAGCGGCAATACACAGTCACATTTAACCCTGTCTTCGACCACTAGCTGGGGTTTAAACCGCCCCCTCTAGCAGCCGAATAGGATGGATGGTGTCAGTAGGGCAGTGGGCGGTGTTTGAAGGGCAGTGGACCATGTCAGTAGTTGTTTATCATCCTCATTGTACCATATAGGGTTAATGTTCCTGTATGGTATGCAATGATGCTGAGGCTTTGGGTTGAGGAAGAGAGCAGTGTGGCTGGCTGGAACATGGAAACATAGAAGTAAAAGTGGTCATTTCCCCCCAGCAGTGCAAGGGTGGACTTTTCCCTTTCCTGGAGGTGGGCTGTATTCTGTATGTCTCTTTATACTTGTGACAATATCAGGAATATACTGGGACTTTTCAGGTTCTACATAGAAAGTATTCCACATTATTAAAAATATTTTTTAATAAGATATGGTGTGTGTGTGGAATGTATCCATGCTTCCGGGGGGGGCAATTGACCCCCCTTGCCCTATGGAGCGGACGCCCATGGGGGGGGGGGTGTAATTCAGATTTTTTTTTTTTATTCTGCACTGACTGTCTTTGAAATTGCCCCAGCCCCTGTTCAAATCCAATCCGGTGACAAAACCAGGGACAGACTTGGTCCGGGGACAGTGTCCTCAATCTGGGGACTGTCCCCTGAAACCGGGGATGTCTGGTCACCCTAATAAATGTGCATGTTCTGAGCTGTCACCTTTACCCTTGCTGCATCCCTTATTGAGTCACTGACCCTGGCCAAGTGCATGTCTATCCGGAGTTCTAACATTGGATATGCACATGCTTGCTTCAAGTCGGTGACTCATCAAATAGGATAAGAAATACAACACAGGAGCATTAACCTTAAAAATTAAGTCAGCTACAGAATATAAAAATACCAAGATTCAGATTAGAAACATCATTGGAGTCATTTATGGCAGTAGAGAATGTTAAGACAATTTATTGGCTTTCCTTGCTTTTGAGTTATGCTTACTAAAACAGAATTTTATTGTCTGAGATGGGAATAATGTAAGTTGCAAGTCTGTCTAATAATATGACCTGGTAAATGTAACAGGGATCTATAGCATGGTATAGTAATAGTGCATGCATTTGTTTGTAATATAGCGCCATCTACTGGTGGTAATGTTAAAAAATACAACCAAATCAGGCATACAGCAGTGGTGTAATGTAATGCTACAGAAAGCTGTCAGGGGGTGGCAGACATGCAACAGGAGAAAGTCAGAGATTCCTTTAAAAAGATTTATATATTATATCCAAAAATATGTATATACTACTGAAAATGTCATTTTTTATCATTACCCCTATAACACCAGTTTCCTTCAAGTTAAAAATCCATTGATTACCATTGCTGAGAAATGTGTATAAGGAAAAAAAATCAACATCAAAATATGTATGAAAATATTTATTATAGATTTGATATGACACAAAAATATAACTGATAGCTTTGTGGCATCGGAACACAGAAACGTCTTCCAGCTGATGGTGAAGAACAAACAGATAACTGAGCCAAACACAAAAGTAAGACATTTCATAAGCAAAATAAACATGTCACAATAAGCAAAGCATGCCAACCATGTTCTCTATAGGAACATATTTAAAATGTAATGTTATATTCTCCAGGCAAACAGCTATTGTACATACATACTGTAGTTTTAATACATAAAGGGGAGCTGTGTTACCTGCCAATGGATTTGTTATTCTATCCATCCAGTCCTAAGATTTAATAAGTCCTGCCAGATGGCACAGGAGGAGGTCTGTTCATTTGACTCTTCTTTTAAGCATTGTAGCTTGGTCAGCACTCTAACCCTGGCCTGTGATTGGAGAGTGAATGGGCAGCAGAACACTGATGATCTTATCCCTTTGCTCCCCTTGTTTTCCCATTCTGTCAGTATTTTCTTTGTTATGTTGGCTGCTTTCATGCAAATATGGGGTCAGTAAAGGTACATGGCTGCCTGTCCAAATTTTAGCATGGTGTCCCCCAGATGCTAGCAAATGCCAGAAGTGCCAGGTTCCTTGAGGAAGTTTAACCGGAGCCTTCTAAGTGCATCCTTGCCACTAATGCTATCAGACCAACCCAATAACACCATAGGGCCAGATTCACAGAGATATGCATTACGCTGCGGTGGCGCAACGTATCCCATTTACGTTACACCGCCGCAAGTTTACAGCGTAAGTGCCTGATTCACAAAGCACTTACCTGTAAACTTGCGGCGGCGTAGCGTAAATCCGCTCGGCGCAAGCCCACCTAATTCAAATGGGGCGGGCACCATTTAAATTAGGCGCGTTCCCGCGCCGAACGTACTGCGCATGCTCCCTCCGTAAAATTACCCGACGTGCATTGCGCTAAATGACGTCGCAAGGACGTTATTGGTTTTGACGTTAACGTAAATGGCGTCCAGCGCCATTCACGGACGACTTACGCAAACGACGTGAATTTTTAAATTTTGACGCGGGAACGACGGCCATACTTAACATTGATTAGACCACCTAGAGGGCAGCCTTAGTTTTACGCGGCGTATCTCGACGGAAACTACGTAAAGTTAGAGCGACGGGTAAAGCGTACGTTCGTGAATCGGCGTAACTAGTCATTTGCATATTCTACGCCGACCGCAATGGAATCGCCACCTAGCGGCCGGCCTAGAATTGCAGCCTAAGATCTGACGGTGTAAGTCACTTACACCTGTGGGATCTTAGGGCTATCTAAGCGTAACCTGATTCTATGAATCAGGCGCATAGATACGACAATCGTATCTCAGAGATACGACGGCGTATCAGGAGATACGCCATCCTATCTCTTTTGTGAATCTGGCCCATAGTTCCCAACTGTCCCTGATTTCGAGGGACTGTCCCTGATTTGGAACAAAGTCCCTCTTTCCCTCTTTCCTCCTCATTTGTCCCTCATTTTTGTATGGTCTATGTAGTTGTATATAAAATGCACTATTTATCTTTCAAAAAGTGTGTCCCAGTGCTAAACCTTTCATCCAATTTCTAAATGGCTGCATTTGTATATTTCAAAAGCCAGGATAAATAGCAGTGGTAAAAAAAAAGCACTTGCAAAGATTAATACCCTGGTTTATAGCCAACGACTGTTTATTGTCATAACGGCTATTAAAAATCTGAATAAAAACCAATGAAAACTGAAAAAAAACCATATGGGCTTAACTAATATTTTTTGTTTAATTCTCATTTAAAGCATAGCTCCCAACTGTCACTGATTTCGAGGGACTGTCCCTGATTTGGAAAGGGAGGGACGGGAAATAGTGGGGAAGATGAAGGAGTAATGGGGGATTGGAAGTGGAAAGGAAAGAGTGAAAAAATGAAGGGGAAGGGGGAAAGGAAAAGAAAAAAGGAAAGGATAATTTAAATTATCTTTTTGCACAAGAGCACTTCTCTTCTTTTTTTCTGATGGACTTTATTGAATTATTTTTGAATGCTTTTTGACACATTCTTATTTACAGTTTTTGATATATATGAATGATTACTTGATTGATTGTTATGAAACGATGCACTTTATATTGATGGTGCAACACATTTTTCAGTAATGTTAATATGTACAATGTTTATGTGGACATTTTTTGAGTGCAGCTGTCACTGAGAAGTTATTCCTTTTTACTATTCCTTGACACTTTTTGTGCAAATTATTGTTTGGTTTAGTTTTATTTAGTTTACACATCATCACTTTTGAGTACAGAGGTGCTGCCTGAAAGAGCTTTTTAGAATATTTTAGAACTGCTATCAGGATTCAAATACTGCCTGTATGCCCAGAGGCGTATCTAGTAAAAATAGCGCCTATGGCAAGCACTGAAACTGCGCCCCTGTCGAAACATTTGAAACCCATCTTTCAGATAACCTCAACAAAAAAAAAAAACAGCTAACAAAACTAGTGATATTTATCATCCCTTTTGAAACCTTGGGTAGTGACATATCCTCTTTATGGAGAAATCTGGAGTTTATTAGACCCCTGATCCCTCCTTTGTCCTCCAAGGCCAGGAAAATGCAGAACCAATACTGGAAGTGATGAAATCTTCATCACTTAACGCCTCAGTTTTCACAGAGGAGAGGGAGAAACTGATGTTCCTCCTTCTTCTTTGTGCGCTGCCAATTCGACCAGATGGAATGGGAGAGCCTGTGAGAACAGGGGAGGGGTGTGGCTGAACGCAGCAGGGATAGCTCTGCCATTGTCCATTAGCAAAGCTGCTGAAAAGGAGATCCTGCCTATGCTCTGGAGGAGGGAAGAAGAGACCCTCAGACCCTGGTAAGTGCCTTGCTGCCCATCCACTCAACAGTGCTCCCTTCATATGGCGCCCATGGCACTTTCCATGGCTGCCATACCCTAGATACGCCACTGTGTATGCCTACTGTAGAGATTTGCTAGGACTCATGGGAGAGAAGACCAACAGCGATGGCGTGACTGAAAATATGAGCTTGACTTTCCACTCCTTAATGCCCCGTACACACGATCCAAAAATTGGACGACAGATCGCTTACTAGTCGCGAGTTGAGATTGAATACGTTGCTTAAGTCACGAAAATTCTCGTACGAAGTGATGTAATATGTTATAATGTATTTGTATTGTATTTTCGGACGACAACTGTACTGACTAAACGAAAATTGTACGATCTGGTATCGTACGAGGAAAATATTTGTGCTTGTCAAATAATATATGATGAACTGTCATGATCGGCTCTCGAAAGCTCTGTACTAACGATCCAAAAATCGTATGATCTGGTCAAAAACTGTATTTTTCGTCCAATTTTCTAAACGTGTGTACGGGCCATTAGCTTGCCATTTGCCATTGGGGCTTTTGTTGTGCATAGCATGGTATACAATGTCTTTTATATCATCTAAATAAATGCCGATGTCATAATTTACATAGTGCTGTATATATCAGTGCCAAAATTTGTTTGGTATGCATACAAAGCCAGCAACCACCATTCCTGTGATAGATATTGTATGAGTTCTGCTAATTAAAAGCTCTGCTCTGCAGGTGGCTATATAATAAATAACACTTTCATGAATGCTGGCCTTTAGATTCCCATAGACATGGCCAGGGGACTCCCATCTTCTGTTGGTGCATTTCACTACTTTAAATAGTCTCTTCTGAACTTTTCTTAGGAGAAAGATCATTAACTAAGTTGGGAAACTTTGTCAGAAAGTCGATTGTTTTCACAGTAGGAATGCTTGTGTGGAACGAATTTTCCTTATGCCGCGTACACACGATCAGTCAAACCGATGGACCGTTTTCATCGGACCAAACCGATCGTGTGTAGGCCCCATCGGTTATTTATCCATAGGTTAAAAAAATCAATCTTGTTTTAATTTTAACTGATGGATACCTAACCGATAGAAAAAAAACAATCGTTTGTAGGCACGTCCATCGGTTAAAAATCCACGCATGCTCAGACTAAATTAGGGGACGGGAGCGCTCGTTCTGGTAGAATTAGCGTTCGTTATAGAGATAGCACATTCATCACGCTGTAACAGACAGAAAAGCGCGATTCGTCTTTTACTAACACAAAATCAGCTAAAACAGCCCCAAGGGTGGCGCCATTGGATTTGAACTTCCTCTTACGTGGTTCACGTGACAGCGTTCTGACACAATCGTTATTTTAACCGATGGTGTGTAGGCACGGATTGACCGATCGTGTGTACAGGGCATTACACCTTTGAGGCAACCAATGCGAAAATAATCTGCCAACCTAAAAATGGCACAATCAATCTGTAAACAAAAGGTTTGAGGCAAGCAGATTTTTGGGTAAGAAAAATTGGATTTTGATGTTCTCTGACTATACCAGCTTACATATAGCTACTAACTCATACATGGGTCAATATATGGATATCTAATTGGATAGAAAGAGTGGGCATTTAAGAACTGATTGATGCATGTTGGTCTCAAACAATCACTAGCATACTAACATACAATAGCCCTTTGGTTGGCTGTTAAACATACTTATTCTTTTTAGGCCTGGACATCACTGTGGCTGCCCAATTGTATTGAACTGGGTCACCTACTGCCAACAATGAAGAGAAAATAAATTTGTAGGGGTATTTCTGGCTGTTCTTATAATAAATACTGAAATAAGTGACATAAGCTGCAACAATGGTGATAAAGTTTGTACAGAGATATCGCTGGACATCCGTTTTACCAAGAGGGACTGTTCATAGTGTTCCAATGTGTGCAGGGGCACATGATGTCCTATCAGCAGTACGGGTAGCCCATCTTGTAGTAGCAGACCGTTTTGAAGAGGTGGCAGTAACAGATTGCGCAGGGCTCACAACAAGGCGGTGCCGGAGGTTTGCAGCTGGACTGAAGAGGTACGCAGTTTGGCGATGGGGGTGGACGAATTTTCTTTTTAGGAATGGCTTTCCGCTGAAAGGCAAGTAATATTTTTAACATTAAAACAGATTCTAACCATTAAAGTATAACTTTAGGCAAACTTTTTTTTCCTGACAGCTTCATGTGAGCCTACCACTGGGGCTAGCCCAGCCCATACCCTAGAGTTGCCACCTCATCGCTTTAAAACTGAACACATTAATTACACAGGTTCTGAGACTAATTTATTGCACATAAGACACTAAGTGAGATTAATTACCGTATTTATTGGGGTATAGCGCGCTCCCGCGTATAGCGCGCACCCCTAAAGTGGACCCGGAATTCCTGTGGAAAAAAGATTTGTGTACTTACAGTTTTGGTGTCTTGCGCGGCGTCCATCGGCGGCCTCGTCGGGTCCGGCGTCCGTCTGTGGCTTCGGGTGTCCTCTTCGTCGAGTCCGGCGTCCTTCTGCGGCGTCCTCCCCGCTCGTTTCCCGCTTTCCCGCGCCGAGTTTGAATACTGAGCCGACATATACCGAGCGCAGTACACTCGTGTATAGTCGGGCAGGCTCGGCTTCTCTCGCACTGACGTCCTGTACGTCCAGGATGTCAGCGTGAGAGGAGCAGAGTCTGCCGGACTATACACGAGTGTACTGCGCTCGGTATATGTCGGCGCAGTATTCATACTCGGCTCGGGAAAGCTGGTATCGGCGTATATCACGCACCCACGATTTTGCCCTGATTTTCAGGGCAAAAAAGTGCGCGGTATACGCCGATAAATACGGTACCACCTTTATCAGCAACAGAACCTGTTATTAATATGTGTTCAGTTTTAAAGGGATGAGGTGTCAACCCTACCATACCACCACCAGCAGGACCTGACTCTATATCCCAGACCAGCAAGAAGCATCTCTACCCCCTGCATGGCCACCTGTAGAGTCTCACCAGAGATAATTTGCAAGGCGGCAACGTGGTCATCCATACACATCTTTATTTCTTATTATTGCATAGATCCGTCATTATTGACCACTGTTAATTTTGGCAAAACAGTTATCGCTTCAGTCAGAGGTTATAATTAACCTTATTTTTCTTCCTGCATTATCCTACCCTGTTTAACTAATTAGTTCCCAGTGGAAGTTTGACATGAAGCTGTCTGGGAAACGGAAAATTGAATCGCAAATACTGCAATTTTTGTTTCCTGATAAACTCCATATCAGCACAAACTGCCACCCAGGTGCGGAAACCTAGCTACATAATGCCAGCCTGGATATGGGAGTCAAATGTATGATTTAGGTACTGCAGGTGGGGGTATGGGTGGGACATACCACAGTGGTAGGTTCACATGGAGCTCGTCAGGAAAGGAAAATTGTGGTAAGTATTCACAGAAGAAGTACGCCGGAGTATCTACTGATACTCCGGCGTACTTTCAAATTTGCCGCGTCGTATCTTTAGTTTGAATCCTCAAACCAAGATACGACGGCTTTTGGCTTCGATCCGACAGGCGTACGGCTTCGTACGCCTTCGGATCGTAGGTGTAATACTTCGGCGCCCGCTGGGTGGAGTTTGCGTCGTTTTCGGGTATGCTAATTAGCTTTTTCCGGCGATTCACGAAGGTACGCGCGGCCGTCGCATTCTCTTACGTCGTCGCTAGTCGGCTTTTCCCGGCGTATAGTTAAAGCTGCTGTTTGGTGGCGTATAGATAGACTTGCCATGTTAAAGTATGGCAGTCATTCCCGAATTGAATTTTTAATTATTTTTTTTGCGTAAGTCGTCCGTGAATAGGAAAGGACGTAACTCACGTCGACGTTGAAAAAATTACGTCGGTGTGACGTAATTTCGCGCAAAGCACGGCAGGAAATTTCAAAACGGAGCATGCGCAGTAGGTTCGGTGCGGGAACGCGCCTAATTTAAATGATCCACGCCCCCTACCCGGATCATTTAAATTAGGCGGGCTTGCGCCGGAGGGATTTACGCTACGCCGCCGCAACTTTACAGGCAAGTGCTTTGTGAATCAAGCACTTGCCCGTAAAACTTGCGGCGGTGTAACGTAAATGCGATACGCTACCCTGCCGCAAATGTACATGAATCTGGCCCTTGATATTCAATTTTCCACTTTAATTTTGGGTAGAGTGAGAACTGTTTAAAACTCCTGTCTTTTTTTTTTCTTCTTTTTGCTATCTATGTTCCATTGGGGAGAGTTCTCCTAATTTTATAAATTAATTTTATAAATTATTATTACTAGTCAACCAACATTCAAATTCTTCTATAGCCTATGGGTTGAGCATTTGACCGGAAATGTACGTTTGCGGCGTCGTACAGTTTAGCTGCTTATCAAATCTTCTTAGAACTTTAGACAGACACCATGGGGTAGATTCACGTACGGGCGCCTAAAATTAGGACGGCCTAGCCTACTTTTTTTAGGCTACACCGCCTTAAATTATTTAGGTTAAAAGTGATTCTCAAACCACTTACCTTCAAATTTTAGGCGGCGTAGCCTAAAACGAGCGGGCGTAAGCGCGCCTAATTCAAATGACTGGGAGGGGGCGTGTATTATTGAAATGAGGCTTGACCTCACGTTTTTTGACGTTTTTTACACTGCGCATGTGCCGGGCGACTACATTTCCCAGTGCGCATTGCGGCTAAGTAGGCCATACGGGCCTATTGATTTCGACGCGTACGTAAACGACGTAAATCCTGATTCGCGGACGACTTGCGCAAACAACGTAAAAAATTCGAACCTCGCAGCGGGAACGGCGGCCATACTTATCATTGTTATTCCACCTCATAGGTGGAATAACTTTAGGCGGCCTATCGCGTACGGAAACAACGTAACTCGACGGTATAGGCCCGGCGTACACTCGTAAATCGTCGGGAATCGGCGTAGTCCCTCATTTACATAATCTAGGCCGGCCGCAATGGCAGCGCCATCTAGCGGGCAAAAGAAACATTGCAGCCTAAGATAGAATGGCGCAAGCCAGCCTATCTTAGGTATGTTTAAGTGTATCTCTGTTAGATAATGCACTTAAACATAGGCCGGCTTAGATTCAGAGTTAGGTCGGCTTATCTGTAGATAAGCCGGCCTAACTCTTTGTGAATCTACCTACATAAGCCTTCAATGACAGATTTGACATTTGCATGTTTTTCGCTACTTCGTCGAATCTTCTTCGTTCATGACGAATAGTCTACCCCAACACTGTCTCTATAATGTCGAATCTTTCCTCTCTATGTAGAATATTCTTGGACTAATCGAGTTAAAGTTTGGCACATTCGACCGCAGGTTCGATAGACACAGATTGCTATTGTCAGCGTCATGTCGAATCTCCTATCAATATCGAACTGTTGTAGCAACGAAAACCAAAATAAAGCATTTTTTTATGTCGGATCTTTCGGATTTCGTTTGTTAAATTGATAACGACAATACCCAAAATTTGGACGAAAATGCATTCGGACGAAAACGAATGCACATCTCTAATAGAAACCTCTGTATAAAGTAATAAAAGCAAGGGTCTTAAGATGTACAGTATCTGAACCCAAAAGCAAAAATGTAGTGCACTGCAGCTTAGATATGATGGCTGTATTAATTTTCTTGATTCATTTTTTTTCCCACCTGCTAAACTATCCAGAAAGTCTGTTATCTTTAAACTTTTTTCAACAGACCAAGCTGTCCAGCAAAAGTGGCTGTTAGATGAATAGAGACAAACCATTTAACACTGTCAGTGGTGCTTATAGTGGTCAGTTTTTTTTTTGTTTGTATAACATTTTTGTCCCAAAAGGAAAAAAAGTCTTATGCCGCATACGCACGACCATTTTTCGGGTTGTAAAAAATGTTTTTTTTTAATGTCATTAAAAACGACCGTGTGTAGGCTCCAGAGCATTTTTCACAATGTAAAAAATGGGCATTAAAAATTTAGAACATGCTCAAATTTTCCACGTAGTTTTTAACGTTGTTGTTTTTAACGTCGTAAAAAATGGTCGTGTGTGGGCTTTAACGACGTGAAAAAAACTTGCATGTTTAGAAGCAAGTTATGAGACGGGAGCGCTCGTTGTGGTAAAACTACCGTTCATAATGGAGTAAGCACATTCATCACGCTGTAACAGACTGAAAAGCGCAAATCGTCTTTTGATAACACAAAATCAGCTAAAGCAGCCCAAAGGGTGCCGCCATCCGCATGAAACTTCCCCTTTATAGTGACGTTGTACGTGTTGTACATCACCGTGCTTTGCTAGAGCATTTTTCTTTCACGATCGTGTGTAGGCAAGGCCATTTTAATGATCGGGTTGAAAAAAACATTGTTTTTTCTAGACCCTTAAAAACGTCATTTTTTACAACCCGAAAAACGGTTGTGTGTACGTGCCATTAGACCAAGTTCACATATGTGTGGCTGCGGTTTGCAGTCTGGGGTCCGATGTGTTTCTGTTCACCAGTTCAGGTGCAAATTTTTGCCTGTATTCTCACCGGAACTGAACCCAAAAATGCACAGGACCCTTTTTTGAAACCGCACCGCGGCTTCATTGAGAACCAGTCACATTCACATGTCATGCCAATTGAATGTCGTTTAAAATGCCTCCATTTCGCATATATGTGAACTCAGCCTTATGCCGCGTACACACAATCGTTTTTCGGCATGAAAAAAAACGACGTTTTTAAAAACGTCATTTAAAATGATCGTGTGTGGGCTTCACATCGTTTTTCGGCTTCATTTTTCGGGTTGTAAAAAATGATCGTGTGTGGGCAAAAACAAGGTTTTAAACATGCACATGCCAAGAAGCAAGTTATGAGACGGGAGCGCTCGTTCTGGTAAAACTACCGTTCATAATGGAGTAAGCACAATCATCACGCTGTAACAGACAAAAAAGCGTGAATCGTCTTTTACTAACAAGGAAACAGCTAAAAGCAGCCCAAAGGCGAATAGAACTTCCCCTTTAAAGTGCCGCCGTACGTGTTGTACGTCACAGCGCTTTGTTCATCATTTTTTTAAAACGATGGTGTGTGGGCAAGATCGTTTTTAATGATGAAGTTGGAAAAACGTAGTTTTTTGGACATGCTGAAAAACATCGTTTTTTTTCATGCCGAAAAACGATCGTGTGTACGCAGCATTAGAGTTTGGCTTAAATGTAGTAGTCAAAACCATTTAAATCTGCTAGTGCATCTACTACCCCCTCCCCAGATTGACAATGCTACCGTCCAATGATGTCCCTGTTACCCCTCCAAGTGTGTTTTGGTTGAATCACTAGGTAAAGATAATAGGAATAAAATCCTAAAAAAAAATTAAGAAAATAATGCAGCCACCACATCTAAGGATTAGTAAGTTGAAATAAAATATGATATTTTATTTTTGGGTTTGGATACATTTTAAGCCATTTATTGCATACCACTATACACATATACCAATTTATAACTTGAATTACAAATTATAAACAAAAACAAAAAAAATACAAAAATTGAATCTAGAAAGAAAAATTATATAAAAAAATCTAAAATTCTGAAAAAACAAAAACACAAAATGCAGCATATAAAAAAAAAACTAACCCGTAAAGTTCAGCTATTACACAACAAGCATTATATTTATATCCATCAATTTTCACATGCAGGGTTACAATTACATGGAAGAATCCTAATTTGTCTGGAAGATTCCAGATATTGTGCAATTTAGATGTCTAAAGGTCTTCATAAACAAAAATAGATGAACACCAGTCCTCCTCTATCTGTTGATTTGATTTGACGCATTTTATAACTGCATCTGTTATCATTTTCAAATCCCGGCATGTAGTATGTTTTCTTCAAATATTCAATAAATAACAAACTCAGGAAAGCACATTTATAATCACTTATATGGAGTGATTGCTCTTTATCTGTTATATGTCACTGTGGGGTTTGTTTACTAAAACTGGAGTGTGGATAATCTAGTGCAGCTCTACAAAGAAACCAATCAGCTTTCAGGGTTGTTATTTATTTGACCAAAGCTTAAGACACCTTTCACATTGGGCAGAATCTGTTTGAAAGACTCCGCTTACTCAGTGCGGTCAATCCGCTAATCCCCACTGAACAGGCAGATGACAGGTCCGTCTCCACTCAATGCGCTGAGACTAAAGAGTCCCGTTCTCCTCTATGGGGAGATCAGATCAAAATGGACTGCCTGTCAGTTTTTATCCGATCCGCCAGACGGATGGAAAATAGGACCACCATCTGTCTGGATTTGGTGGACAGGATCGGGTCGGATAGCAGCGGGTGTCACCGTACATGTCACGACTGAGATCCGCTGCCCCATAGGGGTGAATGAAGCATCCGATCAGGTCCGAAGCTGAAGTTAGAAGCTGATTGGCTACCATGCACAGCTGTACCAGATTTCGCACTCTCCAATTTTAGTAAACCACCCCATGTACGGTATATCATAGTTAAAAAAAAGGATGTGTTGCCTTTATTTGCCTTTATGCATTCAATTAGCAATATACTGTATACAGTTTACACCAGAATTTATGATTTCTTAGCCATTTTTTAAAGAATATGAATGATAACACAAAAACTTTTCTTTTATTCATGGTTAGTGTTTGGCTGAAGCCATTTATTATCAATCAACTGTGTTTTCTCTTTTTAAATTATAATGGCAACAGAAACATCCAAATGACCCTGATCAAAAGTTTACATACCCCATTTTTTAATACCGTGTATTGCCCCCTTTAACATCAATGACAGCTTAAAGTCTTTTGTGGTATTTGTGGATGAGGCTTTTTATCTTCTCAGATGGTAAAGCTGCCCATTCCTCTTGGCAAAAAGCCTCCAGTTCCTGTAAATTCTTGGGCTGTCTTGTATGAACGGCACGTCTGAGATCTCCCCAGAGTGGCTCAATGATATTGAGGTCAGGAGACTGAGATGACCCCTCCAGAACCTTCACTTTATTCTGCTTTAGCCAATGACAGGTCAACTTGGCCTTGTGTTTTGTATCATTGTCATGTTGGAATGTCCAAGTACATCCCATGCACAGCTTCCTGGCTGATAAATGCAAATGTTCCTCCATTATTTTTTGAGAACATACTGCATTAATCTTGCCATCAATTTTGACCAAATTTCCTGTGCCTTTGTAGCTCACACATCTAGGACATATGGATGCAATCTTATTTTTTTATTTCAAATAAATAAACACATCATACTTACCTGTAATGGTTTTGCACAGAGCATCCACAATTCTCCTCTCCTCGGGTCCCCCGCCGCCACTCTGGGCTCCTCCCCCTTGACCAGTACCCCCAATAGAAAACCGCATCCTACAGGGGCACTGGTGTGTGCTCGCTCCCGAGGTAAGCTCTATGAATTCAAAAGGCATATCTATGAAACATTGGGGAGAAACACCTCCCTGTACCTGTCAAGCCAGCTCACAATCCGACCCATGGTCTGGGGCTCTCAGCGATGCCGCTCCAACTCTGATCCCAGATCCTACTGCAGCCGCGGAATCCCACCTACACAGGTTGCATGGTGCGGGTCAGAGCATCAGTGGAGAGTTTCTGGCTCCACCCCAACCCTGCTGGCTGGGGAATATCCACAGCGCTGGCTCCTGTGTCCCTGGTTGCTCCACAGTGCCATCAGGGAGCGGGGCACCAATTTTTGAGTAGCAGAGGTCCAAGGGGCAGCTGCTTTGGGTGCCACAACAATGGTTGGGACAGTTGCCCTTCTCTTGCTCCGCGTTAAAGAGGGTCCTGCATAAAACCTTTACTGTGGGGGCTGAACACAGTGGTGGGAGAGAAGAAGTAAAGTAAAAATAAAATCATATTGCCTTTACCTTCAAAAAATATATACATGTAGGAGAGGGCTATCTGTTGTGTGGGCAAAGCACAGATTCACTTTAAAATCACATTAAAATCGCACTACTTGTGTGACCTAATTGCACATCTGGAAAGGTGTCCAGACTAAATCTACAAAATGAATCAGCATCATGGCCTTTTGCTCTCTGTTTTTTAGGCTCTGCCATGTTATAATATTTAGGGACAGATTTAATTTAAAACCTATTAATTCCATCAGTTATAGAAATCTATTAAGAAAGAGAGTAATTTTATGGAACTTCTGGACGTGTCAAACAATTACCTTGGCCAGTTTATTTCTTTCTGCATCCACCCTGCTCACTCTTCGGGATGTCTTTGTTAAATCTATAAGATAGGAAGAAAGAGATAACTAATAAGTTGGCCAAAGAAGTACCTTATCTTTTTACATACAGTAGTAGCCCTGCATGCTCACATTATACATGTGTATGTAAGCATGCATCTGGCAAACACTTCTAAATCTACTATGGATTTCTTTAGGACAGTAGTATATTAGCCCAAAAATAATCTAAAAAGACCCATAGACTGTTCTTCTGAGACCCATTTGCTGATGGAGTCCAATGAGGCTGAACATATCTTTATATTGCTTCACCTTAAAGTTTGTTTTCCTAATAAATGATTTTACATTGTGTGTGTAGCCAAGTATTGAAATACAGACAAAGATGTTGCTCTGAAATTAATTTGTCTTCATGCCCCTTCTGCTGAGTTGTTAATGCTGCTGCACCATTCTCCTCTGGCCAGCAGGGGGAGAGCCAAGTTACCTCAATCCTATAGACTTTAATGCAGAATGCCTGAAATTCTGGGAGATTTAGTTCAAGGCTGCCATTTAATTAACCGCATCCGTACCAGCCACCGCAGTTATACTGCGGCAGGCTGGCTCCCCTGTGCGAGCCATTGTAGCTGTACGTCGGCTCTTTAAGACGCCTCCGGCGGCGTCCACCCGAAGCGTGTGCCCAGAGCCGATGCAAGTGCCCGGCGGTCGCGATAAACCGCCGGGCACCCGCAATTGCTCATTACAGAACGAGAACAGGCATGTGTGTTTGTAAACACAAAAATCCCGGTTCTCTCAGGGGCGAGGAGACTGATCGTGTGTTCATACAATCAATCTCTTCCCCTAGTCAGTCCCATCCCCCTACAGTTAGAACACACATTAGGGAACACCGTTAACCCATTGATCACCCCTTAGTGTTAACCCCTTCCCTGCCAGTGACATTTTTACAGTAATCAGTGCATTTTTTTATAGCACTGATCACTGTATAAATGGCAATGATCCCACAAATGTGTCAAACGTGTTCGATGTGTCCGCCACAATGTCGCAGTCTCGATAAAGTATCGCAGGTCGCCGTTATTACTAGTAAAAAAATAAATAAAAATGCCATAAAACTACCCCCTATTTTGTAGACGCTATAACTTTTGCGCAAAACCAATCAATATATGCTTTTTGCTTTTTTTTTTACCAAAAAAAATGTAGAAGATTAGATATCGGCCTAAACTGAGGACATTTTTTTTTTAAATGGGATATTTTTTATAACAAAAAGTAAAAGATATTGTGTTTTTTTTTTTAAAGTGTCACTCATCTTCTGTTTATAGTGCAAAAAATAAAAACCGCAGAGGTGATCAAATACCACCAAAAAAAAGCTCTATTTGTGGGAAAAAAGGGTGTCACTTTTGTTTGGGTACAGCATCGCATGACCGTGCAATTGTCAGTTAAAGCGATGCAGTGCCGTATCACAAAAAATGGCCTGGTCATTCAGCAGCCAAATCTTCTGGGGCTGAAGTGGTTAAACGCCTTAGTAAACTATAAAATGACCTGCTTGGCTGGAGGCGCTTGGAGGGCTTTATATTCTTTGCACAGGAAAAGCCAGCTATCTTGGAACTATGGGATCTGCGCATTCCAGACCTGATGGAGTGAGCCACTCAGGAGAGCTTGGGAGTAGGCCTAAAAATTGCAGGAGCTGAAATTGCTACTTGTTCGATTCGCATAGTGAGGCTGCTGCCGAGAGACCAGTGCATCTGGCAAACCAGCTGAACTGTTAATCGCCAAGAGGCAAGCACATATGCCAGACCAGCTGAACTGTCGGTCAAGTCACTGCCACATTGGGACCAGCTCAAGAGGGCACCAGTTCTATCATTACACTTTACAGTCTCGACGAGGAGTTGATGAGCAGGCCAATGGCCCATCTGTATAACTGATAGTACTCAGACCAATGAGGGCAGGAGTTAGCATTCCCCTCATATACAGTTATCTCAATTTATGTTCCAACCACTTGAGTTTACATCACATTATTGTAAGCTCAGGGTGCAGTTATACTACAGCTTTGCTGCGCACCCTTGGGCTCATGAAAGTTCTGCCTTGTCTTGTTTAAGTTGCATCTTTTACTGCCTGCAGAATATAAAGAATGGGCTAGATTCAGGTAGGGCGGCGCATTGTTACGGCGGCGTAGCGTATAGTATTTATGCTACGCCGCTGTAAATCAGAGAGGCAAGTGCTGTATTCACAAAGCACTTGCCTTCTAAGTTACGGCGGCGTATCGTAAATGGGGCCAGCGTAAGCGCGCCTAATTCAAATGAGTATGAGGGGGCGTGTTTTATGTAAATAGGTGGTGACCCGACGTGATTGACGTTTTTTACGAACGGCGCATGCGCCGTCCGTGTACATATCCCAGTGTGCATTGCTCCAAAGTACGCCGCAAGGACGTATTGGTTTTGACGTGAACGTAAATTACGTCCAGCCCTATTCACGAACGACTTACGCAAACGATGTAAAAAATTAAAAATTTGATGCGGGAACGACATACTAAACATTGCGTGCGCCTCATAGAAGCAGGAGCAACGTTACTCCGGGAAAGCCTTACGCAAACAACGTAAAACAATTCCGCACGTACGTTTGTGAATCGGCGTATCTAGGTCATTTGCATATTCTACGCCGAAAACAACGGAAGCGCCACCTAGCGGCCAGCGTAAGTATGCACCCTAAGATACGATGGTGTAAGAGACTTACGTCAGTCGGATCTTAGCCTATTTCCGGCGTATCTTGCTTTCTGAATACAGAAAGAAGATACGCCGGCGCAGCTTTGAATTTACGCGGCGTATCTATAGATACGCCGGCGTAATTCAATGCTGAATCTAGCCCAATATCTTTAGTGCACCAACAGTAATCTAATGGCCCCAACAATAGCACATTTGGACACATGGGTAGTATAGCTTCAATGTTATTAAATAAGATCTGTTCACTGCCTGTTGGGTACTATGAGTGACACAGCTACCGTTTATGCTGATTTGGGGCCATTACACCATTTATGTCTCACCCTCTTTTGTTAACTACTCAGTGTGCTGGATTGTGTAACCCATAATAGTTGCTGGTTTACATTTGCCTTATCAACCACCTTTCTAAATAGTAATATACAAGTTTACTTTTACCCATAGTCTTGGTGTTTCACTCAACGCAGCCTTAGTACTGAGTGCTATAGAATTTGTTTGTGTTGCTAGCTCCATTTCTCAATTAATCTGATGTTGCAGAAGGGATGAGGCCTCTGACAGATGGTTATTAGCGCTGCACTTTTTGTTTTTTGTTTACACTTGACTTTGTTTGTTTGTGTGCTGGCTGCTGTATGGTTCATTTTCTCTAGTTAGCGCAGTTTTTTCCCCACAATCTCTGACAGATCGTGCCAAAAAACAGAAGACCGATTTTTACCAGAGGCTCCATCAGGGGTGTCAATTTTTCAGTGTTCAATATTTTATTATCTGTGCTTTGGTTACCTGGAAAATAGATTCAAAGACCTGAATAATACTCCCCCCTCCACCCCCCACAGGGTTTCTTCTGGTGGTGTGGAGATAGTGGGGAGTAAGTTAGGATCTTGTTTCCAGAGCACATGGAAATGGTAAGTGGTGAGGCTTTCTGAGGATAAGCTACATGTTAGTTGTGAAATAAAATAATAAATCACTGTGGAAAAGTTACTGCTCAGACAGCTTCACAGCAAAAAGTCTAAATTGCTCCCCTACGATGTCTCTCTCCAAATATCTTGGCTCCTTCCAAAATGCTATTTGCCTAATTCAGATGAAAATCCAGTATAATGGTGCTTGGAACCCACTGTGAACACATAAAGTACATACTGGGCTCACTGCTAGAGTTAGCTAAAGACTCTTTTTACGATTAGAATTGAAAACTGGATACAGATGGTGGTGAGTTAACAAGGCGCATGACCCAGTATTTTATATGTGAGGGCTGTTGTGCTCAACTGCTAACTAAAGAATATTATACCAGTTCTGATGAGGTTTTATGTAAAAAAAAATACTGTAAATTAAGAATGCTTTCAGAAACAGGAGTGTTAATAGTTTATTTGTATGTTTTAACAATAAATAGAAGAGATACAAATCAAATCAGTTATTGGCGTGACTACCCTTCCTTCGCCATCAAATCAGCATCAATTCTTCTAGGTACACTTGCACAGTTTTTGAAGGAACTTGGCAGGTAGGTTATTCCAAACATCTTGGATAACTAACCACAAATCTTCTGTGGATGTAGAATGCCTCTAATCATTCTGTCACTTCATGTTATCCCAGGCAGACTTGATAATGTTGAGATCAGGGCTCTGTGGGGGCCAAACCATCACTTCCAGGACTCCTCGGGCCAAATCCTCAGCCAGCGGGCGTAACGTAATTTTTACCATTTAAGTTACACTGGCGGAAAATTTCTACCTAAGTGCCCGATCCACAAAGCACTTACCTAGAAATTTTCGGCCGTGTAACTTAAATGTCTCCGGCGCAAGGCGGTCCTCTTCTGCAGGGGGCGATGACAATTTAAATGAGGCGCGCTCCCGCGCCGGCCATACTGCGCATGCTCGTGACGTCATTTTCCCGACGGGCAGCGCGCGAAATTACGTTACGCCGGGCTTTGTGGATTGCGACGGGACAATAAAGTTGCGTCGGGTAAAAAAAAAGTTACGCGCCGAAAAATAAAATTCAAAATTTAAAATAAATTGCGGCGATCGAAAAAAAGGTCTGTTTTTACAAGGTGTAAACAGTTTACACCTTGTAAAAGTAGCCCTAATTTTACGTATGCAAACGTAAACCTACGCAGAAAAAACAAAGCTGAAAAGCTTTGTGGATCTCCGTAAGTCCTCATTTGCATACGCAAAGCGGTATTTCAATGCGAAATGCCCCCAGCGGCGGATGCGGTACTGCATCCTAAGATCTGACAGTGTAAGTGTCTTACAGATGTCAGATCTTCTGCCTATCTTTGGAAAACTGCTTTTGAGGATCAGTTCCAAAGATAGGCACAGGGATATGCAGGCTGAACAGCAGTTCCGCCTGCGTATCCCTTTTGAGGATTTGGCCCCTTGTTCTTATTTATACTGAATATAGGGCCAGATTCACAAAAGGGATACGACGGCGTATCTCCTGATACGCCGTCGTATCCCTGTTTCTATCTATGCGACTGATTCATAGAATCAGCTACGCATAGATATCCCTAAGATCCGACAGGTGTAATAGTTTTACACTGTCGGATCTTAGGATGCAGTACAGCGGCCGCCGCTGGGGGGAGTTTGCGTCGTAAACCAGCGTTGGGTATGCAAATTAGGAGTTACGGCGATCCACGAAGCTTTTTCCCGTCGTTACGTCGTCGCGAGTGTTAGATTTCCGTCGCAAAGATAGGGCACCTTTAACATGGTGTAAAAGTACTCCACCATGTTAAAGTATGCCTGTCTTTCCCGCGTCGCTTTTGAATTTTTTTTTAATCTTTTATTTTTCCCGGCGTAAATCTTTTTTCACGTCGCGATTCACAAAACGTCGGCGCGTCGTAATTTCGCGCAAAGCACGTCGGGAAATTTGCGACGGGAGCATGCGCAGTACGTCCGGCGCGGGAGCGCGCCTAATTTAAATGGTACCCGCCCCATTTAAATTGGACCGCCTTGCGCCGGACCTGTTTACGATACACCGCCGCAAATTTCCAGGTAAGTGCTTTGTGGATCGGGCACTAAATCGGAAAAATTGCGGCGTGTAACGTAAACCGGTTACGTAAACTTGCGCCCGCTGTACGTGAATCTGTCCCCTAGTTCTTAATGACATTGTGTCACGGTCTGGGGTCAAGCTCAGAGGCCAATTGCTATAGCAGTGACAGAACAGGTATACAGGCAGTAGAGTAGTCCAGGAACAGGCCGAGGGTCAAACACAGGTGGTTGCAGATTGGGATCAGGCAATAGAGAAGTCAAAGAACAGGCCGAGGGTCAAACACAGGTGGTTGCAGATTGGGATCAAGCAATAGAGAAGTCCAGGAACAGGCCGAGGCTCAAACACAGGTGGTTGCAGATACAATGGCAGCAGAGCAGACAAATCGCAAGGCACTGGCTGGGAAGGCACAATAACCTGGCAAAGAGGAAGTGCAGAGACAAGGCCTCTATAGGAAGTCCGTGGGAGGAGCAAGGGGTTCAAGGTTCAAGACAATCAAGACACAAGGCAGGAATGTTCAATGGATCAGATGGGTTTGTCCAGCAGATCAGACAGGGAGCTGTCCAGCATCCCAGATAGCTCAGTGAGAAGGTTCACTGCCAGACACAGATGAGGTCCCAGGTTCAAGTCCAGGTCCTGACAGTACTCCCCTCCTCTCAGGATGTCCTCCGGACGTCCTAGGACTTGGCTTGTGAGAAAACCTCTGGTGGAATACTCTTGCTAATCTAGGGAGTGAACCTTATTATTGCTTCAGAAGTTCCTGCCCGGGAGATTCTCCTCGCTTGCAAGGCTTTTTCAAACATCTCCAGCTCCTGCTTACGGATAAGGGTGCCATTCGAGGCATACATACAGTCAGGTGGTAGAACTTCTTTGGCAGGACAGGAATTAGTGATGAAACCAGACTTTACTGAAGTGGTGGCGGTATCAGGAACAGGCGTTTTCTTAAGAAGTAGCGAAGGTGTTTCTGGAGCAGGAGGTGGTTCTTTGGTAGGACAGGGTGATGTTACTGTATTTACCACTGTGGAGTGTGGGATGACTACTGGAACTGATCTGTTGTCAGGAAGATGCATAGTTGCCTTTTGACCAGATGGTAGGGGTATCACAGGGGTATTGGTTGCAGGTTCAAGAGGGGCACTGGTATCGTTGACCACCGTAGTCTGGGAACCCACTTGTGCCATTGAACATGGACAGGCCTTAAAGCAACCTTGGCAGTTCACAGGCTGACAGCAGGGATAGCATGATGAGTCCCAATAGTACACACTTGAAGAACCTTTGGTCGAGGTGTGCGAGTTGGGCAGAGGGAGATAAGGTGACCTCTTTCTCCACAATAGAAACAAAGGCCATAGCCTCTCCTCCGCTCTCTTTCACCTTTAGACAGCTTGGTCTGGATGACCCCGATCTCCATTGGTTCCACATCTTCCAGGATAGGTGTGTGTATATCCACAGGAATGCCAAGGCTTTGTGGTGTTAGGGCTTCACGGCTTGGCACATACTGGGATGGCTCGGAGTCGTATCTGTACAGGGTATTCCTGTCCCTGGGTTCCCGTAGGCCACATGAGCTAGGAGCAGACTTGGGAACCCTGGTTTTCTTGGCAACTATACAGTGAGAGTCCAGAGCTAACATAAATGCTTCCCAGCTGTCCAAGACTGGACTCTTTTCCGGTAATACCTGATGAGACCATGTTTTGATTGATCCAGTGAGCAGGTTAATAGTAGCGCGAACCTTTATATAATCGGTGGCATAGGTCCTAGGCTTAAGAGCAAACAACAGCTCGCAATCCACCTTGAAGCACAAGAATGATGCACGGCTACCATCAAACCTCTCTAGCATCACCACAAATGGCTCAGGGCATGCTGGTTCCAGGGCTGGGCCTACTGTACCTTTCAGTAACAGCACTTCTTGCTGGAGCTCCAAAAGTTGCTGCCTGAGAGGAGCCACAGCCTTTGCTATAGCGGCCTCCATGTTTTAGGCCAGGTTATTCTGTCACGGTCTGGGGTCAAGCTCAGAGGCCAATTGCTATAGCAGTGACAGAACAGGTATACAGGCAGTAGAGTAGTCCAGGAACAGGCCGAGGGTCAAACACAGGTGGTTGCAGATTGGGATCAGGCAATAGAGAAGTCAAAGAACAGGCCGAGGGTCAAACACAGGTGGTTGCAGATTGGGATCAAGCAATAGAGAAGTCCAGGAACAGGCCGAGGCTCAAACACAGGTGGTTGCAGATACAATGGCAGCAGAGCAGACAAATCGCAAGGCACTGGCTGGGAAGGCACAATAACCTGGCAAAGAGGAAGTGCAGAGACAAGGCCTCTATAGGAAGTCCGTGGGAGGAGCAAGGGGTTCAAGGTTCAAGACAATCAAGACACAAGGCAGGAATGTTCAATGGATCAGATGGGTTTGTCCAGCAGATCAGACAGGGAGCTGTCCAGCATCCCAGATAGCTCAGTGAGAAGGTTCACTGCCAGACACAGATGAGGTCCCAGGTTCAAGTCCAGGTCCTGACACATTGGCTGTATGTTTGGGGTCATTGTCCTGCTGCATTATAAATTTGGGGCCAATCACACTCCTCCCTGATGGTATGGAATTATGGATAATTATCTGCTTGTATTTCGCAGCATTGATCCTTGCCAAATCTAAAACTTGGGGCTGTTTTTAGAAATTCAACCCCAAACTTGCAAGGAACCCCCACAATGCTTTACCGTTGTCTGCACACACTCATTAATGTACCGCTCTTTGGTCAGTTTGGCTACAGTCCTTCTGTATTCTGTGTAAACAAACTGCCTCCTGCTAAAGCCAAATGGTTAAAATTTTGACTCATCAGTCCAGAGTGCCTGCTGTTATTTTTATGCACACCAGGTATGTTTTTGTGACTTTCATTTGCTGCATTACGTTTTCTTGGCCGACCATTTGATATCTCAATGTTGCCCGTTTCTTTATGTTTCTTCAAAAGAGCTTAAACAGCACATCTTGAAACCCCAGTCTGCTTTGAAACCTTTGCCTGGAAGAGACCTGCTGATGCAGAGTAGCTACTCTACCTTGTGTCTTTTTTCTGTGCTCAGTTTAGCCATGGTGTATGATCTGTGACATGAAAGTGTCTTCCACAACCTCACCTTAGCAACAGCGTTTGGCTGTTCCTCACCCAGTTTTTAGCCACCTACACAGCTGTTTCTGTTTCCCTTAAAGACAAAACAGAGAAGAATGTGCTTCTAAGTGCAGTAATAAAATACTTTATTGACAAGGAAGGGTTAAAAACACTTACAAGATAGAAGTGAAAAACAGGCATATCAATGAATCCATAACGCCCTGCAGGATGTCTCCTGGGAGTAAAGACAACTGCAGGTGGAAGTAGTGGAGTTTTTTTATTTTATGTTGCCCTAGGCAAGACTAAAATGGAGCAACACCCCCCCACCATCTAAATTTGTTCCACCCCTTCCTGTTTAAGATCCACCCCTTCATCTGTAAACACCACTCCATCCTCTTTAGGCTCCACCTCTTCCTATTAAAGCTCCACCTCTTCAGAGGTGGGGGAGAGAGGGGGGGTGATGGGAGAGATTGAGAGGGGGAAGGGGTGGGGTGAGAAGGAGAGAGCGGGTGAGAGGAAAAAAAACTACACCGGACTCTCACCTTCCTGCAGACCGCCGGCTCCATTTTACCAGCTGTGTGTAGCGAGGCTGCCAAGACAGCAGTCTGTGGCCACCCCTAGGTGTCACCCCTCTAACAAATGTTACCCAGGTGCCGTTCGCACCCCTGCACCGATGTCACTGCTTGTAGTATCCCTTCTACCTGGGACAGCACCACCCCCCTGAAAAATGTCGCCCAATGAAAACGCCTTGTTTGCCTCACAGTAGATAAGACATGTTTCGGAGCATACCCAGTCGCTCCTTCTTCAACAAAAAAAAGTGTCCGTACAAGCACTTCCTCAAAACGTTCTTCTCTGCTTTGTCTTTCCTATAGAGTGTGGTTCCCTCTTCTGAAGTGCTGCTGTGGTGCATTAATCACGTTTCAAGAGCCAGTCATGTAATGTTTGTTAAAGTCTCCTTGTTTACAGCGTGCCCTATTCTCCAAACTCTGTTTGGTATAATTGGTTAATCATACACCTGACTCTAATCCTACAAAATCCCTGACTTTGTGCAAGTGTACAAAGTGTGCAAGTGTAATAATTGATGTTGGTTTGAAGCCAAAGGGTAGTCACACCAAATATTGATTTGATTTACATTTTTCTTCTGTTCACTTGATTGATATAAAAATAAACAGTTAAAATATATGTTTTTGAAAGCATTATTACTTATTACTTTACAACATTTCTTCACACCTGCCTAAAACTTTTTCCACTGTACAATACAATATATATACAGTTGTGTTCAAAATTATTCAACCCCCCAATGCTGTAAAGGGTTTTAGGGAATTTAGTGTACATTTGTAATTGTATTCAGAATGAAATCCTACAAGGACTTCTTAAAGAACCATATGCAACTAAAATGACATCAATTGGTTTTGTAATACAGTAGTAAATGTTTCTTTTGTGAATTCTTCATTTACACAATTATTCAACCCCTTAAAGACTACCACTCTGAAGAACAGAGGTTCATTGAAGTGCTTTTCAATCAGGTATTGAAAACACCTGTGGATGTCAGGGAGCAGCAATAAAGCCTAATAAGCACCAATCAGGCAGCTTTAAAATGACTGTGATACTCAGCTTCTTCTAGACATTTACTGGTGTGGTTACAAACATGGTGAAGTCAAGAGAATGGTCCGGGAAGACAAGAGAAGAGGCGATTACTCTTCACAGGAAGGGCAATGGCTATAAGAAGATTGCAAAGATGTTAAACATACCAAGAGACACCATAGGAAGCATCATTCGCAAATTCAAGGCAAAGGGCACTGTTGAAACGCTACCTGGTCGTGGCAGAAAGAAGATGCTGACTTTGACTGCTGTGCGCTACCTGAAGCGTAGAGTGGAGAAAAGTCCCTGTGTGACTGCTGAGGAACTGAGAAAAGATTTGTCAGATGTGGGTACTGAAGTTTCTGCTCAGACAATATGGCGCACACTGTGTAATGAAGGCCTCCATGCCAGAACTCCCAGGCGCACCCCCTTGCTGTCTCCAAAGAATAAGAAGAGTCGACTGCAGTATGCCAAAAGTCATGTGGACAAACCACAGAAGTTTTGGGATTGTGTTCTCTGGACTGATGAAACAAAATTAGAAGTGTTTGGGCCCATGGATCAACGCTATGTTTGGAGGAGGAAGAACAAGGCCTATGATGAAAAGAACACATTGCCTACTGTGAAGCATGGCGGGGGTCAATCATGCTTTGGGGCTGTTTTGCTTCTGCAGGTACAGGGAAGCTTCAGCGTGTGCAAGGTACCATGAATTCTCTTCAGTACCAGGAGATATTGGATGACAATGTGATGCAGTCCGTCACAAACCTGAGGCTTGGGATACGTTGGACCTTTCAACAGGACAATGATCCCAAGCATACCTCCAAGTCCACTACAGCATGGTTGCAGATTAAAGGCTGGAACATTTTGGAGTGGCCATCGCAGTCACCAGACTTAAATCCGATTGAGAACCTCTGGTGGGACTTAAAGAAAGCAGTTGCAGTGCGGAAGCCTAAGAATGTGACTGAACTGGAGGCTTTTGCCCATGACGAATGGGCGAAGATACCCGTAGATCGCTGCAAGACACTTGTGTCAAGCTATGCTTCACGTTTAAAAGCTGTTATAACTGTAAAAGGATGTTGTACTAAGTACTAAGATTGAATGTCACTTGGGGGTTGAATAAAACTGATAATGATGTGAGCACAGAAAAGACATTTGTGGTTATTTCATTATAAATGTTATGTTATATTTGTCTGACCTACACGTGCCTCTTTGATTTAATTGTAAGCAGGATGACTGAATGATCAAAATCAATGTCAAACTGGCCAAAACAATCAATTTCAGTGGGGGTTGAATAATTTTGAATACAACTGTATATATATATATATATATATATATATATATATATATATATATACAGGGCATTTTTTCAGGGGCAACTTGGTGGAACTCAGTTCCACCACCTCTGGCTCAGACCCTTTGGTGCCTTTTCACCACAATCACTTGTAAACACAGAAGTCTCTGCACTCTGTATGTAATGCAATCCTGGTATTTAATGCCCCTTTAAGACCCTCATACTGTTTTAGTGAAATTTGACTGACCACACCCACTATTTGATGTTATTTGGAGGGTGTGTGTAGGGGGAGGGGTTTTGTGGGGGCGTGGTTAAGTTCCAGCACCTATTGCTTGAGAAAAAAAGCCCTGTATATATATATATATATATATATATATACACAAGGGGTTACAGCACAGAAAGTATAAACTTAATTTATTGCTGTTAAGAACATATAAAAATCTGAATATTCATAGTCTGGTCACACTTTAGGCGTTATCTGGTTGTGCATTCTTTGCACTTTCTAGTCTTGTCATTTCTATACCATCTACATTGTAGTTATCATGCCAGATTGTTACTGACCTACAATGGATATTGGTGGAAGGAGCTCAGAAAGTCGAACAGCACTTTCAGCATTGATCCTCTCCGTTTTCTCTTCCATAACAATGTGGGAATAGACCAGAGCCATGAACCAGGCAAGAAGAATGATGGTTATGCTATTCATGTCTGAGGAGGAAATGAAAAACCTTATTAAACCATGCATATTATGCGTTACAAAGCAGTTCTTACTAACTGGACTAGGCAATAAATAAGCTAACAAATCACTGTTCTGAATTTATATATATATATATATATATATATATATATATATATATATATATATATATATATATTTATATATATATACACACAATAAAAATCCTAGGCCTCCTTCCACTATTTCAGTGCTATGGAGATATCAGGTTACATAAAATATAGAACTTCAAGAATTGTAACAATTGCATATACACATTACAGAAATAAATGTGTCAGCTGCCGCTTAAATGTAAAAGCATAACTATATCAGTAAAATTGTAATAAAAAAGGTACAAAAGTCCAGCTCAGGTGCCTATTATCGTTACAGCAGCGCTACTGTCATACTCAATTATGACCAGCTATCATGTGTTTATTAGCACATGAGGAACATAAAGTTGACAGATGGTCAGAAAAGTCCAAGATAACCCACAGATGGTGATCTTATTTTGGAAAATAAATGTGCACCCCTTTGAGGTTTACACTCACCAGAGAGGTGAACACATCGGGCATTGATATGTTAGCCACGACTGTCCTAAGTATCATGGAAGGTGTCACAGCATATCCTGGGGTCTCCACTGGTACTCAAGCAGAAAGAAGGCTCATATAGTGTAATTCCGCCCGCAGACCCCCACAACCACTGTGCAAGAGTTGTGGGGATGAGGCCCTTGTCCCCATCAACATGGGGACAAGGGGCTTTGGGGGCGACCTTAAAGCATCCTTCCCATGTTGAGGTCTTGTTGCCTGGTACAGTTCAGGAGGGGGGGGGGGCGCTCTCTCCTCCCTCCTCTTTTCCTGCAGCCTGCCAGGTTGCGTGCTCGGATAAGGGTCTGGTATGGATTTTGGGGGGACCCCTATGCCATTTTGAAAAAAAATTGGCGCAGGGTTCCCCTTAATATCCATACCAGACCTGAAGGGGTCCCTAAGCATTTTTTTTTATTTTGGTGCTGGGTTCCCCTTAATATTCATACCAGACCCAAAGTCTGCTAATGGGCTGAGGGGGGGAGGGGGTCATGCCATTTTTTTCAATGACTTCGATGAGGATGTTCAGCTCATCCCTATAAAGGACTGCACCTCCTGCAAAACCATCCTGCAAGTTACTTTTGTTCGCTCTACACCTAGCATAGTCATCATTAATGCAGTTTGGCAGTATAGTCTCCTGTATTCGGTAAATCCAGTTTTTATCGCTGCCCACTGCTGTACTTTAGGTGACCTTGCTATTATTTATGCTAGATGCCAAGTGTCATCTTATGCCTAGTCCTTATTACTAATAAAACATTTTTGCTAAATTGTGTTATTGCTTTTGTTAATCGATTTTCATGCTTGCCTTTTTACCTACGATATCAGGTGGTCATATATTAAGTTTGCCTTTACTTACTGTTTCTGTGCCTGTTTTCTTGGACACGGTAGTATTATTATTGGTTACTAGATATTACTTTTCAGTAATTTTCTGTGGTATTGTACGCTTTGTACACTCAACCTAGTGTGTCAGAGGGGCTGAAGTTCTTATGAAGGTTGACGCAAAGAACAGAAGTACCATCTTAACCAGTAGCTCCTATAGAGGTAGCGCTACATGTTTGAGTTACCTCTCCCTTTTAATGATGATCAAGACAATCAGAAATAACAGATCTTTTTAATATGGACATAGACAACAATAAAAACCTAAAAGATAATCTAAATCCTTCACCACTCTATCCAAACCCCAAAAATGGTTTCAGTTATACTTTTTAAATGGACCTGGACCAGTTTCGGCTGGAGTTCAAGATTTTTTGGGGGGGCGCAAACCATCAAAAAAACAAACAAACATCAATTGCAGCCTCACTGTGTCCATCAATTGTTGCCACTGTGCCATCAATTGTCGCCACTGTGCCATCAAACGCAGCCACTGAGCCATCAATTGTCGCCACTGTGCCATAAAACGCAGCCACTGTGCCAATGTTGAAATACATTGTTCATGTATTTTGTGCAACAATTACATCAACCAGTAGATGGAAGTCTTCATAAGTATACAGCTGCATCTATGGTATGCTCTATTGTATTTTACCTGAATAATAAAGCTCCTGTTACCTGTCTGCAGTTAAGCAGCAAAGCAGAGGTAGACTGTGCACTCTCTGTCAGTTCTGAAGGGTAATATACAGAATTCCTAACATGTACACACTGCTCTGCAAGTAGGATAGCATCACCACTGCTCCCTAGATTCCTTACTGAACACTGTGCTCCTTAGGCTTTGGGGCATCCAGGGGCCATGACAGCGTCCCCAGGCAGAGAACACCCAGAGCTGCAACTGCCCTAGAACATTTTCCCCTATAGTGAGTCCCACACAGCCGCCTCTTACACTGAGCAGGATTTGTTTTGTTAAATATAGTCTGGGCATCGCTCAACACCCCCCCCCCCACACAATATCACAACCTCCCACCACCAGAGCTAGTAGCTGCTGAATGTGTCTGCAATTGTGGAAAAAATGCAGGTCACATGACTGTTGATGTGTGGGACTGCTCATGGGTTTATTTTCATGGAATAACAACCTGCCAGCAGTTTCTGAGCAGCAAAGCGTAAAGCCTCGGGTTTCCCGGCTGACTTTTTACTGCCGGAAAACCCGAGGGGAAAACCGAGAACCCGCTCGGTAAATTTTTCCCCCTACACACGACTGGGTTTCCCAACAAGAAAACTGCCATGAGAGCTTTGGTCAGGAATCCCAGCTGTGTGTATGCTCCATCGCATCAGAAAACTGCAGGGTTAAAAACTGTCGGGAATCTTTTTTTCCCAGCAGTTTTCCTGTCAGGAGCATACACACATTTACCGGCCAAAAGCTCTCATGGCAGTTTTCCCCAACAGGTACGAGGCTTTAGTCCCCAAAACCTATTTGTAGTCACCTAGGGGGAGGCTATTCTCTTTGCAATTTGAAAGAATAAGGGAAAGAAAAAAAAACGCAGAAAAGAGGGAAGGGGGTAGAGAGGGGGGTGGTTCGGACTCAAAGGCCCCAAAGGGAACGATCAAACAAGGCCTGAACAGGATGGTTGGAGTGAAGGGAACTCATAAGAGGTCCATGGTTCCCAGATCTTGAGAAATTTGGCATGCTGGATATTCTTTCATGAAGCATCATTGCAGTCAAGAGCATCTTCACCCCCTGGAAGGCAACGCTTTGGGTATTCCATGCATGGGCTATGGCCCGTTTCGATAAAGAGATATGTGGCCAATTTCTGCTGTGATGCGTCTAGGCCAGGGATTGAGCAAATAAATAGAGCAGGCCTTGCGTCCCTACAGATCGTTATATAGAAAAGGGTCTGGAGTAGGCCGAAAACTCTAGACCAGAACCCCACTAGTCTTGAGCAGGATCACCAGATATGCAGGGTGGCTTATTTCCATTCAAGCCCAATCATAACAAAGTCCATTCATTAGATTCTGAGCCAGAAAAAGTAATAAAAACCCACTCCAATGCATTTCACTGATCTCTACAGGTTTTTGCCAAATATCAGCAAATTTCCCTTGTGCCTATTAAATACTACTGCTAAGGGCTGGCTTGTGTGTTTTTTTCTTCTTTTATTTATTTATTTATTTGAGCCGGTTCACACTGGGGCGACTTGGGATCCGACTTGAAGTCGCCTCAAGTCGTCCCAAGTCGCGCTGTCGAGAAAAACAATGCAAGTGAATGGGAGTGGTGTTAATACACACGACTCGAGTCGCTCCGACTTCAAAAGAAGTTCCTGTACTACTTCAATCCGACTTGTAGGCGATTTGTACCCATTGATTTCAATGGAAGTGGCCTCCAAGTCTGATCCAAGTCTGATCACTGTCTTAACTGAAGCGACTTTCCAGGAAGATAACATACATTTCTCAGGCAAACCTCTCCCTCCCCCTCCCTCCCCTAGAGCTGATTGTTGTTTGATTGGCCACTGGAAAGTCTCCTGTCCTGGAGACGACTTCAAGTCGTGTTGTAAATCGCCCCAGATCGCCCTGTGGTTCATGCTCAAGTCGTGTCGGAGTCACCTCTGAAAGTCGTGCTGGAAGTCGTGTCGCCCTAGTGTGAATCGACTCTGATTCCCATTCAGCAATATCAAACCCACTGAATTCTCATTATAAGGAGGGAATCACCCCTTGAATTTTAAGCAATGGGCCTCTATTTGTCCTGATGACCATTGTGACCAGGAGGGAAAGAGATGTGGGATTTAAAACTTTACAGTCTGGCTCACAAGTTGAAAGCAATGGAGACACAGACAATAAAAAATGGCTTTAGATATTCTTTAATATTAGAAAAAATTATCCCATTGGTTATAAAAATCCATTCTATATACCCTAAATAGAAATTGTGATGGTATTGGATCATGATAGTGATAGAACATATTGCATAATAACAAAAATACTTAAAGCTGAACTGGATTATCTTCAGGATCACGCAGTGACCTATTTGTGTCTCACGAACATTTTATGTGTCACAAGCAATCAACCATATCTAAGACATGAGGGCATTTTCCTTTTTCAGTAAAAACTGATGACCGCAAACCGCATGTTGTATTGATAAAAACGATATCTACAAACCATAAAATGTATCAAATCTATGTGCTCATTACTGTCAGGTTTTATTTCATACAGACATTCTATGTTTTAGTTTAGAGCTTTGAACTTAATATTATAAAGTAGCAAAACCAAACTGGATTTTTACATCTTTTTTAATGGTTTGTAAAAAATGTGCACTGTGATATCACGGGGAGTTTAAGAATGGGTTCACACTGGTACGACACGACAGTCGTACTACTTACCGGTATATAGGCATGGAGCGTGGTCACCAGGTGATGTCATCCGGTGACCCCGCCCCTTATGACATCACCGCCCCATCATGGCCTGGTGCCTTTGTCCTCGTACACACGATACAATTGTTGGCAGGAGATTGTCTGTTGACAGACTGTTGTTCTAAAATCTTACCGTTAGTATGCTCCTTTTAAAAAATGTTGTCCAACTTTCGGCCAACAAATGTTGGATGACATGCTAGTAATTTTCAGCAGACAACGCTTTTTTGTTAGATTTTCTGATGGTCAGTACACAAATCTGTCATACAAAAGTCGAAAGTACAAACACGCATACTCAGAATCAATGCTCACCAAACACAAAATTAGAAGAAGGGGCCCAAAGGGTGACACTCAAGAGCTGAAATTCATCGTAGTACGTCACTACTTTCGTGTTTTTGGCACAAAAATTGGGTACCGTTAGTATGCACGACAAGATCCTGACACATGCCCTTTTGACAAAAATCAGACACTCGGTTGGCCAACAATCGTATCGTGTGTACGAGGCTTTACTCAATGGTGTAGCGCTTTTAAGTCCACAACAGTCAGAGACTATAATAAGGCTTACCTATAGGTATGCACTGAGCCCGTGCTGTGAATGTCATCGCAGCTCCGGCCAATCACAGAGATGCATACTAGCTCATTATGCCTTTTTCTTGTGTTTTTTTTTTGTGGGGGGGGGGGGGGATTTTTTGGCATTGTAATTATTTTAATAATAAAAAAATAATAATCTAAGTACCTTTTTCCTATTCGATATATAGCTGTCACATGACCCAGCTTTTCCCTATCTTGTCTGCAGGGAAACATAAGCAGGAGGAGCTTCTAGTCCTCTGCTGCGGGTCACATGTTCAAAATAAATAAAAAAACAACAACTAGGGACTCCTCCTACATGACCAAATCCAGTGCATTGTTGATGAAAGTAAATGCCACAATTGTTAAAAATAAAAATTAAAATTAAAAATATATTACCTTGAAAATGTATAATAAAGTATTTCATGATAGCATAAGTCTTCTATTAGTCTTCCCACCTCATCATCTTCATCTTTACACAAAGGATTACTCTGAATAGTCCTAGATGCTTGCTGACTTGCTGAACTGTTAATAGGCCAGGAGCCTGCAAGTACCCCTTCTTGCGGCCTAGTAGTTTAGCAGCGTCACTTTGTCGGTGGACTACTGATCCCAGCTAGCCACATCGATTTTACACAAAACCCCACAGTCTCTCCTCTGTCCTTGTACCCAGCTCCCCTGGCATGCCTCCTCCAGGTATCCACTGCGTCTCACTCACCGACCTTCTCCTGCCCTAAGTCCATGTTGAAGAACCTAACTGGACAACCTCTGTTCCAGGACACCTCTTCCATGACCGTGTAAGGACGAGGCTCCCTCCCAGCTCCCAGGCTCCTCTGCTGAGGCGCGCACCCCCCTAGATGGGAATGGGCCTCCTACTGTGATTTAGCGCTTCATTCTTCACGTTTCCCAGCTGACAACTCTCCTCCAGTGGGCTGGACCTGAGCTTAAGTAGTAGGCCTGCCCCCTGCCAATTCCAGTTGGGGATTGGTCAGGGCTCCTCACATGAGCTCTCTGTCTCTCCAGTCCTCTGCCCTGCCCCTCTTCCAGAACATTCTCCCTGGAAGCAGGGGAGGCGCCAAAGAACTGAAGCACAGGTGGTTACACCCACTGCTACACTAACCACTCCCTGCCCCCAGTTCAAAACAAGCAGACATAGCCTGAAGCATGGGCCTGCCTAAATTTACCTGCCTGGCAGCTACCACACAAAAGTCCCCACCTCTAGCACCTACCTATGGTAGAGGGTGCTACACACCTCATTGCAGGTTTTGACCTTCCATAATAGAGGGTCCACCTGTTGTGGTAAGGATACATCCTAATTTCAGTGTTGGTGACGTTACATGGTGGAGGATTCATTTGGATTGTTCATATACAAGCACTTGATTCACTACTACACACTGATTGCCCTTTATAATTAAATATTTGTCACGTGGACTGTTTTCAACCCAGTTTGGACTTATTTTGTAATTTTAGAATTATGCAACTTTTTCTGTTTCATTGTTGTTTGTTGTGTCATATCTCACATTTTATTGTTGATGCTTTTTTCTAGTTCATATACACAATTGCAGTATTGTTTTGTTGGTTTTCCTTTTTTTGGACTCAATGTGTAGACAAATCCCTGATTCCAAACATCTGTTATCCTAACTGTTTAGGGTGGTGTTAAGCACGTACTCATCGACTGTTCCTTAATACATTAGAGAATGGGAGAAGAAGCTTGGACTAGACTCAGATTCAATGGATTATTAAATTGGCCCATTAGTTCCCGCACTCAGGAATCTTCCAATAAATTCCTCACCAGGTGGTATAGGACCCCATCCCACTTAACCCAGATGTTCCCTAATGTTAGCAATCATTGCTGGAGGGGCTGTCAAATATGACCGTTACCTCTGACACATATATATGCCCACTGTCCTTACATGCATTTTCTTTGATATGTGACAATAAGTCCTGAGGAAGCGACAAGCGAAACGTAGACTTACATTGTCTTATATGTATCATTAGGGAATTATATCAAATTGTGCGACTCCTATGAAGAATCAAATCTGTATGTTTTTAATATGGAATTTTGTTATTTTTTATAATATGTATTAAAATTGATATTTTTTTAAAGTATGGTGAATTCCTTTTGGTACCTTTAAAGTCTGCCCACAACAGTCCTACATTTATAATTTATAGTTTATCTGGATGTGGTACCCCCTTGGCCGTCTCTCTCTCTCTCTTATATAGAGATACCAGATGATTGACCATATCCCCTTTTTTTTAATTTACGGTAGCCGGTGAATGTTTTTTACGGTGAATGTTTAGCATTTTGACAGATTTCCACTTATTGGAATTTACAATACCTGGGCGATAGTTAATAGGTAATGCCTTTCTCATTTCTTTTTCCTTTCTCTTTTTTATCTATCCCTTTTACTCTCCCCAGTGGCGTCGCTAGGGGGGGTGTGGTCCGCACCCGGGTGTCACCTGCCACAAGGGTGACACCATTCCGAGGGTGACAAAAGCCCTGTCCATTTGGCAGTTTTTTTCTTCAGTCGGAACACACCTCCAGTGCCGCGGCCGTGTCTGGCATGTGTTCTCCTCCTCCTCTCTGTCTCTAAATCCTGCACTGCTACCCAAGCCTGTCATGATCTTCTCTCCACCCGGGTGGCACAGCTTCACACTGTCCTCTCCTCTTTAGCTGCCGCCTGGGTGTTCTGTGTACTGGAGCCATCCGAGCTAGTGCGTTAACAGGCAGGGGGTGTCAGCTTGCAACTGGGGGGATGCCCTCCGCCACCCGAGGTAAGGTGATATTTGTTCAGCTCTGCTATCCTTATCTGATAGGACAGGAGACCTGACTTCTCTTGACCATAGTTAAGTAACAGGTATTGTCCCTTGCCCCAGACTGGAACTGGACAGCGAAAGGTGAAGTAGCAAATTTATGAGCTCATCTCTCTGTCATTCTGACTTCTTCTCCTATCAGCATACACCATAATAGCGCATGAGCATTGCAGCATAACTGATTGGCTAACAGTGGATTTCAGGAGGCTAATTTCAAGTCAGATTTGAAATGAACTTACACTGCTTGCATTTCCGTTACTCAGAGGTGTGGCGGGGAGCACAGGTTTTTTGTGCAGTTTTGTATGACCTGTTTAGGGCAGCCTATTCATTTCAGTGAGCTGCCCTACATGTGAAAATAACGCAAAAGAATGGAAGTGTTCCTTCTTTTATAAAAAATCCACTGCACCAAAACACATGATACTTTTTTTTAGCAAGATGCAGCAGGATTTATTGGGGGTGTCATTAAGAATTATTGGCACCACTGTGCACTTGCCAACATGATGCATGTTTTGCTGCATCCATTGACACAGACAGCAGGACTTGGCCCCACCCCTGGTGTCATGGATATGCAGTAATGTCTGGCAGCTTACCTTCCTCTCCATGTGTTCACCTTAGAGGCCAGACACTCTCACCTGGCTGCTTTTATCATCTCTCCTCCCTGTATGGTTCCACCCCAGGCCATATCAGGAACACTATATTAACCAGTGCACTGCAGGTCTGCCTTGCTGATCAACGTTGTTTATTAAGCATTGTGTTTCTGCTTGCCATGTGCTACATTTATCTCTGTGTACTGATCTTGGCTTGTCCCTGACTATTCCTGTTTACTTGTGACCCTGACAATTGGTCTGTCCTTTGTTTAATCCATGTCTGCTTGTCGCCTTGGCTTACCCCTCACTATCTCTTGTATCCTGAGTGGCTGCTTCCCCTCTCTCCTCTATGCCCTACGGAGTGTGAGCTGGGAGACTCTGGGGGCCACCACCTGGATTCAGTTGCAGCTAAGGTCATCCTCACCACTAGAGGCTCTGGTGAATGGCAACTTCATCATTAAAACGACGTTGCCCACACACCATCGTTTTTAAAAAATGCTCTAGCAAAGCGCGGTGACGTACAACACGTACGACGGCACTATAAAGGGGAAGTTCCATGCGGATGATGCCACCCTTGGGACTGCTTTAGCTGATTCCGTGTTAGTAAAAGACGATTCGCGCTTTTCTGTCTGTTACAGCGTGATGAATGTGCTTACTCCATTACGATTGGTAGTTTTACCAGAACGACCACACACGATCATTTTTTACAACCCAAAAAACTACATTGTTTAAAACGTTGTTTAAAAATGCAGCGTGTTCGGAAAAAAAAATTCATTTTTCAGAACCCAAAAAATTACATTTTTTAAAAACGACGTATTTTCCATGCCGAAAAATGATCGTGTGTACGCGGCATTAGACTACGCGCCCTGGGGAAACTTGGGCTCAAGCTTCCCGTGGGATCCCTGTTTGTCCTTCAGTGGACCTGCCGCGCATATCAACTCTGTGTTCCATCCAGTAGTCTGCCATAGGGTTCACTACCTTGCGGTGCACTCCTGACACCAACGGGGTATATCTGTCATCTGGCCACAGATGACCTGACACCCGGCTCACCGTGTCACTGGATTTGATTAACAGCAGCGGAAGCCAATGGCTGCTGCTGCTATCAATCTTTTCAGTACCAGCGGCTGGAGCTGCTGGGCTCCTTCTCGTCACTGGAAAGATCGGGTTCAGGTAAGTTAAAAGGGGGGCTCTGGGGGGCTGCTGCACTACAGAAGGTTTTTCACCTTAATGCATAGAATGAAAAACCTTGAGGGTTTACAATCCCTTTTTTTATAACAAACATGTTATACATACCTGCTCTGTGCAGGTTTTGCACAGAGCAGCTCTGATCCTCTTCTTTTCGGGTCCCCCATCAGCGCTCCTGGCTTTTCCCCCTCTAGCAGTCCCCCCTAGAGAAAGCCACTTGCCCTGGGGGCACTGCTGCATTCTCGCTCCCAGGCCACTTCTCTGTGCATCCACAAGATGCCGCCCTCCCCTTTCTACTTATTGGCTCACTGGCTATGATTGACAGCAGTGGGAGTCGAAGGGCTCCCACTGCTGGCTAAGCCAATGAGGAGTGAGAGTCCTGGGACAGCTGAGGGTGTCATGAACATTGCTGGATCTGGGAGCAGGGCTGTCTTAACCACTTCCTTACTGGGCACATATACCCCTTCCTGACCAGGTGAAATTTCAGCTTGTGGCACTGCGTCACTTTAACTGACAATTGTGCGGTCGTGCGACGTGGCTCCCAAACAAAATTGACGTCCTTTTTTCCCCACAAATAGAGCTTTCTTTTGGTGGTATTTGATTGCCTCTGTGGTTTTTATTTTTTGCGCTATAAACAAAAAAAGAGCGACAATTTTGAAAAAAAAACAATATTTTTTACTTGTTGCTGTAATAAATAGCCCAATTTTTTTTAAAAAACATTTTTTTTTCTCAGTCTAGGCGATACGTATTCTTCTACATATTTTTGGTAAAAAAAAAAAAAAAAATCGCAAGAAGCGTCTGGTTTGCGCAAAAGTTATTGCGCTTACAAAATAGGGAACAGAATTATTATTATTTTTTATTATTTTTTTTTACTACTAATGGCGGCGATCAGCATTTTTTTTGTGACTGCGACATTATGGCGGAGACATCGGACACTTTTGACACACTTTTGGCGTCATTCACATTTATACAGCGATCAGTGCTATAAATACGCACTAATTACTGTATAAATGTGACTGGCATTGAAGGGGTTAACACTAGGGGGGTGAGGAAGGGGTTAAATGTGTACCCTGAATTGTGTTCTAACTGTGTGTGGAGGGGGGTGACTGGGAGAGGTGACCGATCTATGTCCCTATGTACAAGGCACAGATCAGTCTCCTCTCTCCTCTGACAGGACGTGGATCTCTGTGTTTACACACAGAGCTCCACGTCTTGTCCCTGTAGCCGCTGATCCTGAGTGCCTGGCGGACATCACGGCCGCCAGGCACGCGCATCGGCATCTCAGCGATGCGGCGGGCTCGCGAGCGCAGGCCGTAAAAACACGGCCAGTTAGAGAAGTAGAACCACCCTGCGGCCATATAAAGTCGTACGGCCGTCGGGTAGTGGTTAATAGGAGGGCACACTTGGGCACTGCCCAGGGGCCCCAGCTAAATGGGGGGCCCCTGCACATTTCCCAAAGCAGCTGGTCCTTGAGCCCACACTTCCCTGAAATCGGGGGCCCCCATGATGACACTGAGATTGATAGATGCAAAGGGGAGGCAGTCTGCCTCCTACCTACTTGATGTCTGTTTACCTGCACTGTCATCATTGTAGGGGCCCAGGGGATTATTTTGCCCAAGGGCCCATGATGCTATTAAGATGGCCCTGACGGGGAGGGCTCAGGTACGGATTGGGGGGCTGGGGGGGGGAGCGTCACTGCACACAGAAGGTTTTTTATCTTCACGCATAAAATGCGTGAAGGTAAAAAAAAAAATTCAGCCTTCAGAAACACTTTAATGATTTGTTAAGTGTGGCATTAATTTGTGTCTTTCATATCTTCATATGGTTATAAAGAGGATCACTAGGTGAAAAAAAGCTTTAAAGGAAACCTGTTATGAGTGAAGTATGCAGACTATCATTGCTGACCTCTCCATCTGTAAACACTTGCTGCTTGACTATCATGCTTACACTTTGGCTTCAATACTTTCAGTTACTGACACGCAACAAGTGTTCTCATAATATCTTCAGAGTTGACTTTCCTTGTTTGCATACTTGTTCTAGGTCTGCACCGATTGAAACAAGAGGGCAGAATACCCAGTATTTTCAGTTACCAATGGCAGCCTCTGTATTTCTCTTATGACACATTCACTTCAAGCGCTCGCTGACAGCCGCCACATCTGTAATTGTTTTCATTTCAGTTGTGTTTGAAATAAAAGTTTCGTCAAGGACTTAAGATCTCATGTTGGCTTTACACCATGGGAATTATAGGAAAGTTACACGTTATTAAATAAATGTGTCTTCCTGACAAACAGGCAAAATCAGGATGTTTATGTGAAGATTATGATTGGGTTCAGTTTAAACAAACTGGAATCAATCTCTACAGAGAGAGAGAGAGAGAGAGAGAGAGAGAGAGAGAGATCACAGACAATGGGCTAGATTCAGAGAGAGTTACGCCGGCGTATCAGTCGTAACTACGCCGTCGTAAATTTAAGCGTATTCTGGAAACCAGATACGCTTAAATTAGGCTAAGATACGACCGACATAAGTCTCTTACGCCGTCGTATCTTCGGGTGCATATTTACGCTGGCCGCTAGGTGGCGCTTCCGTTGATTTCGGCGTAGAATATGCAAATGAGCTAGATATGCCGATTCAGAAACGTACATGCGCCCGGCGGATTTTTTTACGTCGTTTACGTAGGGCTTTTTCCGGCGTAAGGTTACTCCTGCTATATGAGGAGTAACCAATGTTAAGTTTGGACGTCGGGACAGCATCGAATTTTGCGTCGTTTGCGTAAGTCGTTCACGAATAGGGCTTTGCGTAAATTATGTTCACGTCGAAAGCATTGACTATTTGCGACGTGATTAGGAGCATGCGCACTGGGATACGTTCACGGACGGCGCATGCGCCGTTCGTTAGAGACGTCATTTACGTGGGGTCATGTCAGAATTTGAATTCGGCGCGCTTACGTCGGCAGATGTACGTTACGCCGCCGTAACTTAGGGCGCAGGTTCTTTGTGAATCCAGCCCCAGCCAGGCAGATGTACGCTACGCCGCCGTAACTTAGGGCGCAGGTTCTTTGTGAATCCAGCCCCAGCCTCACTAAGTTACGGCGGCGTAGCGTATCTGAGATACGCTACGCCCGCACAAACTTACGGTGGGCTATCTGAATCTAGCCCATTATATTTTCATATCTGTGCTTCTATGATAGCAAGAGATTGAATCTTCTTTAACCACTTCAGCCTCGGAGGATTTGGCTGCTCAATGGCCGGGCCATTTTTTGCGATTCGTCACTGCGTCGCTTTAACCACTTAAGCCCCGGACCATTATGCAGCTAAAGGACCAGCCCCCTTTTTGCGATTTGCCACTGTCGCTTTAACTCACAATTGCGCGGTCGTGCGACATGGCTCCCAAACAAAATTGACATATTTTTTTCCCACAAATAGAGCTTTCTTTTGGTGGTATTTGATCACCTCTGCGGTTTTTAGTTTTTGCGCTATAAACAAAAAAAACCCGCCAATTTTGAAAAAAAGCGATGTCTTGATATAAGAGTAGCGTCATGTCACTACTGAGCATAAAAGAGAAGAGAGGCGCCTCTAAGTATTACAATATGGTTACATTTAATGAAGGTAGAACATTTAGCAACTCACATGGTTGATAATTAAAACAGGCACATCTAAGTAGGCAGGCATCTGGGGTAAAGTTGTCCATATAGACAATTCTCCTTCCAGCCATCAATGTCGTCCCTTTCACGCTGAACTCCATGAGTGCTTCATGCATCGCTTTCAGATCGCTCTACTGCAGTGTAGTCTTCCCGGTCATGATTGCAGACAGACGGCGGTGCGGAGGATGGTCTATGTGGACAGCTTTACCCTGGATGCCGGCTGTGAGTGTGTATACTTACCTGTCGCCGTTGACCCATGCGCGGTAGCTTCCACGGCATAGGTAGGGTGAAGCAAGATGGCGGCGTTGGCATTGAATGGGACGAGCGCATGCTCGGCCTACCCGAAGACATCACTGTGTTCTTGCCTTTCAAGAGAACCGCGGTTCTTTTGAAAGGTCTGTGTGTACACTCGGGCGGCGAGAGATTCTTGCTAAAAATCTCGTCGGGAAAAACAACGTTTTTTTTCTGACGAGATTCTTGTCTGTGTGTACGAGGCCTGAGGCCCCGTACACACGACCAGTTTCCTCGGCAGAATTCAGCTTCCGACCGAGTTTCTGGCTGAATTCTGCCGAGAAACCCGGCCGTGTGTACACTTTCGGCCGAGGAAGCCGACGAGGAGCTCGGCGAGGAAATAGAGAACATGTTCTCTATTTCCTCGTTGTTCTATGGGAGCTCTCGCCCCGCCGAGCTCCTCGGCGGCTTCAGTGCTGAACTGGCCGAGGAACTCGATGTGTTTGGCACGTCGAGTTCCTCGGCCGTGTGTACGGGGCCTCAGTCTAAACAATTAAACACAATCAAGCCACCACATCTAAGCATTGCTAAGCTTCAACCACTTAACGACCGTCGCATGTACATATACGTCGGCAGAATAGCACGGATAGGCAGAACGACGTTCCCGTACGTCCCTGCCTAGACGTGGGTCGGGGGTAAGATCGGGACCCCCCCGGTACATACGGCGGTCGTTAATCGTGTGGGAGCGATCCGGGATGAGGGGGCGGCTATTCGTTTCTAGCCACCCCCTCGCGATCGCTCCCAAGAGCTGAAGAACGAGGAGAGCCGTATGTAAACACGGCTTCCCCGTTCTTCACTGTGGCTCCGTCATCGATCGTGTCATCCCTTTTATAGGGAGACACAATCGATGACGTCAGACCTACAGCCACACCCCCCTACAGTTGTAAACACACACTAGGTGAAACATAACCCCTTCAGCGCCCCCTGTGGTTAACTCCCAAACTGCAACTGTCATTTTCACAATAAACAATGCAATTTAAATGCATTTTTTGCTGTGAAAATGACAATGGTCCCAAAAATGTGTCAAAATTGTCCGAAGTGTCCGCCATAATGTCGCAGTCACGAAAAAAAATTGTTGATCGCCGCCATTAATAGTAAAATAAATAATAATAATAAAAATGCAATAAAACTATCTCCTATTTTGTAAACGCTATAAATTTTGCGCAAACCAACCGATAAACGCTTATTGCGATTTTTTTTACCAACAATATGTAGAAGGATACGTATCAGCCTAAACTGAGGGAAAAAAAAGTTTTTTTATATATTCTTGGGGGATATTTATTATAGAAAAAAGTAAAAAATATTGCATTTTTTTTTTTAATTGTCGCTCTATTTTTGTTTATAGCACAAAAAATAAAAACCGCAGAGGTGACCAAATACCACCAAAATAAAGCTCTATTTGTGGGAAGAAAAGGACGCAAATTTTGTTTCGGTACACTGCATGACCGCGCAATTACCAGTTAAAGCAGCGCAGTGCCAAATTGTAAAAACACCTCTGGGCATTTAGCTGCATATTGGTCCGGGGCTTAAGTGGTTAATATACTACAGTTTCCACATTTTATCACGTTACAACCAAAAACAAAAATGTTATGTGATAGACCAACACAAAGTGGTACAAGATAAATGGTTTTCAACATTTATTTTTTTTACAAATAATTAGTGTGGTGTGCATTTGAATTTAGCCCCCTTTTTTTTGGATAGAGTGGGGAATAAATAGAACCATTGTCAAGTCTTTTTGTGTGCTGTCTATTGCCTTTTGTAGAGATTTTCTTTCACTTCCTGTCCCAGGGAATAGCGACAAAATAAAATCTCTCCAAAATGATGGGAAAACATACAATTTTGGCATTTATTAAAGGTATTACAGTCAAGGAAATGTATATCTATAAAATAAAATTTATTTTTTAAACAGCATTTTATTATTCATCAAAAACTTTTTTTATTCTCATATGTGCAGAATGATACTTAAAGCGGAGTTCCGGCCACAATTTCTCTTTTTAAATATAAATGCCCCTGTAATACACAAGCTTAATGTATTCTAGTAAAGTTAGTCTGTAAACTAAGGTCCGTTTTGTTAGGTTGTTACAGCATTTAGACACTTTATAAAATAGAAATTGACTGGGGCCATCTTAAGTGTGGGCATCATGAAGCCAGACTGTACGACTTCCTGGATTTCAGCCTTGCAGAACTCGCACATGCTCAGTGCTGCACAAGCAGTGTCAGATCAGGTTTCAGCACCTGTGCTGTCCAAGTCACATGATTCTTTGAGACTGGGGAGTGCACAGACTCCTGGAAAGTTACACCCACCACATTCCCAGGAGTCTGTGCGGTGTAGGTTAGGAAGCATTAAAGGAGTTCTCTGACCTAAAACTTTTAACCCCCGCTGTGCCCGGGCTGTAAAAAAATAGAAAATAAACTGTCACTTACCTGCCTACGATCCCCCGTTGTTCCGATATCGCCGTCCCGTTCTCCGGTCCCGGGCCCCTTCCGCTTCCTGTGTGTCGGTGACTCATAGTGCGCTCAGCCTATCAGCGGCCGCAGCAATGTCCCGTCGCGGCCACTGATAGGCTGAGCGCACTATGAGTCACCGACACACAGGAAGCGGAAGAGACCGGGACCGGAGAACGGGACGGCGATATCGGAACAACGGGGGATCGTAGGCAGGTAAGTGAAAGTTTATTTTCTATTTTTTTACAGCCCGGGCACAGCGGGGGTTAAAAGTTTTAGGTCAGAGAACTCCTTTAAGCACCTAGGTGCAGGAAGTGGGAAGATTAACTATTCTGCCTAGCAACAACACTTTGAAGGCATCTAAAAAAAAAAAAAAATTTCGTAAAGGACTAATGACATTTTTTTAAAACTACTGATGTAATGTTATATTTATGGGTGGAACTCCACTTTAAAAGATAAAGAAAACAAGTGTCTTACAAATATAAAGGATGATTTTTATTATGTAAAGTGGATTGGCTCCTTACCTTAATAACAAAAAAATAAAAAGAAAGAAGATGAAAAGGGGATAAAAAAAACACCAATGATAACGCTACATTTTTTTTTTCTGCAAACCTTTTCCATTTCCTTCAGCTTTGAAATACAGATTTAATGTAGAATCTCAGCAGGGGGAATATAAGATTTACTCCATCCTAGCTGATCATAAATACTTTCTTTTAACCTTGGGCAGAAGAATGAGTCTTGGCTCTCCTTCATAATAATATAAAAAGTGGGGGAATTATTAAGGCTAACCAGTTTCACGAATACAAAAGAAAACTCCTGGGATTAATTGAAAGTATCACAGCGTAGATGAGGAAGCCCCCTTTCGAGTCACTTTCTTTTTGTCAGTGCATAGAAAAAAAAAACATGATTAATAAAAGAACATAAAAAGAGGGAGTAACCTGAGAAAAATATTGCTTGTCTTTGTGTCAGACATGAGTACTTTAAAGGTTTAAGATAGGCTTAAAGTGGAAGTAAACCTTCCTATAATTTTCAGGCAAGGAAGCTGCCATCTTGGCCGCTGTTTAATCTTCAACTGCCATGATGCTGCACATGTGATCAGTTACGACACCAGTCATTGGATGGTTTAACAGTTTGGTGGAGAGCACAACCAATGTGAAAGTTAACATTCCCGGCATGCCAGGAATGTAACTGCTTTTTGAAACTGTTAAATTGATGGGTTTACTTCCGCTTTAAGGGAAAATAAATCTAAATATTACAATATGTGATTCAAAAAATAGAAGCACTTAAATAAAATTGCTGTGTTCTGTGTATTACACATACCTCCTAAGCACTTTGAGCCCCCAGTGGGAAAAGAACTATACAAATTAAAAACTTCAAAAAGTACAATGCACAATAAAAAAATATATATTTAGCCCATAAAGTTCATAATTTATTCATTCCAATGCAAGCAATAAAAAATTGTCTTAGGCCTTGGAGGAAGGGCAGCTGCAGCACAGAATTTTTTTTACCTTAATGCATAGAATGCGTTAAAGCAAAAAAAAACTTAAGGCTTTAGAACGACTTTCAGGCCCTGTACACACGATCAGTCCAAACTGATGAAAACAGACTGAAGTTCAGTTTCATCGGTTAACCGATGAAGCTGACTGATGGTCTGATGTGCCTACACACCATCAGTTTCAAAACCGATCGAGTCCAACACGGTGACGTCAAACACAACGACGTGCTGAAAAAAACGAAGTTCAATGCTTCCAAGCATGCGTCGACTTGATTCTGAGCATGCCCGGGTTTGGAACCGATGCTTTTGCGTACTAACCATCGGTTTTGACCTATCGGTTACCAGTCCATCAGTTCAATTTTAAAGCAAGTTCTACATTTCTGGACCGAAGAAAAACAGACTGATGGGGCCCACACACGGTCATTTTGGACCGATGAAACTGAACTTCAGTCCAGTTTTATCAGTTTGGACTGATCGTGTGTACAGGGCCTGAAAGTCGTTCTAAAGCCTTAAGTTTTTTTTTGCTTTAACGCATTCTATGCATTAAGGTAAAAAAAATTCTGTGCTGCAGCTGCCCTTCCTCCCCCCGATCTGATCCGATCCGATCCAGCGATGTGCACTAGAGCACTCCCCATTGTTTCCCTCCTCATTGGCCAGATTGATAGCAATGACAGCCATTGTCACCTGCTGCTGACAATCAAATGATGTGGCATGGCCGAGTCGCCCGGTCAATGTCAATAGACGCAGACTGGGCGGCTTGGGAGCGAGCATGCACGGGTGCCTTCAGGGAAAGTGACTTTCCCTGGGGTGGCACTCTCCAAAGAGGAGGGGCCTGGAGCGCTGGCAAGAGACCCCAGAATAGGAGGATGAGGCTGCTCTGTGCAAAACCAATGCACAGATCAGGTAAGTATGACATGTTTGTTATTTTAGTAAAAAAAAAAATAATAATTAAGTTTTTTTCTTTTTTAAATCAGAAAAGTTTTTATTACTCACAGAACATACAGGGAAAAAACAATATGACATATCAGACATAATATAATATAAATAGTACACTACACATGAGTCTCTCCATTAAGAACCTAGCAGGTACTAGTTATACCCAATAGCATGCCCTCCGATCCCACCTCCCCGTAACTGGCAAGTCTAATTACCACCCAGCAGCCTCATCTGAACAAGTTCCATAGGGCTCAAGCCAGGTGTGGCAAGCCATGCATCCCAAATCCTGTCAAATTTGCCCGCATTTCCCCTGTGCTGATATATGTACTTCTCCATAATAAGCATCCTGCCCATGTGCGTCAACCAACATTTGAGTGTGGGGGGTGCCTCCAGTTTCCATTTCAGGAGAATGGCCCTCCTGGCCTGGAACAATGCTCTGTTGAATGCCATTCGAGTCAACTCCTCCGTTACCACTCCCTCCAATACTCCAAGCAGACAGTATACCGGTTCCAGGGGAACGGAGGTCTGGAACACAGAATTAAGCGTATCCAGAACCCCCTTCCAGAACCTATGGAGCTTGGGGCAGCGCCAGAGCAGGTAAATCAGATCCCCAGACATTACCTTGCACATGTTACACATCGGGTCGGGGACCCCTCCCATTTTAAATAGTTTTACTGGGGTATAGTGGACCCTCAGTAGAATGTACAACTGAGATACCTTCTGTGCTACGTTGAGCGAACAGCTGTTGACTGCCTGCAGTGCCTCCTCCCACATTTCCCCTGTTATTGGTCCGACATCTGCCTCCCACTGATCTGCCACTTTCATGGGGTGCGCCTCTAAAAATGAGTCAAGCAACATGTTGTAACACTGTGGAATAATACCTTTAGTCTCAGAGGCGGCCCTTAAGATGCGGAAAACCGGAGTGGGGGACTGAGCCCACTCCACCGCATCCCCTTGTGCTGTAATAATTAAGGTTTAATATCACTTTAACCACTTTATCACCGGCGCACGACAATGTACGTCGACATAATGGCACGGCTGCGCGAATGGGCGTACAGGTACGTCCCCTTTAATTTGCGAGCCACGTGGTCGTGTGAGCTCTGTGACAGAGCTGAAGAAAAGGGAGATGCTAATGTGAACACAACATCTCCCAGTTCTGCCTAGGTGACACTGTCACTGATCGTGTTCCCTGTCATCGGGAACAATGATCAGTTACGTGTCATGGCAAGCCACGCCCCCTAACAGTTAGAAGCCCTCCCTAGGACACATTTAACCCCTTCAGCACCCCCTACGGGTTTACTCCTTCACTGCAAGTGTCATTTTTACAGGATTCAGTGCATTTTTATAGCACTGATCGCTGTAAAAATGACAATGGTCCCAAAATGGTGTCAAAAGTGTCCGATGTGTCTGCCATAATGTTACAGTCATGATTAAAATCTCTGATCGCCGCCATTACTAGTAAAAAAAAAAAATATCAATAAAAATGCCATAATATTTTTGAGACGCTATAACTTTTTTCGTAAACCAATCAATAAATGCTTATTGCGATTTGTTTAACCAAAAATATGTAGAAGAATACATAACAGCCTAAACTGAGGAAAAAATTTTTTTTAATATATTTTTGGGGGATATTTTTTATAGCAAAAAGAAAAAAAAAATAGATTTTTTTCCAAAATTGTCGCTCTATTTTTGTTTATAGCGCAAAAAGTAAAAACCACAGAGGTGATCAAATTCCACCAAAAGAAAGCTCTATTTATATATATAAAAAAAAAGGACGTCAATTTTGTTTGGGAGTCACGTCGCACGACAGCGTAATTGTCAGTTAAAGCGATGCAGTGCCGAATCGCAAAAAAGGTGTGAGGGGGGCTGAGAGCGTACAAGTGTGAGGGGGCTGCGAGTGTACAGGAATGATGGGGGCTGAGAGCGTACAAGTGTGAGGGGGGCCTGCGAGCGTACAGGTATAAGGGGGGGCTGAAAGCGTACAGGTGTGGGGGGGGCTGAGAGCGTACAGGTGTGAGGGGGGCTGAGAGCGTGCAGGTGTGATGGAGGCTGAGAGCATACAGATGTGAGGGGGGGCCTGCGAATGTACAAATGTGAGGGGGCTGCGAGTGCACAGGTATGAGGGGGGCTGAGAGCATACAGGTGTGAGGGGGGCCTGAGAGCATACAAATGTGAGGGGGCTGCGAGTGTACAGGTATGAGGGGGGCTGAGAGCATACAGGTGTGAGGGGGCTGCGAGCGTACAGGTGTGAGGGGGGGCTGAGAGCATACAGGTGTGAGGGGGCTGCGAGCGTACAGGTGTGAGGGGGGCTGAGAGCATAGAGGTGTAAGGGGGGCCTGAGAGCGTACAATTGTGGGGGGGGCTGCAAGCATACAGGTGTGAGGGAGGCTGAGAGCATGCAGCTGCTGGATTGGGATGTCTCTTTTGGGCAAAATATAATTTCCTACTGTTAAACCTTGAAATCACTAATAACTTATAATACAATGTGCATTTTCATAAATGACGTTATATGAGTGTTAAAATAAAAGTATGTGCACTGAAGGACTTGGTGGGATAGCTAGTGGGCACATTTGGTGGGACGGCCAGTGGGTGGGGCCAGGGAAGTGTTGGTGGTCATGCCTGGGGGGGGGGGCCCAGGCCTCAAGCTGTCTAAGGGGCCCCACGATTTCTGATGGCTGCCTTGAGTACAATTAAGGTCCAGCATTCCACATATGCCAAAAGCAATCCAGAATCACCTTGTAGCAGTTGTTTCACAGCAAGCAAAATATTAAAGTAAGACATAAAGGTAAAAAGAGATCTTGTCTTTTATAAAATGTACGAAGAACATTCAAAGGAAGGAGAATGGTTCATATCGACTATCACATTTCTACATTCCAGACTGTAGTGCAGTAGTCTGAAAGAGTTTTCTGGTGCAGTCCATTTCCCAAGCAGATCGTGAAACTTGCTTTCAATAAAGCATCTGGCAAAGATGAGATTTGAAGAAAGCTTGTCATACTATAGAACACAATTGCTGCATTTAGTAGAATATCTTCAGAAATACTTTTACTAGGTAACAACTGGTGGAATATTGTTGTTGGGAGAAATGAAAGGCAGGTTCTCTGGCACAAGGTTACGCTGTCCATATGTTTAGAAATGTCTTTAGACCATAACGAAAAAATATTTTGGATTTACGGTAATCATAAAAGTTTCATCCAAAACAAACGTGTGCGTATTATTATGATCTTATACGGGTCATAGATGCTGGCCTTGCTTCAACAGCTAAATACGGGTCATAGATGCTGGCCTTGCTTCAATAGCTAAATACGGGTCATAGATGTTGGCCTTGCTTCAATAGCCAAATAAGGGTCATAGATGCTGGCCTTGTTCAATAGCTAAATACGGGTCATAGATGCAGGCCTAGGTACAACAGCTAAATACAGGTCATAGATGCTGGCCTAGGTACAACAGCTAAATACAGGTCATAGATGCTGGCCTAGGTACAACAGCTAAATACAGGTCATAGATGCTGGCCTTGCTTCAATAGCTAAATATGGGTCATAGATGCTGGCCTTGCTTCAACAGCTAAATACGGGTCATAGATACTGGCCTTGCTTCAACAGCTAAATACGGGTCATAGATACTGGCCTAGCTTCAACAGCTAAATACAGGTCATAGATGTTGGCCAAGCTTCAAAAGCTAAATACGGGTCATAGATGCTGGCCTAGGTACAACAGCTAAATACAGGTCATAGATGCTGGCCTAGGTACAACAGCTAAATACGTGTCATAGATGCTGGCCTTGCTTCAATAGCTAAATATGGGTCATAGATGCTGGCCTAGCTTCAACAGCTAAATTCGGGTCATAGATGCTGGCCTAGGTACAACAGCTAAATATGTATCATAGATGCTGGCCTAGGTACAACAGCTAAATACGGGTCATAGATGCTGGCCTTGCTTTAATAGCTAAATACGGGTCATAGATGCTGGCCTTGCTTCAACAGCTAAATACGGGTCATAGATGTTGGCCTAGATTCAAAAGCTAAATACGGGTCATAGATGCTGGCCTAGCTATAACAGCTAAATATGGGTCATAGATGCTGGCCTAGGTACAACAGCTAAATACGGGTCATAGATGCTGGCCTAGGTACAACAGCTAAATACGGGTCATAGATGCTGGCCTTGCTTCAATAGCTAAATACGGGTCAGAGATGCTGGCCTAGGTACAACAGCTAAATACGGGTCATAGATGCTGGCCTAGCTACAACAGCTAAATACAGGTCATAGATGATGGCCTAGGTACAACAGCTAAATACGGGTCATAGATGCTGGCCTAGGTACAACAGCTAAATACGGGTCATAGATGCTGGCCTAGGTACAACAGCTAAATACGGGTCATAGATGTTGGCCTATCTTCAAAAGCTAAATACGGGTCATATATGCTGGCCTAGCTACAACAGCTAAATACGGGTCATAGATGCTGGCCTAGGTACAACAGCTAAATACGGGTCATAGATGCTGGCCTAGCTTCAACAGCTAAATACGAGTCATAGATGTTGGCCTAGCTTCAAAAGCTAAATACGGGTCATAGATGCTGGCCTAGCTACAACAGCTAAATACAAGTCATAGATGCTGGCCTAGGTACAACAGCTAAATACGGGTCATAGATGCTGGCCTTGCTTCAATAGCTAAATACAGGTCATAGATGTTGGACTAGTTTCAAAAGCTAAATACGGGTCATAGATGCTGGCCTAGCTACAACAGCTAAATACGGGTCATAGATGCTGGCCTAGGTACAACAGCTACATATGGGTCATAGATGCTGGCCTAGGTACAACAGCTAAATACGGGTCATAGATGCTGGCCTAGCTACAACAGCTAAATACGGGTCATAGATGCTGGCCTAGCTACAACAGCTAAATACGGGTCGTAGATGCTGGCCTATCTTCAAAAGCTAAATACGGGTCATAGATGCTGGCCTTGCTTCAACAGCTAAAGGTTTTTTTAACCGCTTAAGCACCTGATCATTTTGCTGGCCAAAGACCAGGCCACTTTTTGCGATTCGGCACTCCTCATTTGTCCCTCAGTTTGGTCTGATCTATATAGCTGTATATAAAATTTACTTTTTATCTATCATAAAGTGTTTTCCAGCGCTAAACCTTTCATCCACTTTCTAAATTGCTGCATTTGTAAATTCCGAAAGCCAATATAAAGGAATAGTAGTGGTAAAAAAAGTACTTGTCGGTTTAACCAATCTTGTTTTTTTGTACAATTCTTATTTAAGGGGGCGTGGCAAGGTATGTGTCCTATGCCTGCATACTTTTGCTGAGAGGTGTCCCCCATTCCCATCTCAAAAAGTTGGGAGGTATGCAGTTCTTCTCCAGTCTTCGAGTACCTGCTGCCTATGTGAGCCACGCTGTGTTGTGTGAATGGTCTTGCAGCCTCATGGGTGCAGGGGATTTGCTGCGCTGAAGGGAAGACAGAGCTGGACTCCATGGTCTAGTGTATCTGTTTATTAAAAGACACCAGATACAGTATTTGTAGCTGCTGACTTTTAATTTTGCCATGAATGAACAGTGTTTTGTGAATGGAGGAGGTAGACCTTTCATTTATTTACATAAAGAAAAGCATTTTACATGCTTACTGAGTGAATTCTGTATTGATCTCTGTGCTGAGAGCATGCAGTCAGCAAAGAAATCTCTGTTGTCCATGGATGCATGCGGATGATAAAGCCTACCATATTTGAAACCACTCATACATTATATTACCAAAAGAATTGGTATTGCCTTTACACGCACATGAACTTTAATGGCAACCCAGTCTTAGTCTGTGGGGTTAAATACTGAATTGGCCCACCCTTTGCAGCTATAACAGCTTCAAGTCTTCTGGGAAGGCTGTCCACAAGGTTTAGGAGTGTGTCTATGGGAATGTTTGACCATTCTTCCAGAAGCGCATTTGTGAGGTCAGGCACTGATGTGGACAAGAAGGACTTAAAAGACATGGATGAACGAGTTTGCGATGGAGGAACTTGACTGGCCTGACCTCAACCCGATAGAACACCTTTGGGATGAATTAGAGTGGAGACTGCCAGTCCTTCTTATCCACATCAGTGCCTGACCTCACAAATGTGCTTCTGGAAGAATGGTCAAACATTCCCATAGACACACTCCTAAACCTTGTGGACAGCCATCCCTGAATACTTGAAGCTGTTATAGCTGCAAAGGGTGCGCCAACTCAATATTGAACCCCACGGACTAAGACTGGGTTGCCATTAGGCCCCATGCACACGAGACGCTGCTAAACTCCAGTTCAGAGGCATTTGGGCATTTTTTTCAACTGCCCCTGAACACATTTAATGTTATCCTATGTGTCCATGCACACAATCACGTTTTTTGGCGTTTTAAAGCAGTTGGGTTTATGTCCGTTTTTTCAGACGCAAAATTTTGGGTTCAGAACCTTTTTTTTTTTTCAGCCGCAAACGTGGTAAAACGCCGCGAAATTCGCGGCAAAAACTGGCGTGTTAAACGCCGTTTTTTGCCTTTGAAAACGTGAGATTAGAGGTGTTTGTAATTGCTTCTCGTGTGCATGGGGCCTTAAAGTTCATGTGTGTGTAAAGGCAATGCTTTTGGTAATATACAGTGCCTTGCAAAGGTATTCACCCCCCTTGGCTTTTTTTGTGTTTTGCTGCCTCACAACCAGGAATTAACATGGATTGTTTGAGGATTTGCATAATTTAAATTACAGACCATGCCCACAACTTTGAAGATTTTTTTTGAAGTAAACAACAAATAGGACAAAATAACAGAAAAAGTAAATGTGCATAACTATTCACCTCCCTAAAGTCAATACTTTGTAGAGCCAACTTTTGTGGCTATCACAGCTCCAAGTCGCTTTGGACCAGTCTCTATTGGCCAGATTCACGTAGCGACGTGTATCTTTATGCCGGCGTAGCACATCCCATTGGCACTACGCCGACGTAACATAGTGAGGCAAGGCCAGTATTCACAAAGCACTTGCTCCCTAAGTTACGTCGGCGTAGCGCAAATGGCCCGGCGTAACCCGCCTAATTCAAAATAGGCAGGTAGGGGGCGTGCTCCATGTAAATTACCCATGACCCCATGTAAATGAGGGCCGTTGGTACGGCGCATGCGCGCGCATGCTCAGAATCACTTTGCAAATACTCCTTGCTTTCGACGTGAACGTAACCTACGCCCAGCCCCATTCACGTGCGCTTACGCAAACAATGTAAAATACGACGGCTGTTCCGTCGTCCATACCTTGCATGGGCTGCGCCATCTTTTTGGTGGTTTATCTTTACGCCGGAAAAACGCCTAAGTAAACAGCGTATCGGGTGCTAGTACCATCGTGAATCGGCGTATCTAGGTCATTTGCATATTCTAGGCGTAAATCCACATACACGCCCCTAGCGGCCAGCGTAAATATGCAGCTAAGATACGACGGTGTAGGAGACTTACACCGGTCGTATCTTAGCAACAGTGAAGCGTATCTCAGTTTGAGAATACGCTTATAGATACGACGGCGCGCATTTGGACTTACGGCGGCGTATCTACTGATACGCCGTCGTAAGTGTTTATGAATCTGGCTATATGAGCTTGCCACATCATACCAGTGGAATTCCTCCTTGCAATTCTGCTCCAGCTCCTGGTTTGCATTTGTGAACAGCAATCTTTAAGATTGACCACAGATTTTTTATTGGATTGAGGTCTGGGCTTTGACTAGGCCATTCCAACACATTTACAAGTTTCCCCTTAAACCACTCATGTGTTGCTTTAGCAGTGTGTTTGGGGTCATTGTCCTGCTGGAAGGTGATCTTCCATCCTAGACTCAAATCACACACAGAGTGGTAAAGGTTTTGCTCAAGAATATCCCTGTATTTAGCACCATCCATCTTTCCCTCAACTCTGTCCAGTTTCCCAGTCCCAACTGCTTAAAAACATCCACACAGCATGATGCTGCCACCACCATGTTTCACTGTGGGGATGATGTTCTTTGCGTGATGTGTTGGGTTTATAATGTAAAATTTTAGTCTTATCAGACCAGAGCTCCTTCCTCCTACATTTTGGGAGTCTCCCATGTGCCATTTTGTTTTTTGCTGAAAGTAATGGCTTTCTTCTGGCCATTCTGCCATAAAACCCAACTCTATGGAGCTTATGGCTTATTGTCGTCTTATGTACAGATACTCCAGTCTCTCCTGTGGAACTCTGCAGCTCCTCCAGGGTTACCTTAGGTCTCTGTGCTGCCTCTCTGATTAACCACTCAAGGACCCCTTCACGCCGATATACATCGGCAGAATGGCATGGCTGGGCACAATCACGTACCTGTATGTGTCTCTTTAAGCCCAGCCGTAGGGTTGCTCGCTACCCGGTCCTTAGCTCCGTGACCGCTCCCGCGGGACCCGATCGCCGCCGGTGTCCCGCGATCGGTCACCGAAGCTGAAGAATGGGGAGAGGTGTGTGTAAACACACCTTCCCTGTTCTTTACTGTGGCAGTGTCATTGATCGTCTGTTCCCTGATATAGGGAAAGACGATCAATGACGTCACACGTCCAGTCCCGCCCCCCTACAGTTAGAAACACATATTAGGTCACACTTAACCCCTACAGTGCCCCCTAGTGGTTAACTCCTAAACTGCAATTGTAATTTTCACAGTAAACAGTGCATTTTTATAGCACTTTTCGCTGTGAAAATGACAGTGATCCCAAAAATGTGTGAAAATTGTCCGCCGCCATTAGTAGTAAAAAAAAAATATATTTATAAAAATGCAATAAAACTATCCCCTATTTTGTAAAACGCTATAAATTTTTCACAAACCAATCGATAAACGCTTATTGCGATTTTTTTTTACCAAAAATATGTAGAAGAATACGTATCGACCTAAACTGAGGGAAACAACGTTTTTTATATATTTTTGGGGGATATTTATTAAAGCAAAAAGTAAAAAATATTGCATTTTTTCCAAAATTGTCGCACTGAACATGAACACTGCAGAGGTGATCAAATACCACCAAAAGAAAGCTCTATTTGTGGGAAAAAAAGGACGCCAATTTTGTTTGGGAGCCACATCGCACGACCGCGCAGTTGTCAGTTAAAGCAACGCAGTGCCGAATCGCAACAAGTGCTCTGGTCTTTGACCAGCAATATGATCCGGGGGTTAAGTGGTTAAAAAGTCTGTGATTTGTCCATGGTTCCAAATGGCATGGCAATCACTGAACAACCTGGAACATGCATTTGGGTGGCATTATCCCTTAATGACACCCTATATGCAATGCAATGCCGCCTGACAATGGCAGGAAATCATGTGAAGCTTGCCAGCTTCTTTTCGAGTGATAAACGGGAATAGGGCAGCCCCTCCGAGTGAATGGTCTGGCCCTATGTGACACGCAAAATCACCTGCAAATCGCTCAAGCAAAATACGAGAAAGCGTGAATGAAGCCTTAACGATTTACTTCTGTTCATGGAGTTTCTTTCCTCTCTCTGATCTAAATAAACAACACTGCAGAGGAAAATAGAGCTTTGATTTCCCGCATAGAAAAGTGATGTTAGACTGAGAAACCAGAAAAATTAAAAAAGATTACCAACTGTTTCTCGGCAGGACTCTCCATTCAGACGGTCAGGTCACCATCTGCTGACATTCAGCTAGAGTAAAAAGACATGTGTGTCCAGACTTCAGTACATCTTTCTGCGAAGCTAGTTTTGTGAAGTCTTTTGTTTTTAAAGCTGACAGGCTAAATTACAAGACCACTGATAAAATCTTGTAACAACAACAGATCAAATCCACATGCTAAATTGTCAACTGAGTCTAGTATAGCTGGTCATCTTTTTATGCTGAGGATACCTACAGATATTATATGTGAATCACCCGATTCTACCAAATTTAGAAGGATTGGGGGATTACCCTATGACAGCCTCAGTACTGGGTGTATCTGGTCTGCATCAAGACATACACTATGGCCGTTGTATCTCTGAGTTGCGCCGTCGTATCTATGCGCCTGATTCTTAGAATCAGTTACGCATAGATTTCCCTTAGATCAGACAGGCGTAAGTCTCTTACGCCGTCGGATTGTAACTGCATATTTACGCTGGCCTCTAGGGGCGTGTACGCTGATTTACGCGTCAAAATAAGTAAATCAGCTAGATACGCAAATTCACGAACGTACGCCCGACGCAGTACAGTAACGCCGTTTACGTTGCTTTTCCTGGCGTAAAGTTACCCCTGCTATATGGTGGCGTAAGTGCCAATGTTAAGTATGGCCGTCGTTCCCGCAATGAAATTTGAAAATTTTACGTCGTTTGCGGAACTCGTCCGTGAATGGGGCTGGACGTAATTTACGTTCATGTCAAAACCAATATGTCCTTGCGGCGTTTTAGCAGCAATGCACACTGGGAGATTTCCACGGACGGCGCATTCGCCATTCGTGAAAAACGTCAATCACGTCGGGTCATAGAACATTTACATAAAACACGCCCCTCCCCTGTTCAAAATTTGAATTAGGCGGGCTTACGCCGGCCTATTTACGCTACGCCGCTGCAACTTACGGAGCAAGTGCTTTGAGAATACAGCACTTGCCCGCACAAAGTTACGCCAAACTACGAGAATCTGGCCCTATATCGCCAAAAGTATTGGCACGCCTGCCTTTACACACACATGAACTTTAATGGCATTCCAGTCTTCGTCCGTAGGGTTCAATATTGAGTTGGCCCACCCTTTGCAGCTATAACAGCTTCAACTCTTCTGGGAAGGCTGTCCACAAGGTTTAGGAGCGTGTCTATGGGAATGTTTGACCATTCTTCCAGAAGCACATGTGTGAGGTCAGGCACTGATTTGGACAAGAAGGCCTGGCTCGCAGTCTCCGCTCTAATTCATCAGAAAGGTGTTCTGTCAGGTTGAGGTCAGGCTAGTCAAGTTCCTCCACGCCAAACTTGCTCATCCACACTATATTGCAAAAAGTATTGGGCCACCCCTCTAAATCATTTAGTGAGGGAGGGATTATGATGTGGGGTTGTTTTTCAGGGGTTGGGCTTGTCCCCTTAGTTCCAATGAAGGGACCTCTTAAGGTTTCAACTTACTAAGTAATTTTGGACAATTTCATGCTCCCAACTTTGTGGGAATAGTTTGGGGATGGCCCCTTCCTGTTCTTCTGAGAAATCCTCACTTCCTGTTCTTCTGTCTGTAACTATACACCGTAATGCGAGGCTTTCTCCCTGGTGTGGAGAAAGCCTCTTGAGGGGGGAGGGGGCGAGCAGGAGTGTCAGGATGCCCACTAACACACAGCTCCTTTCTCTATCTGCAAAGTAGAGTGTCCTAACTTGCCTGCTCGCCCCCTTCCCCCTCAAGAGGCTTTCTCCACACCAGGGAGAAAGCCTCGCATTACGGTGTGTAGTTACAGACAGAAGAACAGGAAGTGAGGGTTTCTCAGAAGAAATAAGGACATTTAAAAGCAAAATCGAAGGATGAGGTAAGTGAAGGAGGACTGCACTAAGGCAAAGGAAGCTATTTAGGGAAAACATTTTTTTCCCTTTACAACCCCTTTAACCTATAGCTCTAAACTTAGATACGGCATACAAGCAGTCAACTCTCTCTTATCCAGCAGAATAATAACTTCCAACGAACAATAGAAATACATCTGCTCTTTTCTACAGCCAGATTTGCGTGTTCATTGATCTGCTTAACCTGGAACATGTTGTACACATTCAAATTATTTAATAGCTGATTGTAGTATTTGAAAGACATGCCTTTTCTTGTACAAATCCCGCATCAATAGCAAAAAAAGTTCTTAAAAGATTTAAGGGTATTTAGTGCATTTCGCAATAAATTACTAACAATCGGTGTTGTCTTCAAAGTCTCCCGAAAACGCTGCTGAATTTGGAGCTTTTAAGGATTTCGCAGTCAGCTTTTATAGGATTTTTTCTGTATGAAGATCTTTTTTCTTTATGGACTCTTTAGGACTTCCATGTGTACTGCGAGATTTATAAGCAGTAGAGGAGGGGAAACGTAAAAAAAGAAATGAAAAAGGATCAACACTGAAGAAATGAAAGCCTACTCAAAACCGTAGTGGGGGAAGCATATGGTATGCATCTTCCCCTTCTTCCAGAGATGTAATTGAGATCTTGTAGCCTCAGGGCAGTAAGGGGAACATTCTGAGGTGTCTTAAGCAAAGGACTTGGTTCAGAAACAATAGCTCATTGATTCCGCATTGTTAATTTCATTATAATTAGTAATACTTTCTATTGCACCATCTATGTGGCACTGAACGGTGTAAAGCTGACCATAAATGGATTGTTTTTTGTTGTTTTTTTCATCAAAAAAGCAAAAAAATAACAAATGGATTCCCCCATACACACAAAAAATGTGATGGATGTAGGAATCTTCTGCAGTGCGCTATTGTATTCTGACATCGGGACTCCTTTATTGGGCTACTCGAGTAAATATTTTTCCAACAGTCCCGTTCAAGGGAAGCTAATTATTGGATCAACTTCTCTGGAGCAGGAACGGCCATAGATGGATCAAAATTTGCCAAGCCCCTCCTGAACCAGCCAAATATCAATCGGGGCTACACACCTGGGCCCGGATTCACGTACAGCAGCATATTTTTGAACAGGCGTAACGTATCCTATTTACGTTACGCCTCCGTAACTTAGACGGGCAAGTGCAGTATTCTCAAAGCACTTGGGGCCAGATTCAGGTACCTGCGCCGCGGCGTAACGTATCCCGTTTACGTTACACCGCTGCAAGTTTTCAGCGTAAGTGCTTGATTCACAAAGCACTTTCCTGTAAACTTATGGCGGTGTAACGTAAAGGCTTCCGGCGCAAGCCCGCCTAATTCAAATGGGGCGTGTACCATTTAAATTAGGCGCGCTCCCGCGCCGGACGTACTGCGCATGCTCCGTTTTGAAATTCCCGCCGTGCTTTGCGCGAAGTGACGTCTTTTTTGAACGGCGACGTGCGTAACGTACTTTCGTATTCCCGGACGTCTTACACAAAGCGGCGGCCGAAGTATTGCAGCCTAAGATCCGAAGGCGTACGAAGCCGTAAGCCTGTCGGATCTTAGCCAAAAGCCGTCGTATCTTGTTTGTGAATCACAAATTAAGATACGACGCGGCAAATTTGAAAATACGCCAGAGTATCAGTAGATACTCCGGCGTATCTCTTCTGTGAATCTGACCCTTGCTCCATAGCGTAAATAGGCCGGCGTAACCCCGCCTAATTCAAATGTGGAAGATGTGGGCGTGTGTTATGTAAATGTTATGTGACCCCACGTAAATGACGCTTTTTACGAACGGCGCATGCGCCGTCCGTGGACATATCCCAGTGTGCATTGCTCCAAAGTACGCCGCAAGGACGTATTGGTTTCGACGTGAACGTAAATTACGTCCAGCCCCATTCACGGACGACTTACGCAAACAACATAAATTTTTTAAAATTTGACGCGGGAACGACGTCCATACTTAACATTGGTACGCCGCATTTACGCCTCATATAGCAGGGCTAACTTTACGCTGGGAAAAGCCTAACGTAAACGGCGTATCTGTACTGCGTCGGCCGGGCGTACGTTCGTGAATTTGCGTATCTAGCTGATTTACATATTTCTAGGCGTAAATCAGTGTACATGCCCCTAGCGGCCAGCGTAAATATGCAGTTAAGATCCGACGGCGTAAGAGACTTACGCCGGTCGGATCTAATACAAATCAATGCGTAACTGATTCTAAGAATCAGGCGCATAGATACGACGGCTCAGACTCAGAGATACGACGGCGTATCTGGACATACGCCGTCGTATCTCCTTTGAGAATCTGGGCCTCGATCTCTTGCACTGGAGCTTGCATCTACCCGGGTCTCACGGAACAGTGATTTTGGACGTTAGAAGCCTTTTACTGAGTGAGTAGATGCAGTACTTTAAGTGACAAGCTTCGTTTTATCTTCAACTGTGTAAGCATATGTGGCAGCAGGGGTATTATTGTTTTAATAAAGGGTTTTACACCATATGCAGTCTCCTTTGCTTCCCTGCATGTCCGCTGTGCCGCACGCATACATTCAATGAACATCATCCACACATACCAGGAGGAGAGCAGCTGAGGCTCGGTATACTAATAGGATCTTCCTAACGTTGGTCAATATCCACGAGAAGGAGAACAGCTGAGGCTGAGTATACTCAACGCTGGCTAACATCTACTATCTGGTGAGTACAACATCTTAAGGGGAGTACAGCGGAGTGAAGTTTACATATCCCAGCAGTATTGGAGTGTGCAACCTGTAAAAACTCACTTGAGAAGATTGTATTGTGAACTGTTATTCTAAGACACACGGATTAACATTGGATTGAACTAGATAATGCTTTGAGTGACTGATGCCGCGTACACGCGCTCGTTTCTCGGCATGAAAAAAAACGACAAAAAAAAAAATTCGAACATGCTGCATTTTTTAACCTCGTTTTTTAAAATGTCGTTTTTCGGGTTGTAAAAAATGATCGTGTGTGGGCTAAAACGACGTTTTAAACCCGCACATGCCCAGAAGGGAGTTATGAGAAGGGAGCGCTCGTTCTGGTAAAACCACCATTCATAATGGAGTAAGCACATTCATCACGCTGTAACAGACAAAAAAGCGTGAATCGTCATTTAACTAACAAGGAATCAGCTAAAAGCAGCCCAAAGGCGAATAGAACTTCCCCTTCAGAGTGCTGTCGTACGTGTTGTAAGTCACCGCGCTTTGTAAATCATTTTTCAAAAACGATGGTATGTGGGCAACATCGTTTTTAATGATGAATTTGGAAAAACCTTGTTTTTTGGACATGCTGAAAAACTTCGTGTTTTTTTTTTCATGCCGAAAAACGACCGTGTGTACGCGGCATGAGATTACTGGAATAGGATTATTATTTTTTTGAGATCTTCAGTTATCATCATTTCTTTCAACAGGTTATGAGCCTCAGCTCATGAGTCATTACAAGTGGCTCCAGCGCTATTAATGTTTTATTAAAGCGGTGGTTCCCCCTAAAACACATTTCTAACAATAGATTCGTAAGACCCGTTACACTGCGGGTAGGCTGGCTTTTTTTTTTTTTTTTCGTACATACCGAGATCTCGGCGTCTCGTCCCTTGGCGGTGGGCGTTCCTATTTGATTGACGTTCCTCGGACGGGCGAATACGTGACGTCACGACTTTCCGACAGAAGCCGAACGTCATTGCGCATGCGCCGTATAGAGTCGGCTCTATACGGCACCTGCGCAGCGACGTTCGGCTTCTTTCGGAAAGTCGTGACGTCACGTATGCGCCCGTCCGAGGAACGTCAATCAAATAGGAACACCCACTGACAAGGGACGAGACGCCGAGATGTCGGTATGTACAAAAAAAAAAAAAAAAAAAGCCAGCCTACCCGCAGTGTAACGGGTCTTACGAATCTATTGTTAGAAATGTGTTTTAGGGGGAACCACCCCTTTAATAATTCTTAATAACACATATGTTTTTTCTGTATTTTATTTTTTATATAATAGCTGCTATTTACCATTTTAAAATTTAAAATTGATATACCATTGTGCGCTTGGATCAGAGTTGTCTTTTGATCACTTCTGATATATATTCTAGCAAATATCAATCCATCTGTGGTCAGCTTAAGTGATACAAACAAATCGAAAACGAAAAAAAAAAATGAAAGGTCAGCAGCTACAAATACTGCAACTGCTGACTTTTAATATATGGACACTTACCTGTTCTGGGTGCCCGCGATGTCGGAACCCCGAAGCCGATCTGTCCCTCGGGCTCTCGGGTGCTGCTGCCGCCGCCATCTTCGGTAAGGGAATCAGGAATTGGAGCCTTGTGGCTTCACTTCCTAGTTCCCTACTGCACATGCGTGAGTCGCGTTGCACGATCCCACTGGTCCCTGCTGTCTTCTGGGACCTGTGTGTCTCCCAGAAGACAGCGGGGGGGGGAGAGAGAAGGCGCCGGATGTGGCATAGCTCACCGCCGCAATCTTTGCCCGGAAGTGGGAGCAGAAACCCGTATTACAGAGGTATCTGCTCCCTCCTCTCCCCTGAAAGGTGGCAAATGTGACTCCGGAGGGAAGGATTCTGAAAAGCAGAAGTTCCATTTTTGGGTGGAACTCCGCTTTAAGGCTCCTGGAAAATATCTAAATTATGGTCTCTCAATCAGTGTTCCTTGGAAACCTAAGGTTCTTCCAGAGGTTGGTAGGGGTTCCTTGAGCAATAAGAAATTTCTGCCAATCAGATGAGTAACCATGGACACCTTTGATGTTTATATCTGTCTGTAAAAAGGGATTCCTCCCAATGACTTTTCTCTACTGCTGTTTAGGCATGCAGCCTGGTGACCCCCTGCTCCGGCCTATGATTGGACAGTGAAAGAATATTAGCACACTGATGCACTCATCCCTTCACTCAATTTTTTTCCCTGCCTTTTAGAATGTTCTAAGTGCTGGCCTTTACATTGTTGGATTACAGGAACATATTTAGGTACTTAACATTGGCTACATTGGAAAATAAATCCTTAACTGCATTAGTGTTTTTTTTATATCTTCCTGGAGTTCAAATGTAACTATAGTGCCTGAAATGTATATTTCACTCATTAGTTTCCAACTTTTTTACTCAGCTCTTCCATCCTGCCAGTTATTGGCCTCATATACTGGAAGCAATCCTCACTACAGACTGCTGCTGAGGTCTAAAAGGACATTATCCAGCCTTTGCTGTCTGGCATGGCTTAGTAAATTTCTGGACCAATTGGAACGAAAAACAACTTTTAAATAAAATAAAATAATAAAACATATACTGCTGTGAAAAGGGACGATCTCCACTGTGCTGCTGCTGATACTTCCATAAAAAAAGGAGGAGGTGTATTATTGACCAAACTCTTCTGCTGATGATCCCTAATTGTACATTTAAGATCCAGAGGATGTGTACTTGACCACTTCATCCTGCTGCTGCTGCAGTAAAAGTCATGAATCTGGCCACCATTGTCTAGCAAGGGTGTCAAGATCATATGACTGACTTCACAGAATTATAAATCCATTGGCAACTAAAAAAGTTCCTATATGTACCCTTTTTATATCTCAGTTAGGTGTTCTAACATTTGACTTATAGTGCAATTTCACACTTAACCCCCGGCTACCCTTAAACCCGTCCCCTACCCCCTCCCAACACCCATGTTTCAGGAGTGTTTGTGCTCCTGCTCCATCATAGCTGCCGGTTCCAGCATCCTGGTTTTGGCTATGATATTATGCTTGTCTGTCTGTTTACCTGCAAGGTGATTAATGTGGCCAGCCTCTGGGTGGAGACCAAACCTGATTTATGCCAGCCAAACCTTCAGTCTCATGCTTGTGTTAGAGTGTGATAATGTGTGTTATCTGATCAAGCTTTATGTCTGTCTGCCCTGCTCTGCTAGGTTGGATTCCCCTGTATATGACCTCAGATCGGATATCATTTATTCTCTGATCTCTGCCTGCCTTTTACCTGGACTATCATTGTACAACTCTGCCTGTCTGCCAACCGCAGGTACCTGTTTGCTTTGCTCAGTCCGCACCTGCCCTGGCATGGTAGCCAGGCACTATAGCATTGTGTATATGTCCTGGGGGCAGCTGAGTACCGGTAGGCCTGCTTGCCTTATAGGAAAGGGGGATGCTATAGGTGAAGAACACAGAAGCCAGCTTCTGACCACCAGCGTTAGGGGTAAGCGTGACACTATGCTTACCAACCTGTGTAGGAAAGATGTATACTTACCTATTTTCAGCTTGCTCTAGTCCAGTCACGTGATCTCCCCTGTGTCAGCCAGTGGCACTGCATGGGAGAGGAGGGAGCTCTCTAACAATGGCCCATTTGATGTCAGTGCTCCCTTCCTTTCCCTGCAGCCACACTAACTGACACAGGGGAGCTGGATAACATCAATCGATCAGAGTGGGTTGGAAATAGGTAAGTGTACATATATTTTTTTACACAGGTTAGTAAGTAGGTGTTAGGCAGGGGTATTGGACAGCAGTGGCGGCCTGTCCATAAGGGGCGCAGGGGCGCCACCCCCCTAATCTCCATGAGGGAGCCGGACGCATACATTTCTACAAGCTTTTTTTTATTTTTGAAGCACATGATTAGAGCCTGAGACTCTAATTGGCTTCAAAAAGATTGGGCCCACCCACTTGTGACATTAGCGAATCCTCCCGGCCAATCAGGACAGGAAGCGGGTTTCAAAGTGTTACTAAACCTTAAAAACATTTTTTACCTTAACGCATTGCCTGTGTGAAGAGTAAGAGAGGGGGGAAGAGATCTGCGCTGTGCACGGCTGCATCTTTTCTCCTCTTACTTCCTCTTTACACTGCATTCAAGCAGCAGCAGGAGCCATTGGCTCTTGCTGCTGTCAATCCGAGGAAGTGGGGAGTGGGCCTGCTGTGTAAGTCTATGGAGCAGGGCTCCATAGACACACAGCTCGGGAGTGGAGGGACTACCTCTCCCCATAGCCATTGGCTGGCTATGGTAGTCCCGCAGAAGAGGAGGAGTAAAGATCACCGCCAGGGACCCCAGAAGAGGAGGATTGGGGCCGCTATGAGCAATACCACTGCACAGAGATAGTAAGTATAACATGTTTATTATTTTAATTTAAAAAAGTTTAGTAATATTTCAGGATCGGATTGGCCGGAAGAAATAGCCAGGGAAGCTGCTGAAACTGCCTGCGACCTGGATGGGGTATATGCAGACCTGGAGGGGGGCGTTTTCCACACCCCCCCCCCTTCAAAAAATGGAGCACTAGCTGCCACTGTTGGTTAGTTTAACCACTTAAGCCCCGGACCAAAATGCTTTCTAAAGACCCAAGGGGTTTTTACAGTTCGGGACTGCGTCGCTTTAACAGACAATTGCGCGGTCGTGCGACGTGGCTCCCAAACAAAATTGGCGTCTTTTTTTCCCCACAAATAGAGCTTTATTTTGGTGGTATTTGATCACCTCTGCGGTTTTTATTTTTTGCGCTATGAACAAAAATAGAGCGACAATTTTGAAAAAAATGCAATATTTTTTACTTTTTGCTATAATAAATATCCCCCAAAAACATATATAACATTTTTTTTTCCTCAGTTTAGGCCGATACGTATTCTTCTACCTATTTTTGGTAAAAAAATCGCAATAATCGTTTATCGGTTGGTTTGCGCAAAATTTATAGTGTTTACAAAATAGGGGATAGTTTTTTTGCATTTTTATTTATTTATTTATTTTTACTACTAATGGCGGCTATCAGCGATTTTTTTCGTGACTGCGACATTATGGCGGACACTTTGGACAATTTTGACACATTTTTGGGACAATTGTCAGTTTCACAGCAAAAAATGCATTTAAATTGCATTCTTTATTGTGAAAATGACAGTTGCAGTTTGGGAGTTAAACACAGGGGGCGCTGTAACATTTAGGGATCACTGTGTATGTGTTTACTAGTGTAGGGGGGTGTGGCTGTAGGAATGACGTCATCGATCGTGTCTTCCCTATAAATAGGATGACGCGATCGATGCGCCGACACAGTGAAGCACGGGGAAGCCGTGTTTACACGGCTCTCCCCGTTCTTCAGCTCCGGGGAGCGATCGCGACGGAGCGGCTATAAACGAATAGCCGCACCGTCGTCCCAGATCGCTCCTGAAGCCACGGGGACCGCCGCATGTACCGGGGGGGGGTCCCGATCGGACCCCCGACCCACGTCAAGCAGGGCACGTATATATACGTTGATGTGCCTGCCTGTGCCATTCTGCTGACGTATATGTACATGAGGCGGTCCTTAAGTGGTTAAGAGTAGTAAGGATTAAAGTGGTTGTAAAAGTTCAGGTTATTTTTTTTAAATAACAAACATGTCTCCACTATGCAGTTTATTTTGCACAGAGTGGCCCCGATCCTTCTGTTCTGGGGTCCCACGGCGGCTCTTCCCCACAATAGATAACCCCCTCTAGGAATCTCTCTCCCGAAGGGGTTACCTTGCGGAAAAGTTCCCGTGTCATACACTCGGCGTCCATAACCACCGAGAGTATGACTCTGCCCCGCCCCCCCCCCCGCCGGCCGCGTCATTGCATTTGATTGATAGCAGTGGGAGCCAATGGCTGTGCTGATATCAATCTATCCAATCAACGCCAAGCCTCCGTGGAGAAGAGGACGCCCCCGGGGACGCTCCGAGCAGGTGAACTGGTTCAGGTAAATAAAACAGAGGGGGGGGCTGTGGGGCCCATGATTGCCACGTGTTTTTTCACCTTAAAGAATAGGATGCATTAAGGTGAAAAAACACAAACCTTTACAACCCATTGAAGCCCAGAAATCCACTTTAAGGCCTCGTACTCACGACCGAGGAACTCGTCGTAAATGAAACATCGTTTTCCTCGACGAGTTCCTTGTTAGGCTTGTCGAGAAACTTGACAAGCTTGCTTTGCGTACACACTGTCAAGACCAAATCTCCTCGTTCTCAAACACGGTGACGTACAACACATACAACGGCAGGGGAAGTTCAATTCCACTGGCACAACCCTTGGGGCTGCTTTTGCTAATCTCATGTTACTGCGTGTTAAGTAAAAGTTTGGTAAGAGACGATTTGCACTTTTCAGACTGTGACAGCGTGACAAATGTGCTATCTCCATTACAAATGCTACTTTTACCGAAGGTGCGCTCCCGTCTCATACTTTAGTCTGAGCATGCGCGGGTTTCCTAGCATACACACGAACGTGTTTCTCGTCAAAAACCAGCCAGATGAGGAACACGTCGAGGAAATTGAGACTCCCGTCGAGGAAAAGGAGAACGTGTTCTCTTTTTTCCTCGTCGAGTTCCTCGACAGTTTCCTTAAAGAAAAACGTACACACGACTGTTTTCCTCTGCAAAAAAGCTCTCCCACCAAGTTTCTTGATGGATTCTGTCAAGGAAAACGGTCGTGTATACGAGGCCTAAGACTGGCTTTAACTATAGCCACTGCCTTAGTATTTTCATGTGTGCCTAATCAGCATCTATCTACGCTAAGTTAGCCTGAATACGGGTGAAGTCACGGGACAAAAACATATTTATGATTTAAAAGCAAATATTCACTGTGTTCCCAGTAAGAATACATGGTCATTTTTTTTAACATCACAGAATTGCTTAAAACTGTCCAACAAAGTGAGCCAATTCTCATTAAACCACAGGTTGCATTTAATGCACTGTGAAGTGAAAGCCAACAGAAGATTCCCTGGGTGAATTCCAGTCTGTTCTTTACTAGTATCCATAAACTCTGCAGGATACTTCTATATATGATACATGTTGTATTTGAAGCCGCACGGGTTGGGATATGCTCTCTTAAATCATTTTTCATGCATTCAATTTTGTCTAGTTTACAGCAAATAGACAAAACATGGTTACCCAAAAAAAAATTTGATGCTATAAAATGCATTTATGTAGCTTGCATTTTTTTTTTTATAGCAAAATATAAACACAAATAAGCTGTTATTTTAATTAGGTTGGATGTAGTTTGCACTGTAGGCTCCTTTTGCCAACACCACTAAAAGCTGAAAATTAGGAAACCCAATAATGATGTCACTTGCACTTCATAGAAGATTTATTTTCAGACAGGAGAATTATTATTTAATAATAATAAAGAGAGTTCTTAAGGGGTAGGGGAAAGAAAAAACACCCTAAAATTAGACAATGAGCTTTAACTTCATTTTTAGTTTTATTAAGTTATTTTTTTTTTCTGCAGCATACTGTACTGTGATGGAAAAGTTGCATATAAATTAAATATTTCATTGAAATTGTGTGGTTCTAATGGGAAAAAAATAAAGATTGGAATTTTTGTGATGCATTGTTGCTTTCCCATTTTAAATCTATGAACCATTTTAGAAAGAACAATATATATTAAATCATCCCAAAAGGGAACCTTATTGCAAGTTGTGGTAGTAATATATAATGGAAATGTATGCAAAACAAAAAGGTTATAAATTATGTATTTATTTACATTGTTTACATTGAATTTGTGATTTACACAATTTATTGTACGTAGTAAAACAAACCAGCAGAAAAGTGTTAATATGAGCATTAGTTCATACATATATTAGAACGAGTATTAATATATATAAATATTAATATCTATGTTTGCATGACTTAGTTACAATAGTTAGTTGTGTACTACATATAAAGGTAAGCATTAAAATACATGTATACATGAAATACTTTATATGTATAGAAATTTTACGGTAATTACTAGCATGCAATCATTTATTATATATTTAATGTAAAAACAATTGTAATATGCCCATACAATACTGTAATTCCTAAGACAAATGTTTGTTACATGTGTTTTGGGATGTACATAGAAAAATGTTATACCGTAAAAAAAAGGTTGAGTAGAAATATGATAAAGTCCAATAACATAGAAAGCAAGAAAAAAAAAGAAAGAAAAAGAAAGAGAAAAAAGAAAAAAAAAGAAAGTGAGTACAGTTGCACAGTAAAGTCCAATAGTTAGAAAAATAAATAAAAAATAAAAAGTAAAGAAAGTAAAAGAAAGCAAGAAAGAACAAATAGAAAGCGGGTACAGTTGTATAGTAAAGTTGTATAGTAAAGTCCAATAACTTAGAAAGCAAGAAAGAAAATAAAGAAAGAAAGAAAAGGAAAGCGAGAAAGAACAAAAAGAAAGCAAGTACAGTTGCACAGTAGAGTCCAATAACTTAGAAAGCAAGAAAGAAAAAAAATTCAAGAAAGAAAAAGAAAGCGAGAAAGAACAAATAGAAAGCGGTTACAGTTGTACAGTAAAGTCCAATAACTTAGAAAGCAAGAAAGAAAATACATAAAGAAAGAAAAAGAAAGCGACAAAGAACAAATAGAAAGCGGGTACAGTTGTACAGTAAAGTCCAATAACTTAGAAAGCAAGAAAGAAAATAAAGAAAGAAGGAAAAAGAAAGCGAGAAAGAACAAAAAGAAAGCAAGTACAGTTGCACAGTAAAGTCCAATAACTTAGAAAGCAAGAAGAAAAAAAAAGAGGAAGAAAGAAAGAAAAAGAAAGCGAGAAAGAACAAATAGAAAGTGGGTACAGTTGCATAGTAAAGTCCAATAACTTAGAAAGCAAGAAAGAAAAAAAAAGAAAGAAAAGGAAAGTGAGAAAGAAAAAAGAAAGCGAGAAAGAAAAAAGGAGAAAGCAAGAAAGATGAATATTTGTAAATCATTTTTATTAAAATCAAAATTTTAGCTGGTCCCAGCGAAAGAAATCATCAAGCCAGATTACTAAACAACTGCTAATGTGGGACAGTGATTATAAAATGATGTTTGATAATTATAAAATTATATGAATTCAATTCTACATTATAAAATTAGGAAAAACTATTATCACGAGGATGGAATGTGTTAAGAGTTTTGTTTTTAAAGAGGTAGCAAAAGGTTGTTAAGACCCTCGATCTCTGGAGAGGATATGGAATGCAGAGTAGAATTCCATCAGTTTTAGTAGACATGACAGTAGAAAAGATTTACTAAAGGATGCAGAACGCTTAGATGTAAAATGTCAGTAAAGCCCACCAGTCAGATGCACATACATACCAAGCAGCATAAAGGTTAGGCTTTCTGCGAGACAGGAGTCCACCCTATTCAGATTCAGTAATAAAGATCAGTTTGCATCAGGGTGGCTGGTTTCTGCTGATAAGAACTGTAACACTAATAAGACAGGAGGAATGTGACTCAGCTGGCTGGATATGGGCAGTGACATGGGATTCTATGATACAGGCAGGCTCTCTAAACAAGGGGTTTACAAGATCTGCTTGGGGCAGTAGAATAAAAGTGGGCAGTTACAAAATCATGATAATTGTAATCCATGTCTTTTTTTTTTTTGGCTTTGCTCTTGACACTTACAAAATCCAACAGCAAGTAAAAGGTGGTAAAGACTCTGTAGAGGCGAGTCATAAGACTCTCTGGAGCTCAGCTTACTTGCAGTAATATCTCCTTTCTCCAGGTTGCCAATTGGTGCATTGCATAGTCTGATGGTACATTTCTTCTAAAGCCTCGTACACACGATCGGATTTTCCAACGGGAATTATGTGATGGCATGAATGTTATAGGATAATCTGTTTGAATGCTTCCATTTTAAGTGTGTTTCTTCCCACACTCCAAAGACATAATAGGTTACTTGGCACCTGTCAAAAATTGGCCCTGTAGCAGTGATGGCAAACCTTGGAAACCCCAGATGTTTTGTAACTACATTTCCCATGATGCTCATGCATTCTGCAGTGTAGTGGAGCATCATGGGAAATGAAGTTCCAAAACATCTGGGGTGCCAAGGTTCACCATCACTGCCCTAGAGTGTATATATGCAAGTGAGATGAGCCCTATCTAGCCACAGATTTCAGCCTCTCATAGGCCCATTTTACATGGGGCGGATCCATTTGGACGGACTCCTCTTGTTTAGTGGGGATCGCTCTGTTGATCCCTGCTGAGTAGATGGAGGACAGGTCCATCTCTGCTCACTGTGTATGAATGAATGAATGAATGAATGAAAAACTTATAAAGCGCGGCGCATGCGAACTGAATCGCTTCTGGGCGTGTAGAGACGGACCTGTTAGAGTCTGGGTAGATTACATAAAAACAGACTGCCAGTCCGTTTTAATCTGATCCCATTAGATCCACCAGGCAGATGGAAAATAGGCGCACCATCCATCTGGATTTGGCGGACAGGATCGGATCGAATATCGGTGGATGTCAGCGGACATGTGTCTGCAGACATCCGCCGCTCCATAGTGCTGAATGGAGGTTCAGATCAGGTCTGCCTGAAACACAGACAGGCGGACCTGATCGGACAGCCTATGTGAAAGGGGCCATAGAGTCTAACAGACTGCCGGGCCTGGACAGTGCACCTGAGCCTTCCATCAGCACCTAAAAGTTGGATTCTCATGTACCAGGGCATTTACCTAGTGTTCGGGAGACCTAAGGGTACTTTCACACTGAGGTACTTGGTGCGCTGACGGCATCGGTTTACCATCGCGTTTGCTGTGATTTCACACTGGATAGAAAGGAGCGGCTCTTTCAGGGCGCATTGCAGGCACTATTTTTAGCTCAATACCACCTGCAAAGCGCCTCAGTGTGAAAGCAGCCTAAAGCTCACCAGTGACGAACTGAAATTTTGATCCATGTGTGGCTGTTCCTGGGTGACATAAGTTGATCATTAGATCAACTTATGTTGAAGGAAAACTTTTAATGATCAGCGGCTGCAGCCAATCGGTAATTAACCTCTATCCACCTTGCTTGTGTGGATGGGGAAATCCATTAATTCTTTAAAGCATCTATAGACAGCTTTAGTATTAATGGGAAGGGTGGCGTTTTCCATGAATTGAGCCTGTTGCTTTGCCCTGTATGGACAAAGAACAAACTTGCAGCTGCATGTATCTGTGGAACAATCTAAAAGAAGTTGGTGGGTTTTTCTTCCTTTCTTCTTCCCTGCAAAGTAAAGGCATAATGTGCAGGGCCGGTGCTACCACTAGGCAAACTAGGCAGCCGCCTAGGGTGCACTGCTGCCTAGGGGCGCCCGGCCACTGGTTTCCCTCCACGTCTGCCTGCTCTGCAGGCTGCAGCATTTAACTAACTCAGTCTCAGGTAGCTACTCTGTCCGACCTGTAGTGTAATTAGAGACGCAGCGCTAGAGGAAGCAGAGCCGAGGGGGTGGAGGGCAGGGCAAAGGGGGTGGAGTCAGGGGTGAAGCCAATGGGGGCTGCTAAATTAGGTTTCGCCTAGGGTGTCAAAAATCCTTGCACCAGCCCTGATAATGTGCTAGTATGCTTTGCATACCAGCATTATATGTAACACTTAACTGCAAATGCCCCTCTTCCTTCCAGGGCCGTGGCCTCCGGCTCTATGACTGTGCACTTGCTTGAAGAAATGGCATGGGCAGCTGTTCCTTCAAAACACATGTGCATGTTAAAAAGATATGTACAGTACCTATAAATAAGCCTTATTCTAGGCTTACCTATAGGTACAACTTCCCCATGGAGGTTTACAACCTCTTTAAGGCTGGGTTCACACTGGAAATCGCAGCAGCTCACAGCAGGAGTCACCTGCGTCTCCATTCACTGTTTCAGGTTTGATTTCAGCCCCAATTTTGGGCTAAATTCGGACCTGAAATGGACCAAAAGCTGCACAGGGCTCCTGTGCAATCCGAACCAGAGCCGCTGCGGAGATGTGTGAACCGGCTCCATAGAGAGCTGGTCACAATCTCTTGCTATGCGAATTGGCCTGAAGTGGAACTTTACTCAGAAAATTACGAACACGTCATGCAGGCCCCTTTTGCGGGTATAGCTATATAAAACATCAAAAATAAGTGTCTATACTGTTTAAACTCCAGTAATTTACTGTCTCATCCTGCTCTGCACATGCTCAGTTGCTCTCCATTTTTAGCCAATTTTAGACCCTGCCGAGTCTGTAGAGGCCGATTTGCTGACAGCCTTAAAGAAGAATTAAGCCCTCCTATCCTTTACAGCCAAGGAAGCTGTTTCTGTTTGATCTGCAACTGCCATAATGCTGAACATGTGATCAGTTATGACACCAGCCATTTGATGGTTTGACACATTGGCTAAGGAAACAAGCAATCCTAGCATTCAAGAAATGTAACTGTTTTTTGAAACATGGGTTTAGTTCTGCTTTATGGTTTACTGCTGCTCAGGGGCTCTGGGCTTCAGCAAAATGGCAGCCTCCAGCAAGAAGAAATAAGAGGAGGGCTGGAGGCAATTTACAGCACACTTATTTTGGTAGCATAATTAATAATGTGTAATGTATGTTCCTTGCTAAAGAACATTATTTTTTATCAAGTCGTTATGGGTACATTTCTACTTTAAGACGACTGCATAGTAAACTGTCTGCACATTCTGGAACCAGTAGGTGGTTCAAGCGTCACCTGCCACATTACTTGCCACAAGTTGTGGATTGTCCACTTGCCATGTCACCTGCCACAATTTGTGGATTGTCCGCAATGCAAGCAATTACATTTTTTTTTATATTTTATTAATGTTTTTTTCATCATTTGGCATTATGTTTGAGATTTCTAATGTTAAAAAATATGTCACCTTTAAAAACGCTTATAAACGAAAAGCCGCGTTTTGCGTCTGAAACGTGGAAATCTTTGGCGTCTGAACTCATTTTTTTGCTTTCAGAAAAACTAGGTTAAACGCAACTGCATATAACTGGCAATAAACATAGGATAACATTGAAAGTGTCCAACTGCCTCTGAACACGAGTTTAACAGCGTTCCGTGTACATGGGGCCTAACTGTTAAAAAACACTCCTAAACACAACCACAGCACTGTACACAGCAATAATTACTCAGTCTTAGCACTGTCTTCTCTCCTTGTTTGTCTACAGAGGCTGCCCCCCCCCCCACCAGTGCTGCATTATTAAGACTTTTTCATTGATAATCATTACCCATTGTGTTAACATATTATTGGTATATTCTACTGCTAAGAAACAGTATAAGTATGTAATTATTCTGACACACATAATCTCCCCTATTGCCCTGTACTTTATTTCTATATTCCATGTTGTGTCACCATATTAGGGCCAGCCACACTGAATTGTCAGAGTCCCTCCCCCTTCTTGTGCGCTGAGTTTATTCCTGCCTGCTAGGACAAGCTGAGACTCCCTTATATTAATGTACAATGTAAGAAGCCCAACTTCTGAAACCTTAAACCCTTGTAAGGAAAGGCAGCGTTCAAATTTAGTTTACAACTGATAATAGGATCTGCTAGCACAGTACAGACAGGATTCATTATGGCGTACGCAGCTCCCCAGCCCTCACAAACAAAGAGAACTAAGGATTTTTGTAGTGCTGGAGTTATGATGTAGTTATTAGAAAAGGGCAGCTGTAAAGGTCCGAACACACGATCAGAAAATTGTACAAAAAAATACCACTCTCGAAGCGATCTTACGATAATCTAATCGTTAGTACACAGCTTTTGTCCGAAAATTTCCAAAGGGACGAACAAATTAAATACAATACATAATATAATTTCTAATTTTTATTCTGTTGTACGAGAATTTTCATACCTTAATAACCTCTTAATTTTTGATTTGGAGAGTAGCATGCAATAAATAAAAAATGGACAACAATTTTTTCCAATAATCTCATTGTGTGTACTAGACTTAAGAAAGCAGCTATTTGTATTTTTTTTAATGTACACAGTAAGTGAATGGAAACATGTAACATAAAGTAGGTGTTATCCCAATTTAGCAGCAAAAGTGGAAATATACTGTATAGTAGATCTTTATCTTTTTTTGCTTCTAGTATTAGTTTCACATCATTCACTTAAAAGTGTATGTCGGTTACATTTTTGCCTGCAGTTTGGTGTACCTTATACATAATAGCTTCAATCTCCCAATAAAAACTTTGTGAAATATGTAAACAAAGGACATAAAGATTGATGCATCCATGAGAAATTGAATGTTATTTTGCTACAAAGCACTGAAAATGTAAGACTAACAAACAAATTGTAAAAAAATGTGTAATTTTTTCAACATATTTGCTAAATTATAAAAAGAAAAAGCTGCATGGAATTTTAAACCTCTTTGTCTATTTTATGTTAAATAGATTTTCTCAAATCATTTAATTTTAAATGCAAATTTAAATCACAGGCTGATCAAATTTTTAAACATGAAAAATATCAAATACGGTAGCTAAGAATATTAACAGATATAGAAACACACATTTGCTTTGGGCTCCATGCACACTGGGCTTAAAAAATGCCAGTTTCCTTGGCAGAAAAAAACAACAAAATTGCTCATATAGAGCATCTTTTGTACAGAATTTAGACACATTTAGAAGAGTTTTGCATTTTTGCTGCCAGAAAGCTCCAATCAGAATCACAATTTTTTTTTTCTGCCTTTAAATCGTCCTAATTTGAATGGACACATAGGATAACATTAATCTGCTTCTACAAGCAGAACACAAAACTCCTATAGTAGCAGCAATTTTTAAGCCAGCGTGCATGAAGCCTTATTATGTACAGCACATCAATTTAACTATCCAATAAGTAACAATACATAAAAAAATATATAAAATATATTTTGCAGCAACAGCAACTTTCAACAGACAGATAGATAAAATAAAATAATAAAAAATATGAAGCAACATGTAATTGTCAGGCTCCAAAAACTGTGCCTGCACTATTGGTGTACATATAAAAAATTTAGGCAGAAATTAAAAGGTAAAAATTATTAAAAAACATATTAATCTGTGTACATTACATTTAAATAAAAAGTAGCCATAAATGTACACCAAATAACACACAAGTTAGATTGATAGGTAGATAGATAGATAGAGAGATAGGAGATGGATAAAATAGAATAATATAAAGAATGAGGCAACATTTAACTGCCAGGCTCCAAAAACTGTGGAAAAGTGGAAAATTAAGCAGAAATTAAAAGATAAAACTAATTAAAAAATGTATTAACCTGTACACAAAAAAATGTGTATTACAATATATAGTAGACATATGTACACCAAATAACATAATAGAGGGATAGATAGAGGGGAAGAAAGAAAGAAAGAAAGAAAGAAAGAAAGAAAGAAAGAAAGAAAGAAAGAAAGAAAGAAAGAAAGAAAGAAAGAAAGAAAGAAAGGAAGGAAGGAAGGAAGGAAGGAAGGAAAGAAAGAAAGAAAGAAAGAAAGAAAGAAAGAAAGAAAGAAAGAAAGAAAGAAAGAAAAAGAATAAAGGAAAGGAAAAAGGAAAAAAAAGAGAAAGAAAGAAAGAAGAAAGAAAGAAAGAAAGAAAGAAAGAAAGAGAAATAAAGAAAGAAGAGAGGAGGAATAAAGAAAGAAAGAAAGAAAGAAAGAAAGAAAGAAAGAAAGAAAGAAAGAAAGAAAGAAAGAAAGAAACAAGGAAAGGAAAAAAGAAAGGAAAAAGGAAAAAAAAGAGAAAGAAAGAAAGAGAAAGAAAGAAGAAAGAAAGAAAGAGAAAGAAAGAAATAAAGAGAAATAAAGAAAGAAAGAGAAAGAAGAAAGAAAGAAAGAAAGAAAGAAAGAAAGAAAGAAAGAAAGAAAAAAGAAAGAGAAAAGAAAGAAAGAAAAATAGAAAGAACGAAAGATATATTTGATTTACAAACAAGAGGAACAAAGAATAGTAACTAACAAGCACATGTGTTCCTTTGAACAGTTAAAGGAAGAAAGGCAGAACAAAGTTGGAACGGCTTAGTGTTAAGATATCTGACATTTGCTATACATTGAAAACAACTCATAGCTCCAAGCACATACATAAAATGGCAGCTGTGAGTGATGCTGTTAGTGAAAGCTTTATGCAGCTGAAACAAATTCACACTTGCATACACCTTTCTCACATTAATCAGTTCATATTTTTCACCTGATATTAACAACTGTTGCCTAAGGTAAGAAAAAAAGCTAAAAGCAAAAATATTTTTTTTCAAAATTGTCAAAATGATCAAAAGAGGTTAACCAAAACCAGTCCCTGCTAGTCACAGTAATACAGAATAATGGACAAGGCACCTACCTGATAACATACAAGAGTACAACCAGCTATGCTTTCTCCTTCTTGAAATGTAAGTAACTCTAAGAGAGGAAGAAAAAAGAGATCTGAAAGCAATTGAAAAAAAAAAAAAAAAGAAGAAGAAAGAAGAAGCTTAGGTCAGACAGCCAGTAAAACTGGCAAGTAAAAATGATGGGAGATTTAAAATTCTCCAAGGCCTGGCTTTCTGCTGCTTAACTGTAAAAGAGACATATTTTTTTCTCTTTAAAAATGAGACAACGTGATTCATCACAGTCCTTCTTAGGCTGAAGGTAGAAGGAGTCGTCATAGCTCCAGAATTCCCAACAGAGAATGTTCCAAGTTCTTTCACAACAAGAGGATGTCAGAAAGGACTTTATCTTACCAACCCATAGAAGAGTGAGAATGGATGGTTTTAAAATAGGCAATTATCCCGTCACCACGAAAGTTTTAAGAAGTAACTCTATATGGTGACTGGGGAGAGCTTGCGAATTAGGGATTTACACAAGGTAATGCTTTAACTCGATCTTTGCCAGAACAGTAGAGACTGTTAACTTACAAAAGTGAATGTTCACTCAGGTTATTGATAATGGTGATGCAGTGTTCAATCATCAATTATCCAATTTTATCCCCTTTTTTTCCCCCTTGAACATGATTGAGCATTTAAAGTGAACAAAGCTTTACCTTATTTACTAAGCTCTGTAATAATTGAGTTTGTGAAGTGAACAGTATCTACTGCTTTAATAACTCAACCCTTATGTTAAACTCAACCCTTATGTTAAATTCAACCCTTATGTTAACTGTCTAGAAAGTAATCCTAATGATAAAACATGCTATTTTAGTTCATCAATTGGGTTAACAAACAGAAATACTGTTAGCATATTTTAATCAGGATGTAGTATTATGGTTTTTACTATTATTACTTGATTTTTAACCCAACTGATATCTAAAATAGATTTTTAACCAAACTGATGTCTAAAATTATATGTTTACTTTTTCAGATTCTCACATTTTTCTGAGGTTGTTTATTAGTCATTTATTTAGAGAAGGAATCCTATGGGAAGGTATGGGAATTTAGTGCCGGTTCACACTACCGCAACTTGGGATCCGACTTGTGTCTCCCCAAGTCGCACGACATGAAAAATTACATGTTAATCAATGAGAGCCATTTTAAAGGAGTTGTAAAGGTAATTTTTTTTCCTAAATAGCTTCCTTTATCTTAGTGTAGTCCCCCTTCACTTACCTCATCCTTCGATTTTGCTTTTACATGTCCTTACTTCCTGTTCTTCTGTCTGTAACTCCACACAGTAATGCAAGGCTTTCTCCCTGGTGTGGAGTGTCGTGCTCGCCCCCTCCCTTGGACTACAAGAGAGTCAGGACGCTCTCTACGTTGCAGATAGAGAAAGGAGCTGTGTGTTAGTGGGCATCCTGACGCTCATGTAGTCCAAGGGAGAGGGAGAGTATGACACTCCACACCAGGGAGAAAGCCTCACATTACTGTGTGGAGTTACAGACAGAAGAACAGGAAGTGAGGACTTCTCAGAAGAAATACGGGTATTTAAAAGCAAAATCGAAGGATGAGGTAAGTGAAGGAGGACTGCACTAAGGTAAAGGAAGCTATTTAGGAAAAAAAATTGCACCTTTACAACCCCTCCCTCCCACAGAGCAGATTATTATGTGATTGGCCAAAATTGTACCTTTACAACCCCTTTAATCTAGCATGAGCCAACACACACTTTTGTACTGCCAAGCACATTTGTTGTTTTCTTTTCTATTTTTTTTTTTTTTTTTTAGTTAGACCCCCTGGCTCTGTTTTCTTTTCTTGTATGCTTGAAACGATAACTAGATTGTAAAAAAAATTAATACGAATAAATTAGGCTACAATGTATTCTGCTACATTTCTTTGGTAAAAAAAAATAACCCAGATATACAGTATATTATTTAGTCTGATGAAAGAGTCTACAAACAATGGTATATATATTTGAAAATGTATCAATCCTGCTGTACTGATCCCAAAATGCCAGGACAGTACAAGTAGCCCCTAAATGACCCCTTTATGGAAAGTAGGTATTTAAAAAGAGGTATGATAAGTATTTTTAAGTTGTAATTATTTGTCAAAGTTTTTTGAAAAATTAAAAAATTAACTAAAATGTTTGTTTTTTTTCAGAAAGTTGTCATTTTAATTTATTCATTTAAGTTATGTCTCATACACAGCATAGGCATATTTACAATTACACCCTAAAACACATCCTTATATGCTTCTCAGATTTGAAAATACCCCATGTGTGAGACTTTTCACAGTCTAGATGCAGAGGGGCCCAAAATCGAAGGAGTACCTTTGGGTTTTCAAGGAGCATAAATTACACATACGTTACGCATCTAACTTCCTGACTACCTATCACATTTTTGGTTTATATATTAACTTGACTCTGTCTCATATTTTACACAAAATTTGTGTTATTGTGTTTATGTGCATTATTTGTGTTATTGTGTTTATGTGCACGATGAAGCCTGATCTCAGATGATGACAGCCCACGACTGCTACCAGAAAAAGATGCCCACAAAATGTCACATGATTAGACAAAGGGGGAAGTCTGCCCAACCTAGAGCTGGACTTTACATTTTCAGATTCATATGATGAGCACCATTGGGAAAACTTGCCTTCACTTCCTGTCCCTGTGGATGCATATATATATGAGTGGAAATCTCCCAAAAGGGTTTTTAATTCCTTTTTTAGTTGTGCACAGAAAAAGTGTCTCCATTAGAGGCTATCCCCTCACCTCTTGTTCTGGACAAGGCTTTGAAATTTTGCTTTCCCACTTTCTTTCTTTCTCCATGACAATGGTCACAAGTCAAACAGACTATCACATACCTGTGATGGAGCCTGACATGGAGAGGAAGGAGATCTCTTACACCTCTGGCTCCATACCCCTGATAAGATAACAGGAGGCACAAGAGCCTGGAGTGGCACAAGTGCCTAGCAGTTCTGGTGAAGGTGGTTGCACATGGGAGGTCTATGCGCACTTGGATGCAAGTTGGATCATGACACATGACAGCAGGCACAGTAGGTCGGCAGGTGGCAGGCTGCAGGAGTAGAGAAGGCCTCCACAGGCTGGACACAAAGCAGGGTCAGGCAAGCTGGATCAGTAACTAGCAGGCACATCAGGTACAGAGTAGCAGGCAGAAGAGTAGTCAGGTTCAGGCAGGAGTTGGTAATGGTAAACAGTAAGGCAGAATGATCAGGCAGGGACGTTGTCAAAGAACCATGGGCCATGGGTTCAGGCAGTGTTCAAGCGTGATCAGAAAAATCTGCAAATTTCAATGAAAGCAGGAGCCAGCAGTACAAGGGACAAAAATGTATAAGAAATAGTGCAGCGAATAGGAATAGGGTGACAACCACTCCAAATCTTCACCAGTGACTTTAACTTTAAATAAGTGATCCCTCCATCGTTAAGAATGGCTACTCTCACCTTAAGGTATGGACCCCTGTTTTACCAGGCAGTCATACCAGCAGAAATCGATAGACAGATTGGTGTAATATGTGGATAGCGAACTTCTTAGGCCCCGCCCCGCTGAGGAAGTTGCTACAACGTAACGCGTACGGGGGAAGGAGCCTGAAGTCACTTGCTGCCATCTATGAGAAGACACATCTTGTGTGTATTTCCTTTCTGCCGTTTTGCCTTTCGGGCTAATGTGAGTAGCCTGTTAATGCCTTTTTAATAAACCTAAGCCGTTTTTAAAGCAGAGAGCACTTAGATCTGTTTTTTTCTCTTATCCTCGATCTCAATGCTGCCGAGCCTAAGAAGTTTGCTATCCACATATTGCACCAATCTGTCTATCGATTTCTGCTGGTATGACTGCCTGGTAAAACAGGGGTCCATACCTTAAGGTGAGAGTAGCCATTCTTAACGGTGGAGGGATCACTTATTTAAAGTTAGAGTCAAACATTCCCATAGACACACTCCTAAACCTTGTGGACAGCCTTCCCAGAAGAGTTGAAGCTGTTATAGCTGAACCCTACAGACTAAAACTGGGATGCCCTTAAAGTTAATGGGCCAGATTCAGAGAAGAGATACGCTGGAGTATCTACTGGTACTCCGGCGTATTTTCAAATTTGCCACGTCGTATCTTAATTTGTGATTCACAAACAAGATACGACGGCTTTTGGCTAAGATCCGACAGGCTTACGGCTTCGTACGCCTTCGGATCTTAGGCTGCAATACTTCGGCCGCCGCTGGGTGGAGTTTGCGTCGTTTTCCAGCGTTGGGTATGAAAATGAGCTTTTACGGCGATCCACAAAGGTTTTCGCGTTCGTTACGTCGTCACTAGTAATTTTTTCCCTTCGCAAAGTTAAGCATGCTTTTACATGGCTTAACTTTAGACGAGCCGTGTTAAAGTATGGCCGTCGTTCCCGCGTCGAATTTCAATTTTTTTTTTTTGCGTAAGACGTCCGGGAATACGAAAGTACGTTACGCACGTCGCCGTTCAAAAAAATTACGTCACTTCACGCAAAGCACGGCGGGAATTTCAAAACGGAGCATGCGCAGTACGTCCGGCGCGGGAGCGAACCTAATTTAAATGGTACATGCCCCATTTGAATTAGGCGGGCTTGCGCCGGACGCCTTTACGTTACACCGCCGTAAGTTTACAGGCAAGTGCTTTGTGAATCAAGCACTTACGCTGAAAACTTGCGGCGGTGTAACGTAAACGGTATACGTTACGCCGTGGCGCAGGTACCTGAATCTGGCCCAATGTGCGTGTAAAGACAGGTGTCCCAATACTTTTGGTAATATAGTGTATATCTGTATCAGGGATCATTTGAGACACAGCAGAGATTCAAACACATTAAAAAACATCAGTGTTTAGCTAATGAACTCAGACAGTAAACCATTACTCACAACATAAATTTCACAGCTCATGAACTCAGGTCACTGCCTCCTGTGCCCTGTTTCAAGTCTAAGAAATGTAAGGGCTGGTACAATAGCAGGAGGTGCACACAAGACCTGAGCAGCATGTGTGGTCAGGATGAGCTTAGAAACTGTGCTAGTAAAGCCACAGATTTACAATTCATCATTTCCAAAAAATTACTTTAGATAGCATGCTGGGCTAATTATTTCAATAGCATGTTGCTTAGAGTTGCTGCTCCATGGCTCCACAGAGAGCTCTATGTCATGTTTAGCACTGCAAATTGCTATCAAGCTGAGAACCAGTCAACGTTGATTGAAGAGGGAGGGATCAAATATATTTTTGCCCACCTTTGTACTTTACCATTGATTTACCATTATGAAAATATTTTAGCAAATTGGAAAAAGAGACTTCCAGATGTGTGGGGGGAAATGTAATTTCGGGGAGCAGGATTTATTTATTTATTTTAATAATATGCATTGAAGGTCAGACTGAAAGATAACAACTTCCCACAGAGAATTCAGAAGTGGAATGAATGTGCAGGCAAGCTTATTAAATGCCCTCTTGTACCGCTAATAAAAAATATGAAGATCAACTAAGCACAACATAGCAGGCAACATTAGGTGCCTAATCTTATCTTACAAGAGTTTTTAAGGAAACATTTGATTCAACACTTACTTAACCTTGCTGTACTTTGTATACAAGTGTTGACTTTCTCAAAGCCAGCATTTGGATAGACCTAGGGATGCTCCTTTCCCTTCAAATTACAGTGGGTCCTCTTGCTCACCTTACAGTATTGGTGTGGATGTATGATGTTCACCATTCACTGCAAGTAACAGGCTGCGGAAGTTAGGTCTTGTATACACTATAGGTTAAACAGAGGACAACGGTCTGATGGACCGTTTTTATCGGTCAAAACCGATCGTGTGTGGGCCCCATAGGTTATTTAACCATTGGTTAAAAAGAGCCAACTTGCTTTAAATTTAACCGATGGATTCCTAACTGATAGGTCAAAACCGATCGTTAGTAGGCACAACCATCGGTTAAAAATCCACGCATGCTCAGAATCAAGTCGACGCATGCTTGGAAGCATTGAACTTCGTTTTTTTCAGCACGTCGTTGTGTTTTACGTCACCGCGTTCTGACATGATCGTTTTTTTAACCGATGGTGTGTAGGCACGATGGACCATCAGTCAGCTTCATCAGTTAACCGCTGAAAATAGTCCATCAGACCGTTCTCATCGGATGGACTGATCGTGTGTACTAGGCTTAGGCCTCGTATACACGATAGGTTAAACAGAGGACAACGGTCTGATGGACCGTTTTTATCGGTCAAAACCGATCGTGTGTGGGCCCCATAGGTTGTTTAACCATCGGTTAAAAAAAGCCAACTTGCTTTAAATTTAACCGATGGATTCCTAACCGATAGGTCAAAACCGATCGTTAGTAGGCACAACCATCGGTTAAAAATCCATGCATGCTCAGAATCAAGTTGACGCATTCTTGGAAGCGGGATATGTGAAGGATGTGGCACTTTAATTACTAAGGATGTTGATTGCCATCCAAGGGCAAAGCAATCAGTCTCTAGCATTCTTGGAAGCATTGAACTTCATTTTTTCAGCACGTCGTTGTGTTTTACGTCACCGCGTTCTGACACGATCGGTTATTTAACTGATGGTGTGTGGGTGCGACGGACCATCAGTCAGCTTCATCGGTTAACCCATCAAAACCCATCTCTTTTGAGGTCAAAGGAGAAATGGTCAAACAAGCGCCCAGAGGCGATTCAGTTCGCATGTGCAGCGCTATATAAGTTTTTCACTCACTTACTCACTCACTTCAGAACGTTTTCATCGGATGGACTGATCGTGTGTACGCGGCTTTAAGAAGACCTCTAAAGCCACGTACACACGGTCGGACCTTTGTCCGACCAAAATCATATCGGAATTCCGATGAAATTCCATCGGAGTAAAAGAGAACATGTTCTCTATCTAAACTCCGACGGAATTCCCTCGGAATTTCCGAAGGAAATTATCCGATGGGGCATACACATGGTCGGAATTTCCGTCTGACTTTTTCCATCGGAAAATCCGATCGTGTGTACGGGCCATAAGTCTCACCTAACTGCAGCAGAGAAAAATCTGATTTTCTTTCCTGCCAGACAGAGTTGAACAATGTGGCATGGCTGTGTAGATCTCAGGCCCCGTACACACGTCCGAGGAACTCGGCGGGCAAAACTCATCGTTTTGCTCGTCGAGTTATGTGTGAAGCCGCCGAGGATCTCGGCGAGCCAACTGTCCTCATTGAACAAAGAGGAAATAGAGAACATGTTCTCTATTTGGCTCGACGAGGAACTCGTCGGCTTCCTCGGCCGAAAGTGTACACACGCCGGGTTTCTCGGCAGAATTCAGCTCCGATCGAGTTTCTGGCTGAATTCTGCCGAGAAACTCGGTCGTGTGTATGGGGCCTCAGAATGGAATGGATATAAATCCTCTGGCAGGTAAAACAGTTCACATGTATGTATTGTATCTGTGTATTCAACTGTTTACCTGGAATTCATTTTTAGGATAACCCTGGTAAACATTTGAATAAGAGCTTACCATTCCACCTGCTTAATAGTATATGAAATATTCATATACACAATTTTTATTTGACAACCAACTTAAAAAAATAGCAATATATGGATCTAATTACCGTAAAATAAAGGAAATATATACAAAACGCTACATAGTCCCTTTAAGAAGCAACTGGGGGCCCTCCCTACTTCTAGAGAAATGTGAGGTCCAAATTGATTTCATAAGAAGCATCATGTATGGTGGCTCAAGCAACAGCTCCATTTCTGTTAAGTACTGAAAGAGCCTGCCTGATGATCCAAGGCATTCAAATATGGATTTTAATGACTGCATGGATCCTGTGATAACGGATCTCAGCTGCTTTAATTCAATTCACCAGAGAATACAACAGCCAAGGCAAGAAATGTAATCCTGAACATCTACTGAAAGCATGACACACATTTAATTGTCTGCTATAAATGCGGGATATGAGCAAAAATGAATAAAAAAATAAGGAGGGAAAGCAAAGCATCGAGAAAATGGGGAAACATAAGTATTTGAAAATAAAAAGGTACAAATGATAAAAGTTAAGATAAAAAAAAAAAGAAAAAGTAAAAGAAAGGTCAGGACAAAATAGAAACTAAAAGAAAGAACAAAAATCAATACTTAGCCACTTTCCATGTACCTGGCTACTTTCAATGTACACATTTCTGATCCAATTCAGTCAGATGGTGTGGCTCTTGTAAAATTTGCCAGGCAGATTTTTTTATTATGTTGTTAGGGGGAAATTCCCATAAATTAAATGCCAAAAAAATAGAAGCAGATTTTGCGGTGGAGTTCATTCATAAAGATCTCTCATTCAGTTTACAGAGTAGTAACTTAATCTAAAACAGCCAAAGTTGATAGAATTTATCGTTGGTTTCTTGCCACTCTACTCCAGTGCACGAGAAATGTCTATAGTGTAAAGTGCTGAAGGTGGACATTGATGACTGGGCTGAGCTGGGTATAACAATGCCAAGCACATGAACCATAATTGGAATATGTCAAGTAACCTTGGTAGAAAAAACCCAATGGGGGATTTAACCAATTATATCAAAGATAAAAAAAAAAGTTTTGGTTGGACACACACATTCATAGGGACACAAAGGGGGTTAACCTCAAAAGAGATACTCCGACTTAAAGCGGGGGTTCACCCTTAGAGGGCACTTTTCCCCCTTCGCTTCCTGCTCGTTATTACTAGGGGAATCGGCAATTTATTTTAAAATAGGTGCAGTACTTACCCGTTTACGAGACGCATCCTCTCCGTCGCTTCCGGGTATGGGCTTCGGGAATGGGCGGTCCTTCTTGATTGACAGGTTTCCGAGAGGCTTCCGACGGTCGCATCCATCGCGTCACGATTTTCCGAAAGAAGCCGAACGTCGGTGCGCAGGCGCAGTATAGAGCCGCACCGACGTTCGGCTTCTTTCGGCTACGAGTGACGCGATGGATGCGACCGTCGGAAGCCTCTCGGAAGAATGTCAATCAAGAAGGAACGCCCGCTCCCGAAGACCCATACCCGGAAGCGACGGAAGAAGATACAGCTCGAAAACGGGTAAGTACTGCACCTATTTTAATATAAATAGCCGATTCCCCTAGACCGAACGAGCAGGAAGCTAAGGGGAGATTTTTTTTTTTTTTTTAAATGGGTGAACTCCCGCTTTAACTGCTGTTCAGTCTGTGTGTAACTTTGGAAACGATCCTCAAAAGGCTTTTTCCAAAGTTACACAGAAGATCCGGCATGTGTAATTGAATTACACCGCCTAATTTTAGGATGCAGTACCGCATCCGCCGCTGGGGGCATTTCGAGTCGAAATGCCGTTGCTAGTATGCAAATTAGCACTTAAGGCGATCCACAAAGCTTTCTAGCTTCCTTTTTGCGCCGTAAGTGTTATTTTGCAAGTGTAAAATTAGGGCTCGTTTTACAAAGTGTAAAGTTAGTCACACCTTGTAAAGGCCCATTGCAGCGACGGCATTTGGTATGCTTTCCCGAGGGAGAACTCCACGTCAATTTGTAAAAAACAAAACCGGCATGGGTTCCCCCCCAGGAGCATACCAGGCCCTTAGGTCTGGTATGGGTTGTAAGGGGACCCCCCCTACGCCGAAAAATCGACGTAGGGGGTCCCCTACAATCCATACCAGACCCGTATCCAAAGCACGCTACCCGGCCAGCCAGGAAGGGAGTGGGGACGAGCGAGCGCCCCCCCCTCCTGAGCCGTGCCAGGCCGCATGCCCTCAACATGGGGGGGTTGGGTGCTCTGGGGCAGGGGGGCGCACTGCGGGCCCCCCCACCCCAGAGCACCCTGTCCCCATGTTGATGAGGACAGGACCTCTTCCCGACAACCCTTGCCATTGGTTGTCGGGGTATGCGGGCGGGGGCTTATCGGAATCTGGGAGTCCCCTTTAATAAGGGGGCCCCCAGATACCGGCCCCCCACCCTAAGTGAATGGATAGGGGTACGATGTACCCCTATCCATTCACCTGGAGGCAAAAAGTAAAAGTTAATAAACACACAACACAAGGCTTTTTAAAATATTTTATTATTCTGCTCCGGACGCCCCCCCTGTCTTCGTTATTAGCTCAATTACCAGGGGGGGCTTCTTCTTCCGCTCTCCGGGGGTCTTCTCCGCTCTCCGGGGGGGGTTTCTTCTTCCGCTCTCCGGGGGGGGGGCTTCTCCGGACTCCGGGGGTCTTCTTCCATCTTCTCCCCTCTTCCGCTCTTGACTCGGCGAACCCCGGTTCTTCTGCAGCTCTCCGGTGCCTTCTTCTTCAGCGCTGGCTGCCTGCTATGTTTGTGTGTTAGCTCGATTTCAAACAGGCAGCCGGCGCGGTCTTCTGTGGCGTCAGGGTCTTCTGGTCTTCTCTTCCTTTCTTCCGATGTTGCCTCGTCGCCTGTTGTCGCTGTAATGATGGAAGCGCGCCTTGCATCACATTTATATAGGCATCACCGTCCCATCATGCTCCGGCAGGTACCCACGTGGTGGGTGCACGTGGGTAGGCACCCACCACGTGGGTACCTACCGGAGCATGATGGGACGGTGATGCCTATATAAATGGGATGCAAGGCGCGCTTCCATCATTACAGCGACAACAGGCGACGAGGCAACATCGGAAGAACAGAAGACCAGAAGACCCTGACGCCACAGAAGACCGCGCCGGCTGCCTGTTTGAAATCGAGCTAACACACAAACATAGCAGGCAGCCAGCGCTGAAGAAGAAGGCACCGGAGAGCTGCAGAAGAACCGGGGTTCGCCGAGTCAAGAGCGGAAGAGGGGAGAAGATGGAAGAAGCCCCCCGGAGTCCGGAGAAGCCCCCCCTGGAGAGCGGAAGAAGAAACCCCCCCCGGAGAGCGGAGAAGACCCCCGGAGAGCGGAAGAAGAAGCCCCCCCTGGTAATTGAGCTAATAACGAAGACAGGGGGGGCGTCCGGAGCAGAATAATAAAATATTTTAAAAAGCCTTGTGTTGTGTGTTTATTAACTTTTACTTTTTGCCTCCAGGTGAATGGATAGGGGTACGATGTACCCCATATCCATTCACTTAGGGTGGGGGGCCGGTATCTGGGGGCCCCCTTATTAAAGGGGACTCCCAGATTCCGATAAGCCTCCGCCCGCAGACCCCGACAACCAATGGCAAGGGTTGTCGGGAAGAGGTCCTGTCCTCATCAACATGGGGACAGGGTGCTCTGGGGTGGGGGGGCCCGCAGTGCGCCCCCCTGCCCCAGAGCACCCAACCCCCCCATGTTGAGGGCACGCGGCCTGGCACGGCTCAGGAGGGGGGGGGGGCGCTCGCTCGTCCCCACTCCCTTCCTGGCCGGCCGGGTAGCGTGCTTTGGATACGGGTCTGGTATGGATTGTAGGGGGACCCCCTACGTCAATTTTTCGGCGTGGGGGGGTCTCCTTACAACCCATGCCAGACCTAAGGGCCTGGTATGCTCCTGGGGGGGGAACCCATGCCGTTTTTTTCTTTGAAAATGGGCATGGAGTTCTCCCTCAGGAATGCATGCCGCTGTCATTTTTTTTATCCCCGACGCAACTTTAAGCCGTCGCGATCCTCAAAACTCGGCGTAACGTAACTTCGCGCATGCGCAGTACGGCCGGCGCGGGAGCGCGCCTCATTTAAATGGGACTCGCCCCATTTGAATAGGAACGCCTTGCGCCGGCGGAATTTTAGTTACACAGCCTGAAATTTCTAGATAAGTGCTTTGTGGATCAGGCACTTAGGTAGAAACTTTAAGGCAGTGTAACTTAAATTGGATTTTTTAAGTTACGTCAGGTTTTTGTGGATCTGGCCCAAAATGCGTAAGTTTGTTCCAGGGCATTGATTCAGATGGTATTGATTTCAGAGACTGTCAGGCAGCTGGAGGTCAGTAAGAGGGTCCGCCATATTTTTAACAGTTGCACTTTTGTAAGTATTCAATTTTTATCCATTTTATTTGCTCAACTCAACTTTTGCAGTTATGCACTAGGTGCTTGCACCTTCCTGTCTCCTAGTTTTTATACTACTCCTTAAAGTGGATGTAAACCCCAAATTTTTTTTTTTTTTACGTCACAATGTAGAGAATAAGATTTCCTATCATCTGTGCCCAGTCTTGCCACACGGAGTTAATCCAGCTCTGAGCAATCCTCTTTTATTGTTCAGTGAAATTTAACAGACTTCCAGATAAAAACCTGTCTAAATAAAAAGTCCTTTCCGTCCCCTTGCTTTGAGTGACATACATTACCTCTCACAATGAACTGTGGATCACCCCCATATTATGATAAACATCCAGGAATGTGCATGTGTCCAAGCTAGTGCACGAGATATGTAAAAACCCTGTCACTCGAAGCAAGGGGACGGAAAGGACTTTTTATTTAGACAGGTTTTTATCTGGAAGTCTGTTCATTTTCACTGAACAATAAAAGTGGATTGCTCAGAGCTGGATTAACTATGTGTGGCAAGACTGGGCACAGATGATAGGAAATCTTATTCTCTACATTGTGACATCAACATTTTTTTTTGGGGGGTTTACATCCACTTTAAGCCTAGTAGACGCTCCCACAGCTCATGTTGGACAATCTGATGTTAGTACATCGATCTCCTCTGCTGTGCTATTGTGTTCTGACAGGGAGACAGGCCACCCACCAAAACACTCCAGTAGTATCGGGAGCTGGACGACCTTTTTCAGTCATGACCCTTCAACAGAAGCAAGTCCAACAGTCGGCTTCTGACGAACTGGATGCCATACATATGGGCCAAATGTTGGCTGTTTTTTCAAACTTTTGTAAACTTGTGGCCAGGCAGTGAACATTTAAGTTTTGCATGACATCCAATTTGCATGACAGGAGATTGTGATCTCTATGGAGCCGGTTCACATATCTCCGTTTCGGCTGCGGAACGGCTTGCGTCTTTGGCTCAGTTTCAGGGATGAATTCAGACAAAAATTCGGCCCTAATTCGTCCCTGAATTGGAGAACTGGGATGCACCAGGCCCCTGCTGCGAGCCGCACCCGTCGGAGGTGGGAAACCAGCCTCAAGTATAACTAAATGCAAAACCTTTTTTTAGTTTTGGATAGAGTAAAGGTGGGCTAGAACACATGTCCATTTGCCGACAAGCGCACGACGATATACGTCGACACAATGGCATGGGCAGGCAAATGGACGTACCTGTACATCCCTTTAAATTTGTTGTTCCCGTGCGGCCCGCGATTGCGGTCGGCAAAGGCAGAACAGGGGGATGCCTTTGTAAACAAGGCATTCCCCTATTCTGCCTAGTGACACGTCAGTGATCTACTGTTCCCTGTGATCGGGAACAGTGATCAGTGATTTTTCACTGGTAGCTCCTCCCCCTAATAGTTAGATTCACTCCATAGGACACACTTAACCCCTTCAGTGCCACCTAGTAACTGTAACAGTAACTGATCGCTGTAAAAATGACAATGGTCCCAAAAATGTGTCTGATGTGTCTGCAATAAAGTCGCAGTCACATAAAAAATCGCATATCGCCGCCATTACTAGTAAAAAAAAATTATAATAAAAATGCATAAAACTCCCCCCTATTTTGTAGACACTATAATTTTTGCGCAAACCAATCAATATATGTATATTTTTACCAAAAATATGTAAAAGAATACATATCGGCCTAAACTGAGAAGAAAAAAAATTGTGTAAAATTATTATAGCAAAAAGTGCTAAATATTGCTTTTTTTTCAAATCTGAAGCTCTATTTTTGTTTATAGCGAAAAAAATAAAAACCGCAGAGGTGATCAAATACTACCATAAGAAAGCTCTATTTGTGGGGAAAAAAGGATGTCAATTTTGTTTGGGAGCCACGTCGCAAGACTGCGTAATTGTCAGTTAAAGCAAATCGCAAAAAGTGCTCTTGTCTTTGGCCAGCCAAATGGTCCGGGGCTTATGTGGTTAAGGAGATTCCCCCTCTCTATTTGACCCTGTTTACCGTTATCAGTGAATGTGAACGTAAAAGAAAATCCCACATTTTGCAATCTTCCAATGGTAAAGTTTGTAAATCTGACAGTGAATCTTCCAATGTTTAAGACCACTTCCCAATACACTGTCTATTGTGTTAACATTTAGGCCGCGTACACACGATCGGTCAATACCGATGAAAGCGGACTGAAGGTCTATTTCATCGGTCCAAACCGATCGTGTGTGGGCCCCATCGGTCAATTATCCTTCGGTCAAAAAAAAAGCCTGACCGATGGGTCAAAACCGATTATTAGTATGCAAAGGCATCGGTCAAAAGGCCGCGCATGCTCAGAATCAATTTTGACGCATGCTTGGAAGCATTGAACTTAGTTTTTTTCAGCATGTCGTGTGTTTTACGTCACCACGTTCTGACACGATTGTTTTTTTAACCGATGGTGTGTAGGCACATCAGACTATCAGTCAGCTTCATCGGTTAACCGATAAAACGGTCCTTTAGTCCGTTCTCATCGGATGGACTGATCGTGTGTACAGGGCTTTAGTGTGTTTCCAATCTCCAAATTCCTGACTAACTGAAAATCCTCAGTGACAGGATGAGATATAGCTGGAAAAAAAAATTCAGATGCGTCCTTGTCAACAAATTTACCAACCTGAACTAGTGAGCACACATTTATATCCTAGCACCAGATCAAAATGTTCCTGTATGTCATCAGCATGCTTTAAATATATTGCTTTCACTGTGAATAAAACATATATTGCCATTTTATAATAAATAACCAAAAGAAATGAGGAATAAAGAGCTTGTAATGAGACAGAAAGTTTTATGATTCATTTGGTACAAAATAAATGTGTTCAGTGCTGCGCTACCAATATACAGTAAATCACGTACACAAAATGCAATGCTTTCTAAATATGCTGAACATTTATACCACTGTCTAAAATAAAATAAAAAAATATAAAAATATATAAACACACAAATTGGGAGTCCTGTGGTTAAGGTCTGTGCACAAATATCTGTGAATCAAACCACATCAATGTTCAAAAAATCAGCGCCCAAAGTGAGAGCCAATCAAAAATAGATCAAAGATTCATATGAAGACCACCAGTAGAAATCCCAAAGGCATACGCTCACCTTATAGATGGGCCCTTATTACAGGGGCCAATGGAGCACTTTAACCACTTGCCGACCGCGCACCGCCATTCTACGTCGGCAAGTTGGCTCTGCTGGGCGAGAGCACGTAGTATAACGTCCTCTCTCTCAGCCGCCACAGCTCCCGGTCCTGTCAGCGGGGGAAACGCTGATCTTCTGTTCATACAATGTATGAACAGAGGATCAGTGTTTCCCCTAGTGAGGCCACCCCCCCCCCACAGTAAGAACACACAAGGGACATACTTAACCCCTTCCCCGCCCCCTAGTGTTAACCCCTTCACTGCCAGTGGCATTTTTATAGTAATCCAATGCATTTTTATAGCACTGATCGCTATTAAAATGCCAATGGTCCCAAAAATGCGTCAAAAGTGTCCGCCATAATGTCGCAATACCGATACTATTTTGTAAACGCTATAACTTTTGCGCAAACCAATCAATAAACGCTTATTGCGATTTTTTTTACGAAAAATAGGTAGAAGAATACGTATCGGCCTAAACTGAGGGAAAAAAAAGTTTTTTTATATATTTTTGGGGGATATTTATTATAGCAAAAAGTAAAAAATATTCATTTTTTTCAAAATTGTCTCTCTAATTTTGTTTATAGCGCAAAAAATAAAAAACGCAGAGGTGATCAAATACCACCAAAAGAAAGCTCTATTTGTGGAAAAAAAAGGACGCCAATTTTGTTTGGGAGCCACGTCGCACGACCGCGCAATTGTCTGTTAAAGTGACGCAGTCCCGAATCGCAAAAAGTACTCTGTTCTTTGGGCAGCAATATGGTCCGGGGGTTAAGTGGTTAAACGGTAAGCCAAGGATTTCAAATGCCCATTGCAGGTGGATATCTCATGTGTACCCAATAACAGACCCAGCCTCAGACACAAGCCTTTCTCAGGACAGGAACAAAGGATGTTTCCTTTCAGCCGTACTCTGAACAATGGTTGCCTTTATTGAAATAGGAACAGCACTACAAGTCACAGCAAACAAAACAAAAACCTGGACAACTGACGCGTTTCGCACCAAATCTAGTGCTTAGTCGTAGCTTCTCAAGCCCTTCTCAAAAAGTGTACACTGTATAAAATATCTTTATTGCTAAAAAAATACATATGCACTCACACAGGGCCGATCCTCCCTATAGGCTCACTATGCAAGCCGCTTAGGGCCCCGCAAAGCTGCAAAGGGCCCCCCAAATTACTAGAGGCCCCCGCCTGGTGAGAAGTCATTTTCGCCCCCTCACCCCGCTTCTCAACTCACTGGCTGAGTCATTTCCGACAGCAGAACACCCCCTCCCCCCGCTTCTCAACTTTCTTTAATGTGACATGTCACTGTCGTCAGTGCCCCCCGCTTCTCATTTTTAATGTGCCATGTAATTTTGCTTAGGGCCCCAGGGAGGTCAGGATCAGCACTGCACTCACATTTGTAACCAGTAGTATCAGGAAAATGAAAGTACCGAGTCGCCACCTCCCTCTCACATCTCAGTCAAGCATATAAACAAGCCGCGCTGTTCGGAGATCAGTAGGAGCTGTCAGCCTGCTCTGTATCTCACGCTCATTCTCAGATCGATTAAACTCTACCTCACATGTTTTGTGACCATGATGTCATCAGGGTGCCAGTTTTTTTTTCTATATACTGTCACCAGAGCAGTGCAGTATGGTTTTTATGTGAAAAAAGCAGAAAGCAACTGCGCTAAGTACAGAAATAAATAAATGGATTAATAAGCTGCAATTATTACGTCAAACAAACATAAAAAAGCATACTAGAAAAAATATAACTGCGCTAAACCAAAATTAATGTTCTTGTGAAAGAAAACTAAAAACTCTATTGGGCATAGGTCCCAATGTGTGATAGATATGTGAACCAAAATTACAGTGACGTATAATTCAAATAATTATACGAGACGAAGTGATTCTTTCACTAAACGCGTCGGGCGGAGCGAGCGGCACGTCTGTGTCATCCCCTCTCACCGTACCTCTCCAAGAGCGGTCCTGTTGCCAGCTAGCATCCGGCCGGAACTGCATGGCAGAAATGCTTTTATGAATTGTCTGAAATCATTTCTTTTTCTTTTTATTTGGTCTATTGAACATTAACACGGAGTCTGCTGTACCCGGATACTAATACCCATTGGTTGTGGAGTTATATGCTGGGCTTGGTCCGTTGGGACCTTAAAATCTGGTAAGCGGCTTGCGAATACTGGTGGTGGACTCACTTAAGGCTAATTTAGACCACGGAAGCTGCATGGTTGAAATGAACACGGGTGTTAACATCTGACACAATACGGACTTTCTTTTCTTCCATGTACTGTTGGGACTATGAACTATTTTGTGTCCTAATTAATTTTTCTTTCACATGTTTACATATTTATATATTATTCATTGTTATATCTGGTGCAGGCCAGAAAAACTATGTATTAATAATTCAATTTTGTGTGTAGGGTCTTGTAGCCCAAATATCAATCAAATGGTTATTTTTGCTAATTATTTGAATTATACGTCACTGGAATTTTGGTTCACATATCTATCACACATTGGGACCTATGCCCAATAGAGTTTTTAGTTTTCTTTCACAAGAACATTAATTTTGGTTTAGCGCAGTTATATTTTTTCTAGTATGGTTTTTATAACCATTGGCAAACCACAATTATTAGCACCACATCCCTTAATTAAATAGATATAGGGACATTTTTATGGGATTTGTAAGGTGCAAAATGAAGTACAGTGATCTCAAAAAATAATGTAAAAAGTTTTATTATAAAGACAAAAAAAAAATTGTTTAAAAACAATTATGGCAGGTACAAAGGACACCGTTTTATGGATACAGCACTTTTAAATGGAATTTCCAACATGTTTCATCCATATTCTGGGCTACTTCAGGGGATGCTGTCCATTTGGGGTACAAGCCTTCTATTGAAAAAAAACATACAGGATTGGCCATCTCCCAGGGTGCTACACAGTGGCAAATACTGTGAAGGCTGTACACCCCAGGCGGGGGAGAAAGATCTGGTGAGTGCAGTCACAATAGGAGCATTGGTAAGCCGCACAGGTTGTGATCACTCTCTGAAGGGGCCAAGGAGTTTTGTTTACCAGCACCAAGCACCAAGCACCAAGCACTTTTTTTCTGAGCACCTTTATCATATGATCAGGACTCTAACTACAATATCAAGATTTTTGTTTTTTGTTTTACCACACTTTATTAAGTTTGCATGAATATTTATATTCTTATTAGAGATCATTAGGAATTATAAGATGATTATAGTATTCAAGGATATTACTGCTAACATGTTAGTCAACTATAACAAAGTACTTCTATCAACTACTGTATACTCAATGACAATCTTCCTTACTTGTAAACCTCATGTAATATATTACTCATGGCACTTTTTTGGACCACTTTTTTTGTACCCAATAAAAATAGTTTGTTAACAAAAAAGGAGAATAGGTTTAAAAAAAATTGGTTAATATATAGAGCTCCTTTTTTACATTTGCCTGGAGCTTTTGAAGACCAATTGTTATGTCAATTAAAGTTTATTGTACCATGTCAGAAACAACTAGGGTAGATAGACAGATACTTTTACTTATACTGAGCCCATAACTTCGTTATGAGGTGGAAACTCATTTCATTAGTGATGTGCTGAGATAGATCCCAGACAGGGGAAGTAGTTTATAGATCCTGGTGCCCCACACATTTTCAGCCTCCCAGGCCAGCACAACCGTTTTATAAGGTGCATCGTGAAGAATTATTGACTTTATGATGTATTTAGCACCCTGAAAAGTTGAAAAGACCCTTCATCTTTTCTGCATTAAATCACTTTTGTTACAGGAACTTTTCATGCACAGTCCACAATGAGCAACTCTGTATTAAAGTACACCTGTCATGAGGGAAACATGGAGGCTGCCGCTGTATACCTCCTTCTTAATTTTTTTTCTCCTTACTTTCGATTTTTGCACAATGTATGAACAAAGTTAGACAGTAACACAGCAGAATACCGTATATACTTGAGTATAAGCTGACCCAAATATAAGCCAAGGCACCTAGTTTTACCACAAAAAAAATGGGAAAACGTATTGACTCGAGTAAAAGCCTAGGGTGTCCATCTGCATGCCTCACTGTGCCTCACTTTGCCTCACTGTGTCCATGTGCATGTTTCACTGTGTCCATGCCTCACTGTGTCCATGCCTCACTGTGCCCATGCCTCACTATGCCCATGCCTCACTGTGTCCATGACTAGACTGACGTTTAACATGGGAGTCTATGGAAGGGGTGCCCGGATTTATAAAATCGGTGCTCCACACCTGTAAATCCCTCAGGCAACAAACTTTGCACACTTGTAAAGAAGAAATAGAGCTACATGTGTGCCAACATCCGGGTCCAGGGGACCTACGACCAGCCGGTACCGGGTCCCCAAAATCACTGGAGAAATCACCATTTAACATGGGAGTCTATAGTAGGGGTGCCTAGCTTTGAAAAATCGGTGCTCCCCGACCGTAGGTTCCCCAGACAACAAACTTTGAAGACTTGTAGAGGAGAAATGGTGCTACATGTGTGCCAAGATCCGGGTCCAGGGGACCTATGACCAGCCGAGTACCGGGTCCCCAAAATCACCGGAGAAATCACCATTTAACATGGGAGTCTATGGTAGGGGTGCCTGGCTTTGAAAAATCGGTGCTCCCCGGCCGTAGGTCCCCTGGACAACAAACTTTGCACACTTGTAGAGGAAGAGAGGGGCTACATGTTTGCCAAGTCCAGGGGACCTACGGCCGGTTGGTACTAGGTCCCCAAATCCGGGAGATCAGGCGCAAAAAAGCGACTTGAGTATAAGCCGAGGGGGGCATTTTCAGCACACAAAAAATGTGCTGAAAAACTCGGCTTATACTCGAGTATATATGGTAAGTGTAAAACTAGAAGAACTGGAAACATTCTGACCAATACCTTCAAGGGTACATTAATTAGAATAATATACACAAAATGAGAAATAAACTTCAACGTTTTCTTTTCACCTGCCTTTCATGTGCATGTAAAGGCAGGTGTCGCAATACTTTTGGCAAGTATAGTGTGTATATACACATAAACTGGTTTATATAACAAGAAGAAATTATGATATAATCAAGTACAAGATTATATATGAATTTCCCAATTTCCCATTTCTCAAGATTCCGTTCATGTTTCTCTCTAAAATCCATATTTTTTTAATTATTTAATTTAGTTGCCTGATTATTTCAGATAGTACATTTTTACCAGTAATTTTTCACATTGTTTAGATTTACAAATCAGAAATTTGTTGCGCACTTACTGGTTTATATAAAAGACTGATTTTGGAAATCTGTCTACTAAGATGAGCAGGGAACAGTTGTACAAATACTCATTTAAAATCAGAAAATACAAACAGTTGCTTAAATTTTCACAGTACACATTACAAATTGTGTCAGGAAAATATTATTTTTTGGCCAATATAAAATGATAAAACTTAATTGCAAAGCAAACAAGGATTTTGAGGTGGATGTCAAAATACGTAGAATTATTTTTTTTATGGATAGCCATTATCCTGACAAGTCTGATAAATGGAGCCTGAAGCTGAATACACATTCTAAAAAAAAAAAAACGTTGACTATGTAGGGCCTGCTTGATTGCATACAAATTGAAAGTGTTTGGGTTTGCCCTCCTATTATGTGGTTTTGGTAAATCTGAAGGAAAGTTGTAGGAGACAATTGTATAAGAGTTGTATAGTGTGTTGTATAGTTGTATAGTGTGTAGTCAGCTTAAGTGGGAGCAAAGAAACTCGACTCAAAAAGTCAGTGTTTGGCTGTTTAAATTTTTTTTTAAATAAAGCTAAAAATGGGCTAAATATATATATATATTTACTGTATTACCACATATATCTCACTGGAGGGAGTGGAGGACAGAGAAAATCCTGGCGTGCTATGTTCCATGAGGTCACGAAGAATTAGACACGACTGAACAACAAAAATAACTCACAGCATGTTATTATTAAATATTTAGGAAGTATTTGAATTTGTTACTTTAAGACCATTTTCTTAAAAATAATATTCTAAGCACACTCTACTCTTTTTTGGGCTGAAGCAATTACATTGCAAAGAAAAAAGTTGATAAAGATAGAGTCTGAATTGTCAAAATGAATTAAGGGTAGCAGTAGATGTATGCAAACCAAATGTTTATTTTCCCAAAGTACTGTATAAAGCATGGTACATCAAAAGTGATCTCAAATGATTTAAAGCGGGGGTTCCGTGGGTTTTCGTTTTTTTTTTTTAAAGGCTTCTGCCGATCTTACCTTGTGAAGGTAATCGCTCATGTGTCCCAGTCTCTTAGCCCGCTGCATTCTAAATCGCGATAAAAGAATATGTTTTAAAATTCCAAGATGGACGTTTCCATCTTTACTGTGGGCACTTTGAAGCCCAGCTCCTTTTCCTTCCGGGATGCGGCAAATGCTGAAGTCCCAGCATTCACCGCTCTATCCCACGCATGTGCAGTGTTGACGGCGAGCATCGCCGTCAACACTGCACTGTTGCCATCACAACGGCCGGCGTAGGTCACACATATACCTTATCTATCAGCTCTCGCTCAGAACGTGAAATGAGCAGCTGATAGGAAGGTTAGTCACGTGACCCGCGAGATATCGTGGGATTTCAACACATCGCGTCTCCTGGGATTCTCAGGACTCACTTCCAGGAGACATAGCGCTGATCGGGGAATTTTGGAAACCACGCCCCTCCCGCGGGGAATAGTGAGTGACAGCTCACAAAAGGCCCTAGTACTAAGGTAAGGAGGCCGATTAAAAAAAAAAAAACGGATACATAGCGAACAATGGCTGCTGGTTTTAGACAGCCAAACTTGTAATTTAGGGTGAACCTCCACTTTAAGGGTAGTTATAGATGTATGCGAATCAACTGTCTATTTTCCAAACGTATAAAGCATGGCACATCAAAAGTAACCTCTAGTGTAGGAATTCAGACAATTACTGATTATTTAGATTGTGGAATAGAATACGTAATATACTATACTCATGAAAGTGCCTATGTAGTCTGCGTTTGTAGGTAGAGAGACATTTAACAATTGATATCTAGAAGTAAAGCGGAGTTCCACCCAAAAGTGGAACTTCCGCTTATTTGCTCCCTCCCCGTGCCACATTTGGCACCTTTCAGGTGGGAGGGGGGAACAGGGACCAGTTTTTAACATGTCCCCCTTCCCCACTTCCAGAGACGGTGCCACGGCACTATCCCTCGGAAGTTCAGCCCCCCTAAACTTTTTCCCCGCCGCCAGGCCAGTTAGAAAGCCCAGCCTGCTTTGCAAATGCGCAGTAGGGAACAGTCTGTGAAGACGAAAGGCTTCACTACCAGTTTCCCTTAGTGGTAATATCCTGGGTGCCGACATTGCCAGCCCCCTGGACAGGTAAGTGTCCATATATTGAAAGTCAACAGCTACAGTATTTGTAGCTGCTGTATTTAAAAAAAAAATCCCCGGGCTTGAACACCTCTTTAATAAATATAGATTCAGTATAAATATAGGATTCCAGAAACACAGGGATTGATTTAAAGATTGTTCACTTTTCAAGAGAATTTTCCCTAGAGCATAGTGAATAAGTTGAAGCTCTGCTGACTTCCATCATCTATTTCCTTGCATGCAATTAGGTATACTTTGGAAAGAATAAAATTTCACAACCTTCTCTAAGCTCTGGAAAATTCCCCTATGAAGTGTAACTTCCCTTGCAAAGTGAACAAATGTTAAGAAATTAGGCAAAGACAGTTTAGCATTCCAGTCACAATAATTCCCACCACCACCATGCCTCCTGTAGCACAGAACACATGAAGCAGAATAGGCTAGTATCACATACGCGTATTGATAAAAAGGTATATGCCAGCTGTAAGAACTGCATCACAGCCCCACCATTGGCCACAACATGCAGGCTGCAATTAGTGAACTGCACTTCACTGGCAGATGGATTTTCAAATGTGCGCTGACTAAACCCCTGTTTTTAATGCATACTGTTAGACGGGATAATTCAGTTGGTTGAAAGCTGGTTGTTAAGTTGAGCCTGGAAATGTATTTGGTTTTGTTTGACATACTTCACCCTTCCAGTGCTCCTTGCTGCAAAAAACAGTTATAGGTGGGGGCAGTGACCACTTTGTGGATTTGACTCTCGTAACAAATATTCCTGCAGCACTGAAGGTCTTTTTAAACAGCACACACTATACAAGCTTTGACTAGTGATGAAAAAAAACGATAGGAAATTCCGATCGTCTGTGTGGAACTCCATCGGAGAAAAATCCACGCATGCTCAGAATCAAGTCGACGCTTGCTCGGAAGAATTGAACTTAATTTTTCTTGGCTCGTAGTAGTGTTTTACGTCACTGCATTTTGGATGGTCAGAATTTAGTCTGATTAGTGTGTAGGCAAGACTGATGAAAGTCAGCTTCATCGGAATTCCGACAAAAAATTCCATCGGATTTTATTCCATCGGAAATCGGATCGTGTGTACGCGGCATTAGAATACCTAAACCGTGACGGCAACTGATTGGTTGCAATCGCTGTTTAGCCAGCTTCTTCCCGCTGCCTCCTTTAAATTGTCAGTTGAAGTTTGTTGAGCTGGATGGTGTAGGCAGGACCACCCACAACTTAAATTTTGAGTGATTCACAGGAATTCGAGCCATGTACGGCCAGCTTTGGATAGCAAAAAATACAGGGTAAGGTTCTAAAGCTTCTTCACTCGCATTTTTATTGTTGCACGTGTCACTATTGAAGGGATTTTCCCTCACTTCCTGTTCTTTATAACACCCTTCAAAAAGTCAGGAAGTGGTAAGATTATTCTTACTTCTAGCCTTGCCTTGCCCCTGTCAAGTACACATGAAGTGACGATATGAGGACACAAAAAACCTTAACAGGGGTTGAATTCCTTTCCCACAATAATAAAAAGTCAGGCTAATGCCGCGTACACATCGGTCAAACTGATGAGAACGGTCTGATGGACCGTTTTCATCGGACCAAACCGATCGTGTGTAGGTCCCATCGGTTATTTATCCATAGGTTAAAAAAAAGCAATCTTGTTTTAAATTTAACCGATGGATACCTAACCGATAGAAAAAAAACGATCGTTTGTAGGCACGTCCATCGGTTAAAAGTCCACGCATGCTCAGAATCAAGTCGACGCATGCTTGGAAGCATTGAACTTCGTTTTTTTCAGCACGTCGTTGTGTTACATCACCGCGTTCTGACACAAACGTTTTTTTTAACTGATGGTGTGTAGGCACGACTGACCATCAGTCAGCTTCATCGGTTAACCGATGAAAACGGTCCATCAGACCGTTTTCATCGGATGGACTGATCGTGTGTACGCAGCATAAGTTGGGTTTTAAAACACAAGTCCAGCATTTGTAAAAATAAAATATACAGCTTTCACTGCAATACTGGCCTTCTGTCAAGTACTGGCACCATAGGCTCACCGCTCTATGATCCATTACCAATCCTCTTTTAGATTTAATTTGTGACAAACCCAGGCCTTGAGGTACACACCCTCTGGGGGTGCACTAATATGAACAGCACTGATGTATTCCTAGTCACAACACTCTCTGAATCATAGATGAGCATCCAATGCTGGAGAAGAGATAAAGAGGGTCCTGTGCTTCAAATGACCAGCCAGACGACATTTGAAAAAGATAAGTACATAAGTATTAAAATTTCAAATGATCAAAAATGCATGCAGAAGAAAGTGGTGAGGTTTTGTACCATTGAGACGGGAAGAATGGGGAATGGGGGGGGTGGGGGTTTGGCTGGAATCAGGCCTCATTTATTAGATGGAGTTATGCATCCCGTTAAAAACTAAAACAGAACTTTTAGTAATCTAGGGCCAGATTCACGTAGAAGTGCGGCGGCGTAACGTATCGTAGAAACGTTACACCGCCGCAAGTTTTCATCGCAAGTGCCTGATTCACAAAGCACTTGCAATGAAAACCTACGCCGGCGGCCTCCGGCGTAAGCCCGCGTAATTCAAAGGGGCGTGTGCCATTTAAATTAGGCGCGCTCCCGCGCCGGACCTACTGCGCATGCTCCGTTTCGAAATTCCTGCCGTGCTTTGCGCGAAGTGACGTCATTTTTTCGAACGGCGACGTGCGTGGCGTACTTCCGTATTCCCGGACGTCTTACGCAAGAAGGAAACATTTTCAAATTTCGACGCGGGAACGACGGCCATACTTTATACAGCACATACGTGTGCTGTGTAAAGATAGGGCACCAAAAACGACGACTAACTTTGCGACGGGAAACTAGACTAGCAGCGACGTAGCGAACGCGAAAAACCATAGTGGATCGCCGTAACTCCGAATTTGCATACCCGACGCTGGTTTACGACGCAAACTCCCCCCAGCGGCGGCCGCGGTACTGCATCCTAAGATCCGACAGTGTAAAACAATTACACCTGTCGGATCTTAGGGCTATCTATGCGTAACTGATTCTATGAATCAGTCGCATAGATACTCTGAGAGATACGACGGAGTATCTGAGATACTCCGTCGTATCTCCGCTGTGAATCTGGCCCCTGGTTCCTGTTGTCCCAAGTTGACCTTGCTGCTGCTTTTGTTATATTTATTCTCTTAACTAGAATGTAAAATGGTGGATGTTAAAAACAATCTGTCAGATCCAGCAGTATTTTGCAAAGTGTTTGCCTTTATGTTACACAAAATACTATGACGCAATGTTATTTTAGGGCAAACTAGCAAAAAGGAGCCTCCAAGTTCACATCAAACCTCTCGTATATATTTGTACAATGCAAAGTAATGTCTTCTTTCCCAGCATAAATTCATTTTCAGACACAAACAACATGAGTTAATTCTCTACACATGTCCAAAAGTTCTGAGCAGAAATAGATGCCAAATAGCCAATATTTGAGTATAGTCATAATAAAGCCTTGGATGATTTCATTGTGGTATCAGTCTAGTCACTAATTAAATTCATAGAAGCACATTAAGCTTACATCACGTTAGTGGCAAAGGAACCTGCCTTGACAGCTAGGAAAGGTTGGATCTTACCACCAACCAAATACAAGAAATTTATAAGGAAAACATGTTGACCCATCTTCCAATTCACAATAAAATATTGTAAGATTGGGGTGATCAGACTCCAGAGGTAGATGCGTTTTTTAGGTAGCCCACTTTTATTTAAAAGCACAAAAAGTTCACAAATACATCAGTAGCCCTCACAGCGGGTTCCACCATTACTGTATCTTGCATACTCAACACTTTAGCCTCCTGGCTTTCATTCTTGCCATCCGGCTTTTCAGGCCTTTAGCCTAGGCCTTAATTCAGCTCCCTAATACAGAGTTTCCTAGAGTTAAAGGATCAGTAAAGGAAAAAAAAATTGGCTGAAATGACTGTTTACAGGGTATAGAGCAGTGGTCTCAAAGTACCGGCCCGCGGACCAGTTATAAATGGCCCGCAGGCAGGGCGGAAGTGGGGGGAGCAAAGAGGAACAAATTTTTTTTTGGTGAGCTGGCGCCATCTGGTGGTGAGCCGTTGGTATTACAAGTTATTACCACCAGATGTGAGCTGGCGCCATCTGGTGGTGGCCGTTGGTATTACAAGTTAAGCATTACAAGTTAAACAGCAATTCTAATGTCATTTTACACTATTTTCACTGCCATCTTCTTCCCTGTAATTAGAACCCCCAAACATTATATATATTTTTTATCCTAACACCCTAGAGAATAAAATGGCGATCGTTGCAATACTTTCTGTTACGCCGTATTTGCGCAGCGGTCTTACAAGCGCACTTTTTTGGGAAAAAATTACACTTTTTTAATTAAAAAATAAGACAACAGTAAAGTTATCCCCATTTTTTTTAATATCATGAAAGATAATGTTACGCCGAGTAAATTCATACCCAACATGTCACGCTTCAAAATTGCGTCCGCTTGTGGAATGCCGACAAACTTTTTTACCCTTTAAAATCTCCATAGGCGACGTTTAAAAAAATCTACAGGTTGCATGTTTTAAGTTAGAGGAGGTCTAGTGCTAGAATGATTGCTCTCGCTCTACCAATCGCGGCGATACCTCACATGTGTGGTTTGAACACCGTTTACATATGCGGGCGCTGCTCGCGTATGTGTTCGCTTCTGGGCGCAAGCTCGTCGGGACGGGGTGCGTTTTCTGGCTCCTAACTTTTTTAGCTGGCTCCTAGATTCCAAGCAAATTTGTCAAACCCTGACTTACACCAGTGCTGGTGGTAATAATGCGCTCGCTGACACCAGTGCTGGGGGTTAATAATGTGTTCGCTGACACCAGTACTGTTGTTTTTGAAGTTTGAAAGTTTGCATGCGGCCCCCCATGGCATATGAAAACTTGTCTTGTGGCCCTCAGGTAATTTGAGTTTGAGACCCCTGGTATAGAGACATAATAGTTAACTGATTCCTTTTAAAAATGATTAAAAATAGATAAAAATCAATCATATAATGTGCCTGTAGTTTCACTTTCGTTTTTAATCTAGTTTCATGTTTCTGTGAAGTACAGAGACACACAGAACAAAAACAAACAAACACAGGGCAGTAATGAGTCTGAATGGTTCTGAGGGTTTTTAGACACACAGTAATCACACCTTCTTGATCATGGACCACAGAGAGAAGCTCCCATGAGTTTTTCCATAAGGAAACAGACAAGCAGGAAGTGTGGAGATCAGAGAAGGATTACAGCAACTTCAAAGCAAAAACGAACAATGAGGACATGAAACCAGGATTGCAGTAAGGTAAAGGAAGCTATTTAGCTAAAAAAATGTTTCCTTTAGTGACCCTTTAAGCTCTCTCCTAGCTTACTCCTGATCAGCGCCTTGTTGCTCAATCATCAATGACATCTGACTCCTTTCAGAGGGATGGGAGTTCACGTGACTCCCAGGAACAGACTTCCTGTCTGTTGGGTGGGGCCCTGATCCATAGTCAGGTCAGAACTAAATAGCTGAACACACAGTTGTGCAATCAGTGTGTCTTGCTCTCCAAAATCTGGCGTAAACCAGCAATCTTTCATGTAGGAAAGGGTCCCATCACCACAATATTTAGAAATCTATTTGTACAAAAAGTTTTCTTTAATAAGGTCACAAGTACAGTGGGTGAAAATGAGGTTCCTTCAGGAGGTTCCTGAACTTGTTTTCCATGATAAGGTTAGAAGTTCTGAAATCAAAAGGGTGGGAAGATCAGAAGTTTATAATGCTATTCTTTCAAAACTAGGGTTCAGCTTAAAAGGAACCAGTGGAGGTGCTTTGAACAACTTACATGAATCCTTCCTGAGATTCTTCTACTGGGGTTCTACTGTGTGGCTGTGCTTACATACAATCCCATCTATGGAAATTACATGAACAATGGGACTTAGGCTAAGGCCTCGTACACGCGACCGAGTTTCTCGGCAAAAACCAGCAAGAAACTTGTTGTTTTTTATTTATTTTTTGCCGAGGAAACCGGTCATGTGTACATTTTTCGACGAGGAAACGGTCGAGGAACTCGTCGAGCCAAAAAGAGAGCATGTTCTCTTTTTCCTCTACGGGAATAAAGAAAATTGGCTCGCCGAGTTCCTCGACAGCCTCACAAGGAACTCGACGAGCAAAACGATGTGTTTCGCCCGTCGAGTTCCGCGGCCGTGTGTACAAGGCTTCAGGGCAATATCCTTCTCTTATATTTTTGGGTGGTAGGGTGCAGTTCTTAAAATGTATGTCTGGAAAGACTTGCAGTATATGTCTTCAATACATTCACATTTCCCTACGTTTTATTGTTGTAAAATATGCTGCAAGTACAGAAAATGAACTGCTGATCCAGCCGGAAATCCAATGGGTTCCTAATGCTTAGTAATCCTGCCAGAAACCCAGCTCTTTGCTTGCTGTGAGTTGAAAAAAATGCTTTTGCTGCACTAAAATACAAAGAAGTGATCTCAGTCATCCCCTATGTGGGCAGGGCCTACTTGTCCTGCATGTGAGGGTACCTCTCAGTGCCGGCCCAAGACATTGTGCTGCCTGGGACCAAGAATTAAATGCTGCCCCCCCCCCCCCAAAAAAAAAAATCACGCCAACCAAAAGGCCCCCATATTCATTATTTTATATCATGATAACTAAAGGGGACCCGTCATGGCTCTATACATGTATAAAGAAGTATATAGAGGACCTGTCATGGCTCTATACATGTATATAGAGGACCTGTCATGACTCTTTACATGTAAAGGAATATCAAGAGGACCTGTCATGGCTCTATAAATGTATATAGGACTATAAAGAGTACTTGACATGGCTCTATACATGTATAAAGGAGTATAACGAGGGCCTGTCATGGCTCTATAGATGTATAAAGAGAACCTGTCATGGCTCTATACATGTATAAAGATGTATAAAGAGGGCCTGTCATAGCTCTATACATGCATATAGGCGTATAAAAGGACCTGTCAGGGCTCTATACCTGTATCCAGGAGTATAAAGAGACCTGTGAATTGCCGGCGACCACAATGTCTTTTGCGCAAACGAATCAATGTACGCTAATTGTGTTTTTTTTGGTGTCCTCTCAGGCAGCCCGGCGCCGCGCTCCTCACAGGCAGCGGAGCGGGCGGAATGGGCTGGCGGGCGTCAGTATGCCGCCCCCCTAAAAGTGCCGCCTGGTACCCATGGTACCACCCGGTCCCATCATAGGGCCGGCCCTGGTACCTCTTCTGGTGTACACGCTCACCAATGCCCAAGACCAGGCGGGGCCACGTACATGTAAAAAGTCAACATTAGGGCAAAACCCTGGCTTAGAAGTGAGCTGTTCACTATGTGCAGCTATGTTACAACATACAGACCTTTCTGTGAAACCCTCTGTCCCATGCACACCCCATATTCTGAATGAAGCATTTGGACAGGGACATTGCTGAGCTCATGTCCCACTCCACCAGTCTATCTTAACCTTGCCACCTCCAACCCAGTGGCAGAATTGGGTCCTGCTGTGCACTGAGTGAGGACCTCCTTCATGCTAACTCTAACCGCTCTCCCATACCTGCGGCTAGGTTCATGGGGTCTCAGCACTGTGGGTTCAGTCTGCTTTAGAGGAACTAAGAGCTAGGAAGTTGGTGTACCGACCCCCTCGCCACCAGAGGACCTGTCACCCATGCCTGATACCATTCTTTGCTGTCTGGCTTCTATTACAGTCCCATCAGTTCATGATTACCCAGTCCCATAGCAACTACATTTCTCCTGCCTATTCCTTCACTGAATTAACCATTCATTGTGGTCTTTCGTTCTTACACTTCACCCTATGTGTGCTTTACAAGTCCTATTCTTTCAATATGCCACGTATCTTCATGCACCTCTTTGAATAACTTCAGACCAGGCTTGAAGCAGGTGATAAACTTTACTGAACCTTTTCAGCAATTCAGTTCAGCAATGCAAAATCACAGTTTTGCTCTAACTAACAAATTAACTCCAGGCGACGCAGTGCACACCTTCCCCAAGGTGGAACTTCATAAGTGGTAGAGTTCTGGTTAGGCCGTTCCCATCAGTGTACTCCAGATGTTGCTGTTGATTACATCTTTTGGCTTGACCTCCCCATTTTTTCCCATACAGGCCGCTCTTCTAGGCCAAGCCTTCCCCCTACAATATGTCCGAAGGGGTGTTGGCCGTGAACCTGGTATGCATACACACGGCAGAACTTTTTCAGCCAACATTCACCAAATCACATGGTTTTTCAGCTCTTTACCGCCACCCTTTGGGCAACTTCTGCTATTGTTGTCTGATGTTTATCATTGGTTCGGAGCATGCATGTTTGTACTTTGGATCTTAGTCCGATGGACTTGTGTACACCCGATCGGATGATCCAACGTAACACATTTGTTGTCGGAAAGTTTGAAAGCATGCACAGCGAACATTTGTCCGTGGAAATTCCGACAACAATTGTCCGATGGAGCATACAGACGGTCGGATTGTCCGATAAAACACGTCCGTCGGACCGTTGTTGTTGGAAGGTCCGATCATGTGTATGGGCCTTAACGCTTTGACAATTGATTGACTACTCCATGCACTACAATTGATTCTCTACACTGTATACACTATATTGCTATACTCGCTATATTATCTTTATCTGCAATATGCCCTGATCAAACCTGCAGTGGAATATGACTAAGGCCTCGTACACACAACCGAACATGTCCGCTGAAACTGTTTAGTCGGACCAGTTTCAGCAGACATGTTCGGTCGTGTGTAGGGCCAACCGGACAATTTTCTGGCCGACCGGACAGGTTTCCAGTGGACAAATGTTTCTTAGCATGCTAAGAAACATGTCCGCTGGAAGCCTGTCTCCCAGACATGTCCGATGGTCAGTACGACTCATCAGACATGTCCGCTGGCCCGAGAACCCGCGCATGACGTCGAAGTGATTCGACGCATGCGTGGAAGCATTGAACTTCCGGGTTCGCGCACGTCGCCGCGTCATCGTCACTGTCACGTCGCCGCCACGTCACCGCGTATTCTGTCCATGGGGATTTTGGTTTGATGGTGTGTACAACCATCAGACCAAAATCTGCTAGCAGACATGTCCGATGAAAACGGTCCGCAGACCGTTTTCATCGGACAGGTCCCCTCGTCTGTACGAGGCCTAAGTGTTATGCCACGTACTCACGATCGGTTCATCCGATGAAAACGGACCGATGGATTTTTTCATCAGATATCCGATGAAGCTGACTTTCATCAGTCTTGCCTACACACCAACAGTTAAAAATCCGATCATGTCCAACGCCGTGACGTAAAACACTACGACGTGCTGAGAAAAATAAAGTTGAATGCTTCCGAGCATGTGTCGACTTGATTCTGAGCATGCATGGATTTTTGACCGATGGATCGGTTTTTTAACCATCAGAAAATGTTAAAACAGGTTCTATTTTTTTTTCACCGATGGGAAAAAAACGATGGGGCCCACACACGATCGGTTCGTCCGATGAAAACGGTCCATTGGATCGTGTGTACAGGGCATTAGATTCTATTAAAATATAGAGATGATTGTTTCATCAAATGATGGAATCATTGCATCTATGGCCAGTATTGGAGATACTGTATAAGGAACTGTTGAGAGGTTCAACCTGCCACATAGCACCCATTACTGAAATATCAGTTTTGGGTGAACTGACCATTAAAATATGTACCTGTCATGCATTTACTACACATTAGATTGGGTGGCGTTAGCTTTTATAAAATACATGCAGCAACAATTATTTGGAGGCTGATATGGAAAAACAATAATTCCTCTGCGCACAAATAAGTTTCAGCAAATGGTCCTGCAAATTACTCCCAAATGCATGCTTTTGCCTGTCTTTAAATCATATAGGTATTTTAATGGGAGCCATATGTGAGATACTTGAAAGAAAATCTCTCCTTCCCGGGACTTCTGAATAGTTTCCAGAGGTCAACTGCGCTCTGTAACTTTTCCCCCAGCACACACTACCCCTGTCTTCACCTTCACGTGCTGCTAGCTCCCACCTTAAAATTACACACATACCACAATAGAGGTAAGAAATGGAAATAATAATAATAATGTTGAATTGCCCCTAAAAATATTTGACAGTTTTCACCTTGTATGCATCTAACTGTGAAGTTATTATTGACCAACCCAAGCAAGAAATTGGTTCCAGGGCTGGTGAAGATCACAATTTTATTTTAAGTGGACCCACTATCATATAAGTTTGGTTCATGGTAAGGTTTCATTCACACGTGTGGCTAGAGGGTGGTAAAACCAGGCAGTTAAGCTGAAATTCAACTGTTCCCCCCAGCCTTCCACCTGAACCTAGACATGCAGCCATTTGGAGCTGTATACATCCTGCGAATGTGGCAAAGAATTAACCGCTTGCCGACCAGCCACCGTAATTTTACTGCGGCAGGTCGGCACGATCCCACGAGCCGTTGTAGCTGTACTCTGGCTCCTTTTAGCGGGATAGCAGGCGCGTGTGCGCCGCTGCAGTGCGGGGGTGCCGATGCGCACGGCCAGCGGTCACGATGACAGCCGGCCACTCGCAATCGCGGGCACATGAGCCAGAACAGAGACGTTTGTGTGTAAACATACAATTCCCTGTTCTGTAAGGAGAGGAGAGGCAGATTGTGAGTTCCTACTAGCTAGGAACAGCGATCTTTCATCTCCTCTAGTCAGTCACATCCCCCAACAGTTAGAACGCACACTAGAGAACACAGTTTACCCCTTGATCGCCCCCTAGTGTTAACTCCTTCCCAGTCAGTGACATTTAGGCCTCTTTCACACGGAGCGGACCGTTTTTGTGTCCGCTCCGTGTGTGTCCGTCGGCTCAGCGGGGATCATCCGTAATCCCCGCTGAGCTGTTGGCGGACAGGGCGGTCCCCGCACACTGTGCAAGACCGCCCTGTCTTTCCTCCGCTCTCCCCTATGGGGAATCGGATGAAGACGGACCATCTGTCCGTCTTCATCCGATCCGTTCCGCCAGACGGAAGAAAAATAGGGTTTTCTTCCGTCCGCAAAAGCGGATCTTTGCGGACGCGGATGGTTGCGGACGTTAGCGGATGCTCCATCCACTAACGGACGCGATCCTATAGGGATGCATTACAAGTCCGTAAATGGACTTGTAATAAACGGACGAATGGTCCGCTAATGTGAAAGGGGCCTTACACAGTAATCAGTGCATTTTTTATAGCACTGATCTCTGTATAATTGTCAATGGTCCCAAAATGGTGTCAAAAGTGTCCAATCTGTCTGCCATAATGCTGTAGTCCCGATAAAAATTGCCAATCGCCGCCATTATTAGTAAAAAAAAAAACTTTTGCGCAAACCAATCACTATACGCTTATTGCGATAATTTTTTTCCAAAAATATGTAGACGAATACGTATCTGCATAAACTGATGAAGAAATTTGTTTTGTTTTTTTATATTTTTTGGGAGAATGTTCATTATACCAAAAAGTAAAAAATATAGCTTTTTTTTCAAAATTGTCTCTCTTTGTTTATAGCGCAAAAAATAAAAATCACAGAGGTGATCAAATACCACCAAAAGAAAGCTGTATTTGTGGGAAAAAGGGACATCAATTTTGTTTGGGTACACTGTCGCACGAACACGTAATTGTGAGTTAAAGCGACGCAGTGGCGTATCGCAAAAAATGGCCTGGTCAGGAAGGGGGCAAATCCTTCCCGGGGCTGAAGATGTTAATAATGTGTAATGCCGCGTACACACGACCGTTTTTCATGTCATGGAAAAAAACAAAATTTTTCTCGATGTGATTCCCCTCAAGCCTGCCTTGCATACACACGATCATGATAAAAAATGCTCGAGCAAAGCGTGGTGACATACAACACGTACAACGGCACTGTAAAGGGGAAGTTCCATTCAAATGGCGCCACCCTTTGAGCTGATTATGCTAATTTCCCATCTCATAACTTGCTTCTGAGCATGCACGTTTTTTCCCCGTCGTTAAAGCGTTCACGACGAGAAAAACGACGAGAAAAAATAGAGCAGGTTCTAAATTTTTAACGGTCATTTTTCTCGTTGAGAAAAATTCTCTGGAGCCTACACACAACCGTTTTTAACGACCAATTTAAAAAATGGAATTTTTCTCGCCATGAAAAACGGTCACGTGTACGCGGCATAAAGGTGGACTCTGCAGACTCTGATGTAAGGGAGAACTCTGATGCCGCGTATATTCGATAATTTTTCAGCATGAAAGAAAACTTTGTTTTTAAGCATGTCTAAAAAACTAAGTTTTCCCAACTTCATCATTAAAACGACGTTGCCTACACACCATAGTTTTTAAAAAATTATCTAGCAAAGCGCGGTGACGTACAACACGTACGACGGCACTTTAGCTGATTTCGTGTTAGTAAAAGACGATTCGTGCTTTTTTGTCTGTTACAGCGTGATGAATGTGCTTGCTCCATTATGAACCGTAGTTTTACCAGAACGAGCGCTCCCATCTCATAAATTGCTTCTGAGCATGCGTGGGTTTTTCCTGACGCCAGACATGGTAGCATTACATATGATATAGCCCCACCCCTATATCCACCCACAGGACACATTTAACTCTCTTATAAAAGTCTGACTGAGAGCAACCTCCCCATTCTCCAGTGGGAGGCTCCAGAGTTCTGGTGATTAAAAAAAAAATGCTAATTGGCTTGGTCTATTAGGGCTGCAGCCATGGATCATTGTTGCCACAGATGCCAGCACAGCAGGGTGGGGCACCACCTGCGAGCATCTCAGGATCCAGGGCAGGTGGGAATTTCCCACTCAGGGCCTAGTTTCCAATATTCTGGAACTCCTACCAGCATTGACATTGAACACTTTACTGCCACACATATAGGGTCTGCCAGTCCTGGACTCCGTCTGGACCACACGGCAGCAGTCCTGTATACAGCGACAAGGTGACATGCACAGCCAATCCCTCCTGAGAGACTCATGACTATCATGACTTTGGCCCAGCAATATCTCCCAGATTTGAGGGCCATATATCAGAATTTGGAAGCGGATTGTCTATCCGGACAATTCAAGGATCCCAACGAATGGTCCCTTCACCCCGAAGTGTTCCAAAGGATCATCCACGAGTGGGGGTTCCCACAACTGGATCGGTTTTGCCTCATCTGCCTATTACAAGGGGAACTGGTTCCTCTCACGCTACTCATCCATTAGTGGAGGGGACAGATGCCTTTACCAATCCTTGGGTTGGGCAACTGGCCTATACCTTCCCTCCAATTTCTTTAATCCTGAAATTCCCGATGAGATTTGACAGTCATCACAGGTTTTCCTTACTGGCCTCGCAGACCTTGGGTCTCTCTGGCAATGGGTATCGGCGTGTGCACACCAATCACTCTGCCGGTGACTCCTCATCTCCTCTTATCTGAGGGAGATGCACTACATCGGCAACCATCACGACTAACTTTAGCAGCCTGGAAATTGTAAGGCAGAGGCTACAAGAGTGAGGATGTTTTCCAGAGGGGATTAGAACTTTACAGAGTTCTATGAAGGGGTCAATCAATGCCATCTATTCCAGAATATGGATTAGGTTCACAAGCTTTGCAGCTGGACATCAGTTTGACCCTAGTGACCCAAATTTATCTCAAATCCTGTCTTTTCTACAATCTGAATTGGATTTGGGGCTCAGTTTGCTTAAGGTGCAAATTCCAGCCATCTTGGCTTTTACCCAAAAGAAATGGGCAGCAAACCTGCTGATGGATCACTTCTTCATGAGAGGTACTTGGACTACGCCCTCCCAAGAGAAATAGGTTCCCTCAATGGGACCTGGCAGTAGTCCATAATTTCAGGGGAAAGTGTGTCGACTCCAAAAGTTTGGGGCGGCAGAACCTTATTCTATGTTCTTCCCAGACAGGGTTGTGCTGAGACCATTGGATCATTTTGTTACAAAGAGTGGCATCCATATTTCATCTTTCCAGTGAATGGGTGCTTCCAGCATTCCCAGCGGAATCAGATGCTGATCTGCACAAGTTGGACATTCCAAAGTCCTCAAAGCCTATCTCAGGCTACTTCTACATTCAGAATAATGAAGATTTAAGTAAGGGGCTTCGGCCAGAACCATCTAGGCCTGAATAGTGAAAATATTCACGGGGCTTGTAGAGCCGGGAAGGATCCTACAGAGGTGGTTAGAGCTCATCACTCAACCAGGGTAATGTCATCTTCTTGGACGGCACAGGCAGGGTTGTCTCTGGAGGCAGTCTGCAAAGAGCCGAGCTGGTCATCACAGTATATGTTCTTAAAACACTACAGGGTGGATCTAGCAGCTCTTACTACAGTAGAGTTTGGGAGGAAGTCTATCCAAGCTTCTATGTCTTTTCGTTGAATAAAGATTAAGTTTACAGCATTATACCCTCCCTCTAAAAAGCTTGTCATTTATCATATGTAATGCTGCCATGTCTGGCGTCAGGAAAATGGAAAATTGTATCAAATACTTACCGTAATTTTCCTTTCCTGACGCCAAGACATGGCAGCATACAAACCCTTCCTCTGATCTTTGTACTTTATATGGAGAATGGGGAGGTTGCTCTCAGTCAGACTTTTATAAGAGAGTTCAACGTGTCCTGTGGGTGGATATAGGGGCGGGGCTATATCATATGTAATGCTGCTATGTCTTGGCATCAGGAAAGGAAAATTACGGTTAAGTATTTGATACAATTTTCAATTTTTTCGTCGTTTTTAGCCCACACACGATAATTTTTTACAACCCGAAAAATGACATTGTTTAAAAAGACGTTAAAAAATGCAGAAAGTTCGAAAAAAAAAATTGTCGTTTTTCAGAACCTGAAAAAACATGTTCTCTTTTTCCCCCGCGGGGATTCCCGGCGGTTTTTAAGCCAGCAGTTTACTTATGGGGAAAATCTGCAGTGGAGCATACACACAGCCAGGTTTCCCGACCAAAGCTCTCATGGCAGTTTTCCTGCCAGGAAACCCGGCCGTGTGTAGGAGAAAAAGGGGAAAAAGCTACCGAGCAGGTTCTCGGTTTTCCCGGCAGCCTTTTTACCGCCGGGAAAACTGATTGTGTGTACAAGGCATGACATGTTAGGTAATAGTATATACTGTATTTAGTCGGCATAACATCATCCTTCATATTATACAAACAAAATGGGGTATATATTATGTTTTTTTTTTCTTTTAATTCATTAAAAAACAAATTCTTCAAAAAATTGTATTTGAAAAACCGCTGTGCAAAAAACATGTGACATAAAAAATTACAATGACCGCTATTTTATTCTTTAGGATCTCTGCAAACAAATATATAATATTTGGGGGTTCTAAATAAATTTCAGCAAAAAAATTCAGATTTAAATTTGTAAACAAATGTCAGAAAAAGGCCTGGTCAGCAAGTACAGAGCAGGATCCTGTGCATTGCACACGTGACAAGTTGAAATGCTCTGCATTGTTCAATGTAATAAATGCACGTGTATTATTTTTTTTAAAGTGGGTACATTTATTCAATTGGTTTTAACAAATATGACCTGACCATAACAGCTCAAAGGAATTTATTGGTAACGACAGTAGATAAAATGGCTTCAAACCCAAAAAGGCTAATGCCGCGTACACACGACCGTTTTTCATGTCAAGGAAAAAAACAAAGGGCTAGATTCAGAGAGAGTTACGCCAGCGTATCAGTAGATACGCCGTCGTAACTCTGAATCTACGCCGTCGTAAATTTAAGCGTATTCTGTCGCTTCCGTAGTTTTCGGCGTAGAATATGCAAATGACCTAGATACGCCGATTCACAAATGTACGTACGCCTGGCGCTATTTTTTTTTACGTCATGCGCCGTTCGTAAAAAATGTAAAATACGCGGGGTCACCATTCATTTAAATAAAACACGCCCACATCATCCCCATTTGAATTAGGCGGGCTTACGCCGGCCCACATACGTTACGTCACCGTAACTTAGGGCGCAAGTTCTTTATGAATACGGAACTTGCGCCCTAATTTTACGGCGGCGTAACGTATTGGAGATACGTTACGCCCGCACATCATTACGCTGGGCTACCTGAATCTAGCCCACAGTTTTTCTTGACGTGATTCCGCTCAAGCCTGCCTTGCATACACACGATCGTGATAAAAAATGCTTGAGCAAAGCGCGGAGACGTACAACAACACGTACGACGGCACTATAAAGAGGAAGTTCTAATTCGAATGGCTCCACCCTTTGGGCTAATTATGCAAATTTTCCTTCTCATAACTTGCTTCTGAGCATGCATGTTTTTTTTTTTGTCGTTAAAGCGTACACACGACCGTTTTTCGACGAGAAAAAATAGAGCAGGTTCTAAATTCTTAATGCCCATTTTTCTCATCGAGAAAAATGATCTGGAGCCTACAGGCGACCGTTTTTAGCGACCAATTAAAAAAGGGGCATTTTTCTTGTCATAAAAAACGATCGTGTGTACGCGGCATAATAAAACATTTTTTGGAGGAAGTGTTAAATAAAAAATTATAATTCTATGTTTCATGACAGGTAGAATTTTATAATGAAAATAGAACATGTGTGGAACATGACAATTTGATTGCGCCATTTTTTTTAAACTTAGTTTGCTAAATTCTATCATCTCATTAAACGTGGTCTGCTGATTCTGTCGTATCATTTAGATCGTCGGGGTGTAATGTTGGATAGAACAAATAATTATCTCCATGAAATTCGATAGATTTAGAAGACTGAAAGCCATGAGACTCTTACTGGACCTTTACTCTAAAAATATAACACCCTTAAGGCAAATCAGCAGACTAAGTTAAATGAGATGATGACATTTAGCAAACTAAGTTTAAAACACATACATTTACGACAAAAGGCCAGCTTGCGTAGGATTCTTGCGCAGGATCAACAGCTGATGTTTCTCATTATTCAGAGATTGCAGGTTGAAGAAAATGGGGGATGGGACAGAATGACTGTAATGAAAGTAAGTGATGCCCCTGCTAATATGGAACAGTTTGTAACCCTAGCATGACACGGGACATAATGAATGTAAATCTGCTGCAGACTCTCGCCAAAGTGTTCTAATAGGGAAACTGTAAAGAAAGCAAAGAGAACACCGTGTGCTCTGCCAGCACTATTGCTGTCAATAGTTGAGATGAGCCTTGTTACTTTTTTTCTATCAGTTTTCAAAGCAATCTTTTCTTTAACCACTTGAAAACCAACATGTTAAACCCCTTTCTCTTGAGGCAATTTTTCAGTTTTTAGCACTGTGATACTTTGACCGACAATTACTCTCAAACACTGTACCCAAATTAATTTTTATATAATTTTTTTAAACAGATATAGCTTTTTTTTTGCTGACATTTAATGACTACTTCTTTTTTTTTACCATATAAACAAAAAAGACTGAACATTTTGAGAAAAAATTAAAAATAAATTCTCTTTAGCCCAGGGCTCGACAAATCCCGGGCGCCAGGTCGCCATGGCGACTAGAAATGGTTTCCTGGCGGCTTGGCTTGGAAGGCGCCATCTGGTGGTGAGCCGTTGGTATTACAAGTTATTACCACCAGATGTGCGAGCTGGCGCCATCTGGTGGTGGCCGTTGGTATTACAAAGTAAGCATTACAAGTTAAACAGCAATTCTAATGTAATTTTTCACTATTTTTCACTGCCATCTTCTTCCCTCTAATTAGAACCCCCAAACATTATATATATATTTTATCCTAACACCCTAGAGAATAAAATGGCGATCATTGCAATACTTTCTGTCACGCCGTATTTGCGCAGCGGTCTTACAAGCGCACTTTTTTGGGAAAAAATTACACTTTTTTTAATTAAAAAATAAGACAACAGTAAAGTTAACCCCATTTTTTTTAATATTATGAAAGATAATGTTACGCCGAGTAAATTGATACCCAACATGTCACGCTTCAAAATTGCGTCCGCTCGTGGAATGCCGACAAACTTTTACCCTTTAAAATCTCCATAGGCGACGTTTAAAAAAATCTACAGGTTGCATGTTTTGAGTTACAGAGGAGGACTAGAGCTAGAATTATTGCTCTCGCTCTACCAATCGCGGCGATACCTCACATGTGTGGTTTGAACACCGTTTACATATGCGCTTCTGCGCACAACCTCGTCGGGACGGGGTGCGTTTTCTGGCTCCTAGCTTTTTTAGCTGGCTCCTAGATTCCAAGCAAATTTGTCAAACCCTGCTTTAGCCTCATACACACAATCGGATTATCCGAAGGTAATTGTGTGATGGCAGGCTATTGGCAGAAAATCTGTCCGTTTGTGTGCTCCATCGGACAATTGTCGGATTTTTCACGGACAAATGTTGGATAGCATGCTTTAAAATTGTCTGCCAACAATTGTGTGTTGTCGGATTTTCCGATCGCGTGTACACAAGTTCGTTGCTCAGAAGCAATGCTCACCATAACACAAAATTAGCAGGAGTTACCCAACGGGTGGCGCTAAAGAGCTGAAAAACCATGTCGTTTTGTGTTTGTTGGCCAGCAATTCTTTGCCATTTGTATGCAATACAAGTTCATGGCCAACGCCCTTCGGACAAAAGTCCTACACTTTGGGGCAGATCCACATACCTTTCCGCCGGGCGCAGCGTATCTAAGATAGGCTACGCCGCCGTAACTTATCTTTTTTTTTTCAAATCCTGAAAGAATTTGCGCCGTAAGTTACGGCAACGTAGTGTATCTCTCGCGGTGTAAGGGTGCGGAATTCAAATGGATGTAATGGGGGCGTGTTTTATGTAAATACGTTGTGACCTGACGTAAACAACGTTTTTTTTTAACTGTGCATGCGCCGTCCCTGGGGTATTCCAGTGCGCATCCTGGAAATTAAACCGGAACCAGCCAATGTTTACGACTGTGACGTCATTCTACGCAAATTCCTATTTGCGAACGACTTACACAAACAATGTAAAAAAATCAAAATTGTACGCGGGAACGACGGCCATACTTAACATTGAGTACGCCTCAGAACAGCAGCTTTAACTATACGCCGGAAAAAGCCGAACGCAAACAACGGAAAAAAATGCGCCGGGCCGACGTACGTTCGTGGATCGCCGTAACTAGCTAATTTGCATACTCAACGCGGATTTCGACGGGAACGTCACCTAGCGGCCGCAGAAAAATTGCAGCTTGGATCCGACAACGTACTAAGACGTACGCCTGTTTGATCTAGCCGAGATGCCGTCGTATCTTGTTTTGTGGATACCAAAACAAAGATACGACGTGCAAAATTTGAAATTACGTGGCGTATCAAGAGATACGCCGGCGTAATTTCTTTAAGGATCTGCCCCAATGTCTGCAGAAAATACAAACGCGAGGCCTTAGTTTATGCTTTAAAAGTTTGCAAATAAAAAAATAATAATTCTTTAAGAATTTAGGCAAAAATGTATTCTGAAAATTTTTGGGGTAAAAAAATAAATAAAAAATCAGTGGATATATTTTAGTCTATGTGAAGGTTGTAAAGTTTACAAACTATAGTATACAAGTTGTGTCTAGAAAGTTTGGTGAATGGTCTCAATGCAGTGGTCTATCATCCATGTGTGCAGGGTGTTCACTACACACGGGCCCTCAGGGAGGGGGGGCCCACTGTGACCCACACTGCGCACATGGATGATCTCCCGGTTGACAGTCAGGGACAATCGGTGCATCGGGAGGGACAGCTGCATGCACCGATCTCCCTGTATAGCCTTCCGTGAAGCAGCTGACAGCCACTTCTCCTTCTCTCTCTCTTTGCGGCTGTCAGCTGAAACGCCATACAGGGAGATCGGTACTTGTAGCTGTCCCTCCCACCACACCAATCATCTCCAACTGTCCCTGGGGTCCTCCTTCTCCTCCATCCCCCCTCCATGTCCTCCTCTGGGCTCCAGCCCCGTTCTTGTGCGCCTCCTCTGCCCCTCGTATTGTGCTTCTCCTCCACCCCCCCCCCAGCCGACTTTACTTCACTCCTCTCCTGCCTGCTGTGGGGGATGTGCCAGAATGGAGAGCGGAGAAAGTATCAGGTTAAATTTGTCATTTACTGGTCCCTTCCTTTTCTGAATTGGACACAGGAGCGATCGCTACCGATCCCTCCTGTGTTTACTCTGCTCCAGCCTCTATCTCTTGTCCATTCATCCTCAATGGTCTATGGACCTCAAGTAGCATCAAAGATGGACCAAAGTAGTACAGGGACTACATTGAAATCGCTGTGACTTGGAGTCGCACAGATATGAACGGTACTCATCGGAAACCATGGGGTACGACTTGTCATGCGACTTTTCGGTCCCAAGTTGCAGGGGGCTGAAGGCCAATAAGGTAATTTGTTTGTATCTTCTGTTTTGTTGGTTTTCTAAAACCATTCACTGAACTTTTTAGACACACCTTGTGTATATTTGAAATAAATCAGCCCTGATGTTCTGCCTCTCATTGCTTGAGGCCCTAAAATGCCACAACAGTACAAACACTCCCCTTAAACAAACAATTTTTGGAATGTAGAGACTCCACAGTATTTAGTAATAAGCGTGGGGAGTTTTCTGAAGTTGTAATTTTTTGCCCAAATTTTGGGGAATATAAAAAAAGGTAAATACATTTTGGGCCAGATTCACAAAGAGATACGACGGTGTATCTACAGATACACCATCGTATCTCTGACTTACACTGGTCCTATCTATGCGCCTGATTCATAGAATCAGTTACGCATAGATAGGGCTAAGATCTGACAGTGTTACACTGTGTTACACTGTCGGATCTTATTTTCGATTTAAAAATGGCGCCGGGGGCGTTCCTGCTGATTTACGTTAAATAATATGTAAATCAGCGAGATACGCAAATTCACAAACGTACGCCGACCCGACGCAGTCTTCTTACGACGTTTCCGTAGCGGCTTTCCCGTCGTATACTTACCCCTGCTTTTATCAGGCACAGCCAATGTTAAGTATAGCCGGCGTTCCCGCGTCGAATTTGAATTTTCTAACGTCGTTTGCGTACGCCGATTCACAAACACGCGCGTCGCAAGTCACTCTCACGCCCCCCTGATGACGTTAGGATAACGAAACGTACGTCGGAGGCAGACCTGGTCACGTGACGTCCCCCCTGCGCTGTGGAGTGTCGGTAAGGATCAATAGGCGGTGAGACAGCGGCGGCTTCCTCCCCCTTTCGGAATCCCACAATTGAAACCGCAGATTGGCGGTGACAAGTCCGCAGCCTCAGTGCCGGGTGGGCACCCTTGGAAGTAAGAGGCCATTTGGCTGTTTTTATGTGTTTTTAATACTTTTAATAAACGTTATTACGCTATTGGCTTTCCTGGCTTTCTTCTCTTGCATAACGTATCCCATGTGGAGCTCCTGGATCTGTCTATTGGTTGTCCATATCCCTATGTGCGCAGGCACAATCCTGCAAAAGCTAGTTTGACCACTTTTTCATTAAACTGGTCAACTAGCTCTGGTAAGAGCAATTTAAATCCAAGCACCTTGGGTGGAATTGAAGTTATATAGAGCGGTGGTGGCACTTTCTCTCCTTCTAAAGAAAATCACAAACGAACATATTGGACTGCAATAATTTCCTCTATATTTTGAGATTTATATATTCACATTGATCACATTGGAACTTTCACGTTGTTTGTTTCTGAATGTGCAGCGCTGTCTGCAATATATGGGACTTTATTATATTATTTATTTATATATTTTGTATTGAACTATTTATTAGAGATTGTTAACTAATTGCCAATCCTATTGGATTGGTTCACGGCAATATACAAGTTTTTGTATGGGCCTTAGCGCCCTCTATTTTCTATTTTCACTCTCACGTCGAAACCACTGACGTCCTAGTGACGTCAGTGGGAGCAATGCACGCCGGGAAATTCCCCGGACGGCGCATGCGCATTTAAATCGGCGCGGGAACGCGCCTGATTTAAATAGTACACTCCCCCTAGCCGCGGAATTTGAATTCCGCCGGGGGATTTAGGATCCGCCGCCGCAAGTTTGGAGGTAAGTGGTTTGTGAATTAGCCACTTGCCTCTCAAACTTGCGGGAGCGGATCTTAAATCACGTAGATCGAGCGGATCTATAGATCCGCTGATCTACGTGAATCTGGCCCTTTGATTTTATTTCACAAAGCTGACCTATTTCTCAATTCTCATTTTAGTGCCAGAACAGGAGAAACACCAACAAAATGGCTATATTTTGCAAAGTAGATCCTCCATCAAATTTAAAGCTGAATTCGGGGGGGGGGGTGTTTTTTCCCGTGCAGTGAGACTGCGCCCACAGTGCACGGGTTAACGGCACGTTTTATTCTAGGGGAGAATTCGGACGAAATTTGAATCGTTTTCGAATCGTTTTCATATACTTGGGGGGCCTGCGGGCACGGAGAGTATGGATTCTTAAAGGGGACTACAGGTATGTCCATTTGGCCACCGCTGCCATTCTGCCGACGTATATCGGCATGCAGCTATCGGCAAGTGGTCAAAATTATCCTCCTGCTTGATAATGTCCCAGGCCACCCCCAGCATCTTAATGACCTACATCCATACGACCTATACCCAGGCCACCCCCAGCATCTTAATGACCTACATCCATATGACCTACACCCAAGCCACCCATGGGCATCCGCTGAAATTTTTTCAGAGGGGGCGCTTCGGCAGCGGCGATACAGTCGCATTTTACCCTTTCTTCGACCGCTAGCGGGGGTTAAAAGCGCCCCCCCCCCATGTTAAAATGTAAAAACACCCCACTGTGTCCCCTGCATCTTTCAATATCTCTTTGTCACTACTGTGTACCCCCTTTCCATAACTGCACCTCTGGACCCCTTTACATTACACAGCACCTCACAACTCTGGACCCCTTTACATTACACAGCACCCTGCATCACTGGCCCCCTTTACATTACACAACACTCTGCATCACTGGACCCCTTCACATTACACAGCACCTCTTTCCCTTCACTGAAACACTACACTATATTTACAGTATATTTATTTCAGGTCTAAAAGAGGAACCTTTCGTAATGAGGGACAAATGGATTTGATTCCAGAAGAGGGACAGGCACTCTTAATAAGGGACAACTAGAGGGGAGGGGAGCGCTGCAGTCACCACTTAAATCGTCCCCAGGGCCAGTTCAGCCCTGCTCCTGGCTCTCCTTGGCAATTTCAGGGGGGGCAAACGACCCCCCTTGCCCTATGGAGTGGACGCCCATGAAGCCACCCCCAGCATCTTAATGACCTACATCCAAATGAGATGACCTACACCCAGGCCACCCCTAGCATCTTAATGACCTACATCCTAAAAACACAACTGCTATCCTACAACCCATGGATCAGGGTGCATTAGCAACATTCAAGGCCTACTATTTGCACAACACCTTTTCCAAAGCTGTAGCAGCAACTGAAAATTATGAAGTTACCCTTCGTGATTTTTGGAAAGCTTACAACATTTTACACTGCATAAAAAACATTGCATCAGCTTTGGAGCGAATCACAGAAAAGTGTATGCAGGGTATATTGAAAAAATGCCTACATCGCTTTGTGAACAATAGCGAAGAGTTTGACAAGACAGATGTTGAAGTTATAAATCAAAAAAGTGTGAAACTTGCTAACAGGCCTGACTTAGATGTTGAAGTGACCGACATTAAAGAATTTGTGGAATTTGTTGAGGGAGAGCTAAGTAATGAAGATTTAATTTGGAAGCACAGCAGCACTTAGAACAGGAAGGAAACAATGGGGGGGTTAGCTGGCGTGTTCTCAAAAGTAAATGCAGCTTTATTACAATTAGAGAGTATGAACCCAAATGCTAAAAGGTTCTCTAAAGTGGAACGGCAGATGAAGTAACTTATGCGATGTTATCATGAAATTTATGACGAAAAAAAATAAAATTACAAAGCACTACCCCTGAGGAGTACCTGTAGAGTAAATTTGAATTTGAATACATAAGAAAGGAATAGAATAGACCCCCCCGCCTGCTGTCTGACCGGCACTTTCCCAATCCTGGTGACGGGTCAGGCAGCGGATGATGTCGGCGAGCTGTGGGACATGCAGCAGGTCAGGCGACGGCTCCTGCATCCTCCATGGTTCCTGTGTGTCTCTTCTTCTGTTCCGCTAGACGTCCAATAGAGATGTCTGTGCCTTCAGCCAATCAGGTGATGGGTATTAGATCCGCACTTCCTGATTGGCGGAGAGGAGGTTCAGTGTTAGAAAAGCAAATATTATTTTCCTTTTCTAACACACTTGGGTGGGCTCCGAGCGCAATGCTCTGCGCTCCAAGTCCAGTTTTTTTCAAGCCTATTAGAGCCTCTGGCTCTAATCGGGTGCTTCAAAAATACCCCCGCAGCCGTAATTCAGGCGCATACTAGCTCATTATGTTTTTTGCTTTTCAGGTATGAAAAAAAAACAAAACAGCAGCAGGTTTACTACCACCCCGAGGCAAGAGACATTGACCTTCTATACAATCGTCGCTCGGCAAGTGGTTAAAAAAAAAAGCATGTGTAGCGCCTGTGTACTTTCAGTACAGGTGCTATGTTAAATTTAGAGGGGGATGAGAGAGTTACTTTGCTCTTATCCATATTGATTTATGTAAATTGGGTTTCTGCCGGGCTGGGCTGTCCTGTGGTTTCATTGTGTTCCAGAGATGCCATTCCATCTCTGGGAGACAGGTGGCGCCAGAGGGGTCCAAGTGGTGGCGCCTTCCTGCCAGCAGCCAATCATAGGAGTTTCTCCCTCGCGGGGCATTTTGTGGGGTCTTCGCTCGTTCCTGGTTCCAGGTGCGGCACCCACCTTTAGCGTGTGCTCACATCACGGGCCCCGGCGAGATGGCCTACCAGGCCGGGGCTTACGTGCTACGCGAAGTTCCCAGTTCTGGGCCCTCATGGCCCGGAGCAACTGAAGCTGCAAAGGGGCCCCAGTGATTTACTGAGTCCCCACATTCCATGAGGAGGATCGAGTTGTGCTGTTCGGTGGGGAGTCAGTCTGAGGTGAGCCCGGAGGCAGGTGATCCAACAGGGCTTAGACGATCCATTGGGGATCCGGGTGGCCGGACACTGAGAAGTTGTATGCTGCAACTTGTCAGTCGGTGACCCCCAAAACCAAAACCAAGAAGTCTACCTGAGGAAGATTCAGGCAAAATTATATTCATTGAGAGCATTCACTCTACCATCTACATTCCTGAGTAGAGGGCCTGTGGCAGAGGTTCCACTCCTAATTCAAATTCTATTAGAGCCAAGTCGGTGGCAGAGACTTGTTCCTCCTCAAGAGTTCCGAGTGATATCCTGGCTGCCAGTTCGGTGTGAGAGGCCTGTCCAGGTACGCTATACCCACTCCGGCTGGAGTGGCGATGTGAGTTAAAGTCCCATTGGAGGTAGGACTGCTTCCGTTATCCATAGGCCTGAATCTGCAAATTCTCCTTTCACCAACCTTTCTCTATCTACCTCAAGTTAACTGTTTGCCATGTTGGGCAAGAAATAAGGCCTCATTCACACTTGGCGGACTCCGTCTTACCCGATCCGATCCGCATGGACGGATGGGGATGTGGCCCACATACGTCTGTTTTCAGCGGATCGGATCGGGTCGGATGTCAGCAGACATGTCTCCGCTGACATCCGACGCTCCATAGGAATGCATGGAGCGGCCGTTTAGGTCCGTGACAGACGGACCGAACGGCCCGTAGTGTGAATGAGGCCTAAAAAGCACAGAAAACGACACCCTGCTGTTTGGACATTCCGTCATTGTTCTCATCATCATCATCCCTAGACACATCACAGAGGTAACATAACACACCGTCCCAATCTAACCAGAGGCTCCTGCGGGGATAGCGCTACACATAGGTAGCTGGAAACTACAATGGAAGACGTGTACTACTTCAAATTAAAAAAAAAAGAAATACTGTTCAGTTGGGAGATAAACTTTCAACTTTCAACAACATAGAGAATACACACTTCCTTTAAATACATGTAACATGCTTGGAGTATGCCTGTAATGCATTCATTATGCAGTGTCTGCCCGGCTTCTAGCTTCCTTTTTGATTTTTGTAACCTGGACAGCCAAATCAGACAGTTTTGCAAAGATCTGCAACAGAATTACTACTAGACATGAGAAAGATTTTCATCCAGATGCGATAGATTTTCACACAATTAAAGTATTACTAAACCCAGGACCCTGCATTCACTATATCTGGTCTCCCACAGTACATAGAACATTACAGAAATGCAATTATTTTAGTAAATATAAACGGCTAAATGCCTTTTCTCATCAGCAGTATATAGCAGTCTTGTGACTTCTATCAGTGTCTGGTTATAGCTTGTAGGAGGAGTCTTTATTCTCTGAGGTCTCATACACACGACCGAGGAACATCATTTTCCTCGACGAGTTCCTTGTTAGGCTTGTCGAGAATCTTGACAAGCTTTCTTTGCGTACACACTGTCAAGACCAAATCTCGTTGTTCTCAAACGCGGTGACATACAACACATACGACGGCAGGGGAATTTCGATCCCACTGGCACAACCCTTGGGGCTGCTTTTGCTAATCTCATGTTACTGCGTGTTAAGTAAAAGTTTGGTAGGAGACAATTTGCACTTTTCAGTCTGTTACAGAGTGACGAATGTGCTATCTTCATTACAAATGCTACTTTTACCGAAGGTGCGCTCCCGTCTCATACTTTATTCTGAGCATGCGCAGGTTTCTTAGCATACACACGAATGTGTTTCTCGTTGAAAACCAGCCCGACGAGGAACACGACGAGGAAATTGAGACTTCCGACGAGGAAAAAGAGAACTTGTTCTCTTTTTTTCTCATCGAGTTCCTCAACAGTTTTCTCGAAGAAAAACAAACACACGGCCGTTTTCCTCGGCAAAAAAGCTCTGCCACCAAGTTTCTTGATGGATTCTGTCGAGGAAAGGGGTCGTGTGTACGAGGCCTCACTGTCCTTTGTATCTGCAGGACCCCTGACCAATGCGTTCCTAGACATTATAACTATTGCGCAAACCAATCAATAGTAGACATGTGCATTCGTTTTTGTCCGAATGCATTTTCCCTACGAATTTCGGGTATTTTCGTTAATCTTTTTAACAAACGAAAACGAACACGCAGAATCCGAAATTCGAAAGATCCGACATAAAGAAATGCTTTATTTTCATTTTCGTTGCTACAACACTTCGATATAGATAGAAGATTCGACATGATGCTGACAATAGCAATCTGTGTCTATCGAACCTGTGGTCGAATGTGCCTAACCTTAACTAGTCCGAGATTATTCTACTTAGAGAAGAAAGATTCGACATAGAGAGTGAAGATTTGACATCATAGAGACAGTGTTGGAGTAGACCAGCCGTCACTAAATGGCGGCCCGCGGTCCGAGTCCGGACCGAGTGCCGCTTCTGCCCGGACCACCAGGCCGCCAGTATAATCATAAATATCCGCAGCTGTTTGTTTGCTGGGACTGCGGGTTTCCCCCAGTGACGCTGCGTGCGTGCGTGCGCCGGCTCCCCGCTCCTCACCTCAGGTCTTCTGAGATGAAAAGCTTGCACAGCCGCGAGTAGGGGCGTGACATCACGTGTGCGACCCGCCCACCTGCTGCTTGCGATTCCCGGTGTTCTGACGAGACACTTGGTCCTGACTCTTCTTGCTAGTAGGGGCGTGACGTCACGGGTGCGACCCGCCCCCTGCTACTCGCGGTTCCCGGGTCCTGGCTCTCCTTATCTTGCAGCTTCTGCCCCTTCTGTTGTGCCCTCATTCAAGGTATGTGGGCCACATGTTAGCTGGTATTTACTGCTGGGCATATTTTTTTTATGTTAAGGGGCACTCTGATGGACAAATTTTATTTTAAGGGGCACACTGATGGGTATATTTTTAATGTGCACACTGATGGGCATATTTTGTTAAAGGGCACACCGATGAACACATTTTGTTGTGCCCATCAGAGTGTCCCTTAACATAAAATGTGCCCACCAGTGTGCACATTAAAAATATACCCATTAGCATGCCCCTTAAAATAAAATGTGCCCATCAGAGTGCCCCTTAAAATAACAGGTGCCCATCAGCATGACCCTTATTTTATGTTAAGGGGCACGCTGATGGGCATATTTTATGAGCAACACTGATGGGCACATTTTGAATTAAGGGGCACGTTTTGTTGTGCCCATCAGAGTGCTCCTAATATAAAATGTGTCCATCAGGGTGCCCCTTAACATAAAATTTGCCCATTAGCGTTTCCCTTAACATAAAATGTGCCCATCAGCGTGACCCTTATTTTATGTTAAGGGGGACTCTGATGGGGCATCTGTAAAGAGGCACTCTGACGGGAATGCCTGATGTAAATTAGCGCTGCGATGGGGACCCCTGATTTAAAGGAGCGCTGTGATGGGGACGCCTGATGTAAAGGGGCACTGTGATGGGGACGCCTGATGTAAAGGGGCACTGTGATAGGGACGCCTGATGTAAAGGGGCACTGTGATGGGGACGCCTGATGTAAAGGGGCACCGTGATGGAGACAAATGGGGACTTGAGATTCGGACCTCGACCCAAAGAAAATTTTAGTGACCGGACCTCCTTGAGATTTAATTCAAGACCCCTGGAGTAGACCATTCGACATGAACGATGAAGATTCGACGAAGCAGCGAAAAACATACAAACGTAGAATCTGTCATTGAAGGCTTATGGTGTCTGTCGAAAGTTCTAAGAAGATTCGACAAGTAGCTAAACTGTACAATGCCGTAATCATACATTTCCGGTCAAATGCTTCCGCCCATAGGCTATAGAAGAGTTTGGTTGTTGTCTGACTAGTAATAATAATTTATAAATCTAATTATTACTAGTGTCATACAACATTAGAATTCTTCTATAGCTTGTAGGCGAAACATTCGACCAGAAATGTACGATTGTGCCGTACAGTTTAGCTGCTCCGTTGAGTCTTCTTAGAACATTCGACTGACACCATAAGCCTTCAATGACAGATTCGACCTTAATTAATTTGGATTTTAACAAAACGAAATAAATAAAACTAATTTCGGGAGTAACTAAATAAATATATTTTTCGGACGAAAGCGAAATTCCGAAACAAAATATTTCAGTGTGCACATGTCTATTCAATATACACTTATTTAGATTTTTTTTTACCAAAAATATGTAGCAGAATACATATTGGCCTAAATTGATGAAGAAATTCGATTTTTTACATTTTTTTTATTGGATGTGTTTATAGCAGAAATTAAAAATATTGTTGTTTTTTTTTTTTTTTCAAAATTGTTGGTCTTTTTTTGTTTATAGCGCATAAAATAAAAACCGCCGAGGTGATCAAATACCACCAAAAGAAAGCTCTATTTGTGGGAGAAAAGGGACATCAATTTGATTTGGGTACACACACAAGTGCCATATCGCAAAAAACAGCCTGGTCATGAAGGGGTAAATCTTCCGGAGCTGAAGTGGTTAATGATCAGATTGTCACTAACATGTAAGAACAAATTAAAAAATGTTGTCATCATTCCTAATAAATTTCTGTTTATGAGAATTTTTTTTTTTTTTTTTTTCAGGCAGGCTTATTGTGCCCTCTACTGTCACTCAATATGAAGTGCAGCCACAGTTACACTGATGATTTTCATAGTATGGTCTTGTTCGCACCATGATCCCTGATCAGTGTTCGTTTCCAAATTTGCACGGCCTTGTAAGGCTTAGTTTACACTTGCGGGTGGGGGTGGCAAAAATAGGCAGTTTTCATCAACCCCCTGAAAGTGGTTGTAAACCCTCCTGCATCACTTTTACCTATAGCAGGGATATGCAATTAGAGGAGCTCCAGATGTTTCAAAACTACAAGTCCAATCATGCCTCTGTCTTTGGATGTCATGCTTGTGACTATCAGAGTCTTGCTATGCCTCATGGGAATTGTAGTTCGACAATAGCTGGAGTTACGCTAATTGCATATCCCTGACCTATAGGTAAGCCTAGAATAAGGCTTACCTATAGGTAATGAAAATGTCTCCAAAAACTAGCGCCGTTTAGAAGATATTTACCTTGTAGTGCGCGGATGATGTGATTGGCGCATGCGCATTGGCGCATGCGCTGTGAGGAAACGGACTTCTGTGTCGTTTCTTCACTCGTATGTGCCGTGACTGACGGCTCCCTCGCGCATGCGCAGGAGTGACATCTCACGGCTCTGGCATGTCACAAAGCCGCAGTCCGTGGCCACGGCAGAAGATGGATGCTTCCACCAGTGGGGACAACACTGGCTTTGATTGCAGGTAAGTGCCACAGTGGAGAAAAAACAAAAAACACTTTCTAATTTACACCCCCTCTCAGCCACTCCTACTAGCTTAGGGGGTGTTGTGTTAATACCATGGGCATAGCATAAAGGGGTGCAGGAGTCGCCATAGCAACCCTGGTAGCTCCAGGGGCCCGTGGTTCCATGCTGTCTTTGGACACGCTGGATTTTTCGATTCCAAAATCCTGGAAACAGAATCCAGGTCCGATCCACCTTGTGTCTCCCAGGACCCCCGCTGAGCTCTGTAATCCAGTCCAGCGCTTCTTTGCAGACCCCCAGACCACACTCCTCTGCTGCTCTCCTTGGCTGGAGGGGAGAAGCCTGAATTTCCAGCTCAGAAGATTAGGAAGGAGCTTCTAAGCTAAATGGGGCCCCCGTCAGGTAGGCTGTTCGGAGGCCCCATGATTTCTATCAGCGGCCCTTGATACATTTGCAAATATATGTGAAGCCACACTGCCACCACAAGGCACCTTTTTATAGTGCGGTACCTAATTCTACTCTAATATTGTCTCCAAATTGTGATATACATAGAAAGCAATACCTGGAGATTCTAAACTAGTTAAAAAATTCTAATCTTATTTTGAAAAACAGAGGTTTTGGTTGCATATATTTGCAATCATTTGTGAAATCACCTTCCCTTATAGCCGGTCCAACACACGTCTGAAAAAAAGGATCGCCTCCAACATCCCCTCACAGCCGGTCCAACATACACCTGAAAAAAGTACCAGCCTCCAACCTCCCCCCATAGCCGATCCAACAAACACCTGAAAAATGTACCGGCCTCCAACCTCCCCTCACAGCCGGTACAACACACTCCTGAAAAAAGTACTGCCTTTCAACATCCCCTGACAGTCGGTCCAACACATGCCTGAAAAAAGCACCGGACTCCAACCTCCCCTCACAGTCGGTCCAACACACACCTGCAGAGAAAGACTACTGGCCTCCAACCTCCCATCACAGCCAGTCCAACACACTCTCAAAAAAATGATTGCCCTTCAAACTAGCCTCGCAGCCGGTCCAACACATGCCTGAAAAAAGTACCGGCCTCCAACCTCCCCTCACAGCTGGTCCAACGCACACCTGTAAAAAATACTTTTTGTGGCACTCCTATTTGTGAAGAGAGCTGGTGGCATAACTCTCTTGGGTACCGATGAGAATCCTCCAATAGAGTGATGATGTAGAAGAGGCTCCAGTGATGATGGCTTGACACTTAGATCCTCTGCAGTAGATCTGTTAAAGAGAAGAAGCAAAGGCAGACATTTTTACAAATCCGGCCATTTAAAAATCTGTGTTGATGTTAAAGAACTCTAAGATTATTTATGATAAGCTGGTACACTGTTACCCAAATGATTCTATTAAAGGACAAAAGTCATCTCCTGGAGACTCATTATCCTACTGCACTATGGTAACAGAAGGTGCAGATTGTTCTCAGTACATTTGTAGATTAATGCTCTGCACATCATTCACTTGCAAATCAGCAAAGCTAAAGAACACCTACCTTAACTGTCTATTTTTTGTTGTTGTTTCTGGGTTTTTTTTCTTTTGCCTGGGATGACTGGGGGGGTTTTCTGCAGGGGGAGCTGATGGCATCTCAGTGGGAGGAGTCTCAATGTTGACTTCACATTTTAATGGAGTCTCAATTTGAACATCATATATTGGGTGAGACTCAATCTGTGTTTTGCCTTGTTCTGGTCTGTTTCTTTTTCTGTTTTTTTTCCTTTGCCTTGTTTAATTAAGGATTCTTCTTCAGATGACACCTGTCGTCTTTGAATTTCTCCCCATCTGCTGCTTACGAAAGAGAACCCACAATCAAGCTCCTGGTCTTCTGTAAATTAAGGCATCTGTTCTTCTTTGAGAGATGGTATAATTTTCTCAATTTCCATCTCTTTCTTCAAGTTTATCGGTGGGCTCTGTGAAGAGAAGAAACAATATTATTGAAGAATATGTATACTGGTGGCCTTTCTATTTGAAATGCACAGTCAGGTGCTAGGAAAAAAAAGGTTGGACAATGCACTGCCAAGGACCCATGTCTGGTTCGATACTTACCATATCCATGGTAAATGGTGGTCTTACTTTCCTAGCCTCCAGTTACCACTAGTCTATATCCTCAAAAAATGGGTGACTTCTCAAATCTTCAATAAGCTTCTGTCTTTGATCTGGGCATTTGCATAAGAGCTGTAAAAATAAACAAAAATAGGTTATTTATGGTGCAAAGACAATACCTATACAATTCTACTTTTATAATATTAACAGAATAGCCATGTTATTTTTGGTGGTTTGGTGGTCTCAATGTGAATGTCACTTTTTGCTGGGGTCTCAATGTGAAGGTCACACACTGGTGGAGCCTCAATGTGAGGGTCACATGCTGGTGGAGTCACCATGTGAAGGTCAAACTCTGGTGGAGCCTCAATGTCAATGTCACACTCCTCTCCCCCTCCTATGGGGGCACTCTGAAGGAGCAACTGGTCTCTGGGCAACTAATCAATGGGGGTATTCTGATGGGGCAACTCATCTATGGGGTACTATGATGGGGGCAACTGAACTATAGGTCACTGAAATGGGGCAAAAAATCTATGGGGCACTCTGATGGGGCAATTAATCAATGAAGGGAATTAATCTATTGAGGGTATTCTTATTGGGCAAATAATCTATGAGGGCACTATGATGGGGGCAACTGATCTATGGGACACTGTGATGGGGCAACAATTCTATAGGAGCACTCTGATGGGGCAACTAATGAATAGGAGCAACTAACCAACGGAGGCATTCTAATGGGACAGCTAATCAATGGGGGCACTATGATGGGGCAAATGATCTATGTGGCTCTGTTATAGGGTGACTGATCTATGAGGACAATCAATCTATATACAGTACATACTCTGAAGGGGCAACGTATTTATGGGGCACTGTGATTGGACAACTAATCTATGGAAGCTCTGTGAAGGGGTAACTAATCTATGGGGACACTGTGATGAGGCAACTGACCTATATGTACTATGATAGAGCAACTGATCTCTGGGGGCACTTTGATGTGGCAACTAACCTTTGGAGCAATTAAACTATGGGGGCACTGTAATGAGGGCAACTTATCGATGGGACACTCTGATGGGGCAACCAATCTATGGGGGCACTGTGATGGGGCAACTAATCCATGGGGCACTGTGATGGGGCAACTAATCCTAATCTATAGGGCACTCTGATGGAAGCAACTAATTGATGGGCAACTAATCTATGGGAGCATTCTGATGTAAGCAGCTATTCTATGAGGGCACTGTAATGGGGCAACTAATCTATGGGGGCACTCTGATGGGGCAACTAATCTATGGGGCTCTGCGATGGGGCAACTAATCTATGGGGGCACTGTGATTGGGCAACTGATCGTTGGGGGCACTGTGAAGTCGACACGTGCACAACAAAAAAAATTGTTTTTTTGTTTCGTTTCGTCTCGTTCCGTAGATTCGTAAAGATTGGTCATTTTGTAAGATGCAAGTTTTCCTATTCGGACCCGTTCGTATTTTCCTAACAGTTTTATTTTCGTTTATACTGAATGATTCGTAATTCTGTCTAATTTATTATCGTTGATTCGAAATTGGTAATTTTGTTAGATAATATATTTTGTTTAATGGATTCGTAATTTTGTACTTTCGTAAATACATCGCAACACGTGGCTAATCCATATTAAGATAGACTTTCTCTTAAGCCCCGTACACACGGTCTGACTTTTTGCCAACAAATTTCAAAATGAGCGTTTTCCAAAAAAATCCGACTGTGTGTACGCTCCATCGGACAAACTTTTTTGGTTTCAAAAGTCTGACAAACTCCCTTCGGACAAAAATCCATGGAAAAGTTTGTTTGAAGTCCGATCGTGTGTACGGGGCTTTACACTATCCAATGTGACTCAGCATAAAAGAGATAAGCTGATTGGCTAAGATATTAAGTAAGATACATCACTCACTAACTACACTGCCCAGTGCCCATTCGAAAGAACGGTACGAGTACACAAATTTACGAACAGACAAAGAAACGGATTTACAAAACACACAAATGAAAATACGAACATACAAATGAAAATACGAACAGACAAAGGATTAAAAATACGGAATGCAAATCGTTCTGAAGGACCGTTGTCATAGGTTAACTGATGAAGCTGACTGATGGTCTGTCGCGCCCACACACCATAGGTTAAATAACCGATCGTGTCAGAACGCGGTGACGTAAAACACAACAACGTGCTGAAAAAGACTAAGTTCAATGCTTCCAAGCATGCGTCGACTTGATTCTGAGCATGCATGGATTTTTAACCGATGGTCGTGCCTACTAACGATCGGTTTTGACCTATCGGTTAGGAATCCATTGGTTAAATTTAAAGCAAGTTGGCTTTTTTTTAACCGATGGTTAAATAACCTATGGGGCCCACACACGATCAGTTTTGACCGATGAAAACGGTCCATCAGACCGTTGTCCTCTGGTTAACCTATCGTGTGTACGAGGCCTGAGGGTGCTCTGTTTGCAGCAGCCAATGTATGAGGGTAATCTCCAGTATAGAAAATTGGAGAAAATTCAGGGCCGATTTTTGTCTACTTAGGTGCATTTTGCTGCCCCCAATGTCTTGCCACCGCCACCCTCTCCCCCCACCTTCCACCCATCACTCCCTCAACGACGACAGTCATGGAGCCATTTTTAAATAAAAATTTGTTCACATGTTTTAAAAATTGTTTTAGGTCTGAAGATTACTTATTTTTTTCTCTTTTTTTTTTAACCAAGCAGACACTTTTTTATGTTACATAACATGACATTAGCACAACTGTTTATGAAAGGCAACATTTCAGTAAAAAAAAGACATTGAAGTTAATTTCTGGACACATAACTGCAATTTATTACCACATTTTTTGGTAAAATATAAAAAATGAGGTTGTGCCGAGTAAATAGATACCCATGTCAAATCTTGATATTGCGTGTGCCTACAATGTTTTAAAAGCCCCCACAGGTCATGAGTCTAGAGTTAAGCAGGTGCGCTGCTGCTAAAATTATTGCTCTCACTCTGGCTTGCACGCTCATATTTAACATGTGTAGGACAATCGCTGTTTTCATAAATAGGTGCCCATATGCAAGCATTTTTTGCGGGCTCTAAAAATGTTTACATTTTTTTTTTATGTCTTCTTATATTCCTAAAATAAATTTGGTTTGATTTGTATTTATTATTACATAATTTTTATTGCTATCACATTGAGGACCAATAGCTCCCTATGTGATAGCAAATAGGTGACAAGTTCTCTTTATGGAGACACCCAGAATGTCTCCTTTTTGATCCACTGCAGCTGATGGAACACAGACCATGTTCCATCAACTGCTTCCCCCAGCACTGATCCCGGAGAATGACAGCTCCGGTCCAGGAAGTGATGTCAGTGATGACAGGTGGGAGGCAGTGTGACAGGTTGGGGGTAGTGTGACAGGTGGGGGGGGCAGTGTGACAGGAGGAAGGCCGGTGTTACAGGAGGGGGCAGTGTGGCAAGTGGGGAGGCAGTGTCACAGGAGGACACCTGGACACACACTCGCTCAAGCTCTGGGCACTGTGTTTGTGAGGCACAGCAATATGCTGTGGTTATTTGCATGCTACAGGGAGGGAGCAGTCTCGTGGCACAGTGGCAGAAAGTTTCCCGTACCTTACATAGCAGGCCAGCAGGAGAAGTCTAGAATAAAGAAGCGGGAGTTGGAGTCAGGTGGCGGAGCTGGAAGGCAGGGCTGATTGAGCGGTTTAGCACAGTGGAGGTAAGGTTCCCTCCTGCTGCAAAGCATGGCACTGCCAACAATCCTAGCGCGTGATAGTCTCCTGTCACATCCATCTGACTTTGCTGGCACAGGTGTGGATCGTGCTCCGCTATTCAGGGGCGCCACTGCCCTCCGATGCGGCTGTACAGCTAATCTGGTGTCAGAGGTTGCTAGGGGTTAGTGCACCAATTTATGTCTATAAAATCTTTTTTGCAATCTGCAAGGGGGGATTCTTCCCACTGACCATAAAGATAATTTACCATGAGTTGTTGTAATTAAAGTAAATATTAGAAGAGGTTTCTTGAGAATGGAAAGTTATCTCAAAGATTCCTGTTTTAAAGGGTTGAGAAGGCCTCTCCTAGTGGGATAGATTCATCAACCACTAATGTTATGTGCACAGAGTACAACATATATTAAAGGAGTCTAAATGCTGAAATAATAATATTATTTTACCATGGTACCCACTTGAAAATAATTTGTATAGAGTAAAGGGGATAATTTGCAGTGCGTGTTTTTGCAAAATAATAGTGATGAGAAAGCACAAATTCTTTGTTAGAAAATTTACAAAAATACTTTATTCATAAATACAAGATATACAAAATATACAATTGATTAATTTAAAAGGAAGTGGATAACCAGTAGTTGATTTGATTCAGTGGGTAACAGAAAGCATCAATCAGTTGGAAATACAGATGCGACAAAAAAAATATGTCTATAATGTCCACTTGCAAGGTCTTGTGTAAAGTAAAATATAGAACCTCTACTCTCATAAACAAATGCAATCAAATATACATGGATGTCAAAGGTCTTCAATGTATAGATATGTGAATTGCCAATATGGATTACTGGACCATGGTCAATATATCCACGTGTGGGAAGATCAATTGGCCATTAACATGGGTAAAAAAACATAGATATGGAATGCAAAATGTGCCTATGCAATAATTATTGTATGTAGGCAAAGCTGATTCCAAAGTCTGTCCTGTCCCATTATCCTTCAGTCATAATCAGTCAGTCATAAAGCCAAACACAAAGTAAACCAACATACAAGCAACTTGAACTTGTTCAAGGTGGCATTTACCCCACCAGAATCTGGAACGTGTTTTGCTATCTCTATAATTAAGTTGTGCAATAGAGAAAATTGTTTACTCTATGCGGCTTACATGGGGTATAGGCCTACGTGCATTATATTTGTTGTATCCTCAAATGTCATCTATCTAGTCTCCTTTCAAGATATTCTGTATCTACGGTGTAGCTAAATATTTCATCAAGGTGCCTGTGATCTCGGAATAAAGCTGTGATGTACTCTGGCAGAATCTTGTGATGTTGATTTAGTGTTCTTGGCTTGCAGCTCTGCCCAAGGGTCTTCCACCATAGATGGGCTATAATATTGACTGATATCTTTAGTATAACCTCTTTTCTGTTTAAAAGGAACCTGAAAAAAAGAATTACAGCATTAGAAAAGGCCTTAAACAATGTTTTGGAAAAAGATGCCTACATGTCAGGTAAGTTCTAGAAACACTTTACTGTTTGTCTGGTTGAGAAAAGACACAAGTCCATCTAGTTCAACCAGGAAGAGGGGAAACATTTATTTAGGGCAGCTAAGTTCCCCACACGTTCCTCTGATATAAAAACTGTCTATTTGATCAAATATTTGTCCCTCTACAGTAGTTTTGCAGCTCGCTAAAGTTTAGAAACAGGACCATACCTTCAAACCCATGGACTTCCCTAAAAATCTGAGAGAATTGGCAACAATGTTTGAAAATTAACTTGTAAGCCATTCTCAAAGAAACCCTATTGGTATTGCTAATGTTGATCTATTCTTCTGAAAATGCCAATTTCCTTACTGCAATGCTAATTTGAAGTAGAATCCTGGGTTTCATTTCACTTTAAATAGTTCCATTTGGGGCAATTTGATTATGAAACCATCTTTGCAAACAGTGTAAATAAAATGATTCTTACCTGAGTCCTGTTATCCTTCCTTTCGCTATACACTGCGGCATGCACTGGACTTTGCTTAAAATGAGAATTGTGGTGTGGTCTTGGGCTTGATCTCCAAGTATGGTGAGAGTAGTGAGATGGCTCCCATCTGTTTGGAGACCATTTTCTAGGTGAAACCCAAGGCCCATTGGAACTATGCCATTGCTCGTAGTAAGGGTTTCTGCTACCTTGAGGGGGTGTTCCATTCTTAATGTACCAGGGCTGTAATGGTGGATACCAGACTGTTGGTAAAACATGTCTTGGAGATGAGGCGAGGAATGGGGACATCACTTTTGAACCCATTGTCAACGTGGGAGAATTGAACTGATGTGACATCGTCTTTTGTTACCTGAAATGAAACAAACACATTTACATTTTGGGACTTTTAATAATATTTGTTAAGACCTATATCTTGGTTTTTGACTAGATTAATAATGAAATATATAGAATATAGATTTCCCTATGAATGTATATAAGATAGTAGGATCTAAAACTCCTGTGGAGGTCTTACATTAGTCCTAGGTGTAAGATGGCAATCAGCTGTGCACTAAGAAATCTGAATATATATTCTGAACTGAGGCATGGTATACAGATAACATGTAAATCAGATAGTAAAAGGTGACATGTAAACAATAAAATGTCAAGTTTCAGAGGATCCCTCGTTAACACTGCAGTCTGAAGAATCAGAGTCTGAATGTATTGGGATACTCATGAAAAATCTATTTATTAAGACATCATGCCTGTCCCTAGATTTAACCCTTACTGCAGTATATTAAAAATGTCAATACATTTATATTCCCAGATTTTACTCTGTCATTCAGATTTGAAATCTGCTTTCAAAATGCCTTCTCTTGGAGGTCTCTGGGAGGTCTGCCGAAACAGACCAACCCCAAGTACTAGGTGGGGCTCTCTCTAAAGGAAGACCCCATGAGAGAGGGCAAACCAGGCCAGAGGGCAATGTCCACCCCTTCCCAAGAATTTCAGGGCAGGCCCGAGGACCTACACTCTCATAATCTTGCAGTGAAAAAAATATGCTTTTCCAAAGTGACAAACATACATAAAAAAAGGTGGAGATGAAAGGGAATAAGTGCTAAAGTGCCATGGTGCAATACCACAGCAGGCCCTTTGTCCAGGAATCAAAAATTCCTCTGGCCCCAGCCAAAAGACCCGGCCCTATAGGCAGGTGTGAAAAAAATGTGATGGTGCAGTGACCTTGGTGCCAATAAATTCAAAGTGAAGCCAATACATAGTGAGTATTACGGAACCCCTGGTCTGCCACCCCAGGGGCATATACAGCACAGGCTTATTTCACAGCCTGGCCATCCGCCAGAGCAGTGTCTCTTCATCCCCACCAGGAAGCATCAGAATTTAGACAGCTTAGGGAGAGCTTTGCCTACAACTGGGGACAAGCCCTGTGCACAGGGCCAGATACAACCCAGGAGGAAAAAGGCCTCCCACCACATCACCATTCCTTACCAATTACATCAAAGAGGAATACTAGCCAGCACCCCTTCTCTCCATAGGGCACTGACCTAAAAAACTGATAAGAACAGATACTGCACTTGAGAATTAAAAAAGCATTAACTTACCTTAGTCTTGGCTCTCTCTGGATGTCTGCATGTTGTTTTTACTCTGGCTAGTATTTATGTCGACGAGGGTGGAAACTTTTTGTTTGTTTTCTTTGACATGTAAATGCTGGCATTGTTTCCACTGACCAATAGCAGCATCTAAGCAGTTTCATATGTTAGCAGACACTTCTGTAAACAAAGATAGGAGGGAGCAAATAATTAAACTTGACATGAAGATCTGGTAAATTCTGTACTTTACTGAAATATGAAACATGGCATTATTTGCCTTGCAAAACAATAAAGTGGAAGCATTTTTACATTATAAATGACTCAGATTTCAAAAATAAATATGTAATGGCAAAAATTATCTGGGTGTCGAGTAGAGTAATTTTCAAAAATATGATAGAAGCAAAGTATAGATATGAGAATATTTTTTTGGGGGAAAATCATGTTTTGTAATAAGTAAGACACAATGGGCCAGATCCAGAGAGAGAGTACGCCGCCGTATCTACTGATACGCCGGCGTACTTTCAAATTACCCACGTCGTATCTTTAGTTTGAATCCTCAAACCAAGATACGACGCCATCTGGGTTAGATGCAATACTTTGGCATCCGCTGAGTTCGTGCCGTTTTCCGCTTCGGGTATGCAAATGAGCTTTTTCCGACGATCCACGAATGTACGCACGGCCGTCGCATTCTCTTACGTCGTCTCTAGTCAGCTTTTTCCGGCATATAGTTAAAGCTGCTATTTTGCGGCGTATAGATAGACTTGCCATGTTAAAGTATGGCCGTCGTTCCCGCGTCAAAATTTTAATTTTTTTTATTTTTTGCGTAAGTTGTTCCATGAATAGGGATGGACGTAAGTCACGTCTAAGTTCAAATAATGACGTCGTTGCGACGTCATTTCGCGCAAAGCACGGCGGGAAATTTCGAAACGGAGCATGCGCAGTTCAATCGGCGCGGGGACACACTTCATTTAAATGAATCACGCCCCCTACCCGCCCAATTTGAAATCCGCCGCCAGAAATACACTACACCGCCGTAACTTAAGGCGCAAATTCTTTGAGGATTCGAAGATCCGCCAGGTAAGGTACGGCGGCGTAGCGTATCTCTGATACGCTGCGCCCATCTAATTCTCTGTGGATCTGGCCCAATCATTTTATATATCTAATTTCTCCTGTATTGTTTTGTAACTGTACTGTCTGCCCTTGTGTTGTAAAGCACCGTGCAAACTGTTGGCGCTATATAAATCATGTATAATAATAATAATAATAATAATAATAATAATAATATATACAGTATATTCCTTTTCTTTTTTCATTGCTGGATGCATGACTAAATTTGCAGACGGAATTTTTTCATCGGATATTCCGACCGTGTGTATGCCCCATTGGACTTTTTCCGTTGGAAATTCCGACGGACTTAGAAAGAGAACATGTTCTCTTTTTTTCTGAAATTCAGTTCGTCTGTATGAAATTCCGACGGAGAAAAAACATGCATGCTCGGAAACAATTTGACACATGCTCGGAAGCATTGAACTTTTCTAGGCTCGTCATAGTGTTGTACGTCACTGCGTTTTTGACGGTCGTAATTTTGTGTGTCCATGTGTATGCAAGACAGCTTAAGCAGAATTCCATCGGAAAAACATGTCAGAGTTTATTCCGACTGGAAAAAACGGTTGTGTGTACGCAGCATTAGAAAAGTAACAACTACGCAAGGAAAACAATAGTGCTAAACTGGAAATCTACCATTATACAGAGAGGCATATTGCAATAGAGGACACACGGAAAGATATAGGAAGATATGGGCAAATTGGATAAGGAATCCCATAATGGCCTAAAGACAGAGGCCCGGATTCAGATACCAGTTACGATACGGCATCGTAACTCTGAGATGCGGGGTCGTATCTATGTGCCTGATTCATAGAATCAGTTACGCATAGATTTCCCTAAGATCCGACCGGTGTAAGTGTCTTACACCGTCGTATCTTAGGCTGCATATTTACGCTGGCAGCTAGGTGGCGCTTCCGTATATTTACGCGAGGAATATGCAAATTAGGTAGATACGCCGATTCAGAAACGTACGTCCGCCCGGCGCATTTTTTTACGTCGTTTACGTTAGGCTTTTTCCGGCGTAAAGTTACCCCTGCTATATGAGGGGTATCCTATGTTAAGTATGGACGTCGTTCCCGCGTCGAATTTTGAAAATTTTACTTTGTTTGCGTAAGTCGTTCGCGAATAGGGCTGTACGTAAGTTACGTTCACGTCTAAAGCATTGACGATTTGCGGCGTAATTTCGAGCATGCGCACTGGGATTCTTTCACGAACGGCGCATGCCGTGGGGTCACACTAAATTTGAATAAAACCCGCCCACATCATCCACATTTGAATTAGGCGAGCTTACGCCGGACCACATACGTTACGCCGCCGTAACATAGGGCGCAAGTTCTTTCTGAATACAGAACTTGTGGCCTAATTTACGACGGCGTAACGTATCTGAGATACGTTACGCCCGCCGGGAAGATACACCAATGTATCTGAATCCGGGCCAGAGAGGGTACATGGAGGGGATAGGCTACACCAATAGAGAAAGAATGATTGGGGAGAAATGTACGTGTTGTGGTTTTCTATTTTTGATATTGATTTTAATGTTGAAATTATTGATGAAAGATATTGATGCTCCTGCGTGTCAATGAAATGTGAGGGAATATATATGTATTATTGAAAAAAATTTATAAAGAAATAATAATAAAAAAAAAAGAAAAGCAACATTATACAAGGTATTGATCGTGTAACAGCTTGTCTTCAACATCCTCAGTGTTTTTTAGACATATCGAATGGAAGACATAATCAAAGGGTATTCTCCGTGTAATCCTCTGTTAGGGCTAAACTATCAGGCCTCGTACAGACGACCGGATCTATCCGCTGGGATTGATCCGCGGATCAGTTCCAGCAGATAGATCCGGTCGTGTGTACGTCCGAGCGGACATTTCCCGGCGGATAAAAATCTAGCCGACGGATTCCCAGCGGATAAAAATTTCTTAGCATGCTAAGAAATCTATCCGCTGGAATCCAGTCCAGCGGACTGATCCGGTCGTCTGTACAGACTGACCGGATCAGTCCGTCCGCTCCCCTCCCTCGCATGCGTCGTAATGATTCGACGCATGCGTGAAAGTATTTACCTTCCAGGGTTGCGCACGTCGCCGCGTCATCGTCGCAGCGACGGCACGACACGTCACCGCGGATGTATTCCGCGCGGATTTAGATCTGATGGTGTGTACAGTCATCAGATCCAAATCTGCCAGAGGATTTATCCGCTGGAAACGGTCCGGCGGACTGTTTCCAGCGGATATCCTCTCGTGTGTACGGGGCCTTAGTGATAATGTGAAAATAGCAAATAAACAACAAAAAAAAATGTTTCAACTTACAAAGTTGCTGCTTACACGTGTGTATTCCCACACCCTCAAAATTGTCAGGCACTTTTCTGTCTGGTACACACGACCATGACGAGAAAAATTTAATATTTTTAAAAAATAGCCATTAAAAATTTAGAACAAGCTCTATTTTTTGTCGTCGTGAAAAACGGTTGTGTGTACGCGGCATGACAGTTTTATAGACATATGCCATTCAGTTAATTCCAGCAGTAATCTTTTCACATTTTTCCTTTACTGCTGAGGAAAGAAAGAAAAAATGTTTATGTTTTCTTTTCATTAGTTTTGACTTAAAAATGCTTGATTTACCAAAGGCAAGTGTCCTGTTCACATTGCAAGGGAAGTTGCACTTTGCAAGAGCATTTGCCCCAGAGCTTAGTGAATGTTGTAATGTTTATCATTGCAAAGAATACCCAATCATGTACAAGAAACTGTTACATGGGGCACACGTCATTGCAATGTATTACATTTTTGTCTTTGGGTTTAGGTACACCTTAAGCTTGCTTAACTACTTGATAAGTCACTGACTTACAATAGGTTGACCTGGGATACCTAGACCTGACTTAACAAGTATCACTTATTTTTGTTTTGAGAGCCTAAAGCCCCGTAAACATGACTGAACATGTCCGATGAAACTGGTCCGTGGACCAGTTTCATCGGACATGTTTGGTTGTTTGTACGGCCTAGCGGACAGGTTTCCAGCGGACAAAAGTTTCTTAGCATGCTTAGAAACTTGTCCACTGGAAACCTGTCCGTCGGACATGTCCGCTGGTTAGTACGTCTAACCAGCGGACCGAAATCCCGGGCAATGCGTCAAATTGATTCGACGCATGTGTGGAAGCATTAAACTTCAGTGTTTGAGAACGTTGGTGTCTTCTACGTCACCGCGTTCTCTGTCCACGGGGATTTTGGTCTGATGGTGTGTACACACATCAGACCAAAAGCTCCCAGGAGACATGTCCGATGAAAAAAAATCCCAAAAAACTACAACATTAATGCAGACAAATTATATAAACAAAACACAACCCAAGAAAAAAAAATGCCCCGTATGGGTATCCAGATCATTGTGTAAAAAATAAAGAAGCTGAGGCATCCATATCATCTTAGATTAATACGACCTTTTAACGATAAGGGGAGCTTATTCCAGGTTTTATTTGATTTTGGAATCTAGAAAGTAATGGAAGAATATTATCCACAATATATGACTGTGGGGGGGTCAGACATAGTTATACCCAAATATTTTATAGTCTTCCTTGTCTGTTACTCCTCACCGGCTGCCCAACACTGGAACCTTTTCATCACATTGACTGTTCTTTAACAGTAGTGTGACAACAGATACTCATCTACTCAAATACCAATATTGGCAAAAATGGGTCTATGATGTTTAATGGGAAAAGAAAACACGTTGACTACTCCACCTATTAAAAGAGCTGTTAACAGCTGGTCGTAAGATGATCAATATGCTTGAATCTGTTTATATCTTTGCTTGTATAAATTGAGAGCTTGGCTGTAGTTCTTTTCCTGAAGAAGCGGGCAGTGACCCGTGAAACATACCTGTGTCAAAGTCACAGCAAGCTTACCCATCACCTGGCGTTAATAAGGTTGATGAGGAAATCTATACAGAGTTTTATAAAATACGTCTGTGTTCACTCCAATTGTGGGCTAGATTCAGGTAGAGCCGCGCATTGTTACGGCGGCGCAGCGTATCATATTTACGCTGCGCCGCCGTAAGTTAGAGAGGCAAGTGCTGTATTTACAAAGCACTTGCCTCCTAACTTACGGCGGCGTAGCGTAAATGGGGCCGGCGTAAGCGCGCCGAATTCAAATGAGGATGAGGATGAGGGGGGCGTGTTTTATTTAAATTAATGGTGATCCCGCATATTTTACGTTTTTTACGAACGGCGCATGCGCCGTTCGTGAAAGAATCCCAGTGCGCGTGCTCGAAATTCCGCCGCAAATCGTCATTGCTTTCGACGTGAACGTAAATTACGTCCAGCCCTATTCGTGAACGACTTACGCAAACGACGTAAAAAATTCAAAATTCAAAGCGGGAACGACGTCCATACTTAACATTGGCTGTGCCTCCTAATAGCAGGAGTAACCTTACGCCCAAAAAGCCTAACGTAAACGACGTAACTAAATTGCGCCGGGCGTACGTACGTGAATCGGCGTATCTAGGTCATTTGCATATTCTACGCCGAAAACGACGGAAGCGCCACCTAGTGGCCAGCGTAAATATGCACCCTAAGATACGACGGTGTAAGAGACTTACGCCAGTTGGATCTTAGGCTAATTTCGGCATATCTTGCTTTCTGAATACAGAAAAAAGATACGCCGGCGCAGCTTTGAATTTACGCGGCGTATCTATAGATACGCCGGCGTAAATCAATGCTGAATCTAGCCCTTTGTGTCTTCATCCATTGTTTATGTGTTTTTAAATTTTGTACATATATTTTTTTTTCTATTTTACTCCAGTGGTACCCTTAAAGTCCTCTAGTTTTTCTGATTTTTTTGTAATTTCGGTCATAGGATGTGTTACCGGACACTAGTGTCCAACATTTAAAAGGTTCCTTATAGTGGTCCCTCTTCCCAAACTTTCTTTCCAAGTATATATTCTAGACTGGGAAAATGTCTGTTTCTTGTTCTATGCATTATATGGATGAATTCTCTGGAATATTTTTTTTTCTTCTCTGGAAATAATAGTCAATAATGTAAGTAATACATGATAAATAAAGTAATAGTATTTTTGTATGTTTTACAACTGACTTGTTACTATTATTATTTACTACTAGTTCATACATTGTATTTGTAAAGATGAGATGATTAGCAATTGTTAAGAAAAAAGGGAAGTTGCCCAAACAGACCAAACAGATTTACTTTTCCTTTCTTTGTTTTGTTTTCTCACATTTCTTTATAAAAAGACCCCCGTACATTAACATTCTATTTGTGGGCTCATTTAAAATGCAGGTTTGCCACCCAGCCTAAGACGACACCCTCTATTATTGCGTCTAGATAGTTTTAGCTATTTCTTTCCATCATCACCATTCTATTGTCCCATATTAACCTCCCTGGCGGTATGATTCTGTTTGAAATTACGTACCAAAAGCGGTACAATTATTTGCAAGGAAATTTGGTGTTTTATACTGTAGGTCTGTAATTCTTAGGAATAACTCACTTAAATCTGACCAAACAAGAATCTAATAGGCATCCCGGGTATGACTTTTTTTTAAAAACAAAATGATGAATTATAATATAATAAAAAATTATAAATAATTATAACAAATAATAATATAATTCTAATAAAAATTATTCAATAATGTAATCAACTCAAAATCACTGAAATTGTCTCAGTTGCAGAATTGTCGCTGTCATTATTATTTTTTTTTTATGACGAATTTCCCCACAAATCGCTATCGCACAATTCTGCAAGTGATTATAATTTATTATCGCTGTTTTTTAGCTGATCTAAAACCATTTTTGACATAAAGGAACACTTTTGGTTGCTATGGACAATCTACAGTTTGCAGGCAGAAAAAACGTTTTTTATTATATAAAAGAACATGCAGGGCACTGGACAGACCACTAGGGACAAGGGGGGTGTGTATTTTTTACATACAGTACTGTAATCTATAAGATTACAGTATACTGTATGTAAGGTGTTTGTTTACGTTTTTGAATTTGGCGCCGATCTCCGCTCCCGTGCGTCGTAACGTCACAGGGAACGGAGATCGGCGGCACAGGAGGACGCTGTGTGAATCGAGCGAGGTCCCGCTCGCTCACACAGCGCGGTGACATCGCTGGATCCAGGACAAGGTAAGCCAGCGCACGCTGCAGGCTCTGCATATCTACCCCGAGCGTGACTCGGGGATACCGATCGCAGCAGAAAAAATCCAACCCGAGTCACGCTCGGGGTTACCGCCAGGGGGGTTAATGAAATGTATTCCACACCTATACTTTGTCAGGGGGTTGTTTAATTGATATTTTATAGTCTATTTCTATAATAAATATCACAGATGTAAGAGCCTAAAGCTGGGTATACACATATGCCCTGCACACGCGATCGGTCAATCCGATGAGAACGGTCTGATGGATTTTTCCATCAGTTAACCGATGAAATCGACTGATGGTCAGTCGCGCCTATACACCATCTGTTAAAAAAACGATCGTGTCAGAACGCGGTGACGTAAAACACAACGACGTGCTGAAAAAAACGAAGTTTAATGCTTCCAAGCATGCGTAGACTTGATTCTGAGCATGCATGGATTTTTAACCGATGGACGCACCTACAAACGATCGTTTTTTTTTCAATCGGTTAGGTTTAATACAAGTTTCACATTTTTTAACCGATGGATAAATAACCAATGGGGCCCACACATGATCGGTTTGGTCTGATGAAAACGGTCCATCAGACCGTTCTCATCGGATTGACCGATCGTATGTACGCGGCAATAGCATTTTTCCTGCTTTAATGCAAGAGATATGGACCCATTCTCCTCCATGACAACCCTTGTTCCAATGTGTGCGTCTCTTCTGTGTACCGTTTAAATTTGGTGCCTCCTATGACACTGAGCTTTCCTCAAAAAAAATGTGTATTGGTCATAGGTGTGAAAATTTGGGAAGGTGTAAATGTTACCGTAGTGCCCACATTAGGTCAAGACGATCCAAATAAAGAGGTGTCCAAGTGCAAATTCCTGCATTCAGTAATCTATACTGCTGAATTCTGATTACAATTTGCCCCCTAGGCTTTTATTTGTTCTCTATTTATTTGTATTGTCTTGTGTGATATTTATTTATTTTGCAGAATTTAGATGTAAATTTGTTGTGAATTATCTGACTTTTGGGACTGAGTTCCTATATTTTAGTGATCACTATTGTCTGTTTGTTATAAGGCCTTTTTATTTTGAAGTTCCTAACTTTCAAGATGTATTAATTTAAGTCACACTGCCCCCCAGACCCCTTCCCATCACAGAATTCCCCCCATCACAGACTCCCCTCATCACAGACTTCCTTCATCACAGATCTCTCCCCATTACAGACCCCCTCCATCACAGACCCCTCCCAATACAGACCCCCCAATAGACACCCATTTACTGATCATCCTATCACAGATCCCCCATCGCAGATCCCTCTTCATTAGAGACCACCCCATCACAGAGCCCGCTCCCTATCACAGATCCCCCATCACAGATCATGCCCATCACAGACCCCCTTAACAGTCCCCCTTATCACCGATCCCCCATCATTGATCCCCGTCATCACAGATCACCATCACAGATCCCTCCCAATTACAGACTCACCCATCACAGACCTGTCCTCATCACAGATTCCCCCATCACAGACCCCTCCCATCACAGACTCCCCTCATCACAGACACCTCTCATCACAGACACCTCTCATCACAGACACCTCTCATCACAGACTCTCCTCATTAAAGACTCCCCTCATCACAGACTCCCCTCATCACAGACCCCCAATCACTGATCCTCCATCACAGACCCCAATCACAGATTTCCCCCCCAATCACAGACCCCTAACCACAGACCCCCATCAAAGTCCTCCCTTAAGATTACAGACTGTCCCTTCCATAACATCACAACACTCCCCTCTTCCTCCCCCTCCACATACTGACCTACCTTATTCATACAAGACAGGAACAGGGCCGGTTAAAGGATTTTTGTCGACTTAGGCAAAAGTTATAGAGGTATACTGTATATGCAGTATACAGTATACACATAAACACAATATTATAGAATAAAAGATCACATTTAATATGAATTGTTTTAAAACATACATAAAAGATTTATTGTGGGTAATCAACAAGCATGTAAATATGCAAATGTAATACAATGTTCAGACCAATGCTTCTTATTTTGAAAACTTCTTAGACTGGACACAAAATGGCCTGTAATAATAAATCATCTTGAAAATATCAACTGTAGTATAAAAAGTGATTCTCAGGACAAAAATTGTGTCTAGAACCTCTACTCATAAAGAAATGCAATCAAAAATTCATGGATGTCAAAGGTCTTCAATGTTAGGATATGTGAATTACCAATATGGATTACAGGGCTGTGGTATATATATCCACGTGTGTTGGCCATTAACATGGTTAATAAGACATACTGCATAGGCATTTACACAGGGTGTGCCAGGTGTGTCTGGGCACACCCTAATCACCCCGTGTGGCGCAGATTCCCCCTGTTTGGACCCATGATATTTCACCAAAGTCTCATAATGAGGCTCCTAAGTTGTTGTTTTTTTTAAATAATAAATAATAATATTTTTTTTTTTAAATACTGTCATTGTCCACTGCCCTACTGACACCAACCTCTACCCTACTGACACTGTCCGCTGCTCTATTTACACCGTCAGTATACAGTATATACACATGCACACACATGCATATGTGTTTGAACTTTGGGGTGCACACCCTAATGCAATAGGCTTTGAACACCTATGACATACTATATATATGGAATGCAAAAAGTGCCTATGCAATAATTAAGTAGGCAAAGCTGATTTCAAGGTCTATCCTAACCCCTTATCCTTCAGTCATAATCATAAAGCCACTCACAAAGTAAGCCAACATACAAGCAACTTGAACTTGTTCAAGGTAGCATTTACCCCACCAGAATCTGGAACATCTTTTGCTATCTCTATAATTAATTTGTGCAATAGAGAAAATGTTTACTCTTTCCTGGCTCACATGGGGTATAGGCCTACTTGCATTTTTTTTTTTTACCAAGAGTTATATTTGTTGTCATCTATCTAGTCTCCTTTCAACGTATTTTGTATCTCGCTAAATAGTTCATGAAGGTGCCTGTGATCTTGCAATAAAGCTGTGATGTACTCCGGCAGGATCTTGTGATGTTGATTTAGTGTTCTTGGCTTGCAGCTCTGCCCAAGGGTCTTCCACCATAGATGGGCTGTAGTATTGACTGATATCTTTAGTATAACCTCTTTTCTGTTTGAAAGGAACCTGAAAAAAAGAATTGCAGCATTAGAAAATGCCTTAAACAATGTTTTGGAAAAAGATGCCTACTTGTCAGGTAAGTTACAGAAACACTTTACTGTTACATAGCTAAGTTCCCCACACGTTCCTCTGATATAAAAACTGTAACATGTCTATTTTATCAAATATTTGTCCTGCCTTCTTCAGTAGTTTTGCAGCTCACTAAGAGCCGGTTCACACAGAAGCGACTCGTCAGGCGACCTAGCCTCCTGACAAGTCGCGCTCTGTTCTGTACTATGAAACCGCTCTAATAGGAGCGACTCAAGTCGCTCCGACTTAGAAAAAGGATCCTGTAATACTTTGGGATGACTTCAGGGCGACTTGCATTGACTTAAATAAAAAAAGTCATTTTGCAAGTCGCCTCTGAAGTCGTGGGCAGATCGCCTTGCGGAGTCGCTCGGCAAGTCGTGCTGCCCCTGTGTGAACCGGCTCTAAAGTTTTGAAACAGGTACAAACATTTCAGGACCATACCTTCAAACCCATGGACTTCCCTAAAAATCTGAGAGAATTGGCAACAATGTTTGAAAGTTAACTTGTAAGCCATTCTCAAAGGAACCCTCTCTGAGGCCTCGTACACACGACCGAGGAACTCGACGGGCGAAACACATCGTTTTGCTCGTTGAGTTCCTTGTTAGGCTGTCGAGGAACTCGACGTGCCAATTTTCTCCATTCCCTTCAAGGAAATAGAGAACATGCTCTCTTTTTGGCTCATCGAGTTCCTCGACAGTTTCCTCGTCGAAAAATGTGCACACGACCGGTTTCCTCGGAAAAAAAACAAAACAGCAAGTTTCTTGCTGGTTTTTGCCAAGAAACTTGGTCGTGTGTACGAGGCCTCAGAGTAATATTGGGATTGCTAATGTTGATCTATCCTTCTGAAAATGCCAATTTCCTTACTGCAATGCAAATTTAAAGTAGAGTCCTAGGTTTCATTTCACTTTAAATAGTTCTTTTTGGGCCAATTTGATTATAAAAGCATCTTTGCAAACAGTGTAAATAAAATGATTCTTACCTGAGTCCTGTTATCCTTCCTTTCGCTATACACTGAGGCATGCACTGGACTTTGCTTAAAATGATAATTGTGATGTGCTCTTGGGCTTGATTTCCAAGTATGATTATAGGGGCGAGATGGCTCCCATCTGTTTGGAGACCATTGTCTAGGTGAACCCCAGTGTCCATTGGAATGTTGCCATTGGTTGTAGTAAGGGTTTCCGCTACCCTGAGGGGGTGTTCCATACTTGATGCCCCAGGGCTGTAATGGTGGATACCAGGCTGTTGGTAAAACATGTCTTGGAGATGAGGTGAGGAATGGGGACATCACTTTTGGGCCCATTGTCAACGTGGGAGAATTAAACTGATGTGACATGGTCTTTTTTTACCTGAAATTAAACAAACACATTTAAATTTTGTGACTTTTAATAAAGAAAATTAAAACCTATCTCTTGGTTTTTGACTAGATTAATAATGACATATATAGAATATAGATTTCCCTATGAATTTATATAAGATAGTAGTATTTAAAACTCCTATGGAGGTCTTACATTAGTCCTAGGTGTAAGATGGCAATCAGATGTGCTGAGAGATCTGAATATATATTCTGAACAGAGGCATGGTATACAGATAAAAATGTAAAAGGTGACATATCAACAATAAACTGGCAAGTTTCAGAGGGTCCCTCATTAAAACTGCAGTTTGAAGAATCAGAGAGTCTGAATGTATTGGGATACTCATGAAAAATCTATTTACATAAGACATCAGATGTAATCAGATGCAATCATTACTGTATAATATTAAAAATGTCAATACATTTGTATTCCCAGTTCTTACTCTGTCATTCGGATGTGAAATCTGCTTTCAAAATGCCTTCTTTCATGTGTTTTTTTGACATGGCCACAAGTGAATTTATCCATGGTATAGTTGTGATTTCATTATTTGTATTTGATCTGTGCACAGAATATACGAGTATGTCCTGCATTGCTTATTTCTAAATGGGTAGAGTTGTTTGGTCAAAGCACTGACTAGTTTTTGTAGATTGGGAGGTTGTCTATAGGAAAGTAGAGGGAGATCTACAGGGCTCAAGTCCTGCGGGAAAGCGTGGGAACGGAGTCCCTGCACTTTTTTCACAGCAGGAACTCAGTTCCCTTTGCAGGACTAGAGCAGCTGAGAGCAGCCGAGCCGCCCGAGCCAGCTCGAGTCACTGTCAGGGGCAGGCAAACCTTAGTAATCCTTTATGTTACTGGCCGCTTCCTGTATATGGATTCATCAGGTAGTGTGCGGGTATTCCATCACTTCCTTGATGCCGCAATGTCTCTTGGGAGCTTTTATCATTGTCCCCAGGAGACATTGCGGAGGTCTGCCGTGAGTTATCGCGGGATTTAGAAAGAACTTGCTTCTTTCTAAATCCCGCGATAACTCGGGATAACATGCGGTTTAATAATTATGCATATGAGGGTATCATTTTTTTTTTTTGGTGGGGGAGTGGATCTTGGGTGGGAGTTCCCACACTTTTTTCCCCAGGACTTGACCCCTGGAGATCTATAGATCTTACGTTTCATTTACAAGAGGAAAACTGTTCCGGATATTTTATAGATAGGCAACTCTTATCCTCATATTGATTAGTGGTTCCAAATTAATAACTACTGCAGTAGGGAACATACATAAAAGATACACTCAGCATCTTTTCAAAATAACTGTTGTTTTATTTGATGCAATGGAAGGTTTCTATACACATGATTACGTAGGTATAACATTAATATTACAATTGTACTTTTAAGGTACTTTTAAGGGGCGTAACATAGGCAGGCTAATTCTAATCGGGACTCGAAAGAATGCAAACATTATTAGTGCCGTGTGCACAGTGAGTGCAGTGTGCAATACACATAAAATAGAATACAATAATATACAGAACTTACAATGCTACTGTGTATACAACTGGGTAAACACTCGTAGAATTTTGCTTAACATATTTTATTGTGAGAATATTGTAGGAATGTTCATTTGATTTTCTAACCATTAGTGGGGTCAAATCATGTGCGTTTTTAACTGCAGTGACGTAGTAAAGTAGTAAGATTTTGCGTTGGAAATTCTACTAGTGTACACCCAGCTTAAATCTATGTAGAATTAAGTAGCATTTTTTTTTTTTTAATCTGTGAAACACACTTGACCTAATACCCGTTGCAAAACAAAAAAGTGCACACACAAAATGTGAGAACACAAAAAAGTGCACAGGGTGTACACCCTCCTCCGAAGAGGAAGGACGCTTTCCCTGATCCCCTGATGGGTACTGAGGTACTTCACTAGCCCACCTAGCCAAATCGAGGTGGCCCCCGTTCTCTGGGAGGTCTGCCGAAACAGACCAACCCCAAATACTAGGTGGGGCTCCCTCTAAGGGAGACCCCATGAGAGAGGGCAAAATAGGCCAGAAGGCAATGTCCACCCCTTCCCAAGACTTTCAGGGCAGGCCTGAGGACCTACACCTTACTAATCGTGCAGTGAAAAAAAATATACTGTGCAAAAGTGACAAACGTAACAAACACAAATAAAAAAGGGGGTAATTAAAGGGGATAAGTGCTAAAGTGCCATGGTGCAATATCACAGCAGACCCTTCAGGAATCAAAAATTTGTCTGGCCCCAGCCAAAAGACCTGACTCTAGAGGCAGGAGCTAAAAAAAAGTGTGACTGTGCAGTGACCTTGGTGCCAATAAATTGAAAGTGAAGCCAATGCATAGTGAGTATTATGGAACCTCTGGACTGCCACCCCAGGGGCACATACACCACAGGCTTCTTTCACAGCCTGGCCATCCGCCAGAGCAGTGCCTCTCCATCCCCACCAGGAAGCATCAGAATTTAGACAGCACTGGGGACAAGCCCTGCGCACAAGGCCAGATTCAACCCAGGAGGAAAAAGGCTTCCCACCACATCACCATCCCTTACCAATTACATCAAAGAGGAATACTAGCCAGCACCCCTTCTCTCCATAGGGCACTGCCCCAAAAACTGATAAGAACAGATACTACACTTGAGAATTAAATATCATTAGCTTACCTTAGCCTTGGCTCTCTCTGGATGTCTGCATGTTGTTTTTACTCTGGCTAGTATTTATGTCTGCGAGGGTGGAAACTTTTTGTTTGCTTTCTTTGACATGTAAATGCTGGCATTGTTTTCACTGACCAATAGCGGCATCTAAGCAGTTTCATATGTTAGCAGACACTTCTGTAAAAAAAAGATAGGAGGGAGCAAATAATTAAACTTGTGCTGAGTGAAGGTCTGGTAAATTCTGTACTTTACTGATATATGAAACATGGCATTATTTGCTTTGCAAAACAATAAAGTGCAAGCATTTTTACATTTTAATACGTAGTGGCAAAAACAATCTGAGTGTTGAATAGAGTAATTTTCAAAAAGATGAAAAAAGCAAAGTACAGATATGAAAGAAAAACTTCAGGAAAAACATGTTTTTGTAATAAAGACACTTTGGGCCAGATTCACATACATTTCCGCTACGCAGCGGCGGCGTAACGTAATCCATTTACGTTACACCGCCGCAAGTTTGCAGCGTAAGTGCCTGATTCACAAAGCACTTACCTGTAAACTTGCGGCGGTGTAACGTAAATGCGCTCGGCGCAAGCCCGCCTTATTGAAATGGGGCGGGCACCATTTAAATTAGGCGCGTTCCCACGCCGAGCGTACTGCGCATGCTCCGTCGGGTAAATTACCCGACGTGCATTGCGCTAAATGACGTCGCAAGGACGTCATTGGTTTCGGCGTTAACGTAAATGGCATCCAGCATCATTCACAGACGACTTACGCAATTGACGTGATGTTTTCAATTTTGACGCGGGAACCACGGCGATACATAACATGGCTTAGAACACCTAGGGCTCAGCCCTAATTTTACAACGCGTATCTCGACGGAAACGAAGTTAAGTTAGAGCGACGGGTAACGCGGACGTTCGGGGATCGCCGTAACTAGTCATTTGCATATTCTACGCCGACCGCAATGGCCTCGCCACCTAGCGGCCGGAATAGAATTGCATCCTAAAATCCAACAGTGTAAGTCAATTACACCTGTCGGATCTTAGGGCTAGCTATGCGTAACCGATTCTATGAATCAGCCGCATAGTTAGGACGGGCGGATCACAGAGATACGACGGCGTATCAGGAGATACGCCGTCGTATCTCTTTTGTGAATCTGGCCCATTAATTTTATATATCTAATTCCTCCTGTATTGTATTGTAACTGTACTGTCTGCCCTCATGTGGTAAAGTGCTGCTCAAGCTGTTGGCGCTATATAAATCATGTATAATAATATTAATAATAATATATACAGTATATTCCAATTTTTTTATTTTTTTTTATCGTGTCTGGATGCATGATTTAGAAAAAATAACATTATACAAGGTATTGATCCTATAACATCTTGTCTTCAACATCATCAGTGTTTTATAGACCTATCGAATGGAAGACATAATCAAAGGGTATCCTCTGTGTAATCCTCTGTTATGCCGCGTACACACGATCGGTTCGTCTGATGAAAACGCTCTGACGGACCGTTCTCATCAGATGAACCGATCGTGTGTGGGCCCCATCGTTTTTTTATCCATCGTGAAAAAACTAGGAACTTGTTTTAAAATTATCTGATGGTTAAAAAACGATAAAAAAAACGATCGTCTGTGGGCGCGGCCATCGGTTAAAAAACCACGCATGCTCAGAATCAAGTCGACGCATGCTCGGAAGCATTGAACTTCATTTTTCTCAGCACGTCGTTGTGTTTTACGTCACCGCGTTCTGACACGATCGGTTTTTTAACTGATGGTGTGTAGGCAAGACTGATGAAAGTCAGCTTCATCGGATATCTGATGGAAAAATCCATCAGACCGTTTTCATCGGATGAACCGATCGTGTGTACAGGGCATTTGGGTTAAACTACCCGTGATAATGTGAAAATGGCAAATTAACAACAAAAATGTGTTTTCAACTTACAAAGTTACTGTTTACGCTGTAGTGTGTTTTCCCACACCCTCAAAATTGCCCGGGACTTTTTCTGTCTGACAGTTTTATAGACATATGCCATTCGGTTAATTCCAGCAGTGACTCCTTCGACCCTTTCCACATTTTACTCTAATTTCCTTTTACTGCTGGTATCTTGCTTTAAGAAGAAAAATGGATAATGCACGTATTCTCATATTTATGTTTTCTTTTAATTCGTTTTAACTTAAAAAGGTTCTCTGGAAGATTTTTTTCCTTTGCTGGAAAAAATTGTCAACAATGTATTTTTATACGTATAAGTAATACATGATAGATAAAGTAATATTATTTTTTGTATGTTTTACAACTGACTTGCTACTATTATTTACTACTAGTTGATACATTGTATTTGTAAAGATGAGATGATTAGCAATTGTGAAGAAAATAGGGAAGTTGCCCAAACAGACCAAACAGATTTACTTTTGCTTTCTTTGTTTTGTTTTCTCACATTGCTTTATAAAAAAAGCCCCCGTACATTAACATTCTATTTTCAGGCTCATTTAAAATGCAGGTTTGCCACCCAGCCTAAGACGACACCCTCTATTATTGTGTCTAGATAGTTTTAGGTATTTCTTTCCATCATCACCATTCTATTGTCCCATATTAATGAAATGCATTCCACACCTATACTTTGTCAGGGGGGTTGTTTAATTGATACTGAAACTGATATTTAGAGTCTATTTCTATAATACATATCACAGATGTAGGAGCCTAAAGCTCCTACATCTGTGCAAAGTGCAAAGGCAATTCCACTTTGCACTACAAGTGCACTTGAAAGTGCACTGAAAGTAAACATGGAAGTGCAGTCACTGTAGATCTTAGGGGGACATGCAATTAAAACAAAAACAAAAAACAGCATTTTAGCTTGCACAGGATTGGATATTAAAATCAGCAGAGCTTCCCCTCATTTCAGATCTACCCCTCAGTTCTACAGCGATTGCACATTCAAGTGTACTTTCAGGCGTACTTGCAGTGCATTTGTAGTGAAAAGTTGATTTGGCTTTCGTAAATAACCCCCATAGGGCCATATTCCCGTAGATTTCGGGCGGGCGTCGCGTAAGCCATTTACACTCCGCCGCCCCAACCTACAGGAGCAAGTGCTGTATTCTCCAAACACTTGCTCCGTAGTTTGGGGCGGCGTAGTGTAATTGGCCCGGCGGCTTGTATTTAAATTAAGCGCGCCCCCGTTTCGAGCGAACTGCGCATGCACCGGGCTAAAAATAGCCCAGTGCGCATGCTCCAGTTCTCGGCGGAAAACGTCAATGACGCCGACGTGTGCGTCATTGACGTAAAGTCGTATTCAAGAACGACGTACCCGACGGGAAAAGACGACGCGGACCCGACGCCATACTTAACATGGCATACGTGGGACTGGCGTAAGGTTACCCCTCATATAGCAGGGGTAACCTTACGCTTACGCAAACGACGTTAGCGACGGTTACACGATGCGATTTCGTTCGGGAATCGGCGTATCAGGCTCATTCGCATAAACAAATGAGACCTGAACGTAAACGCCACCTATCGGCCGGCGGCGAATTACATTTAGGATCCGACAGTGTAAGTGACTTACACTAGTCGAATCCTAGCCTAAATCCGGCGTATCTTGTTTTGTGAATACAAAATAATGATACGCCGGCGGGAAATTCGATTTACGCCGGTGTATCAGTAGATACACCAGCGTAACTTGTTTAAGAATATGGCCCATAGAGTTTTTCCTGCTTCAATGCAAGAGATATGGACCCATTCTCCCCCATGACAATCCTTGTTCCAATGTGTGTCTCTTCTGTGTACCATTTAAATCGGGTGCCTCCTATGACACTGAGCGTTCCTCTAAAAAATGTGTATTGGTCATAGAAGTGAACATTTGGGAAGGTGTAAATGTTGCCTCAGTGCCCACATTAGGTCAAGATGATCCAAATAAAGAAGTGTCCAAGTGTAAATTCCTGCATTCAGTAATCTATACTGCTGAACTTTGATTAAAATCTGCCCCCTAGGCTTTTATTTGTTCTCTATTTACGGTATCTGTAATGTTTTGTGTGATATTTATTACTTTTGCAGAATTTTTCATGTACTGTACATTTTTATGTGCAATGTTTTGTGAATTGTCTGACTTTTGGTATTTCTTATGTTTTAGTTATGACTATCTTCTGTTCGTTATAAGGCGTTTTATTTTGAAGTTCCTAACTCTCAAGATGTGTTCATTTTAGTTTCTCACTATGAAAATCCTATTCTTTTTAACTCATCTTTTATCATTATAAATCTGAATTCTACGCCCTGTAGGCATGCATTAGATTTAATATACATATTCAAATATACATTCTCCATTAAATCTTAGATTTATTCTCTTAAAGCTTTCTAAATCTGCCAGACTAATCGTCCTTACATGTGCACTTCATCCTTTAGATGATCCTGTTTTTGATTTATTGTGATTTAAATTTCCTTGTGTAGTGTGTTTTTAAATGGGGTAGAAGGGGTATAGTATATATATATATATATATATATATATATATATATATATATACACACACACAGAGCTCAACATTTCAAGTCCTAAACTACTAGCCAGGCCTTAAGAGTTACTAGTCACCAGTTGCCCCACCCAACCCCTACCCTGCCCCTGTCCCTAAACACGCCCCTATCACAGACCCCCTCATCAAAGATCCTCCCCATCACAGGTCCCCTCATCAAAGACCCCCCTCATCACAGATCCCTCCATCACAGACCCCCCCCCCCTCATCACAGACCACCCCATCACAGACCCTCCATCACAGATCCTACCAGATTACAGACCCCCATCACAGATTCGCCACCCTATCGTAGACCCCTCCCCATCACAGACCTCCTCCATCACAGATTCCCCCAATCACAGATCCCCCCCAATCACAGACCCCCTCAATTTACAAACTCCCCCAATCATTGATTTCCCCACCACAGAGCCTCTCATCACAGATCCCCCCATCATAGATCCCCCCCATCATAGACCAACCCATCACAGATCCTTCCCCATTACAGACCCCTTCCCATCACAGATTACTTCCATCCCAGACCCCCCTCATCACAGACCCCCAATCACAGACCATCTCATCACAGATCCCCCATTACAAATCCCTCCCCATTAGAGACCCCTTCATTATATACCCCCCATCACAGACCCCCCTCATCACAGATCCCCCCCAATCACAGATTCCCTGATCACATATCCCTCCCAATTACAGATCCGCCCATCACAGACACCCCCCCCCCCCCATCAGCGTCTTATAGAAGGACTGCGATATTGCTACTTCAAACCCCCTTGAGGGTGACCATCCACAATGCTGCAACAGGGCTAGTGTAGCCTTTCAGCCGCTTGAGCCGCATAGCAGCCTGTCTCCTCCACGCATTGATATACAGTGCAGAGAGTGCGAGAGCATACCCAGCATTGAAATTTAACCCATCCCCATGACCACCAATGCAGAGGGAGGTGGGTTAACTTTTGCTGGATGACCACAAATGCAGAAGGGGAGGATGGTGGGTTAAAATGTCACTGCAATGACCACCAATGCAGGATGGGGATGGGGGAGTTTACTTGCACTACCACTGCCCCCTCCCCCCCATTAGTGGTCAGTGGGAGTGAAGTTAACCCCAATTACCCACCCAGTAAGTGTTGGTGGTCATATTATTGACATTTTAACCCACCAACCCCCTTTTGCATTTGTGGTCACTAGTTAACCCACCTTGCCCTGCATTGGTGGTTATGCGGGGGGGGGGGGGGGGGTAATAATACTGACACAATTTTAGGGGCTACTTTTGCATCCACTGACAGCAATACTGGGGGTTATTATTGCATCCACTGACACTAGTACTGGAGGTTAATATTGTATTCACAGACATCAATGCAGTGGGTTATTGTTGCAACCAGTGACACTAGTGACAGGCAGGATCAGATCGCATAGCGGCAAATGTCAGCGAACATGTCACTGCTGACATCCGCCGCTCCATAGGGGTAAAAAGAGGGTCTGATCAGGTCCGCCTGAAAAACCGACAGGCGAACCTGATTGGACAGCATGTATGAAAGGGCCCTTAAAATCTTAGGATTATTGTTTACTTGTTTACTCTTACTATTGTTGTTTTATTTTTATTTACTTTTGGTTTTCTATAGCTCTTGGGGTCATTTGTGTTGCTTTCTAAAGAGCGATCCGCAGTGGATCCATTTTTAGAGAGTGTTAGAGTCGTGTCTGAAAGGCATTCAGGAGGTGACACTGCTGCCTTCTGAATACCTGTTTGTTTAATGGCATCTGAAGGGGCTTTTTGAATGGAAACCACAAACGCATAAGGTCATAAACAGAGAAAGCTTTTTATTTGCTAATAAAATACAAGACTTCCTGTGAATGGCTACGCAGTGATCTGCCTAATTCCCCGCTCATGCTACATACATGTAAAAGGGTTCCCCGCTGCTGCACAGCCAGGCACACAACAGCTTCAGCTCTTATCCCAACACAGTAAACAGACCTTGAGCTTTGTTTTGATGTTTTATTATGCCGCGTACAGACGGTCGTTTTTTGTGATGAAAAAAAACTACGTTTTTGAAAACGTCATTTAAAATGACCGTGTGTGGGGAAAACGTCGTTTTATGTCTTCTGAAAAACGACAAAAAAAAAATTCGAACATGCTCAAATTTTTTGTGTCGTTTTTTAAAACGTCGTTTTTTGTGTCAATTAAAATGATAGTGTATGGGCAAAACGACGTTGAAAACGATGTTTTTAAACCCGCGCATGCTCAGAAGCAAGTTATGAAGCGAGCTTCAATGGAACAGAGTGCCGTCGTACGTGCTGAACGTAACCGCGCTTTGCTAGAGCATTTTGAAAAATGATGGTGTGTAGGCAACGTCGTTTTTGAAAATGAGGTTTCAAAAACTTAGTTTTTTTTCATCACATAAAACGTCGTTTTGTTTCATCACAAAAAATGACCGTCTGTACGCGGCATTAGGGGTAATAACTTGAATGGGTAAGGGAATTATGGGATGCCCAACTTGATAGTGACAAAACCTGGGCCAACTTCCTCCCTATAAACAACTCCAATTTATTATTCTCCTTTATCCTGTTATACCCACTTCGGGAAATGCCAGCCCCCCCTGGCTGCTTCTGCACCAGTCTACCTGATTGCTCTTCACCAGTCTAACCAACTTAGGCCGCGTACACATGATTAGTCCAACCGATGAAGCAGACTGATGGTCCGTCGCGCCTACACACCATCGGTTAGTTAACCGATCGTGTCAGAACGCGGTGACGTAAAACACAACGACGTGCTGAAAAAAACTAAGTTCAATGCTTCCACGCATGCGTCGACTTGATTCTGAGCATGCATGGATTTTTAACCTATCGGTTAGGAATCCATCGGTTCAATTTTAAAGCAACTTCTCATTTTTTTGACCGAAGGATAAATAACCTATGGGGCCCACACACGATCGGTTTGGAAAACGGTCCTTCAGACCGTTGTCCTCTGGCGATCCTATCGTGTGTACGCGGCCTTACTCTCATCACCAATCTACCCGAATGACTATGGAGATCTCCCAGGACAAGGTAGGGAAGATTTAAGCACATCACTGTTCCAGAGAGACCTGCTTCATGTGACAGTCTCTCCCATTAGAACCCCTTTACTGTGCTGTAGTACTCACACTGTCCTCTCCTTGCTCCCGCTGCCTCTCAGGAAAAGCCTCCTTCCAATTTCTCCTGTGGTAGGATCTTTCCAGGCCAGCACCTGAGCCTCGGCTCGAGGTAGAGCCCCTACCCTGTAGGGATCCCTCTAGGGCCACTGAAAGTCCCATCAGCAATGCATCTCCATCATTCACCTGACTCCCCTGCTAGCATGACTCGTTCATATTTAATCACGTGCTATAGCCAAATGACGGCAACAGCATGGTCGTCTAGTTTTGGGACGGTATCATATGATGAAATACCATGATCGCGCCTGCCGCGTGCCCACTGCTGATCACAGATTGAGGTAAAGAGACAATCAGCGGCTCTTTACCACATGACCAGATGTGTCCAATCACAGCTGATCACAGAGGTAAACAGTAGACATGTGCATTCGTTTTCGTCCGAATGCATTTTCGGACGAATTTCAGGTATTTTCGAAACGTATTAACGAAAGCACAGAAAACGAAAACCGAAAGATCCGACATTCGTTTTCGTTGCGGTCGAATGTGCCTAACCTTAACTCTATTAGTCCAATATTTTTCTACATAAAGAGAAAAGATTCGACATAGAGAGAAAAGATTCGACATAGAGAAAAAAGATTCGACATAGAGAGACATGAAGATTCAAATTTTTTTTAACGAAAAACTAAATAAATAAAAACGAATTTCGGGAGTAACTAAATAAATTTATTTTTCAGACGAAAACGAAATTATGAAACAAAATATTTCAGTGTGCACATGTCTAGTAAACAGATGCCGGTAATTCGGCACTCCTTTCCTCATGCTGACAGCATGAGGATCGGAGAAGAGAGCCGATAACTGGCATCTCTTAATAGGAACATCTATACTGATAATCAGGGAACTGATTATCAGTGTCCTGATTATCAGTGCAGTCCCACCAGTCCTGCAAATGTGTGCCCACCAATGCTTCAAATGTGTGCCCACCAGTGCTGCAAATCTGTGCCCCCAGTGCTGCTAATCAGTGTCTACCAATGCTGCCAATCAGTGCCCCCTCATCAGTGTCACCTATCAGTGAAGCCTACCAGTGCCCATCAGTGGCACCTATTAGTGCCCATCAGTGCTGCACATTAGTGCCCATCAGTGTCACCTATCAGTGCTCATCATTACTTCCACCTATCAGTGCTCATCAGTGCTGCCTATCAGTGAAGCCTAATCAGTACCTCCTATCAATGCCCACAAGTGCCTCCTCATCATTGCCCATGAGTGTAGCCTATCAGTGTCTATCAATGTTCATTGGTGCAGCCCATCAGTGCAGCCTAAAAGTACCCATCAATGCAGCCTCATTAGTGCACATCAGTGAAAGAGAAAAATTTCCTGCTTGCAAAATTTTATAACAAACTATAAAAAAGTTTTTTTATTTTTCAAATTAGTTTTTCTGTTTATTTAGCAAAAAATAAAAATCCCATTGGTGATTAAATACCACCAAAAGAAATCTCTATTTGTATGTAGTGTGGCATGACTGCGCAATTGTCATTCAAAGTGCGACAGCGCTAAAACATGCATGACAGCCCTCCTAGCCCTCGCCCACCAGTTTCTTGAACGTTCTTCAACTTTTCAGAACCAGGAAGAGGCACCAGAGAGCTGCCTGTATGAGTCATCCAGCCCATTAGGCTGCAGGGTATACCTCTAGGGGCGATCTCAGAGCTACAGTCACTGCCATATTTAACTGCATGCTGGATAAGTTACCCACAGAGGAGTTGGAGTTGGATCGTGTGCACGGAGTACAGGGACCCCACAGGCGGATGCCCCCCTGAGATGTCCTTGCGAGGGGCCATTGCTATGCCATCAAAGAGGAAATAATGCAACGAGCATGGGCCAGGGGCCCAGTGGATTTTGATGGTGTAACCGTGCGACTCTTTCCAGACCTCTCACCTATCCGCCTATTGTTGGAAGTTATTAGGCATTCTGGGGCCACGTATCGTTGGGGGCACCCATTCCATCTCTCAGTTCAAAAAGGAAATTACTCCTTTGTTTTGCGCTGGCCTGAACAGCTAACAGATCTCTTCGCTTTCTAAGAGATGCCGGAGGTCCCCATCCCAGATTGGCTGGAATTTTCAACTACTATTGGCAGCTCCCGTCCTGCAGCACAAAGATCCAGGAGACAAAGACAGCAATCCAGAACAAGGACGGAATCCAGGGACACCCCGACCTCTCCTGAGCCTTAATTGGGACCAGATTTCATGATTGGCAACTGTTTCTGTTACATAGAGGCCGCTGTAAAATGGCACTTTTCCCCACTTAGTCGTTCATGCAACCTATGGGCACCGAGTGTCCGAGAACTGAGTGGGCCCTATACATAATTTTGCCTTAATAAGACTGGATAGTCATTTTCAGCCCAACCAGGTTGGCAGCTCTGTGCTCACAGAGCCTACCTCATGTTTTGTTCTTTACTGTGTTTGACATGCTTGACATGTTTTGATCAGCCGGACGGGGGCTGACACGCTGCATCCCCTCACCACTATAGTCCAGTTTGTGTTTTTGTTTCTTTTCCCTGGCGCGTGGCTGGGGGCTGTGACTACTATCCCCGGAAGACTGTGGAGCATTATACCTTGAGCCATGTCGAGTCTTATGCCCCGTACATAAGTGCGGGATTTCCCACGGGAAAAGTTCCCGTGAGAAATCTCGAGGGGAAAGCTGAGAACCTGCTCGGTCAGCCTTTCCCCCTACAAATGGCCGGTTTTCCCAACAGGAAAACTGCGATGGAGCTTTGGTTGAGAATCCTGGCCGTGTCTATGCTCCATCGCAGTTTTTCCCATAGGAAAACTATCAAAAACCACCAGGCAAAAGTCCGCCGGTTTTCCAGGCGGGAAAAAAGAGAGCGGGTTCTCTTTTTTTGTCCGGCGTTTTTTGGGCAGTTTTCCCGTCAGAAAAACTGCGAAGAGCATACACACGGTCGGGGTCCTCGCAGTTTTCCAGTCAGGGAAACCCGGTCGTGTGTATGAGTCTTCATGTATGCTGTCTTTTTTGGGTTCTTGTTCCCTTTATGGTTTCTTCAAGAGATTTACATGTAGGCATTTTGGTCAGATCAATGACCATTCATTTATCCCATAGGACCAGGACCCTTAGTCGTTAGAGGGTTCTCTGAGACACCTTCCTTTCACAATTGAGGTCCCAGCCTAGACCATTAATATAGGCCCTCACCCGATGGAACGTCTCCCACTGGTTTACAGAGTCAGTGTCCCACTTCCCACTCATAGGCCACTCTCACGTGCGCTAGGCTCTTTACATCCAAATTTAGAGCACCTAGTACACCCTTTCTCGCCCGTTTCTTCTTTGCAGCTTTTGCTGCTTATTTCTTGTATTTCTTACTTTCCCCCTTTCCTCCTTCCTTCTAGTGAGGTTTGTTTCCTTTCCTCACCCCCCCCCCTTTTTTTTTGTCTTAATCTTGTGTCTGTGCAGGCAGCATGGTACCCCCTGTAAATCCTACCTTCTGTCAACCAGAGAACGGTTCAAATTTACCTCCTAAAATTGTTATGGTTTGGCCACTCCAGAGAAGCGGTCCAGACTTCTCGCTGATCACAAAAAGCTCAATACTCAGGTGGCGCTCCTGCAGGAAACCAACTTTAAACTGAAGGCAGTCCCTAGGCTCTATAACTGTGACTTTCCTAGTGTGTACCATGCACCCTCCCCTTTGTCGAAGTCCAAGGGTGTTAGTATTTTGATTGCAAAGTCAGGGCCTTGGACCTTTTTGGAGGAGCGTGCCTATCCCTAGGGCTGATACTTGGTCTTAAAAGGGAAAATTAGATCTACCACAGTGACCATGGCTGACGATTATTTTCCGAATTTAGATCATCTCAACTTTCTGAGGTCCTTGGTCCCAATTTTATTGGAATTTCAGGAGGGTACCTTTCTGTTGGGCGGGGGATTTTAATTCCTCCCCGGAGACGTTACTTGACGTCTCGAGAGAAGCATCCCACATTTCTTACTCCTACCTTAAAAAACTAAAAGCATCTGAAGGATAGGGATTATACCTATTATTCTTCGGTGCATCACACATATTCCAGAATTGACTTCTTTCTGATTCAGCACAAAGATTTGACGCTTGTGGCCTCCTTCCAAATTGATTTCATCTCCTTTTCTGATCATGCACCGATTCACTTGACCTTGCTGTGGGAAGATACCTCACTCAACCCCCCGACTTGGATGAGTCATTGTTACAAATCCCGGAAGTGCATAGTGAACTAGACAATGTACTTTCCGATTACTTCTTAGAAACCGTCAATCTGTCCTTGAATCCTGCCACCATTTGGGAAGTGCATAAATGCGTGGTGTGAGGCGCGCTGATCCGGATAGGGGCCCAAAAGAAGCGGGAGAGGTCTCGGCAGATTGTAGATCCCAGGAACGCTCCCTCAAGTTACTACACAAACAATCATTGCAAGAACCCCATCTCATGACTTTTTTGAAGACCAAGGAAGAACTGAATGCCCTGCTCTACCAAAAGGCCACTCAACGTCTGGGCTAGGCGTTCTTTGTTCAAATTTTCTAATAAACTGGGATCAATGTTGACTAGAGCTCTACATGGCCCGAGAAAGTGCACCTTCATTCCATACATCACCAACAGACAGGGGACTATGGTAAATACCTCTAAGGCAATGGCTCGAGAATTTTGCGATTTCTACCAGGAGTTGTATAACTTACACCCCACTTGGACCCCAGAGACTGTTGCGGCCCGAACAGAGTCAGCTAGTGAATACATCAGAGCCTCTGGCATGCCCACAATACCAGATGAGAGCAGAGACTCCATGTAGTCTGAGATTAGAGCTGAGGAACTCAGTGTAGCCTTAGCTCAAACAAAGCCCGGAAGGCGCCAGGGCCTGATGACTTCTCATTGACTTATTACCACACCTTCTCGACTAGCCTGACTTCTCATTTCTTGACAGCCTATAATGCCCAGATGGGGAAGGTTTCATGCCAGTGGACACACTGAGGGCATATACAGTATCTGACAAAAGTACGTACACCCCTTACATTTTTGTAAACATTTTATTATATCTTTTCATGTGACAACACTGAAGAAATTACACTTTGCTACAATGTAAAGTAGTGAGTGTACAGCTTGTATAACAGTGTAAATTTGCTGTCCCCTCAAAATAGTTCAACACACAGCCATTAATGTGTAAACCGCTGGCAACAAAAGTGAGTACACCCCTAAGTGAAAATGTCCCAATTGGGCCTAATTCGCCATTTTCCCTCATTGGTGTCATGTGACTCGTTGGTCTTACAAGGTCTCAGGTGTGAATGGGGAGCAGGTGTGTTAAATTTGGTGTTATCGCTCTCACTCTCTCATACTGGTCACTGGAAGGTCAACATGGCACCTCATGGCGAAGAACTCTCTGTGGATCTGAAAAAAAATATTTGTTGCTCTACATAAAGATGGCCTAGGCTATAAGAAGCTTGCCAAGACTCTGAAACTGAGCTGCAGCACTGTGGCGAAGACCATACAGCAGTTTAACAGGACAGGTTCCACTCAGAACGGGTCTAGCCATGGGCGACCATAGAAGTTGAGGTCATGTGCTTAGTGTCACATTCAGAGGTTATCTTTAGGAAATATACATATGAGTGCTGCCAGCATTGCTGCAGAGGTTGAAGGGGGGTCAGCCTGTCAGTGCTCAGACCATACGCCGCGCACTGCATCAAATTGGTCTGCATGGCTGTTGTCCCAGAAGGAAGCTTCTTCTAAAGATAATGCACAAGAAAGGTCGCAAACAGATTGCTGAAGACAAGCAGACTAAGGCCATGCTTACTGGAACCACGCCCTGTGGTCTGATGAAACCAAGATAAACTTATTTGGTTCAGATTGGGTCAAGCGTGTGTGGCGGCAACCAGGTGAGGAGTACAAAGACAAGTGTGTCTTGCCTACAGTCAAGCATGGTGGTGGGAGTGTCATGGTCTGGGGCTGCATGAGTGCTGCTGGCACTGGGGAGCTACAGTTCATTGAGGGAACCATGAATGCCAACATGTACTGTGACATACTGAAGCAGAGCATGATCACCTCCTTTCCGAGACTGGACCGCAGGGCATTATTCCAACATGATAACGACCCCAAACACACCTCCAAGGCGACCACTGCCTTGCTAAAGAAGCTGAGGGTAAAGGGTAAAGGTGATTAAATACCACCAAAACAAAGATATATTTGTGTGAAAAGAAATGATAAAAAATGTCATATGGGTACAGTGTTGCAAGTAGGGTTGCCACCTGTCTGTCGCAAGGACGTCATTGGTTTCGACGTTAACGTAAATGGCGTCCAGCGCCATTCACGGACGACTTACGCAAACGACGTGAAATGTAAAAATTTGACGCGGGAACGACGGCCATACTTAACATTGGTTAGACCACTTAGAGGGCATGCTTAGTTTTACGCGACGTATCTCTACGGAAACGACGTAAATTTAGAGCGACGGGCAAAGCGGACGTTCGTGAATCGGCGTAACTAGTCATTTGCATATTCTACGCCGACCGCAATGGAATCGCCACCTAGCGGCCGGCCTAGAATTGCAGCCTAAGATCCGACGGTGTAAGTCACTTACACCTGTCGGATCTTAGGGCTATCTATGCGTAACCTGATTCATAGAATCAGGTTACGCATAGATACGACAATCATATCTCAGAGATATGACGGCGTATCAGGAGATACGCCGTTGTATCTCTTTTGTGAATCTGGCCCATTATTCAGACAGGAATGTGGCTTGGAACAAGGCTTGGTAGAAATGTGAGGGGGCACTGTGCATTAATATTCTCTTTGGAGTGCCCAAAGGTGTCCCAGGTCCGTTACAATCCTATAGTGTATACTAAAACAATTTTTGTATTTAATGTGCGCCACTAAAGTATTTGGATTTGGCTTGAAGAAAAAGTGGCAACCCTAGGGCCGCAACACTGTCAAAGTGTGACAGAATTTTTATTGGTAAACGTGAGCTATGGCCTCAAACCGAAAGAGAAGTATGGATTTGAATCTGTTTTTTTCTGAAATAAATACGAATACAATCATTAATGTTAATCAATAAGACAACAATACATTTTCAGTATATCTTCCTGAGGAATGCAGAGCACTACAGACAGACTACATCTCCCATGGTGCAGTGCGCGGAAGCACGCTGACTACGTGTACGTAGAGGCGGCCATGCTGAGGGCGCTGTGGTGTGTTGAGCGCAGGCGCAGAAGTGTGAGAGTGGCTGGAGCTGATGTAAGAGTATAGACCGGGGAGGAAGCGTTCACGCCGGGAGTCGGTGATAGGAAGAAACACACGTTATCCTCGTTTATACATAGAACAGGCGGGGAGCGTCGCTGTGACCGAGCGGCAACATGTCTGGAGACGAGGTGAGTGAAGGCGGAAGTGAGCACACGAGGTGCCGGGACATGTGCGCCGGCTGCAGAGGGGAGGCCTGGGGCCTGCGGCGTGGCGAAGAGCCGGGGTGGTGATCCCGATCTACTGATAGACGTCTGTGTGGGCTCATCGTACTCTGTACAGTGTGATTGTACGATCTGCTTCACATCCACCGCCAGCTGTGTAATACAAGGGCCGGCCGGCCTGCCTGGGGACTCATTGAAGGTTTAGGTGTCTCCAGTCCTCATATTCCATCGTTTTGGTGTATATAAGGGAGATTGTACAATCAGATTGTATGGAGGAAATCGGACAAAGCCGCCGATCCTCTCTCAGGTCATGTGTAACGCCTGTAGACTAAGGTTTTATTCTGGAGATTTGGGCTGCTGCTCTATACACATGTGGTAGGCCTCAGGTGGATCGCCTTTCAGAGGGTGTTTGATAGGCAGTGTAGAGGGTGTTGTGTTGCCACCTGACTGGATATTTTATTGTAGAACTCCAGCCTGCCTGGTAAGGTGTCCCCTGCTGCCACCTCCTTGTGTGCCACCATACTAGCAGGCAGTAGATGCACTATAGCCTTTGGGTCATGGCACAGGTTTGCAGACTTCTCTTTGCATGCCCGGGGAGGGGGACCCCATGGGGTTGTACGGATACCCGGGGAGGTGGGACCCCTGGGGGTTGCGCGGATGCCCAGGAAGTGGGACCCCTGGGGGGTTGTACTGATACCCGGGGAGGGGGATGCGTGGATGCCCGGGGAAAGGGGGACCCCATGGGGTTGGCGCGGATGCCCGGGGAGGGGGACCCCATGGGGTTGGCGCGGATGCCCGGGGAGGGGGAACCCTGAGGGTTGGCGCGGATGCCCAGGGAGGGGAACCCTGAGGGTTGGTGCGGATGCTCCAGGAGGGGACCCCATGGGGTTGGCGCGGATGGCCGGGAGGGGACCCCATGGGGTTGGCGCGGATGGCCGGGGAGGGGACCCCATGGGGTTGGCGCGGATGGCCGGGGAGGGGAACCCTGAGGGTTGGCGCGGATGGCTGGGGAGGGGACCCCATGGGGTTGGCGCGGATGGCCGGGGAGGGGACCCCATGGGGTTGGCGCGGATGGCCGGGGAGGGGACCCCATGGGGTTGGCGCGGATGGCCGGGGAGGGGAACCCTGAGGGTTGGCGTGGATGCTCCAGGAGGGGAACCCTGAGGGTTGCGCGGATGCCCGGGGAGGGGGACCCCATGGGGTTGGCGCGGATGCCCGGGAGGGGAGCCCTGAGGTTGCACAGGTTTATCACCATCGAGCCCTGTGGAACATCTAATCATAGCTGCAGGCGTCACCCCGATGCCCTTTATTTAGGGCCGGTGGTCGGCTTTCTCAGGATAACAACCGATGTGGCTAAGAAGCTGCTCAGCTGTTAACCCAAGCAGTGGGAGGGGACGCTGCCTTCTGGTGTGGGGCCTGTGTGCTGTAAAGGGGTTCCAGAGGTGCGGGGGCCTGCGTGCTGTAAAGGGGTCCAGAGGTGCGGGGGCCTGCGTGCTGTAAAGGGGTCCAGAGGTGCGGGGCCTGTGTGCTGTAAAGGGGTCCAGAGGTGCGGGGCCTGTGTGCTGTAAAGGGGTCCAGAGGTGCGGGGCCTGTGTGCTGTAAAGGGGTCCAGAGGTGCGGGGCCTGTGTGCTGTAAAGGGGTCCAGAGGTGCGTGGCCTGTGTGCTGTAAAGGGGTCCAGAGGTGCGTGGCCTGTGTGCTGTAAAGGGGTTCCAGAGGTGCGTGGCCTGTGTGCTGTAAAGGGGTTCCAGAGGTGCGGGGCCTGTGTGCTGTAAAGGGGTCCAGAGGTGCGGGGCCTGTGTGCTGTAAAGGGGTCCAGAGGTGCGGGGCCTGTGTGCTGTAAAGGGTTCCAGAGGTGCGGGGCCTGCGTCCTGTAAAGGGGTTCCAGAGGTGCGGGGCCTGCGTCCTGTAAAGGGGTCCAGAGGTGCGGGGCCTGTGTGCTGTAAAGGGGTCCAGAGGTGCGGGGCCTGTGTGCTGTAAAGGGGTCCAGAGGTGCGTGGCCTGTGTGCTGTAAAGGGGTCCAGAGGTGCGGGGCCTGTGTGCTGTAAAGGGGTCCAGAGGTGCGGGGCCTGTGTGCTGTAAAGGGGTCCAGAGGTGCGGGGCCTGTGTGCTGTAAAGGGGTCCAGAGGTGCGGGGCCTGTGTGCTGTAAAGGGGTCCAGAGGTGCGGGGCCTGTGTCCTGTAAAGGGGTTCCAGAGGTGCGGGGCCTGCGTCCTGTAAAGGGGTTCCAGAGGTGCGGGGCCTGCGTCCTGTAAAGGGGTTCCAGAGGTGCGGGGCCTGCGTCCTGTAAAGGGGTCCAGAGCCTGTGTGCTGTAAAGGGGTCCGTGGCCTGCGTACTGTAAAGGGGTTCCAGATTATCTTTATTAGCAGGTGAATGGGGCTCTCCATGCATTCACATACGTTGAATCTGTCCTTTAGGTGGAAAAGGGTTGCTGACCCCCGTTTTATACCTTTATAGCCGTTCTTTTCCCAGGTTCCAAAGAATTAAGTCCAGTAGCTACAAAAACTGTAGCTGTTAAGTTTTAATAAACAGACACTCACCTGTTCCAGGATCCAGGGCTATCCTCACCCGGGCCAGTTCTTCTTCAGTCTTCAGGTCCTTGACGCCGGCATATTTAGTTTAGATTCCTTGCGGCTTCACACTGAGCATGCACAAGGTGTGCGGCACCCTATGAATAGGTTCTAGTCTAGGGAGTAGTTGGGGCTGAACTTTCATTCTGATCGTCCAAGCAATCCGAGCGAAAGTGGGAGAACGTACCTGCCAAAAAGGTACTCGCTCCCCCTTCACCCCAGTTTTTGGTGTGGGGGGGGGGGGGTTAAAGTGTGTTTTTGGTGGTACCCCCTCAGACTTCCTCTCTGCAGTCCATCTTGCACACAGTATCTCTCTGCACTTGTAGCCGTATTATTCTTGCCAACCCCCCCCCCCCCCCCCCCCCTTCTTCATCTAAACCAGGGATATGCAATTAGCGGACCTCCAGCTGTTGCAAAACTACAAGTCCCATCATGCTTCTGACTCTGGTGTCATGCTTGTGGCTGTCAGTCTTGCTATGCCTCATGGGAATTGTAGTTCTGCAACAGCTGGAGGTCCGCTAATTGCATATCCCAGATCTAAACCGTTGGTCATCAGCATGAAGTGATGAGTCAGTGCTTGCTGATGACCAACTATTTAGTTGCATTAACCACTTAAGACCCGGACCATTATGCAGCCTAAAGACCAGGCCACTTTTTGCGATTCGGCACTGCGTCGCTTTAACTGACAATTGCGCGGTCGTGCGACGTGGCTCTCAAACAAAATTGACGCCCCCCCCCCCCACAAATAGAGCTTTTTTTTTGGTGGTATTTAATCACCTCTGCAGTTATTTTTTTGCGCTATACACAAAAATAGCGAAAATTTTGATTATAATTATCTATTTTTAACTTTTTGCTGTAATAAATATCCCCAGTTTAGGCCGATACGTATTCTACATATTTTTGGTATAAAAAAACCCCGCAATAAGCGTTTATTGATTGGTTTGTGCAAAAGTTATCGCGTCTACTAAATAGGGGATAGTTTTATTGCATTTTTATTTTTTTCTAGTAATGGTGGCGATCATCGATTTTTATCGTGACTGCGACATTATGGCGAACTCTTTTGACACTATTTCGGGACCATTGTAATTTTTACAGCGAACAGTGCTCTAAAAATGCACTTTTTACTGTAAAAATGACACTGGCAGTGAAGGGGTTAACCAGGAGGGGGTGCTGTAGGTGTTAAAGCGGGGGTTCACCCTAAAAAAAGAATTCTAACATTACAATGAGCTGACCTGTGACACGGACATTATGCTGGTCTTTTTTTTTTCGTACATACCGTTTTATCTGTATTTTCTCCGCGGATTCCCCGCGGGAGTGGGCGTTCCTATTCACAGGGTAAGTGATTGACGTTCTTCCGACCGGCGCATTCAGCGCATCACGAGTTGCCGAAAGAAACCGAACGTCGGGTCGGCGCTATTCGGCGCCTGCGCACCGACGTTCGGCTTCTTTCGGCAACTCGTGACGCGCTGTATGCGCCGGTCGGAAGAACGTCAATCACTTGCCCTGTGAATAGGAACGCCCACTCCTGCGGGGGAATCCGGGGGGAAAATACAGATAAAACGGTATGTACGAAGGAAAAAAAGACCAGCATAATGTCCGTGTCACAGGTCAGCTCATTGTAATGTTAGAATTTTTTTTTAGGTTGAGCCCCCACTTTAAGTGTGTCCTGATATGTGTTTCTTACTGTGGGGGGCGTGGCTTAGCGTGTGATGTCACTGATTGTCGTTCCTTATGACAGGGAACAGACGATCAGAGACAGCCACAATAGGAAGCACAGGGGAGGTTTGTTTACACTCGCCTCTCCCCGTTCTTCCTCTGTGACCCGATCGGGGGGCACCAGTGGCGATCGGGTCCGCTGTTCCCACGGGGACAGTCGCAGAAAAGAGGACGGGTCGCGAGCGCGCTCCACGGCTGGACTCTTAAAGGGGAAGTCCATGTACGCCCTTGTGCCCAGCCGTGCCATTCTGCAGACGTATATCTGCGTGCGGCGGTCCTCGAGTGGTTAAAGAGGAGTCCCCCCCCCCCCCCCCCAAAAAAAAAATTGTGGGTTTATTATAAATTTAAGAAAGTTGCCGGCCTTGGTGCTATAGATGGTGAAGCAGATATCTCACTTGCTCAGGGGGACCTCAGCCAATCAATGGCTTGTCAGCAGGTTTGATTTCCATGTTGCCCTTTCATAACCTAGCTGAGTCAGTTTAGGACGGCATTGTCTGTTTCGGTATGGCCGAGTGTGAGAAGATCGACGTTTACAGCCATCAGCTCAAAACAGATAAAAGCTCAGTGACTGCGAGGGAGAAACTTTATTGGACAGATAATATTGAAGAACGATGTTCTGAGGTATTGGCACAGGTGCTTTAGCCATTTTTCTGCCAGGGGCATTTTTTGTAAAAAAAATTGCATTCAAATTTTTACACTTTCTAAAAGCCGAGACCCTGTAGAATAGCATGGTGACAGTTGCAGTTTTTTATGTCACAAGATATCATGTTCTTTTTTTTTTTTTAAGCTTAGGGCATTTTTCAGGCGCCACTATTTATCAAATCTGTACTTTTAGGAAAAATGTATTTGGATTAATTTTATTGCCGTCACCCAGTTTCTTGGTAAAATTTTGTCACCTAAAGCAAAACGCCTGAAAAATGGCATAAGCTTAAAAAAAGAACATGAGCTTCTTTGGGGCAAATTACAGGCGTTTTTCTGCCTTTTACATTGGTGACCTGAACAAAATCGCGGTAAAAACGCGTGACTTTGAAACGCTCAGGTGTGAATGCAGCCTAAGTGGTTACATTTCAGCCGACTCAGCAGAAAACGCATACAAATTTGGTCCTTGTAATGGGCAGCTTTAGGCAGAAGCTTTACTGCATAAGATTACAGGATCTTTTTTATAACCCATTTAATTGCTTGTGTGATTCAGAGATGTTTAAATAGGAGCTGCCATCATAAATTCACATCATTGCTGTGTGTTGCCTCATCCTTTCTTGGATTTCTTTCTGTTGCATCATTATTTTGATGGGGGGGGGGGGGGGGGGGGGGATGTTCCTAGATCATAGTTATCCTTCACCAAACTAATATTAGAAAGGTGGGGGGGTACTGATTGTTACGTCCCCCTTTTATTGATATGACATCCTCGCACAGTAGTACAGTTGTGTTTTTATGCACCCAGATTTTAGTCCAGGGTTTGACAAATTTGCTTGAAATCTAGGAGCCAGCTAAAAAAGTTAGGAGCCAGGAACACGCCCCGTCCCGACGAGCTTGCGCGCAGAAGAGAACACATACGTGAGCAGCGCCCGCATATGTAAACGGTGTTCAAAACCACACATGTGAGGTATCGCCGCGATTGGTAGAGCGAGAGCAATAATTCTAGCCCTAGACCTCCTCTGTAACTCAAAACATGCAACCTGTAGATTTTTTTTAAACGTCGATTATGAAGATTTTAAAGGGTAAAAAAGTTTGTCGGCATTCCACGAGCGGACGCAATTTTGAAGCGTGACATGTTGGGTATGAATTTACTCGGCATAACATTATCTTTCATAATATTAAAAAAAAATGGGGACAACTTTACTGTTGTCTTATTTTTTTAATAAAAAAAAGTGTCATTTTTTCCCAAAAAGACCGCTGCGTAAATACGGCGTGACAAAGTATTGCAACGATTGCTATTTTATTCTCTAGGGTGTTAGGATAAAAAATATATATAATGTTTGGGGGTTCTAATTAGAGGGAAGAAGATGGCAGTGAAAATAGTGAAAAATTACATTAGAATTGCTGTTTAACTTTGTAATGCTTAACTTGTAATACCAACCGCCACCACCAGATGGCGCCAGCTCACACATCTGGTGGTAATAACTTGTAATACCAACAGCTCACCACCAGATGGCGCCTGCTCACAAAAAAAATGTTTTTATTTTTTTTTGCCCACCTTCCAAGCCAAGTCACCAGGACACTATTTCTAGTCGCCATGGCGACCGGGATTTGTCGAGCCCTGTTTTAGTCAATCGTTTTTTGATAGAAGAATTATAAACTTTGACAGTTTTGTCTCTTCCCGGCTGCAGCTACAGGCATCATTCAGATATCGCCGTCTTCTGCCCCATAAGAACGATCATAGCGGCAGTTCCGCCACTTGATCGTTCTCATAGGCAGCGGGAGGGGACTTCCCCTCCCGCCGCCATCCGGTGCTTCTCCAGGCTCTCCTGTGCCATCGGGGGGCCCGGAGAACGAATCGGACAGTGCCGGCTCACGACGATAGAGATTTCCAGTGACCAAATGGTCACCAGTCATATCTATGACCGTCAGAGGCCGGAAGTTAACAAAGCTGCAATCGCGGCCGTCTGCATGAGGTCAGTGAATTTTTTTTCACAATCTCATGCTTCCAAGCCTGGGGGAGAGATGTGGGGTCTTATTGACCCCAAATCTCTCCATAAAGAGGACCTGTCATAGTGATTCCTATTTCAAGGGATGTTTACATTCCTTATAATAATAATACGTGATCAAAAAAAAAATGTAAAAATAAAGACAAGTAAAACATTTTTAAAACGCCCCTGCCTCCGGTAGCTCACGCTCAAAAGCAAACACGCATGTAAGTCCCGCCCACATTTGTAAACGCTGTTCAAACCCCACATGTGAGGTATTGCCACGTGCGTTGGAGCGTGTGCAACAATTCTAGTACTAGACCTCCTCTGTAACTCAAATAGTTACCTGTAAAAACAATTAAAGCGTTGCCTATGGAGATTTTTAAGTAGCGAAGTTTGGCGCCATTCCATGAGTGTGCAAATGTTGGGTATCTATTTACTCAGCGTAACATCATCTTTCACATTATCCCACAAAATTGGGCTATCTTTACTGTATTCTTTTTTTAATTCACAAACCCCCCCCCCCCCCCCCCCCCAAAAAAAGGTGTTTGAAAAATTATTGCGCAAATACAGTACAAGAAAAAAAATTGCAATGACTGCTATTTTATTCCATAGGGTGTCTGCTAAAAAAAATATATATGTTTGGGGGTTCTGATAAATTTTTCTAGCAAAAAAAATTATTTTTACATGGAGAAGTGCCAGAATAGGCCCGGTGGAGAAGTGGTTAAACACCTTCATGCCATCTCTGCTATCTAAAGTGGATGGGTCCCCCTTTTTGAAGTCTGTTATCAGCAAAGCAGCAGAGAAGAAAATGCTTCACACAGAATTTGCATAGAGCTCCACCTTGTGGTTGCAATTGCATCCTAGGTCTTTACACGTGCAGTTGGTATTGAACGGAGATTGTGTCCACTAAAGTCTGGCAGAGGGAAATTTAATTTTCTATTTTATGTGTAATCCTTTTAGATGATTTTTGACCCTACTATGAGCAAGAAGAAAAAGAAGAAGAAGAAGCCCTTTATGTTGGATGAAGAGGGTGAACAGCAGGTGGAAGAGACCCAGATCCCTGAAACGAAGGAGGCAGAACCAGAACCAGTGGAGGAGAAGGATGTGGATGCAGATGACGAGTCATTTAGGAAGAAAGGTGACGTGTAATCTTAGTTTGCTTCCATTTGTTGGTCCCTGTTCTAGCTTCTAAGGGAACATGGCAGTGTAGCCCTTCGGCTTCACACTGGGAACCCTACTGCGCATTCGCGAGGCCCCGCTCCTCTCTCTCCTATTGGCCCGGGGGAGGAGGACGGAGCCCCATGGTGACGTCACGGGCTGCGGCCCGGACTCCCAGAAGTGGGAAAGGATACCTGTCTGAGGACTCAGGAGTGAGCCTGCACGGCTGCCCCCAGGGAAAGTGGCTTTCCATGGGGACACCCGACGAAGAGGAGGGGCATGGAGTACACGCGAATGATCAAGGCTGCTCTGTGCAAAACAATTGCACAGAGCAGGTAGGTATAGGCACGTTTGTTATTTTAATACAGAAAAATACAACCCTTTTAGAAATGTGTGACTTTTCAGTAAAAATATTGATACATAGACCCCTTTGTGATTTGTAATGTAGCCAGTTAAAGCATAATTTTATGTGATAGTTTTTTTTTTATTATTATTAACATATATATTGTCTTCTGTCTTAGATGCTCCTGATGATCTGGATGACCTGAACTTTTTGAATCAGAAAAAGAAGAAAAAAAAGACGAAAAAGTTTGACCTAGACGAAACAGAAGAAGGCGTTAAGGTAGTATAGAAATATTTTGCCTGACTTTTTTTCCTTGCTGGTGCCTATTCAGGAATGATGATTTCCATTGTGTCTCTTGAATTACAGAATCTAAAGATTGAGGCAGAAGTGCAGGAGGCCTCGGAGTCCCAGGAGGATGACCTGGACTTAATTTTGACAAAGAAGAAGAAAAAGAAGAATGTCAAGTTTATTGAGGATGAGGATTTTAACGATAAAGATGAAGGTACATTTTAGAGCAGATGGCTGAAGATATGTATTTCAAGTTTCCAAATCTCAGACCATTGCAAAAAGCAGTCGTATCCCCTGAAAATGCTAGTTGGCTGGCTATCAAACCCAAACCTCTGAGTGCCTCCTGAGTCACTGACTTTGATTAAAGCGGTGGTTCACCCTAAATAACATTCTACCATACAATACAGCATAGTAGCGTGAGCTACAGTATGCCTTTATTTATTTTTTGGCGCCGTACTCAGTTTAATCCCATAGTGTAGTTTCAGACTCCCCGCGGGGAATGGGCGTTCCTATGGAGAGGGAAGATGATTGACGGCCGGCTATGGCGCGTCACGATTCCCGAAAATATCCGGAGTAGGTCTCGGCTCTTCACGGCGCTATACGGCGCCTGCGCACAGACTAGGCGCAGGCGCCGTGAAGAGCCAAGTCCTATTTCGGCTATTTCCGGAGAAGCGTGACGCGCCATAGCTGGCCGTCAATCATGTTCCCCTCTTGGTGGGAACGCCTACTTCCCGAGGGAGTCTGAAACTTCACTACGGCATTAAACTGTGAGTGCGGGGCCAAAAAATAAAATAAAGGCATACTCTAGCTCGCGCTAGTGTTCTTAGGGTGAACCCCCGCTTTAAGTATACAATTGTTGCATATTTGTGTCAAGTCGGTGACCAAGAAACTGTTTAAAAGTATTTTAGCACAGGGAAATGCGGGACCAGGGGAAACCAGTTCTGCTAATTTGAGTTGTGCCTCAAATTAGAGCTGCGCGATTAATCGCTAAAATTGCGATATTGATTCAAACTCCCCTCTATGTAAACAGAGCTGAGCTGTCAAAAAAAAATAAAAAATCAGACAAATGTTTATCTACATTCCTGAGAGCTGAAGAGATGCAATGTATCTTAGTTCTTTTTAAAGCGGAGTTCCAACCACAGTTAGCATTTTTTAAATGTATGTCCTTTCATCCTGCGTTTTTATAATATAAATCTGGTCACTTACTATTTTACAATCCGCCGCCGATCCGCATAGATATTCAAAAAAGATAGTTTATAAAACTATATCTACACCGTTGTCATTTTGCTTGTGGGCATTGTGAAGCCTACAGGCACTTCCTAAAATCTTATTTTTTTTCTTTTTTAGTCGTAAGCTACAGTTTAAAGCAAAATAGTTTTTTTGATGGAACCTCCACTTTAAATCAAAGGGATGAACTTTGGTCTGTAAATTAGGTCAGTTTAAGGACTTGAAGTAGTTGTAAACCCCTCTGTGCAACTTGTACCTATAGGTAATCCTATAATGAGGCTTACCTATAGGTACTGGAAATATCTCCTAAACGCTATTTAGGAGATATTTACCTTGTAATGCGCCGATCTTGGCGCATGCGATGTGAAGAAACTGCCCTTCCGCACTGTTTCTTCGCTAGCAAGTGCCATGACTGATGGCTCCCACGTGCATTTGTGGGAGTGACATGTGTATCTGACCAGTCACGGCTGAAAAGAAGAGGAGGTAAAGATGGATGCAGCCACCAGCGGGGCCATCACGTGCTTGGTTTGCAGGTAAGTGTCACATAATGGGCTAGTATGCAATGCTTTTACTTTGCAGGGGAAACGAGAGGAAGTTAAACCCATCAGGGAAACCCTGCAAGACAAAGGCATAATGAGCTCATTATGAAATGCTTGCCTCAGAACGATGCCCTGAATCAGCGTCGGTACTCCGAGCACACTGTTACTTCCGGGAATGTGATTTGCCAGAGCCACAATGACATCACCCACATGAAAGCGCGCGGGAGCCGTCGGTCATGGCACAAGTCCTGAAGAAACTGCACCAGTGGCTCGTTTCTTCAGTGCGCCAATGTCAGCAGCAGCGCCTATACTAAATATCTCCTAAACTGTGTAAGTTTAGGAGATGTTCACAGTATCTACAGATATGCCTTGTTATCGACTTATCTGTAGGTAAAAGTGGTGTAACAGAGTTTACAACCACTTTAAAGACGAAACCTTTTTCTGACCTTTGTTGCTTACAAGTTAAAATCCGTATATTTTGCTATAAAATTACAGGGCTCAAAATTTCAAATCCTGAGCCACTAGCCAGGCCTCAAGAGTTACTCGCCACCAGTTGCCCCACCCAATTCATACACTGCCCTGCACCTAATTGCACCCGTAAACACGCCCTCGTAGATTATCTCATGGAATGACAATGTTTTATGCAGAATCAAGTTACAAAATTTAATATTACCAACAACAACTTTAACAAAATGGGACAGGGCACTGGGGGCAGACCAGAGGGATAGGGCACTGGGGGCAGACCAGAGGGACAGGGCACTAGAACTGGGTCTCTTCCCCATTCTCTTGCTGTCTCCTCTGCAACTCCCATCCATCCTCTCTCTCTCTCCCATTCATCTCATCATCGGGAGCCTGTGTGTGCGGCTCCACGCTTGCATGTCCCCACTTCCCCCTTTTATTCAGGCTGGCAGAGAGGAGAGGAGCTGCAGCACAGCGGGAGGGAGTACAATCCAGCGCTAACATCCACATAACTGTGCACAGCCATTGACACCATAGCACAGCACACACTGACAGCGCACATTGAGACCAGTCTGTTCACAGTGCTCAGGCTTACATGGAGCACAAGGAGAAGAAAACTGCACAAACTTGAAGGCTGCCGCTCTCATGTCAGGGCAACTTTCAGTGAGCGCTGCACCGGAGTGGTAATTTTTGCAATCCTCCACCTCACTCATTACTTTGTGCTCTCCAGCTACATTGGTCGGGGCCCGGGGGAGGGGGGCAGGCTCAGAGAGGTCATACTGTTAGGCCCCATGGCTTAATGAGAATTGTAAGGAGAGCACCTGTGTACTGCTCTGCCTGTGCGCGGTTTACCAGACTACTTTTCCCGAGCATGCACCTTTCCTCTTCGGCCGCCAATCTCATCGGGACTCTAAGTGTAGGCACAGATTGGAGGGAGATTGGTCATGCAGCCCTGTCATCACTCGCCCCCAGCTTAAATCCACTCGCCAAATGCTAGTAGGATATATATATATATATATATATAATATATTATTACACTGCCACCTTTTGCCAGAAAGGCTTGAGTAGTCCTGTGCAGAGAGAACATTGTCAGTGTGACATGTTTGTTGTGTGCATACAATGCCATTCAATACATGCATGGGCCCCCTACATAGTTTTATAGGTTCCTTTAAATATTCTTCATCCATTAAATTGTTACTTAGCATAAAGGACTAACGGCATGGAGCAGTTTATTTACGCTTTGGCTTCAGGATTTATGCGGGGCTGTTTGTGTGCATACTGTAATATTTGTCTCGCATCTTTCAGCCTTTGAAGGAGATGACGACAGT